>NC_135479.1:189177238-190505155 GCF_052094955.1 Ictidomys tridecemlineatus | reverse complement strand
CTTTGAAAGTAATAATCTGAAAATATTCTAATTGCTTACTTTAGAAAAATATTTTCCTCTTTGTAGTAACAATTGAGGATTATAGAACACACATGCTATTTTTTAAAATAATTTTTTCTTTCGGGAAAAGGAATCATCCCTTTTCAATGCCCCTCTCTCCTTCTATGACTATTGTGATCTTACTTCATTCACGCTTCTAGCTCCCTTTCTTCTCTTTTAGCTACCATTTTGCAAGTCTTCTGTTGGCTCACTCATTCTACTGGGTCTCTCCTGGTTCATCTCACTATTTGGTAGAACACTTGGATTCAATGGGCCAATTCAGATCTTTAATCAGAAAATTATTTTTCTTCACTTCAAAATTTTTGCACTGTATGTACCATGCATAATACCAAATGATCTAAAATTACATTGTTTTAAAAAATATATCTCTACAGAGAGAGAGAGAGAGAGAGAGAGAGAGAGAGAGAGAGAGAGAAAGAGAGAGAGAGAGAGAGAATATTACTCAGCCTTAAAGAAGAATGAAATTATGGCATTTGCAGGTAAATAGATGGAGCTGAAAAATATCATGATAATTAAAAAAGCCAACCCCCCCAAATCAAAGGCCAAATGTTTTATCTGATAAGTGGAAGCTGATCCATAATGGGGAGGTGGAGCTAGGGAAGAATGGAACTTTGGATTGGGCATTGGGGAATGAGGGGAGGGATGGGAATGTAGGGGTGAGAAGGATAATGGAATGAGATGGACATTATTACCCTATATCCATGTATGATGGCATGGCCAGTGTGACTCTGCATCATGTACAGCCAGAGGAATGAGAAGTTGTGCTCCATTTGTGTACAGTGTGTCAAAATGCATTCCGCTGTCATGTATAACTAATTAGAACAAATAAAATAATAATAATTTTAAAATTACATTGTGCAAATACATTACATTCGTGCAGCCCATCTTTTTAATATACAAAATCTACTAATTCTTTTAATGGAGTTCATGACTGGTGCTTATTCTGCCATTTTTGTTCTTTCTTTCCATCCAAGCCTATTCCATTTGTCTGACAAGGTGGAAACTTTCTGTTCTCCGTATTTCCTGTGAATTACATCACATTTCATTTAACCTAGACAGTCTGAAGTTTTACCTTTAGTTCGGCACATTTTCATTCAGATTTTTGGCAAGGTAGGAAGAACCCTGATGTTGGTCTTACTGAAAATACAGAAGACTAAAGGTGACTCTGTATCTCATTTTTATTAACTAATGTAGTCTGGTGTTCAAACAGAGCAAATGTAGATGGAGACAGTGATCTTCTCTTAGCCTAAACTGAGAACAACTTTTGGGATTCAGCAATCCTCCCAGACATGTATTTACATGTATTATTTGCATCTGGAGAAGGGAGGAGAAAGAAGAAAGGAGGAAGTTTGTTTTTTTTTTTTTTTTTCCTGTCTGAAGGCCTGCAGGAAATGAGAACATAGGAAATGCTGAGAATAATATGTTGTCTTCATCCTGAATGGGGTGAGGGCAAATAATTGTTCTGAGCCCTACAAATTCAGTAATTTTTATATTTTCCCCATTTCTGAGCAGAATCTAGTGTGTTCCTTGCATGGAAAAAAAAAAAGATAGTGTCATGAGGGTGCTTCTGTGCTGTGTAGTGCTGGGGACACAGGAGCTTTCCTAGATAAGATAACATTCTCCTTAAAGATCCATGGCCTATCACAGCCAGACACCTGATGTCCCATGGATTGTGGCAAAAAACCAAAGAGTGCCTGAACCAGCAGGACCAGCTGGCTTCTCAATACTAAAGGCACTCTCTAGAAAATGTCACAATTTCCTGGGGGTGGGAGAAACTCCTCAGGTCCTAAGGCTCTTGATGAGCAGGTGATGGTGGGGGGCTTTAATTTCACTTGCATATATTAAAGTGCAGATAGGCCTCAGAATATTGGCGTTCCATAGTTAAGGAAAGAAGGAGATAGGTCTGGAGGTGCAGAACAGTGGCAGAGCACTTGCCTAGCATGCTTGAAGCTCTGGGTTTGAACTCCAGCATGAAAATGACAATAGTGTCGGGTCCATTGCAAGAGGAAAGAGTCTGAAAAAAATCATATCAATCTACAAAAAGTCCTCAGAAACACATTGCGTATCCTCTCAGTTTGAAATTGGATTTCAATTTCTTGATCCAATTTTTTAATAGTTCTAAATTTTCAAGGCGTTTTTTTTTTTTTTTTTAACTTCTACAGGTTGACTTTTTGGTGGGTCAAATTTGATGTGTTGTAGGAAAAGTATAGATCTGATTGGGTTCTGTCAATATATATATAATCATTAAGCAAGACATAAGCACCCATTTTTTACTGTAGCATAAATTTCTTAACCTGCTCAACCTTTGGGGAATTTTGTTTTGGGGTTGTTTATTTTTATTTTTTATTTTTTATTTTTTTGGATAATTTTGTTGTTGTTTTGTTTGTATCCCAGTGGGAAACTTTACAACCTATTGGCCAAACTGTTTTGTTGAATCTCAGTAGAAGAAGTATTCCAAAAATAGAGCCACCAGAGTTCTGTTTTCTACAAGTAACGAGGTCACAAAAAGATCACTTAAATCTCACTTCCTTTTAGCCTGTCTCATGGCACTCTTAAGAGGTCCTTGGTTCTCACTCAGACACTCCAGGTATAAATAAGGTCTCCTCATCAAGCATGCATTCTGACCATTTTTCTTAATGAGATCTTCCAGGAGCAAAGAACAGTAAGCCACTGGCAGCAGAGTTAGGGTGGCTTCTTCCCGAAGTGATTCATCCTGTTTGGTCTTGTTCCAAGTATGCCTGGGATGAAGGTTTGGGTGTCCTACAGAAAACTGCCACTTCAGATTACCTACTTCATGTGACTGAGATGTGCAGAATTCACCATACACACCCCTTGGCAAACAAAACAAACACAACACCCACCAGCCCAGAGTACCAGGGGTTAACTTTCAAACATCAGAGCCCCTAAACTGTTTCAACAAAGCACAGAAAGAAAATCACCCAGCAGTTTGATCAACTATGTGGAACAAAATTATGCTCAACTTTGTCCTTGCATTGTGAACATGAAACAAACAGGTAGCTATTTTTTTTTTAAATACTTTCTCAATGTTTTTTGTGCCTTGTACAAATGCTAATTTTGCTAAGTACACAGAAAAGCTCCCTAACATTAACAAAATAGTTTTTTTTTTTAAATAAATATTTTAGCTGTTAAATCAAAACATTTTCTTCAAAGTTCCAGAAAGCATTCCAATATTCTTAGTCTGGTTGATAACAATTTAAAACTCTTTGAATTTTAAAATTTGAATTGGGTAGAAACTCACAAGAACTGTACATCAATCTCTTCTCTTGCAATTCTTGTGAAAGTATGTGAGCCCTTTTAGGGTAACCAAATAGCTAAAATGACTTTTAAAAATAACTTCTAAACTAATATTTATGTTATCCAAAGATAGGAAAATGTGAATGTTGACAAAATACAATGGAAAACAGAATATTACTCTAAAAAGTGTTTGAATTGGGCTCTTTTAGTCAGAAGGAATAGAAATAGCTCTAAGTAATTTGAGAGAAAAGAGGACCACAGAAATTGAGATGAAACTGAACACCAAACCCACAGGCTAGGATCAACCCTTCTTTCATAACTGACTTCTCCTCTTCCAAAATGTCTCGCTTTTCAGGACCATGATTTTTAGATTTTGCTTTCTAACTTGCCTTTTTTTTTTTTTTTTCCTCATAATTTGCTTTTATTCCAACCCTTTATCCCAACTGGCTGCTTCGGCTTTATTCATTATTCACAGGGCCCAGATGGCTGCTCCCGCCCTTATTTTGCCTGGCCTCAGGCTCCAGTGCTAACAGCTCTTTGGCCACAATTCTCTGAATCTTTTAGAATGAATTCCTAAGAGGGAGAATCTGATTGGCCAGGCCACAAGAGTGAGGAATTGCTGTCTGTCTACAGATGAGCTGTGCTGTTGGTCATGTGTTTCCCCCACGACCAATCATCTATGGTCAGGGTGTGATGTGAGTCACATTTCACAGAATATAGATATTTAGATTCCAGTGCATGTAGGCACAAGTGGCTTAAAGATATCAGATGTTTTAAGGATCTGGCCTCTACTAGCAATTGTTAGGTTTTCATTCATTGATTCATTAGTCAAATATGTACTGAAAAAATATAATATTTTAGGCACTATGCTAAGCACTTCTGAATAAGTAATCTGCTGTGATAGGATGGTATCCATCTTCCCCCCCCCCGCCCCCCTCTCCCCCCCCCCGCCCAGATTTTGCGTGTATCGTCATGACCTTAAGCTTTTATGAAAACTCACCATTTCTCCACACTGCCCTCTCATTGCTAAAAATATTGTAGAAATGGTTTTTTGCCTTTGGAGAAAGAAGCTAAACACATTTTCCCCTTCAAGTGACGGACACTAGATAACAGTCAATACAGAGGAGAGCCAGGTGCCATGGTACATGCCTGTAATCTCAGCAATTTGGGAGGCTGAGGCAAGAGGATGTAAATTCAAAGCCAGCCTCAGCAATTTAGCAAGGCCATGAACAACTTAGCGAGACCTTGTCTTAAAATAAAAAAATAAAACAAGCTGGGAATGTGACTGGGTGGTTAAGCGCCCCTGGGGTTCAATCTCTGGTTTAAAAAAAAAGAAGAGGAAGAAAAAAGGCCTGTATAGCGGAGCACGCCTGTAATCCCAGTGACAGCAAGACACTAAGAACACAGTGAGACCCTGTCTCTCAATAAAATATAAAATAGAGCTGGGGATGTGTCTCAGTGGTTGAGTGCCTCTGAGTTCAATCCCTGGTACCCAAAATAATGTGAGGGATAGGACCTAGGGTTCTTCTATTTCCAATTTCATTTCTGTCCTACTAAAATAACTTTCTGTTGTCCTTCTCACAAGTTATCCATCTTTTCCCAGGATGCTCCATTTCTGCTCAGAGGGATGCCACTGTCATCGAAGCCCCAGGACGCTCCCAGCAGTGCTGCTGGCACAGGGGCACTGATTAAGAATGGAATCCCAGTCATTGGTTACATTTTAACATCTGCTTGGTGACTTTTGTATTGCTAAGGTAAGGCCAGAAATGGGGCATGCATATTAGAAATTGCAAATATCCCTCTAAAATCTTGACTTAAATAGTTTTTCAAACCAGATTTTAAAGATGAAATTTTTTTTCTTCCTATTGACAGTTAACATTTTGAGGCTATTTCCAAGACATAATTCTTTCCCCCTCTACTTTCTGGAGTATTAGCAATTTAAATATTTTGCAAAACTCTGATGGTACAGGTTTTTAATTTTTAGCTCATTTTGAAATCAAAAAGAAAAAATGTTGGGGATTTAGAACTATTAAAATGAAATAGACTTTGAAGACTGGAATTCCTCCAAAGAAATCAAAGACACAGAGATTTGTATCATGGACACAGTGATAACTTGGATTATTGGTGTTGCAGACCTGGCATCTGTAAAAGAATTTGACAACTGACTGAAGCAATTCTTAACCTTGAATGATCAGACTCCATTTTTCAATTCATTCTAATAAATTGCAAAGTTACAGATACATGGTTTTACCAACAAGAATTGAGTCTGATAAGGTGCCATATTCTGAGTGCTTTATATGCATTATTTCATTTAATTCTTATAGCCTTCCTATAAGATATATACTGTTATTTCCTTTTTATAGATGAAGGAAATGATATGTACAGAGATTTAAAAATGCAATTGAGGCAAGAACTAAAGTCAAGCTCGTATATGAACAGATGCAGCCTATTTCTGATTTCCAGTCCAGTATATTTCCTGGTGTACCAAAGACTCTTACTGGTTGGAATTTCCTAGAAACAAAGAACTGCTCTTATCTGAGTCTATTTCATGGGATTTTATAGCTTTTGGAGTCATTCAAAAGAACTACAGAGATTATTGGTATTTAAGGGGGAAAATGTTGATATTTGCAAGATTTCTGTGGCATCAATTTTAAGTTACTGTACTAAATTTGTTCTAGTCAATTTTCTTGAAAATTGTTCTTGTTGTTTTCTTTGAAAATCCCTAAGAGCAGCACACATTATACTTAGGAAGTTGATAGAAAAAAAATATCTCCCAAGATGAGAAATTTGATTGAACAAAAGAAAAAAAAATATTTATGACCTAATTGTGAGTAATTGAAACCAGGGAGTTATCATGGAAATTCTAGAAAGTATTCATCTCTGATGTGATTGTTACTTCTTGCATTATGATGTACTATTACCATTGTTAATAGATTTAATTGTAAAGTATAAACTTGTGGGCAATCTAGCCCTACTGAGTAGTTTTGTGGATCAAGTCTCCAAGTCTACCAATGTTATTTGGAAAGCAGGTTGAAATGAAATATGTTATATATGTAAAAATAATACAGTATTATATCTGAAATCTGGCTCTGAAATTAGCCCAAATTCTGTTCACTTTCAGAAGAGTTTATTCTAGTCATGGAAATATTATGGCAATTTTTTTGTATTATTCATAGCATTAAGAGTAATATTGAGAAGTTCATTGCACATAATATTTCTCCAAAACCTCCAGAGTTCTTCCTGAATAAGTACTCTTTATTATGAGGAGTCCTCTCTGTGGAAGAGCAAGTGTAAGATGGTATAGATAGGCTCCAACTGCAGAGTATAAAGTTCTGAGGCTCAGTGCTAAAATTACCTATCAAGCAATCAAGTTATAGTTTCAGCCACTGCTGAAATTATTTATTCATAAAGTACATGTGGAGCATCTATTCAGTCCTCAGCATTGTTCAGAGGATATAGCACTGCTTAATAAGCTCCTCATGGAGCTTACCTCCTAGAAGATGAAATTCCAAAGCTTTTCAGAAAAATGTATGATATATTTTGACAGCTATTCCAAAATCAGATTTATTTTTTTTAATAAAACCAAGCACTAATCCTCTTATTCATGTTCAATGTCCAATCTGTCTTTTAAAAATTATGTAGATTTTTATTCATCTCTCATATTGATGAACATCTATTTTTGTTTACTAAGTCCTATATACTCTTTTAAGAAATGCAGCTTTAATATGGTTCAAAGAAAATCCATATCCAATTATGGTATTTGTGTTGGTTTCCAACTTCTATTCTCATACTCCACTAAAACTTGGAAGCCAAGAGTAAAGAAGATGCATATTAACTTTCCTTAAAATTAGATCCTGTATTTCTTTGACATATATTTTTATTTTTATGTTTTAGATCTGGAGTGTAAGCTTCTCTTCATCCCTGAAAAAAAATGAAATATACTCAGAATCTTATAGATTAAAAAAAAAAAAGTGTCTTGTGTTGTTGGTACCCAATGTTCTCTGTCATCTAGATTTAAAAAAAAATTTACCTCTGCCTTCTTGGGTGATGCTGGATCTTCTGTTCAGCTCAGTGTCTCCAGTGACCTTTTGTGGTGTCTGTTCCTCCAGAGCTTTTGTGATGGGAACGTACCGTATGCTGTGTTCCGTGTCATGTCAGTCATTACTCTCTTTGACTTTACTTGTGTTCTCAAGTCAATATGTTCCAGATTAATGAGGCATTTGTTCTTAATCAAGAAACTATTTAAGAATACACTTTTAATTTTAATGACTTGTTTATGATTAATTGTTTCGACATGCTCTCTCATTCTTGAGAATGCTTCCAAGCTGCAACCTTTTCCCTGAACAGTTCCCCAACCTCCAAGTACTGGTAGTTGCCATGACCCAGGGATCTCAAGGGACTGAGGCGAGTTATTGATTTCCTTGAGAAAATCATTCAGGCAATTCCCTTAAACTAAAAATCACTTTGAATAATAATAGTAAAAGCAGCTCTTAAGCAAAAATTGAGTGGTTACACATTATATATTTTTAATGTTCCCTTTAAATGTATATGTATCTAATGCGGTCTCACTGTTTTAAGAGGAACAATCTTAGAAATAATTTGTGAAGTAAACACATTTTCCCAACTGATCTATACCATGCCATTAGCAGATTTAATTAAAATTCATTCTGTTGATTTATGTTTTCTTCTTTATTTAAATAACCAGCTCTGTGTGTGTGTGTGTGTGTTGTGTATGCTTTATTTGAAGCTACAAAACCAAGTGATCCATGACCTTATAATCGTAACAGCTAACATTTATTGAGTACTTATTATATTCTAGGTTTTGTTCCAAGTCCTCTAAAACTATTAAGGCATTTACCCTTTACAACTACAACTTGTGGGGCTACTCTTTTCATTCATATCTTGCCAACCATGAACCTGGAGGCTAAGTAACTTGTCCATGGTCACCTAGATGGTAAGTGAAAGATCAGAGTCCAGAAACGTAGCCATCTGCAGGAATCCAACACTGTGCTCCACCACCAGTCTACAGTAAGAAGCTCCTGGCACCAAGATCCTTTTTAAGAAACCTTAGTTACTTTGTACTACCAGAAAGATATTTTTAAATCCCATTTTTTTTCTGAAAAGATAATATTAGCTACTTTGTTTCTTAATCCCTTTCTTACAGGAATGAAAAGTGGAACAGATGAGTTACATTCTTATAGTTGTTTATTTGCTACATATATGTTCCCTTTTAAGAGCATATAGTTGCAGGTTGAGGATTATGGAAAATTCAGGTGAGAAATGGAACCCAAGACTGGTAGAACTCATTCTGGGGCTGTCTTTTGTGCCTCTATAATGGACTTGAGCTTCTGAAATAGTAATATTGACCTAATCATGTTGGACTCACCCAAGTAACTGACCTCCATTTAGGTTTTTCATAACATATTTTCTCCATTCCAAAAAAGACTGTAGGAGAAATATGGCTCCTTTAGCTTTTAGAGTGAGCACTCAGTGTAACTGTCCCCCCCTGCTCCCCCCCCATTTTTGGTCTTTTTTGAAACTGAGGGTTGAACCCAGGGCTTTTCCAATGCAAGGCAGATGCTTTGCCACCAAGCTACATCCCAGCCCAATAACTGTGCTCTCGAGTCCACTCAGGATTCCATGTGTAAAGATCACTTCAGGCTCATTACTTTCCTAGTGTAAAGTCTAATGGGAATGGTGTGTTTGATCCTTTTTGTCACTGATGATAATAGCATAGAAATAAAATTAACCAGATTCTTTCACAGGTAACTGGTTAGCATTTGTTTTGTAAGTTATTTTGTACATATTACTGATCTTTTTTGAGACTTAGCCTTGCATTGAGTTAGTTTAGATGGTAGAAATTTCGTTCATTAGGATTCATTGGCTAGTATGCAGTGGAATCCACATAAACTAATTTAAGCAAACTTTTTAAAGCAAAGTCAAGAATTTAGAAGACCCAAGCTAGAAATGTAACTGGACTTGAGGTACAACTTGAACGAGAGGCCTGGCACTTTTCCTTTTGACTGCTTGCTTCCACACATTGGGCATGGATGCTGCTATTTTTCTCTCATGTCTATTTTCTGAATACATGAATATTTTTCTTATTTCCTCCCCATTTCTACTCCACATGACTGGAAATGAGGTTACCAATAATTAATTTCTTAGTTTTACAATTACAATTCAGGCATCCAAAGAGTGGTTGTCAGTTCAAAATGCAATATTCCCAAGATTGGATTCTACTTTTCCCCTTTGTACCAGGACTGAACCTATAAACTTAGGCTAGGAAATGAAATCCGGGGAGGGAATCATAGAGGTCTTCTTGGATCCAGTGTCTCCTCTTGCATCAATCAACAGTGACTGCAGAATAGCTTCTGTGATAATTACATAAATATAATGAGGAAAACAAGTGATTTCCAGATGAAAACTTTGGAAAGATATCTTCATGTATGTTCCGGATAGTTAGCTCCTTGCCTAAGCATAATAATAGGCTATTTTCTTTCTTTAACCACAATAAATATATATAAGACTTAAAGAAAATAAAGATTTACAAGAAAAAGAAAATCATTCCATTGAATACATATTTTGGAATTTATATTATTTTATGTGCTTAGTTAGAATTGGGTTGGATACAATCTGATGAGCATAAAACATAACATTTAGCTACAAATTTATTGTGTCTATATGGATCCTTTTATAAAGCATCTTTGTATTTTTTTTTCTGTAAATGGTTATATCTTTGTTAATTGACTAAAATTTGTTTCTTGGGGTCTATGCGTGATAACAAGACCATCATAAAAGGGATAAAAATTGAAGGGAAAGCAGTTTAAATTGTGGGTTATTGTTAAGACAGCAAAATAATAAATTAGAAAGACTTGGATCCAGGTGTGGTAGCTCTTGGGACTCAGAGGCAGTGGTAGAGGATCACAAATTAGGGGCCAGCCTCAGCAACTTAGCAGACCCTGTGAAGCTCATTCTCTTCACTACCTGCCCTTACTGTAGGAGTCTGATTTCTGCAACAGCATCTCCCAGGCTCCCTACCTGGGTGGCTTCTGTTTGGGTTTTACTGATTGGAGACTGACACCTCTCCTGCCAGGAGATTAGAAAGCAGGGGAGAGAGGTCATAGTCTTTCTGGCTCTCTCCCAGCTTCATGGCTCCATTTCCAGAGGTAGCTGTGACCCGAGGTTCTGTAATGTTCCACTCAAGTGTCCAGTTTTCACTGGGCTGTGACAGAAATCTTTCCTCCCCTTGCTGGGTCCCATCTAGGAGTGGTAATGGTTCCCCTCTGTTGCTAGCGGCTGGTCCTTTACCTTCTTTTCTGTGTTTCCTTAACTCTGTTGACACTCCGATCCATTATTCCTTCATTAAAGAATATTCATTTGAAATCTTGGGAGTAGATTATTTTTGCTGTTGGAACCTTATCATTTACAAGTGAGGGAACCAAGGGAAGTGTGTGTGTGTGTGTGTATATATATAGAAAGAGAAAATATAGATTTATGTTGATAATTGTCTTATGTGATTGTGGGGCTGGTAAATCCAAAATCTGCAAAGCAGGAATGATAGCAGGCTTGAAATTCTTGGGCAGGAGCTGATGTTGCAGTCTTGGGGCATAATATTTTTCTAAGGGAAACTTCAGTCTTCCTCTTAAAACTTTGAATGAGGCCCACCAACACTGATGAGGACAATCTCCTTTTTTTAATGTCAGTTATTTGTAAATGTTAATCACTTCTACAAAATAGCTGGTGGGTAATGGGAAAGAGAGATTCCCATTTTAAAATAATTTATGATATCTAAGATGCAGAATGCAGCATGATTATTTTCAAGTAATTATCTGTCCAAAGATGAAGTAATTATGTCAAAACTTCATACTTTTGGGCTGGGGATATAGCTCAATTGGTAGAGTGCTTACTTTATATGCACAAGGCCCTGGGTTCTAATCCCCAGCACCACCAAAAAAAACAAACAAACAAAAAAAAAAAAACAACCAAACAAAAAACTTTATGTTTTTGCCAGTGAGGCTTTATGACACTCAAAGATATGTTAGGACTTTAAAGGAGAAAATCTAATAGGAAATTTTGATACCTGCTAATTCCCTGGTGGCAAGAGAATCGATGGGAAAGATGAACACCCTGCACTTGACACTTCATTGTACCCTGCTCTCAAAAAGTTCATAATTTTGGGAAGGAGACCATACATAGCTCACAGAGGATCTAAGGACAAGGCTGCAGTGTGGGCAGTTTTTGTTCTGGAATTTTCCATTAGTTCAGCATCATCTGGTGTCTGTCCAAGTTTGTGTTTGTTTGGTTTTTTTTTTTTTTTACTCTTTCTTGACATAGGGGTCATGTGTTGTAATTTGGACTTTGGTGCACAGTTCATGATATATCATGCACTGTAAATTCAGTCAACAAGTCCTGATTGAACAGAAAGCACTTTGAGCAATGTGCGAAGAACTCTGAACCAAGTATTTTAATTGGGAAGGATCACTGATTAGTGGAATAGCTCTAATCTTTATGGGCTCCAGATTGCTCTCTCTGCCAAGAGTTGAGTAGAAGGAGGTTGTAGATCAAGGCCTGGGAAGGTTTCAGACAAAACTTGTTCCAGAGTTTCTGATCAACAGACATTTAGAATTCTAGGTAAGCAACACAGATGAAGGAAAAGAAACTGAGCCAGAAGAATCAGGAAACACACACACACACACACACACACACACACACACACACACACATACACACATTGATAGACGTCAACTGGAAAATTATGTTTAAGAACCAGGAAATAGAGAACAAGTGGACCCTCCAGTTTCAGGGCTGATGACTTTGGTGGAGTCTGGAACTGAGGTCAGCATGACTCTTTTGAGGTCCTAGAGGAGATAAGACCTCTTAGTTGGCCTGGGGATTCAGGGGTATGGAACAGATTCCATCCTGAAGTTCCCTTTACAACTCTCCAGGCTCCCTCTCAGTTCTAAATGGGGACCATGCTGTGTTCAGAATATTTTAGATAAGCTTTGTTAGAAATTCATTTGAACTCTGACCAGGGTTGATAGATTGTCCTACCTCTTAGAGCATTTTTCTTTCTGAAACAGGAGGTATTTCTGAACCATCACTTACAGTTGCAGAATAATTGAGATAATGGTTGCATATACTGTGCAATGTACTGCCACGTAGTAAATACTCAATAAATGTTAGTGATGATTATCACATGATCACACAATCATGTGGTTACTGCTTCTTTTTTATGCTTGCACTCACACTGTCAGTCACATGAGAGTCAATTGTTTGTGGCTCACACATTCCTTCTAATTATTTTAAAAGCGCAGATGAATTGCATTTTTCTCTAACACCATATTTCAGGTAATTTCTTCTGATTGGCCTAAGTATACAATGTAAATTTCTTATAGTTTGGTTTTTTTCTTTGTGTGTGTATGTGTGTGTCTTTTTTTTTTTTTTTTTTTTTTTTACTCAAGCAGCAATATCCTAGTCCAAGTCAAAGTTCATTGTCTGAATTCCTGGGATCTTTCTTGTTTTCCTTAAAAAGAAAAATAAACAAAAAATAGGCACTGTTATAAATGGGACAATCTTCACAAATCTGTATTTCACTATACAATTGTCAATAGATTTTATGCCAAACTCTTTGGTAATAAAGTGAACTGCAACCATTATATGAAGTTTTCAAAAAAAAAATTGTGCTGTATTAGGTAAAATCCATGTATTACTAAACTTTCTTTGATGCAATTTTAGTGTACAGGTAATACTTGTGAATGTATGCTAATTGTGATGGAGATAATTATGCTGTGAACTATGGCTATTTTACAGGTAGTCTAAGTCCTCATCAATTTCTGCTGTTTCATACCTTATTTCCTTAAGAGCACCCAGTTAAGTGCCTTCTGGCCTGAGAACTTTATTACACTTAGTTTTCTTCTATTGCAGCAATGTCTTCTTCATTGGAAATTCTAGTATCAGTCTTTCTTATGAAAAGTGTTCTCAGAAAGTAGAATTTCCTCATCACTTCCTGGAGTCTAGGGGTGCCAAAGAACCAAACAAAAACCCTCACTGGGCTTTCATCCCTCTAAATTTCTTATTCCCTCCTGGGACCCACATCACCCTGTAGTTCCTATTCACATGAGTCTATTCTCTGGCCAAGCTGGATTTCTATTTTAGATGTCTTTTATTCATAAGTGCTTTATTATCTTCTAGTCTTTCATTTGTCCACTTAGACTATTTTCTGTGAGGTAGTTGGGTCTCTGTCCCCCTGGTTGTCCTCTTTAATGAACAACCAGTTAATTTGTTGGATTGGCATTTGGGGCAAGAAGAAGTTGAAGATATTTAAAGTGTGTTTTGGCCCCAGGAGGCTGATTCCCTCCTCACACCTCCCCCTCCCCAGTACTGAAATTAAACTCAGGGGCACTTTACCACTGAGCTACATTCACATCCTTTCTTTCTTTCTTTCTTTCTTTCTTTCTTTCTTTCTTTCTTTCTTTCTTTCTTTCTTTCTTTCTTTCTTTCTTTCTTTCCTTCTTTCCTTCCTTCCTTCCTTCCTTCCTTCCTTCCTTTCTTTCTTTCTTTCTTTCTTTCTTTCTTTCTTTCTTTCTTTCTTTCTTTCTTTCTTTCTTTCTTTCTTTCTATGCTGAGGCTGGACTTGAACTTGCTGTCCTCCTGCCTCAGTTTTCTGAATCCCTGAGATTACAATCATGTGCCACCATACTGGCTGAGGCTATGATTCTGTAACTTCTCAGTTGACATCCTTTTGTTACTTCTTTCCAAATAGTCTTGGTTAAATGGGAATAAAACCACTGATAATTTTATATTACAATGCTGGTTTATCATATCAGCCATGCTGCTTCTTAGCAGCATGCCACTGGTTGAATTGTTTAAATTTAGTTTCTTTGTTTGTACAATAAGAATAATACAATTTTCTTCAAGGATGTTGTGATAATTTATATACATTTTACAGTATAAATTAATCAAAATATGCTTTGGAGGTGCCTGACATGTGTAGCAACTTTTTTTTTTTTATTTTTGGTACTGGGGATTGAACTCAGGGTCACTTGACTACTGAGCCACATCCCAAGCCCATTTTTGTATTTTATTTAGGGACAAGATCTCACTGAGTTGCTTAGCACCTCGCTGTTGCTGAGGCTTGGCTTCTATTTCAGCCTCCTGAGCCGCTGGGATTACAGGCGTGCACCACGAATGTAGTAACTCTTATATTCTGTTATTACCCTTGAGTCAGAGGATTTTAGATTAGTTACAATATCAAGTACTACATCTTACCTGTCTTCAGTGAGCCTAGAACTATGTCCTGGTGATGAAGAAAAGGTGCTGTATACAAATGTCAGTAGGAGATTAGGTATATCTCACAATATTGCCCACATGGGCTATGGTCTAAGAAAATGTGGGAGAGAAAGAATGGGAAAGTCATTTATCATACTGATAGTGAGTTCTTAAATATGTTTACCTCATACAACTTCTTAATATTTTCATCATTGAAAATATATACACTTAAAAATTAGATATATATTTAAATATTTGGATGAATTGAAAATAATTTTCTTCTGGACTGCTAAGCATGTCATTCTACTCTGTAATTCTTTTTAATAAGACTGATAGAACTTACTGGCACCAAATCAAGAATTTTGCCCCGTGGTTGTGTGAAAGCTCATGGAAAGAAGTCATACATAGCCACCAGTGTCTACTTTTGACCCCTTCTCCTTTGATACAGGATCTCTGGTTACGTGGAGGCTTGTGTTCTCAGTCTTGAAGGTTGGTCTTGTTCCAGCATGGAGTGAGAGAGCAAAGTTTTGAGATTGTGTAGCTGTCCCACATGGATCGTTAGAGTCTTGAAACTAGATGAGACAACCATTATGAGGATGATCCTTGAATTCTGATTCATAAAATATGTATAAACCAGTCAAATATACACAATCAAATGCATATAATATAAAATATACAATCACAAAATGTAAAACTAAGGTTGCCAGTTTGGTCTATAGGTCCAGGATAATCTCTAAATTAGCTTAGGTTTCTGGCTAAGGTTCTGATATACTGTGAGCAATCTTATGATGAGAGATGAACTAAGTTGGGCTGCCCAGTCTTGCCCTAAAGCTGACATAGTGAACTCTCTTCCCTGTGGTTGAGATAGAAAGGCCGACAACTTTTGAGGCAATCTTCCCAACTCTTTCCAGGTTCATTGTCTAATATGAAAACTCATATTTAATTGAGGAGTGAATTAGATTGTATTCATTTTAGGTTAAAATATAACTTGAATGGTTGCTTATTAAAGTTGTTATCTATGCAAAGTGCACAGTTTCTCTTCCTTGAGTTAGTTTTTCTTTCTTTGGTTAATAACAAGAGGTGACTGCATTATTCAGCTTGGGCTTCTGATAACAAAACAACCATAGACAGGGTGGCATAAGCAGCAGCCATCTCTTTTCCATAGTTTTGGAGGCTGGGGAGTCCCAGATCAAGGTGCCAGCAGATTTGGATCTTGGAGAAAGTCCTCTTCCTGGCTTGCAGAAGGCTGTTTTATGTCTACATTCTCACATAGCAGAAGGAGGAAACTCTGGTGTCTCTTCCTCTCCTTATGAGGGCTGACCTCTCATGACCACATCTAAACTTGATCTCTGCCTTGTGTCTGAATATGTTGGGAAGTCAATCCCCAGTATAACAGTGTAGAGTCATAAGACATGTGAATAGGATTAGAACAGGAGAGCAAAGGAATTATTGCCTTTATCTCAGGAGTCGGTTTGTTACTGAGTGAGTCCTTTTAAGGAGGGATTCAGTATCCCACATTCACTGCACAAGATGATCATGTATGACACACATGTCGGCTCCTCAATCTGGAGACTCCAGGACCATGAGCTTAAATAAACTTCTGTTCTTCATCAATGGCCCAGTCTCTGTTTTGTTCTGGCAGCACTGTATGAAATAAAATAGCCTCCCCCGTTCCCCACTTCACAGTACCTTCACATTAGGTATTAAGGCTTCAATATATGAATTTTGGGGGAATGTAAACATAAACGTCCATAAAAGCAACTACAAATATTTAATGTTTAGTTGTGTCAAAGACCTTGAAATCTTTTGCAATGCCGACTCTGAAGCTTTTATATTGAGAATCATGGATATTTGTCTTCTCAACCCTTTTGTGAGCATTTGACCGGTATTAATATTTTAATTAAACATAGTATTTTGGACTTGCATTGATGTCTCAACATCACTACAGTGGACTTTCTCTTTGCAATGTTTAGAAAGGATACCACCTGGTCTCTCAGGTCATGGGGAGACACATGTGTAAATACAATTGCTCAAATAGTCCCGACAATCAGTTACCCAGTGGATAATCACAGAGTTATGTAGGGCCTCAGGTTCTTTCCGTCTTCTTGCTCAGCTCCATTTGGGGGTACTCTCATTTGCATGGTTAAAGGTGGGGAATGCCATCTCCACCTAACCCTGGGTCTAGATGAAACTCTACCACCATAAAAAGGAAGAATCCCTTTGTAAAAAAAAAAATCTAGCCACCCAAATGTGAATTTGTTGTTTTTTTTTTTTCCTGTAGTGAAAACTCTCAATTGCAACTTCTATTATTTCAGAAGTACAGATTAACTTTCCCAGCAAAACAACTGCAATGTCCTAGTTGAACCTCTAACAGGATTAAAATTTGGCTATTTGAGGAACCCGTTGTATTAATTAGTAACCAACTTACCTTGGACAAGGAAAAGCAGGAAAAAGTTTTATATTCAGATGCCTAGAAGAGAAGAGGTAGGAAACAACAAAGATGAGGGCATTGGTTTCCCCCAGTGAGCCTACAGGGCTGCATTGACACTGCAGTTGAGGAAGGAGTTTACGTACACAGCTGAAGGAGCTCTATATGCCAATGAACAACCAAACTGTTAGCAGTGAGAAGGGTGAAGATGAAAATAGTATCTATACTATCTGCTGAGTGCTGACCAACTCCTGATATGTGGCTCCGCACCTGATAATATGATGCAGTATTCCATTAAATTCTTAGAAGATTTTTATAGGGATAGACACATTTCCATCATATTAAGAAGTTAAAAAAAATAGAAATCCAGGTTCAGAGAAGTTTTGTATGTTGCTGAAAGTCAAAGAAATGATAAATGGGAGAGACAAAGTCAGAATCCAGACCTGATTTTCCACCCAAATTTAAAGCACCAGGTTAAAACGCTGAGAGACATTAACAACTAAGCACAGCTCAGAAGCTGTAGGAGGGTCTTTATTTTTTGTGTTTTTTTAACATACTTTCTTCTTCAACTCCCATTCTTTTCTCCTATTCACCTCCTTAAAAAAAAAAAAAAATACCTGAATCAGCCTTGGAGTTAGAGTCATCCACAGGAGATGGGAACACACAGGGAACCAAAGCAAGGACTTGGCAAGCTAGGGCCCTTGAGGAAGAGACTGGGGACAAGTGGGCACACACGTCTTTTCTGAGCACACATGTCTTTCCTCCTGAGATTTCCTGGAGCTAGAGAAAGACATTAAGAAGGTCCCAAGTTACTGGATGATTTGGGTATGAAGGCTAATGTGGCTTTATTGGTCAACTGGTGCTGCTGAGGCCCAGAATTATCCATCCGGTTAGAATGGTAATGTCCACAGTCTGTGCATTCTCCAAACTTTCCTCAGGTGCTTCCAGATTTGTGAAACGTAGGGATGGGATGGGATGGGATGGTCCATAAGGTGGTCTTTCTAGCTCTAACAAACTATGAATTCATAATTCATTTTCAAGCTCCAGTTGAAACCCTCCCTAATTGGAAAGGATGAGCAAATACTTTTATACTGATGTGATTCTGTGAAGAAGAACCCAAGGCCAGTATGAGGGGAGGGAAGAACAAAAGGAAGATGATGTGGCTTAGGGCTAAGCAAACAATTAGAAAGGTAGATTTTTTTTTTTTTTTTTTTTTTGTACTGAGGATTGAACTCAGGGGCACTTGACCACTGAGCCAAACCCCCAGCCCTATCTTGTATTTTACTTAGAGACAGGGTCTTACTGAGATGCTTAGCATCTCACCATTGCTGAACTCATGGTCCTCCTGTCTCAGCCTCCCAAGATACTGGGATTATAGGCGTGTGCCACTGCGCCCAGCTATGAAAGGTAGCATTTAAAACTTTTAAAACACAACATGACCAGAATGGTTTGCTTGTATTTATTTAGAAAATCCTAATACAACCAAAGAAATTATGATGGTAATCATTTTTCCTGGGGCCACTTGTCCTGGTCTGATGGCCTATAATTGTTTTCCAGTCTCTGAAAGATACTATATGAAAGACATCTAAGAAAGTTGTTGTTCTACTTCTTTAGAGCAGAATACCATGAATCCTATAGATATTAGATAGTTTATATATTCATCTTTCTGTTCATTCCACCATCAATACATTCAGTAGCCATTCACATGGAATACTGTGGTACTGGGAAAAAAGAGTCCAGGGGAAAAAAATAATATTTTTTGCCCTTGAAACTTAAAAAAGTACCATGTAACTATTAAATAGTACTTAAATAGTAATATTAAAAGAGTTACTAAAAAGTACTATGTAAATATTATCATTGGAATATTTGTGTCCCCTAAAAAATCATTCATAGGTTGATATCTTGATTCCCAAATGATGGTGTTAGGAGATGGGATCTTTGGAAAGTGACTAAATCACAAATGTGGAATCCTCATGAATGGGATGTATGTTCTTAAAAACAGTCCTGCAAGAAAGAGATCCCTTGCCCTTTCTACCAGGTGAGGACTCAGTGAGAAATTGCTCATGAATCAGGAAAGCAGTCCTTAACAGATACAAAATTTAATGAGCCAAATCTCACCTCACTAGAGGGAGAAGGGAGATCAGTGCAGATACTGGGTAAGAATGTTTTCTTACACTTTGGTCTGAACTTCCCAGGTTCCAGAATTCTAAGGGATAAATTTCTGTTGTTCCTAAGCTACCCAGTTTATGGTATTTTTGTTGTAGCAACCTGAATGGACTGAGATAGTCAGTAGCAGATAGGGATAGCTTCAATGTACAGTTGGTTACAACTGAGTGGTAAACCAAGTTGTGTGTATCACAGAAAAAAAGTACTTTATAAAATCAGTGGGATAAAGAAAAGCATCCCAAAGAAGGACAAGTCTGAATTGGGAGTATGAATTACAAAGCAGACACATAAATAGGTACAGGGAAAGATTTGTATGGAACTGCTTGCTAGCAGTTCCACATGACTCAAACACACAAGATATTAATGAGGAAGAAGAAAATGTTGGGGCCATTTTACATAGAGGATGGCATAGTGTGTCAAGACATTTGTTTTTATTGTGAGGGAGCAGTAGAATCAATTCAGATGGGAGAGTCATTTATTCTGCAAGAGAATTATGAAAAGTGAGAGGTCCTTAAACTGGCAGGCCATTTTTGAATCCAAATGCCAATGTTGACTTTGAGTAGTCATTTCCATTTAACAGCATCTTCCGATACACTGGTTCTCATCCTGCAGTTCTCATCATCCCCACTATCACCTGGAAGCATTAAAAAACCTTAGTGACCTCACTCTATCACAATTGAATTAATTCAAAATTTCCAGAGCTGAGACGTAGACATCAAAGATATTTTAAGGTGCCAGGTTATACCAAGTACAACAAGTTGAGAAGTGCATTCTAGCAGGACTCTGTGAAACCTCTTTGTCATGTGCCCAGTTGGGTCTCAGATCTCTTTTGCTATTTCATAAAGTATCCACTAAATCCCTTTCTTGTCACGTTTCATTCTTTGTTTCTAACGAAGGTCTTCCCAGGGAATTGCATGAGAATACTCTCCCTCAATTTGATCATAATTTATTGTTGGAGGAAGAAAAAAAATTAACTAAACATTACAACAGAGTAGGATACTCTGTTATTACTCCTTAGACAGTTGCTGGAAGAGACAGAGAGGAAGAGGGATGGAGAAGGAAAGAGAGGTGAAGTATGAAGGAAGAGTTCAGGGTCCCAGGGATCAAGGACAAGAGGGTCATTTCAGGAAGACATGGCAAGGACTCCAGGTTCTCATGGCCCTTCATTCAGAGGTCTTGTCGTTCTCTCCCCACATTGTTGTATGCAGTTCATTGTTTGGAGGTCTAGTCCTATTTCTATCCAATGGGGACACTAAGGGTAAGTATGCCTAGAATACAACATAGTCCTCACCATGTAATAGCTTCACATAAACACAAGTGGTTTGCAGGAAAAGAAAAATAAATCATAGAGAATTCAGCCAGAAGTTTGGGAACATGTAGTTCACAGAGAATATAGTGACTTAAAATTTAAAAAGGAAGGAACACAAATATTCATGGATAAATGAATTAAATAAGATGAATTGAGACCAGAAGTTATTCTCATGTAACACCAGCTTAAGTGTTAAAGTAGCATCCAAATTCCAGTCACCCCTTTACTCATCTACTTTAATACTGGGTTTTCCCTGAACCCTCTTGGATGGAGTGACTTCCTGTTGGTCAACATCCTAATCAATAAGATCGTGTTTCTCACATTTTATCCCATACTTTGAAATCACACTTTGACTCATAAGGAATTTCCATCCTTCCTTACAGCTGTTCAGGGGAGTCCTAACAAGAGGAAACAGCCCTGTGCTCTCCCCATGCTTCTTTCCTGGTTATGTCATTCCTGGGTCTCGGTCATCCAGCTGCATCAAGGAATCCCAGAGGATGGGATCATGACTCACAGTGGAAATGGATTGTGGAAATGGATCTAGGACACGGCTTCTTTAGAGCTACATCTTCTAGCTTTGATGTGTGTTAAAATGAACTGACACTGTCAAAACTGACTTGTGTAGAAAGTATTATGAATGTATTTACTGTACATTTTTAAAGTTCTTACCATTTGCTGTGGTTGAGTATTCTTATGAACTTCTATAAAAATTACGAACATGGGAAGCAGGTAATATTGCCCTCTGTCCTCATTAAGATAGTAAGTTGTGACAAAAACTTTCTTGAAAATTTTTGGAAACAAATGTTGATTCACAGGTAGAGCATTTTTTTTTTTTTTTTTGCCACTGGAAGAATGCCCATGATATATTGAAAAAAAAAAGGACAGGTGTGTCACTTTACTGGAAGAGGACTCGGTTAACTTTCAGTTAGTTGATGGCTTTCCTACACTTCTCACATTTGCTATTATCACTTCAAGAAAAGTAGCTTTGTCACTATTAAATACCTATTTGGAGTTCTGTGGTGTTTTCTTGGCTTCATGTTTGAGCTTTAATTTTTGGAAGGTTTCAAGTGTGATCTATTTCTTCATTGAGCTCATGCATTCATTTTTTAATTTTCTCTGCATCCCCCTCCATTTTCAACAAACACTGGTTAATTCCACAGTACTTTTCATTTCTCTGATTTAGGTCACATTTTGTGGTTCTTGAACTCTCCTGTGATCAAAATAAATAAACATGAATGGTGTAGGATTCTTTGTAGAAATTGCCTTAAGGTAAGACTGTAAACACAACTATTTAAATTTATCTCTAGTTTATCTTTTCTAAGTAGGCCAATCTCAAGGCAGAAGTAGGTGAGGAGAAAGCTAATGGTGATGGTTCTTTCTCTGAGATTCAAAAAATAAGAAAACAAATTCTGATGTTCAATTCTAAAGCAAGTGATAAAGATCAAAGACTCATTTTATTACAATATTTTCATTTTTATTGAACAGATTCACTTTGGACTTTGGCTCGCATTTGGAATGTTTACCTTTTAATAAGTGATCTGTTTAAATGGGGATCAGAGAACAAGGGTTTCTGTTTTACAGTTCAACTTTTGACCTTGGGGGATGAATGGGTGGAGGGTGAGAGGAAAAGTCCACTGTGTTTCTACTGAACTTTTTACCCTAAAAAAAAAAAAAAGCAAGTTTAAAGTTCACATAGTGCACAAGAGGTCTCCACTGGGGATTTCTGGTATTATTAACTTCCTGACCTCAGATAATTAAAAAGGAAGAGCAGAGCCACCTCAGACTGTGACTCAACTTTGAACTTTTAACCTCCCAAGTAAAGTATTTAAATTGTAAATGGTAGACTGTGGAAGCTTTCTTATTGCTATTAACTTCCTTCATCTCTGGTCACCAAGTTCTGATCTGGACTGAAAGCATAGCCTGATCTTTCCTTTTTATTTACTTAACCTCTTTTAGCAGAAAGGACTGAGAACACTATTTACCTAGAAATGACAGGTATTCTGGTGAAAGAAGTTAAGCTTCAAGGGTCATTGAATTTCGAAGCTAGAAGTAACCATAGATTACCTGTCCAGCTCCCTCACCTTGGAAAGCACATACTGAGAACCAGTAAGTTGAGTGACTTCCTGAAGGTCAGATGATTCACAGGAGAACAAAAGAGTTTCTCTCATACATTGGCTGCCTTTGTTGCAGTGGAGAGGGATTTAAGAATGATTGAGGGTAAGAAATAATTCCTTGCCAAGCACAGGGGTTTGAGGATCTGTGCTTTCTATTTTTATATTAAATTTCATAAAGGGGAAAAGATCACTGGATGGGGTCAGGAGATCTGGGTCCTAAGTGCACCCTCTACCTTGTTGGTGGTATAACCTTAGTGATTCAGTTAACTTTTCTAACTTGTGATTTGTTTGATTCTGAGATGGAATGTGACTGAGAGGAAGTAATAACCATCTAAGACCCTTTGCTTTTTTGGGGTCAATGGTATTTTTGTCTCAAGAATCCCCCACCCCAGTGCTGGGGATTGAAGCCAGGGCTATGCACATGCTAGGCAAGTGCTCTACCACTGACCTACACCCCAGCCCACCCCAAGAATCCTTGCAGGTGTTCCCAATTAAGCATTGTACAGATAGACAATTTCTAGCAACACAATAATCTGGAGGATAAAACTAGACTGCAGTGATGTTAGGGTAATTGGCTACATCGTGCTGGGCTTGACATTGACGAGGAAGCTCTCCTTATTCCAAGCAAGGAATAATTCCAAAGGAAAAGGGAAATGTGATGTATGGAGGCATGAAGGACAGGAAGAATGGCCAAGAGAAATGACATCAGTCAGAGGTGACACAGAGACGATGGCCTCTCAGTTGGATAGGGACCCTGCCAAGGCTTGTGACGCTGACAAAGCCGGTGGGTACGTTGTGAATCTGCCGCAGCCACATGCTGTTAATACCGGGGCTTAGGGAGGCAGCTCTCCCTGGCGCTGGTACAGCACGGAGCACGTAGGACAGCCAGTCTGCGGGCCGCTCTGCCCTCTTGCTAGTTGATAACACCTTTATTGCCTCCAGTTAGTTACTCACACCAGCCTCATTCCCATCTGTCGAGGAGAGTTCCCTTCCAACATTCTGTCCTCCTTTTTATACACAAAAGAAACCCTCTCGGTGCGGCTGTGAAGGTGGAGAGATACTGGGCTCTGAAATAAGGCAGATTTGGAGAGGGATTAGCAAAGATTCTCTCTGATCTCTTGGTCCCAAGAAGCAGGGGGATGGGCCTAGGGGAGGCTGTGTGGGACCCTTATGCAGAGACTGCTGGACAGGGAAGGGCAGCAGGTGGCTGGCTGGCTGCAGGCCTGTCTGCATTGCCCTCAAAGTAGGGCATCCCAGGTCACTGCCTAGCGAAAGTGGCAAACATCTGTTTTGGCTTCTCTCACATCACAGATGTTTACCCACCTATCCCACAACCATTCTCAGCTGCTCTAAGCTAGGTTGCTTCAACTTTACAGACTTTTGCCCCACTCCCCTGAGAGCTTATCCATGGCAAGTGACTTCTATTTGAGCAAGGGACTGTACGAATATGAATATGCTTGATCAGGCAATTGAAGTTGCAGACCAGTGAGCTGTAAATAACTGTTAATTGGGGTTTTGGGTGGGCACAATTACCTGGATATTTTCTCTGCTGGGTAAACTGTATTCATTCACTAGATTCCTCCCACAGTTTCTGGCCTTCAATACATTCCTTTCAGTGCAGAGGTCCAGAACACAGTAACATTAACCTCAGGATCCCTTGAGGATTGAGGTCAGGGGTCACCAAGTAGAGCATAACTATCCTCATGAAACAAGTCATATTGTCTCAGGGCACTTACCTTCAGAAAATCTAGAAAGAAAAAAAGCAAGCTCTGGACTTTGTCTGCCAGCTACCCATAGCATGGAAAACAACATCACAATGTAAATTTGTTATACTTGTGAAATTAAAAAAGAAACTAAAAGTTTTTATGCCACTATTCTCAGTGATGGGCTAATGCAAATTCCAGGTGGCTCAGTTTAGAACCATGATGATGATTCTATTGATTTTATTTACTTATTTGGCTGTTTAAACAATTTATACCTTAAGGCAATGAAAGAACAAAGTGTTAAGCACAACTTAGCTAGTGCCAATAATTTAGTATGTGAATTGTCCTCAGTGAAGACTCTGCTAAAGTTGCGCCCAATAATCCTCCCTGCAGGTGGGGGAGTCTGAGGGCTGGGAAGGGCAGCCAAGCGCCTCACCCGGTTTCTGAGCTGCTCCAACCCTGTCCAAGGTAAGTGGAAATGCGAAATGCAATAAGGAGCCTTTGCTGACTCTACCTAAATGCACCCCCAGATTGGGACAGGGGTACAACCCCAACTCAGCTATGAAGCCAAGACCTTGCTTCTAGAAGCAGCCAAGGGCTGATGGATTCTCTGCAGTTGCCTATTGTCCCTGGCAATATTACCTCTTTTGGCATGAATATTTGAATTGACGGTAAAACCGAAAAAATTTTTTGCAAAATCACACCAGCAAAAAGCCCCTCTTCTCTGTTTCCTTCCTCCATACACTTAGATAAAACAGATCCCCTTATATTTATTTGATATTACTTCTTTGGTTTGATGCACCCAGCTGGCAATAATAAGTCATCTTTGGGGATTAAATTTAGTAGAGTATCCACACAAGTGCCAGGAGCTCCAGAGCCCTTAATGGAACTCTGGCAAGCACAGCAGCAATAATTGTACAGCAGGTACAATGGAAGTGGGAGGCTGGTGCTGTGAGGAGCTGTAATCTTCTCTCTTCTTTTTCTCAGCAGTTCTGAAAGTGAACTAGTATCTAAATTAGGTGTTATTTTATATTACAACTTGTCATACTTAATAGAAGTGAAACGATCAAGCTGGTACATGCCTGCTGGAAATGTGTTGGTATCTAGGAATGGCAATTGTTGGCTACTTTATTCATTCAATCCGTCATTAAAATAACAGGTATCATGCCCATCAGAGGGAAGTGTCAGTCTCTGGACATAAGAATCTCTTGGTGATTTCTGAGATGTAAAAGAACAAGTTAAGAATTACCCCTGCCAAATACCTGTTTATCTAGTACTGCTAGACAGAGGGCATGGCCCAGAGAAACTGATGTTTTGTGAAGTATTGCTCCATACCCCAAAGCCTTCATTTAAAAACCAAATTTTATTTTCATGGAAGATCAAAGAGACTAGCCCACTTTACTCTTGAGGGGAAACCAATGAGACTTCCTGCAGATTTTTGGTAGCTCTATAGACCTCCCCTGGACCATGTTTAGTTGAGGCAGGTCCTGAGTCATATATTAAATGTCTACCAAATACAAGGAATAATATGGAATAAAAAATGAATTAAATGTGGACTTTCTTGACTTAGAGAAAAATCTTTTTACACATAATTGCAACATAAGGGTAATTCTGATTATGATTATATGAGAAAACAGTTTATGATAAATTATTTAATAAAAATCCCATAGAGGTAATCCTTGCAATGACAGGGGGATTGTGAGTTCAAAGCCAGCTTCAGCAACTTAGCAAGGTGCTGAACAACTCAGCAAGACCCTGTCTGTAAATAAAATATAAAAAAGGGCTGCAGGTGTAGCTCAGTAGTTAAGCACTCCTTGGTTCAATCCCTGGACCAAAAAAAAAAAAAAAAGCAAAAAGAATCACATCAAGAAAGATTATTTCAGGAACATAAAAGTCGTATTTAAAGATATATTAAAATAGCAATAATACTATTACTAATATGAATTTAAAAAGCAGGCACTGCTTTGTAAACACTGGAAGCCAATTGAGACAAGAATGTTAAAAATTGCTTCTTGAGGAAGCAAGATGGACTAATATAGCAAATAATAATTCCTTAGACCCTTGAAAAATGATAATGTTTGAGTTTTTATTTATTTTTTTTCTTTTTGTTAAAGATTCCAGGAAGCCAGAGACTTCTGGGTAATGTTTTAATCATTGGGAATTGATCTGACATTTAATGGCGAACATTGACTCTCTAATGCTGAAACAAGGTCAACAGGTTAGGAGACTTCCATTACCTAACTTAGCTGACCTCTTTCCATGGCATATCAGAATATTGATCAAAGTCGTTATGCAGGATTGGGCAGAAAGTTCTGTACCCTTCTTTTAATATTCTTTAAAAACTTGGTCTAGATAACATATTTTGCTGTGATCTGCATTTCTCTCTGATCCCAAAGAAGAGGTCTTATTTATCCTCCTTTCTTGGGGATGAGCGCCTTACTCCTACACAAAACTTCTCTTAATCTCAACACTATGTATCCAGGGTCCACTCACGGAAGGTGGCTGCCCCACCACATTTTACCTTCAAATTTCATTGATTTCCAAACTTCAGGGTTGGTGCCAAAGTGATAGTTGTTGCAGTGTTTTGAGTTGTAGCTCTGAATAATCAAAAGAAACGAGCTGTCTGTTGTTAAATCTGCCTTTATTTTTGTGACTCATTATCAACAAAGGGGTGCCAGCTTAATTGTGACATGAATTCTGTTCTACTTTATATATTTTCTCTTTTTTGCCTATTGAAGTGTTGATGGCTTTCTCTATTTACCTATTATTGTTATCTTTTATTTGATTATGAAAATGTCAGGCCTAGCTTTCTATGTTCAAATGAATATTTTTTTCTTAGATTTGAACACTGAAGGAATCATTCAATTTAATTTCTAACACTACAGAAATATGTAGTGCTTTTAGCTTTTCTAATCAGCTTTCCTATGTTTTACCATTTTTTTGCTCTCAATGCTTCTGTGATAAGACATAGATAATCATTCATAAGCGATCCTTAACTCTTCATCAAGCAACTGCAATGTATTTCCATTACAGTTGACTAATATAAGCCATAGGAATATCTTGTTCTACGAGAGAGTCAGGACAACTGATCCTTGAGCCTTTATCTCACCTTCATGTTCTTAAGGTGAAAAGTGCTTTATGATGAAAGGTGTTTAGAGAGTAAATTTGCATCCTACTTCTTCTGTTGGAAGATTGAATTGTGACAGGGGCAAAGCTACCAGCTGCAGACTATATTTTCCTGCTTCCTTCGCAGCCAGTTTTGATCATAAGACAAAGCTACCTACTGTGAAGTGTGAGCAAAGGTGATGGATGCCATTCAACCTGGCCTTGAAAACTTGCAGCCTCACTTCAGCTTTTTCTACCTTCCCAAGGGCTAAAGTGGTGACCAGAAGGACCTTCGAGATCACATGGTGATGGTGGTACTACCCTCATTCTGGGTTTCCCAATGGCTGAGTGGAGCAGTAGAGCTTCCTCTCAGGTATATGTGTGCACGTACACACACACACACACACACACACACACACACACATACACACTGACCTGAACCTCCATTCAGCCTTGAACTGTGACTTGAGAGATAATGCTGCTTCTCTTTTATCTGAGCTATTACATTGTGGTCAATATTTGCTTCAGTAGTTCAGCATACCTAATTATGATGATTTACTCGGGGTGGGGTATCCCTCAAGAGCTTTCAGCTAGAGGTGGAGAGGAGAATAAAATTTACAAAGCTTTGGAGAAAAGGGGAAAAAAATAAAAGACGGGAAGGTCGAGGATCATCATGGCTCTGTGGAGGTGGGAGGTGTCCCACAAAGATGTTCACACTTCCCAGAAATGAATGTGGAATGAAAACACTTAAAAATGGAAACAGCACTTCCCCCCCTCCATTTTTTTTTTTTTTTTTAGCCTCTTTAAAAACCCTTCTTGACTATTCCAAACTCATTGATTCTTGTCAGGCAATGAGTGCTAACTCCTTGCTTCTTACTTTCATTCACTGCAATAGACAGAACAGTTTTCTTTTATTTTCTTTTTAAATAGTGAATCCAACACAAGAGTGAACAAGGATTCTAAGATAAAAATTAGAGAAGAGTCACCTTGTACACGTAGGGCAGGGTGTGACCTCATTTGTTTCTTCTTGATTCCTTTCCAAATAAATTGTGTGTTTTAAAGATACTTGTCTCTTAGATATTTATCTTAGTAGGCCATCTCAAAAGTTTTGCGTGCTAGAATCCAGAGAAATACAGAGATATGCATCAGCAACATCTATCAGTGAAACAATCACTTAATATCCTCCAGAGGTGCTCACACATGCAAATGCACATGTAAGCAGACTGGATGGAGACTTTAAGGGATCTCATAGGAGGAACCACAGGGATGCTATGCTCAGTAACCCACAGTCATCCCTGCCCTAATAGTGTCTGATCTGAACCTGGAATAGTTTCAGAAAAAGCCATGCATTCAGGCTAAATCAAGGAGTAAAAAAGGACAACTGTGCTTTCTTCTATTGTGGTAAATAGGGCATGAAGGTTTTATAGTTGCTAGTAGAACCAGTATTACGAGTTCTTTACTCACTCATGGGGCCAGCCTTAAGGGGGAAAATGTTTTTTATTCAAAAAGGATCTGAAGACCTATAGTAGAATGTTTGAATTTGATGTGTAGAATTAAGAACTGACTGAGATTAGAGTTGTACATGTGATGTATGAGGACCAAGTTGGAAAGTGGAACTATTGTATTTTAAAAGATTTTCATGAGTGCGATACTTTTCACTTCTGTTTTTGGCATGAGGAAGTGATAAAAGACAGTGTTCTACTTTTTAACCTCTTCCTGTGTTCCCTTCTTATTAAGTTTTGGGTGATTTCTCATATTCATTCACATTGTTTCCTCAGATT
The DNA here is from genome assembly GCF_052094955.1 of Ictidomys tridecemlineatus. Classification (NCBI taxonomy): domain Eukaryota; kingdom Metazoa; phylum Chordata; class Mammalia; order Rodentia; family Sciuridae; genus Ictidomys; species Ictidomys tridecemlineatus. The sequence goes on along the minus strand of NC_135479.1, from coordinate 190,475,966 downwards.
ATTTATTTTGAGTGTTGAGAAATGATCATCGATTGAGTGGTTCCAGGTCTTCTCTCCTCAGTTTGGACAGGAAATAGCTATGGCTTTAAAGTAGGAAATCCCCACAAGTTGTCAATATGAATAACTTGTTTAGGTGAGAGTGTGTGTGTGTGTGAGAGAGAAGCAGACAGCTAAAATCAGAGACTGTGACACAGAGAGAAGACAGGTAACCATGATGTCTTAAGGTACTAAAATGATTTGCAAAGTTACTGAACAATAGTAGGGTATTTGCACATTTTAAATCCCCTTGCCTTTCAAGTTTCAGTGTCTCTCAACAGAGTCAAAGTGGTTTCTCAATGTGGCTGCTACAGCAAATGCAAAAGAGAAGAAAAGGAATGTAGGTATCAAAGCTTGTAGGTTGAGTTCACCAGCTTTATTCCCTCTCTTAGGCCAGTTAGTGGCAAGTATTCTGATACTGTTGCTTTCATTTAGCAACTTGTCTACTTTGATAAAGACAAATCAACTTCAACTTTTTGTGGCCCTTAGGGAAATATTCTAGTGAAGCTGAAATATTCTAGTGGTGAAGCTGATTGATTTTATTACAGCCACTGTGCAATCTCTGCTGAAGGAAGAAAATTATATTTTTCTTCACTGAAGATTGAATAAGAGAAAATAGTCTGGATAAATATTATATGCTATATTCAATTTGAAAATTCATAAATGGAGAGGGTGTAGAGATTGCCTTTAAACTTATGTTTGGAAATATATATGTGTGTGTATATATATACATATCTATGTATATATACACATATATTTTACATATTAATGATTAGAATTGGATAAAGTTATTTGGACTTAACTGGGTGTTTTTACCTATTCACAAATTAAAGTTTTCAATACATTTGAACAACTCTTTACAAGTCAAGAGCAAAGTCTTCCCTCCCTGTCTTTCCTCTCTTCTTTCCTCCCTCCATCCCTCTCTCCTTCCTTCTCTGCCTTTCTTCCTTCTTCCATCATTTGAGATACTCCAGTAAGTTCCCATTCTTAAGTTTTTGTCTTAAAAGTCTGGCTGTGCACTTTATAATTGGCTTAAAAAGATACCCTCACATCCTCTTCCCCAAGAACCTCTGATGTTTGAAGCCAATCTTCTGCAGAAGTTTTGAAGTTCTTTAACATTCAAAGTTTTCTTTTTTTGTAATGGTTTTCCAGGACTGTGAGAATTAAGGTGTGCCAGAGGTGTTTGAAAGGAACAAGAAGTACAAGTAGTAGCTTTGTTCCATTCAGATTAGGGGAGCTGCTCTACTGCTTTTTTTTCTATCCCCCACTAGTAAAACCTGCTTCTCTAAGTTTTTTCTATCCCCCAAACTCTGGCAAAAATATGTGATAATTCTGTCCCAGACAATTCACATTTTGTATAAGTAGATGGAGAAACATAAAATTGATTTTTTTTTATTACTGAAAATAGACTGTTGTCAGTATAAGTGACCTAGTGTGTGAGAAGGATAAATTCAGCCTGTGGCCACATCATTCAAGGGGGGTCTGGCAGCATAAAGGTTAAGGGGAGTCTAGTTGAAAATGATGGTTCCTTCCTTTCTCTTTTGTACTCAACTCTTCTATCAACCTCTGCTGGAAAGGAGAATGTGCTTTTCCTTCTGAGCAAAGAGTAGCAGGGGTCATCTTTTCTTGGACGAGCTAAAATCTGTCTCCTTGTCAGAGGAGACAGACCAGGTCAGAGAGGACTCTGCCTCCAGCAAAAAGAGTGCAGAAGCCATGATGCTGGATCCTGACAAGAACGAGGGGTGCTCGGGGAGAAAGCAGGTGCCATCAGTCTTGCAGCACCATGAACTGCAGCACTAATTTAGAAATGATACATGTGACTTTTTGAGTCATGCCAAGAACACTTCTCATATTTTAGTGTCACTAATGGTTAGTTCGCTATGTGTGACAATTTTTTCAGAGCCACAAATCTATGCAAAAAATAGATCATAATATGGTCATGTAGGGACACCACTGCTTGAAAAGTAAAAGGGCAGGTGTATGAAACAGCAGAGATTAAGAAGAGTTAATCATCTGAAGCAGAATGAACGTGATTGGGTGTTTTTGTATGTTTCTTCCTCCCAACTTTTTATTTGAAAAATTCCAGATTTATAGAAAACTGCAATCATAATACAATAAGAGAGTTCATCTGCTCCTCATGCAGATTTGTGCCGATAGGGTAGTCACTACCCACATGTGGCTGTTGGCCACTTGGAAAGTAGCAGGTTCAAATTGAAATGTGCCTTGTTCTGAAATATAACTAGTTTCCTCATTTTTTCCTGAAAACTGAATAGACACTTTGGTTCTAATTCAAGCACATAAAAATTGAGTATAAGAATAAAACAGATGTAACTGCACACACACGTTTATATACATGCATGTGTGTATCCACAAGTCTAGTTTCCAGTTTCAATAAATCATGCAAGAAAAAAGTGGGATTCGGGGTTAGGTAGGTATCCAGTTTTTAAAACATTTTGATCTTTCTTCTCTAGTATGGTAAGGAGTAGATCCAGGCCTGATGACAAATGTATTTATTCTCATTTTAAATATTTAGTAAATTAGGAATACCAGAATCTCTTGATTTTCATAAAATAAGTAACAAGTTAAAAATGGAAATCTTGAATGCTAAGATATTTCTTCTTGGTGACTGATTTACAAGCCAGCTTGGATCTCAAACTAATCTGTTTGAAAATGTCATTGCTCCTCTGCCTACTCCAAGGAAAACGTAAGTATAAAAATAGAATTGTTCAATAGTCTAAAAATAGGATTGTCAATAATTATATGGGATTAATTCCTATCAAGTAATCAATATTCAAAGGCTCTCACCATTCGTAAAACAGTGGAATCATTTTTAAAAAAGTTTAAGAGCCAGCAATCGGTGACTTTGAGTCTCTTTCAGTCTCCTTCCCGTGTAATGAGATGGGACTGTTTAATAAGTAAACAGAACTTATCCCAATGGCTTATCTCCCATCTATCATGAATGTTTTTTGATCGTTAGCCTATTCCTATTAGTATCCACAGCAGCGATATGTCATGCACCTTGGTAAGTGGATATGAGTTTTCACAATGACAAACTTGTTTAAAACTAAGTGGAACATTCAGATTGATCAAAATACCAGCTCAGGCTACTATAACATGTTATCAACTGAGAGGCTTAAACAATAGAAATCACTTCGAAATTCTGGAGGCTAGATGAAGGTTCTGGCGAGACAGGGTTCCTTCTGAGGGCTTGCAGCTTGTCTGAAGCAGCCTTCTCAATGTGAGCTCACATGACCTCTTTGTGTGTTTTTTTCTAAGGACACTAAACCTATCATTTCAGAGCCTAATTGTTTCTGTGAACCCCTATCTCCGAATTGTGCTTTGGGGGTTAAGGTTGCAACATATGAATTTGGGAAGGACACAATTCAGTCCATAGAACTAACTTGAACTTTTGACCCAAGAAAAGGCACTGATTAGGAAGAACAGTGATAGCATTATACATATGTGTGTGTTTACGGCTTAGACAAGCCCTGATGAGAGTTTCAAATATATTTTATGGCTTCCCAGTACTGTTTGAAGTATGTTAATCAATTTTTTTCTTTTCTTTTTTTAAACAAAGTAACATTTGCTTTGAAGAAAACTTCTAAAGTGACAAAAGAATAAAGAAAATAAAAATTATCCTATTAGTCTTCCTTCAGTATCCATGAGATATTGGTTCCAGATATTGGCCCCTCAGCCTCATATCAAAATCTACAGATACTCAGGTCCTTTATATTAAAAGGCATAGTAGTTGCAGAATAGCCTACGCATTTTTAAATAATCACTAGATTCTTTAAAATTTATTACATAATGTTATTTCTTTTCTTTTCTTTTTTGGTACCAGGAGTTAAACTTAGGGGCACTTGACCATTGATCCACATTCCCAGCCCTATTTTTGTTGTTGTATATTATTTAGACCGGGTCTCATTGAGTTGCTCAGCACTTCACCAGCTGCTGAGGCTAGCTTTGAACTTGCAATCCTTCTGCCTCAGCCTCTGGAATGGCTGGGATTACAGGCATGTACCATCGCACCTGGCCTAAATGTTTTAGAAATAACTGTTAAAGTGGTTTATTTAGGGAATAATGGCAAGAAAAAGTCCATATACATTCATTATAGATGCAATTTTTAAAAGGTATTTTCCGTCTGTTGTTGGTTGAATCTGCTGATAAAAGACCCACAGATATGAAGGGCTGACAGTACTATTAAAATTTTCTGAGTGTCCATTTCCTAGTCACATTTCTCTCTGTCTTCTACAAACTTGGAATCATATATCTGAATTGGTATTCTTCATCTTACTATTTTCCACTTAAATTTGTATCATGAGAGTTTTCCAGATGACTAAATAATTTATGAAAACCTTCCCTGCTGAGGAATTTTTGTGGTTTTCACTTTTCGCCACTGAACATAGGCCATGACTTTGTTCTTGCCTTTATTTATTCTTTGCACATAAATTGTTAGTGTGGGTTGGTTTATTTTCTCATGATAATTCCCAGGGAGTAAATTACTGGGTCAAAAGGTATTATTAATAAGTTCTAGATCCTTGATTCATATTGCTGACTTGCTCTCCAGTAAAATTGTATTAAACAAAACTTTCACATGATTCTTGAGAGGGACAAGTCCGCTAGCCAACACTTGTCATTCTAAAAACATCTTTCTCAATTTACAAAGCAATCTGCATCTGGTTTTTATTTTGCAAGTGAGAATTGATTGTTTTGTTTTGTTCTTCATTTTCTTATTCATCTTTTTCTTCTCGTATTGCGCTTGCTTATCCTTGGCTTACTTTTCTTTTTTCTTTTCTTTCTTTCTTTTTTTGAGGTGGGGAGGTGTCCAAGTTTTCTTAAATGATTTGTTTTTCCTCTGGATTCTTTTTTATTCAATCCTTCCTCATATAATATAGTAATTTAAAAAAAACACGAGTTTTTCGACTTTTGATTTTGTATATTTTTATAAGAATTTACACACTTTGCCTTAAATCTATTACTATTTCCTTCCTGGTAGTGGTTTTAAATGTAATGTACAACAGAATCTCCTGGTGTGTTCATTAAAAATCAGGTTCTAAGATCCCACCATCAGAATATATTATTTAGTACTGTTTTGGAGTGGCTTTGGCAACTGTTTTTAGCAAGTTTCCCAGATAATTCTAAATGAAATAGTTAACTACACTTTTAAATACAGTTAGTTCTCTATATTGATGGGTTCTATGTATGTGCACTCAACTAACCATGCATCAAAAATATTTCAGAAAAAAATAATTGCACCTGCATTGAATATGCACAGAAGTTTTTTTTTTGCCATTGCTTCCTAAATAATAAATATTATTCATACAGCATTTATATTGTATTAGTTATTATAAGTAATCTAGAGATCAAAAAGTATACCAGAGCATGAATGTAGGTTATATGCACACACTAGCCATTTTATATAAAGGACTGAGCAATTACAGATTTTGGCGTCTGCATGGGTCCTGGAACCAATTCCCTACGGATTCTGCTTTTTGTTTCTTACTTTCAATTATTAATTCAGCTAGAATTTATTTTACTATATGTTTTATTCTAAAACACAGAACCATTTTCCTAGCACAATTGAATGAACACCAACATGTTTCCCTGATAATTTACAATTCCAACTTCATAGTTCACTGCGACTTTATAAATATTTGAGTCTACTGCTGTTTGTTTTTCTTTTTCGTTGTTTTGTCTATTCCAGTATCTTAGAGTAATAGCTATATCTTTTGAATATATCTGGTACTATGTACAAAGTCCCCTCCCTGTTATTATTCCTACTGAAAAATATTTTGGCAATTCTCACCTGTATAATAAAAATAAGTTTATTAATTTTTTTATTGAAATTGTATTTAATCTCTAAAATAACTTGAGGAGACTTCTCCTTTGCTAAGTTGTGGCTTCTCACACTAAAATATCACATTCTTCTATTTATTTATATCTTCCTTTGTGGTTTTCTTTAAAAAAATTCTAATTATTTTCGTGTAAGTGTTACATATTTCCTAAGTTTACTTTGGGTACTGTGTAATCAAAATATTTCTATTATAAATGATAAATGAATATTTCCTGTATTGTTTATAAAGGACAATTTCTAGTGTATAAGAAAGCTTTTCATGCTTTTTAATTTACTCATAATCGGGCAACTTTTCAACTCTTGTATTTTCAGTTTCTAGGTGGAATTCTTTAGAGATTAAAAAAACAGTCATATATTATCTGTATATAATGTTAAATTGTCTTTTCCTTTCTGAAATTGCATTTTTCTTTTCTTGCCTTATCAAATTGGCAAAAACTCTTATAGTACCAAAAAATGATGATACTAGGAAGCATATTTATCTTGTTCCTTACTTTAATTTTACTGCCTTAAACATTTTAATATTTAATCAGAGTTAAGTACCTTTTTGGCTGTTGATGTGAGATAAACATTCTTCATTATGTTAAGGAAGGCTTCTGCTTCTTGATTTCTTCATATTTGATTAGTTAGAGATAGTAAATCATTTTTAAACATAAACCTTACTTTGTCACTGCATTTTTTCTTCATTATTGTTTTACAATTTATCAAAGTGATCAGATGGTATTTCTACTCTAGTCTATTGTTGTGATAAAAATTCTATTTATCTAGCCAGGCACAGTGGCTCACGCCTGTAATCTCAGTAGCTCTGGGAGGTTAAGACAGGAGGATCACAAGTTCAAAGCTAGCCTGAGCAAAAGCGAGGTACCAAGCAACTCAGTGAAACCCTATCTCTAAATAAAATACAAAATAGGGCTGAGATTGTGGCTCAGTGGTCGAGTGCCCCTGAGTTCAATCCCCTGTATACATTCCCCAATTCTATTTACCTATATTAAAATTACTTCAAAAAATAAAACTAAGTCTTGCAATGATTTGTTATTTGTTAATATAGTAGTTTTTACTCTTGTGTTGATACGTTTTATATTATACCCTGTCATAAAATATTGCAAATAATTGCAATAATTGTAAATAATTTTTAAATGTTAAAATGCTCAGCTTTCCTGATTGTTTACTATTTTTTAAAAAAATATAACATTTTTAAATTTGTCATTTGCAGTCTGATTTGCTTTTTGAGTGATAAAGAAAAAGATTAGTGCTGTGGCTAAATTTCAAAAGTTTGGAATAATAGTAGATGAGTCATATGAAGGTTCCAAATCATGTGTCTCACAGTAGAAAAATAGTTGAGATATTATCCCAGTTATAGTTTCGTAGGATTGTATCACAGGTACAATAAGGGTTATATTTTGTGGACTTTGTCAAGTTTATTGTCATGGACATTATGCATGTACATCTAGTTTTAGCATATGTGTTAATTTTGTAACATTTAATATGATATATGTATATGTGTATGAGTGTGCACATACATATGTATAAAAGTGTTATACATTTATCAGCTGTATAAAAAATAAGTCTCATGACTTCAACGCAGTACCATTCTGGTATTCTAGCAATGATCAGAAGCAGTAAGAAGTTTAAGTCTTCTCTTTTAGAGGTTAAATTCTTATTTAACCTTTGTTTAACTGTATTTTATATGAGACCCAGAACTTATCAATTTTGCTTGGCTTATATAAAATTTTGCTGTTTTTCATAAAATACTATTTTTTCCCTGGCTACCAAAATATAGAAATTTTTTTCCCTTTAAAGTTTTTAATTGGTTTTTGGAAGCCCTCATAAAAGATGCTTGATTTTATCCCAATGCTGTGATTTTTAAACAAAGTCAAGATTGGCAGTTCCCAAATAAAAATGTGTCCTTGCTTTTCCTTTATCCATTTATGAAAGAAGATTCATGAGAAAAATTATAAGTAAGTGAAAAAATATTTTCCTAATATTTCAGAACTTTATTACACCATTAAAATTATCCCAAGGCAAGATAAAATTTTAGTTTATAGCTGCAAAAGACAAGTGTCAGAATGTGAGCAGAAGTGAATCCCTTTCTCATGGCCTCAAGGACGGATGTCCCCTGCTTCATTCTTGTCTCCTCATCTGAGGAGCTTCCCAAATGCATGTCCAGCTGGTTTCCTTCCCCTTACTTGGGGCCCAAGTGAGACATGGAAAGCCTTGTTCCCATACTGAGGTCCATTTGGAAGCAATCTTGGGCTACAGAAGTTATCAGACTCTGTAGGCAGACAATGAGAGGACTGAGAGAAGAGAAAGGGAAATCTTGCCAATTTAGTCAGAGTTTTCAAGACTTGTCCAACTCATCTTAGGGTCAGAGATTCACAAAGCTGCATTTCTTGTTTTTAAGAATATTATAAAAATAGAGGAAGTGACAAGTCTCACTGCAGAGCTCCCAGGGGAACCTTAGCTTTAGAGGTCTGGATGAAAGAATGGTTATTAACTCCAAAAGAGTGGGAGAGGCTTCTGAATATTATTGACTGGAGAGCTATAGGAAAAGATGACCGATAGGTTGTCCCACGAGCTTTGGAGATGCTTAAACTGCAGATGTATACTTGAAGCCCTAAAATATCTGTGATACTCTAAGATTGTTAGAGGTATTTTAAAGAACCTCAGAACATGAGGGAGAGAGAAGAGTCCTGTGAATGGCGCAGCAGGGTTCCTGGAAAAAGGCTGTATGTATAACCCTGTGGACAGGAGCATTTTAAAAAAAGTGTGTGAAGTACTGAGTAAAGATTTGTTTAATAGTAACTATTAGTTTGTTGGAGCTGCCCTATAAAACTACCACAAACTGGGTGGTTTAAGACAACAGAAACTTATCGTTGCACAATTCTGGAGGCTAGAAATCTGAAATTAAGGTTTTGTAGCATCAGGCTCCCTCCTAAATCTGTAAGAGAATCTTCCTTGCCTCTTAGCCTCTGGTGGTTTGCCAGCAACTTCTGGTGTTCCTTGGTTGTGGCAGCATAATTTCAGCCTCTGTTCAGGGTGTCACATTGTGTTCTCCCTGTGTATGTGTCTTCAGATGGACACCTTCTTATAAGGACACCAGAAATATTGGATCAGGGGCCAACCGTACTCCAGTATGACCTCATTCTATTACTAATTACATCTGCAACAACTCTATTTCCAAATAAGGTCACATGCAGCGGCACTGAGAGTGAGGACTTCAACATAACTCTTTTGGGAGGGACACAGTTCAAATTATAACAGTATCAAATATTATACAAAGTATAATGGGCACAGAGAGAAGGTCATTTTATTTTTGCATTTAGGAGATGATCAGTAGCTTTTGAGAGAGCTGAGATCAAGATACAAGCCAAGTTCACAGCAGTTGATTAGTGAGTGTGAAATGGAGAAGTGGGAATTTCAGCTGTGAGAGGCCGAGGGAAATTTCAGAGGGAGGCACAAGAGAAGGTAAAAACCTGTGGAAATCAACATGTGGCCATCAGTACATGAGGAAAAATTCCTGAGTCAGCAAGGATGTCAGTCTATTAAAGTCTAGACTAAATGCTCTTATTCACTCAAAAATTATATTTATATAGCTATTAAAATTCTACTATCAGGATGTATTTCCCATTTGTATTAATTCCTGAGTGATTTCTTAACAGTATTAAAATACTAATACTGATATAGATTTACTAGAATCTATATATAAAAATAATATCCACATATATCCATATATGTGTAAATATACAAATTTTTCATACCATAAACTGTTTCTCAAGATTCCTAATACTACCTGATTACTAAGGGAAGTGAGTTTGTCATAAGATGGAGGTCTGAGAAAGGCATTTACAGTTTATAATCTGATATATTTGTTTTTCTTTCAGAGTCTAGAAACTAATTTTATTTTTCTGTGATTAAGTTAAAAGCTGTTTTTTATTAAAATTAGGGGCTGGGAATATAGCTCAGTGGTAGATGTCCTACTTAACATGAACAAGGGTTCAAACTCCAGTACTAAAAAAAAAAAAAAAAAAAGTTGCATCCCACCCCCAAATTTATCAGAGCAATAAAGATCTTTGAAAGGAAGGTTTGAGAGTTTTGTCTACCAGGCACACCCCTATATTGAAATATTTAAGCTATATATACTCTAAATACAAATGAAATGTGCATTATTGTATGTTAATGAACATTTTGATTAAACCGATATTAAAACTGTGCATCAACTTTTAGGGTTGTTTGATTCAGAACAGCATTTGGTTTCAGTAATAACCTGAATCGTGAAAATTACCTACATATGTGATCTTAGTTTCTTCTCACAATCTCTCTGTTGAAGATGCATATAGGGGCTCCAGTACTGGTTTGCTCCAAATCTGGGCATGGGGACATTTTTATTTTTAAGTCAGTGAGGTCCGGTCTGAAGGCTGTGGTGTTCGTTCTTCATGCACAGGAAAGCCACACATAGCCGAGAAGGGGACATCCCTGACTAGGTTCAATGTTGCCCCCCTCAGGAGCACCTCTGCAATGAAAAGTTTCAGTTACCACTGAACAACTTCAAGAGCAGGATAGAGTCAAATCAAAGACAGTGAACTTCTGTTTTTAAATACAGATAAACAAAAGTAATACAGAAATCATCATTCTCTCTCTACACCCAAGGCTCAAACAAATCTTCCCTGGTTCAGTGTGCAGATTCTGGCTCCACTCCTGGGCTCTTCTCGATGTGCTTTCCACACATCTGTGAAGCAGCACCACCTCTAACAGTGTGTGTCAGACACTGGGACTTTTCCAACTGCCTCGGGACTCTTAGGTGACCTTGCTTTCTTGTTCAACTTTTATCTGGGCCGGCTGTCATCTTTTTCAGTTTAGTTTGGGGAATCACTCCCTAGTGGGCTTCTGTTGATGGGAAATCTCCTGGACTTAGAAAGGGGAACTGCTATAGTTGGCCCCTGAATGGACCCTGGACTTTGGAACCTCCTGGATGACACAGTTGCTTACACTCTTGATATCAGTCTGAACACATCATTCAATTATCTGTTTCCAGTCTCCTGACTATCTCATGACCAGGAGTTGAAGGTATTAGGCAAAGCTCAGTCTAGAAAGATTGTCATAAAGTTGTTGACAGGAGTCCATTCTCAGGAAAAGTTTAGCATGTTCTGGCAAGATTTATGCTCACACCACTAATTCTGAGAGGTCAAGCGTTTTATGTAGAGATAATGTTCTTAAAATTAGCTCAGGAACACAGTTCTGTGTGGTGGTAGTCTCCACCTTGGTTCTGGAGGGAGGATGTCAAATGGCCAGTCCACACTTTTTCTCAAAGTCAATGACAGAAGGATGAGGAAGGGGCTGATCAGGTAAAGAAAGCTTGAACAAAGGTGAAGTCAACACCACATGACTGTTAGTCTCCCCTGCACTTTTCACAGGTGCCAAAATGTTCCACTCAGCAGGTACTTGGATAAAATGAAGATAAATGCTCTGTGTTGGTAGTCATCACAGGGCACATGTCTCCATGAGAACCCTTCTGTTTCATTAGTCACACTTTCTTTTAAAAATGCGACAGACTCAATGTAAGTGACGCCAATTTCTATTATTGCTTTTGCCTTGCTAATGGTCTTTAAATATTTACCCATGTTTGGTACATGCTAAGATTTCTGTTAGACATAAGAAAGAGAGTTATAATAGATAATGTAGTAAAATGCTTGCTTTAGGGAAAGAGAGAAATATTCTGTCATTTTAATTTACATTCTTGAACAACTTGGGTCAGGCTGCCCTAAGGAGTTCTATTTTCTAAAAAAAAATTAACTCTCTATATTGACTTCATCACAGGATCAAATTATAGTGTGAACCAAATACAACCTCAAGACTTTTGCTAAGTATAGTACTGCTAATTTTCTAGAATAAGGAAGGATAAATATTATATTTTTTTTTGGACAAAACTCTAATGTTATTTAAATTTAAAGAACTTCCTGAGTTTAAGATAATCAAAGTAAACTTCTCCCCCTCAGATTAAGATAGAAATAATAGAATATATCTACTAGTAATATAATTTTAAATGCAACTTTAAAATAAAATATGCATCTTGAAAAGTGATTTATTTTTTAGGATCAAAGACAGACAAGTTATAGAATTGCCTTAAGTAACTTATTTTTGAATAATGAATTTAGTTAATGAGAAATGAAAGAAATCAAATTCAATGATAGAAGGATAAATTATATCTTAAATATAGATAAGAGGATTTTTAATTTTTTTAAAGTAGCAAATAGGGCAGAAATTAGAGTGGCCAGCAGGGGGCTTCTATTAGACGCCTTCTTTGCCACCTTAACCTGTGACCAAAACTGAAATGTATTTCACTCTTCAGTTTTATAAACAAGGAATGAAGGGGAAAGCCAGGGTTGCTAGATTTGCATTGCTTCTTCTAGCTAAGCAAAACATATTTTTCTCCTCTTCAGTAATTTCTCTCTTCCTCTTCTCTTCCCACCACTATTCTTTCTCTGTTGTCCTAATTGGCAATGCAGCCTCTTTCTCCAACCCCAATCAAAATTCTGTCTTTGAAAACTTTCCAGGGAGTAATTGAGTAAAGGGGTCTCCACCAGAAAACTAACAGTTAATTAAGAACAAAGGAATGTTTTCCAGTTTGATTAATTAAATGATAGTTACACAAACCTGGTTTTATTCCCAACCTTCACTTTGGAGGGACTTTCTGAGATAATGGACCTGTGTAGTGACATGAAATGTAGCGAATGGTCTTGTTATGATGACATTTTAAGAGTGCGGTGATGTTTTCCCAGGAATTTAGGCGTGTTTAAAAGGCTTTCAGAACTTGTGAGCAGATTCTGATCATTTTCAGAATTTAATTGCAAGTTACCTTCTTGTCCTTTCTTATATACATAAACTTTTACCTCTTTTGTCTTTATCTCTGTTTCCATTTTATAAATGTAGGCTCAATAACTTTCATGATACGGCAAAAGCAATTCACCGAAAGGCGAATAGAAGGTAAAATGGTGATATATTTGGTTTTCCAAGTGGAATCTCAGTGAAATTGAAGCTGACCTCTAGAATTTTTTGAGTAAGATTTAGGTCCTGATAGAGAAAGTGAGCAATGTATCTATAATGAGTGTTGAAGTTCCGAATAATTCAAAAGTCAGGAATTCCAAGTTTAATAGGCAAGACACAAAATTATATTAGGATTTTAACTTAGAGAAAATGAAATTTCAGTTGCTGGAATAATAGAGACAGTAGAGAACAGTAGGCTTAGGGTCAAGTTTCCTGAACTGGGACACATGACCTTGAGATAGAGGTTCCTGAAAGCAAAGGATGAGGCTGTAGCTTCAGCACATGACAGTATTCATGCAGATTGGGGAGAAAAGAAGATTAGCAAATTATCTGGTAAATAATTCCTTTTTTTTTTTGCTACCTTAAATAAAACCATGTTATAAAGTAGGATACAAAACTGAAATGATGTGTGTTATAGTATGAATATTTATATCCCTCCCAAAACTCCTATGTTGAAATCCTCACGCCCAAGTGGATGATATTAGAAAGTGGAGCCTTTGGGGAGTAATTAGGACATGAGAGCAAAAACCTTTATGAATGGGATTAGTGCACTCTTAAGAGGCCAGAGAGAAACCCCATAAGCTTTTTACCATGTGAGGACATAGCAGAAAGCTACCATTCATGAGCAAGAGCATAGCTTTTCATCAGATATCAAATCTGCCAGCACCTTGATGTTGGATGCCATAGACTCCCAACACTGTGAGAAAGAAACTCTTATTGTTTATGGGATACCCTACATAGGTTATTTTTTTATAGCAGCCCAAACAGACTAAGATGATTCATTTAAGATGAGCCTTTTAGAAATTTTGTATATGCCAAGGCCAGCTCTTACTGCACTCCTATAAGTAGATTAGTTAAATAAATAAATGCTAAGACAGCCAAACTCTCAGATTTCTTGTCTTGTTGGAATAGTTGACTGATTGACCCTTGGCAAGTTATTTAACTTTTCAGGCATTAGTAAAATTGGTTACAGCTTTTAACCCAATGGAGAAATTACTAGAAAATTAGGATTATAAAGTTGAACATTATTTTAAACAATTTGATTGTATAGAGGTACAACTATATCAATATTAGTGTGTTTATTAAAAAAAACTTGAGACCTTCCCTAAGAGGAAAAAGAAATAATAGGTTAGAAGCAAAGATATCATGACTTATTGCAAAAGCAAAACTTTGATTTATATGTGCTTGCATAGCTTTGTTCATTACCAAGCCTTAGTTCTCAGGGTTATTCTTCAGAACAGGGAAGAAATGCATTTTATTATTGGATGATTTAACCAATGAGCAAGATCATGCCTTATGACTCTGGATTTTAAGATTGTCTATGGGCATAATTTGAGGCTGAAATTTAATAGGTTCCCTCACTGATCCTAAAAGAAGAGGTCTATAAGGAAAGAATTCTTTTATCTAGTTGTGGTTTATAAGAGTTGCTGGAAATGATATTATGGTGCAACTTACTTGATCCAAATTATTGCTGACTATGAGTATAACTACCCCCAAGGAAAAGATGCCCTTTGATATTAGAATGGATCCTTGATGAGCATTAATGGAAATGTGCAAAATAAAGCCCTCAATATTCTTTCTTTTAAAAACTACTATATTATCCTTTCTTTCCATTTCCCCTTTCTTCTGCTCTTAATATGAACAAGAATGAGAAGTGAACGTTAATATACGTAGTCATGTATTCCTTAAACAGAGCTATTCTTTGAATTTTCCTTGCCTTATTATTATGTTGTTTTAAAATTTTTTAATAGAATAATATTTTGGAAAATGAATGATCAGTAAGTTGATCAGTCATATTTATTGATCACTCATTAAATATGTCCAATCATTTTTGGGGATATAGGCTATTCATAGCCAATTGCATAGAGCTTTATTACCAAAGAAAAGAAAGCTGATTTTCAATCTCCTCCATTCCCTCTTCATCTTCTAGTGTATTTTCCAGTATTGTTTGTGGGAGGCCTCTTAAAACAAAAAACTAACAACACTACACTCATCCAATTGCATATTAAAAGGACCTTAAAGATGATGATAACATGATTGTATTAATGTATCTAATTGCCTATGCCTCTGCACCCACACCCTTTTGTTAGTGACCTTCCCAAACTGATGCTAGCTTGTTTGACTTGCTCTGATCAATGGAATTGAAGCAGAATTCATATAAGCAGAAGCCTGAATACATTTCTGCTTCCTTTTGTAGACAACTGTCCCTGCTATGGGCAGAGGCCCTGGCTATTTTGCAGGAGAAATGGAAGAGGAGTCTAGTGAAGGTCAGTTTCCCCAGTGATTCCATAAAGATCAGTCAACTACAGCCAACTGCCTGCTGATAGCAGGTGCATACATGAGCTCATCTGAGGTCAAGTAAACATGGTACAGAACTTTAGAACTGCTCAGCCAAACCACCCATTGAAAGAAAATAATAAGTGGTTGTTGTTTTCAGTCATTAAGTTTGCAGCGCTTTGTATACAGCAATAGTGATTGGTACAGAGTTCCCATGTAACAAATGAGAAAAACTAAGGCTGGGATTTAAATTTTCTACAACTTCATAAAGCTACTCTTTTCCAATTTTAGAGTTGCAAACTCTAATTTTAAATAATGTAGAAGCCCAAAGACCTAATTATCAACAAACTTCTCAATCCTTACTTGCTAAATTCCGATGAAAGTGTGAATGCGTCCTACAATAATTTTGATCAGTGTGACATTTAAAGTTAAAGTTTTTGTCTAATTAATATGTGTTACTTTGTAGAAGTTGTCTTTTATTGGAAGTTATTCTTTCCTGCAAGGGAGGAGCTTCATTTGGAGTGTTGAATTTGTAGCTGCTGTTGATGTTTAAAGGCCTTACTCCTGTGACATTACAAGTGCCTCTAGAGATTAGGCTGGATTCCAATTGATTTCAAGTTGCAATTCAAATTGTTGTCTTTCACCTATAACAACTACAAGTGTCAATACATGACCTCTCAAAAGCCACTGGAAATAAAATTCTAACTTTTGAAACTAGAGTAAAGGTTACTCTGAAATATATGTAGGGACAAATTCATATGGGTTAGGAGGGTTCCTTTCAATTATGACTGAAACTTTTGGATCTAAAATATTGAACTTTTTGCTGTATAATATTTTTCTCATGGCATTGAATTTGAACTGAGAAGTGTATAGATTTGGAATGGCTCTCTGTTCCAATGGTTTGCTGATTAATATGACTTCTTTTTATTAAGCAGAAATCTCATTATCTTTAAAATGCCTTAATATCTTGATATAGTAGATTATTAAGGATGTAACATTTTTTAGCATTTTTTTTGGTCTCATAGATATGCAATAATTAACAATCCTTAAATGCATTTTCCCCTTTCAATACAGACTTGCCTTTAGGAACCATTTTTGTTTTAAAAAAATATATGGCATTGGAATTGATATATTCTAAATTTTATTTGTTTATTGATTATACACATTTATGCCAGTTTTATCACGTTGACAGGTGATTAAAATAACTCTATCTGTGCTCTGAAGAAAGTTGATTTCTCTAATATTCATCTACCAGCTTATTTTTTTCTTATGTGACAAGGTTTTAAGACTTAAAGGTGTAAAATATTTTTAAAAATCTGGACAGAAGAGATATGCTTAAAAGTTGAAAGACAGGTGTAATTCTATTACCAAAATTTAAAAAAAGAAACTATGTGGACATTATGTAATTATTACATTGTTTGTAGACATAGCTGAGTCTTATATATGAGAAAGCAATCTGTGCTAATTGGTGTAAATCTAACAAAATCATCCCAAGTCTTTATCACAAATCATGATTTTCCATCTTTTTAAATTTTTTCCCCTGAAACTTTGTTATTATTTAGGAAGAAGGGAACAAAGAGAGTTTTTTAATAAGGATGCAATAAGCTTTGTGTGTGTGTGCGCGCATGTGCCCACGTGTATTTCTAACTCACTTTATTTAATAGTTCATCTCTGTATGCTGAGGGCCATTACCAAGTAGGAATGACGCATTGAAATTTCCTTGCCAAGTGTACCCCATGCTGCTTAGAGGACATTCGATGGGACATTGCATGCATGCTTTCATAAGGTGACCTTGCTCAAGGACCAAGGCGGATCCGGGTTTAGAGCTGATCAGGTTTGAGGAAGTAACCGGCTCCTTGAGTTTAAGGCCTTGCCAGTTTAAGATAATGGGTTTTAGGGAAGTTGGAGGTTGAAGATTATTGCTGGGATTAGGGTGTTCCTGCTGCTTGTTCCCGTTGAGTTCTCGTGAGATTAAAATGGGATTTGGAGATAGCCTCGTGGAGTAGGTGAATTGTGCGGGAGACGGGAGAACGCGATTGCCCCTGGACCTGTGTGGAGGCGGTGTGAGAGCGGGAATAAAGAATTGCTGTTTGAACCTACAAAGCTGTGTGGTGGCTCGTGATTCTGGTGCCAAGCCGAGACCTTGGCATCTGTAAACTAAGGTGTAAATGAGATTGTATGTGTGTGTAAATGGAGAAATTTGTAGATATGTTTTGAGTGAATATTAATGTATAGATTCAAGAGCAACTATTTTTAAGAATAAATCTCTCAACCTCTCTCTCTCCCTCCCTCTCTCTCTCCCTCCATCTCTACCTGTGCAGTGCTGGGGATCAAGGCCCCTGGGTTTGGGCCTTGAACATGTTAGAACGTGCTCTACCTCAGAGCTACATCTCCATCCCCAAGTGTGTGTTCTTGAAAATTAAGAAAAACTGAATCCGCATTTTACTATTGCTCATACCATCTTATTCTAAAATTTCCATTTGATTTTTTCTTACTATTCCTGAACCTATTAGAAGAGGAAAAAGCAAACATGCTGGAGCAATATATTAAAAAAAAAGAAAAGAAGAAGAAAAAGAAAGAAAGAAAGAAAAGAAAAGAAAAAAGAAAAGCGCCAATCCCTCAAAGCAACCCCCTGGTGTATTTGTTATCAATTGTTATGAAATGAAGTGCCCCAAATTTAGAGGCTGTAGGCTGTAGCCACAGTGTCTTCTGGGGTTGTGTGTGGCCTAGTCTCAAGGCTTAATTGAGGAAGGATTGCCTTCTGGTTTCACTCATGTAGTTATCAGTAGAATTCAATTCATTGGGGTTCTTGGTAAGGGTGCTCAATCCCTTGCTGACTGCTGACCAGAGGCTGGCCTCATATCCATGCCACATGACCTCTTCAACATGATAGCTTGCTACACCCAACCCTTCAAAATGGTAGATCATCTGCAAGCCTGAGAAAAGTCAATCTTTTAAATCCTAAAGACTCAAGAGACATCCCATCACTTTTACTATAAAATTCAGGCAATTAGAGGCAAGTCAAGATGTCCAGGACATAATCAAAGGTATGGGAAAAGATAACCTGCAATTATACAAAAGGCAGAGGTCACTGGTGTGTCAATCTTAGGAGTCCACCTACCATAGCTGTTAGTATGGCCTTAATATATTTTCTTCATTTTAAATAATCACTTCTAAAATAATTTTTCTTATGGGCCACACTTAATTATGTACAGAGTAATATCACATCCAAATGAGAATATTTTAAGATACACACATACAAATCAGATAAAATTTGCATTAAGTAGTTAAACATTCCTTTCTTTTGGGAACTCTTCTGGGGTTAATGTTTAACAGTGTATTGAGGCACTATTTTCAGGTTTCACCTACTTGTGAATTGTTCTCTTCTATAAAGAGAAAAAGTGGGTTATCTCTTCTCTCTGCTCCAGTGTGGGGCAAGTATTATACAGAGCACAATAAAGCTGGGAAGTAAAGAGATGTTAAGGACTAGCATGGTTTCTATTATAAGTGCTTTTCCACACACTATGAGAAAAACAGACTCCTTAATTTTTTTGTGAATAGCTTTGCAATAGCTAGAGCTGAAGAAAGTTAATGGAGATTTTAACATGTATGTGTGAAGAGTTTCAGATATTGAGAATTCTCTGTAATTAGCAATACAAGAAATAGATCATTCCAGCACAGACTGGCATAGAAGGTATACCTGAAGCTATGGAAGAGAAGAATCTATCTAGACCAGGGCAGGTGAAAAACATTTCTCTTTATCTTTCCTGACAAGTGTGAGGCTAGGTAGACATCTCCAGAGCTCACTAATATCCAGTTATTTTTGCCTCCCAAACTTACAGGAGGTACATTTCCTAGCTCCCTTGCAGTTAGACAGGATCATGTGACCTTCTGACCAGTGTACAATGAATAGAAGTGACATATGTCATATTCTAGACCGGAGTATAGAAAAATGAGTCTGAGATCTCCATGTACTCTCTTTTTCCTGCTCTGGTGACCTATGATTTTTCAGGTCTCAATGAACCTGAGTCCTTAATTGACTGTATAAGGAAAAGTCTCTGCCATTAACCAGTGATGAACAAGTGGGAGTTTGAGAATAGAGAATCTTTTTTCATGTTAAGGCCCCTAATCTTAATTTCCTATTGAAATATGGTAATGCTGAGGGCCATTACCAAGTAGGAATGACGCATCGAAATTTCCTTGCCAAGCGTACCCCATGCTGCTTAGAGGACATTTGATGGAACATTGCATGCATGCTTTAATAAGGTGACCTTGCTCAAGGACCAAGGCGGATTCGGATTTAGAGCTGATCAGGTTTGAGGAAGTAACCGGCTCCTTGAGTTTAAGGCGTTGCCAGTTTAAGATAATGGGTTTTAGGGAAGTTGGAAGTTGAAGATTATTGCTGGGATTAGGGTGTTCCTGCTGCTTGTTCCCGTTGAGTTCTCGTGAGATTAAAATGGGATTTGGAGAGAGCCTCGTGGAGTAGGTGGTTGGTGCGGGAGACAGCAGAACGCGTTTGCCCCTGGACCTGTGTGGAGGCGGTGTGAGAGCTGGAATAAAGAATTGCTGTTTGAACCTACAAAGCTGTGAGTGCCTCGTGATTCTGGTGCCAAGCCGAGACATTGGCCTTGGCATGGTAATAAATTACAACAAATTGGCTTAAAACCAAGCAAATGTATTATCTTAAAGTTCTTTAAGTCAGAAGATTGGGGACGACCTGTTTCCTTCCTTGTGCACCTTTTACAGGACACCTGCATTTCTTGGCTTGGGGCTTTTCCTTCATCTTTAGGTAAGCAGCTTCTAATTGATCTTCTCTTGTAGTTCTCTGCTTCCATTTTCCTATCTCTTTCTCTTACACTGACTCTCTTTCTTCCATCTTATAAGGACCCCACTGATTTCATTGGACCTGCCTTGATAATCCAGTGTAATTTTTCCATCCCAATATCCTTAACTTACTCTGCAAAATCCCTTTTGCCAAATAAGGTAACTATTCACAGGTCTTTGGGATTAAGACACCACCATTAAAAAACATGGTTTTGGCTTATCACTTCCTTGGATTTAGATAATTAAACATACTTTTAGTTATACAGAAACCACTGGAAGTTAATATCAGAACTTTATTAGGCATTAACTATGTTGCTAGGAGCCACAGCAAAGTATATTGATGCATGGCACCTTTGGTTAAGGTGACTGCCAGCTAGCCATTGAGATGATATGATTATGTTAAGATTTACATTCATATGGAAATTGGACTCCTGCTGTTCACCTCGGCATGCTATGGGACTCATGTTACGGGATTCCCGGAGAGTTCCCATTGGTTGGGGAAGGATAGTAGGCGGAAATTCGGGGGGAGGTCCGGGTCCCCGGTTCTGGTAGAGACACACGTGTGTGGACCAGCTTGCTAGCCGGGCGCGCACGGGGCATTGGCGGCCTTTTTAAAAATAAAAGTTTGTTCCTGCTTGAATGGCTTGTGATTCTGTGCCCAGCCGGGTTGCGGCACTATGTGAGTTATTTAATAGAAGCTTAAATAACTATTAAGTCCAACCAGCATCAGCTTTTTTTTGGGGGGGGAGCGCGAGTGTCCAAGTAGTCAAATGAATGACAAACCTGCATATGAAAGATTGGTATAAAGTGCTTACAACAATTATCTATCACTATCATTCTTCTAGCTTCTAGGATTGTCAGGTAAGGTAAACACCAAATGAACCCAACACATGATTTATTCTTATTTGGATGTTTTGATATTGCATATTACTTATTGTAAAAAGATGAAGGAATTAAAATAAAGGATATTAGGATAGTATGCTTCAATGAAGATAGATATTTCAGATGTGTAAGTTATCTGAAATAAGTGGAAATAGCTTTCTGAAGCCTACTTAATGATAATGGTTATTTCATTAAGAAACAAGTTGTTAAGAAATAGGTTATTTCTTATCTGGACAGAAGACTTTTCATGTTTAATAATACAGATCAATCATCCTTAATACAAAAATCTAAGATCTGAAATTTTGTGCAGTGATATGATGACATAAGTAAAAAATTCCAGACCTAATCTCCCATGACAGGTTACAATCAAAATACAGGCAGCCTAATAATATTGTATAACATTTTCTCCAGGTTATGTGTATAAAGTATAAATTAAACACTTGTGAATTTTCTTTTTACACTTGACACCAGCCCCAAGATGTCTCAATGTTCCAAAATCTCAAAAATAAAAAAGACATGAAACACTTCAGGTCCAAAGCACTTTAGATAAGGGATATTCAACATGACTCTTATGCTTGGTACTGCCTTATATAATTACCTTCAATTGTATTATTATTTTATGTTCTAGGTGGACTCTTATGATATATGGATACTCTTATTTTTTATTTTTTAGTTAATTATTTATTTGTTATAATTATTAATTTGTTATAATTTATGTTATACATGACAGCAGAATGCATTTCAGTTCATAGTACACAAATGAAGTACAATTTTTCATTTTCTCTGGTTGTACACAAAGTAGAGTCACACCATTTGTGTCTTCATACATGTGCTTAGGGTAATGATGTCCATCTCATTCCACCATCTTTCCTACCTCCATGTCCCCTCCCTTCCCTACTCTCCCCTTTTCCATATCCAAAGTTTCTCCATTCCTCTCATACTCCCTCCACCCCCATTATGGATTAGCATCCACTAATCAGAGAAAACATTCAGTCTTTGGTTTTTTGGGATTGGCTTACTTCACTTAACATGATATTCTCCAGCTCCACCCATTTACCTGCAAATGCCATGATTTTATTCTCTTTTAATGCTAAGTAATATTCCAGTGTGTGTGTGTGTGTGTGTGTGTGTGTGTGTGTGTGTGTGTATAATATAAAATATACCACAGTTTCTTTACCTGTTCCTCTATTGAAGGACGTCTAGGTTGGTTCTACAATTTAGCTCTTGGGAATTGTGCTGCTATAAAGATTGATGTGGCTGCATCACTGTAGTATATTGTTTTTAAGTCTTTTGGGTATAAACTGAGGAGTGGGCTATCTGGGTCAAATGGTAGTTTTATTCCAAGTTTTCTAAGGAATCTCTATACTACTTTTCAGATTGGTTGTACCAATTTGCAGTCCCACCAACAATGTATGAGTGTGCCTTTTCCCCCGCATCCTTGCTAACACTTATTGTTGCTTTTACTCTTAATAACTGCCATTCTGACTAGTGTGAGATGAAATCTTAAGAGTACTTTTGATTTTCAATTCTCTAATTGCTAGAGATGTTGAACATTTTTTCATATATTTGTCAATTGATTGTATATCTTTTTCTAAGAAATGTCTGTTCAGCTTCTTAGTCCATTTATTGATTGGGTTGTTTGTTTTTTGGTTTTAAGTTTTTTGAGTTCTTTATATCCTAGAGGTTAGTGCTCTTTCTGAAGTGCCTGTGGTAAAAATTTGCTCCCATTCTGTAGACTCTCTATTCACCTCATTGATTGTTTCTTTTGATGAGAAGAAGCTTTTCAGTTTGAAACCATCCCATTTATTGATTCTTGATTTTATCTCTTGTGCTTTAGGATTCTTGTTAAAGAAGCTGGGGCCTAATCTGACATGATGAATATACTTTTTCTTCTATTAGGCACAGGGTCTCTGGTCTAATTCCTAGGTCCTGATCCACTTTGAGTTGAGTTTTGTGCATGGTGAGAGATAAGGGTTTAATTTCATTTTGCTACATATGGATTTCCAGTTTTCCCAGCACCTTTTGTTGAAGAGGCTATCTTTTCTCCAATATATGTTTTTAACACATTTGTCTAGTAGGAGATAACTGTATTTATGTGAGTTGGTGTCTGTGTCCTCTATTCTGTACCACTGGTATTCAAGTCTATTTTGGTGCTAATACCATGCCATTTTTGTTACTATTGCTCTGTAGTATAGTTTAAGGTCTGGTATAGGGATGCCACCTGCTTCACTCTTCTTGCTAAGGATTGCTTTAATTATTCTGGGTCTTATTTTTTCAGATGAATTTCTTGATTACTTTTTCTATATCTATGAGGAATATCATTAGGATTTTGATTGGAATTGCATTAAATCTGGATAGTGCTTTGGTAGTAGCTCTTATAAGCATGACATACTTATAGATTATAGTGAAAATTTAAGATAATATACAACAAATAGCTGGTATGTTACAGGCATTCAACACATGATAATAGATATTGTGGTTGTATGCCAGAAACCAGAATGCAAAAATGAAAACCACATAATGTTTATCTCCAAATAATTAAAGAGGGAGCACATGCAGAATGGAGTTATGAATGAGCTGTAGTTCAAACAGAAGAGTATAATTTAGTCTTATGAGTGTCATGAGAGGTTCACATGGTATGTTCTGCCACACGACCAGCGCTGCTTCATAAAAGAAGGTTCAATGCATAAGAAATTACTAGTGAGTTTTAAATTAAAGAGACAGACTCTCATTACCTTTAACACAGCTCCGAGACTGCTTCTCTTAGCTCCCGTTTACAGAAGAGACTAGTGAGCGAGAGAGAGAGCACGCCAGGGAGTAAGCTTTTATTGGGGAACAAAAAATCCCAGGGAAAATCCCATCCAATGAAAGTTAAGGGGGCAGCATCCCAAGGTCAGGGCCAGTGATTGGGTCTTCAGGTCAGTGGCCAGGCACGCCTCTGCACAGACAAGCCCTCAGACCTGGGAAAGGGTGTGGGATGGCTTTAACACCGCTGTGTCCAAGCGCCTCTCACCCAGCCAGGGAGGTAACTCAAATCACGTTCGAGGATGGCCTCCCACTTTTGCATTGGTCTAGTAGAAAGGAACTAAATGTACAAGAGAGAGACATTTTAACTAGCAGAGTGATATAGGAATTTTGAAGGATATAAGAAACCTCAAGTAATTTGGTTCATCTAGATGGAACACAGGGCTTTCCCAAACTCTCCTTTCCTCAACAGTGTAGTGCACCATCATCTGCTCAATTAACCCTTTCCTAATACAAATGCCTCTACTGGTATGTAGAATTGGGTCATGTCTCAATAAACCCGCTGTAAATTGAAAATGTTGTAAGATGAAAATGCTTTTAATATGTGCTAACCTTTCCGAGTGTTGAGTATTAGCTTACTAAAACCGTAGGGTATGGAGTATGGTTGTTCACTCCCGGTATGTGACTGACAAGAGTCTCAGCTTGCTGCTGCAGCCCAGCATGGTGACAGTAGAATATAGTGCATACTATTAGTCCAGGAAAATCCGAAATTCTATGTCTGAAGTATGGTTTCTACTGGATGTATTTGTATATTGCTTTTGTGCCATTACGAAGTTGAAAAATTATAAGTTGAACCATCTTGACTTGGGAATCATCTGTGTTTCTGTATCTAACATAATTTTCCCAAGTACACATATGAAGACACCTAAGGGAGTCCCACCATTCTGCCCACCACAGGAATGAGGTCCTAACTAGAATGAAATATACTGCATGCTTATATAATTTCACCAAAATGGATTCTACCGGCATGTTGAACTGATCATCATGTATAAGGAGAATCAGTTAAAAAAAAAATTGGAAAAAAAGTCACTTACTCTTTGTCTTATATACCTACCACCCCCAAACACATGGTTTCTGCTACTTTTGTTTGCTTATCTTTCTTTTCCATTAGTTGTAAATTTCACAAATTTATATATTATAACTTGCTCATCATTATGTTTTTGCCATTAAGTAATATTAAGGAATAAAGATTTCTTTAATGCATGAGTAAATGGTAGAAGAATAGAAGATTGAGTGATTCTGTTTTCAATTTTTTTTTCCTGCTTGGAATTCAGAGACATTTTCAAGGGGGAAGAAAGAATTTAGAAACCAAGGGACTGAATTGTGAGGTATCACAGCTGTCCAAGAAAAGTGCTCAGGGAGAATGGTAGAGACCGAGGGCAAGAGACATATTCAAGACAAATTTATGACTTAGAACAGACAAATCTTGGAGTTTTTTTGGTAATGGGAAAAATCTTGAGGTTTTGAAATTTCTGCTGGAGAAGAATATTTAAAGGAATGTTCCATTTGAACGGGTTGCGTTTAAAGTTTCCCTAGAGCACCTGTCAAAAAGGAGTTGTACTCATTTTATAGAGAGTAACTGCGTTGCAGAGAGAAATTTGGGGACATAGGTGAAATAAAACCTGTGAAGACAGTTGTTATCACCTAAGGAAAGTCTGCAGACTGAGGAGAGAAGGGGGATCAGGGAAAGAACGATGAGAAACAGCAACATCTAAGAGAGAACAGGAGAAAACAGCTAGAACAGGCTGGGAGAGGAAGATCAGAAGGAGGAGAAAGCTGGGAGTGTCTTCTGTAATTGAAGCTCCGTGACTGCCAGGCGGATGAGTATAGCTAAGTAAAAAAAAAAAAAAAAAATTAAAAAATTGCTTGAATTTTGAACAGTTTTTCTTGGAATTAATAACTATGAAGTTTAAAAAGTTTTTGGTTCTCTCAGATTCCACATTTAAAAAAATTTTTTGTAGATGTAAGGGCAAACATAGATTTAAATAAGTTAAACAGTTGCTCAGAAAGAATGAGTACAAACCTCTTTCTAGAATACACCAGACGTAAGGATGAAAATGAGGCAATGCTGTAAAAATCAGGAAGAGTCAAATGTGGTTCATTTTTTAAGGTCAGAGACTTGACCATAATTTTTGCCTGAGGGGAAAAGACAGTAAAGAACAAGTGATTGAAAATGCTCGACAAATAGAGGATTATTGATGGAGCAAGTTCTAGGAAGCCATGGGGCAAGATAAGTGGAAAGATTGGTGATGAAGCTCTGGACTTGTCCATGCACATGGGAGACAGAACTGTGCACTCAGCATTGGGTCTGAAGTGGCCACAGTATGGTGGCCTGTCTGTGACTGAGTAGGCCCTTTATCTGGAAATGTGACTCATTTTTTTTTTTTCCACAGCCATTTATTGAGGAAGGACTACGTGACTAGCACTGAAATAGAAACTTTCACATTCGCACCCTCATTTAACCTGAAGATGGGTCTTTGATCCCAAAGAGAGGTTTTGTTTTAACAGTGGGGCTAGAAGGTCAATGTGGACATAAGTCTTGGGACACAGTCTCAGCCTGTGTCAGCTGGCCTGGCCTGTGTTCTGACCTTAGGAAACGACAGGCCTCCTGGCACTCTGTGTGTCTAGTAGTAGTGAAGGAGTGTATGGAATACTCATGTTTTGTGGCCTTAGGTCACAGCAACTGCATCTGCTTTAGAGATTTAGACCTACCAGCTCTGTAAGTCCAAGGTGCTGACGATATCAGGCTGGACCTAGAAAACCAATTCATACCGTCAAGATGTGTTGTAAAACATAGATATTCACAATGAATAATGCATGCACTGTATAGTTGAAGGCCAAGGCTTCTCATTTCAGGATCATAATTCTTCTGAAGGGTCATGGTCATCTCAAATGAGATTTAGTTTGAGCCTGAAATTAGAGAGTTCCAGTTCATATGGGAAGTTTCCTTAAGATCATGTAGGAATACTTATGAATTTTTTCATCCTACTCTTGAAAGAAAATAAATACTTTCATTAGATAAGAATGTTATTTCCTAAATAGTTTTTAGGTAACATTAAGTTCTCAGTCCAACACTCACTTTTCAATGATCTATGGAAGAGATGAAATTTGTTTTAGTTTACCGAGCCTCACCCTGCATATTTATTTACACAATGATTTGTCTGTTGGCTTTTGCATAGTGATTAGTTTGTAAGTTATGCTCTGTCTTCTTTAGTACCAAAGAATGCTCTTTCCCTATTGTCTTTTTAACATTTCTCCTCTGTTCCTTTGCCTCTTTGTCCTCAGTAGGCATCTTTAACTATTTTGTTCTCTTTAAATTTTCTGGTCCCACTCTTAGCAGAACTGAATGCTTAGCTACTGTCAGGGAATAGAAGCTCTTCCCATTTAGTGATTGAAGCAACCAGATCAATCTGACAAAAAAAAAAAAAAACAGATTAGCTAGATGATAAAAAATCTCAAAGTTTATTCATATGAATATGGGAAAAGATAAAAAAGTGGCCAATTGGAGTTTGAGGCTTACAATATGTAACTTAAAATGGGAAAAGGAAGTGGGGAGGGGTTTCTATGGGAAGAACATGTGGGTTTCTTTAAGAAATATAAATGGATTCCTGGAGGAGCAAATGGGAGATAAGAAAGTTTAGGATCATGTTTATTTATGTAGGTGCAAGTAGTCTTTTTCCATTTTCTTCATAGTCAGAAAAGTCCCCCAGAGGGAATTTATGGTAGTTGGATTCTTTTTGGAGTTTCTGCTATTAGATAGAAAAGGGAAACTCAGAAAAAAAACTTTATCTCATTACAATAGTATATTCTGGATCCCATCCTTTTCTCCATCTGAAACTATGCAGGAAGTTTCATAAATAAGCAGTTGATTGCTTCCTTGCCCATATTCCACGGAGTCTGTGCTCCAGTCTGGAAATAAGTGAGTGCAGTTAGAAAGTTGTGTCTCGTTCCAGGAAGTGGTGGTATGGGTTGCGGTAGAATATAATCAGTCATTTTGTGACAGTGGTCCACTTCACCTTTGGAAGAGTCCTTATTGCTTATTTTAAAAGGGACCTATTTTTCTTTTCCTTTTCTTCCTCTCCCACTCCCTAACCTTGGGGCAGGGAGCAAGATTAGCTTGAGGTATCTGTCCTAGAACGACACCCACCATAGGTAGCAGATGTCAGCCAGAAGATCTAGGAAGTCACGATCCCCCAAATTAACAAGTGGAATTCTAACACACCTGCATGCTCACTTGGGAACCCCTACTTGGAATGCAACTTTTGAAAAGTTTATTTAAAAGTCCCCTATTCCTCCTGAGGGGAAAACCACGTCCTCTGGGGATAGCAGTCCCCTGGACTTCTCCTTTGATAGCAAAGCAATAAACCTGTTTTTCCTTTTGCTCAAAACTGTGTCCTCCTTATTAAATTAGCATGCCTTGGCATGGGGACAAAGACCAAGCTTTCAGTAACAATTTAATGAAGGACATTTCTGTAAAACAAAACAAAAGCAAGGATTAATTTTTGGAAAAGACCATAGCCCAGGGTCTGTTTGCTTTGTTCCGTTTGTGAGTTGAGAGCAGTCAATGGAGAGGTTTCTAGATATTGGGCATGAAGTTTGCTTAGAAGGGAGATGAGGATGCTAGTGTAGTGGTGGTGTCAAAATTACAGTGAGCTCCTGGAGCAGAATATGGAAAACATACTATTCTGGTAAACTTTGAGTGGTCCATACTGTGTTGCTGATAAATCCTTGGAAATTCTATCAAGTTACACAACTTCAGCTTTCAGGGGTTCAGGAAAAGAGTTAGTCTCTCTGATGCCAGATCAGGAAAGTGGGAGACAAATTAAAAGGTTAATTACTGAAAATATGCTAAAGCAACAGGAACCAGTTTACAAAGCAGTGAAGGTATCTCAGGCATTAAATGAGACTGAATCTGATGACTCATAAGGTGAGCTGTGGATTTCCATGGAAACATTTTTTTCTCTGTAAATAATCTCCATTTTAATTCAAGATAATTAAAGCTAGATGACTCTTGTTTACAAAATAAGTCTAGTTTCATGACCTGATCATTTACATAAATACACAAAAAATAGTACTGTGCCACCTAGACCTATTTAAGTTTGCTTTCTGGAAAGTTTATAAGGAATCTTGCATTAAATTTTAAAAGGCTTTTGAGGCTAGGAAACCAAGCTAAGAACTCATGATCAGACTTCACTTGTACTACTAAAAAATTGGGTGAATTCCCATCTTCTTCTTTTTTTAAATTTATATATGACAGCAGAATTAATTACAATTCTTATTACACATATAGAGCACAATTTTTCATATCTCTGGTTGTATACATAGTACATTCACACCAATTTGTGTCTTCATACCTGTACTTTGGATAATAATGGTCATCATATTCCATTATCATAATAAGGCCATACCCCCCTCCCTTCTCCTCCAACTCCTCTGCCCTATCTAGAGTTCCTCTATTCCTTGCATGCTCCCACTCCCAATCCCACTATTAATCAGCCTCCTTAAGTCAAAGAAAACATTTGGCATTTGGTCTTTTGAGATTGGCTAACTTCACTTAACATTATCTTCTCTAACTCCACCCATTTACCTGCAAATGCTATGATTTTATTGCTAAGTAATATACCATTGTATCTAGGTTGGTTCCACAGTTTGGCTATTGTGAATTGTGCTGCTATAAACATTGATGTGGCTGTGCCCTGTAGTATGCTGCTTTTAAATACTTTGGGTATAGAATGAGGAGAGGGATAGCTGGGTCAAATGATGGTTCCATTCCCAATTTTCCAAGAAATCTCCATACTGCTTTCATTATTGGCTGCACCAATTTGCAGTCCCACAAGCAGTGTATGAGTGTACCTTTTTCCCCACATCCTTGTCAATACTTATTGTTGTTTGTCTTCATAATAGTTGCCTTTCTGAATGGAGTGAGATGAAACCTTAGAGTGGTTTTGATTTGCATTTCTCTAATTGCTACCGATGATTAACATTTTTTCATATATTTGTTGATTAATTGTATATCATCATCTGAGAAGTGTCTGTTCAGGTCCTTGGCCCATTTATTGATTGGGTTATTTGTTTTTTTGGTGTTTAACTTTTTGAGCTCTCTATATACCCTAGAGATGAGTGCTCTATCTGTGATGTATGAGGGGTAGAGATTTGTTCCCAAGATATAGGGTCTCTATTCACCTCACAGATTGTTTCTTTTGATGAGAAGAAGCTTTTTAGTTTGATTCCACCCCATTTATTGATTCTTGATTTTAATTCTTGTGCCAAAGAAATCTTATTAAGGAAGTTGGGACCTAACCCACATGATGGAGATTAGAGCCTACTGTTTCTTCTATTAGGCACAGGGTCTCTGGTTTTATTCCTGAGTTCTTGATCCATTCTGAGTTGAGTTTTGTGCATGGTGAGAGATAGGGGTTTAATTTCATTTTGTTGCATATGAATTTCCAGTTTTCCCAACACCATTTGTTGAAGAGGCTATCTTTTCTCCAATATATGTTTTTGGCACCTTTGTCTAATATAAGATAATTGTAATTTTGTGGGTTAGTCTCTATGTCCTCTATTCTGTACCATTGGTCTACTAGTCTGTTTTGGTGCCAATACCATGCTGTTTTTGATACTATTGCTCTGTAGTATAGTTTAAGGTCTGGCATTGTGATGCCACCTGCTTCACTCTTTCTGCTGAGGATTGCTTTAGCTATTCTGGGTCTCTTATTTTTCTAGATTAATTTCATGATTGCCTTTTCTATTTCTATGAGGAATATCATTGGGATTTTGATTGGAATTGCATTAAATCTGTATAGTGCTTTTGGAAGTATAGTCAAATTTCCATCTTCTTAAAGTCCTTAAATGTCTAAAGGTTTCTACATTTTCCAGGAAGTAGTCTTCCTTATTCATCTGCACTGCTGATGCTACACTTCGAACCTGAACTCTTCCCCAAAGGTCCTTATGTAAAAAGCTTGGTCCCTAGTCCATGGGACTGTTGGAAGTGATGGAACCTTTAAGAGATGGGGCCTAATTAGGGGAAGTCAGGTCATTGGGGGTGTGTATAACCCTAACCCTGGGCTCTTCCTCTCTCTCCCTTTTGATTTCAGACCACCATGAGGTGGGCAGCTTTGCTTTGCTATGTGCTCTCACCATGATGTATTTAATATCTTGCCAGAGTCCCAAAGGCAACAGGACCTAGTGAACATGAACTGGAACCTCTGAAACTGTGAGCCAAAATAAACATTTTTTCCCCCTTATAAGTTGATTAGGTATTTTTTTTTTAATAGTGACAGAAAGCTGATTGTCATAGCTAGGAACTCTATAATTCAGGTTCTAGTAGTTTTTCCAAGTGGATTTTATAATAATTGACTTCCCAAGTTTAGTTCCTGGTTACATCTGATTCTATACATATCATTCTCAAATATGGGGGGTGAGGCTTACTAGAAGTGTTTGAGTCAAAGAGGCACTGTTTGCTTTCTTAAATGAATTAATGCAGTCATCACACGTATAAATTTGACCCCTCTTGCTTTCTCTCTCTCTCTTTCACCTTCTCTTTGCCCTTCTGCCTTCTGCCATGTGATGATGAAGCAAGAAGGCCCTTGCCAGATCTGGCCTCTTGACCTTGGGCTTCCCAGACTCTAGAACTATGAGGAAATAAATTTCTATTCTTTGTAAATTACCCAGTCTCGGGTTTTCTGTCACAGCGGAACAAACTGGATGAAGACATCCTTTGTTTATAGAGAGAAGAGATTATTATTAAACCTACAAAAATAATTATATTGCCATGAATTAATACTCAATAAAAGTTTTCAAATCCTGGAGTGATCAGGTAAGGGAAAATATAAATGCTTCAGTTTTGTTTGCTGAAATATAATATGCAAAATTGTTTTGATTTCCAGGTAGCTTAAGAGAAAAGAAAAAAGGTTAAGTTCAAAAAATAAAACATTAAAGAACCAGCCATATTCCAAGCAAGAGTCATAAAAGAAATCATAATCATTCTTTATCAGTTCATCCAGTCTCATGTAATTAATTCTTGTTCTGCTTGATCTTAGGTTCATGGTTTTATGAACCTATCAGCATCTCCATTAGTTCTAATGGAATATCATCAGTTTTTAAGCTCAGTGATGATATTAAAATTATTTTGGTAATGTCATCAGAATGCTATACCCCAGAGTACCTGTCATATTCTTTCTATGGGACTCCTTTCTCTTTGGGGGAAGACATGGCACTTTAGCCTGTATCTGATTTCAAGAGCTTTCTAAAAATCATCAGAGTGAAATAGTAACTTTTTATGGATGACAAAAGTCTTAAAATAACTATTAAGGATCTAATGGAAGTCTATTATAATGCAATTAATAAGGAAATTTAGTTATCTCTGTGGTGTATAGCATTTGAAGATATTAACTGGAATTTTAACTAATAACTTTATATCAGGATATAACATAGACAATAAGGATGTTGTCAGTTTCTATGAACATTATGCAAGTTCTTAAATACTTATATTAGTAGCATATATTCATATGAATATAACTTAAAGAAGGTTAAGTATCTCTTTTTATTTGACAGTGCTTCTCAAGCAACTTAGCATGTGTGTATGTGTGTACGTGTATGTGTGTGTGTGTGTGGGTGTGTGAATATTTTCATTCTAAAAGGGAACAATAAGGGCCTAAAAGAGGAATAGGACCCAAACAAGACTAAAACTCACCTACACAAACATTTTCTGTAACTCCATGTCTGTCATCTGAGGCATTTGGTGGCAGAATATGATATCCAAAGGGCTTGGGAAGTCCCACCATTTTGGCCTTGCTGCTTGTAGCCCATGTGGTCTATCTTTTAGACTGGTTCTATCCACAACCAGCAGCTTTCCTTGATGGTTGTTCCATGTTACTGGCACATTTTAATCCACGTGGTCTTCATTCCAGCTTCACCTTCACCTTCACAACTGTATGCATTATTCTCCTAGGGGCTACCCGAAGGGATTTGGACCCTGCTACATTTTGTGTGATGATCTCACAGACTTTCCTTTGAAATTTTAGTGGAAGCCTCCAAGACCTCTTAACTCCAGCACCCTGAATTCCTGCAGAACAAACACACATGGATAACACCAGGGTCTGCCACCAGCTTGAGCAGTAGTGGGCCCCCTTAGATCACTGTTGCAGTGGCCTCTGAGAGACTGAGCTGCTGAACTGCTGAAAGAAATCCTGGGGGAAATATCTTCTTGGGCAACCCTGTGAGACCAGGATTTGCCCATGGTCTCTTTTCAAAGGAATTTTTATTTACACATTCCTGATCCTTGATAGGGTATGGTCCTGCTGATCCCTAAGATGCCCTTGATATTCTTCCTATTGTCTCTGTGCAAAGTACATAGCTTCTATTTAGTGGAGGTAATGTCTTCAGCAACCATATTTTGCTTGGCCCCAATTTTATGGGCATTTTTCTGGTTAAATTACAAATTTTAAAGATCCTTCTACTCTCTTTTCTTTTTCTGATTTTCACAGTCGGCTTGGCTAAAAGCCACCAGCAATACTCATGCTGACATCTGAATGCTGTGCTGCCTGGAAATTTTCTCTGTCAGATTACTTAGTCCATCACCTTTAAATTTGGCCTCACATGAAGTCTCAGGACATAGGCAAAATGTAGACAAGTCCTTTGTCAGAGTGTAACACAAATGGCCTGTAGTTCAATTCTCAGTAGAATCCTTGTTTCCCTTTGAAGTATTATAAGCAGAGTTTACTTTCTTCATTTGTATCAGCATTCTGGTCTTCTGAGCTCCTACCAGAATCACCTACTAAGCTTTACCTTTTCCAGTTTGCATTTCCAAACTTCTCATGAATCAGTTCCAAAGACTTCCAAACCACGTGGTCACATTAGTTGTAGTGAGTCTACTTCTCAGTACCAGTTATTGTGACTATCACAACAAAAACTTGATTAAGTTAACATGAAATTTATAAGTTTTGTAATTGTAAACATGTAAAAGATATAACACAAACTTGACTAGTAACCTCAGGTAGAATGAAAATTGCACAACTGTACTATGTGTATTGCTGACAACTGTACAAATTTCAGGGTTTTTTTTTTTTTTTTTTTTTTTTTTGGTACTGAGGATTGAACTCAGGGGCACTTGACCACTGAGCCACATCTCCAGTTCCATTTTGTATTTTATTTAGAGTCAGGGTCTCACTGAATTGCTTAGCACCTTGATTTTAATGAAACTAGTTTTGAACTCACGATCCTTTTGCCTCAGCCTCCCTAGCCATTGGGATAACAGGTGTGCACCACCACACCCGGCTCCTGGTTTTTATTAAGACAATAATATCAAGTTACTTTTATTTACCAAAACTTTTCCTAAACTGTGTGAATTAGAAAAAACATTTGGATTAGTTTCTATATTTCTGAGAAATTTGGAGTTCATTTATAAGCAATTTTAAAAAACAACCCAGACATTTGGGTGGAGGAAGAAGGAATAATTTAGGTCAAGAGTAAAGATTTTGTAGGCAAAATGATGAGACCTAGTTGAGAGAAAAGTTCAGAGGAGCTTGACTGTGAGGAGACCTGTGGTCTGGGACAACTGTTGTCTAAGTTTTTCTTTTCTAAGTATAGAACAGTCATGTTTCTAATGTCCTGATTTCTTATAGTATCTACAAATTTCTTGAGATGAACAGGGGGAGCTTTGTGGTTCACAAGAAAAAAGGGTAGGCTTTGAGTTATTCCTATGGTCATATTCCTATTTTTTCAAAAAACTTAATATTTAAACAAGAATTGTTGATTTTAAGTTCTCATCTCCCCCTTGTTTTCTTGTAAGCTAACTCAAAAAAAATTGGGTGGCCACATCAATAATAGCATTGGCCTGCCCATGCCACCACATTTAAAATGAAATTGTTTCTTTATGTTGACATCAGAAAGATTTCCAACTAAGGTGGAAATAAAAGGGCTTCTACATTTAGATCTGTGTATCTTTGGAGTCTGTGTATCAGTGATTTGACAAAGACTTTGGGATGTTTTCCCTTCTTCTGATTACATAGTTCCACTTTAGCCAAGCTAACTTTCAGCAGAACGGCCTCTAAAACATCCCTTATCAGGCCCTGAACCTTAGCCTTTAAATGGCCCAACTTCTTATTTACAGGATTGCTTAGCAGAGGGCCTAGCCATTTGTTAATCTTGGTGAGGAGGATATTCATTTTTTTCAGGAGCATGACTACTGAATAACTGTGTAGGAGGGTTCATGGTCTCTGTGAGTTTTAAATTTTGCTGTAAATCTAATTAATTTTGCTAAGGGATGCTTTTAGGATAACCATAACACTTTTTTGCCCTTTTTTCAACTTGATCTTTAGTAATATAAATAGACATTGTTTAGGGTAAAGCCTGTCTAAAAATTCTTTGAAAAAATAAAAGCTTTTACAAATCAAATGATCTGTTAATTAGCTACTCATGATTTAGCATCTCCA
This sequence comes from Ictidomys tridecemlineatus, assembly GCF_052094955.1. Lineage (NCBI taxonomy): Eukaryota > Metazoa > Chordata > Mammalia > Rodentia > Sciuridae > Ictidomys > Ictidomys tridecemlineatus. The sequence goes on along the minus strand of NC_135479.1, from coordinate 190,440,818 downwards.
AAGGTGTATTTGTTTTAAAATGTGATTCAAAACCAAGAAGCCTTTTAATGACTTAAACATGAACACAAGAAAAGATATAGCTCAGAAATCCAAATTTACTTCTAGAGATGGTTAAAGGGAAAGAGTGAGTCTTAGATAACCCCCTGGAATCTGGTGATGGTTGGTACGATGCTAGCTACAAATGGGGTTCCCAGGCAACCCAGATTTCTGTTCTGCTGATTAGAAATTCTTGGCACCTGCAACCTGATGGTTGGCTGTCTTTGAGTACAGACCCTACAATCTGCACACCCTGGGAGGTGAAAAACCTGAGAGAAAACATTCTTACTAAATCCAAGTCAAGATTTCAGTAGACAAAACCAATGGAACTCAAGGGTTGTTGTTGTTTGGATCTGGATTGTCTCCAAAGGCTCATGTGTTGAAGATATGGATTCCCAGCTGGTGGTACTTCTGGGAGGTGGTTAAAACTTGGAAGAGGGGGTCACAGGGGGCATCAATTTGAAGGAAGAGAGGGTCACAGGGGGCATCAATTTGAAGGAATTTTGCCCCCTACCACCCAAGAGGAGAGGAGCCTCCTCTGCCACATGATAATGGTCCTGTCACATGATAATCTGTCTTGTTTTAGATCCAAAGCAATAGTCAGATGACCATGGACTGAAGCCTCTGAAACCATGAGCCCAAATAAATTTTTTCTTCCTTTGAGGTTATTTTTCTCAGGTATTTTTTCACAGTGACCAAAAGCTGACTAACTCACGGTTATCCCTGGGAGAGGAAGGATCTGTAGCAACAGTAGTCAAACCAGGAGTCACAATACCTAAAGAATTGTTTCCTACAACTGTTTTCTCCTGCTAATCTTGGAAAGAAAAGACAAGGAAGGTCTCTTACTGTTTTCATTCAACTAAACATGGAGCAGAGGTCAAGGAGTCCGACAGTTAAGACTGCTGGATTGGTCACAGGTCCTGAGAACTCAGCTGTGGCCTTCAGAGGGACAAGGGAGTGCCAGTCTTTCTCTTTTCATTGCCAAACTGGTAGAGAGGAAAAAAATTTATTTGGGCCCAATTATGTTTATGATTTGGAGTCCTGAGATTAAACTGATGAAAGATAGATTGTCAACAGAAATAAAAAACACAATCTGTTCATATTTGTGTTGGAGCACACAAAAACTGTGGTTCACTAAATTGCTAAAGTTACAGGTTGATATACCTAACTTAAAATGGTAAAGGGAGTGAGGAGAAAAGAGTTCTTTGGGAAAAACACCCTAGTGTCTCTAAAAAAGATGAATGGAATTCAAGAGGAATAAATGGGAGATGAGAATGTTTGTGATATTGTTTGTTTATGCTGGTGTTTGTGTTTTGTTTTGTTTTATTTTTCCATTTTCTTTATGGTCTTAAAAGTGCCACCAGAGAAGGAATTCATGATATATGAATTCTTTTAGGAATCTCTGCTTTTAGGTACACAAGTGGAATTTAGAAAAAGACTCTTCACTCCTATTTTTGATTTTCTTCCCCTAAGTGTTCCTTGCTATATAATATAAGACATAATTTTTGAAATTTTCATAATTAAGGATAGTGATGCCTGTTATATTATCAAACATAGTACACATTATGCATTTTTTTAAAAAAAAACTATGGGATAATTAAACTAGTTAGGTTTTCAGTATATTTATTTATTTAAAAAACTTTGGGCTGGGGTTGTGGCTCAGTGGTAAAGCACTCACCTAGCATGTGTGAGGCCCTGGATTGGATCCTCAGCACCACATAAAAATAAAATAAAGGTATTATCTCCATTTATAACTAAAATATATATATATATATATATATACACATAAGAAAAACCCTTGTGTGCTATAAATGATACATGAAAGAATTCAGAAACCCTGGCTGACATTTCAATTTCTTGGAAAGCTGTATGATTACGAGACTCTTCTTTGAAAATGATCTCTTCCTTATATAAAATGAGCAGAATAATAGCCTTCTTAAAGGATTGGTGTGATATAAAGAGAGAAAGAAGATGAAAGAGCTTGTCAGACTGCTTGGTGCATAGTAGGCATTCAGCAAATTTCAGGTGAGTTTGAATCTAGTTGAACCCAGCTTCTGGTGATGACAATGAAATTACCCACTTTAGGTTTTCTACTTGTTTCCATTCCCTCCTTTTCTTACTTTTAACATAGTTTAATCAAAGTAAAGATGCAATAGCATATTCCACTTCTTTTCACTGAACACCATCCGAGGCATTTTTACAGTACATTAACACTATGTTATCCCTTTTAAGGTCACTATGCCATGTTGTCACTAAAAATCAGTCAAGTGGAATCACAGCCATTTGCAAGCACTTGATATTTGTTTGGCAAGGTGGAAGCCTATACTTTTAGATCATAAATTAATGGCTAAGTTAATCTTCCCTTTTTAATTAAGAAAAGTCAACCAAGCATAAATGTTGATTAAACAGATGATGGTACTGAGAGCCGCATATAGATAATATATGTTACACAATTAGTTAGCCTGTATCTCTTCATGAAGAGTAAAGATGGAATCAAGGTGATTGTCTGAAATAGGCATAAAATCTAACAAAACAATTTTACCACAATAACCACCACTGTGAATTTTTTACATAAATCATTTCTTTGTTTCTCTAATCCACTTCGCTCTTTGAAATTTTATCTAAGTCCTCTTTGTTTCAACAATTAAAAACGATTATTCTCCCCTTCCCTATTTTATGTGTGTCTAAATTGAGAAGGTGATGCACCATGTATTCAGATTTTTAAAGGAGGCACTGAGAATAAAGGGAAAATGCAAATATAACATTTCTAACTGTTCACATCACTGAGATGGAGATTTTCCTATGGCTCTTGATCATTATTTCTTAATCTTATGAAAAACCTTAGGAAATCAGCATCCTAAATTATTTCCGTACAGTATGAATTCATCTGTAGTAGCTGCTACTACAAATACATAATTTTTAAATAAAAATCTCTATTGAAGTTGACAATTTAAAGGACTAAATGGCACCTGAAACCCAGTGTTTATTTTTTGGTACTAGGGATTAAACCCAGGGCCACATCTCCAGACTTATTTTGTATTTTATTTAGATACAGGGTCTCACTGAATTGTTTAGGACCTCACTTTTGCTGAGGCTGGCTTTGATCCTCCTGCCTCAGCCTCTGGGATTATAGGCATGAGCCACCATGCCTGGCTTAAAAACCTGTGATCAGAGTACAACCTCTCATTCCTATCCTCTCTGTTTGAATTCGGCTGTGAACCTCTAAAATCTTTGCTTCTTTTCCTCTCACCTTCCTACTTGTCTTATAGTCATAGAGGAAAAGGACATAATGTTTATGGTCTAAGTGCCAAGCATAAATTGAATCGTTTAGTGGTTCAATTCAGACCAAAAGAAAAAGGAATAGAATAGAGGCATATAGTTTCTCTCAAAGAACAAAATAGCTTGTACTTTATTCATTTAGCATTCTACTCCATTTGGTAAGTACTCTCTTCCTCTTGCTTTCCTGTTTATGTTCAAACATCTAAATGCATTTATCAGGTTTCCTTTAGAGTCTGCCTGTGAGCACAGGGATTTGCATTCCCTTTCAAAGATCACAGCATCTTGTTAGAGAAAACATTCACACTACTATGCTAAGCAGCAGTTTATACTTAAAATACACAAGTGTCACTTGAAATCTAAGCTGTAAAATAAGAAGGAGGACATCTGGTCAAAGTCCTTGTGTTCCTTGTACTACCACAGTTGAGGAACTTGCAGGAAATTTTCTTTGCAAGTCACCTAATAACTACTAAGTACAATAAAACCTCTCTAATTTACGTTCTATTGGTTAAAAAAAATGCAAAACGACCTTAGAATATTGAAGCTTAGTTTAGCGCCGTTGATCCTATAATACAAAGTTGGATGAGTTTAGAAAGTATGAGTGAGGTGTAAGTGAACAATATCTTTGAAGGACTTGCAAAACTTCCAAGAAAATGGAATAGTATACAATATAGTAATGAATTTCTAATTCTGACTTGCTCATTAGTTGACAGTAGACTTCTTTCCCCCAAGCCAGTGTGGATCAGTTCACATTAGCGAAGGATTTTGTTGTACATGCAGTTTTCTGTAAGGGCATGATTCCCCCAGATTCTCATGTGACTTGCTTCATTATTTTCCTTGAAGTTTCCACTTGAATATTGCCTAGATAACACAGCATCCCCACTTTCCCCAGGGCACAGTCTGACCTTGCATGTTGCTCACCTACCTTGTTAGTTTTTCTCTTTTCTCTCACCATCCATGTGACACACTGTTTATTTGTCTATCTCTGGCTTTTTTTTTGTTGTTGTTGTTTTGTTTTGGTGCAACACAAACCTTAGGAGACCAGGAAATTTACCCATTTTTGTCTATGCTTTTTCCCCCCCGCAGTGTCTAGAAGAGCTGCTGGCATACAGAAGGTGAATAATAAATGTTAGTACAGTGAAGGAACAAATGGGATTTGCTTGATTCTGATGTGAAAAAGAAATGAATAGGAAAAAGAAATAAATTGATAAATAACTGGTTGATTGGTAATACAATCAGAAAATGGACCCTTTCTTTTCATTTTGATGTCTCCAATCTATTTTTTGTTGTGGTTTTGGCTGGGTTAGAAATGTAGGCATTCACCCAGGAGGCTGCATGCTGACTAATGAGAGAGAGATACAGACCTAGCCCAGCAATATTCATATATTCTATCTGCATTCATTTTTCTCTAGTGACATTTTAATATATTTTGGTGAAGATATTCCCAAGATAATGAAGATATGTTGAGTGAGCATTGAAAGTGATGAGTCTTTTTTCCCATTATCAAAGACAAATACAGGTGTGTAATATATGCGGAGCATTGAAAGTAGGAAAAGAAAATGAGAAAATCCCAACGAAAAGAAATTAAAGCTCTCCAATAATTGAAAGAAAGGCCAAACTGAAAACATAAATCTCTGGACTCAGAGAGGATTTATACCAGGGTGCAATGAGTGGACCAATGACTTTCATGATGTGATTCATTTTGAAAAAATCTCATTTTCTTTGCCAAGTCGAGCTCATGGTTTAGTGAAAATTTCATCTTTATTCTAATCAAATGAGCCAAATTCTGACCCTCTATGTTCTGAAATGAGGAATGAACTTTCCCTAGCTTATTTGTGAGATTCAAAGCATATTATCAAGGAGGGGGTAGTCACAGCAAAGGTGAAATCTTGGTAGATTTGCATTAGACCTTATGCTATAACTGAAATTTCCTTATAAAATTACATTAAGTGGCATAAAGAGCGTTTAATTCAAATTTGGACTTTGTCCAAATGACAGAGAAAGACATCAATTCCCTTATAACAACAGCCTGGATAGTCAGACCAAGGGTATATGATAGTGAATCATTTTTAGCAGACCCATAGAACAAGAAAGCAAGAAAAGTCTGGACAGCTCATTTTAAAGCAGGACCAAATCTGAGTCAGCCCAGAGAGACATCATCAGAATGGGGACTGGGCTTTAAAAGACAACTCTAACCCTGATTATGCAATAGCAAAATTAGGGCAAGTAGTGTGCACAGTTTGTACCAAGGTGTTTCATACTTAACATGAACTCAGCTATTTTATTGGGATGGTGGGGATTATATCTGAATGATAAGTTAAGCAGTTAGGAGTTAATCCAAATAATATTCACATTGTGTATGTCATCCTTCATTTGTAGATCTACTATCTATTTGGTTCCACATAGTATATAGTAAAATTTTTACCTCAGTCTTTTTTCAAAACCTCATTAATTGGGCTGTTTAATTCAATCCTAAAATAATGGATACCTAATTCTTCTATTTGAGGTGAGTATAGTAGTCTCCCTCGTCACAGTTTTTTTTTCTTCTGCAATTTCACTCAATTATGGTCTGAAAGTATTGAATGAAAAAGTTATTCCAGAAATTAACAGTCACATTTAAGTTGAACACCATTCTGAGTAGCACAATAAAATTTCATGCTTTCTCTCTCTATCCTGCACAGGATATGAATCCTCCCTTAGTCCAATGTATCCTTAATGTATAGACTACCCATCCATTAGTCATGTAGTACCTGTCTTGGTTATCAGATCAACTATTGTGGGATGGCAGCATTTATGTTCAGGTAACTCTTATGTAGTAGCCTAATATTATGTTGTAAGGTCTATGTTATTCACATCATCTCATTATCTAGGAACTGTATGATCTCACATTATCATAAGATGGACGAGTTCAATCAAATAAGACATTTAAATTTTTTTAAAATTTATATATGATAATGGAATGCATTACAATTCTTATTACACATTTAGAGCACAATTTTTCATGTCTCTGGTTGTATACAAATTATATTCACACCAATTTGTGTCTTCATACATGTACTTTGGATAATAATGATCATCACATTCCACCATCATTAATTACCCCATGCCCCCTCCCTTCCCCTCCAACCCCTCTGCCCTATCTAGAGTTTGTCTATTCCTCTCATGCTTCCTCTCCCTACCCCACTATGAATCAGCCTCCTTATATCAGAGAAAACATTCTGCATTTGGTTATTTGGGATTGGATGACTTTACTTAACATTATCTTCTCTAACTCCATTCATTTACCTGCAAATGTCATGATTTTATTCTCTTTTATTGCTGATTTATATTCCATTGTGTATATATGCCACAATAAGGCATTTTGAGATATATATCTCAAAATGTCTTGTTACCTAGGAACTTTATATATATATATATATATATTAATCATGTAGTATCTGTCTCTCTGTCTCTCTCATATATGATATCTCTCCCTCTCTCTCTCTCTCATATATGAGAGAGAGAGAGAGGGAGAGAGAAGAGGGAGGGCACATTCACAGAGCTTTTTTGAAGTATATTGTTATGATTGTTCCATTTTATTATTAGTTATTATTGTTAATCTTATATAGTGCCTAATTTACAAATTAAATTTTATCATTGGTATGTATGTATGGTGTTCAGTACTATTCATGGTTTTAGACATCCACTGGGAGACTTGGAATGTATTCCCCAGTTAAGAAGAGACTACTGGAGAGGAGAAAAAAAAATGGAGGCCAGAGAGTGGATGTATCGCCTTGACAGTGGCTATTGTCAAGCTAAGATTTAGCTGCTTAGAATAATTTCAGATGCCAACAGCCATCTAAATGGTCTTCTGTTGAAAAATCATCCGTATAAACATTTGGGGGGCTGAACTAAAGTCACGAAGTTGAGTCAGCACAGTTTCCAAAACTCAGCCAGTAACGCTGGCATACTCAACGGGAATATGTTTTTAACAAGATTGTTACAAGTCATGATGTCACCTACTCCAGAGATCCTCTAGCTATTCTAGCTATGTGTCTGCTACCAATTCTCTTAATTATTTTTGAAGATTCACCCAGGCTTGTTTTGTTTGTTTACTTGCAGAAAATGACTCAGAAACAAACGGACAGAGGAAAATGTCACTCGTTACAAGCTCCAGCCTGTACTGCATTTTCATTTGCTCTTGCCTAAATTCTCCCAAAGTGGTCAACTTCCAAAAGCAGACAGAGTAAATAATGATCTGAAATACAATGCACATTTAAAAAACTTTTTTTTTTCTGTAAAGTGGTATAAATTTGCCAATATATCTAGAAAAAGTTTTCAAATATTTATTATTTTTGTGGTACTGGGGATTGAATCTAGGAGTGTCCTGTCACTGAGCTATGCCCCCAATTATGAGACCGACCAGGTGTCACTAAGTTACCAGGCTAGCTGTGAACTTGTGATTTTCCTGCCTCAGTCTCCTGAGTAGCTGGGATTACAGGTGTGTGCTACTGTGCCTGGTTCTAACATATATTTAATTAATGTGATATTTTCCATTTTTGAGATAAAATGAGTTTAATAATTGGACCAAATTATAAATAATGCAGAATAGAAGATAACATAGTTAGATCTCAGTTACCATCCAACATAGTTTTCTCTAACAGTTACATATGAAAAGAAAACAAAACACAAAAAACTCTCAAAGCAACATAAAGGCTTGTTCTACTGACACAACATCTATTATTTTTATTTGAATTAAGTTCAGTGCTTTAAAGGTTATGGTTACTGTACAGTAATTAGTATCATTATGGGAAATTTGTTATTGTTATGCATTTGACTTCCCCAATTACACAACTGTATTAGTCCATTTTTCATTACTATAACAAGTTACTGAGACAGGTTGCTTTGTAAAGGAAAGATACTAATTTTGGCATATGGTTCTGGAGGTTCCAGTATAAGGGGTTGCATATGGTGATAGTCAGGATTCTTGCTGGCAGTGTCTCAAGGTGGGCCAGAGCCTAACATAGCAAAAGATAACAACATTCATGTATGTGTCTCTCTGATTTCTATCCCTTTTCTTATAAAGCTTCCAGGGTAAAATCATGAAGGCTCCACACTAATGACCTTTTCTAATCCTAATCATTTCCCAAAGACCACACTTCTAAACTTTATAGTTGGACTGAATATCCACTCTCTCGGAACTTCACAATAAGGATCAAATTTCAATGCATGAAATCTCTCGGGACAATCAAACCATAGCAATAACTAGAGAATCTCAAAATGTCAAAATGATCTCTTTGGTCAAATGTGTGACTTAATTTTCTGCTTATTCTATATTGTAGGCAATGTAATATTGTATGTCAATTTGCTTGCTCTGAAATGAAAATAAAATCAGAGCTTGTTTTGCACAATTCCAGGTAATTCTTGCTTACTTTATATAATAAGTAGAGACTTCAAAGAAAGTGGCCCTCAATTTGATATAAAATATCTACAAATACTATTAGTTTCCTACCTGATGGAAATCAATTTTCATCTAAGTTATAATTATATTCCCTTCCCAAAAGGGAGACTAACAAATTTCAAGTAATTTTATGTACCCCATAACTATCCAGAAATTCTTTGTACATCATTTTTTTTTTTCACTCTGAAGAACAAGGCTAAAATACTCTTTTGGAATAATTTATCCAGCAGTTTTTCATTACCTGACACGTAGTTATAGACATTCTATATGGAGACTCTATTTGTCTTTTAACTTACAATTAAAATGACATACTCAATTTTCATGTTTTTCAAACACTGCTCTTGTAATATTTTTTAAAAAATTATACTTGAAACAAACCAAAAAAGAAAACTCAATGTTGTTTATGTGTAGACCGAAGCTACACAGATTAGAGTTCTCACCCTGACTATAAATTCCAATAAAGCAGAGAGTATTTGAAAAATTCAAAAGACTCTGTAGGTCACAGCAGTGGTCTGGCCAGGAACCTTATCAGAGTCAGTTCTCTGTCATTGGACACTTTGGTCAGTGTCAGGTATTGCCACCTGGTTAATTCATCTAATGGTAATGATGGTAATAACATTGGGTATACACTCAGCATGTACTGAGTGCTTTACATAAATTAACTCATTTAATTATGACAACAAACTCCTTATAGTAGGTACCATTTATCTCCATTTCACAGGAGAGGAAATTGAAGCAAGATATTCTATGGTTCCAGGGAAAGTAAGTAGTAGATCTAAACCCAGGCAACCTGGCCTCAAGATAAGTCTGTACTCCTGACCCCCACAGAGGAGGCAGACATCATCTGAGGTTTACCTTGTGACTATCTTAAAGGACAAACTTTATCAAGAAAGGCAAGTGCATAATTGAAACTCAGACTCTCCAAAATTAACAGCAAACCCTTAGATAGTTCTTGCCTTATGCCAAGCACTTCACACATATCAACTAATTCAATCTTCATAAGACACCTGAAAGATAGGCGCTCTTTTTATTTCAACTTACTGCTGTGAAAAATGAGATACAAGGAAATTAAGTAACTTGCCTGTGACTATTATAGTAACAGTGACAGGTGTTGAATTCAGGCAGTATGACTCTAGAGTCTGTGTTTTTTGTTTTTATGGGATATTTTGTCCTGTTACATAAACTTAAGACCTAAAGTAATTTATAGGCAAACTCAGACTAAGGGGGTATCTATATCTATATCTATATCTATATCTATATCTATATCTATATCTATATCTATATCTATATCTATATCTATATCTATATCTCTTTTTTTGTTTTCTAACTTACAATTAAAATGACACTCAGTTTTCAAGTTTTTCATATACATACACACAAACTGTAAATGACCATTTTACAGTAACCTATATTCATCCTCTTGTTTAAGTTATTGCTTATTAAAGATTAAATTGTACTACTATCTCACACAATCTTTGAAGTTCTAGCCATAGATACCTCAGAATAGATTCTTATTTGGGGGATAGTCTTTATAGAGGTAATTAAGTTAAAGTGAGATCATTAGGGAACATCTGAATGCAGTAGGATTGGTGTACTTACAAAAAGGAGAACTTTGGACACAGGCACAGAGGGATGTCAAGAGATATAGGGAAAAGGCCAATTACAACCCAGAGAGAATGGCCTGTGTTAGTCAGCTTTCTGTTGTTTTGAAACACTACATGAGGTAATCAACTTAAAAGGAGGAAAATTTATTTTGGCTTGTACTTTAAGAGGCAGTCCAAGGTTGCTTGGCTGTGTTGCTTTTTGATCCTATGGAGAAGCAGAATGTTATGGTTTGTATATGAGGTGTCCCCAAAAGCTCATGTGTGAGGAAATGCAAGAAGGATCAGAGGAGAAATGGTTGGACTTTAGCCTTAATCTAATCAGTGAATTAATCCCTGATGGGATTTACTGAGTGGTGTCTGGAGGCAGGTGTGATGTGGTTGGAGGAAGTCGCTCATTAGAAGCATACATTTGGGGTATACATTTTGTATCTGGTAGGTGGAGTCTCTCTGCTTACTGATCATCATGTGAGCTGCTTCCCTCTGTCACACTCTTCCACGGTGATGATCAGCCTTATCATGGCCCCAAGGAATGCAGTCTGCCTTCTATGGTCTAAGACCTCTGCAACTGTGAGTCCTCAAATAAACTTTCCTCCCCTAAAACTGTTCTGGTCAGATCTTTTAGTCACAGCAGTGAAAAAAAAACTGACTAAAACACAGAACATTATGGTGGGAGTGTGTGTTGGAGCAAAGTTGCTCACCTTGTGGTCACCAGGAAGTGGGTGGGTGGGGAAAGAAAGAGGCTGGGCCTCAATAGGTGACCTTTGGGATACATTTGAGATCTAAACTAAAACAGCTTCAAGAACTCTTTCCCTCACAGCCCTCAGAAACCATAAACCTTGCTGAGATTTTTATTTCACATTTCCAGCCTCTAGAAATGTGAAACAACAAATTTCTGTTTTTAAGTGACCCAGTTGACGGTACTTCACTATAGCAGCCCTAGCAAACTGATGCAGTACTTTTATATGAAAATTACAGAAATTTAATTTCAAACATCATAGACAAATCAATTTTTTTTTTTTTAAATGGAAGAACGCTGGAACACCTTACAGAATCTGGTAAGGTCTGGATGATCAACCTGAAGTCCTATGCAGAACTGGAGAGTGCCAGCAACTCAACATTTCCAAGTCTCTCTCATTGTCTCCATTCTCTGGCTACATTATCTCTTCTTCTTCTTCTTCTTTTCTTTTTCTTTCTCTTGCAGTCTTTCTTCAATTTTTTACTCATGTGACTGTACCAAGGCCTTCAAGGGTAAAGGTCCCTACAAACTAACAAATATTTACTAACAAGTTTAAAACTGTGTTTCAAGTTCATATAAGACAGAATCTGATGAGCCAGACTTAGGTCAAAAGTCTAACCCTATTACAGTCAACTGTGGCTGGGAAGTCAGAGTCACATAGGGCACACATGGTGCTAGAAGCAGGAACACATTATGAATTTTATGGTCCCTTGATACTTCTGTTTGCTTAGGTCTTATTATGGTTGGATGTGAGGTGTCCCCCAAAAGCTTATGTGTGAGACAATGCAAGAAGACACAAGAGTACCTTCTCGGGTTGTGACAGTCTTAACCCAATCAGTGAATTAATCCCCTGATAGGGATTAACTGAGTAGCAACTGAAGAGGTAGGGTGTGGCTGGAGGAGGTGGGAATTTGGGCGTGGCTTTGGGGTATATATTTGAATCTGGCAAGTGGAATCTCTGCTTTCTAATCATCACGTGAGCTGCTTCTCTCTGCCATACTCTTCCTCCTGATGTTCTGCCTCACCTTGAACCCTGAGGAATGGAGCCTGCATTCTATGGCCTAAGACCTCTGAAACCACGAACCCTGAAATAAACTTTTCTTCCCCTTAATTATTGTGGTCAGATCTTTTAGTCACAGCAGCAAAAAAGCTGACTAAAATGGGTCCCATCCTCCCTAAGGAAAAAAAAAGAAAAAAAAAAATAACAACCAACCAATCAACCAAAACCTAACAATTAGACTGTATGGTTGCATCGATAAAAAGATTAATATATTAAAACATTTTTTACATGAATATTTATTTTACTTTTTTCTTTTTATTTTAAAGAAAGTAAAAGTAGTATGGTCTATGCACTGGTCCTTCTATTGTGTTTAATGTGGCATTTTTGGCCAAGTGGACTTTTTAGAGAAAGAGAATTTACCAGGATAGCTACACATTTCTATTAGTTAGGCTTTCAGAACCCTTGCTTATACATTTTTTTTCCATGAGACACTGATAGCTTATGTTCTTAATCATGATATAAATAATATTGGTGCCAGAGAGAAGACTTATCTGTTCTCTGTCTAAACACTTCTCATATTTTTAACATAAAATTGTTGACTTCCACTGTCTGATTCCCATATGGTTTCAAGGTTATAGAACAACTTGGATGCATGTTATGGAAAAGGCTTGGGATAACTTATTTCAGCTCCTGGACAAAGCTGAGTATTTTTCCAAATCATTTCTGAAATAATGCAACATTATATTTGTGATAATTTCTCACAGAAATTTATGCCATTAGTCTATTTTTTCATAAGTAAAATAAATCAGGATGTCCTTCTTAAATGTATCTTGCTTAAACTTATTTAAGAATAAATTTGTAGGTCAAAATAAACAATGATGGGGGTTGTATTTCCTGTTCTAGGGACATGTAAGGGACTTCTCAGACTTACTCAACTTCCACATTATTTGGCACTTTTGTCACCTTTAATCTGAGCTAGCAATAATGATAGAAATGAGATAGCAAAGGAAAAATGACAAGTCTGCAACAATTTCCTGAGTTCCAAATCTAATAGGTTGGACATGTAATTATACTGAGTATAAGCATTACACAAAATGACTATTTCAGGGCACTTTCAAATGGGATTGCTGTCATATGATTTAAAATACCAAGTAAGCATACCTTTGGGGAAGAATCACAATATGTAGACTTATAGGTTGCAGAAACAGCAGTAGTTTCACAAGAAATTGGGTGGCTTATTTTGAGGAATCAAAGCAAAATAAGGCTTTGCAAAATGACACTGCAAGTTACAGGTTGGGCCCTTTGCTCATGGGCTATGTGCTAATGCCCACGATTTCTTCATACCGTTTTAGGCTATGCACGAAAATGTGCATTATATTTATTCTGAGAAATGCCATCTTTGAGAGCAAGGGTTCCCTTTCTACATCAATGAAATATATGAAATGATGGGATAGGACTATCACTGGTGTGGGGACTCATTCAGTCTGGAAACCTGATGGGTGTGATGGTTAATTTTAGTTAACAATTTGATTAGGCCACAGAATGCCCTGATATTCTGTCCAACATTGTATTGGCTGTGTTTGTGAGGGTGTTTTTGGAGGAAATTATCATTTGAATTGGGTGACTGAGTCCATTACTCTCCCCAGTGAGGGTTGGCCCTCATCCAATCAGTTGAAGTCCTGAATAGAGCAAACAAAACAGGTGACGCTCCTTTGATTGGAATGTTTTGAGCTGGGACCTTTGTCTCCTCTAGCCTTTCGACTTAAACTAAAAAACACAGGCTTTTCTTGGATCTCAAAGCCTTTTGGCTTTCAGACTGGCACACGCATTTGCTTTCCTGGGTCTCCAACTTTCTTCACTGCAGATTTTGGGACCTAGCCTCCATAAACAGTGACTCGATTCTTTTAATCCGTGCAGACGTTTTATTGGTTCTTTTTCTCTGGAGAACCTAATATTAAGTAACGCTCCAAGTTCTTCCTTTGTAATTATCAAATATTTACCTTTTAGAGATAAGTTAGCCAAATTGAAACTAGCACATTGTAGGCTCTCAAAAGGAATTGTTGCAAGGTAAGAAAAGTATGAAATAACAAATAATAAAGTTATGATTTCTGCTATGAGAACATATCATTTTCAGAACAAATTATTTTATTCCCATCTGGTTATTCTGAGACTGGAGTAGACTTGGAACTTTCAAGCAGTGAGCAGTAGCACACTTCTGTAAATACCATAAAATGTTGAATGGTCAATGGTGGAATGCAAGGGGCTTCTCCATTGTACTCAGCTTTCCCATTATGTGGCAGCTTTTATATCTTTTAATCTAACTATAGAAATGGCAGAAGAGTTTATATGGGGTAGGCAGGGCCCAGGCACTGCTCTAAGTCTCCCCTGGAAGCAATGCCCCTTGTATCTGGAAAGGGGAGTTTTGCAGACCCAGGAGCCATTGTGTTGTCTCCACCCCACTGCAATGTCCTCCTTAATGAGAAGCTGGTCAGTCAGCTGAATGAAAGAGGCTGTTAGTGTAGTGGTGCCTAACACATCCTGAATCTCTGTGTACAATGAGAGTATGTGGGTCTTTCTGGGAGGGCTGAACTGACAGAAGGAAATATCCTCTATGTATTCTTCCAATATGGAAAGATTATTCACATTAATTTCGTATAGGACAGGTAGACAGGGAAGTCTAACAGATTCTGTTTTATCAATGATGCAGACCAGAGGAGTACAGTTTTGACACTGACAATTTTAATGAAATCAAGATCAAGGGATTAACTATCCAAGTTAATCTTATAAGCAACTACTGCTCTCCTTGGGATATTTGCACCAGAAAGCTCTGGGAGAAGGTGTTTTTGTTAGTTTTTTTTTTTACTGCTGTGACCAAAAGATGTGATCAGAAAAGTTTTAGGAGAGGAAAAGTTCATTTGAGGCTGAAGTCTGCCCAGATACTCATATTTTGAAATAAATTATCATGTGTAACTAAGAAGAATCAATGAAAAAAAAAAAGAAACGAAGTGTGATATTTAAAATGTTATGAGGTAGAATTTGTTAATAAATTTACAATTTCTGTAAATAAACAGTCTAGGGAAATATTCTCTTAATATGTGAATATATGCCTTTTTACCCCCCCACAGCTTTTCAAAATTTTAACATACTTGCAATTTGTATGGCTTGTTTTACAAACTCTTCCAAATATTGATGTCTAAGATTTATTTAAGAGTATTGTCCCTTTAGTGGTTCACCATGTATTCGCCCCCTTCCTGTAGTATCCTGCATAACTGTTTCTACTTTATGTGTAACAAGATGTGCAAAAAATTAGAAGCTCTGGACTAAATGATCTCTATGATCTTTTGTACCTTCTTAGACCCTATTGGAAGCATTTCATCCAGCAGCGTGGAAACTTACTGCTATGATACTGCTATGATAAGCTCTAAAAATATTTAGATATCTGCTGCTATATTACTTTATGTATCAATAGTAATAGAATTTTCTCCCCTATTATAAGTTTAGCTAATGATTAAGAGCAAAAGATATTCTTATGGAAAGTAGAATCAGTTGAGCTACATGACTAATCATTAGGATTAAAAAGAGTGTTTATAGCATGTTGTTGTTATTCTTTATATCTATGCACACATATATACATTAATTTCAAATCTAAGAAACCATGATTTTATTCTCTCTCACTAGATGGTGTTTTATATGCTAGGAATCTTGGGATATGTAAAGTGATATAATAAATTTGGAAATGCATAGCATTTCCTGGATTCTGTTAGTATTTGATGTTTGGTTGATGAGTGATTCATTCCAATTTGTAATTTCAGATTCTGTGTATAGACAGGATAGCATATGTGAACTAGCAAAGGTTGTCACTTAGGATAGAACCTTAAGCTAACCTTTTGGAGATTGCCTGTCCATTTTAAACAAGGAAAAATCTTGAATGATGCTGAGGGCCATTGCCAAGTAGGAATGACGCATCGAAATTTCCTTACCAGCGTAACCCATGTTAAATGGAAATTCGCTGTGACATTGCATGTGTCTTTGAGAAAGGTGACCCTGCTCAAGGACCAGGGTGGATCCAGGATTAGGGTTTATCCTGCAGGTTTTAGGAAGTATCCGGGTTTAGGATATCTGGGTTTAGGGAAGTTCCAGGTTGAAGGTTATTGCTGCTGGGAATAGGGCGTTCCTGCTGCCTGAGTTCCCGTTGAGTTCTCGTGGAATTGAGAAAGTATTTTGGGACGTGAATTGGCGGGCAGAACTTGAATTTCCCCAGAACGTGTTTGTAGAGGGCCGGTGTGAGTTCGGGAATAAAGAGTTGCTGTTTGAATCTACAAGGTGTGAGTGGCTTGTGATCTTGTGCCCAGCCAAGACTGCGGCAGAATGATTTGAAAGTGTGACTTTGGGCCATTATTTGGTTTAAAGTTTGTTTTTTTTTTTAAAGCAAAATAAAACAAGAAATCAAACCAAACTTCTATTAGTATTGCTCTAGTATATGCTAAAGTTGGCAATACTGTGAACAATAACAGCATTGCTAATCAGCATTCATTTATCAATAGAAATTTCAATAGTATGCATTTACTATAAACTTTAAAGATTTTTCCTTTTTTAATTGTGATTTTTTAAAAAAATCACCAAAAAAAAAAAAAAAAGAAAGAAAGAAAGAAAGAAAAGTTTTTAATCTACTTATCAGAACTTAATTATTTTCATTTCCTCACATTTACTTCCAGGCTTTCCCCACATGGATGCATATATTATATCATTTCAGACTTTTAATTTTTTATTAGTTCATTTGTTAATTCAATATTTTACTTAAGTTTTACTAATTACCAGGTACTGTAATATAGTTGGGGTTACAAAAAAATATACACTATACAACATTGTCTGACCAGAGTAGGTCATGATATAGTAAAATAGATGCACATATAAATGAAATTAGATGTTATTAATTTGAGATCTTAAATTAAAAGGGGACACAGGAGAGTGAATGAAGCCCTGGCAGGCAGGGATTCTGATGAGTGCAGAATCTAGGAGAGAGAAGAGTAGGTTAGAGTGAGTGACAACACAGGCCATCATGCATCACAGTGAGGACTGAGGTGGTTGAGAAAAGGAGCACTACAGGAAATTCTTGCCTCTACACAAACTATTTAAGCTTCTCTTACTAAAAAAATATTTTTTAGTTGTATCTTTTTAAAAATTTATTTATTTATTCTAATTTGTTATACATGATAGGAGAATGCATTTCAATTCATAGTACATATATAGAGCACAATTTATTTCCCTGGTGAGAGAACATTGCACAATCAGAAACATGTTGTTGAAAGAGCATATTGTGCGAAAGTGGAGTAAGTTACATTGGGGAAGGACAGAGGCAGAGAAATGAGTAGGGAGGCAATTTTAGTAGTGTAAGGGCCTGGTGCAGGGAATAGAGGGGGACTCTGGATTTTGACATATATTTTATTTTTAAAATTTAAACAATTTTAGGGGCCAAGAAGAGACACCCAAATTTCTGACCTCAGAATACAAGAAGGAGAGCAAAGTATGTGGGATGTATTTTGTGTGCGTGGGATTAGAAGAATGATAGGGAAGAAGTGAGAAAATGGTGGGTGATAGCAGAGGAAGTTATTTTGCCTCTTACTGGAAATCGATTGAGGTCACAAGTTAACAGTAGCACAAAATTGACAAATTAGGGAACAATGCGTGGCCAGAGTGTGAGTGGTTTCTAAGAATTAGCAGGAGAACACCAGATACAACTGTTACAGAGCTGGGGCCTTTGAGAAACTGAGGCTCTCTCTTCAAATCCTGATTCTTGTGCTGGAGTCAGAAAGATTTCAGACATGTCACTCAGAGTCACAGGAATAAGTTTGTTGAAGGGATAGGAAAAGGAAAGGGGACACTCTCAGTGGAGAGAATGAGTCCTCTGAGAGAGAAGAGGGACAACATGCCTCTCCTGCACTCCAGTTTTATTAGGTATCCCAGGGAGGTTTCCAGAGAGTCCTGCCCAGGTCCACCAATTTCTTGCCTTTTGAGGGATAGCAGGGTGGCATCTGACTTTCAAATACCTTTTACCATGACAATACTAGGTTCCCTTAGCCCATGCTGAGCAGTTCCAAATGGATTGCTAATCATTTTTACAGGTTTTGTGGTTAGGAGGCACTATCCTTATCTTCCAGAATCTTGTCTGTGAAGAATCACAAATGTCTCTCCCTTCAAATTATCTCTTGTATCAAAGTTGTTTCCTGCCTGGACTTCCTTGTAGATAACAGGTAGTTTGCTAAGGAATGTGACATATCCTGCCCATTTAGTCCAGGCAGGGGCGCAGCCAAATTTCTGTTTGGTAAAGAAAGCATGTGGGAGTGAAGAAAGTCAGTGCAATGGGCCCATTTTATGGAATTTTTATTCTTTTTTGGGGGGTACTTGGAGTTAAACTCAAGGGCACTCCACCACTGAGCCTCATCCCCTGCTCTATTTTGTATTTTATTTAGAGACAGAGTCTCATTGAGGTGTTTAGTACTTTGCTATTGCTGAGGCTGGCTTTGAACTCTCGATCCTCCTGCCTTACCCTCCGGAGCCGCTGGGATTACAGGCATGCACCACCACACCTGGCTAGAATTATTCTTAACTTCGCTTTCCCTCCACCCTCATCTGTCTGTCCCCTAACAGCACCAAGAGGTGAACAAATAGAAGCAACAACTTTGAATGTTGTCTTTTTCTTGTTTCAAATAACAACATATACCTTCCCATAGTTTTAATAGCAATGTCATATGCCCTGTAATGAATATAGCATAGCTTGACAAGCGTGTAGAAGTATTTACCCCCTTAAAATAGCAGTGCACAGGACACACTTTTACATGTTTGTTTTGATGCTGTTGTTTTTTTGTATTATTTCTGTAGGACAAATTCTTAAGAATTGAGAATATGAATGTTTTGCTTGTTTTTTTTCTAAGTCATTTATCATCATTTACATATGTCAAGAAATTGATTCAATCTAAAATCTGGTGAGTGAAATGAAATAACAGAATTTTGAACTGAAAATGGTTGGATATAATTCATTTGGTCTGATGCTAATCCTTTTCTCTAATATCATCTACCTGAAATGAAGGTGGTTCTAGAGTTAATGACATTTCAAGTGAAAGTTTATTACTTGCCTTCATAATGGTCTTGCTTGAGCAGTGTAATAGTTTTCTTCTTATTTAGAATTCTAATAAAGGAAAGCAAAGTTTTGTTTTAGAAAACCTTGGGAAAGTTAAATTTTATCCTTCATTTCGTAAGGTGAAATTGAAATTGATCATATCTTCATTGGTAGAGTCTTTGGTGGCTGCTTTGATCACTTCACAGTTGAGCTACCTCTGATTAGAAGAACCACCAGTTATGGTTTTGATGCTTTGTACCGATATGAAGGAGTCCATTGGTTGTCTCAAATGTGTGACATTAAATAGCCAGAGAGTCTAAACTGAAGACAAGTCATTAGTTGAATAGTAACATCTAGTCTCAAAGATGATCATTTTACAAGAATACAAAGTTTGGGGTGAATCCATTTGGTAAAATTTGATAATTGTCCTGAAATAATGATGTTTTCTTGACAGGGTCAGTGTTGATTTTGTTGTCCTTTTCTCCAATGTTTTTGCTTTTTCAGTTCGTACAAGAGAAAGAAGACACATGATATGCCTTTGGCTCATGTCTGACTATGGCTCCACAGGGAAGGCTTGATACAGCTGAAACTATTACTTTTTTAGAGACCTTTTACTTTGAGCAGCTTCCTTAATAGTGTTCCTCTTGTTACATCACATGAGATATATCTCTGCAATAAGGAGACAGGAAGGCATGGCTGAGCAATAGTTTTTGAGTAAAAGTTAAAATTGCAAAGCCAATAAGAGATAGATGTTCCTGATGTTGTATTTTTATAGTGTCAGCCACACAATTTTCTTATCCTTGTTTTAAGGCATTCTTCTCGCCCCCAAGGTTTTTTGTTTCATTCACATAGTCACAGTCTTTCTTCGCCATGGACGATTGCACTTTGGTTTAATAATTTGAGCCCTTATCCAAAAGCCATCTCAAAGAACTCATCTGCAAAAATAGATTCGAGGGCCAAATATTCTGAAAGACAATTCCATACTTCCTTTCTTTTCATGCCCCTGTACATAAATGAAGAGCTGCAGTTCACTGACTCTTAATATAATGTAATATAAGGGATAAATTATGCTTGTTTATCTAATTGTGCTTAACCAGAGTATTATACTAGAGTCAAACGACAGCTTTATTTGTGAGATGAGGCAAGATGTGGCTTTTAGTCTGTTAATATCCAAGTCATTTGGGAACATAGCTGATGACAGGGTCAAGTTCTTTCAGGCATTCTTTCCTAGTGCCTTTGAGTTTAGAAATCCATGGGTTCTCTAAAAGCAAAAGTAGCATAGTAAAATGACACAGAACTCTCTCAGCCACATTTACATAATTGCAATAGATATGATTAATGCAAATTATATTAATTGCGTGTTTTACTGCTTATGGCTGATTGGCTGAGTTAACTAGTTGCTTTGGTACATTCAAGAAATGATCCAAATTATCTTTTCAATTCAGTTAAGGAACTAGTCAGAGAAAATACACTTTGATCTGTCGACAGGCAGAAATTCCCCCTTATGTGACAATCTTTGGCCTTCTACATAAAAATCTAAATAAAATTGCAATGTATATTTTTATGCTTTGCTTTATTCAATTCTCTTACTGTTTAACTGAAGGCCAGTCTTTGATCATAAATACACAGAATATAAAAATATATTGAGCTTAGGAGTTGGATCTGCTCAATAGGTGAGGACTTCACATTTTCCTTTAAAATAAGTTTTAAAAAAATAGAAAATAATAGCTGTAATAATGCAAATTGATATGGGGAGAAACTCAAAGTGCAACTCTGAAAAGATAACAGTTATCTCCCATAGTCTAACTCAAAAGCTAAATAAGTGGAAGGAATGTGGCCTTTCTTTTTTGGTTTGGTCACTCGAAGGAGAGGGAATTAGAAGAGGGTGGCCTAGAGAATCCTCCTCTGACAGGATTTTCCTTTGGGATCTTCTTGAAGCCATATTTGCTACTAGGAAAGCTTTATAATGCCATCTCCTATTTAAGTTCTGAGAAGTCTGATATGTCTAAGTAGGTTTGAACATCGATTGAGCTTGGAGAGGAATAAAGTCTAACTCCTCTACAAGGAATAAAGCCCAGAGCGGAAACAGATTTTAAGTAGTCACTTCTCAGAATTAGTATTCTACTTCATTTGATTTTATATGTAGTAAGTAATATTAAGAGTAAAGGTTTTATACTTCTAGCCTCTTAATATAATGTTGTCATAGAAATGAGCATTTTTTTTTTTTGTCCTTGGTGATTTTAGTTAGTAATGATTAGCAAATGGCATGCCAATTTCAGAAATATTGAATACCAATAATAAAGCCCTCTTTAAAAATGTTAAAGAATTCATTATGTAAAGGGTTCCTACATATTCTATTGTAGTTTTCTTTCTATAAGGCATTTGACACTTCCGTGGCCTATCTCTTCAGCTACGTTGCTGCATTTGTTTTCAAAGCAAGATTTTTCAATATTTATGTTGCCCCCAATATAAGAAATAGGTCATTGTTAACGTTGAAGTGTTATTGAGATTTCAAAGGTGGAGGACATTATCTTTTCCTATTTTTCTTTATGATACAGTGTTTGTATTGTGGTGTTCCCAAAGTAGTAAGCACTCCTTTGGGAAATAGGTTTAGGGAATAGTCAATTAATTCTCACATAAAATAGATAAAGTTAGTGACATCTGGGCTAAGCTATTAAAAATACCAGTACAATAATAACTATCCAGTTATTGGACCAGTCAGAGCTTATTCATTTTTATTCACTGTTCTAGTGCACTTTGAGTGAAAAGAGGGATTTACTCCCTTTTTCTATTGGTAACGAATATAAGTCATCACATTTTTTTTCCCCTAACTTTCATCTTAATGGTTTGAAATAAAGAGTCAGATGCATAGCTTTTCAATTTCTTTTACTACTTTATTTTATTACTTGGTTATTTTAAGGTCAAAAGATTTCCATTTCCAAAAATACATAATAGAAATAAAAAAGCAGTAAAATTTGGACTTAGATAGCAGGGACATTTTCCTTAAAAGTGTCAACATGATTTACAAATTATTAAAAAGGCAATAAAATTTGAATTTGTGTAGCATAAACTTTATCTTAAACTGTCAGATGCATGATTTCAAAGTTGTTTTATTAATCTATCACTAATAATTATTTTTCTCAATAACACAGAAAGTGAAATAAAACCCATCTATCTAAAAAATCATTAGAATTGAAAACACTAAATGTTCTAATATTATATAATTTATTTTCATATAGAAATATTGCATATTTCTTCTATGTTTATTTAAAGTTATTTGTATTGTCAAACACTTGGGGAAAATGAGGTTTTCTAGTTGAATCAGACTCCACATATCATTTTATATAAGTTATCTGAAGAAATGATTGAAGGTGATTTCTTTCAAAAGCTGTCTCTAGGAGATAACTGCATCAATTTTTCATTTATCTAGAGCGATCTTGAACATAAGGTCTTCTGTGGAATTTCTCTTCAAGGTAAGATTCCCAAATCCCTGCAAAATCAGTGTTCTGCATGTACACAATATACTGTTTTCCCAAAAACCCTGTCATAATTCATTCGGAAAATAATACCTTTGCATGTCTAAAATATTTTTTCACAGAACGAATGTTCTGTAAGGAAAAACAATTGGTCTATCCCTTGAAGGAAATGCAGATAAACAATGTGTTAAGGGAACAGATAAATATCTACCTTATCTTTGTGATTTTCAACATAAATTTTGGTCAGAGAAGTCTTTTCAAAATAGAATAGCATCAAAAAATAATCAGTGTAAGAAATGGTTCTGTTGAGGCCTGTTGCATGAAGAGATATGAGAGGAGGCACTCATCCAACTTGCAATACCCTTTTCATCTCCAGGAACCTTGTGGCATTTGTTGTTTCTAGAAAGCTACAGCAGAAGAGGTGCTGGAGGGGACTATGGATTTTGCCAGCTGATTCCTTTATTTATTTATTTTTAATTTTTTAATTTGTTTTAATTAGTTACATATGACATTAGAGTGCATTTATGCACTTTGATATATCATACGTAGATGGGATATAATTTTTCTGAGTGTGTGCCAGCTGTTTCCTAATGCCAACTGACCCCTTAGGAAAGAATTGAAAATTTATTGTGATGATGGCATCTTCTATACTTTATCACTTTGTTACCCACACTTGGTGTTAAGTATACATGAACAGTAAGTAGTTAATGGTGATGGCAGTTACCTTATTGGCACTTGTCGTCAATGATCTTTGGTGAAAAATCTGCACACAAACCTTTCCCTTGGGGAACAACTGCAAAAGGTTCCTTGTAATCATACCACTGTTTTGAAATATCTTTGACCTGCTCATTCCAGTGGGAGTACTTACATGGCAGAAGTATTTGGGCAGAGTTTGAAATATTAGGACAAAATAAAACTGTGTTTGCTCAAAATACATTTGTTGCCAGCACATTCCTAGCTAGCCATCTTATACCCCATGCGTGGAGTGTTTAAAACACTGTGATACCAGTTTCTGATTCCATGTTGGGCAATTTTGAAGTCCTGGTGTCAGTAGAAAATGAGTTGATTAGTAGAGTGGCTAGCTTCTGTGAGCTCTCCTTTCCTCTATTGACAACTACTTTCCTAAAGCAAATGCCAGTCCTGTAGGATAATAATAAAGATTGGTGTTCCCTTGTTCATTAGACAGGCAGCAGTAAAATAGGTAATTAAGCTATAGAAATGTATTTGTAATATAGTCTGTTTGCACAATTTGCATACAAATAATGCCATCTCTATTTATGGAGATTAGTAATATATAGTGGACTATTCATAGCCTTTTGTAGGTTTCTGTGACCTTTTATTGGCATTGAAACAATAATTGACATATTAGATATTGTCACCCCCCCCCTCTTTTGCAGATAACTTTCAAAATTCTTGTCTCGGCACTTTGAATATTTCCACATTTCTTTTGTTAACTATAACTTTCAGTGGGATAACATTATTTACCTGAGGACTAACCATGTTGGAGACTTTCAATTGCTTCTCTAATAATAAGAATTCTTCCCCGGAAGAGGTCTCATTTTATCAAGGATGCCAGAAACAAGCAGAAATAAACGCAAATGTGTTCTTGCTTTTGGAAATGCATTAGTGACATGAATGCTTATCAGTAATAATAATAATAATAACTATACAGTACTTCCTATGTGCTTGGCACTGTTCTAAGGGCTACATAGATATTAACACAGAAGCTTTGGAAGTAGGTGCAATTATTAATCTGTTATTCAGTTGAGAGAGAGGAGAGGGAGGTTAAGAAAATTTCTGTAATCATCTAGCTAGAAGGCACTGGAGTTAGAACTTGGCCCCGGGCAGTATGGTTTGAAGATCAATCCTCAGTCATATTTTATCATCAATCCTCAATCATGTTTTATCTCAGACTTCAAGCTATGGTGTCTTTCCTCCAGGCTTTTTATTTGATTGTTTTGTCTAACTTTGTTATTTTGAGGGCAAACATTTATATGAACTTTTGTATTTTTTGATCTTTATTGGGACTTTAAAAACATTTTTTAATAATGTAAAGTTGCAGTTGCTACAAAATTCCCATGAACATCTGGCTTCTGAGAAGCTCTTCCAAGCCTTCCTTTGTTTCAGACTTTATTCTGAATCATGAGTCACAAAATCTAAAGAATGCTGATCTTATAATATTGACATTTCCCAGGTCTTCAAAACTAACCATTGTAGGACACAGCCTATTCTTCTTATGGATTCCTTTGAAGGATGGGCTCAGTTGCTTGTATAAATCGTTTTATTTGTTGCCTTCTTTAATGCTGTTTATTGGCAAATCAAAAAAGACTATATTTTTTATGGTGTTGCTCATAATGAGCAGACTTTGTACATGCAAAATGCATTTATATCTTAGCACATTGTCTATAAAAACAAAACTAATAAAAATTTGCCACTTTATCACTATTTTCTAAATTGGAATTATTTTTCAAATCAATAAATACTGGTTTCATGGTCTACCTTAAAATATACATATATATTTTTTAAAAAATTGAGTTAAGGGATCCTGGTTATATTTAGAATTTAGTAAATGGCAAAGGGAAAACTTGACCTCTTGATTGTTAGATCAAATGCAGTTGAATTTTGACCTGTATATGTCGGCCTTGTCCATAGTCAGTGACTAAATTGATCTAATTTTTTGTTGATTTGGCCTTTTTTTCCCTCTGACTTGAGGATCAATTTTTGCCTTATGTCTCAGGTTGTCATGTAGTTGTTTTTTAATTTTGTCACTGAAGGATAAAGAATTGTATAATTATTAGCCAAAATGTGTCTGAGATAAATATAGATAATAAGTACACTAGATAATTTAGTTGAAGAAATTACTAATGTTTAGAAAAACAACATGTTTGTATTTTCCTGAACAAGGTTGACTATTATGCTTATTAAATTTCATAGACTATGATTTGCCATGCTATTTCTTACATGACTTTTGCTATATGGTAATAATCTACCTTCCATGCCAAGTCAGGCAAAGAGTCTCATAACTTTTGGTTTATAATCAGGGACAGACTAGAAAGTACAATTTAAAATATAAATTTAGATAATAAATATATTTACATGTAGAGAAAGACAGATACCTGCATTTTGTGTTAAGAAAAACCATTTTAGAGTGTTTAACAAAGGATGTTAGGAGGAGGTCATCCTGCCTTCCAGCTAGTCAGAGATAATTCATTGATGAGTATATTTTCAAGAACAGTTAGAAAGAGAAGGAAATGGCTTGTAGTAGGCTTTATCTAAGATAAGAAAAGCATTCTACCATTAACCTACTGCATGGGTACAGATGTGGAATGCTAGCACTGGAACAGAGTAAAGTATGGAGCCAGCACTAAGCATAAATAATTAGGCGGTGGAACTAAACATCAAAGGCTTACCTTTATTCTCTGAAATACAGTAGTCTTTGAATGAAGGTAGAATGCTGTGAAAACCCTGTTTGCACCTGGAAAAATGCATAAGATGTGCATAAAATGTGTTAGTTAAAATTAAAAGATTCCATCCTGTAATAAACTCATCATTAGGCTTATTCTAGAGTCGTCTCCTAACCTGTGTCTGTCCACCTGGAAAGCACTCATTGAAATTTCATTTATACTTGGTGATAGGCAGATCATTCCCTGGAACATTGTCTAAATGCTTCTGAGAGATGTAATTTGACTGGTAAATTAATGGTTTCTGGTGATCTTAATGTTAACATAACATTTGGAGGCATTGCTCATCAGGGGTGCAATATTGTGTTTCACAGGATGCATGAGACAAAGACACTTAATGAGTTTTGGCTGTGCTGCCCATATTGTGCACAATTCTGTTCAAACTGTTACAGGCTTCCTGCCAAGATATGTAGGAGAAATTGCTTAAAAGATTAGTAGAAGAAATGGTCTCATTCCTTGTTGTATACCCTTGTTATTGGTTTGTCAACAGTTGCAGAAAATTTTGGTATAGGCAATAAGCAATTAGTGTTAGTTCAAAGGAAAGCTAGTCTCCTCAATAATATTTATGGATCGGGATGACAGTCAATCCTCAACTTACATTACAGTGACATCCAGATAAACTCATGATGAATGTAAAATATTTAAAGTAAAAAATGTATTTAATACACTTAACCTACTGAATATCATAGCTTAACCTAGCCTACCTTAAATGCACTCAGAATACTTAACCTACAGTTGGCCAAAATCTTCACAAAACCTATTTTATAATAACCGTTGAATATCTCGTGTAACTTATTGAATACTTGTATTAAAAAATACTGGCAACACAGTAACTGAAGCATAGGTTGTTTTCTATAATGATCATGTTGCTGACTGAGAACTATGGTTTCCTGTCACTTCCCCGCATCAGGAGAGGCTACCATGCCACATATAACTACTTTAGGTAAAGATTAATATTCAAAGTACAATTTGTACAATTTGTACTGAATGCAATTGCTTTTGCATCATTCTAAAGTAAAATAAATATTGAACTCAGGGTTGCTTACCTACTGAACCACATCCCCAGCCCTCTTTTGTATTTTATTTAGAGACAGGGTCTTGCTGAGTTGCTTAGGGCCTGCTAAGTTGCTGAAGCTGGCTTTGAACTTACAATCCTCCTGTCTCAGCCTCCCGAGCTGCTGGGATTATAGGTGTGTGCCACTGCACCTGGCTTTTAGTGTTTTTTTATTTTTATTTTTATTTTTTTTACTGTATTACATAATAGTGGGATTCATTTTGACATAATCATTCTGGCACGGAATATATTTGTTTCATTTCAGTTCCCAGTACTCCCGCTTCTTTCTCCTCCTTCTTTCACCCATTCCCTTTCTTCTACTGGTTTTCCTTCTATTTTATTTATGGTCTTTAGAAATTAGTGCTTTATAGATACACATAAAACTGAAATTCATATATGTACACAGCATAATTTGGTCAATTTCATTCCACAGTTTCTCCCTCTTCCCGTCCCTCCTCCCTTCCCCTGAGTCCTCTATTCTCATGAGATTCCAGCCCCACCTTGTTCCTTATTTTGGTCTGATTTTCACAAATGTGAGAAAGTACCTTTTAAGTTGACTTACTGTTAGTTGAATGAGGGCACCTGTGGTGATGCTGATATAGTATTTCCTTTTTTGTAAAAAACTATGGATCTAATAGGTAATGGCTACTCCCAATATTCATATTCCTACTCATTCACATTTTACATAAATATTTCCTGTGATAAAGTCCCTTGGATATGCTTTTGAAAATGAGATGGCTAGATACATTGCAAGTTAAATATTCCATTTTTGTATATATAGCAAAAATTGTAAATTATTCATATCTTCATTAAATTTTAAAAATAAATAAATAACAATTAAAACGGTTGCCTATTAATAATCTGCAAATGAAAAGTGGCAACGGCTGGTATCCTACGTGGTCTACTGCTTAGAGGACATACATAAATGAATATTAGTCCTGTGTTACAGAATCATCATACAATGGAAAAATAAATCACCTATAAAATACACATCACTAAAATGGTTTTTATTATTTTTTTTTGTAAATTCTTTGGCATATTTCTTTGCTAGTTATTAACATTACTTTTGTAGGTTATTTTAAAAAATAACCATTCATACTTTGTCAGTAAAATTGTCTTACTCAGTTAGAAAGTTTAGTTTTTTTTTTTTTTAATTGTTGTTGTTCTACCATTATAGAACATGTAAGCTGACATTTATTTGAAAGTTTTCTGTATGCCAGGAGCTATTCAAAGTGCTTTATATATAAAGCACTATTCAGAAAGCTTTCTATATACTAACTCGCTCAAATCTCACAAAGATCTCATGAGGTAAATTACCATTATAAACATCATTTTATCCAAAGAAAGGATATGATATTGGGAAATTAGGAAACTTGCCCAACATCCAGAGCTGGAAACTGGTAAAGTGAGAACTCAGTCCTGGTAGTTGGAATACTCAGGCCTTTTGACCACCATGTCTTCTATCTATTCATTGTCTGGAATGAATGTTTGTGGTGGGTAAAATTGAATTAGAGAATATTCCACAATTAAAGTATATATTTTTTTAAAAGCTCACATGTTTCTATTTCAGAAAACATAGTAGTTAAACTAAGATTAGAAATACCTTTTTTTGCATTCAATACTATTTTGAACCATCTTAACCTTTTTTAAATAGACACTTGGGTGACATTAAGCATATTCACATTGTTGTGCAAGCATCACCACTGTCTATCTCCAGAATGTTCTCATCATTGCAAACTGAAATTTAATGGATTAAATAGTTACTCTCCTCCCTGTCCTCCCAGCCTCTATTCTACTCCCTAACCCTATTCTACTCTGTCTTTATGAGTTTATCAATAGTGTTTAAACTGTTTGTAGTCATTTTAAATAGGTTAATATTTTAAACATCTTTTCAGTTTTCATTTACAGCACAAAGGTAAGTTCAACTTAGTCTCTGTCTGGACTACCACAAATTCTCTATTAGGAAACTTAGAGTAATGATCTTTTATTAAGAATTTCGAACTGTTACAATTCTGCCAGTGTTACTTGTTACTTAGATATTGATGATACCACTTGAGTGTTTGAGAACAAGATAATTATCATCCTACGGCTTGTGACGACCTTCAGAAATACACCATTAAGTCTGGTGAACCTTTAAAACTATTTTGAGGTTCTTTTCAATCCTCTTAGCCTTTTAGATTACCAGCTAGCACACGGATTACCCATCAACAATCAAGCAATGGATGTCAGGGATTTTAGCTATCTCCACTGGTGTGCTTCAGATCATCTCTTTTTACATTCTTGTTTTCAGAAAGGATGGGTGCTGGGGAATAGTGAAAAATGTTTATTTTGAATCAAATAAAGCAAGCAATAGGTTTAGAAATTACTGCCTCAAATAACCAAAGACATCCTTATTCTTCTTAAGATTACAGTAATAAGGAATGACAGACATCAGACAAATTCAATTCTCAATAAGAAAGCTTGGGCTTTCTCAAGTAGTCCATTTAGTGGCCCTGGGAAGTTTGCCACATCCCACATGAAACCACCATGTCCCTTTGGAGCTGACACAATAACTGTGCAACATAATCTTTATTATTTATATAATAGAGGATTGCGAAAGCAAAAAGAGAAATATAAAGATGTTTCCCATAAGTATATTACTAACATATCTGTAGAACATCCCTTGTGATAATGTTTCATAATGAAAAAAGAATACATAAATAAAATTATAGACTTAATGTAGCATCATCTTTCTTCAGTGCTTTGTTGGACTACAAGGGGGCATTTGGATGGTTAGGTTCTTCTAAGATCAACCACCACCATTTGAATGGCTCACTATTTCACTATTGCTTTTCTTCCCAAAGAAAAATGCCTTTATGGTGTGTGTGTGTGTGTGTGTGTGTGTGTGTGTGTGTGTGTGTGTGTGTGTATGTGTGTGTGTGTGTGTGTGTGTGTGAGAGAGAGAGAGAGAGAGAGAGAGCATGCACATGAATGTGTGTGTGTGTGTGTGTGTGTGTAAGCAATTCATAGAAGGAGGCAAAAATGGGAATATCAATGAAATAAATCATTGATTCATATCAGAATTCCTCTCATTTTTTTTGTGTGTGCAGTGTGTGTGTGTTGATAGAGCTTAGAATGTTGGGATATATATATATATATATATATATATATATATCAGAATCAACTGTGAGATATTTTCAACCTATTTATTGCTATTTCTAACTTCCATTTTCCAGGTCTCAACTATAACGTTTAGGGGGTAGAAGTCTGTGTGATTCATAAAATCCCTCATGGTGGTTGTGCTACGGCACAAACACCACCCTCAGATGCTCTTACACACTGACACCTAGGCACTCATGCATCAGTTGAGAAATATTACACTTATTACACTTCCTAATGGGGAAAAATGCAAGATTAGTCAGTAGCAAGCATACTCTAGTTACTTTGTTATATGCTTGGAAAGATGAGAAAAATGAAACTGGGAATTCCAAATATGTTTCCACAAGAATCTTATATAGCAATGCCAAGACATAAAGAAAGAACTAGTAGCTAGGAAAAAAGTGGACAAAATAGAAAAATGTGTGGAGATGACTCAAGAGGGATAGATGGGCCAAGGACTGAGGCCATAAGGATATAACCTATGGATTTATCAACATAAATTTAGATTCCATGAAAATAAGTAAAAAAAATCAAGGTAGTATGTTTTAAGACTTGAAGAATTTTTATTAATATTTTCAAAATTGTTTAATTAAAATAGATTTCTGTGTTTTATTAGAGATGTATGCCTATGTCATCACCTTCTCCTGGTTTGCCCAGGAATTTCCAGGTTTTAGCATTGAAAGTCCCATGTCTCTAGAATCCCTTTAGTTTTGAATGACATAGAATGGTTTATCACTCTAAGTTCAAGTCACAATATTTATGATCATAACTACATGATTTTATGATACTCCTATTGATACTATTTTATTCTGTGTGTTTTGCTGTTTTCATCTTCATCTGTAAAAAAAAAAATAGCAAAAAATAAAACAAACCTTCCTTTGATCTACACAACTATAGTTTTAAAGCATACATTTTTGCTTTCAAAGGAAGGAGGCAAAATGTTATTGAAAAAGGTCACATTTAATGCTTAAACTGATATTTTCTAAATTGGATGCCTGGCTAGTGACCAGATGTTCTAGGAATGCATCTTAATTGATTATAATGTCTGGCTTCAAAATACACATGCATATGTTTTTAAAATCTATCTTTTGGACATATTTGTCTTCCTTGAAAATAACTCATTCTGGGGGAAAGGAAAAGGTAATAGGTGTTAGGGTCATTGTTCTTATGTAATAGATTGAAGATTATTTCTGTTTTTGTTTTGTCTTCTCTTTGTCTCTCTCTCTTTCTCTTTTGGTACTGTGTATTCAACACAGAGGTCCTTTACCAATGAGCTACATCTCTAGCTCTTTTTATCTTTTATTTTGAGACAGGGTCTCACTAAGTTGCTTATGGCCTTGTTAAGTTGCTGAGACTGGCTTGGAATTTGGCAATCCTCCTGCCTCAGCTTTCCGGTTTGCTGGGATTACAGGTGTATGCCACCATGCCTAGAGCTATTTTCTAATGTTTGCATCACACATTTTCACACATAGCAATTTTATACATTTTGGTACATTAAATTTTCATTTTTTTTTCAATTTAAACTATTCTAATTTTCAGCCTGACCTATGAAAATGTGATTCATGAAATATTCAGAAATAAACTGTTTAATTTCAAATATTTGAGGTTTTTACCAATGTTGTTTTTATTGATGTCTAGTTTAATTTTGCTATGGTTATAGAAGACATCTTGTATTGTCTGGCTTCAACATTTAACTTTTAAATGTTTAAATTGATTCATAAAAGCATAAACATTGTACACAATAAGGTGCCATGTGATGTTTCAATACATATATATTGTGTGATGTTTACATCAGGTTAATGATATCTATGCCCCCAATCATTATTTCTTCACAGTGAAAATGTTCAATGTCCTTTCTTGGCTTTTTGAGATATATAGTACACAACTATTATCCATAGTCACCTGACTGTGCTATCCCACACTACAACTTCTTTCTCCTACCTAATTGTAACTTAGTATTCATTGATTAAACATTTCTCCATCCCTCCCCTCTTTGTTTTCCATAATGCCTGCAATAATGTATATCCCTACCAATATTGTAAAAGGGTTCCCTTTTCTCCACATCCTTGCAAGCACTTTTGTTTTATATTTTTAATAATGGTCCTTCTTACTGGAGTGAAGTACAATCTCATTGTGGGTTTCTTTTGCATTTCCCTAATGACTAGTGATGTTGAGTGTTTTCTCAAGTACCTACTGGCCATTTGTATATCTTCTTTTCAGTAATATTTATGGAAGTCTATTTCCCATGTTTAGGTTGAATTATTTGTTTACTGCCATTGAACTGGGGATCCTTTTATATATTCTGGATATCTACCACTTCTCAGGTATATAGTTTGCAAATATTTTCTCCCATTATGTAGATTTGTTCTCCTCATTCTGATGATTTCTTTGTTGTGCAGAAACTTTTGCAATTCTATTCGTGTATTTTTGTTCTTGTTTCCTGTGTTTTGGAATTGTATTCAGAACATTCTTGCCCATTCCAGTGTCCTGAAACACTTCTCTTCTATTTTCTTCTAAGTAATTTCATAGTTTCAGGTTATACATTTAAGTCTTTATCTGCCAAAGCCAATGTCTCGGCTTGGCACCAGAATCACGAGGCACTCACAGCTTTGTAGGTTCAAACAGCAATTCTTTATTCCAGCTCTCACACCACCTCCACACAGGTCCAGGGGCAAACGCGTTCTGCTGTCTCCCGCACCAACCACCTACTCCACGAGGCTCTCTCCAAATCCCATTTTAATCTCACGAGAACTCAACTGGAACAAGCAGCAGGAACACCCTAATCCCAGCAATAATCTTCAACCGCCAACTTCCCTAAAACCCATTATCTTAAACTGGCAACGCCTTAAACTCAAGGAGCCGGTTACTTCCTCAAACCTGATCAGCTCTAAACCCAGATCCGCCTTGGTCCTTGAGCAAGGTCACCTTATTAAAGCATGCATGCAATGTTCCATCAAATGTCCTCTAAGCAGCATGGGGTACGCTTGGCAAGGAAATTTCGATGCGTCATTCCTACTTGGTAATGGCCCTCAGCATTTATCCATTCTGATTTTTTTTGTAAATGATGATAGATAGGGTTCTAATTTTGTTCTTGTGCATGTAGATACCCAACTTCCCAGAATCATTTATTGAAAAGACTGTTCTTTCTTCTATGTGTGTTCATAACCCCTTTGTCAAAAATCAGTTGGCTATAGGTGCATATGGTCATTTCTTGGTATTCAATTCTGTTCCATTTCTCTTTATGCCAGTACTGTACCATTTTGATCACTGTTTTCAGATAGTGTGATAATTGGTTTTTTTTTTGGTATCATATGAGTTTTAGGATCATTTATTCTCATTTTGTAAAGATTATCATTGATATTTTAATTGAGAGTTTGTTTTATGGCATAGATTATTATCTGCTGAGGGCCATTACCAAGTAGGAATGACGCATCGAAATTTCCTTGCCAAGCGTACCCCATGCTGCTTAGAGGACATTCGATGGGACATTGCATGCATGCTTTAATAAGGTGACCTTGCTCAAGGACCAAGGTGGATCCGGGATTAGAGCTGATCAGGTTTGAGGAAGTAACCGGCTCCTTGAGTTTAAGGCGTTGCCAGTTTAAGATAATGGGTTTTAGGGAAGTTAGAGGTTGAAGATTATTGCTTGGATTAGGGTGTTCCTGTTGCTTGTTCCCGTTGAGTTCTCGTGAGATTAAAATGGGATTTGGAGAGAGCCTCGTGGAGTAGGTGAATTGTGCGGGAGATGGCAGAACGCGATTGTCCCTGGACCTGTGTGGAGGCGGTGTGAGAGCGGGAATAAAGAATTGCTGTTTGAATCTACCAAGTGTGGGTGCCTCCTGAATCTTGGGCCAAGCCGAGACATTGGCAATTATCTACCTTGCTGAGTAACCCATGTCCACTTGTGTGTTTTTAACTTACTACATTTGTGGTATTTTATTATAGTAGCATAGGAAACCAATACAGAAGTGAAAAATATTTGCAGCTACAATGTCAGGTTTGTACAGATGGTACAGTAATAAAAATGAGCAAACTTGGGGCTGGGCTTGTGGCTCAGTGGTGGAGTGCTTGCCTAGCATGTGTGAAGCACTGTGTTTAATCCTCAGAATTACATAAAAATAAATAATATAAAGGTATTGTTTCCATTAACAACTAAAACAAATTTTAAGAATGAGCAAACTTAATTTATAAAAGTGATTATTTGATCTAGATGAAAAATCACTTCTTAGAATAGCTCAAAACATTTTATGCAGATGATCATGTGAAATTGTCATCTTAGAATAGCAACTATTTTCAAAAATCATTCTATTGAGTTAGAGTTAGCCCATAAAAACTGCACATATTTAATATCTACATCTAGAAAAGTTTGGACATAAGTATATGAAACCATCACCACAGTCATAAACATAGGCAGGTCATATATATCTAAAAATTTGTCAATGTCTTCAAGATTTTGCAGTGTATTGCAATATATATTTTCTAAATAGTTTCCAATTATTCTGTTCATTTCAGAAGTGTTTGTGGTTATATTTTCTTTTTTATTTCTACTTTTTTTTGATTTGGGTCTTTTCTCTCTTCCGTTTGATTAATTTGTCTAGGGATTTATTAATCTGATTTCTTTTTGAAGAACCAATTCTTTGTTGCCTCTATCTTGTGTATTGTTCTTTAATTCTCGATTTATTAATTTCAGTTGTGATATTTATTATTTCCTGTCTTCTACCTATTTGGGGGTGACTGTTCTTTTTCTAATGCTTTGAGATGGAGCATGAGCTCATTTATTTGAGACCTTTCTATTTATTTTTCTTTGGTGTAGGCACTCAATGCAATAATCTTTCCTCTTAGTGGTGTTTTCTACTATTTCACAGATTTGATATTATTGTATTGGGGTATATCTAAGATTTTAATATCAAGGAGAATTTTTAAAATGTAATTTACTGTCACTTGGGGCATATATTTTTATTATCATTATATCTTCTTGTTGGATTGTTCCCTTTACCAGATGTAATAAAAGCCTTTGTTAGCTCTTTTGATGAATTTTTGCTTGAAATCAACTTTGCCAGATACAACAATATCTACTGCAGCTTGTTCATGGATTGCATGTGCAGAATTTTAAATTGGAGAATTCCAGTAATTGGGGTTTTAGTTAAGGTTGGACTTTGGAATTCTGTGGGTGGGTGTTTGAGAATTGCTCTATACCCCCTGATGGCTCTCTAGGGTCTCCAGGAAAATCTACTTTTAGGACACAGGGAAAAATCCTCCACAGATTTCACCTTCACCCCTGTAAATATGAAATGCGGGATATATGCCTTGATACAGAGGACACTTTTGTGTGTCCAGTGCAATTGCAGCAGTAGTGGGAGATTTCTCCCTTGGGATCCAGAGTGAATGGTCCAAGCAGACTTTCCTTCGTAGCTATTTCAGTCTCTCTGCGTCAAGAACCTACTGGGAATTTTTTTGTCACCTGCAGGCTTCCCTGATCTCCTGTTTTCTGGTGGCAGGAACACGGATTGGGGGTGGTTTCAGGCACTGGAAGTGTTGCAGGGCCTCCCCAGCATGCTCTTTCCCTGGCCACATGATTGCAGAGGATGGCTGCATTCTCTGGTAGCATGACCAACAATTCGCTGTGGGAACTGAGTCGCTGCTTGATTTCTCTGGTGTGAATGCAACAGGGGGGCACCTTCTGTGGTAGGGAAAACACATTCTTTCATTGAAGCAGCTGTTTTCCCAAGGAGCCCTGCAGCCGTTTTCTGGGCCCCCAAACTTCCCCTCCCATGGGAGTTATTTTTTTTAGAATTGCTTTCACTGATTAGCTCACTCTACCTACTATGTGCCTATCAACTTTAGCCTTCCCCTCTAATCCTCAGGTTTCCCCTAGTCAATTTATCTGCCGGCCACACCCACATCCTTTGTCTCCACTGCCCCTCCCCTTCATACGGCCTCTGGAGCTTCTCTAAGGTATTAATGTATTATTTCTTAAGCTTGCATTTATGAATTCTGCGAATTTACACTCACACACACCCCCACATATACAAATACATATACGTGTATGTGTGTGTGTGTGTGTGTGTGTGTGTGTGTGTGTGTGCACCCTTCCTCTGATCTGCCATCTCCACTCCCCAAATGCATGTATAATTCTTATAAAAATATTTGACAGGCAGTGTATACTAAAATATGATTTATTTTCAGATATTTGGGAGTATATTTTAAATAGTGTATGTTCTAAAATATTAAGTGTGAATATTATTAACTTTTAGACATATTTACAACTATCATTTTGCTACTAAAATTATTTACAATACTTCTTTCATCCAATTTTCCAGTTTAATCATTATTTATAGAGGGTCTTTTTAAGGATAGGTACTTTAATTTTCTTCTTTTACTTCTGCTTATTAGTCAGGTCCACATATCATAATAATAGATAGAGAAATAAGCTTTGAACTCGGCTTCTTGGAAGACTGAGATCAATAGGCATCTGAAAAATCATATAAAAGTAATATTTTACTCCTTCAGTTATAGATGATTTACATTTGAATATTATAATTAGTTTTTGTCATGTTTTGTGACCTTGACTTTTTGACATCACTGCCAAATACCCCATCATTACTATACAGATTTCTGTCCTTGACATATATCTAGTAATTGATCTGCTCTTTATTATGTTTAACCTATTTGGATTTAGAAGGATGGGCTTCTTCCTAATTAACCTTAACTGTTAGGATAAGATTATGTTGCAGATTGACACTGGCAATTTATTTTATGACATTGTTTATTTCGTGTTTAAGAAAGCACTTCATCATTAGTCTAGTAAATTATCAAATGACAGATTGTTTAGGAGGACAGAATATGAATTTGACAGTTTTTAAAAAAACCCAGATTTTTATACAGAATTAGAAGAATAATCATGGAAATCATTGAATACCTAGGAACCAAAATCCTATAAATAGCATAGAGAACTTTAGTTAGCCATTATATAAATGTCTTAAAATTTAGTTTTATACATAGTAATAAATTAGTGAAGAAGATATCTTTTTATGGGGAAAAATACTCTTTCATGGTAGAGATTATATAGGTGACATACATAGGTTCAAGAACATCAGGAAAAGGGACCTAATGATGCAGTCAATAAAAGATTCTAATGTGGAAACTAGCATTTTTGTTTTCTTTTAAATTAATGTTCATAGAATTTCTGCATATTTATGGAGCTGCTGCTTCTTTCTCAGGCAATGAGAAAACACACATATCAAATACAGCCCTGGATTTCAGGGTTCTTATAATTATATAACACATATTTGTATGGGCTGATAAAATGAAAAAGACGTCTCATTCACCACCTTAATTTAGAAATAAGGAAATTGTGTGTTCTTTCAGCAAGTTATAGAGATGATAGATTTTATGGAAATTTGGTTTTTAAAAAAATCTTAAAATTTATTGTTCTTTGTACACTAAATAATAACTACCTGTCACAAACCGTCCATGGATTGCTTGTGGGTCACTGGGCATCGAAGCCTAGTGGTTAGAAACATCTTGTGTCTGGGAATGACCAGTGAACATTTTGTCTGGTCAATTGCTCAGGGACATTGTGAATTTCTATCCAGCTCTGCCATGTCCCACACAGCACCTGAGATGGGTGTGAGCTGCCAAGATGCCAATCAGCCTGCTGACTGCCAGACATCAGGAAGCAAGATTCTGCCCTTGAAACCTTATCCCTGCCTTTGATGTACCCCCTTGAATAAACCACGGGAGCCGTCTTTCCTTTGTCTAGTTCCAGCTGTTGTGTGGACTGAATGTATCTGGGGGCTCTGCTTTTGTAAATATATTTCTGACTCTTTGTCCTTCACTAATTATTTTAGACTTTACATTTTCAGGTGGTTTACACCCACCTTGGCAGGGAGAAGACCACCCCCGCCCCCCAGTGAGATGCTGGCTGCAGCCCCTGTGTTGTTGTATCTCACTTTCCCTTTCTTCAAATGGGCATAAATAAAAAGAAAGCAAGGACTAAATTTTAAGGACATATGAAGGATTCAATATGTGAAGCTTTCACCATAATTGTAATCATTTCATCGTTATCAGCTTCACCATCGCCATCATGACCGTTATTTTAAGTCCAACATTACCTAAGTCTGTTCACGCTACTGAAACAGAATCCCATAAACGTGAGTCATTTATAAGTAACAGAAATATATTGCTCATAGTTCTGGAGGTTAAGAAGTCCAATATCGAGGATTCATCAGTGAGGACTCACGTCCTGGTTCATAGATGATCAACTTCTCCCTGGGTCCTCACGGGGTAAAGGAGGTGCAGGAGCTCTTTGGGTTTTCTTTTGTTTTGTATTTTATTTATTTTTTATTTTTTTGGTAACGGCAACTAAACACAGGGGAGCTTTACCATTGAGTTGCTTCCTTAACCCTTTTTATTTTTCAGATTGAGACTCTCTAAGTTGTTTGGGGCCTTGCTAAGTTGCTGAGAATGACCTACAGCTTGCAATACTCTTGCCTCAGATATCCAAGTTGCTGAGATTACAGGTGTGCACCACCACACCTGGCAAGAGTCTCTTATATGAATATCAATCCCATTGGTGAGTCCACCTCATCACCAAAGCGTCTCTAAAGGAGCCACCTCTACATATTGAGAATTCAGATCTAGCATATGAATTATAGGAGGCATAAACATCAATCTATTACAAATCTAGAAAATATTTATTTAGCATTATAGCAATTTAAATGAAAAAAATGACAATGAAGAATGGAAAAGCAGATTATCGTCATGTCATTTAGTCAGTCACAGCATTAGTCAGTCAGCTATAGTTAACCACAGTACAGTGAAGTAGTTAAACTAGAGATACTAGAACAAGATAATTTTGATGCATATAATCTGTTAATTTTTAAACAGTAGAACCATGGTCAATTTGATTATAATTTCAACAGATTCTGTTTCCTCCAGTTTAAAATAATACCTGACCTTAAGTGTATCAGGTACACAAACTTGAACATATTATATGGACTTCTATATTATTGATAACCCAATAACTTGCCAGATAATTTGCCAGATAATTTGCCAGAGGAATCTGCCAAATGACTATTCAATTCAAATCAGCGTAGCCAGAGGATACACATTTTCAAGCCACTTTGGATTATATTTGTAAAGTTTAATTCTCAAATTTTAATAACATTAAGGTTTTTCTTTTTTCAAGGCCATACTGAAATTATAAAGACATCCTAATAAAAACTAAAAATACTCATTTTTGCCATTTCATTTCCATTTCACTTTCCAATTGTTTTTTTTTATCTTCTATATATAGATCTCTTAGTAAAGTGTATTTTTAGTATAGAATAACTACTTAATAAGTGCTTTCCACTTTAAAAAGTTATCAGTGTGATTAGGATCAAAACAATCTGAAAAAATCACATATGTGGTGATGATGTAAATATTATACTAGATTTTCCTTATTATAATTATTTAGAAATTGGAAAAGTTTGTTGCCTATTGTGTTAGTCTAACAGAAGCAACAGGAACACTATCTTATCATTACATAATTTCTTACTCATTGCAGCAAAATGAATTATGTATTATTAAAATAGGGTTTTAACCTTTCATTGTACAGAGGAAGTTTTATATTGTAGACAATCATCTAGATATATTATCAGGGTTATATATGTTTGTGTGTGTGTATGTAAACATGTATATATATATATATATATATATATATTCTAAGACTTTTTATTTTTATAAAAATTAAAAGATGCATTTCATAATATAATGGTGTTAATTTAATTCTAAGGAAAAATTGGAAGAGTAAAGAACAAAGTAAAAAGTCTTATTGTTTTCTTGTCTTTTGAATAATAAGATCCAACAGACACAAATTTAATAGTTGAAGGTGTATTGTATATCCATTTAAATATAAATACCTAGAAAACTCAGAACCTTGAAGCAAGAAACATTTATTATTGCATAATGTTATTATTTGGATCTGAAACATCCCTGAAAAGTTAATGTCTTAACCACAGAGTCCCCAATATATCAACGTTCAGAGATGGGGATTTTAGGCAATGATTAGGGTTTTGACCTTATCAGTGGATAGATCTATCTGCTGGATTAATCCATTGATAGCTGAATGAACACTGGGTTATAAGTTTAGGCAGATGGGTGTGTTTATAGAAGGTAGGCCAATGGAGGAGTGGCCTAGGACTATATAGGTCCCTGTCCCCTTCCTTTCTTTCTGCTTTCTGCTACCATGAGCTGAATAGCTTTCCTCTGCCATGCCCCCCTGCCATGATGTTCTGCTTCACCACAGACCCACAGCAGTGGAGTTTGCTGACCATGGAACACTGAAACTGTGAGACTAAAAAAAACATTTTCTTATTTATTTATTTGTTTGTTTGTTTGTTTATTTATTTATTTATACCAGGGATTGCACTTAGGCACACTTGACCACTGAGTCACATTCCCAGCCCTATTTTGTATTTTATTTAGAGACAGGGTCTCGCTGAGTTGCTTAGTGCCTCACTTTTGCTGAGGCTGGCTTTGAATTTGTGATCCTCCTATCTCAGCGTCCATGAGCTGCTGGGATTGCAGATATGCACCACTGTACCTGGTTTTTAACTGTTTCTTAACAGATATTTTAGTCACAGTGATGAAGAGTTGACTAATACACATATGTGTTTTGGGCAGGTCTGACTCCAGATATCTCAGGTTGTTTAAATCAAGATCTTGGTCAGGGTACCATTGTCATCTAGAGGCTGGACAGGGATGAATCTGCTTCTAAGCTCATTTACATAATTGCTGGCAGTACTTGTTCTTCAGACTGTTGGATCCAGAACCTCATTTCTTTGTTGGCTGTTGCCCAGAGACTTCTCTCAGTTCCCTGCCTTACTGGCATCTCCATAGGGCAGCTCACTACACAGGGGCTGGTGTTCCCAAGAGTGAGTGATCAGAGAGAGAAGGGCTCAAGGCTTAATAAGCCACAGTATTTTATAACCTAATCTTGGAAATGACACACTATCACTTATGCCATATTCTACTGTCATACACACCCACCCTGGTATCCAGCAGGAGGGGACTTTACACGTGTGTGAATAGAGGAGTCAGAAGTCATTGGAAAACTTGCTACTAGTGAGGGCAAGTGATTTTTCCTTAATTTGTAGTCAAGAAAAATTTGCTGCTTTACTTTATTTGTTAGGCTTTTAGGCTATATCCCCTGATCTTGGATGGTGATTTCTGTGATACTAGCCTAGAGACTTAATAAAATTCTTACCTTACCAATGAGTGTCAAACCAGAAGATGCTAAAAAAAAAAAAAAAAAAAGTAGAAGGTGCTTTTCCAAACAGACATTTTATTCTTCTTTTTTCTCCATGGCTCTTTCCAGGGTACTCAGCCTATTTGGTCAGCCTTCCAAAGTTCTGAATCTCTCTATAAAGCAAATTGGAAGGAGGCCTTATTGAGAATACTAGAATTCCTTTTATGCCATTCCACCTCTAGAGCCTACCATTACAAAGCTATTCATCTGCAATCCAAGCCTGGGCTTTAAATTAGTTCTTTGCAATTTAGGACTCAGATCTCTTTTATGAACGAAAGAGGAACTGGCTAAAAACTGACATCATTTTCAATAAAATCTTTAGGGTAGGTCACAGTGAGTTTTCTCTCTGATGGGTTACCATGTGCAATAAGATTTGAGGACTTGTTGAAAATCATAAGTTTAATATATCTATTATGGATTATCAAAGGGATCACACTGGCTAGGTTGAGGGAAAATTATTTCATTTAAATTATGTACACTTTTTACTCAGAACAATTAAATTAAACAGTATTTAGGCATTCCTCCTGATTCAATCAGTTTTTTTTTTCCCATCATTCTTGTTTCTGTTGTTTTTGTTTGTTTTTCCACATCAAGACATTAATACTTGCTTTGTAATTGATTCTGGGCATCTGAAAAATGGCAGGCAAGTTACAACCCCAAGGTCTTTTTCTAGAAACTGCTATACCTCTTGGCATATCTGTTTATCCTACATTTTGTTGAATTTAAGGACTTATGCAAATATATCAAGGGAGTAGTTGTTGCTTTTTCTAATTCCTTAAGCTGTGGTAGGCTTGAGACTAACAAGAGAGAGACTAGGCTTGCTTTGAAGAATAAGCCTCTTCTTTTCAATTTGGTTAACTGCGTGTGGTGAGTTTTATGGTTGTTCCTAACTCTGTGGTCTCCCCCAGAGGTACTGACATCCCTAGGCCGTGTGACTACCTGAACCTTCCAGGAGGCAGAGTTTGTTCCCATGTCACTCTTAAGCTTACTTGTGTGATTTTATTTCTACAATAGGATGTCAATGAATATAACATAAGCCATATTTTAGCAGAAAAAGTTCTCCATCAGCCTGAGTCCCAAAATAAGATACATGAAGCTGGAATGAGCAGAGTTTCAGCAATCCTCAAACCATGAATGGAAAATATATGTATGCTACAAAATATTGAGATTTTAAAGTTGTTTCCATAACTAAATCTGATTAACATATCTTATAAACCGTGACCCTGTCATGCGCTATGATGGACCATGTCCACACCGGTCAACGTTGTTGTTTTAGTCAGCTTTTTTGCTATTGTGACTAAACACTGGGTAGCACAACTGTAGAGGAGGAAAGGTGTATCTGGGGGCTCATGGCTTCAGAGGTCTAAGTCCATGGACAGCCAACTCCATTGCTTGGGGCTTGTGGTAAGGCAGAACATCATGGTAGGAGAGTGTGGCAGAGGGAAGCATTTCACATCATGATCAGAGATCAGAGAGAGGTCTCTGCTTGCCAGATACAAATATATACGCCAAAGCCATGTCCTAATTCCCAACTCCTCCAGCCACACCTTACCACTTTAGTTTCTACTCAGTTAATTTCTATCCGGATGAATTCATTGATTGGGTTAAGACTCTCACAACCCAATCATTTCTCCTCTGAACCTTCTTGCATTGTCTCACACATGAGCTTTTGGAGGACACCCACATCCAAACCATAACAGCTGCCAACCATAGAACAGGATGTCTCCTTATATTCCCTGTAAAGGAAGAACTGCTGACACAGTGTCTCATCTCACACACTTGAAAGTAATAAATAATAAGAATATCCATAAATGAGTCATTGTGAGCAATGTGTGCCCCAGAATCAAAGGTGAAAGAGTAGGTGTCGCTGTTAAAATAACAGGAGACAATCAGGTTCTCAATGGAGTCCAGGGAGTTTTTATCTCTCTATAAACAACGTGTAATGGCCTAGATAGTGGTGAGTAGCTAGAGTTAAATATATATATATATATATATATATATATATATATATATATATATATAGAGAGAGAGAGAGAGAGAGAGAGAGAGAGAGAGAATATGAATATAGGTGCGGTACATGTTGACCTACTGTAAGGATTCAGTGTTAAAAAGTTCTCAGTAAAATGCCCATTAGAAGAGCCATGAGACCTCCATCAACTCATTCATCAATTATTTTTCATAGGAGGACTAGGAAGACAGTAACAGGAAGGGGCATATTTTTGGATTTTAGAGTAGCAAACATATAGAGGTTGTGGAAATTCTGAGTAAAGATCTATAGGAAGATAAAGTCTAGTGATGTCTTCTGACATCTGGGGAACTCGGTTCTGTAGAATGATTCCAAAGGCAAATATTTAGCATCTCCCACAGATTGATTGAGATAAATCTTAGAGTAGACAGTATATTCTAGTGGCTTGTAAAAATTTGGTAACTACATAATTTTCTCCATTCCTGGTTTCTCTTTCCTTGTAGTTAAGTCCAGTAAAAATGAGAGTGGTGAGAAGTATATGTATGTCAGCTAAATATTAGTGAGGGAAAAGGTGAGAAGTCTATATCCTATATCCAACTTCCCAGATGGGTCTAGGGTTTAGAGGTGGTGATGAGAAGATCCTAGTTTAGAAGTGCAGGGTGGCTTATGGAGAGAATAAGTTCAAAGAGCAAATACCAGGAGCAAGTGAAGAGGGAACACATTTCTGGAAATTGTTTAGAACCACAAAGAGGGAACTAGATGATCAGACAAATTAGAAACAAAACAAAACAAAACAAACAAACAAAAACCTAGACTTTCTCTTTTACCCCCTTAAAATTTTATTGAAGTATAATTTACAAATGATAAAAGGTGTCTATTTTAAGTGTACAGTATTATGAATTTTGACAACTATATAACCTATACATACCTCTCAAATCAAGACAGAATACCTTCATCACTCTCCAAAAA
Source organism: Ictidomys tridecemlineatus (assembly GCF_052094955.1). Taxonomy (NCBI): domain Eukaryota; kingdom Metazoa; phylum Chordata; class Mammalia; order Rodentia; family Sciuridae; genus Ictidomys; species Ictidomys tridecemlineatus. Next base: position 190,396,252 of record NC_135479.1, on the reverse strand, counting down.
GTACCTGAATATTACTTCCAGTCAATTACCTTTACTTCTGCCCATCGACAATGAATGACTTGTTTTTCACAGTAAGATTGTTTTGCTTTTTCTAGAACTTCATTTAATGAAATTATATTCTATGCAGTCTTTTGTGTTTTACCTTTGCTCAGCATATTTTTGAGATTTCATCTATGTTGTGGCTGCACCAGTAGTTTATTCTTGGAATGTATTTTGATGATGGAAGATTGTCAGTATATTCAAAGATTGTCTTGGCCCAAACTCCCCCCCCCCCCCCTGTAGCTGAAGGCTTCTCTCTTCCTCTCTGTTGCTTGGACTGGTCCAATGGCTCTTATTTCTTGGCAGTATATGGATCATAAGATACAAAACCCTGTTGCTGCCATCCAATTCATCATTGTACATGGAAATGAGTTTGAAAAAAGAGTCATTGTGAGCAATGTATGCCCCAGAATCAAAGGTGGAAGAGTAGCTATCACTGTTAAAATAACAGGAGACAATCAGGTTCTCAATGGAGTCCAGAATACCCTCAGGGGCCCTATGATACCTGCTTCACCTGCTTCTTGATGTCATGATACTTGGCAGCCTTTTCCAGGTGGCAGGCTAGATCCACAACCACTATACTGTGGGTCGGGATACTCCTGTAGTAGAGAACTTTCTATATAGCTTAGGGATGACCTTGCCTATAACCTTTCCAGGTTTAGTTGACGCAGGGATTATATTATAGGGGCATCCTCTTGCTACTAGCAAATTTCCGTGTAGTTAAGTCCAGTAAAAATGGACTGTATTCTGCAAAGGCTGTCCACAGTCTTATGCTGTCAGTAATGATGTGGACTGTGATCCTTTCATGATGCCAGAATTATCCTGGATTACTTCTGTGAGGGAAGCAAAGCAGTTGGTGTTTTAGGAAGCATCACTGACAATCCTGAGGGGATTGCCGTCCTTCTGCTGCAGAGTTTCTGGGATGAAGGCATTGTTGAAGTTGGGTGCATTACAAATATGGGGGCATAAATACAAGGGACAGGGATAATGACCCTTTGGGTTCTGTTCATCAGATAAACCTGAGGACCAATAACTCCAAAACATATTCAGAACCAGCTCCAAAACATATACCATTTGACATCTGCAGCATCTTGCTCTTGGGGAAACAGAGAGAGAGAGAGAGAGTGAGAGAGAGAGAGAGAGAGAGAGAGAGAAGAGCACTTGCTTTCTCACTGTTGACAATATTATCATTCTCACCTTGACTATGCCATGAAGTTGCTATGGGTGAAATCATATTGGAATATGGAGGCCATGTGGTTTATGCAACAAACAAGTCATTGATGATGACAGACTTTTCTTTATTGAAATTAAAGCAGCTTTATGTCGAGGTGCCCAACATGGACAAATCTGACCACAAGGACCTGTACCATTATGTCTCAGCAATGTGATTGGCACTATGTGAGAACACGTGGCTATCTGTGGGATATGGAGAAGCAGAGAACCAATTATGTTTTAAGAAACTTAAAATGAGGACAATCTTCTTTAATACTTATTTATATATTTATTGCTTTAGTGTTCTTTATTCTTTTGTGTAGATTCAAGTTTCCATCCAGTTTAATTTTCCTTTGCCTTAAGAAATTCCTTTAACATTTCTTTCAGTGCAGAACTACCTGTGAAACATTTTTGTAGCATATGTTTATCTGAAATATTATTAGTTCAACTCTTCCAAGGGATATTTATGCTGTGGTCCCAGGGTTTTAGCCAGCAGAGGGTGCTGTACCTCTCCACAGTTTTGGATCAGTATGAATTCTGAGATGCTTCCACTAGACTTCCTGGCCTCTGCGGTCTTGGCAATGATTTTGAAAAAGAAAACAACTGCTTGAAAAGAAAACAATTGCTCTCCACAGTCTTCTCGATAATTAAAAATACTACTACAAAGTGATAAATTGTTTACACGAAATAGGTCACCAGGAATTTGTAACGTTATTTGAATATTGAAAAATTTTAGCAAGAAATTTACTGTGACAGAAATTTCACCTCCTTATTCAGATAATAATCACCACCAGAGTTGTAGAAGGAACAGACCTTGATAGATCTGCTCTAGTACATACTGGTTTAGCAAGGTATCAGATTTCTCTAAACCTCAGTTCCCTTTTCTGGAACATTGAAGGAACCATAAAATTGAGCTCATCTGTTATTGTGAATTTCTTAAGATAATGTGTATAAATTACTCAGTGTATCTATCACATTTTGACTGAATAAGTGTCAAGAATTATTTTAATTAACTTTAATGTTTAATGAAAAAAATACATAAAATTGAGTAAAGATCATTGTGTCTTCTCCATGGTTTTCTACTTTAATTGTTTGTCCTGCCAACTCTGATACAGAGAGAATGCATATACATTCTTGAAGCTTTCTTCAAGGACTCATGGCATGATATAGGAGGAAGGCTATTGGGCTTTTTTATCAGGGAACTTTGCTTTTTCGTGACTCCAATATTTCCTATCAATTGTATTTTGCAAAATACTCTTCTGGGACCACTTGACAACAGTGAGAACCCTTTTGAGTTCTGTCTGGGAGAGCCCGCGGTGGTCCTGAATAGGTAGGACTTCAATCCTAAGGGAATAGAGCCCTTCCTGTTGCTATGTGAATAGTGTTTCCCTCAAATTCCTACGTTGAAATCTTCACCTGCAGTAGTTCAGCTTTGGAGATAGGACCTTTAAAGAGAAAACTGGGTTAAATGGCATTACTGGGATGGGCCCTAATTAGATATGACTGCTTTCCTTTTAAGAGAAGATTAGGGCATAGACATAAACGAAGGAAAGATGATATAAAACTATCATAAGATGGCACTCTATAAGCCAAGAAATGAAGCCTTCAGAAAAGCACAACCCTGCCAACACTTTGATCTTGGGCTTCTAGCCTCCAGAAAGAACTGGGATAAATAAAATTCTGTTTCTCAAGCCACCCAGTTTATTGAACTTTACTATATCATCCCAGGAAAACTAACACTCCACCTATCCCTTGACGCCAAAACTCCTTGATATAGCATGACTTCTCCAAGGGACTGGGGGCTCTGCTATGTGGATAGTGTTTATAAACTTAGGAAGAATCCCCTTCATGCTTCCCTTTTGTAAAAAGAATGACAGGTGTCATCTTTATCTGCAAAGGGCAAAGTTGCTAAACGGAACTCACACTTGAAAGACTCCATTTTACTGTAGGCATTGAGTTCTGACAATATGTTACCCATTAAAGTCTGCCAAGATATGGCAACGCAGCTCTCTGTGGCTTTTGTCTGAATGGTGTGAACCGAGTCTCTTTTACATACAGAGATTCCTCTGAATTCCGAGAACAAAGAAAAGAGACAAGCATCTCTTTCTAGCTCCCAGAGATACGTGGTGCTGTCTAACCTATAAAGAAAATGAGTGTGCCCTTAAGACAGAGGTACTGAGAGAACGCTTGCTTTTAGAAAGCCAAAAGGAGAGTCCAGATATTCTGTTATGTTACAAAAGCTTACTAGTGAAGACCTCATGTTTCAAATGTTAAATTGTCAATTAGTTCTTTCGCTGTCAAAAGCAGCAAGTTCAGTTCCAAAGAGATAACTAGAGCAGCATTGTGAGTTAATAATCAGTATTTATTTGCTGGCTGCTGTTGTACCAAACCACCACAAATGTAGCAGCTTAAGACAGTGCCTATGTATTTTTTCACAGTCCACTAGTCAGAATCCAAGCACAACAAGATTGTCAGCTCAGCACTTTCTGAAGACTGAAATCAAGGTGTCAGGCAGACTGGCTCTTATTCTCTGAGGGTACTGGAGAAAAATATGTTTCCAAGCTTACTGGCCATTTTTAGAATCCAGGGTCTACAGTCATGGGACTGAAATCCCCATTTTTTTTACACATGGCCTTCTTAATTTTCAAGCCAACAGTAGTCGTTCAAACCCTTCTTGCTCCTTGAATCTCTAACTTCCATTTCTACTACTGGCCAGACGAAGATCACTGATTTTGAGGCTTCATATGATAAGAGTTGGTTCACCTGTATAATTTTCCAATTTTAAAGCCGGCTGATTAGTAACCTTAATCATGTCTTCTGAGTGGAGGAGATATGTCTTCACTCAGATTAGTAACCTTAATCATGTCTTTCCATGTATTCCAATAAGGTCCAGGAATTAATAGGGCACAATTATGGAGGTCAGAATTCTGCCTACCCACACATCCTCAGGTGATATCCTCTTAGTTTACTTAAATGATTTTTTAAAAAAAAAATTTGAAACTGCTATAAGCTTGCTGTAATATCAAAATAATAATTTTTGACTCCCATAGAAGAGTTTATCTTTAATTTTGTATTTTTTATTATTAAAATCTTTACTTTTCTCTCTGACTTACAAATCCAGACCTCATTCAATTTTTGGTACCTATGGACAACTACCATAGTTATCTCTGAGCTGCTGTGCATCAAGTCTGTAACTTTGGCATTGGTCATGAAGTGGGGCTCTCTACATATTGCTAGGTATTTAACACAGGTAAAGATAATGTACCAATCCCATGTAGAAGAAACTCCATTATGTCAATGGTTCACCCAGAGAACTCTTAATATACAGCTTGCTGGGCTGCACTTCTCAACTTCTGATTCAGATCTATGACATGAAGTTTTGATAATTTTAATTATTAATAAGTTCCTACTAATGTTGTTATTACCCACAAAGTGCCCTCATTCAGAAACCAATATTTTAAGCCATTTTATTTCTATTTTCTCTGCTTATGATAAAGCACAGATTTGCTGCTTCATGTTTTCAGGGATACCTGCAGTATATATGTTGCTATAATTACTTTATATTACCCTGTCAAGTAATGTGCATAAAGTGGGAACCTGAAAAAACTATGACAGGAAATGAAGGAAGCATGATCATTACTGATATTGAGGACATTTCCTTATGAGTTTGTTTTTAATTCCTGATTGACTTTTATGTATATCTAAATATTGCCCTATGGAAATTAAGCATAAGATAGTAACAGGAAGGACAAAAAGGGAGATCCAAAGATAAGAGTGAACTGCTAATACTCAAATGTCTCCAGTGGAAGGGAAGTCTCCCAGAAGTTGTTTTATTGAATCTCATTTAAACATTATCCCTCATCTAGTGAGCCACACATATTCAGGAAATATTTGCTAAAACTTTCCCTTGAAGTATAATAAAGTACTTTGCCAGGGGCATAATTGTCTACATCGGATAGGCTAATTTCCATTCTAAAAAAATTTTGCTTTCCTTTTTGTGGCAGAAGGTTTATCAGAAGGTATTTCACAGTGAAAGTGGGATATTTCTCAGTGAATTAGGATTTGTTTCTTGCAGAAGACAATTATTTATTTCACGTTACAATATCACTATTAATGGAAACCATTGCTCATGCTAGCAAAGATAACATTGATAACGTGACTACAAAACTTCATCATAAGGAAGGTAGAAACGGAATCTAAAACTGTCCTAGTTGTTGAAGGTGAAGAATATGGCAAGGTGGTATATAAAATGCCCCAACAATGGGGATTGGGGGATTGGGAATGTAGGGGAGAAGGGAGAGCTCTGATCAAAGACAAAGGAGAGATGACTTCAGTGAGAAGGACTAATTTGTCTTTTCCCAGTGATACCACAGTTGGGTACCTCATTCTCTTCTCTGATGCATTCTCTTTAACATAGGTCTGACCAGGCTGCTAGCTTCTTAGAACCTAACAGGGAAAGGTAGAAATATATATATTCTTCAACACCTCTAACATTCTGCCTGGAGTCCTTTGAATTCCAGAATATCTGCCTCTTCAGTAAGTCCACTTCATGCCTCTTAAGACAGAAGAGCACCAAAGATCACAGGGGAGGGCAAATGGATTTTGCACATTGAGATTTTAAAGATTTTTCTAGACCCTACATGAATTTTTTACTACTTTAATTTTTTAATTCTTTAAGTTTTGAGTTTTAATAAACTGAAAATTATATTTAGCACCAATTTAGGGCAAGTATAGACCAAAGAGCAGCAGCAAAAGTTAATCTAGATAGAGCTCAATATAGTATCAGGCTTAGTTATGGGGGATAGTTGATAAGAGAAGAGGCAGAGTGGTACCTGTGTAGGACAGGTCATTATTTTTTATATAGAGTTAACAATGAATTAGAAGCAATTTAACAAAATTTCCAGTTAGTAAACTCTGGATTTGCCTCTGATCCTAATGCTTTGTGGATTCTAGAATAAAAACTGCTTCAAATCTCCCTTACCTCAGTGTGTGTGTGTGTGTGTGTGTGTGTGTGTGTGTGTGTGGGTGTGGGTGGGTGTGTGTGTGTGGTGTCAATGATGCTTTCTTGGGAAGTTAGAAGTTGGAAACAGCACCAAATACCACAGTGTCTTTTTGTATAAGAAACCAGAACCAACTCTGTGGCAGGTGCTTGATTTACAAATTGTTGCGATGAATCTCAAAACCAAACAGCAATCATACACTGTATTCTGAGATTAAATAGCTGATCCACGAATGAATGTAGTATGCATATATAGAAATGGTTTCCAAATCAAAGTATAGAAGCATGTGGGTCTTACATGAGATGGAAAGGCCAAGAATAGGTATGTAAGATCTTGCCTTATAAGTTTGGGATTCCTTTGTTGCATATATAATCTAATGTAGTTTCTAATTATCTCAGAGGTGCACTCCAGTTTGAAGGCTGCTTTCTAGGGAGAAAGGAGGGCTCTTCTTAGATTGGCTTAACCTCTAAAGGACATGGGAAGAGAATAGCAAAGATGAATGAAGGAGATGAACGTGCCTTGGAGTTGGAGAATGTTTCATCAGGAAGAAGTACAGCAATATTCTTTCCAACATCTGCATGAATGCAATGACTGATACTAAGGAAGTAGAAATGCTAGTTTAAATTGCATTTGGTATTCCATGTTCTAGGCTCGGTGTCTAATTAGATTATAACATCAACTGATTTGGAAAACTGAGATTCAGTTTGGCAAGAAGACTGTGAATGGATTGTAATTTTGGTAATATCTAGTCCAGAACCCACTCCACACATCAAGTTGCTACTGAAATCTTACTGGATCAGCCCCAATGAATTAGATGACTTTTGCAAAAAAAAAAAAAAAAAAAAAAAACCAGTGTAAAATAATGAACCAACTCTGTTTATCCTCAAACTTCTGCAAACATGACCATCTTACTAGAAAGCAAAAAACATTTCCAACAGAACACTGGGAAAAGTCTCCTTTATTATTTTCAGGCTTAAAATTTCCCCAACTTTGTAGAAACTGTCACACTTGTTCAGCTTCAGTTTATGCAAAGTCCTTTGGGTGGAAATAAATAAGATGTTTTAACAAAGTAATTCCTTTTAGAAAATAGGTAGTATAACAAATAACAGAATAATTACCACCAGGAATAACTTTCTTGGTTTTATTTATTGTAGATTGGCTAATTTATTTTTATTCCTTAAGATGAAGTAAGAAACATTGAGCATGACTGTAATTAAGGTTGCATTGTTAGAGAACAGACAGGTGAGGATGGTGAGAACATGAGGTTAAGACAATAATTCTATAAAATGGGTCCATTGCGCTGATACCCACATATTTTCTTTTCCAAAATGCAATTTCCCTGCAGCCCTGCTTAGCCTAAATGAACAGGACATGTCACATTCCTTGACCCTGTTAAGTGCAGGAGAAATGCAGGCCCAGAATAATGTTGATAAGAGGAACCCAAGTTTTTCTGAAGGGGGAGAACTCTGGGAGATAAAGATAGTACCTCTTAGTGATAAAATCTGTAAGAAATTGTGGTTAAGAATCAAATTAGAACCGGTCAGCATGGGCCAAGGTGACCTAGAGTTGCCATGGCAGTGGGTACTTGAAAGTCTGATGTCACTCTGCTGTCAGTCAAAAGTCAGCAGTATTGGGCTGGGGATGTGGCTCAAGCGGTGGCGCACTCGCCTGGCATGCGTGCAGCCCGGGTTCGATTCTCAGCACCACATACAAACAAAGATGTTGTGTCTGTTGAAAACTAAAAAATAAATATTAAAATTCTCTCTCTCTCTCTATCTCTCTCTCTTGCTCTCTCTCTTTCTCTTAAAAAAAAATGTCAGCAGTGTTACTGGTTGGGACTCTCTGAAAACTTCCCTGGGATTCCCCCAATAAAACTGGAGTGCAGGAGAGGCATGTTGTCTCTGAGAGGACTCACTTTCTCCTTTGAAAATACTCCCTTCCTTTTCCTTATTCCTTCAACAAACTCATTCCTGTTACTCTGAGTAACATGTCTGAAATCTTTCTGACTTGATTGCAAGATCAGGACTTGAAGAGGGAGCCCTCATGTTGCCTCAGTTTCTTGGATGGCCCCAGCTCTGTAACATCATCACAAGTGTCATAGTGAGTTAGACCTGCTTTGAAGTCTAAATGCCTGTTGCAAGGATCTAACAGATCTGACCCCTGTCCGTCTCTCTAGCTCATCTCCCACCACTCCAGGATTTGCTTACCCTTGACCTTCTTATTCTCTTTGTCTGGAATGTTCTTTCCATAGACATTTTCATGGATTATTCCACTACTTTTTTCCAGATGTAGACAAAGAATATTCTACATCCTAGTGGAGATATTTGGCCAGGCCATCTAAAAGTCTGTTCCATCTGCCCTCCAACTCCTAACCTTTTACATTTGTTACTTTTTTGTTCAGAGCACTCACTTGTTTTTTAAATTAATTAATTCATTTATTTTTAAATTTTTATTTGTTATATACGACAGCAGAATGCATTACAATTTATATTCCACATATACACATTACAACCTTTTTCATTTCTCTGGTTGTTCACAAAGTAGAGTCACATCCTTCGTGTCTTCACTTCTTACCTTAAAGGATGTTGCACATTTATTTTATTTTTGTTTATTTTCTCCCTCTCCCCACTGTGCAGGAGAAATGCAGGCCCAGAATAATGTTGATAAGAGGAACCCAAGTTTTTCTGAAGGGGTAAGATTATAAGCTCCCAGAAGTTAAGGAGCATGATTATTGTGTTTTATCAATCAATTCCATCCCCTAGCAATACCCTAGCTGTATCACTGCTCAATAAATGCCACATTTGCTGAATGAACCAACAGAGAGTGTGGTTTTTAAGAGATTCTGGTATAATGGGATGTGATCCGAATGAAGCATCTCATGGAAATTAAAATGCACTAAAGGGTTAATCAAATTATTATTTCTTCCTTTGTCTTTGCCTTAAGTAATAGCCTGAAAAATCCCTGGGATGGAGTGAAACACTGAAGCTGGCATCAATTTAATTAAAGAGGAGTCATCTTAAACAGCAGAGTCATTTTGACCCAGTGCTAATGAAGGGAAACTGACATCACAGCTGGGGCTCCTCGCCTGAGTGTACTGCTGCTGCTGACCAAATGTGGCAGGAGCATGTTCCACTGGACCCAGGCTGCTGCTGTGATGGCAGGTGGTGCCATTTTTTTCTGGGAGACTGGGGTACCTCCTGTGCAAAGGTCAGCCACACAGCACTACTAACTTGACAACATGGGGGAGTCTTCTCTAGAGCAGGTCTGCAGGAAGAAATGTATGAGGGTATCACAGCTCAGAATTCAGATGTCCCTTCTGTCCCCTTTTGGCTCCTGTCCTCTTGGAAAGGAGGTTTCCTGGGATGCTTCAGGGAGCCTCAGATTCACTTCCAACATACAGGTTTACTCTCCCAATTTTCAGAGTACGCTGTGAAGAAAATAGTCATTTACCTTAGGGACATATTTTTTTTTTCTTTTTTCTTTTTTTTTTTTTTTCAAAATGGACCATTCATCTAACACACATTTTTGAATGCCTACTATACGACAGTCTTTGTGCTGAGAACTGAGGCCACAGAGTGTAATAAAACATGATTCCTCTCTACAAGGTGAAGGCATGTAAATGATGTAATAAATGCCATGCAAAGGACGTGAACAAGATGTTATGGGCTCCCCAAGGAGACGATGTCAATAATAGGGGGAATTAGGAAGGCCTCTGTTAGAAGGTGATATTTGAATTTGAAAGATAAATGGGACATTTTTTTTCAGACAGAAATGTCAAGGAAAGGGCATGCCATACAGAGAAACAATATGTATCAAAATAATGGTTAGAATTTGGTAATGGCAAGATTTTTGGTTTGTGTGTGTTTGCCTTGCAAGCGTGCATGCACACATGTGTATGTGTGCGTCCATTTAAGAGAGCATTATAATATCCTGGTGGAGCATTATAATATCCATCAAAGTTTGTTCAAGAAAAATCTCAGTACCCTTTCTATATTGCACATGTGAAGTATTTAGTTCAGGGAATTAGAAACTTAAACTCGTTGCAAAGCTTTGCAAGAGACAAATACTTTCTCAGTGCAGAATATCTATGAGGTAATTCTCCAGTGCCCACTCAGAATGTGCTTCAAAACTCATGACCACCCAAGCGTCTGCTTGTAATAGCTGGGGAATAATACCTTCCAAATCTTGTGTGATGTCTCTCAATGGTAGAGTCTAACACAAAACCACACAGGGGAGAATACTCTCAGCATCCTCTTTGTGGACATCCGCTTTGTTGCTATCCTCTTCTCGGTAATGAAGAGCAGGGGTGATGGTGGCACTGGATTGATGGTAGACACTCAACTCAGTGAAAAACAGGCAAGGTTGGCTGAGGTCCCATTGTCCAGTCTCCCACAGTGTGATATATAGTTGTACTTCCTTTTGAACTCATTGGGGGAATGTCGAATATCTTATCCCAGGGAATGAAGTAATGAACTGAGTTTTCCAAAGATTATTCTATTATTTCTATTGCCAGAAAAAATGATTTTATAAATTTAAAGAGAGGAAAATAAGGAATAAAAAAGAAACATCCTTTTGATAATTATATGATGTTTGAATTAAAGGGAAAAAATATAAGACAGAGAAGCCAGTTATTTCCCAAGCATTTTCTTTTCCTTAACAGGTAAGAAAAATTTTGATTCTGTAAACAGAATGCCAGTGTTTTGAGAAAGATAGACTTCCTAATGGTCTCTATTTTTATTTTTCTCAGTCATTATTCAACTAACTAAAGACAAAATTCTATCTCTGAAAAGGTCACCCATGAACTTCTGTGATAGATTCTGCTAGTTAGTTGTCTATCAAAAAAGTTCTGTGTTGCACTTGTAGCGGTTTCTAGGAAGGGACTACTCAGTCATAGACTACCATTCCCAATTCCTTCTTCTCTAGGTAAAACTGTGTCACAAAATTCTGTTCTGGAATGTGAGAAAAAAGTGTACCAATCCCAGAACTGATAATATCTCATGTCACTCTTCAGACTTTTTTCCCATTGACTTACTGGTTGAAATCCCTATGGATGACAACAGACATCGCTTGGTAAAAATCAGAGTCTCTAAGAACTTGGGTCCCAGTAAAACTTAAAATGCAGACACTACACTCCTACTACCACTGCCAAGTAAACCTTATATAAGCAAGAAATATAGGTCAATTTCATTGAGCCAATGGAATTTTGGAGCTTCTTATTACTGTAGCTGGTACTACGTGTCTTTATACTTCTCTACAGCAATATATACCATTTCCTTATCATATGATGCCTGCAGGCATTTAGCTGAGATGGTCTTCTGAGTATCTGAAAATATAAATAAGAATGAGAAAACAGGGTGGATCAGTCCTATTTGCATCATTATAACAAAATACCTGAGACAAACTATTTATGAGAGAAGACTTTTGTCTCATCATTTAAGAAACTTGAGCTTAAGATTGGTTGGTTCTATTGGTCTGGCTTGTGGTAAGAGAGAGGCAAATAGTATTACATATGTGATGGCAGAGGGCAGAAGAAAGCTGTCATAACTGCACAAGGCAGCAGGGAAAACTGGGTAGGCCAGGCTCAGGATTTTATTACAGTCTTCTCATGGGAACTACCAAGGGTTCACACAAGAAGCCTCAATTGACCTAGGTCTTCCCAGTGGATGCCACCTCTTAAAGGTCCTTGTCACATGGAGAACCAAGCTTCCAACACATGAAATTTCAGGGGATGCTCAAACCATAGATAATTCAAACCACGGCAGAATGTCAAAGAAGGCATTTTATGGAGTTGAGCAGAAAGGATGCAGGCAAAGGAGAAAGCAATAGTGAAAAATGTGGTCAAGAGGATGAACTACGTTCTGTCCTAGAATTCACAAGAATTTAAGGGAAAGAAGACTATGTCAAAGGTTAAGGATAAATAATGTTTCAGTGATGTCCAGAGAACAGACTGTGGGCTGGGAAGTAAAAAGAGTAGTGAAAGTAGAAAAAGAAACCACAGTTGATTCTAGAAGAGTAACAGTAAGGCAAAAGGGTAGAAGAGTTCCAAGTCAGAAAAATGATGAGATGGATTTTAAGCATGAGGATGAATTGAATAGGCTTTTAAGCTGGAAGAATCGGAGGGGTCGGGGAGAGGATAAATTGAAGATTTTAAAAAAGGCCTTAGAGATCACATAATAGAATGGAAAGTCCACAAGGAAGGGATTTTGTCTCTTATTTCACACCATATCCCCAGTCTTAGACTATCCTGGCACCAGAAAACACTTAACAAGCATTTGTTGAAGGAATGTAGAAAAAAAAGAGATGAAAAGCAAGAGAAGATAAAGTCGAGAACATAGATAAAAGTGTTTTCTTTGGAAGACTCGCAAGACATCCTCTGGGACATAAGGGAGGGAGGGAAAGCTGGGCACATGCAGATAATCTAGGAGGTGGAGTTTGTGACTGATGGCTAATGGTTTCTCTGTGAGGTAGGAGGCTCAGCCATCTGTTCAAAATGGGTGGGTAAGTCCAGCTAAGGGACTTAAGAAGAATGTAAAGGTTGTAACAGCTACTGGGATGAATAATATGGTTATTTAATTGAACTGAAAATGTTAGATCATACTAAGACTGTGTGCATTGTGAAAATGCATTCACTTGAGATTGTTTAAAGAAAGATTCGCAGACAGTAAACCACTAGATGCGTTGAAGCTTTGAGAAAGCTAAGGGTTAAGACCTAAATATAAATTCGTTTGGGCAAAGTTAATTACCGATTTTGTGTATTTCACTATCTTCAGTGAGTCTTTCTCCATGAACTTTAAAGTTCTCTCTTCATATTATATTTAGCAGCAGTAACTTCATGTTTTGGGAACCGTGTATTTTGGTTAAAATTATGGAGACAAGCAATTGTCTTTAATTCTCTGATTTAGCGACTAAATTGCAAATAGTGACTATTAAGAAGAAAATATAAGTGAATAAATCTTATGAATACTTTAATAAAGTTTATAGACTGAGACTGGCTTTGAATATGTAGATATCTTAATGTTGAGCAACATGAAGACTTCTATGGCAATAAATGAGCTGTTTGCTTAGCATTTTAATATACTGTCGGGCGTGTATTTTTTGCTTGATTTCCCCTTTCCAAACTGAATCCAGACAACCTTGAATGTTCCTTCATTCAAGAAATTTTTAATGAACACTAGCAGAATGTTGGAGACAATAAAAATCTGAATAGCATGATTTTCCTGTCTTCATGGAGAAGAATAAGTGAATGTTTCCATCAGCATAATCATAATTTATTCCTAACAATTCCCCAGGAATCACAGTCTCCTACCTCTAAACAGTTTTATGAAATAGTCCCTAGTGAATGGGATTTGCTAGTTATTTGCCCATATCTGATTTTGCCGCGGGTACCCTAGAAAAAATAAGGGTGTAAGTAAGTCAGTTATATTTGTTTGTAGAATTCCACTGATAATGTCAATATTACACGGTTTATTTTGGGCAGAAGGTAGTGTGAGAGAAATGGAGAGTAGACCCCACCTTTGATGAATCAATAGATACTTTAAAAAATATTATTGGTGCAACCATTATGGAAAGTGATATGGACTCAGAAAATTTGGAATGGAACCATTATTTAACCCAGCTATTCCACTCTTTAGTTTATGCCCAAAGGATTTAAAATCAGCATACTATAGTAGCAATGCAGCCACATCAATGTTTATAGAAGCTCAGCTCACAACAGCTAAACTATGGAACCTGTCCTTCAACAGATGAAAGGATAAAGAAAATGTGATATATATATGCAGTAGAATATTACTAAGCCTTAAAGAAGAATGAAATTATGGCATTTGCCAGTAAATGGATGAAGCTGGAGAATATTATGCTAAGTGAAGTAAGCCAATCCCCCCAAACCAAAGGCCAAATGTTTTCTCTGATATGCAGATGTAATTTACAATGGGGGGGCACAGCTTGGAGAAGAATAAAGTTACTTTGTATTAGGTAGAGGGGAATGAATGTAGAGGAGAGGGTTTGGGGGTAGGAAGGATAGTGAATGAATCAGACATTATCACCCTATGTACATATATGATAACACAAACAGTGTGATTCTGCATCATGTACAACCAGAATGAAAAATTACACTCCATTTATGTATGATGTGTCAAAGTGCATTCTAATGTCATGTATAATTAATTAGAACAAATTTAAAAAGAATTTTTAAAAGGCAATGTGAAAGTGTAAGTACATATAAAAAAAATGCCATGCAGTACCCAGGTTTATCCCCTACCCCAAATAAAACAAACCAACCAACCAACAAACAAACAAAAAATAATGAGATTCCATGAATATACACTTTTCAAATCCTCTTCTTCAGGCTGGGACAATCCACAGTCAGAACAAAGAACATCCGTATCTGTGGAAGTCACTTTGATTATCCTTGCACTATTATTTTTATTGTGATGTCACTCCCTTTGAGGAAGTGAAGAAAATATGAATCTTAGTTTTAATGGTGTAATCCTGTTTTTTATTTTAGTTCAACCTGGCCTTGGAATTTTGTGAGTTGAAAATTTTTGCTTATAATTTTATATTCTTATTAGAACATGGGAATTAAAATTAGAAAAACTTCTTTTTTTATTATATTACAAAAATCAGTATTCCATACTGCAAACATTCATATTAACCAAGATAATTTCATTTTTCAATGGCTATTTTGTTTGTCTATTAACTGTGTATACAAATAAAAAAATATTGTAGATCCAAAGGTTCTGTTGCATACACAAATAAGATAAAAAAATCTTTTTTTTCTGTGGATGCTACAAATAATTTTTTATATTTTGATTGGAAAAGGGTATAATAGTGATCTATCCTCAATAAATTTTAGGTTAATGGTACAGTATTGTTAACTATAACTTTAGCACATTATCACAGCAGATTTCTAGAATATTTTAACCTTTTTTTTGTACCAGGGATTGAACCCAGGGATACTTAATCACCCAGCCAAATTATAGCCCTCTTATAATTTTTTTTTTTTAATTTTGAGACAGGGTCTCACTAAGTTCCTTAAGGCTTCACAAAATTGCTGTGGCTGGCTTTGAACTTGTGATACTCTTGCCTCAGACTCCAGAGCCAGTGGAATTACAGGTGTGTGCCACGGGCACCTGGCTAGAATTTTTTCATCTTGCATGAGTGCAACTCTATACCCATTGAACAGTAATTTTCTGGCTTGTCCTTTCCTCTAGTCCTGGAAACTATTATTTTACTTTCTGTGTCATTTGATTTTCCCTCACTATAACTAGTAGCTGAGATAATCAAGTTATAAAGAGAAAAGATTCGTTTTGGTTCATAATTTTAGAGGTTTCAGTCCATGTTTGATTGACTTTGTTGCTTTGAGTCTGTGACAAAGAGGCACATAGAGGCATCAGTACATGGCAGTCCATCATAAGGACAGGAAGAGAAAGAGACGAAGAGGAAGAGGCTAGGGATCCACTATCTCCTTTAAGGTCATGACTTCAGTGACAGGAAGATCTTCCACAAGGTACCGTGACTCAAAGGCTTTATAGTCTCCCAACAGTGGGGAACAAGCCTATAATACACGGGCCTTTGTAGTGTACTTATCAAAACTGTAGCATCATCTAATAAAAAAAAATTGATTTTACACCAAGATGGTCAGGAAAGAGGGTATTTTCTTTTCATTCCTATGTTTTTTTTTTTCCCCTCTTTCCTTTTCATTCCCCATCTCTCTGGTCTTATCCATATCTACTTTCCTTCTTATCAGTCTATTTGTGGCTCTCTCTTTCTGTGAATGTTTTCATGAATTTTATATTGCCCCTGTAAGAATGACTTGTAGGTATTACTCATTAATTTTTTTTGATCTCTCTTTTCCAATAGCCATCGTGTTTTTCTTTTTATCTAACCCTCTCTTTCTCTTCTTTGGAATAATTTCTTACTGCTTACAAGGAGTGCCTTGAGTGATAAAGCGACAACTCAGGCACTGATTTTTAAACAGAATCCAAAGGTTGCCGTTGAGGCCGGCCTGACTGTGTGTCTGCCATATGCCACTGAAATAATCTATTGTTTATCACTGTTTTATTGTGCTCTTCTACAGCTTTATACTGTTTGGGTGTGATCTGGCACTGTTAGCTTTATCCACTTCAAAATTAACCAAGCCAGCTGGAGGAGTGTAATTTAGAGGAATAGCACATGGGTTTGTGAATGCTGACATCTTGATTGTGCTCTGAGGGTGTCTCATGTTTCTTCATACCCCAGTTTCACCCAAATAAAGCATGCAAATTATAACACACATTCACACTCACTCCCCCACATACACACAAAACTCTTTGCATTGTTCAGATTTTACTGAAATATCAAGAAAAGGAAAGCAACTATCTGGGGGGTAATTTTTTTAAATCATAACAGTTGTGTGGTATTTAGATATATTCAAGATGTTGTGGTATTTAAATAATTCCTTGATGGTTTTCCCCAATATATTTTCCCCCATTTTATGGTCAAATTATTTTATTTTTTCTTTCTTTCCTGTCTGATTTTCTTTCTCTCTTCCTTTCCTCTACAAATATTTATGAAGCATAAACTGTGAGGCCAGAGCCTGAGATTTCCATGATGAATAAGATAGGCAAGAAGATGTTTCATAGAGGGACACACACAGCATATAAACACATAAAATAGTGAACAAGATATGATTTTTCTATACTAGCAAGTTTCATAAGGAAAATAAGTCATAGTTATGATAGAGATTGATGGACAAGAGAAGAGTAGCTATTTTCTAATCTGAAGTCAAGGCAAGTATCTCTGAGGATGTGGCGTTTGAGCTGACAAGAAATAGCCAACGCCAAGAAGAACTGAGGTTCAGTGTTCCAGGCAGACAAACAGCAAATGTGAGCTTCACAGAATTTAACAAAAATATGCCAGGCAGGATTAACAAATGAAAGCAAAAGGTAAGGATGTGAGTTCAGAGGGGTGGGCAGGATACTGTTCATGTAGGAGGCCGAAAGTCATGGGGAAAGGGCTGTTTGGTTTTAAACGTAACAGAAATTACTGGAAGGATTAGGCAGGGATGTGATATGATTTGAATTACGTTTTACAAAGATCATTATGGCTACTGCATAGCGAATGAGGACTCCAAAGCAAGAACTGGGAAATTGGAGCATAGATAAATTGTTCTGTCCTAGACCACATAGTAAGTCACAGAACAAGAACCCTTGTCTCCCGACTCCAAGTCCAATTCTCTTTATCATTTTACCTTGTGACCTCATCATTTTCTATTTATTTTCCCATCATTTTGTCCTCCAGACATGATCTCCCTTTGTATCTTCCCAGACGATTCTATCAGTTACTCAATTATCTTTTTATTTATTCTTCTCATGGGTTGACCTTGCTGGGGTACAGACGCATGTTGTATTGCCTTTATTAAGAAATGCCCTTTAGTGAGACTATGCTTAGTGCATGTGCTGTATGTGTAATTAAATGTAAAAATACAGTTCTAGGATAAAACAAAACAGATGAATAACTTTCCTATAGAGGTGAAATTGAGGGAAAAATGTAATAGTAGAAGGGAACAAATTCTTAGTGTCTGTAAGTACTTTTCATCATTGACTTTCACTGATTCTATTGAATTTTTCCAGGGGAAAATGATTACTTTTGTAAAATTAATTTTTGTCTATAATAATTTAATTTGGGGGAGATAATTCATAAACGATTTAAAAACAAGTTTTCGATGAAGAGTGAATATTAGGTTTATGTAATAATTTAGGCAGAAGGGAACGGAATAAAACTGCTGCCATCTCCTCATTTGTCATTTCCCTATTAGTTTGTTTCCTCTTCCTTTACTACATTCAACAAGCCTTCATGAGTAATCTTTGAGTGCCGGGTGGACACCGAAGTGTTGACTAAAGTTCTGACTTCTTAAGTGCTATTCTTTCTGGATTGTTCCTTTTCTTATTTCTGTGGATAATTTATTTCTGATGCTTTTATGTGTTCTAGCAATTTAGTCTTTTTTTTTTTCTTTTATGGTGTCCAGCTTGGATATCTTGGCAAGATTGAACATCTTAACCATGTTTTCCCCTTATCAATCCCTTCCTAAGCTTCCCTGGACCGCTTTGCCCATGTACTTGTCTTTTTCTTGGAGCCACTTGATCTTTACCTGCATATTTAAACCCAGTACATTATTTGGAATTTGTCCTGCCTTCCATTGAGGGTTATTTAAGGAGTCTTTATGGAGTGACTCATGGGACGGGACATCACAAGTCACCCTTGTTGCTAGTCTTGCTTGTGGTTCTTTGTCTCCTGTTTTAACAAAGATGCATTTTCTATTTTTCCAGAGACCCTCCTTCACTTGAAATCCTGTTTTTCCTCAATGAGGCCTTTTGTTAGGCAGGGATTTCTATCTAGAACCTCCTTCTGAAACAGACATCCATTGATGTTGCCGACTTTGAACACTTTGGTCTCTGTTTGCTTCACCTTACAGGGTATTACCTCAAGTGATGACATTATCTCCTGCCTGCATTAATTGAGAAAGATTCCAAGGCCTTTTCAGATATCCATTTTCTCCTCAAACGAAGTCACTGTAATCTGTTCATTTTTCCAGTCACCTCACAGTCATACACCAATATCACTAAGCTCACTTATTACTTTCTGTTTGGCATATTTGATTGACATTCATCAGAAACCCCTTTGTTTGATTCTCTGCACAGTTGCCTTCTCTAACCCAGAGTTTGTTGGTTCTCATCTCTTCTCTGCCTTCTTCATGGGCTTGTTCTGCTCAGTTTATTTTTTTGGTGTTTATCAGGTGTCTTGTCTTTGAGTAGTTGTCATTTTTAATACCTTGAGGAGTGATGTCTCTCGTTAAGACACCAGTGTGGATGACCATGCTCTTGCTCAACTGCCATACAACCTACCCCACATTCCCACACTCTGGCTTAATGTGTACAACTTCCTGTGAACCACCAGTCAACATCCTCACTCTAATATTTGAAACCTGAATGTGTCATCTTCCCTCTAAATTGGTCCTCTTCTTACATTTCTGTAAAATCATCTCTCTCAGTGTTTTATATCTATCCAGCCAGAAGTTCTGACAGTTTTCATGCTTAAGTATTTTCTCCCTTTCCCCTTTAGCCTAACTACCGCAATTCTGGTTAGGTCATGGCAGTGCTCTCTTAACTAGCCAGCTACCTCTACTTTTGTTAAAACCAACCTTCAATGGGACTGTCAGAACTATATATGATGTCAGTATCACTAATCTGGGTTGCTTCCGAACCTTGTTGCAACTTCCCAGGGTCCGTAGACTACATTTCAGACTCTTCAACAATACTTACAAGCCATCCATGATATGCCTCCATTACATCACCAGCTACATTCTCCCTCATCTCCCCCGGCTTTGAACCCTGGTTCAGCAAAACTGAATTACTTGCACTATAAATTTTCCCCATGCCTGTGATTTTGGTTCTGTGGTCTCCCTTACTTGGAGTGTTTCTTCCCTCTCATTGATCTCCCACTTGCTCTTGCACCCATTACCAGCTGTTTGCTCTCATGTTTCCAGCACATGGGGTGAGGACCACCTACATGGGGATGGAGATCTGCTTCATTCAGTCCAGTGATCCAAGTGTTAATCTCATTAAAAAAAAAAAAAAACCCAAACACTTTTACAGAATAATGTTTGACCAGGTATCTAGGCAACTCATTCCACAGTCTGGTTAACACATAAAATTACCATCACAGTGCTTGTATTTTTAATTAGAAAAAAATTGCTTTACATATTCAGATGCTTCAATATTGGATACAAATATATTTATAATTATTGTGTCCTCTTGATGAATCAACTCCTTTATTATTATAGAGTGACTTTGTCTCTTGTAACAGATTTTTACTGGAAATCTATTTTGTCTGATATAAATATAGCCAACCTTTTGGTTTTTTGTTTATCATTTGCATTAAATATTTTTTTATCCTTCCACCTCCAGTCTTTGGGTGTTCTTAAGGGTAAAGTGTGCCCTGGTGTGATTCCATCCTGCGAGTCTCTTTAGAGCAGCCACCCATTTTCCGCCCGCCTTCTCTCCCACCTAAGTGCGTGCTACCACCCCATGGAAGATTCGTTGGATATGGACATGAGCCCCCCGAGGCCCCAGAACTACCTTTTCGGTTGTGAGCTAAAAGCTGACAAAGATTATCACTTTAAGGTGGACAATGATGAAAATG
This sequence comes from Ictidomys tridecemlineatus, assembly GCF_052094955.1. Classification (NCBI taxonomy): domain Eukaryota; kingdom Metazoa; phylum Chordata; class Mammalia; order Rodentia; family Sciuridae; genus Ictidomys; species Ictidomys tridecemlineatus. The sequence continues at coordinate 190,375,823 of NC_135479.1, read as the reverse complement.
AGCACCAGTTATCATCAAGAATGGTCAGTTTAGGGGCTGGTGCAAAGGATGAATTGCACATTGTCGAAGCAGAGGCAATGAATTATGAAGGCAGTCCAATTAAAGTAACACTGGCAACATTGAAAATGTCAGTACAGCCAACGGTTTCCCTTGGGGGCTTTGATATCACACCACCTGTGGTCTTAAGGTTGAAGTGTGTTTCAGGGCCTGTGCATATTAGTGGACAGCACTTAGTAGCTGTGGAGGAAGATGAAGAGTCAGAAGATGAAGAGGAGGAGGATGTGAAACTCTTAAGTGTATCTGGAAAGCCATCTGCCCCTGGAGGTGGTAGCAAGGTTCCCCAGAAAAAAGTAAAACTTGCTGCTGATGAAGATGTCCATGATGAAGAAGATGATGATGATGAAGAAGATGATGATGATTTTGATGATGAGGAAACTGAAGAGAAAGCTCCAGTGAAGAAATCTATACGAGATACTCCAGCCAAAAATGCACAAAAATCGAACCAGAATGGAAAAGACTCAAAACCAACAACACCAAGATCAAAAGGTCAAGAATCCTTCAAAAAACAGGAAAAAAAACTCCTAAAACACCAAAAGGACCTAGTTCTGTCGAAGACATTAAAGCAAAAATGCAAGCAAGTATAGAAGAAGGTGGTTCTCTTCCCAAAGTGGAAGCCAAGTTCATCAATTATGTGAAGAATTGCTTCCGGTTGACTGACCAGGAGGCTATTCAAGATCTCTGGCATTGGAGGATGTCTCTTTAAGAAAATAGTTTAAACAGTTTGTTAAAAATTTCCGTCTTATTTCATTTCTGTAACAGTTGATATCTGGCTGTCCTTTTTATAATGCAAAGTGAGAACTTTCCCTACTGTGTTTGATAAATGTTGTCAAGGTTCTATTGCCAAGAATGTGTTGTCCAAAATGCTTGTTTAGTTTTGAAACATGGAACTCCACCCTTTGCTTGGTTTCTAAGTATGTATGGAATGTTATGATAGGACATAGTAGTAGTGGTGGTCAGACATGGAAATGGTGGGGAGACAAAAATGTACATGTGAAATAAAACTCGGTATTTTAATAAAGTAAAAAAAAAGAGTAAAGTGTGTGTTTTGTAGGCAACATGTTATTGGATTTTTTTTAATCTATTCAATTATTTTGTCTTTTTATTAGAGAATTTATTCCATTTATATTTAAAATAATTATTGATTTGTAGGAATTACCACTATTATTTTGTGAAGTGTTTCCTGTTGTATAGCTCTTTTATTCTTTTTTTTCCCAATTTTGTTATCTTCCTTTGTGATTCATTAAATTTTTATAGTTTAATGCTTTGATTCCTTTTTTGTTTGTTTGTTTTTGCCTTTTCTGTATCTATTGAAATTGCTTACTTCATGGTTACCATGGGGCTTATATAAAACATCTTGTTATAATTCTGTTTTAAGCTAATAACTTTACTTAATTGAATAAAAAATTCTAAATTTTCACATCTCCCTACCGTTATGTCTTTTATACTATTGATCTCACAATTTATATCTTTTAATTTTGTGAAACCATTAACAAATTTTGCAGTTTGAGTTATTAATAATACTTTGAAAAATTATTTTTCAAAAATAATTTTTGAAAAAATATTATTGAATAGAGCAACTTTCTGAGCAAATTTCTCTTTCCACCAACTAAACCATTTGGTTCATTGTCAAATAAAATCAATCAGCTCTAGGCTCTTCTGTCCTGGAACACTACAGTTCCTTATTATCTCCAATGAGTGTTGTATTTAAAAATAAACCCAAGGGACATTTCTGCATTATTTTCTCCTCCAAACTGTGCAGAATGCTGGTGGCAGAGTCACTTGGTGTCATTAGTTGTATAATCCTTTATTACCTAGTTGTTCTAGTTTCTGTGACACTGCGGATGTTCAAGAGGAAAGACTGTTTTCCCTGCACCTCTGCCACTCCTTTTCCTCAGAGTGTGAGGATATCATCCATTTAAATTTGAATAAAGTATTTTATGGAAGAAGAACAAATAATGCACCTAATAATTTGAGAATATCCTTTTCTATTTCTGAGCCCTAGAAAAGAAATTTTGCAAAGCACTTTTAGTGCCTTTTAAGGGAAATTATGAAGTTGAATATCTCACCCTTTATACTTCCCTATAGGAAAATATATAATAATTTTTATTTTTAATTCTACATAATGTTCCTTGAAGAAATATCATTTGACTCTCTGCTCATCTCTAGAATTTTAAATGCTCAAACATAATGCTATTTTAATGTAGGTTTTAAGAAATCTGCAGTACTATAAAAAAAAAAGCAAAAATAATATAACGAAATGGAAACAGGCTGGAGATAAAGTTTGTGTGGGATGTGTAGTAGTAATCTCCAATAATCTAGTACTATAGTTACATGCAAGTTTAATATGTATGGGTGATTAGAAACATCACAATTTTCATTAACCAAGAAAATTAAATACAAATATGCAATTGATTTCTCTTCCTCTCTGTGGATGCATATAGCTATAGGTAAAATTGGAAGAAAAGAGAAGGAAGAAACAGGGGGAAAAAACTATCCATAGTCCAATACTCTGTTTCTGCTTATTTTAATGCTAACTTTCATAATTAAGTTAAAAAAAAGTCAAGACCCTGAAATGGAAATCAGGAAATTATTTAGCTATTTTGTATCTAAGTTAAAAAAGATAGGGTTTCTTTTTAAATTGATTGCCTTCCTGATTGCCTCAGGAAGGTACATTCAAGAAAATCACAACAGGGCAAATATCTTCTTCATGAACTCAGATAATCAGTGAGTTTTGGGCTCTTTGGAAGCTTGTCAAAATAAACATATTTTTTGTATATCACATTATCAGTTGGAAAAATTTAGCATTAAGAAGTAGCCTCTTTTAATTGAACTTTCAGATAAAAACAAATGATTTAAATATAACAGTAAGAGAGAGATACCCTGAACCTACTTTCAATTTAATTCAAAAGCTTTCATTCACTCATTCAATATATTTGAAAGTTATTACATATTTATCATCTAGCATTTTATATTTTGTTTAGTTTTATTAATTCTTTAATATGAACTTTATTTCATTATTTGAAGTATTAGAGGTGGGGAACACTAATTGGAAAGTAGATTTAAGTGTGATTACTAAGGAAAGTCCTTGCTAACACACCAAATATGGCCCACATAATAACAAAAACTATGCATATATACTTCAGTCATAATAATTGCTTAGATAAACAGAGATCAGAGAAAAAGCCCAAGAAGTTCTGTAATTAGGTCAAATAAGCATTTTTTTCCCTATGTAATATCTGCTGAGACATGAAGTAACTTTATCACATATGGAATTATTATTTTTAATAAGAATCTCAAGATTTATTTATTTATTTATTTTTGCTAGAACACTAGAAATAAGATACAGAAACTTTTTGTAACTTGGAACTAGTAAAAGTATCTTTGGTTTACCCAATGTGTTCTTTACTAAATGAGTGCCTACTCCTGGTGGCAATAACACCACGAAGTAGGCATTGAGAAAGCTAAGCCAGAGAGCTTAATTGGAAAAAGCAGCAGGGAGTAATTGGGTAATTTGTAAATTTTTTTTTCTCTCGATCAATGTTTTTCAAGTATACCGTGCACACTACCTGGGCATCTTGTCACATGGCAGGTTTTGATTCAGAAAGCCTGGGATGGGGCTGAGAGTCTGCATTGCTACCATCCTCGGTGGTGCTCATGCCACTTTGAGGGGTGGCTTTGGGAGAAGTTCTAGGATTTAGAATTGCCTGCCTCCAGGGACCAGGGATGGAGGAGGGAGAGGCCCAGAGACAGGGCAGATAAAGTTCTCTCCCCCTTTCAACAATAACTTTACTTTGATCTGATCACATATTAAAATTACATATGGAATTTTATTTGAAGATTTTGTTTGTTGTTGTTCTTACTAACCTTTTGTTTTCCTTTAGCCATTTTCCATTAGCCATCCCCCCCTCCCAATTCTTGGAGGGGGAGGGGGGGAAACTCTGTTAAATTCCCATGGTGTATCAAGCAGTATCTATACTCAATCTCACTGGGGGTGCTTGGTCTTCTTTATGTGAGTGAAATTGAAGACATAATTTCCAGGGTGACTACCAATACTATAATTTCTATATCATTTGCAAGGTAATCTGCCAGTAAGTGGGAGCAGAGGTTGGACCCAGATCCTACAGGTCCAGGGACCTTGTCACTCACTATACTACATATTTATTCAGACATTTCTAGAGGCCAGAAAACAAGTGTGGCCTTTCTTTTTTTTTTTTTTTTCATTATAAGTGATGGAGGAATCATTGGTTTTGCTATAGGAGTGTGATAGTACATGTTGAAAAGAGAACATGATCAGAGACGGGAGAAATACCCACCTGACCCTGTTTGTAGGTGATCCTTGGGGATCTTGGGAAACGCAGGATCAATCAATTTTAGAATTTACACCTGGATGGGGTCTGGAAGATTTTCTGATTGTATTATTGTAGTCATAGAAGTTAAGTTACTAGTCCCAAGCTTACCCAGTTAGTGGCCAAACTGGGACTGAGCCTTATTTGTACATATTCCTGTATGAATATTTCTGTGACCTTTTTTTTTTTTAAGTCCTATAAGAAACCTCCCACCAGCACTAAACTGAAACCACAGTAGTGGGCTGATCATCCATTTTGTTTCTTCCTTCAGCACTGCCGTCAAGTCTCCTTCCAGGCTTATCAATTGATACAGTTGATAAAAATAGAAGCACAGCAGCAGAGAGTGTGACAAAGAGAGGCCAGAGAATACACACCAGGGAACCAAATGTCAATCAGATTGCACAAGACCTGTTTATCTTCACTGCAGAAATTGTCATCATCATGCATACTTCAGATTCTTTGGTGCTTTTAGTGCACTCTAGAATTCATCAATTCATCATTGATACACTGGGTAAAAGGGTGGAATTTCAGGATAAAGTGATGTGAAGCCATCAAGGAGAGAGAGAGAGAGAGAGAGAGAGAGAGAGAGAGAGAGAGAGAGAGAGAGAGAGAGGCTTGAAGTAGTTTTTATGAATACAATACAAAATGATATTCTGAAACAAAAAATTGTTAATACAATTATAATTTAGTGGAATATCCAATATTTATTGAGAACTTAATACAAAATACACACTATTCTAAGTGTTCTTTATATTTCTACTGTATTTAAAGCCTCAAATGCATCCAAATCTAAGCCAGCAAGTTGTCAGAGTGATAGTAAATAAAGGATGGAAAAAGAGAGTCCACCAATAGGCTTCTGTCATTACCAGATTGATTTTCATTTTACCAGCAGTTGTTTGACATAATATACCAAAGCATGTGATTTATTAGCTTATTTTGTCTCCCCAACCTCCCCAGATATCATATTTACTTAAAGTCCTGTTTATGACTAATTATATATAAAAATGTTATATTGTCTTAATATCCTATTTAGAGGAGAATGTATCTTCATTATTAATGATAATAAAGGTATATAAGGTCTAGATAATGATTTCCAACCTATTTTAATGCACCTGTGTCAAATTTGTTGCGATAGTTGCTGAATTGATAATTTGGGACTTGATTGGTAAAGCCTCCTGTGGGTAATTTTCTTGGCCAGTCTGTTTAGACTTTTCACTTACTTATATCAGGTCTTGGGAAATAGTGCTTGCAGAGCTTTCAAGTTCAACGTTTTCTTCACAAGATACTTAGAACTATTTAAATGTATTAATATTTTGTTTTCAGTCTATATCACTTCAGGAGCAACAAGCATTAAATAATAAAGTACATCTTATTTTAGGCTTACTATTTTTTCTAATTTTCCATTCAGTTCCCAGCCGCCCCTCCCCCAGCCCCGGCTTCTACTGGGGATTGAACACAGGGCCTTGTGCACTAACACTGAGGTACATCCTTAGACCTTTTTACTTTTTATTTTGAGATAGTCTTGCTAAGTTATCCAGACTGGTCTCAAACTTATAGTCCTCCTACCTCAGCCTCCCTAGTAGCTGAGATTATAGGCATGTATCACCAGACCTGGCTTCAAGTCAATATTTTTTCTTTAATTTTTTTTTGTAGTTGTAGATAGATATAATAACTTTATTTTATTTATTTATCTTTATGTGGTGCTGAGGATGGAACCCAGGGCCTTACACATGCTAGGTGAGCGCTCTACCACTGAGCCACAACCCAGGCCCAATTCAAAATTTTTAACATCAGCATTTTAAGTGGTCTAGATTTCATTGGTTTGCATTAGTTTTTGTTACTTTCAGGAGTATCAAGCCTCATTTTAAAGCACTGAATATAGCAGATTATCTGCATATGACAGATGATCCTCTTCATGGAGATATCTTTTTCATGGAAAGATATCCACGATGACCTTATTGATGTGGGTCACATGGTTTTTGAGGAGCCCTCTCCTATTTCCATCAACTCTTTGATAAGAAGATATATTCTATTTTCTCCAAAGAAATTTATCTGAAGGCTCCTGAAATATTATCAGTTAGGCTTGTTCAGAATTTAAACATTTTTTTTTTAATTTTTTTACTTCTGGGATGTCATCTGCCTCTTTTTTAGAAGAAATTTTCCCACAGTTAGATTTTTAAAGTTGCTAAGGGTAGGGATCACCACATACCTTGTTTTATTAAATTTTATTTTGTAGTTTTTACATACAGTAAATGTATGAAGATAAAGTGAACACCACCACCCAGCTTAACAAACAAAACATTACTGTACATTTGAAGTCTCCATCCTCTTGGACCATATTTCACTCTTCCCTGACTCCAGAGTGAGCTAGGGGTGTTTATGCATTGTGCTTCCAGTATATTCATTACATGTACCCCTAGGCAGCATATAATGTTATTTTGTGTATTTTAAGTTTATATAAATATATTATAGTATCCTTTGTTCATTCTCCTTTTTTTTCAACATTTATGTTCATGAGATTCTTCCATATTGATAAGCATAGCTATAGTTTATTCTTTGTCTCTGCTGCTTAGTATTTCACTGTTTGAAAATGGCTCAATTTATTTATTCTTTCCTCTGTTTGTGGAGATTTAGGTTTATTTGTTGGTTCCTTTTTCTAATTTTCTACTCTTCTTAGTCTTTACGTCCTTTATGTCTTGTGGGTAAAAGATGCAAATACACTAGAGGATTTTTATTCCAAATTATGTCATCTTGTATGCTCTTGTATATTACTTTTTTTTCTTGTATGGAGACAAATTCGTGTCATTTAATTAACTATATGATTCTGTCTCAGTACGCATTTATAGTGAGCTGCTATAATACCAAGCTCAGTCACTTTCCTGTATAGTTTCTAATACTTAGATTTCAAGCTGAGATCATGAAAGGGAAAGGGCTAGAGATACAATTTTCATGCTCATTACAGGAAATGAAGGTCCAGATAGAATTGGATGAGGAACTTTGTTGTGCCGGTAGTGAAACACTATTGAATGTCCTTTCTAAGCGCACAATTTTGCTTAGTTTGTAGGTTTCAGCATCACCTTCTGGATGTGAATTAACTCATGTGTCATTTATAAATGAATCACAACTTTCAACTGCCAATTTTCTGTAAGGAATCTTTCCAGAATTACTTTAAAATGCAGCTGTCAGCCCATGGCTAATATTCAGTGATCTAGAAGACAGGCTCCCATGGATGCGGAAAGGGAAGGGAGGCTTGTGGCCATCCCACTGGATATTAGATGGGTGTATGCTGGGCTGTGGTGGCACAGCTTGATTTAACCTACTGGGCAAGTCACCTAATTGGCTTAAGTATGTTAGAATCCTTCAACACTGAGTACAAATCTTATAGAAAACATTAGAGTGCTAAGGAAAGAAGAGCTTTGTCAATGACTGCTCTCCCCCCTTCCTCTCCATTTCCAAGTTGTGCTGCAAACCCAATGGATAAATGTAGAAATTCAGATTCCTGTATGATTTTTGCTTTTCTTCTCTGGCATTTATCTCAGCAAATGAGGGATGATGTCATATCACAAGAGAGGTGTGATGATAAGTCTGAGGACAAGGTATCCCTTAACAAGGAAGATTAATGGGCTGTTCTAAAATGCAACTATTATACATGTTGTTTACTCAAAAGAAGTATGAAAAGTGAACAAATGGAGCTGTCAGACAAAGTGCTGAGGACATACAAAATACTGAAATAAGCAGCTGATGATGCATGAAGCATTGAAAGACACGTTGCTACTTCTGTGGGCTCCACTACTCATTTATTTCCACGTTATTTTTCCTCTTCTGGATGTGGTGTGGCCTTTGCTCAGATTAGGACTTCAGAGTGACCGCGAGTCAGAGAGTTGGGCAATTTTTTTTTATCAAGTCTAAATTAATAGAGATAAATTTAAAAGAATTTGAAAAAGATAAGTCAAATTAATTATTATAATTTACAAGGAACCATCCTTAACTGCAAATTAATTTTATCAGTCAGAATGCTCATGGAAGGGTTAAGCTACCGGCTCAGAGGCCTGTTGTTTTTTTTTGTCCACACAAGATAAATAATTTTTTCAGAATTCTTTTCAGTTGAGTTAGGCCCATGCACCTGTTCACACATGGACACTGTCAATACAAGTGTTTAAAGTCAACTCCAGGATTAGTGCCTAAAATCTCCCACTAGATCCCTTGTTTGTTTGCTCCATGTGTCTGGAAATAAAAGACTCCAAAATGGCAGAACCTCAAAATGAAAGAATTCATATCTGAATCCTTGTTTGAAGGAGAAACATCGAAGAAAGCCATCCAATGCCCAGGCACTTTCTATGAGTGAGAAATAAAACTTTGTTTAAAACTGGAGTCTAGGTGTTCAATAGAGCAGTCAGCATTAGTATACTCTAAGTATACTTGTCAAATAAAGTTCAAACTCACACTTTTGCCTGAGACTGATTTATTAGATTTCTTTTGTTAATAATTTTAATTGAATCTTCCGACAGTTGAGTGGAATGAAATCCTAAGTAAAACACTTTTTAAGAGAAATAAGAGATGCATTTCATTTAAGAAAGAAGAAACTATGCATCTGGGTGTTTTGATTTCTGTTTTTCAGAAAACTATCTCATAAATCAGACCACATTTTGTAAATATGTCTGAAGTTTTCAAATCATCTTAGCTTCTAAAATATAGTATATTGTTGAAAATGAATGCTAGTTTTAACAACTTTTTCTTATTGATAGAGGAAAATGTCATGGAATGCTTCAAAATGGGCCAAAAAGATTTATGTCAAAAGCACATCTGGGCTGGGATTTTGGCTCAGAGATAGAGAGCTTGCCTGGCATGTGCGAGGCACTGGGTTTGATACTCAGCGCCACCTAAAACTAAGTAAATAAAATAAAGGTATTATGTCCACCTACAACTAAAAAAAATATTTAAAAAACAAACGTATCTCTGGGTTATTTATTTATTTGGCTAAAAATTTTCAGTGCCTTTGTTATTTTAGAGCTATTGTATAACTCAATTGTAGAAAACTAATAGCAGTGCAAATGACTCTTATACATGGATATGTGAAAGAATTTTTCCTCTGTAAATACATTTGATCTCCCTGTCTGCATCCCTTCCTCCCAGTAATAAGGCAGTTTTATATTCATTGTAAATTTATTTCAATATTACTTATTTTTTATGTATGTAGTTCTTTGATTAATCCTTAGAACCACTTGTAACATAAAAGTAATATTACAATTAACATTGTAATATGGGTTCCCTCATATTTGATAGATTAAATAAAATCTTTGACATGTTCATTTTATATTTGATGAGAGTTGTGGTTATATCATCTTTTAAGAAATTATGTTTTAGCAGTTTAGGAGGTTCCACCGAGATGTATGATGAACTTCCCTGACATGGTCTGGCAATCTGCATGAGAAGTGTATCTCAGGACAGCATAGGTTCAGGCACCTCTCCTCTTGACTCCTAGAGGCGAATCAGAGGTGCAACAGAACTAGGAATTTACCTAATGTCTGCTTCTGTAGTTCTTTTTAATGTTGAATTGATTTTGGGTTTTGTTTTTTATTCTGGTTTATGCATGGCCAATGAGTTATGAACATTGGTGAGATAATGGGAATGTGGCTTTGTGGTCTATTAGTGATCTTTGTAGATGGGAGTTAGAGATAAATTCAGTTGGGTAAGAAACAAGAGAGGATCTGGATTATTAATCTTTTTGTTTGTGGAGTCATCTATTTTTGTGCTCAAATTACTTGAGAATTTTGTGCTCACTAAGCACAGCTTTTTGCTATCTGAACTGATTTCTCCATTTATTTGACCTGTGACTAAAATTTTAAGTCCGAAGCCAAATGCTCTAAGGATTTTACCTCTTTGCATTGGTGTAAAATGTCATATTATTTTAGAATAAATTTAGTAAATTAGATTATAAAGTTTCCAAGCATAAAGAATCTCTATTCTGTTTAGATTAAAAACACTTTAGAAATGGATATTACTAAAATTCCTAGAAAAATAATAAAAATAAACTTTTAATATTTTAAACATGCTTGACTTAAACAAAAAATTCTAAGTTAATGTGGAAATGGTTTAAAAATTCACCTTTATACAATAAAGGCATATATTTGGTGAATGAGACTAGACTGATAATTTTTGTTTAGTAAAATATTAAAGTCTTCTTTGATTTATCAATGCTAAGTAAAATATGAGCATGCATTTATTTGTTTTTCCTAAACTTTCTCTAGTTTTTGGATTAAAGGAAATAATATAACTATTACATAATGTTTAAGATTATGTAAAAATGTTAATTTGTGTTAATTTGAATTAATTATTCTAACAAAATTTTTATTTTAAACAATAATTGTTTTATAATGTACCAGCTTAAAGAAAATCACAAGCTCTAAGACTAGGTAGATTAGATTAAATTGGTTACATTGTGAGGATAATCTCTAGACATCTGGAAAATTTCTAAGAAATATGGAATATTAAAATAAGAGTTATTAAACAACTTTTAAGTTCATATACATTTTTCAATATTTGTGTGCTATACAGAGGCTATCTCTTGGCCTTGTTAATGAATGTGTTCATTTTTCCCAGTTAAGAAAATATAAAATATATTTGTGCAACTGTAGAAAGATTAATTATTCTAACACGTGTGTCCCTTGGCTTTGTTCATTTACTAAAAGAGTTATGCATGACACACAGTTGTAACTGAGCTACTCTTCCACCCTAGTATTCTCTGTAATAAGTTATTTGTTTAATGTTATAATTAACATGACTTTTTGAAAGTACACTGGGAGCAATGGTAACCCAAAACACAAAACAAAACAAAACAAAACTCTGTATATGCATTAGTTAAAAAAAAAAAAAAAAAACTGAAGGAAATCTGCTTTAGTTTTAAAGGTAAAACACCACTTTTAAAGTAGCAATTCTCAGATATTTGGAACTCATTGAAGCTCTCAAAGAGCTTTTACTTTGTGAGCTATAAATATTAATATTTACCATAATATAAATTAAAACAAATTTTAAAAATGTTTATAGAACCACTTAAATACACCAGTGATAATGCACTACATGCTAATAAAATATATTGGTTTATTATAAATTAATTATTTACCTCATGAGGCTCTTGAGATTTGTCCTAAATAAAATGTCAATCTGTTTCACAATATGAAAGAACATAAAATTTGAAATGTGTATTATTTTTGCTGTGGTTTGTAATACTTGAGTCTAAAAAGAAACTATCAAATACATTGAAAATTTGGCAAAGTTCACTCAGTGTTGATGAGTGTAATTCCTTAGATTACTGATTGTTTTTGTTTTTGTCTGCAATATGAAAAGCTATTCTTTAGCTTCTGTGAAATACAGGAGTTAGCAAAGATTCCTTGTTACACCAGCATAATTTTCTGTGCTTTTTGTTAACTTAATTTCATTATTATGTAAGACAAAAGCTGAAAGAACAAAGTTTTTCACTTATAAAAGAACTAAAATTACTACAATGATGCTAATTTCCATTTTGTTTCAAATTGGTTTATTGTTACTTTTCTTAAATAAGTAACTCATTATTATTTCTCAGGCATGAATTTATCTCAATTGTGGCTCCAAATTTTGTATAAAAACATTATGATTTTTAGCCTTCCTTTATTCATCTCCTAAATGTAGAAAAATAAAACTTCATGGTATCTGTCACTTCTAAACCATATTTGAGATTTCCAGAGGACCCCTGGCAAATTGCAAAGATTTGTTCTTTTGCTTTTAAAACAAGGGGCTAGAAATAATGAACTTTATTTGATTTGCTATTATTATAAAAGTTGCCTTGGGATAGTTGTCAAATTAGAAGAAATGTTCAGTCTTCCCTACATTAGTTTTTTGTAAAACTAAATGTTGTCAATATAAATATTTCAGGACTTGTGTGCTTTATATGAGGCCCATGGAGATTTGTCAATGCCTTTCCTTTCATAATATATTTTAACCTCTGGTGAGTTAAACTCAGGAGATTTTCAGAGCCTCAAGGCAAACTACCATAGGAATTCTTAAGACATAGCTTTGTCAGGATTCTGTATATTTATCAAAGCCGTGTTGTATTTTGCATGATGATATTAACCAACAACTGTTATAATTTTAGTTATTATTTCAAATGTACACCCTTACTTTTTTCATTTGAATCTGTGGAGAGAGAAAGCTCTCCATGGGTTTGTTACACTTCAGAAGAGGAATGTCAAAATTTTGAGGTCTTGATTGCTTTTATTTTTACCAGGGCCAATTCTCAAGACTGTGTTCTCTCATATGTTATTTTGAGGGATGAAGTAAAGTTTCCCTCTGAGACAAAGATTAGAGTTGCTTACTGCTTAATACAGAAGCCATAGATTTCCCTAAACTCAGCGTTCTTCAGACTGTGATGTAAGCCCTGTGCACTGTGTCCATCTGGGAGTCCTCTGCTGCCTCTGAAGGCCTCAGGGACAAGGGACACAAATGCATCTTTTCATGTTCTTGTAGCTTGCTGGGATGTGGGTAATAAAGTCAGTCCTCTATCTCTGATTCCAGAGTCCCATGTCTTTTGCCAGCGCCAATAAAACAGTAAGAGCATATCTTGTTGTACATAGGATAAAACAGAATTCTACACCCCCAAAAAGGTAGCACCTTTTAGAGCGATGGTTCCTGATGGGGGATGCAAGCTTAGGCTCTACTACAGACTCTACTTGATATACTCTGTACATCATGTCTCAGAATTATTATATGCTATGTATTAAGTTTTTTACACTTTAAAACTTCATCCTTTTGTGTGTATGTATGTGTGGAACTGGAGATTGAACTACTCAGGGGTATGCAACCATATTCCTAGTCCCTCGTTTTTAAATTTTAATTTAATTTTTTTTTTTTTAATTTAGAGATAGAGTCTTGCTAAGTTGCTTAGGGTCTCGCTAAGTTACTGAGGCTGGCTTTGAACTCACAATCCTCCTGCCTCAACCTCACAATTCATCATCTTCTATTTTTATAAATTGGATAAAATATTCGAAGATTTTTCTGAAAATGACATGCTGATTTCTCTGAGGGGCCTTTTTTGGGGAAGGGTATTATCATTGTTGTTGTTCACATCACAAAAGCCATGATATGCTCTTGTCAGTTGCATTATACGTATCAGAAACATCCAATTTTCACATTTGAAAATTATTAGTAATATATTAACTACAGCCGTTGATTCTCTTCAGTCTTCAGATGGGGTTTTCTTTGCTTTGATGGAATCTGCTGGCTTACTGCTTTGCCTGAAGCTTCAGGGGAGGGCGTGAGTCTTGCTGAAGCTTCTACAAAGTAGGAGATTTTTAGAACTTGAAGCAAAAGGACTATGTTCCAGACTGTTGACATGTCAAAGCTGAAGTGACCCTGTATAAGAGGAGAGGTCAGTGACTATGGCCTTCCCACAAAAATAACCACTGCCTGTTTTTGTAAAAAATGTTTTATGGAAACACTTAATGTGCCTATTTGTTTATAATACTGTCTTTGGCTGCTTTTTTTTTTTTTTGCTACAATGGTAGGGTTGATTAGTTGTGACAGAGGGAATCTGGATTGCAAATCCTAAAATATTTACTATCTGGGTTTTACAGAAAAAGATTGCTCTCAAATTAAACCAGTGAAAGGGTCTGGGTTTCCATGACTGTTTATAGTAGAAAAGCAGATGGCTCCAAGAAACTGGTTAACACAAGAGCCAACAGAGCAAGGATTCATTAAATAGATCTAAATGAACTGATGAGAACATTTTTATTGCAGAAATTTGTTTAGAATCTTGCTTTATTTTTTTTTCTATTTCCCAGATATCTTGGGGAGACCTTCTTTTCCTAAGCTATCAGTAATCCAGAGCAGTTTAATAAACTCTGCTTTTATAAGCTGTCACATTTTAGAATGATATCTGATTTTCACAGGGTCCTAATATAGTTACATAGCTTTGTGCAGAGATTGAAGAAGAATTTGTCTTTTGTTTTGCCAGATTGTAATTGGATAAAACAATTATGTAATTTAGGCCTTGTCTAAAATATCATTTTTTTAAAAAAAATAACATAAATTTAATAAAGTATAACAAGTTCTTTTAAGAAACTAAGTTCTTTTTTAAGAAACAGCAAAATTGGCTTATAGGGTTCCAGTCTACAGGTGGTTAGAAGTCATTTCATTGAGGGACCACCTAAAAGAGAAGAATTCACTCAAATTTATAAGGTACTACAGATTAAAATTAGGTATAGATATTTTCTTAGGCTTGATTTTCTAGTTTTAGGAGAACAAGTAAGAGAAATATCTAAAGGTCCTTTGGAGACTCCTGTTGGAAACTTCCAGAGAGAAATCAAGTTTGAGGTCTCTGTGGTTGTTCTAGATTCTCAAAGGGCTTCACTAACATTCTCATTGCACCAAGAATTAGGAAAACAAAACAAAAAACAAAAAACAACCAATATACATTTGAGATAATTAAGTGGGGAGAGTTTGGAGATTGTCTTAATTTCCAATTCTGCTATAGAAAATTACCACTTGCTTAGTGATTTAAACCAATACAAATTTATTATCCCATAGTTCTGAGGTCAGAGGTCAGATATGGACCCAACTGGGCTAAAATCAACATATCAGCAGGCCTGTGCTCCTCTGGAAGCTCTGGAGGAGAATTGGTTTCTGTGCCTTTTCCAGCTTCTAAAGGCCACTTGCTCTGCTAGTTCAAGGCCCATTTCTTCTGTTTTCAAAGCCAGCCATCACATGAGTTTAGTACCCACGTCCATCCTCACTTGCCTTCTCCTACTTTGACTTTCTTTTGCTTTCTTTTAGTATCAGGACTGTTGTAATTATACTGATAAACCAGGATAATCTCTCATTCTCAGAGTCCTCAATCTAATCACAACTGCACGATCTCACCTTTTTTTTCTATGTAAATTAACAAGCTTCAGAGATTAGGACCCAGACATTTGGGGGATTGTTATTTTGCTTAGCACAGAAACTTTACAGGAATTGGTGAGAGAGACTTAGGGCTGAAAGGTTTACTGGCCATCTTTGATTAAAACTAGATGCTATCTAAGCACATTCTTGTGAGTCCTCTGAGTCCATGGTGTTTCTGCATCTGTTGCCCTTTATGCTTTTCCACAACTCTGTCCAATGTAATTAACTGATACTAAGCCGAAGGTTCTTGACTTCAGACATGCAAATGCGTTTTGTTCAGTGGATATTCAACTACTTCTCAGTCTCCACACTACGAGCTTAATAAATTGTAAGCATTACTTACTATTTATAAAGGTTTCGTTCTTTGAAATCCCATTTGAGCTAACAGTAACTAGGTTTCCTCATTAATAAATGAATTAAATCTTTGGCTCATATTCATTTAATAGTCTTAGAAAAGTCAAAAGTTTCTTAGAATTTATCCTATAATAGTGGAGACTTTCAAATTTCAAAAGTGTATAGCATAAGCATAGTGTAATGAAGTTTTGTCAGCTGCCAAAATCTACACTTCCTTCCACTTCCTATTGTTTTAAAGCAAATAAAAAAAAATCACATTATTTCCCCCATAAATATCTATGGTGACTATTTAGTGATAAGGACTTACTTAATATAGCCACAAAACTAATATCAAACCCAAAATTAATAAATTACTTATAAGAATCCACTATTAAAATATAAAAAGAAAATGTTTCATAAATGTCATAAATGTATTACATTTTTATTGTAATTTAAAAGATCAGAACAGAAAATCCATATGTTGAGGTGTTTAACATATATTTTAAGTCTTTTTAGACAACCTTATTGATATATATTCTATTTGCACTAAATTATTTGTTTAAAGTGTACATGCAACTTGATAAGTTACTTTTCATTGTTTTTTTTACCCACATGTTCTCCTTCCATAGATTTTTATTCTTGCAATTTATTTCTTTAAGACATTAGGTTGTTTGCCTGATTTTTCAAGATTGTCAATTTGTCTTATTGCTACTCTTGTGGTATAATTTAACATTTTTTAAAAATATATTTTTAGTTATACATGGATACAATATCTTTAGTTTGTTTATTTATTTTTGTGTAGTGCTGAGGATTGAGGATCGAACCCAGGGTCTCACACGTGTGAGGAGAGGCAAACGCTCTACTGTTGAGCCACCACCCCAGCCCGTAATTTAATATTTTACTTGGTCTTCTATATGTTCTGAAAATTGATTTTTGATGATCAGTGTCTAGTTCCATTTGTTCATTATTGTTTTTAAAATAGTGAATTTCTACTTTATTATTCATTCCTTATTTATAAGCTTGAATGTATCTATCAAAAGAAATGTTCCCTTTTCTTTTATTTCATTACCTAGTGGTACAGTTCATGTTGGAGAGATAGACAATTGCTTAATTCCTTCTCTTTATTTAATAGAGTAAAAAACATTGAATTATTTTTCTGGAGTCCAAAATGGTGAGACTGGAGATGTTTATTTTCTCTCTTTCCCTCAATCTATGTATGTGTATTTTGTCATCATTATTAACTTATGTGACAACACATTTTCTGTTTGAATCTATTGAAATATTATTAAATATGATTAAATAATGATTTTTTTTTTCTCAATGAAGTCTTTTAAGGTTGGCTTCTCAGATTTTTTGATATGACCCTAGTCACATGTAACTATCCCCTTGCTTTACAGTATAAGTTCTAGGCTGCTCTTATATTTTTTTCTGCTCCAGATCTGAATCAGTCTGAAGGAAATGAATGGTATTTGGTTATTTTATCTAGATAGTTTCATTGACTAGAGCTATTTTGTTTCAAATATATTATATATACATTATACATTATATGAGACAAAATAACTAAAGGATTCATACAGTAATTCTAATTCAAATTTCCCCTCTTATTTTTACTCCCATCTTATCTACTTATTTTTATACTTGTGCTGTCCTACCTATTTATATTCAATCTCTCTCATAATTAATCCTGGTTCTTAGTAAGACTGAAGATGCTAAAATTTAAATATCACTTGATCATTTGTTTAAAAAAAATTTTTTTGAGACATAGATGGGCCCAGGACCTTTATTTTATTTGTTTATTTATATGTAGTGTTGAGATTCGAACCCAGTGCCTCAAATATACAAAGCAAGTGCTCTACCACTGAGCTACAGCCCCAGCCTAGTCACACTTTTTTGCTTCATTCCACATCACACAGAAAGCAATATAAATGAAACAATCTCATACTATAGCAACATTATGCTTACAGAAATAGGCAAGACATTTTTCTTAGGGAAACTATTTTAGATCTTAGAATATATACCATCAGAAACACACAAATAACTATTTTAAAAACTTTAAAATTTCTATGACAGAATCTTCACCTATGCCAGAGTCCTAGGAACTATCTTGGATGACAAATGCAAGGTTGATAGATGTTAATTTGAAGGAATCAGGTACTCAGACAATTCTGTGGCTCTTTCCACAAACAAATGACTACCTACATATTGATTTATTTTAACTTTAGAGAGGAGTAAATTTCTATCTTGTTTAAGTTGTTCATATTTTTGTTAGTATGTTATATAGAGTAAAAACTAACTGTAGTTGATATAAAATATTCAGAAATAAAATGGGACAAATAGTACAAAACATAAACAGGAATCATTGACTAAGAAAAACATAAATTGAAGAATTATTAAAAGACAGTTTGCTTATAATGTGGAGTTTAAGATATATGTTGATTTCCAGTTTCTAATGTATTTAAATTAGAAACCAAAAAAAGAATAACTTGGGAAAAAAAGGCTTTGAAATGCTCAGAAATAAATTTTTAGATTTTCCTAGTTACTTTTCATGTTGATTTTTCATATGATTCTTATTTCTATTTAAATCATGTTCTATAATTCTAATTAATCTTTAGAGTTTCAATTTAAATTGAGTTAAAATAAATCCCCATCTCAAATGAATATTCCTATATAAAATATTATAAAATAGTAAGAGTCCATATGCTTATTTTTCTAACAATTTAAAGAATATAGTCTTTTATCTTCAACAACTTAATATACCTCCACTATATATAACTTAGTGATGTTAAAATTCTTTTTTACTCTCACTCTAATAAGTACTGAGATGACATAACAGATAACAGTAGTATCAATCAGTACTTAACATGATAACCCCTGGACTATTTGTTAGATCTAGGTACAAAAAGAATTCATGATTAAAAAGTATTAAACATTAAATAAGGTTAAATAATAGTCTTTTTAGTTATTTGTTTAAAAAATAAAAATCTCTGTATGCTAATGAAGATCTATAAATTCAAATATTAGAACACTGGATCCAAAAAAAAAAAAAAAAACAAGTCAACTGCACTGGTGTGGCTCCCCTCTTATTTTTACTCCCATCTTATCTACTTAATTTTTGTCCATTCTTCATGTTTCAGTTTAGATATCACTTCCCCTTTCCCATTCCCTGCTTCCCTCTCTTGAAACACTTGTAGAACTGAATTTTAGCTGTCTCAGCGGACAGCTCCTCCTCAGACTGGAACTATATCTTGTTCACTGCTGATCCTCTGTGCCTCCTACAGGCTCTGCTAATCCTCGTTGCTCAATACATAATCATTGGAAAAAAAAAATTTTTTGTCAAAGCTTTTGAGCATTTCTGACAAATAGTAAGCCCTCTGGGGACAGGTACACCATTCCTAGCCTCATTTTTGGGATATTCTGGAATGAAGAAGAAATATAAAGGAAGCTAAATACAACATCCCCAGGGGGTGCTAAAGCCCTGTCTTCTTTACTTATGACTTTGGACAGGAAAAAAAAAAATCACTTTTACTATTTCAATTTAATTTATCAAACATTTTTGAGTGCTATGGGTTTCCTTAGAACTGTACAGATAACCAAGACTGTTTTTACTCTTGAGGTTTTTAGGCACTGGCGTTGCAGCTTTGGTAGGTGACAAATAACAAGGTATACGCTACAGACAAAGCACCTAACTTTTTAGACTAGAGTCACTTGAAAGGTATTACAGTGCCCAAGACATTTATGTGAAGGCCATGCTTCTCCCATTGCAGAATATCCTGGGTCATTTAGTACTGTGCCCTAGGACTCTTTCCACCTTAGGAATCCCACTGAAACCTGGGACAGTTCCTCACCCCCAAATATGTAGGGTTTATAGAAACTCAAGGAGCTCTTCAGATGTAACTTCTTCTTCCTCTATATGAATAGGTTCAAGACTGGTCAGACTTAATTAACATGGAAATCTTTCTCTTCTTAGTCCTTTAAGATAAGTTACAGATCATTTGGTGGTCATTAGGGTCCATTTGAATTAATGGTCATGTGCATTTGGCCACATGTACTGAGTCATACACATTTGGTCACTGCCAGAGGTGTCTACGGGATGGCCTCTTCCTGGCCATAGCTTCTAATTGCAAATGGCTATTACCATCATTGGGACACAGGTGCAAAGGCTGCTAGGTGAAGATTTCCATAAAGCAATTGCACTTTTATTTCTCCTGCAGTAACCCAAGCCTTCCAGTTGCATTTAATTAGGGAGTACGATTTTTTAGCGACCAAGACTTAAATTCATCACTAATAAAACAAATATCACCTGTGCCCTAAACTGAGTAGAAGCTATAATTCTCTTGAGTAAGATACTACTTATTTCGAAACATATTTTCACTGCAAGAAACTTTAATATATATATATACACTTGATGTTAAATTGGAAATTAAGTGGGGGCATTCTTAATAGGAATTGTTTGGCTAACTGCCCATGTTTTCCTGAAAATTTATATCTTAGGATTAGCTTTTACATATTCTGTAAGCAAGTTAGAAGCTCAGCTTTTGTAGGTTACCTGCTGGAAGGTATTGGGGATTCCAATTCTTATACACCCTTTACTATCTGCAAATAGAAACCTGGAGAGATCAAGAGAGAAAGGATTAGGGAACAGGAAAAGGTTAATGCATAATGCTACCTTGTGTGAGAAACAGGATATTTTGCTTTTCGGCCTAGAAAGAACCAACACAGATGTTTCTAAGTAATGTCTGGTTCCACCAGGAATGTGTTCCTTTAACAGCAAGAGCCATATTTTTATGTTATACTGGCTCACCACACATTCAAAATTGACATACATTGGAGTGCTTCAAATTTATACCTTCATTTGGGCCATTCATTTAGTAGGTCAAATCATCATTATATTTCATGGGTATGGTGGATTTTAATTCATTTAACATTTTAATCTTTCATCAGTTTTTCATTTCAGAGGATTTCACAGCATATACAGGATTTGTATAAATTTGTGTGCAGTAAATTTATTCTTTTAACAGTTTTATTCTTTCATCAGAAATTCATTTAAATGGGTTCCACTATATATCACTTCCACTTCCAGTGCAGCTTTAGGTCAGGCTATAATTGATGCAAAAGCAATGAGGTATTAAGAGAGATAGGAAATATCTGAAATTGGAAAGAGTTCAAAAAGTTGGCCATTGTAAGGGCATTACACTGCTCAGATAAGGTGGGAAGGGGAGAAAAATACAGCATTTTGATATGAAGCCTTGCATGCGTTATAATTTCAATTCTCAAAAAAGTCCAAAAGATCTATTTTATCCGAGCTTGGGGTTAAAAAAAATTAACTGCTTCAGTTCCCTATGTTAATATACAGGCTTGTCTTTACCATCCATTTGAATTAATGGCACAGCTTTGTTCAGTGAATATTCTCCCTTGCCCCCTTCTGCAATGACATTCATTAAATGACATCCTAGTGATAAACATTAATATAATAAATACAGTAGCTATGGAAATAACCCAGGGAACAGCCACATTCTATCATATTTTCATACAGTAAGTAGATGAAATCACTGGG
This sequence comes from Ictidomys tridecemlineatus, assembly GCF_052094955.1. Lineage (NCBI taxonomy): Eukaryota > Metazoa > Chordata > Mammalia > Rodentia > Sciuridae > Ictidomys > Ictidomys tridecemlineatus. Next base: position 190,354,619 of record NC_135479.1, on the reverse strand, counting down.
AGTACATAATAACTACAGAAAACTGCAGTATAAGAGATGCCTCTAAAACAGCAGAGGTGTTGGTGCTTGCTTTGTGTACATGAGAAAAGCAAAGGATGACCTTGAGAAAGTCCTCTTTGCTCTCTAGAGCTTTGCAAAAAAAAGTTACTACTTTTACAGTAAATACCGTTATAGGTGAAACGTACTTGATCAGTGAATGAAAGGTACCCAAGAAATGGCAGGTGGAAGTTTGAATTCCAATTGTTTGAATTTGTTAAGGTCTCTTTGAAGGAGACAAAGCCTCAAGAAGAAAAGGAGAGAAAAAGAAAGAAGAAAGTAAAGGAAGAGAAGAAGAGAAAAAAAGAAAAGAAGGAGGGAGGGAGGAAGTTACCTTGTGATATTGTCATTGTTGCATTTAATATACTTCTGTATGAGACTGATAGCTACTTATAGTCTTCTCCTGATTTTTTTGGCACTGTAGAGTGCCTGCCATGCCAAGTGTCTAATAAATGTTTGTTGAATTGAATTGAATTGTACTGAATTGAATGAAGTAAATTAATAATGCTGGGAAAGATGACCCAAGTCCATCATGCTTCTCCATTCCAAACCTCAGCAAGGGTGATATAAAAATGAAGTCAAGTTACTTACCACTCTATTGTAAGGGCATGTCCCTTTATGCATCTTGCTGGGGAGAGGATGTGGCTCAGAGGGAAAAGACTGCTTTCAGACTGAACAAATTTGGATAAATTACTAATCTGGATAAATTAGTACTTCTAATGAGACAATGATGGGTTATAAAGCTAGTAATATGAGAATCATACTTATTTCCACTCTAATGTCATGCTGAGCTCTGTGTGGCTCGTCTTATTAAATTATAAAGAGCCCAGGTGACAGCATCTATAGATTCATATTATGGAGTTACTTATATGAGGGTTTGAAAGTTAGTTGGGAGCAATAGTGGATTTCACTGTATATTCAGGATAGCTCTGGTTTGTTCTAGTTTTCATAGGACATCCTAAAACTGACAGAATTGTAGAAGGTCTATTAAATTTCTATCTGTTTCCATCTGGGGGTGGGAAAAATAAAGTAAAATGAAAAAAAACTCACTATTCTACAGTGGCTTGAGAGAAGACAAGGAATAAGAAGGTTGATTGCCCCCCACACTGGCTTTGGAGGCTTCCTGCACTTATGTGGATTGCGTGCTATCAAGTCTGGTTAACAAAGTTTCAGGTCCATTTGGGTGAGTCTTCTGGTCCTTCAAAGGGCAACAGGTGTCCCAGAAAGTTTATTAGAGTAATAAGAGAGTATCTTATGGAAGGCTAATTTTATTTGCATCTAATTTATCAACCTAGCTGTCAAACTACAACTGGGAAGGTAAATTTCATCATGTGGACAATTTTGTAGCCTTTCAAATGATAATTGTCTGATTTTTTTGTACAGGCATTTATTGATGGAGGCCGACAGAATGGAAAGATCAAAACTACAAAACACAAGATGAATCCAGTATAAAAATCATCTTTCTGCTTACCCCTGCTCTATTGCTATTTTTATAATGCATGCAAACTTTCTTTCATGTGCAAAATATGAAGCAGGCCCTGTTTTATCTCACTGATCTTGCTTATCTATGTACTTCCTTTAGTTTTGCCTGCTTTTCTAATCAGGTATCTTTTGCTAGCAATTTCAGATTACAATGCTCATTTAGATGATTTTTACAGTTATTATTCATTAAAATGTATACCAGTAAGATCTTCCTTTAATACTTAAGTAATCTGGTTGAGTTAGAAAAAGTTCGAAAAACTTTAGTCATCAATTTTATGAAGAGTGAGCCCTATCACATATTAGAGTACTTGGGTATCATATGTGTGTTGAACAAAGGTACAGAGTTCCCTCTGTACTTTTAAAAAAATCATGTTTGCATGATGTTTCTTTTCCTTTTACCTTCAACATACTTACATTGTAGATAACATATATTTGTGTGATATTTTTGACCCACCCTGCCAAGCTCTGTTTTCTAATTGGTATATTTGTTTTTTTTTTACATTGAAAGGTAATGTAATAGGGTTTAAATTTGCCTTATTGTTTGTTTTCTGTTTATTCCATGTGTTTCTCATTCCTATGTGTCTCATTTATTTGCCTTCCTGTGAGTTACTTCACCATTTGTTTTGGGTTCGATTTTGATCATTTTTTATTTTATTGAGTATATTTGCTGTGGGTTGAATTGTGTTCTAGTTCATATGTTGAAGTCCTGACCTCCAGGGTATTGGTATTTGGAAGGGAGTCCTTGGGAGGACATTAAGTTTACACTCTCATAATGGGATTAGTGCCCTTATTAGAAAAAGATGGGAGATTTCTTTTACTCTCTCAGCTCTGGCACAAAGAAGAAGTCAAATGAGTCCATAGTAGGATGATGACTATCCACAAGACAAGAGAAGAGGCTTCTTAATGAGGCCTACCTTGCTGTATCTTGATCTTGAACTTGCCAGAACTTACAGAACTGTGAGAGGTAAATCCACATCATGTCACCTGGTCTATGCTGTTTTGTTATGGCAACTCAAGGTAATACAATATTATATTTGCATGATTTTGTTAGTGCTTGCTTTAGGTATCATACGATGCGTATAAATCATATCATAGTATTCAGGCATTGACATTTGAAAACTTCTGGTGAAGTATAGAAGCCTTATTTCCATTTAGGACACTTTACCTTTCCACTTTCAAAATAGAATTAACCTGATTATTTTCTTTACATATTGAGCACTGTATGTAATAGCATTTTAATTTTGCTCTGATCATCAAATATTATCTTAAAAACTGAAGAGAAAGAGAGTCTGAGTTAGATTTTGTGAGCTACAGTTGCACTGACAATTTCGATTTCTTATCCTTGGTAATATATTTTGGTGTCTTTGGTTTCCTTGGTGCTGTGGGATCTATGATATCTTTCTTGGTGCTTCCAGGTTAGTCTAAGCCATCTGAAGTTTTCAGGTAGGGTAAGGGTCAGACATACGGTTTTGACAGTTGTTAAATGATCCTATTATTGAAAAGGAACCCACTCAACTCCCACCTGAAGAGGCTGTCTCTGGAGTATGAGAAGAGTAAGGATCTAAGCCATGAGGGTAAATAACAATTCCCTAGGCTTCTAGCTGATGGCAGGACTCCTGTTCAACATGAAGAAGGAATCCACTTAACTAGTCCACTTTCTGCTACTGGGTTAGGGATCAGAAGATGTGGGGCCTGGTTCTTTTCTAAGTAGGAGAGGCCTAGCTGTTATTTTTCTTGGATTGCTTTTCTAGAATCTCTAGCCAGTTCATCTTCTTTTATTTTACCTTGATAAGTCCTTCTGCCATTGCCTTGTGTTATTTTCAGGGATGTATAAGTTATACTTAGGTGGAGAGAAACAGAGAAAGATAGGTTCTGCACTACCTTATTCATATCAGATGTTTTCCTTCTGCATTTTGAAATGTTCTTGAAAATAATTTTTGATAAATCAGAATTTATCTTCTATGTCTTCTTTATAAATTCCTGTACTTTTATTTACTAAATGTCTTTGAATTAAAGATTAGCAATAGATTTGTCAGAAAAAGGCCTGAGCAAAACTCATCAAAATTTTGTAGTTATTTCCTTTTGGGGCAGTAGGATTATGGGTGTTTCTTATTTTCTGCCTTGTTTTTTATATGTTCCAATTTAAAAAATATTAGTGAACAATATAACAAGTCTTAGTAAAAATGTTATTCACTAAGGTGAAAAAAGGAGCATAAAAATAAATATCCACACAGCATGGCTAAATTATAAAACACTGACAAATAGTAGAAAAAATATGTCATTTCTTCAATATTCAGGCACTGGGCTCTTGGCCTTCTGTGCAAGTGTGCTTACCTGAGATGCATGTTTAGAACTCCCATCAGTTAGCTAAAACAAGAAAAGAAACCTTTAAAACTAAACAACAATGATGGCAGTGGAGGGCATGGTGGGTAGCATGGACATTTGACTAATGGTGGTGAGTCAACTGAATATCAATCTATAGGGGAAAATAGGTATTTCAAGTTATATCTTCCAACACACACACACAAAGTCTATTATAGATGAAGTACAGACCCTTATATACAGACTTAAAAAACAAATTCTTCTGAAGAGGCATAGAAGAATATTAGAATACATTCAGAATATATTCAGATATTAGAATAGAAAATATCTCTTGAAGAAGACCCCAAATCAATAACAATAAAAAGAAAATTGTAACATATTAAGAAAACACATTCACCAAAAAGCACCATTTAGAGAATTAAAACCAGCTTATAGATTGGGAAAAAATTTGCAAATCAATAAGAAAAAAGACAAATATAAATGAAGAGGCATCTAGGAAAGGAGATGATATAATGACCTGTAAATGAAAAGTTGTTGTTAGCAAACTGCAAATTAAAATAACAACTGGCTACTACTACATTTCCATTAAAAAAGGTTAAAGTAAAAAACCAATACAAAATATTAGTAAAGGTACAGAGCAGCTAAACTGTCATATACTGACAGAGGGAGTGTGCATTTATACAACTACTTTGAATAATATTTGGGAATATTGAATTAGGTTGAACATATGTACCTCTTATAATTCAGTATTCTAAGACTAGTCATATATTCAAGAAAAATATGTATGTGTGTGTTTATACATATATTCATATAGATATGTGAACATACATACATATATGTACTTACATTTCTTGAAAGGGATTGTGAAGAACCATTTATAGCAGTGCTACCCCTAATATAGAAACTATCCAAATATCCATCAATTGTATAACTGATAAACATATTAAGTATAATTACATAATGAAATCCTATACATCAGTAAGAATGAGCAAATTACATCATGAATATACTGTGTAAATGCAGCATCAAATGAAAGAAGCCATACACAAAATATGTACCTTATAATAACATTTATGTAGTGTTTAAAACTAGGAAGAATTTACCCAGAGGGTTAGAAGTTGGGATAGTGCTTATTCTTTGAGGCAGGAAATGACTGGAAGAGGGGACAAGAGTAGTTAATTCTGGGATCTTAGTCATGTACCATTTTTTGGGTACATGTGAATTCAAGTTACCATCTAGTGTTCTTTTATTTCCTTCTGAAAGACTTAATGTTGTTTACATGAGTGTGTTATACTTCTAAAAGGTAATTGAGCTTGCATTTATTTAGAATTCTTTTTTTGTCTACATCAGTTATTTTTCAACAAAATATGACTACATTTTAAAATACAATAAAATCTTATTTCAAAAATAAAATGAAATTGATCAATTGTATTTAGATCTGTTGTGTAATCACTTTTAGTTGTTTATGAAATTTCTGTTTCCCCATATCACGGAAAGAGAAGGGACAATAGTCAAAGGCAGGGATTGGTGATAGATGCTCCTAGCTCTCTAAGCCACTACTCTAGAGTGAAGCAATCAGTAATTTGGAGATTGTATATTATGCTTCTTCTTTACCTGGAACAGCTACAAACAAAGTCTGTTTTGTCTAATATTAGAATAACCACCCCAGTTATTTTTGCTGTTGTTCTTTTCATGGTATATCCTTTTCATCTTTTTATTTGTGTCTTTTAATATAAAATGTTTCCTATAAATAGAAGAAAACTGGATAATTTTTAAAATCTACCAATTTCTGTCTTTTGGTTGGAGCACTAAATCCATCTACATCTAATATAATTATTGATAAGGTAAGATTTATATCCGTTTTGGTAATGACTTTCTGTTTATATCTTCTTGATCCTTTATTACTTCAGTGCTGATTTATTTTGTGTTTAATTGATATTTTCTAGTGTATTATTTTAATTCCTTTAATTACATTTAGTGAATAATTTTCATAGTTTGCTATGAGTGTTATAACAATTTATAACAACAGTTCAGATTGGTGTCATGTTAATTGAAATAAAATACAAAAAAAAAACTTTACTCCTATACAGTTCTGTTCTCTCATTTTCACTTGTAGTATTATTATCATACTAATTATGTCTTTATACATTTTAAGTCCATCCATTGAAGATTATAGTTATTGCTCTATGCAGTTGACTTTTACGTAATATTGAAGAAAAGAGATAAAAGCATATAATACATATTCTCTTTTATATTTACCTGAATCATTATCTTAATCAACATTTTTTATTTCTTTACGTGAATTCAAGTTACCTTCTAGTGTTCTTTTATTTCCTTCTGAAAGACTTTCTAGTATTTCTTATAACAATAGTGATAAATTATTTTACTTTTTGCTCCTCTGGTGATTTTTAATTTATTTTTGAACGATAGCTTTGCAGGATATAGAATTCTTGCTTGGCAGTTGTTTTTTTTTTTTTCTTCTTAGCACTTTCAATATGCTCTCCCACTGTCTTCCATTGTTTCTAAGAATTCAGCTGTTGATCTTAATACAAAGATCGTGTACATGATAACTTCTCTGTAGTGCTGTATGGTGGTCAGGTTCTCAGCATTATACCTGTCAATACCTTGAATAGCTTGCTCACATTTATTCTTATCTGCTTAAACATCACCAGGACTAGTGTTGCCTTCCACACCATGGCTGGAGTTGAATACTGGCCTGGCACAATGCCCTCCAGAATCAGAAGAAAAAGAGGAGGTCAAGAGACATGCATTGCGAAGGACAAGGATATATGTTTTTGGTTTCCATTGACTGGATTTCTTTCTTCTTACTATCTACAAAGTTCAGTGAACACATATTCTGGTAAAATATCTTTAAAAATAACTGTGTTTAGTGGTACATTCAACTTGTAAATTAAGTATTCTATTTGGAAAGATGATGATTGTATCAAGATAGTGGCATGGAACTTTGAGTATAACTGATTCTCACAAATCAAAAAATATACAGGCTTCATCAAGGGTAGAATGTTTTCACTGATATGTGGGAGTTAACACACAATAAAGGAGGGGGGAGAATAGAAGTTCAGTGAAGTAGACATTGGAGATTGAAGGGAAGGAAGGGGGGATGGTAAAGAAAAGACAGTGGAATGAATCTGACAACACTTTCCTATGTACAGATACAAATACACCACAGTGAATCTCATCATTGTGTACATCCACAAGTCTGGGATCCTAATTAGAATAAGATATATTCCAAGCTAGTATAAAATATATCAAAATGGTTTCTACTGGTTCTTCAACTTGGCTAATAATAATAATAATAAACAGGGTTTGATGAGTTAGTTACTGTGTCTTGATTCTGAGTACAGATTTATAGAACATATAATGATCTTTTTCTTAGAAAGGCTGGGTGTGCTCAGATGACTAGTATTCCCTGCCCTTTACAAAATTTTCTAGTACAAAACAGAAGAAAGAAAAAATAGGTAACTAATGACATGCCTCTCTCATAAAATTTTCTCTTCCATTTGACATTTATGTGTGTTTTCTAGTTTTTAACTGAAATAGTGGCTATTTATAGGAACTCAAATTTGTTACATTTTCATAAACTTACAAAAAATGTGATAGTGACAAGTACCAAGCAGTGGCTGCCACACTGAAGTATAAATTATAGTGATTTTTTTTGTGCTTTCATTTTAAATTTGAGATTCTCCCAGAAATAGATCCAATTACAGATGTGGGTGCTTAATATGGTTTGTTGAGAGCCACAGCCAAAGGGGCCCCAGCAAACTTCCAGCTGCCAGCAAACTTCCAGCTGCCAGCAAACTTCCAGCTGCTGGCTGATGATTGGCTCACAGCGGCCCCAGCAACATCTAGCTGATTGGCTCCTCTGTGGTGATGTTCATTGGTCTGTTTCCCTGCCCTTCAGACTGCCAGCTGATGATTGGCTCACAGTGGCCCCAGCAACATCTAGCTGATTGGCTCCTCTGTGGTGATGTTCATTGGGCTGTTTCCCTGCCCTTCAGACTGCCAGCTGATGATTGGCTCACAGCTGCCCCAGCAACATCTAGCTGATTGGCTCCTCCACGGAGCTGCTCATTGGGGGACTTCTTTGGCTCCGCCCATGCAACCCAGCCAATCGGCCTCAAGAGCAGGAGGATTGTGGGAGGTTGAGAGGCTGGTGTGGTTGTGAGAGGCTTGTGGAAGCCGGTGGTGGCAGTTGGGCTCTGAGGGTTTTTTCCTGAGGAGCTGTTTTGTTTGGTGTTTGTAGTTCTAAAAATAGTTTCTTTTGACAAGTGGCTCCTGAATTGTGCCCAGCCAGATTGCGGCAATGGTTGAGACCTGATATGGAGTCCATAAGTTGAAAGACTTGTGTGTATGTTTCTATAATCCTTTATCTTGGTAGATAATCTAATATTATTGCTTGAATCACCCTACTTCCTGTGGTTAGCAAATACTACCCAAACTATTTCTGTTAAGCAGAGCAATATGTGCTGAAAAGTATAGGGCCACCTGAAGCTGGCTCACTGATCATTGTAATAGATCAAAAGATGACTCTAAGATATCATCAGGCCTAGGTTGATGATCATTCTGGGGGGAATGATTCCATCATAGAACACTGAGATCATTGAAACCCTTCTGGAAACTTCTTGAACAGTCCAGGGGTGGACATTCTCCACCTTTTCTCACTAATGAGAAAGAAACATGAACACATTCAGTAACACACAGAAACTCATTAACTATATTTCTTGACCATGTGAAAGCAAGAGTTAAATGCTGGTGGAGAGGGGACAGGAAGTGGAAGGCTTGGATAAAAGAATAATCCATCAATTCTTCTTAAAAATGGACACATTAATAAATAGTTCATGTGGAGGAAATGATTTATGATGGACTGAGTCTAATTTTTAGTTTTTTTCACATGAAATCAAATTTATTTAAATAATTTAAGAAACTTTTATTCATAATTAGTTACAAAGCCATGTTACATGCTATGCCCACATATCTCCTCTAAATGATCAAAAGAACAGACTGTTTTTCAAATAGCAAAAATACCTTATGTTACTGCGATTAGCAGTGCAGATTTTAGGAAAATTGGTAAACCCTCCTTTTGAAGAGAATTGAACCACTATATTTAATTTTATAAGCAATTAATATTTCTTTTTTCCTAATGAGATAAATGTAATTTTAATTTACAGTGCAAGAGGGAAATGAATCGTGGTGTCCTTTAATACCTTCAATCACAAATCAATTTTAAAAAATTAAAATATTATTTAGAATCTTCTGAACTGTGACTTGAAAATTGCTGTTCTGTGCCATCATTATTTCTTCTACTATTTATGAATGAATGTAGGTGGTATCTATAATTCCAACTTTCTGCTTTGGGAGTTACACCTCCAGGCTGTTATGCCATCTCAGTATGTCAGAGAACTAGTTCCCAGCTTGCTGCATTCAATTTCTTTCTGACAGCCAAGAAATTTGATTTTTATAATGAGGTGTAAATCACAGAAAAGGATTGTCTATAAAAGACTTCAGTAGAGATAAGAGCAGGAGTATAAAGAGTTTATATCAATGGTGCTGTAGGTTAAAACAGAACATCAGAACTAAGGTCATCTTTGGAGATGGAGACTGTAGACAACCTATGCATCCTGTATCTGTACTGAATGTACAGTGAAGGCAATAATAAATTTCATGCTTAGATCAGTTTTTCCTATGATGGTAGTCAAGAGGTCTGTCTAACAGATACATGACATAATAAAATGTGAAAATATTTGACATCCTTCTGTGACTTCCCTCAAGGCAAGTAAAGGGTAATGGTGGAATGTTCTCCCTTCCCACTCACCCACACTTGAACTTAATGATAGGGTGACATCATTGCAAGAATGCTAGACAGGTAGAACTAAAAAGGAGAAATTAGGATTGTGGCATACAGTAATCTTCCCTACTGAGATGGAAAATTTTCTTACGTCCAAACTGATGAAGAAGAGAAGGTTTTATTTCAGGATTTGGTAATTGTTACTTCTGGTATCTAATCAGCTTATTTTATCTTTGTGTTTTTTTCCTATTTAATATCTAAGACTGTGGGTAGGAATAAAGTGATCAAATGAAATCTACATCCAATCAGTGTTCTCATTCCTTGTTCAGCATCACAATCACCCTGTTGAACTATTATCAGATAATACTGATTTAGCATCTACGTGGGACCAGTGTACATCTTACCACTCTTATTAATTTACCAATCAGATATCATAATATTGATTCATTGAAATAAATGTGACTCAGTCATGGGTACATGTTGTTATAGCTGTATAAGCCCAGAGGACCTGATAAAATATCAGTTCAAAATACATAGTCAGTTATTATGTACCTCCATGAGAATGATGACTTGTAATTCAATAGCTGAATATTTCACTTATGTAATGCCAAGCTTAGAGATATTTAAGAAATATCCAGCTGTTATTGGATTCTATATTGAAAGTGGATATTTAGCAATATTTATCAATGCAATTGTTCATGGAACAATTATAAGGAGATAGGCAGTCCTTAATTATGTAAGTAAGTTTGGGGGATGTAGTCTTACAAAATTACATACATTTTCTCACATGCAGTCTTATATATTACCAATTATTCTTTCACCATCATTAAGTTTTGAGAATATTGTTCTATCAGTCAAAATAGGTTAGGTGCAGGAAATAGTCATAAATCACACATGCAAAAGCATCTTCTGCCATATATTGAGCTAATATCACCACTTGGATGAATTTCAAGCCCATTGACTCAGATGCTCTATCTATAGATTTATCTGACTCTTAAATAACAATTGGAGAAACTGTAATGTTGCTGACGAGGCTCATAATGATGATTCACAAGAAAAACCTATTTGTTTCTCTCTATTTGCTTGTTTGCACATCATTCTTTCTGTTGGATTAGTGAGCAGAAGGAATTGTAAAACCACAGGGGAACAGTTTAAATGGGATAATGCAGACATTAGAGAATGATTAACAGTAATTTCACAAAGGTGGAAGGTAAGCTGCTCATTTTTATGGAATGGAACAAATGTGTTTGGAATGATTAACAAAATAAGATGTGAAAAAAAAATAGTAAAATGTAGCCACTCGGTTCTCTCTGGGCAGCAAACCATATGAAATGTAAATGCAACCCCCTTCACATATTTAATATTAATTTAATGTTAAACTTTAGTTAGACTGTGGAGGACAATCAACACAGAACATAAAACCCCACAGTACTTAAATGACAGCCATCCCACTCAATTAAAAGACAGTTTATATCATGTGTACTTTTCTGGAATATTTTTTAACCCTTTACAAGCCAATATAACTCAATGTTTAACAATAGCATTTTAAGAAAGCCCAAACTTCCTTCCATAATTCAGTTTTATATAATTGCTTAAATCCCGAAAGTTTCCAATTATCTTGTAAAATAAAGACTATTTGCTCATTTATTAATTCCCCATATATTGAACCTATTCTCTATGTGGAGCACTATCTTAGGTGTTGTGAGAAATATGAAGGAATCCATGTGAAGTGTTGTCCTACTGAAGCTGGGCAAGGAGTGTTGATACAAAATACACTTGTTATTATCCAGAGTTCCTCAGTTCTCCATCACTTAGGCCAGGTTGGGACAAGCTTTAATTTTCAGAGAGCTGCTACTTCAACTTTTTGAAATGACTCCTAATATCAGGCAAGGACTGCTTCGTCTTTATTTCCTGTTGACTTTCTGTTGCTCTAGAGGGAGATGGATGCTAAGATCTTTGAGAGTGCTATTACTAGACTTCCTTGTCATAGTACTCCACATGTTTAGCATTGCTCCATCTTTACCCCACTCTGACCCTTGAAAGAGAAGAGCTCAGTGAGGGTACACTGGAGCCTGGGTTCATTCCTAGGAAGGATGAGATTGTTCTTTAACCTTAAGCTCTTGCTAATAAAATTGTGGCCCATGGAGCAAGAGTAGGGTCATCACCTGAGAGCTTCTGAGCAAAGCAAGATCTCAACTAGGATCTCCAACCTAATGAAGCAGATCTGCATTCATATACACACTGAAGTAAGAAAGCACTATGTTAAACTATTGAAAGTTAAATGAATTGGAAAAGTCCTCTCTCACATTCTTAATTTAAATTCAGATTAACTAAGGCACAGTTTGTTAGAGTATGATTAATGCAGTCTTTGATTTAATACTATGCAGTCAATTTAGGGCAGAGATTTTAACTTTCAACAATGTTTCTGAAATGCCCAGAACAGTGTTGAGGTGGAATAAACCTAAATGGATATATATTGACTAAATTTACATATTCTGCTCAGCATCAAGCATGGAGTTCTCTAAATACATTATATTCTAGCTGATTACAGATTCGTAAATATATACTAGCTGATATATACTAGTAAATATATACTAGTTACAGATTTTCTATTTCAGTTGCTAGTCCCCAATCCCTACACATTCATTATCTTCAACCTGATGAATTTTTACATAAATGAGTCTTATTTCATCAATCTATAATATTTACCAAATTTCCACAACTATTCCCTTTGCTAGAAAGTTGGAATTAAAGAATGAAAAGAGATTTTCCTTGCTTTCAAGGTGTTTATAATCTGATTCATTGAAGGCAGAGGTATATATAAAGTGCAATGAAAATGATTTAACTTTCCTGAAATACATCAGGCATGACTTCACCAAAGCAGTATTTGAAGTGAGACTTAGTGGATGAGTAATGCCTAAAGTCAGAAAAGTTTGAGAGTATTTTAGGTGAAGAAACTGAGGAACACAAGAGGTTATACAGTGTTCTAAAAACTGTTTAGCAGTTTTTACAGAAAAGATAAAGAAGGGAGCATGAGACTGGGCAGGAAGGCAATGGCGTGGCCAGCAAAACCTTGATGTCTTACTGAGGAGGAGTCTGCATATTACCAGGCAGGTTAAGTGAGAGCCATTGAAGACCTTTAATTAGGACTTGACTTGGTCATATATGCATATTCTAGAAAGGCTGAGTGAAGAAGGATTATAAACAGAGTCAGAGAGACGTCCTGGGAGATTACTGCAATATTCCTTTTTGGAAATTATAAGAACTCAAACTATGATAGGGAAGTGGAGGTGTGATGCGTGGGGGACGACAAAGATTTTCTCCTAGACCAAACTCTCCTCAGGTGCCCTGAACACTTTTTCAACCAGGCATCAACTATGGGATTTCCATGTTTGTCCTGGTATGTGAGGTATATTTGTCATGTACTCATAGAAACCTCCACTCCTCAGAGAGTAGGGGATGGCACAGATCTGATTACTGTATTTGCAAATAAAAATGTCCTTATGGCTGTGTGCAGTGGCTTATGCCTGCAATCCCAGCTATTTGGGAGGCTGGGGTAGGAGGACTGCAAGTTCAAGGACAGCCTGAACAATTTAGAAAGACCTTATTTTAAAACAAAAAGGACTGGGAATGTAGCTCAGTGGTTGAGTGGGTTGCCTATCATTTATCATGTGCAAGGTATTGGCTTCAATTCCCCAGTACCACAAAAACAAAAGAAAAGAAAACAAAACAACAACAACAAAACACCCTCATGATGATTTTTTTTTTGCAATTCTGCAGCTGGATGCATAAATCCATAAAATATAGGAAATTAACAACAAAGAGCAATTATTTATAAAAGTAAAATAGAGAACTGGAGATGATTCCAAGAATTCTCATCTCAAAAATAGCTTAGTCTGTTCCAATGTCTTGCATGTTTTCAGGTAAATTTGCTTTTATTTAATTTTTTTAACACACACAATGGAGTATTATTGAGCCATACAGAAGAATGACTTTATGACATTTGCCTGTAAGTGTAAACTATCATGCTAAGTGAAATCAGCCAATCTCCCAAACCCAAAGATTGAATGTTTTCACTTATATGTGGGGGCTAACCTACAATAAAGGAGTGGGGGAGAATAGAAGTTCAGTGGAGTAGATAATGGGGATTGAAGAAAGGAAGGGGGAATGGGAAAAGAAAGTCAGTGGAATAAATCTGGAATGAATGGATGTATATATGTAAATTTCCTGTGTACATAGATGAATAACTATAGTGAATCTTACTATCAAGTTCATCCACAAGAAATTAATTTTAAAAAAGAAAAAACTATAGGAAAATGACAGAAAAATCAATAGAGGGAAAGGAGCAGGGGCTGGGAAATAAGAGGCATTGGGTCTGAACTAGAACATGATATATTCCATGCTTTTATTTTATCTTAAAGCGGATTCTACAGTTATGTATAACTAAGAAGAATCAATAAAAAATATTTGGGAAAAAAACCCAATCTGAATAATTACTCATATTTTTTCACTCACATAGACACATTCTGAGTGTAATTAGAAGAAAAAATCAATGGTGGAGTAGAATCCAAGGCATAAAGCTGAAGTGAAGACATTAGATATAGGTGACAGAACACTTACGGTACAATTAAGAGATTGACTTTGGCTGAATTTATATTTGCTTCTTCTTGCATAAAAAAGCCGTGGTTTATTTTTAATGAAAGATTAAAATTTAACTCAACAATGACATTTTGAGCAGCAACAATGCAAACAAATGGTAATTTCATCTGGCCTGAATTCAGCCTTTTAAAAATGCTTATTCATTTCTTATGTACAACAATTACTTTACTGGGTTCATTTTATTTAGTTATTTAACATTTAAAAATGGATTAAAAATATGTGACCACATTCTATTACCTGGCTTAGAAAATTAAGCTTGTGGTTCTGTTCTTGCTAGGAAGCAACTCCCTGAACTTGGTCGACAGGCAGACAGGCAGAGCATGAAAAGAGGATTAAAACTGCTTTCTGTATTCCCAACTTTGTCAGTGATAACACAGAAAGCTCCATCATTCATGTAGCCCAGAGAGTTCTAAAGCATTAACAATTTATCTAGCTTATATATTATAAAAGCTAGAAAGCATATATTTTTAATACCAACCACCAAATCCAATCGTAATGCAAAATGTGTATTGGCCGTTTGGTACAATCCTTGCTGAATGAATAAAACAGGAGATGCTCCTGGAAAAGCTGGTGTCCGATAAACTTGACAATAAAAATCTCATCCAAAGGGGTTAAGAAAGGTGTATGGGGAAATGCACTGCTTTGCAAGAAAGGTACTATATTTGATGTGTAAATATTTTCTATTTTTTTTTTGAATTTGCCAGGATGAACAACTGAAGGCATTGGCTTTTGTGGGGAAAGTTGTTAACAGATGCTTTAGACACATGTATATGTGACATTGATTGCAAAGTTCCTGAGTTGCTTCACTGTTCCTTATCATTTGTCCAGGAGAACTGCTTTTAAGAGCAGAGTTCAAACAGGGCTTACAGAGCTAGCCTGAGGCAAAATGTCAAGAAGGAAATTCTGTTGTTCAGTAACCTCCAATTCCTTACCAACTTGTGGCTTTACTTTGCTTTTTTGCTTTTTCTATAGCCCAAAGTTTATGTCTTGACAGGGTGAAAGAAAGGAATCTACTTATCTTCATTTGTTATGAAAATCCAAAGGTTTACTGCAGGAAAGAAAAGCTATTTCTGAAAACATCCATATCATAAACTAATAGAAAGTTTCTTGTAATATAAAATTAAAATTTGAAAAATCTACTACATTTTCTTCAGGGATCATTATGTGTGTTACATAATGATTATAATTTATGTTTTATGCATTATTATAAATTAACATTGCTAGAAATACTGTATTTTAAGGATATGTCTCTCCAAAGCCTAAGCAAAATAAGTTTTCAGTACAAACAAAAAAATCAATGTAAAATATGAAAATAAATCATCATCATTTGTAAAATACAGAACAGAGTAAAATTAGGCAAGAGGAATCTCGATCTCTCTCTCCCACCTCCCTCCCTTCATTTTTTTTTTTTTTATTTTAAAGTGTCAAAATTATTTCTACAAAAGTTAAAGAACAGCCAAATGAACATAAGAACACTCAAAAGGAAGTTAAATTTTAGGTGAAATGGTCATTTGGCCAGTAGTATAAATAGTTTTAGGTGAATAGACTTTAGATTTTTTTTTTTTTTTTGGTTCCAGGGATTGAACCCAGGGGTGTTTAACCACCAACCCACATTCCCTGCCCTTTTTTCATATTAGAGACAGGGTCTCTGAGTTGTTTAGGGCCTTGCTAACTTGCTGAGGCTGGGTTTAACTCATGATTCTCCTGCCTCAGCCTCCCTAGTTGCTGGGATTACTGGAGTGTGATACTGTACCTTGTTAGATATTCTGCTAGATTGTAATAATACGGCCTGAGATTTCCTTGCCTGGAATCATCAGCTAGATCATTTGATACACAGATGGTCAAGCCCTGCCACAGGCCTCTGAATCATCTGAACCTGGACCTTATCCATGTCTTAAACAAGCCTTCTCCTCACCCCTTGCGCTTGTTTTTTGGGGGGTGCAAGGGATTGAACTCAGGGGTACTTGATCACTGAGCCATGTCTCCAGCCCTATTTTGTATTTTATTTAGAGACAGGGTCTCACTGAGTTGCTTAGCATCTTGCTTTTGCTGAGGCTGGCGTTGAACTCACAATCCTCCTGCCTCAGTCTCCAGAGCCACTGGAATTATCAGCCACAGCATCTGACTCCCTGCAATTCTTATATACATCATTGTTTGAAAACTCCTGTTGAGGGCTGAAATCAAGTCAAGATGGCATCTGGCAGTTTGCCAGGAGGAGTGGTTTGTGAGGCAACGCCACAGAGCCATTAAGATGGTGGAGATTCCTTATTGGCTGACTGCTGAATCTGGATGATGCTAATTGAGTCAAGCTGTGTGTAATTAGTTAGGTATATATACCCCTGCTGTCCCGCAATAAAGCAGTTCCCGTTTGAACCTTCAAGTTGCTTGTTACCTCCTGGTTATTTGCCCAGCTAGACTGCGGCAAACCCCTACATGGTTCTAATCTAGAATCTGCTGGCCTTGTGTCCTTGACCTCTAGACAATGTCTAGAGCTAACAAACTTCTTTTTGTTACATTGTAAAGAATCTTCTTTTCCTTATGTCTGAAAGGCAAAGGAGATATAAAAGATGTTTCCTAGGATCTCTTCATTCTAAATTCTTGGAGAACTCTTCCTTCAACACATACTTGTGAAATATTTAATAAGAGAAGGAGAATTCAAAGCACTGTATTGCCATTGTCCTCCACCCACTGTATGGGACAGACATTAACAATCAATTATAACATCCTTTCCCATTATCCTGCAGTTGGCTTAATACTCTTATCCAAAGTAGCACTTAAGGCAACCATTTTCACTTGATCAGATTCATCACTCAAATTGCACTGTAAAGGACTGGGCTAAGGGTTGTGATTGTGAATGTGAAACAGGTGTACATTGTGTCCTCAAGGAATTTGGAGTTAAGAAATAATAGGGAGTATCTTGAGGACATTGCTATGTGCTTTGTTAGAGCAAAGCCAACATGAATGTGTGTAGTAGAAAGAGGTGGGTGGAAAAAACACACTGCAGATGTAGAATTGAGAAGTTTTGACTCCAGTGGTCTGAAGCAGAGGAGGAGCTGGGGTTGTGGTTCAGTGGTAGAGTGCTCTCCTAGCATGGGTGGGGCACTGGGTTTGATCCTCAGCACCACACAAAAAATAAATAAAGGTATTGTGTCCACTTACAACTAATATATATATATATACATATATATGTTTATAATAATCTTATAATCTTTATAATAATCTTGTCATCTGAAGTAGCACTTAAGGCGACCATTTTCACTTGATCAGAGTCGTCACTCAAATTACATTGTGAAGGGCTGTGTTAAGGGTTGTGACTGTGAATGTAAAAAAGGCATACATTGTATCCTCAAGAAAGTTGGAGTTAAGAAATAATAGGGAGTATTAATCACCCCAGATGACCATCAATAGAGGAATGCATCCAGAGAATGTGGTATATTATAATACAATGGAGTTCTGCTCAACCACAAAGAAAAATGAAATAATGATATTTGCTGGTAAATGGATTGCTGAGGGCCATTACCAAGTAGGAATGACGCATCGAAATTTCCTTGCCAAGCGTACCCCATGCTGCTTAGAGGACATTCGATGGGACATTGCATGCATGCTTTAATAAGGTGACCTTGCTCAAGGACCAAGGCGGATCCGGGTTTAGAGCTGATCAGGTTTGAGGAAGTAACTGGCTCCTTGAGTTTAAGGCGTTGCCAGTTTAAGATAATGGGTTTTAGGGAAGTTAGAGATTGAAGATTATTGCTGGGATTAGGGTGTTCCTGCTGCTTGTTCCCATTGAGTTCTCGTGAGATTAAAATGGGATTTGGAGATAGCCTCGTGGAGTAGGTGAATTGTGCGGGAGACGGCAGAACGCGATTGCCCCTGGACCTGTGTGGAGGCGGTGTGAGAGCGGGAATAAAGAATTGCTGTTTGAACCTACAAAG
Organism: Ictidomys tridecemlineatus; assembly: GCF_052094955.1. Classification (NCBI taxonomy): domain Eukaryota; kingdom Metazoa; phylum Chordata; class Mammalia; order Rodentia; family Sciuridae; genus Ictidomys; species Ictidomys tridecemlineatus. The sequence goes on along the minus strand of NC_135479.1, from coordinate 190,336,382 downwards.
GTGTGTGGTGGCTCGTGATTCTGGTGCCAAGCCGAGACCTTGGCAATGGATGGAAATGGAGGAAAGCATGCTAGGTGGGAAAAAAAAAAAACAGACCAAAAATAAAATCAAGGGTTGAATGTTGTCTCTCACGTGGAGACTAGAGCAAAATAAGGGGAAGAAGGCAGTGGGGGAGGGGAACAAGTCTCATAAAGCATAAAGATACAGTGAAAATCAGTGGAGTAGAAGGAGGAGAATGGGAGGGAGGGAGGAAGGAAGGAAAAAGGTAGGAAATATGGATGAATCTAAGAGAAGCAATAGCCGACAAACATAAAGAAATCTTACCTTTAAGTAGATGTAGAAAGTACCAACCAAGAATAAACAAATAAAACAGTGACAGGAAGATCAGTAAAGAAAGAAAAGGGGAGGGAGGAGGAAAGAAAAGGTAAGGGAAATGAAAATCGAAATAAAATTCCTTGCATGTATAATTATGTCACAAGGAACCCAAATATGATATACAAATATAATGCTCTAATAAAAAAGACATTTAAAATTGCCACCAACAATAAAAAGAGTTTCGGTCAAAGTTCAATATGAGGAGAAATTTGAGAGGGTTTTTTTGATCATTTGTAGTGGGTATCTTTTGTTTCTGTCTGCGTTATTTCGCTTCCATCAGGAAATTACTTCTTCCCTGCTCAAAGTGACTTTTGTGAAAAATAGAGCAGACCTGCTCGCTCCCTCTTGACTACAGGGCTGCCCACTAGACCCACTGGCTGGCACCCTACTGGGAATTTGATCCTTAGGCTGAGATACACAGGGATGAAAGGTGGGAGGAATTGAGTCTCCTGATGGCAGAGCCCTAAAGACACTTTTGTGAGTTAATGTCATTGAGTTTCCTAAGATAGCCTACTTAACCTTCTGGAGACAGAATTGTTCCCTTCTTTCTTTAACTCTCTAAGCTATTCATTGAGAACTGAAGCCAACATAATTCCCTGTCTTTGCATTGGGCAACACTGAGATCCAACCAATATGGCTCAGTTACTTGCTTCAGGCTGTTCTTGTTCCTAGAAGATAAAATTGTGAAACGATTAATTCAGGACTAACAGCTTGCTCATTGAAGGCCCTTCCCTCACTGTGCTGGCTAGTCTAAATAAGAAAATAATATAAATGATTATATCACAAAATATGCATACATTCTGTCCTTGTTTTGCTGACCTGCTTAAAAAATAACTATATTTGTTACTGAATCAAATGTCTGAGTTGTCAGCTAATATTTGGGAGATCAGCCTAGCTAGGAAAAGATCAACTTTATCCAATGGCCGACAATCTTAAGATGATAGTGTTTTACCTCAAAGCTCTATCTTGGGGTGCTGAGGAGCATAAAGGGCTTTTGTGGGGAAGAAAAGGGGCTTCCGTGAGACAATGAGCAGGGAATTCGCACTCGGTGGGGTCTTTATCATCTAGGGGCCAGTCTCTTTTTCTTCCTTTTCAGATCAAGGCAAAGGGTCCTCAGCCTCCTGGGCCCAGCTTCTGAATTGTTGTTTAGACAGATTTATTACTTTGCTACAAGTTAATTCATATGCTTTGTCTTAGTTGATGACGCAACAAAGGTTGTTTATCAGAACGAGAGAGAGAGAGAAGGGGGCATTATGGAGATCACCCGACGTTCCGGGTTCTCAGGAAAGATCATTCAGGGGTTTCCATCTTAATCATCTATGTGGGGCTTCTCTTCAATCAAAGGGTTAAGAAGGGGCCAGAAGGCAAACAGGAGGGTGTGAAGGATGGTTTCAGGGTAGCTCTGTTATATGTTCAGGCCCTAAAACCTTATATTTATTTTTCTTTGAACATATTCTTTCAGAGAATCTAAAAAATATCAAGTTGTTGAGTTTTTATACAGGAACGCTTATCAACCTAGGTTTGCTTGATCAGTAGGCTTTTCTGGTTGTCTTTTGGGAATCCCAAAGTTACCAAAAGTAAACAACTAACAAATCTTTTTTTTTTCTTTTATAAATTATACAAAATTAAATTTTGTTGCCTGCAAGTAAAAAGAAAGCTAATTGAATTGTGAATTATCATACATGCTCATAGAATGTGACTTTGTGTGTAATATTATTCTCATTTGGTATTTTGGTCACAGCAGTGAAAACACTGACTAAAACAGTGGCGCTCTGCTTCCTGGTACCATGTTCCCAGTTGCTTTCCTTCACCACACCCTCCCACCATGATGTTCTGCCTCAGTCAGGTACAGAGCAATGGAGTTGGCCATCGATGGATGGAGTCCTCTGAAATTGTCTTCTAAAATGGTTCTTGTCAAGTCTTTTTGGTCAAAGCAATGAAAAAGATGACTACAACATTTCATAACTCCAACTGATGCTCAAGCCATCGTGTACTGGAACATCTGCTCTGGTTGTCCATGGTTGGTGTCCGTTTTAATGGCTTGTTCTGTCTATTCCTAAATTCTGCAATGGCCTCCTGCAGGCTCTTTTGTCCACACAGTTCTAGTTGCTATCTATTTTTATTATTGTCCTTGGTTTATAATCAAACTTAACAAGTACTTGTTTTCAGATGTGCTTGGATCTTGCTCCTGAACTCAGAAGAGAATGCCATCCTGTCCCTATATTGTCTTCATTGTAATGTCTCTTCTCACCAGTTCCTTAACATTTCAAAGAGAGACATTTCCTTAGTTAAAATCATTGCCATTTTCTACATCAGATGCACCTGATCAGTCATCCCTGCAAGCATTTGTGTTACTCCTTAAGTACTGTGCATCTTATCATTGATTGCGTTGGCCTGGTGCCAATCTATCCTATGCCCTTTTAGACAGAATTTAATGTGAGTTTTGAGCAACACCATGGAACATTACTTATGGTAACCCCAGATTGTTTTAAGTCTGTGTTTAAACCCAATTAGAAACTGTGTTTAATATCTAATATGCATAAAACACTATACAAATGGCTGAGGAATATTCAAGAATTTTGACAATGATTTCTGCCTTCTAAATGCTTATGATTCCAATTTAGGTCTGGTACACAGTATTTATGTAGTCCCCAACAAGTCCTTTAACCCTTGTACCTCATTTACTTGTTTTTAGAATGATGACAATAGGAGCTGTGCAGGTTTCATGTAAAACTTTTTAAATACTTCCTAATACAACAGGCACTCAAATATTGCATCTATAATAATTATCAGTCTAATTGCAAAGCTGAGTTGTAAGACACATGTATATAATGCCACCTGATATATATAAAAAAGCAAAATAAAATTAACATATTCATAGAACCTATATTATTGCAAATACTGGGGAGGCAACTATTCTGGGCTAGAGAAATTGGAATAAGTGGAATTAGAATTGAATACTCAAGAATTGGTAGACCTTGAATAACATGCTCAAGGCCTCAAAATGAGACTAGGGAAGGTGCTACTTGAGTTCCTAGGATGGGTGCCACACTGTATGAAACTTGGGGAATCAGGACTGGGGCAAAAATGATTTTACAACACCTTCCCTAGCCCATGAAGGGATCAGTTTAAAGAGGTTAAATTTTATCAAAATAATAATGCAATGAATGTTTAAAAAATTGAAATGGGTTAAATTTTGAGAGGAAACCCTCAGGGTAGAGGCAGAGACTAGGAATTTGACTGATGAGGACTTGGTTTATTTAAAGATAGTATAAATATGATTATCATCTATTTATTAAACATAAAAATTCATGTGTTTTTATTTATATATGACAGTGGAATGCATTGCAATTCTTATTACACATATAGAGCACAATTTTTCATATCTCTGGTTGTATACAAAGTATATTCACATCAATTCAGGTCTTCATACATGTACTTTGGATAAGAATGATCATCACATTCCACCATCATTTCTAACCCCATGCACTCTCCCTTCTCCTCCAACATTTATGTCTTTCTAATCATTTCCCCTGGAGTAGGCATATGTACAGGAGTCAAAATGTATGTTAAAAAATGACTTGCTTCCTTATTTAATTTTTAAAAAACAAGATAGATATCATACTTATTAAACTCATGAAGAACTATTCTCAAACTATTCTGCCCATTTCATACTGGACTTTCCTATCTTCCTGCCTTGTCTGTGTTTATCAGTGAGAATAGTATAGTCCAAGTTACTCCTTCAGGGAATGAGGAGGCTAAATTTTTGATATTTTTAATTTTTAAATTATCTTAAAACAACCATAGTTTTAGGAAAATATACAGAGTTTACTGCTTAAAAGAAAATTAAGAAATGTCAAAAGACAAAATTACTCTAGAATTATTCTTAAAATCATCGTATGCTATGTAGAAATGAAGGTGTTAACTTCTGTCCTCAGATCCATTTTTATGTTGCCAGACAAAAACCAGGGCCTCCACTGAGTTATAGGTGTGAGAGCCATTATCTCCCAGGAGCACCTTGAGAAAGAGATGTCTAATCTCAATAATGTGACTTTTCGTGTTAAATAAATCCCCCATGTTCAGTACTTCTTCGTTCTTAAGTAGAAAATGTCTTATCCTTCCCCTCATTCACCTCTTCTAATCTTAAAAAGAAAAGAATCTCAAGGAAATTTGCATTTTTACTAACCAGAATTGATTTTGTTTCTTTCTACTTAGTATTCTTCCTCACATTGTGTGTTATGGAATGGATGAATAAACTCAGGGTAATCAGTTTCCTTGCCAAATGTTTACTAAACTATTTTCATTTGTATTGACTTCCCTTTCCATTTTGTTTATATTACAGTATATGCTTATTATTAAAAAAAGCAATTAGCCTAATAAGTCCAGTTTAATCAACACACCTCTGAGGCACTGTGTGGGAAAATGCCTGAGAAAGCACTTAGCTTGGATTTTGAAAGGCTCCGGAGACTTTTCACTTGTGTTTTGCAGACCAGCTACACTGGGGAGAGGAGCATCCTGCAGAGCCTTTATTTTTCTTTTAAAATTCTGCTGTATATTCTTTCAACTTGCTATGCACTGATGCTCATATGAGACTTGGCGTTTGTGAGAACATTTCTGAGCATGTTCTATTCTGGCAACAACCCTTCTTTCTTATAATTGCATGAGATAGAGTTAATGGATTATATAGAATGATCATTTGAGCAATTGAAAGCAAATAAGTAATTTTTGTCCCCTGTAAACTTAACGTTGGGTGTTTTTTCCTTTCTTAACTTGAACCATTATATCCCTTCCTTCCCATCCCTCCCCACCCCACCCCACAACCTCTTCCATGGAAGAGAAATAAATTTTGATTAAAAAAAGGAAGAAAAAAATAAAATTGTAGTTTCACATTAGTGCCCCGATTTAATGACTTGGTTTTCTGAGTGATGATATGATTTTATTTCTATTTTATTAAATTGTAGTTTTACTGTCATGAAGAGGCCTACAAGTCATACATATCATAGTAATTTGAGAAGCTAAACATTAGAAAATAACATTCAGGTTTTTTTTTTTTATACAAGTCTTATGAATGCTGTATATACCTGATTTTACATTTTAATTTAAGTATGAAATTAATCAGTTTGAGAAACACAGAGACTAATTTCCCTAGTGTGAAACTTTTACAACTAAGAGTAATATCTATAGCATTTGGTTTAACTCAGTTGGAATAGAGAGCTACAGCACTTGGCTCTAACCAAGGGTAAAGGCAAGACCAGACTCCTCATTGCCAGAAAACCTTAAAGTGACCATTCTTTAAAAAGCGACCCTTTAACCTGTAGCAAAATAATATCCTCTTATAATGATACCTTTCCTCATATGCACAACATTATGAAATATTAGATACTTAACACCGACGACATTGACATTCCAGCACGAACACTCTTTTCTGCAGGCAACCCTGGGGCTCACTAACTAAATTCCAACTCTACTCAGCCACTGTTAATGAAAATGTCTTCATGTTTCCTGACACAGTGTTCTTCTATTAATACAGCTGAGAACTGTGCTTCTCTTGGTTACAGTGGCATGTCATTTTGCCAGGTTTGAAGTGGGGTCAGCTCTGACCTCAGATGCCTGTCTGGCTTAGACGAGTAAGTCTAGCTCTCTCTGGATATTTTATTTTTCTTACCTAATTGATGTGAGACGCACCTGGCACTATATTATTACTTCATCCTATTTAGACCCACAGGGTATTTCAGCTTATAAAAGGTCATGTCTTATTTTAGCTGGTTTCAGCTAATTCACTGCTATCAGAAAATTAATTAGAGAGCAGATTCACCAAAACCATATCTACACCTTGACCAAACTTCCAATTGATACAGAGAAATTGGTAAAAAAAACCCAAAAAACAAAAAACAGTCCAGTCAGTTGTTTGGATTTTTAAAATTAAACAACTGATTGATATATTTGCTTTTATTCAAACTCTACTTAAGTAATTCTTTGATTAGGCTATTAATGAGATAAGAATTAATATCATAAAAAGGAAAAACGTTAAGTAGAACTTCACCCAATTTTTGACTGCGAGGATCAGAATACACATTAGTAAAACTCCTCCTTGGGAATGACCCCCAGAAGTTTTTCAGTCACCTGCTGATAATTTGATTTAAATCACACTTCCTCAATCTGTTGGTGAGTACCATATGCCATTGAGCATAGAAGGAAGAGGTGTATTTTGGTGAGACATATTGCAGGTATTGCCTCCCTTAGCCTACCAAGTTTGTCAATGTAACAGAAAAAGAAAAGCTTATATGGATTTTAGAACTTGATATTTAAAAGCCTTTTAAAATTGGGTTTATAATTTTTAATAGAAGCCCCATGGTTGGCAGAAAATGATAGTGACGAACTTGAGCTTGATAGAAGGGAACGTTCTTTTAATAATTAATAGATGCTAAAAGGTTCCCCATATTATGAAGGGGTGGGGGGGAGGGAGAAAACTAGATTTAATCAGAGAATTCAGGAAGGAGGGTTGATGAGAGAGATTAATCAAACCAGAGCAGTAGTCATATAAGAAACAAGATCAGATGATTCACTTACAAAAATGAGTAAGAGCAAAGGAAGCCGAGGGTGGGGGTGATGGCGGAGGAAGACACATATGCAGTGGTAGTGAGATGTCAAATCTCATTAGAGAAGTTGTCCAAAACATCTCTAATGAGCCGGAAACAATGTGCAACTCACCTGGTTCAAGGCTTTTTTGCACAAATTCAAACTCAGGCCAGGTTGCTCAATGGGTCTTCAGAGAAATTACAAACACTGGAGTAAATCCTGGCCAAGGGGAGCTGTGTTAACAGACTTTTCCCAGCCACTTAACTTTGGCAATTGAGATAAAGATGAAGAACTTTGTCTCTTCCAGGTAATGCTGAATTGGCTCCCTTTATACGCTGCCACTAATAATTGTTCTGAAAGACCTTAGGATTAGAGAAACCAAGATAATAACAACAACAAACGATACAGTTTTTCTGAAGTGTCAGGATCAAGGAAGGCTGGGGGCCAGATATCAGTGAGCAGGGAAGGATGTGATGGAAATCTGTGTTCCTCTGCCAAAGGAGTTAACTACACTGAGCCACCTAAGCCATCTGTATATGCAGAATGACCTTGGCAGAGTGGAACACACTATTTGTTTCCATGGAAGACAGAGCCTTTTTTTTTTTTTTTTTTTAAATTTTAAATCAGGTGACATCGTCTAGTGCAGAGTTGTCCTCACTTTTCCTGCCAAGACCTCCTGGGCATCTGATGAAATGTTGTGAACTTCTTTCAAGTTTTTGATCTAAGTTTGTCTTCCATGGGTGCTTTAAAATTAATGAATTAAAAGTGTCAGCAGACTTAAACTGTTTTTTCTTTTCTTTTCTTCCTCCAATTATAAGTGAAAGAAATGATCTTCTGCAATCATTCTTTTGATTGTGTCACTGTCTTTAAATAACTTGAAAAGTACTCTTAGTTTTAATTTTCATTAAAATAAAATGTTCTGACTCTCTTCCTTTGTCCATCCTGTACCATGCTGTTCTCATTTGGGGTTGCATACTCCTCTCTTCTTTCTGCTCCAGGGATGCAAAAATTATTTGCCATCCTGCATCCATTATTATTTTACTGCTTTAAAATTTGTTGTTTTCCTAACTTAAATTATCTCCCACATCCTTTGCATTAAACTGAGTTTATTCAAACTCTACTTAAATTTTAGAACTTTATCGCAGCTGTCCCTTGGTATATGTGTACACATGTCTCTGATATTTGTGTTAACCTATATGCATTTATATCGTCCTCTTCTTCACCAATAGTTTGTAAGTTCCTTAAGAACAGAGCCTTATACTCTTTTGGTTATTTGCACAGTACTGGGTTGATCATTGTCAGTTGATTATTGATTCCATCTATGTACTAGTGGATATCATGCTCCTTGATCTTTACTCAAGCTTGGGCAGACTGCCTTGCTTTGTTCTGAGATTAATATTTTTGATCTTGTATTTCTTGAGGTTTCTATCTCAAGTGTTAACATGTTTTCTTGGAAATGCAATAGGGGTGGTCTAGGTCATGCTTTGGAAAGCCTAGAGAGCATGAGGAAAGTAGCAAATCCACAACTTCTTGCCTTTCATCCATGCAACAGATTCTTGACTCTATATTGATGTACATAATGTTAGATCCTTACTTATTCACATACCTGTCAGCGTTCCGTGTGTCAGTTATTTGTTCGTAGCATAACCTCCCTGAAGTATCACTTTTGTATTGATTAGTTCATTCTGTCTCATTCCTGGATGATGCTGTGTACCTAGTCTTACTTAATTACTTATTGATGACTTAACCACACTTTCTGTCACAAATATTTCCAAAAGCAGAAAAATTGTAAATGATGCCACTTTCCACATAAGCCACAGACTTGAGTTCCAGCCATATTCTTGTCACTTGTGAGAGACATATCTATTGGTGTAAACGCCCTGAGAGAGGAGCCTTGAGACACACAGGCCCTGAATGTGAAGAATCTAGGTCTAAACGTGTATCTGCAGACATGTGCAATGTCACTTCTTTTCAGAATGTCTCGCGTTGACCCTAAACAACCTTTTTATGGAAACCTGCCTTCAAAGACTAGTATTAGTCACATAATTGCTCTGTAATCACCCTGTCTCTCATGATGTGAGCCCAACTCTGAGATCACTGTACAGATTTAAAATACTTGGAAACCAGAAAAAAGGTAGATGAGAATATATCTATGAAGGTTCTAGTCCAGGAGATCAAAAATCTCCCATCTAAATGGAAATATCAGATTTAGCCCTTCAACATTTCTCTACACAACTCTCTCTAATCAAATCTCAATAGCAAAAATAACCCATAATGGAGAGACAGGATAAATTCTGGCATGATAAGAATAGTGCTCTTACATTTTATCACAATTTTTTGGGAAAAAAAATGGTGCTGATGAGATTCCTATGGCAGATGAATCTTTGTGAGGCCTAAGTAGGTGGGAGAAAGTTGAGATAAAATAAAGAAGAAAGATGACAAAGGATATGGGCTTCTTATTTATATTTCTGATTTGAACATTATATAAGACTGCCTCTCACAGATTCAGGAGGAGCTTATTATAAATGCCCTATAGGCTACTGGGTCAGCCTCTTCCTGGTATTGTATTCAGCCTCCTTAACAAGCTCTCACAAGAAGTTCTCATGTTCAGTGGAGTTTGAGGGCCACTGATAGACACTAAAATAGTACATCAAAAATATTCACTGATGTGCTATGTGCTGTGCTAGAGATTGGAATACAAGAGCAAATAAAACAGGCCCACTTGGAGAATCCCCGGAAGCAAATTATGGCACCAATGTCAGTGAATTCTGGTAATTATTGCTATGGAAACTATGCAAAGTGTGAAACTTGAGTACTGCATTTTCAAGTACACTACTTTTAGTTTTCTTATGTGGAAATGCATTTTATTATCAGTTAAATTAATCTAAACAATTTATTGAGAGCATGCTTAAACCATCCTCCTAGCTAGCTGTTGCAGTCAGAATGTTTTGAAATTATGTGCCTAAGCCAAACAGATGTTTTGACAGAACTGGTAGGCAAAATTTTGTCTTCGGGCCCAACTTCTCTTTTCTTTGCCTCCAGTATCTCCTTGATGTCTTCAAAGACCTCTGGCCTCAAAGTGTTTCCTGTGCCCTCCTGTCAAAATGCTTTAATGACATGGATATAAGATAAAGTGCTAAGCTGATATTCAAGAGAAATGTGTTTGCACTGTGATGGTGATATTTAATAAACTACGTAGCTTTGAGCAAATTCCTTGAACTCTCTTTCGGTTTCCTTGTTTGTAAAAATAAAGTCTAAGGTTTTAGGAGCTCTAGTATTCATCCTGCACTCTTGTTCTATGATGCATTGAGTTCCCTGTGCATTGTACTTCAAGATGGGAACCGAGGTCAGGAAGAGACACTGCATGAAGAGGAGGCTTAAAGTTGCTCATGAATGTTAGAGCAGCATCTGAGCAGCACCTCTTGCAACTAGTGAGGAGTTAGAGGTTGAGGGCTGAGTCAGCCCAGCTCCACTTCTGACTTGGTTTGTGAGATGGGAATACATTCTTCAACTTTTCTGTGATTCATTTTTCTCATTTTTGAGGTGAAGACAGTATGTGTCTCCACAGTGTCACTTTTGGCATTTCCAATGATGAAATGCATTTAAGTTACATGTGGGCCTTCCATAAATGTTTCTTTATTCAGAATAAAGGAAAAGTTGGGCTCTTTATTTATTTAACAAGCACACACAAGGCTTGTGATATTCCAGAAACTAATTTAAGAGCTTCACTGTAACACTAACTATCCTTATAACAAACCTGTGAGGAACTATTATTGTATCCAATAGAGAGATGAGCAAACTGAAGTGCACAACCTGTCCATGGTCCCTCTCCATGTAAGCCAGGCAATCTGGCTGCAGGGGCTATGTTCTGGACCATTATTCTAAAAGCAGATACTGATGGTCAGAGGACAAGAAATGGAATGGAATGTGGGTAAGTGAACTATATGCTGTGTCATGTCTTCACATAGGTCATATGTCTCTGAAAAAGATAGAAAAATTAGAATACCTTTCAAGTAAACATTTACCTAGAGGAAGTCCAACCACTGCATGCTCCTTCTGAAGGATTCATCAGTCTAGCATCAGAAATATTGGCAAAGCATTTTAAATTTTTGTGGCAGCCCCTCATTAAAAAAAAAGACCCCATAGGATGAAAACTTCAGAATCTTGAAATGGGAATCGCTCCACTTCTTCAACAACCTATTTCCATGGGTGTTCCAGTCATATTCAGAGGAATGGAAACTCATTCCTTCTCTCCTTGGCAGAAACTCATCCCTACTGTAGCCTTGAAATCCTACCCTTATATTCTTACTCTCTTTATTATTTAGTACATTACATATTTACCAGTTTTCATATTTTAAAGGGTCTTAGTACAAATGTAATGTATGGCAGGAATAAATCTTGTTCCAGAAATAATCCCTACAGCTTGTTGCTTACCTGGTTGCCCTCACTTTGAGGGTTGGAATCTTCATTGTGACAGTTAGGTTTTCTTTAAACTGGAACTTTTACAACATAATGAAAAAAAATCCTGGAGATTGGAAACTATTATATGAACAACATAATATACTAAAACCCAGCACACTTATTTTTATTCAACTGACTAATAGATATCTAAAATTAATTTCCAAATTTGCTTTATGAGTAAATGGTTATATTTAACCAATTAGAACTAAAATAAGACTTCTGTTCAGAGTTGGTTTCTATTGTTATTTTTTTCTACTGCTCAAATTCTGCTGAACTTCACAGGTAACATGTGATTCTGCCCTGGGATATCACTTCCTTATTTCGAGTTCCTTTTACTATAAGCAGACTATCCTCACCCTCTGCTCATGTAATTGCTCAGAGGATAAGTTAAGAATCAATTCTACTTCTATCATTCCTATTTCAAAAGGAGTTCACTTTCAGCATCATGCCCTGCCAAATGCCTGCTATTAATTAATTATTGCCCTGGAGATGATTTCCTCTGATTAAAATATGGCCTTGAAGATTTCTGTCTCCGTTTTGGTTCTCTGTCTTCTTACTCAGCTCACTTTATTACCCTTTCCTTCATTAAACTCTGAGCATCTATTTGTGAGAGACTGCTGGGCACTGAGATTACCAACACAAATGAAATATAACCTCTGTGTTCTGGAAGATCACTCTTTAGAGCGGGGCAGCTATATACATATCTACAAAATTATTTGAGAGATATGTCCAGGTATCATGGCAAAGTAAAAGAAAGTTATTAACTGTATGCTAGCATGGGGGCAGAAGATGTCACATCAAAAAAAAAAGTGACTTCTAAGTTGAATTTTGAAACGGGAGTTGAAGGTGGGTAATACAGAAAAGGTGGGTAATACAGAAAAGCCAAACTGATCTACAAGGAATGCAACATGTGCAAAACCATGGAGAAGTTAGAGTGGGTCTATCAAGGAGACCAGAGAGAGTTTGCTATTCAGAGAAGTTGGTGACTCTAAGGTGACAGATGGTATCTGGGCTCAGTCACGAAGGGTCTTGGACTACAAATTGAGGTCTTCAGGATTGTACTGAAGAGCTTCCTTTGAAAGTATTCCAGACCTGTTTCAATATCTAAAGGAGACAGTTCACGTTCTACCAAGAAAAATATGGATTTATGCAGAAATGTCAGAATTCATACATATTTCAGAAAGTGTTCAAGTCCCAAACCACAGATTAACATCTGGTACTTTAGATGAAGAAGAAACATTGATTTAGGTGGAGGAGTGATATACCAAGGTCTCTTAGCAAGGGAAGGAGCTGGTTGATGTTGAATAGTGTGTGCAGTGACCCTGGAGAATAATTCTAGAGGTAGACACTAAGGCGTTGGTCCCTGAGGGTGAGTAAGAGTGGTAGTGTTGTCGGAAGCTGTGACTGAATTATGGGTCTTGAATTGTCCTGTGACAGAGGCAATGCCTCTCTTGGGAACTCTTTGTGCAAAGGCATCTATCTGAGACTGCTCAGTTGCTATGGTGATGCCCGGTTCAATAGGAGTTTCTGTGCCAGCCAAGGAGCTATTCAATTCTTGACCTTGAGGTTATAGGCACAAGATGATAATCAATAATTGGGCTAGTCATACTCATGACCTTGGTTCTACTTACTTTGAAGAAACTATCTCACAATAAATTCTTTTGATGTTTCTACCTACATAATAAACATGCTGAGCTTGTGGTGTGTCATTACCTCCCTACCAGGGTTATAGTCAACCACTGAGATCCAGCTTTTTCTCCATCTGTGTGTCTGTTTGTCTTTTCTCCAACCCCTCATCACCTAGTCCAGGAGTTGAATTAATGGTTGCTGCAGTAGTAGCTTCAGATCTGAGTCTTATTGTGGACATAGAAATGCTAGAAATAATTAATTAAACATGGTAGAGAAAACCGAAAATATGAAATAAACTGACTTCAAGGCTCCCCAAGAAGTCTGTTCAGTATAACCCTGCCTGAGGCCTTGAGTAGATTAGAGGCCTTGAGTAGATTAATGTCCCATTGGTCAGTATTTTGTCCTTTCATATTTTATTTAGATTCCTAAAAGCCCTTGCTATACTTAAAGAATTCCTTCCTTCCTTCCTTCCTTCCTTCCTTCCTTCCTTCCTTCCTTCCTTCCTTCCTTCCTTCCTTCTTTCTTCTTTTCTTGATAGAAAGAGTAACCTACAGATTAGTTAAGCTAAAACTTATCCTTGTTATTTCATAAAATTTGAGGTAAACAAATTTAATTTTCTAAATTTTAATAATCACTTTATAATCAATTTTACTAACTCCAAATGTTCAGAGACACTCCAATATTATATATTCCATACATTATTGCCTTATCATCTGTTTATTCCCTATTTAATCCACATTTTTAGATGCTTACTATCAAGGAAAATTCAAGGAACCAAGGATTTTTGTCAGGTTTTCATAGAAAATTTCTATAGAAATTTTTAGTGTGAAATTTCTTCTTTAATTCTATGATACAGTCACATCTTAGTGCTTTGAAATAACTGTCTAATTCGAGCATTAACTCAATGGTATTCACCTGACTACTTTTGAGTATAGACACATTAGATAAACTGAGTAGTCTAGGTTATAAAACAAAAACCTGTCATCAGACCTTTTATTTGTAATATGACATTTTTTAAAAAATAGATATGTGACCTGGTTTTAAAGGCTTGCTTAAAAAGTAGACATGGAGACGCATGATCAGCCATTTATCTAGTAATTTATAATTTCTTGTGTCACAGCATTCTGGCTCAGGGCTGGCACAGTTGTGAAAAAGACAGTGTTAACACATAAATCTCACTTGTACATCTGACAAAATAATTAATAGCATGTTTGCTTCTTAGTATCTTCTCCCATATTCTTTACAAACAATAGAAGTTTGCATGTGCCACAAAATAGCCATCGAACTGGCATATATAGTGAGGTAGAGAGGTTTCAGAAGTACAGGTGGAGAATTACTTCTATGAAAATGTGCGTATAGAATCATGACCTTGCAAGCCCAAGTGAGACATTAATAGAAAGGTCCTCTGTAGAAGAATCTACCATCTATCAATCTATCATGTGAATAGTAGTACTAGGATAGCCATAAGCATCTCACATCTCAGACTCTTCCCCAGTTTGTTACTGAATGGAAGACTACCTTAGTAGGAAATTCCTTTTAGAAGGTATTAAATTAAGCCAAGCATGGAGGCACACGCCTATAATCCAAGAGGCTCAGGAGGCTGAGGAAGGAGGATCACCAGACTCAGTAACTTACTGAGGCTTTGTCTCGAAATAAAAAGGACCAGGGATGTGGCTCAGTGGTTGCATGCACCTGGCTCAATCGCTGGTACCAAAAAAAAAAAAAATGTATTAAATTATCTGTATTTCTCTTTCATTTTAAAAGTAACATACTGATTTAAAAAACTGAAAATATAACTAGGTGTGGTGGTGCATGTCTGTAATCCCAGGGACTTGGGAGGATGAGGCAGGAAGATGGCAGGTTTGAGGCCAGCCTGAGAAATTTAGTGAGACTTTGTCTCAAAAAGAAAAAAAGAAAAACAAAACAAAAAACATTGAGTTTGTTACTTGGTGCACCCCTTGGTTAAATCTAAAGTACCATAAAATAAATAAATAAATAAAGGAAGAAAATAAAATGGAGCATGATAAAGGATAAAATTAAATTCACAATTCTATCATCCAGAAAGAGAAAAAAACATAAATATGTATTCAAATACAAACACACACACACACACACACACACACACACACAACTATTACATGGGGCTGTGCATTCTATTCACAAAATATTGAATGTACTTTTTAAATACATTTAAATGCAATTATATCATATAAAAGGAGGGACATAAGGAAATGACACTAAGAAATTTATTTGTTGGTACAATCAAATTACTACTGTAAAATCTGGTGAGTTGCCAGAAAATTTTTCTATTATATTTTTGCTGTTTTTTTAAAAATATTTTTTTAGTTGTAGATGAACACAATACCTTTATTTTATTTATTTTTACATGGTGCTGAGTACCAAAGCCAGTGCCTCACCCATGTGAGCAAGCACTCTACCACTGGGCCACAATCCTAGTGCATATTTTTGCTGTTATTAAGGAGTGACTATTATTATTCCATGCTAAAGTGGAATCCTTACAAGTAAATTTTCTACCAACAAAATTCACTCCAAAAAGGACTGACTCAAAAATGCTGTGAGATAAATATGATGATGGACATAGAGGCTCTTTATTATATTCTAAGGCAAAAAGATCAATAATTTCCTCATAAATTTATAGTCTGCCTTCATTTCAAAAGGATATCTATTTTCCCAAAATAATACATAGATAAAGTTTTGAACAAACATTAAAGAGAAACTAAATTATATAATAAATGAGTACATGTAATAGAAAAAAATACCTGGAGTCAACAAACTTACCACTAATTTTAGGTATTTGTCCACCTCCAGGTTTCCTATTAACTGCCTTTCTTTGGAAACAGCAAGCTACCATGTATCATTCAATGACTAGTAGAAGCTGTTATTGTCAAGACATTTTCTGGAACTAAACCCTGAGAACAATTTTTATTGATAAAGTCTTTTCTAGTTTTTCTTTTTACTTTTAAAAAATTTATGAAAAGATTTTATTAGAGCTAGCTTTTTTTTTTTTAGAGCCACTCTGTTCTATGTGACATTAAACTAGAAACTAAAGTTGATATTGTAATATTATCTTTGCAGTTACTCAATGGGGTAGGTACTACTATTATCCACCTTTAAGGCTGAGGGAATTAAAACTTGGAGACTTTGAATTCTCCCTGAGTAACTGACCTAGTAAATGGACAAAGCTCATTTGAAATCTATAGCTATTTAAATTCTAAATCTATGTGATGCCTACTATTATCCTGGGTGGTTTCTTCAGTAAAGGTGTCAATTTAGCAATCATATGTATGTAAAGTTTTTGAGGGAAGCTAAAGTCTAAGTCAAAAACATCTGCAGATAATCCATTAAAAGAGGGGCATAGCATTTCTCAAATTTGAATCTTCATTAGAATCACCTGGAGTGTATGTTGAAATACAGGTTTCTGGGCACAACTCCCCCGCAACAATCAGGTGATGATCAGAAATCAAGGAGGAGAAGGGCAAGGCTGAAGGCTGGCTGCATAGACCATAACAGGGCAACACTTCCCATCAAATCAAAGCTTTTCTCTCTTGTTTAGTATCGTATACAGAAGGTAGATGAGGCAAGGTGCCACAAAAGATAAGGGAAAAAATGTGATGCATACAAAACAAAAGAATATTTGTTAGCTTGTGTAGTAGACGCTATCAGAGCCTCACCATACCCCTTGTACCTTTCCAGTTGACTGTGCGCCAGTGCCCACTTCAAGCTATGTCCAAGGGCTTCGCTGGATCTCTAGAAGTTCACTCTGGCCATTCATGGCAGAACAGAAATGCCCAGGGACATGAGCTTCCCCAGGAAGCAGATTGATTGGAGTTGACATTATGTACCCTAGCAACCTTCCTCCTCCATTAGCACAACTGTAACAGGATTTTGTAGCATCTCTCCTGGAGTGTTCTAGAGAGATTAAGCTCAGTCACCCTACCTTCCCTGTCTCTGTATCAGTTCCCCATTGCTTGGTGTTCCTTGCACTCAGGATCTGCTACTGGGGAAATTCAAACTAAGGCAACAAGGAAGGGGTTCAAAGGTTTCAGGTAAATGTATTCATAGTATTTTGAGAAATAACACTAAGAGCAAGAGAACAGATGGAGTGGTGTTGAAGGAGAACAGAGGAAAGAAGACCAACAAGGAGAGAATTGCCAGTCTGGAGAGTCTGCAAGCACTGAACTAGGCCGCTGGGAGCTGGGAGGGGTGGAGACAGAGAGCTGTAGAGATGCTAGGGAGATATGAAGGCACTAGACAGGAAGGAGCAGAACTGAGGCATGGAGGGCAAATGAGGGGTCATTCAAAGAGAGAGCAGAAGACCAGGAGAAGAGTTTACCCATTCAAGGGAGGAGGCTACTCCTGGAAGAAAGAGGGCCGATGGTACCAAGAGCTACAGAGAGATGGCATGTGTAATGAGTTTAGCTTATTGGGAAACCTTGAATCCTTATAACTTTCTGTAAATCACTTTCACTTAGAATGATATGGACAGAATTCTGATGGTAGCAAACTGAATGAATAATAAATTGCAGAGACCAAGTGATTATAAGCCAGTCTTTGGAAGATTTGGCTGTCAGGTGAAGGAGAAGGAGAGGGAGGTTAATAGAGGGATGCTTAAGGTTAGAGATGGTGTTTTCTAAAGGTGGTGATGGTTGAGCTGATGGATGGACTATAGTGACAGAACAAGCACAGGCAAAAAGGCTGGGGATACTTTAGTTATTAGTGTTGGTTCCAGGAGACAGGGACCAGGGGGTAAAATCTTAACCATAGCAAGGAGTTTCACCTCACATGATCAAGTTGAAGATTTTTCACATTCCAGACATCTGAAGGGATGTACTTCATACTTCAATTGTTTTGATAAGCATTCCTGAAAACACACATAAAGCCAGGGTTTGTTGCAGATACCATCCTGGGTCATCAGCTATAGAAACAGAAGGTGATAAATATAACCAAGGACTGGGAGTGGGACAAGAAGGAACCCAGTATGGGAAATGGGATTGTAAAGTTTATAATGCTTTACAATGATTTTCAAACATTCTCAGAAGCAAAGAAAAGAAGAATGCAAAGAAAATGAGTTTATTTTTAATAATGCACTTTTTGTTTGTATTGCATTTCCCCTTCGTAACTGTCTTGCAAATTGTGTGAGCTTCTATCTTGAAAAAATAATGACTGCATGGTATGTGTGAGTGTGTGTGTGTGTGTGTGTGTGTGTGTGTGTGTGTGTGTGAGAGAGAGAGAGAGAGAGAGAGAGAGAGAGAGAGAGAGAGAGAGAGAGAGAGAGAGAGAGAGACTACTCATCACTCTGGCAGTAAACAAGTCAATGAACACTCCAGTTTTTAATGAAGTAGGTTATTACTTCTTTACATTAACATACTAACTCCTCCAACATCCTTTCCTCCCAGAACCTCCCCATACTCCTCAGAGTTTTCAATATTAATCCTAAATATAGCTCTGCCCGGCCTCTGTCTGAGTGTACAGACTTAGCAAGTTTCAGTTTTTCAGATCTTCTTTTTGGTGTCTAATTTCCTGAAGTCCAAGAGACAGCTGTCTGGGTGCCTGTGAGCTAAGATGATGAACATGCAGATATCAAGGAAATGGTTTTCTTACAGCAGGAACTCTATTTAGGTCTAAAATTGCCCAAGTCTTGCCTGAGTGTGGAGAATCCTAAGTCTCAGTTTGGGCTTAATTCAGAAATGTTCTTTCTTATTGAGGAGGGCAGTTAGGGTTAACTTCTTAATACTGCTTTACACAAGGCAAGATTTAATCTAAGTAATCTCCAGATGCCAGTAGTTTGACATTTCCATTGTGTATCCTATTGAAAAACAATGCCTACAGATATTTGCAAATTAAACCAATGGGGGAAATATTAATTTTTGAAATTAGTCAAAGAAGACTTATTTTTATTTCTGGACAAAAGTACTTTCCATTTGAGCCATTTCCCCCCTATCAGTCTGAGAAAAATAAAACATTTCATCTTCTCTGGGAGTCTGGGTTTCTAATAAGAGGAGGCTTATTTTCTGCATATTGAAATAGGAAACACTGTAGGCTGGTTTACTGACTTACTTCAGATAATATCTGCTTAGTTGAAGTTTAGACTTCATAAAATTAGTTCAATCTTTATGGCCCAAGTGAAATAGAATATCAAACAATTAACCACTTAATTTAAACTAGGTTAACAGTCAATCCAAAGTAATTCTAACATTGGACACTTTCACACCTTGAATTATTGATGAAGATAAATCTATAGAGTGGAGTATTGGTCATGACCCAGTGCCAAGATGGGTCATTTGGGACATGAAGTGGACAATTTAGTTTCTAGAATACAGTATTTTCATCCCTCTGGATGATTTATATTAGTGTTGTCAGATGGTTTAATCAGCGATTTTCAATCATTTTCATCTTGCAATATCCTAATGTTGTTTGATTTTATTTTATTCTTGTATCTCACCTCCAAATTCTATATAGATTTTTTTTTGCTTTTTAGTAAGTGAACTTATAAGTAGCCATTTTTATTGCAGAATTGTTTTCTTTGAGATACCTAAAATTCCTCTAATTTGCATTTAAAGCAGTTTTGGGAAACATTGGTTTAGACATAAGTAACTGGTGCATCTCGTCCTACATTTTATTCTAGAGATGAAAGAAACTGAGAGCAAGAGGAAGTGAACTGCTTAAAGTCAAACTTCTAGATTCTCATTGAGGTAGACTGATTACAAAATGGTTGCAATTGTTATTTTGTCAGTAAGGGCAATTGCCACCTGTATCCATTTATTGTAATATGACTTTGCAGTTTCTTCCATCAAAGGTGACATTGACTTCTTCAAACCTTGAATCCAACCTTGTATTGTGACTTCCTTTAGCTGATAACATTTGTAGGAATTAAGTGTGCTAATTCAGCAGCAATAGGTAACTAATGCATAATTTATTTTGTCTCTTTTTTTTTGTCCCAGAGTAGTCTAGAAAATCAGCAATACTCATAAGGGATTTTTTCCCCCTCAATTCCTGCTTCCAGCTATTTGGCAAATTTTCAAATATTTGTTTTTTCACTTGTGTATTGAGTGATTTGTTTGTATCTTCTACCTTGTAAAGCTTTCTAAATGTGCTTTTTCCTTTACTGTTTTTGAATTTTTAGGAACCGCTTTGGCTGGGACACAATTTTTGTCTATGCTAGTGGGCAGTACTATGTGGCACAAAGTTTTAATCCACTTAACAGCTTCCAAGCACATTTCCCTTTTTTGGCAGGCAGGTGATGCTGTCAGCTATGTCATACCAGTAGGCAAAGAGCAGCAAGCAAATAACCATTCATTGGGATGAATGAAATAACATCTCTGACCAGGGGGAAGGTCAAGTTGTGTTTGATGAATTTCAGATCTTTTCACCTTGAGCTATGCATGGTAGCATAAGGCATTATCATATGTAGGGCACAAATAGAATCACATTATCTAACATCTTTTTGTTTGGGGCAATTTTCTTATTCTTATATAAGCAGCATTATAATGTAATAAAATGAGCACTGAACTTTATCATAGAAATCTCGAGTTCAAATTCTAGACCATCCCACCCATTAACTGTGTCACTTTGAACAAATCCTTCGACTTCTTCTAACTGGACATCTTCATTTCTTAGTTGTTTTGGAGAATAAGCTAAAGCATGCAAACCATTTCCAGCCTGCAAACTTCAATACCCACTTCTATCTTGAACTTCTTACATTGGCAGTTGCTAATTGAACATTCTCTGCTGGATGTCCCCCACCCAAAATAGATCTCAATATGCACCACTGAATGTCCTGACTTCCCTGATTCTTTAAAAATAGTACTGATAAGCCCGGTGCAGGTATCCAACACCTGGAATCCCAGTGGCTTAGGAGGCTGAGGCAGGAGGATCAAGAGTTCAAAGCCAGCCTCAGCAATGGTGAGGTGCTAAGCAACTCAGTGAGACCCTGTCTCTAAATCAAATACAAAATAGGGCTGGGGATGTGGCTCAGTGGTTGCATACCCTGAGTTCAATCCCTAGTACCAAAAAAAAAAAAGAATAGTATTGATAGTTTGCCAGTTACCCAGGTTTCAAAACTTCAGATACGATTTTTATGGCTCTTTCTCAGATATTCATTTGCTTATTAATTTATACATCCAGTAAATGCTTACCAACCACCAGCTCCCTTTTGGATTGCTGTATATCCTCCCTCTACAGGCCCATCTGTATGTTTCAGACCAAGCTTTGCTCCATCTTCTCTCCATATTTCACACTCTGCTTCTCTGGATCTAACATCCATCTAGAATCTCTCCATCTAGACCTTAACCTGATTGTATTACTTCTCCACAGACTGTTCTTTCAGCACTGGTGCCTCTTATCTCTGGTAAGAACTCCTTTATTCCATAGGACTTCCCCTGTCCACAGTGGTCAGCTGTGTCATCTGAGCCAATTTGTTACCACCATCTCCATTTCCCTGTGGGAAGAAGAGACAAATGCTATGATACTGGAAATGTTATCTAAATTTAATAAATGCTATTTCCACATTTGAGAAGATGAGAGGGATGTTGACTGCCTCACAGAGTCACTGTGAAATGATAGCACACATGATTGGCACAGAGGAGGCGCTCACAACCTAAGAGCTCTCCCTAGAGATCTGGTCATGCCTGCACAACAATAAACTCAATACTCCTCCTCAAACAAGTCAAAATAGAAGCTTAGACTCTAGTTACAGATATGAGAATGAATTTGTTTAGAGAGATAGAATATAAAGGGCAATCCAGGTGGATGAGCACAAAGTGAAAAAGTGAGAAATATAAAGTAGTGAGTAGAATTTCTCAAGAAAGACAGATAAGCAGTGATTTGGAAAGAACTATTAGGAATGAATGGATGAAAAGAAATATGCAGAATATTTTAGGTGGGGAAGTTACTTGGAAAAATGCCTGAGAGTGAAACAAAGTGTCACATTGAGGTGCTAGCCTGGTAAAATGGATCATGTTTAGGATCATGTTTAGGGAGCTGGTGACACAGACTTAAATGATTGTCCTACCAGCAGAAAAACATGTAAGCTAAGGTTTCCAACTTATCCAAATTTACTTCCATTAAAGCAATGCATTTGTTTTGTAATTCTTGAAGAGGCAAGAGGAACTTCATGAATTTCTAAATCCCTTGCTAATGTTAATTAAGTGGTTCATCCCCATTTCAAAATGCTTGCCTTTAAATGTGAAATAATATTTGTGGAAAGAAATGTGTTTAAGCCATCATCCTTCCAAGGAACACTTCCTGTGTTTTATTTATGAACATTAGTTACCTTCCCTTTCAGTGTGAATTGGGCCAGAAAATCACAAATGCAAAAGTCTTTTGGATCTTCTCATCCAAGCCTTGCACATTTGGCAAATGAGGAAAAATAGAGAGGAAAGTTAAATATCTTTCACAAAGTCATAGCTAGTCGGTAGCTAAATGAAACTTTAAGTATAATGCTTTAAAAATTATCCTGAAGGACCTGAGATAGCCAAGACAATATAAAGAAGAAGAGCAAAGCTGGTATACTTCCACTACCAGATAGAGACACTTGCTCTGAGGCTATAGTAATTAAGAAAGTACAAGATTGGAACAAAGACCAACAGAAAAGAATAGATTCCAGAAAAAAAAAACCCCACTAAAACAGAGCATCTATGTGAAAAGAGCGTCATGTACTTTCACAGGAACTCAGTGGTATTCTCAAGAAATTATGAGTGGTGGATGGCATGTATCAATGAAATCAAGAAGGAACCTCACATCAAACACAGAATTAATTTGAGATGCATTACAGACCTTAAATGTAAAAGCTAACTAAACCAAGTTTCTAGAATAAAACTTAGAGAATGTCTTCATGACCTTGAAATAGGTAAAGATTTCTTAACCAAGATGCAAAACCACTAGGCAAAAGGAGGAAGGAAGACTAATAAATTGGTTTCCACTAAAGTTAAGTATTTTTGTTTATAAAGTGATAGTATTAAGAAGATAAAAAGTAAAGCCACATACTGAGAAGTTACTGTAACCTATATATTTGTGAAGTTATTCTTTAGTAGAAGACAAAGAACTAAAAATCAATAAGAAAAAAAGTAGATAACTGAAATGGATTAAAGAGCTAAAAAGAAAAACGTATGAGGTTCAATATTATTAAAACCACAGTTAAAATACATATACAAGGACTGCCAAGATTAAAACATAACTATCAAGCTTTTATTCCCCCACATAATTTTACTGGTATATTACAGTTGTACATAATAGTGGGATATGTTGTTACATATATGTACCTGCACACGATGTAACTTATTATTGACTGATATCACTCCACAGCACTTCTCTGTTCTCTCCTGCCCCTTTTCTTCTATTCTGCTAATCTTCTTTTGATTTTCCTGCCATCATCTCCCCTTCTTTTCCTTTATTCTTCTCTAGATTCCACAAATGAGTAAAAAACAGGTGACCCTTCTGTGTTTGGATTTTGTTTAACATAATGTACTCAAGTTCTCATCCATTTTCCTGCAAATGACATTGTTTTTTTCTTTATGGCTGATTAAAACTCTGTTATGTATATATATCACATTTTCTTTATCCATTCATCCATTGATGGACACTTAGACTGGTTACATAGTTTGGCAACTGGAAATTGTGCTGCTATAAACATGGGTATGCATATATTATTATAATAATATGTATAATGACCTTAATTCTTTAGGATAAATACCAACAAGTAAAAATTAATTATCAACATTTGATAGTAATGTGAAGCAACTAGAATTATTTGTCACCAATGGAAATGTAAACTTTGATCCAATTTTGCAATCTTACTTAGTTAAACACACACACACACAGACACATCAAAGATAATGAGTGCATATGTCCATCAAAAGATATATAAGAGTGTTCAAAGAAGCTTTATTCATAATAACTGAAAGGGGGAAAACCCCACTGTCCATCACTAGTAGCATGTATAAATAAATAAATTATAGAATAGTTATATAATAGATATTACATAATGAAGAACAAATTATAACATGGATGAAAATTACTGACATAATGTTGAATAAAAGAATGCAAATAAAAAAGAATACATGTTGTGTGATACCATTTAATTTAAAATGAAAAACAGGCAAAATGGATACACGGTGACAGAAGTTAGAATAGTGGTTTCCTTGGGTTAGAGGTGAAGAAGGTGCAGAATGAGAGGGCACACAATGGAGACTTCCGAACACTGGGAAATCTTCTGTATCTTAACACAGATGGTAGTTCTCAGTATGTGCTCATATGTAAAAGTTAATTAAGCTGTATTATACATTTACGATATATGTTAGATTTCAAGCTTTTAAAAAAGTGATGATGTTATTTCCTAAAGTGAAAATCTAGGAAATCTAAGAGAAAATGTTATCTCATATCTTTTAGGCTAAATGCTTTAAATATTTGCTCTTCAGAGGTTGGTGACTCAGTACCATAGCTCCCAGTCTCTGTCTCGTCACAGCATACATAGGCCATGCTGTATTTTAATGGCACCTTGATATATTACACAGCCAGGGGAGACAAATCTGAGCTCTCTAGCCTTCTAGGCCCTGCCTGCCGGCCTAGAGGAATCAATATATCAATGAACAGTAATTTGGTTTGGATGATTCCATATAGAGATAGACTTCTTTAGCATTATCAAGTCAAACATTGGGATAAAGCCTGATACTGTCTGAGGCTGTTCTGGATAAGTTGGCTATGTAAGCAAAAAAGAGAAGTTCAGCAGCAGACTCTATTAGCTCTTTCATGACAGGTATATTTTTTACTAAATTTGCACTGTTCCTAAAGCAAAGAAATACTTTGTTAGGTAGCACCTGTACTTCCAAGTGCCATGAAGTCTTATCGGGGAAGAGCATTTCAATTTAGGTGGGGAAAAGGAAGTACTCCAAAGTCATCAGCTTTGTGACCCTAGTTTTCAATACTGTATGAGGCTCATCACCAGATTGCTCTTGAAATCTGTTTGGTGGAAAATACTATTTATATTTGCTACTATCTATCTTTGTCTATTAAATTACAGCCCTAAAGAACTGAATAAAATAATAATTAATAAAATGGCCATTTTATCTGTAGTCATTGAGAATTCTTTAAAATATAGTCTTAAATTTAGTTTATTTTTTCAGATACTATAAATATATTATTTACTCCAGTGAGTTTACAAAGTTTAAAGCCATATTTTACTCACCAAATTTTTCTACAAGAATTTGAAAAACAAGCAAGAACCCTGATGTTATCCAACCCCATGCTTTACAGATGAACTTAAGTCACCGAGGTATTATTCATGAGCTATTTCTCCATTAGAAATAACTTTTAGAAAACATTTTTCTTTTTGAGACATGCAAATTACTACTATTTTGCGTGTGTGTGTGTGTGTGTATGAGAGAGAGAGAGAGAGAGAGAGAGAGAGACAGAGACAGAGAGACAGAGAGAAACTTTTTTATTTTTGTTTAACACATAATAATTGCACTCATTTATGGGGTACACTAGGATATTTTAATACATAACATAATATATAGTTAAAAAATCAGAGTAATGAGCATTTATACTCCTTATCATTTCTTTATGTTCAAAGGCATTTTAGGTTCTCTCTCTTGGTTCTTCATTATAAGTTAATGTGAACTATAGAAAACCCAATATGATCAACACTAGAGTTTTTTCATTCTACTATGTTTTGATATCTTATCCAATATACCTCTC
Organism: Ictidomys tridecemlineatus; assembly: GCF_052094955.1. NCBI lineage: Eukaryota > Metazoa > Chordata > Mammalia > Rodentia > Sciuridae > Ictidomys > Ictidomys tridecemlineatus. Next base: position 190,310,624 of record NC_135479.1, on the reverse strand, counting down.
CTAGCCCTTCCCTCAGTCCCTCCCAACCTCTAACAATCACTGTTCAACTTTCAGACTGACATTTTAGCTTCCAAAATGAGAGATAGCATGTGGTATTTGTCTGTCAAGTGTTTATTACACTTAACAGAATGTGTTTCAGTTCCATCCATTTTTCTACAAAATGGCAAGATTTCTTTCTATAGATAGAATTCTATTGTATGTATATATACATCACATTTTCTTTCTTCATTCACCCATTGATTGGGATGTACAGGTTGATGCCATATTTTGTGAGTGTGCTGCAATAGGCATAGAAGTGCAGGCATCTGGTACGTTGATTTCATTTCTTTTGATACATATACCTAGAAGGAGGAGAGCTGGGTCATATGGCATATCCATTTTTATTTTCCTGAGGAACCTCCATACTGTTATCCGTATGGTTGTACTAATTGATAGATCTACCAACGGTGTGTTAGAATTCCCTTTTATCACATCTCCCCAGCGTTTGTTATTTTTTACTTTTCTGATAAAAGCCATTCTGACTGAGCTGAAATGAAAACTCATTATGGTTTTGACTCCCATTTCCTTGATGATTAGTGATATTGAACATTGTTTTTTTACATACTTGGACAATTGAATTCCTTCCCTTGGGAAATGCCTATTCAGATTGGATGCCCACTTGAAATTGGAATTTTTTTTTTGTTGAGATTTCTGAGTTCCTTATATATTCTGGATATTAAACCTTTTTGTCATATATATATATATATTTTTTAAAGATATTTTCTCTCATTCTATAGGTGGTCTTTTCGCATTCTTGATTATTTTCTTTGTTGTGCAGCAGAATTTTAGTTTGCCAAAATTCCATTTGTCTATTTTTGCTTTTGTTGCCTGTGCTTTTGGGGTCCTCTCCAAATCTCATTGCCTATACTCATGTCTAGAAGTGTTTTCCCCATGATTTCTTCTAGTACTTTCATAGTCTAAGGTCTTACATTCAGATCTTTGATCCATTTTTACTTGATTTTTGAATATGGTGAGAGAAGGTATCACATTTCTTTCTTTGGTCCATGCCTTTACAGTTTTCCCATCACCATTTATTAAAGAGACAGTCCTTTCTCCAATATATGTTTTTGGCAGCTTTATCAAGAATTCTTTGGTTATAAATGTGTGGATTTATTTCTGGGCTCTGTATACTGTTTCATTTGTCTATGTGACAGGTTTTTTTTTTTTCTTTTGCCAGTACCAATCAACGTTTTGGTTATTATAGCCAAATAAATAGACATGGAAGTGCAGGCATCTGATACGTTGATTTCATTTCTTTTGGATATATATACCTAGAAGGATGTTTTGAGATCAGGTAGAGTGATTCCTTCAGCTTTGTTCTTTTGGTTGAAGCTTGATTTGGATATCTTGGATTATTGTGTTTCTGTGTGAACTTCAGGATTGTGTTTCCCAGTTTGGTGAAAAATGCCTTTGGTTTTTGCACGGCATTATGTTTTGAACATGATGTGTTACTCAAAAGCTCCTATGTTAGTGCAGGAGATAAAAATATTAGATTATGAGAACTGTGACCTAATCAGTCCATTATAATTTGGATGGACTAATAGAGTGGTAACTTTGGGAGGAATGTGGCTGGAGGATGTTGGTCACTGGGAATGTGCCCTTGTGATTATGTATTTTGTTCTTGTCTCTTCCTACTCCCTTTGCTTCTTGGCCACCCTAAGCAAACTAGTGCTTCTCTGCCACTACCTTCTGCCATGATGCTCTGCCTCACCTTGGGCCCAGAGTGGTGGAGTTGGTCAACCATGAACTGAACCTCTGAAACCATAAGCCAAAGTAAAATTTTCTCATCTAAGTTGTTGTTATAGGGTATTTTCATTATAGTGACATAAAGCTGACTAACACACATTGAATCTGTAAATCATCATGGGTAGCATGAACATTTTCATACTAATAACCCATTTTTCAATCCTTAAACATTTTTGTTTGTGTCTAATTTCTTTCATTAGTGTTTTATAATTTTTATTTTAGAGCTAGTCTGTTTCCCCATTTCTAGGTGTTTTATTTTTGGCAGTTATTGTGAATGAAGTTAGTTTTATGATTTCTTTCCCAATAAGATTGACATTGGTGTATAAAATGCTACTGCTTTTTGAATGTTCATTTTGTACCCTATTACTTTCCTGAATTCATTTATCAGTTCTAATAATCTTTTGGTGAAGTCTTTAGGTTTCTGTCTATATTAAATCATCTCATTCTAAAACAGGGACAATTTGACTTCCTTCTTCCTACATCTTTGTCTTGTTTTGTATCTTAGAGGAAGTATTTTCCACCTTCCTCACTCAGTATAATGTTGGCTGTGGGTTTGTCAAGTATAGCCTTTATTATTTTGAAGTACATTCCTAATTTGAAGTATGCCTGATTTTTTCAGTTTTTATCATGAGGGGATGTTGAATTTTATCCAATTCCTTTTGACATTTATTGAGATGATCACATAATTTTTATCCTTCATTCTGATAATATGATGTATTCTACTTATGAATTTAGATATCTTTTTGCATCCTTGAGATATCCCACTCCATCAGGGTGAATGATCTTTCTGATGTGCTGTTGGATTTGATTTGCTAGTATTTTTGTTAAGAATATTTACATGTGAAAATCAGAGATATTGGTCTATATTTTCCTTTTTTTTGTTATGACTTTGTCTGATTTTGGTATGCTGACCTCTGTAGAATGAATTTGGAGGAGTTCCCTCTCTTCTAATTCTATTGATTAGTTTGAGAAGAATTGATGTTAGTTTTTTAAAATTTGGTGGAATTCAGCAGTGAAGCTCTTTGTTCCTTTCAGGAAACCTTTTATTCCCAATTTCATTTCACTGATACTGGTTTCCTCAGATTTTCTGTGTCTCCATGGTTCAGTTTTAGTAGGTTATATGTGCAAATTACTACTTTCCAAGATAGAATTCTCAAACTTCTTAACAACTTATTCCTTACCAAATTCTACTTGGTTGCAAGAAACATTGAAAACTTTTACCAGACAAAGCTTTAAATTTCAGCATATCAAATACAACATATGCCTGTGAACTTCTGTCTAACAAACAGAATCCTCCTTAGCTTTCTTTCAATATCTGTCCTTGAAGAGGTAAGATACTTTTTGACTGTCACAAAAATATACATAATGCTAGAGTTTCTCTTTCTCCCTTTCTCCATATCCCATTCACCCCATACTGGATGCTTAAAAATGGGGGTAAAATATTACCTGGGTTACCTAGTTAATAGATACAATAGTAATCATTTCTGTCAAATCCTTTCAAAATGATAAGCATTTTGCATTTGATGTTTCTAAGTACGTTAACTATGCTTCTTTGAAATGCATAACTTTATATCTGTTCTATATTAATACAAAATTTCAATTTTTGGCATTGGACTTGAGATGATAAATGATTACTTGTTAATCTAAGACTTATTCCTTTGTAATGAAAAAGACTGTAACATTTATCTTCTTTTAGTCTGACTTTAGGAAGTGCCACATCAGGATATGGTCTCAGAATTGTTTGTGGTATGATTTTATGTAGCAGTCTATAAAATTTGAATATAAGGATTACATTTATCTCTATCTAGTTTGAAGGATTTCCCCCTGTTCCACGAGAGACTTTAGATGTCCTCCAGACCAGAGCTTCCCAATTGCTGATAATACAGTGATTATACGGCAGGAATGACTAAGATGTACTGAGATACTATCTTCTTGGAATTTAATACAACTCCTGGAGCCTTGAAGCATCTTCAACTTAGTGTGTGTACAATTAGATTAAAAAAATGTTATGTTGAGAAAGATTTTATCTTTTATATAGATGAAGAAACTTCAGTTTCAAATCCATTGAGTTTGGAAAACTTTGTTACAGAGTTTCTTGCATCCAATGTTAGGTACAAAATCCAGATTTTTGTGGCTTTTGCTCTGATGGAATTTAGCATGAATTTAGCATTCTTTCCTTCTTTGAGTAAGATGGTAGAATTTAGTGGCTGCTCTTGGTGTATAGTTTAATGAGAAGAGATGACCAAACTAATTCATAATAATAGTGTGCTATTTTTTTCTTTGAATTTATTTTAAGGAGATTGATATCAATTCATATCAATGACTTTAAGAGAGAGTCTATCACACACACACACACACACCGCTTTTTGAAGTGGAAATTCACATTTAGAGTAGTTAATTGATTTGTCAAAGACTTCATAATTCTTCATAGCCATCTGTCTGGACCTAAGCTTATGCTTTTTGTGCAATGTCACAATAACTACTTGTTAAAAGGTATGGGAATTCTGCCTGCAAAGTAAAGATACGATATAGTTGATTTTCAGTATTTGAGAAGAACAGATAGTGGGGGTGGGGGAGGACAATGGGCAGTTGTTGTAGATGCCAGGAACTATTCTCTTTATATTGGCAATGGCTTTGAAGGAACAGGTATCTTGGGGTAATTTTTAAAAAGTCACAGATGTCTTGCAAAAAGAATCTTTGAATATTTTATTGCTGTTATGTCTTTACTAGACAGAAGAGTCAGGAATTTGAGGTTGAAAAATAACTACAGAGAAATAGAGTTCTACAAAGATTTAAAAAGTTGCACCCTACAGTGTTATTTTTAGATTCTCCTAATAACCACCTTGTCTCCAGTGAGAGTGAGGCACATAAAGAAAGGATGTATAAAGGGTGTTATCTGATCCTAAATTGACCAAAGGTATTGTCTTAATTTTTTTATATTCAATAGGCAACTCAAGGACATAAACTCCTTTATTTCCCATATATGGGTCTGTACATGTGGGATATAACTGGTATTCCAAAAACAAAGAAGGGAGAAACAAAGAGGACCAAAAATACCATGGCACATATATTTGGCAATTAAAATATTCTGAACTTTCCTTGGATGGATGATTGACTCTAGATTTGAAGAAGGAAATTTACAAGATGAAACTGGATACCTATTGTGCTAGAATTTAAAAAATCAATTAACAATAAGTTTCTTAAAAATAAGAGAAACACACTCACTCTCTCCATGACTGAAGATAGGACACCATTGAGCATGAACGTGCACATGGAAGTATTAATTGAAGCACATTGTACATATAAAACCCCATTATCTCATAATGTCATGAGGGAGAGGGAGGGAGAGAGGGAGATAGGGAGGAGGAGGAGAAGAAAGAGAAGGAGATGGAGAAAGATCATAATTCAGTTAGTAGCATTGAACAAATAACTAGAATACTAATTCCTTACTCTTAAAAATTTCCCTTGTCTTTTCTCTATGAACTATAGTCTACATTTTAGGTTAAATGTATTACTAGTTGATGAGAGAAATTTGTACCTTAAAAAATTAGTGGGTTAAAACAACAATTTATATTCTCACAATTTTGCAGTTTGATGGGCCTCATCAGGGACAGCTCTCTGTTCCATCTGAACAGCTAGGTTGCCCATCTAGGCCTTGAAAATTTATTTCCAAGATGTCATCACTCATGGTACTAGCACATGGGTGTTCTTTGTCAGCTTGGAAACCATCTGGGGCTGTCAGAGGAGCCCATGAATCTCTTTCATGTGAATCTCTTCATATGCTGCTTGGGCTTCCTCATAATATGGCAGCGGGTTTCAAGAAGGAGGAAATGGATGCTGGCAATCTTCTGAAAAGCTCGGCTTAGATGACACTTTGTGATAGGTTTTGGAGATCTATTCTACCACATGAAGACTATACGTACTAATAACTATATTGTATATTTTAAAAAGCACTAAGATATTGAATCTTAAGGGTTGTCACCACAGAAAATATGTTTGTGAAGTGATGGATGTTAATTAACTTAATCGATTCAAATCACAATGTATATTTATGAAAACATTATGTTGCATGCCATAATACCATTCTTATTTGTCTATTATATCTTAATAAAATAAGAAAAAAGAAAAGAAATGCAGTAAGAGAGGAAAAAAATCTAGGCTTGGAGCTAGCAGAGTGATATTTACTATTATCATCAGTGTCTCAACCCACATTCAAAGGATTGGAAAAATAGAACAAACTTTCTCAGAGGTGAGTGGCACAAGAAGGTGTTTAAAGTTACAGGGAATAATTTTTAGGTTTAGCAATGGCAGTCTGATTATATAAGAAAATGTAAAAAAAATTATAAGATGATGTCTGGGGTTTGTTTTATTTAGCAGAAAAGAAAAATGACAAGGAAACTAGGAATAAATAAAGAAATGGCTGCAATATCTTCTTGATAACTATTAAATTAGGTGATGAGAATATGGAAGGGTTGTGGGACATAACTTCTGAGTATGTGTAAAATTTTTCATAGTCATTTTTTAGAAAAATATCAGGAATTAAAATGCTATTCTTACTCTTAATAGAGACAATTATAAGGAAGAGACTCCAAATTCTAGTTTTATCTTTTGATTAAATTTTGCTATTACAGCTTCTCAAAATATTTCTTAAATAGTTCTCATTGAAATTACTCACTTAGGAAAGTATGAAGAAATAGAGAAACTTGCAGGGGTGCTTAGGATGCTGGGAGGCATAACTGAAGGACATCCAAACTGAGGGCTGATGACTATGTGATGTTCATTTCTTGTGTCAGATATCATCTGCATGAGGACCTAGTGCTCAAGCTTCTGTAGTCATCTTCAACCATGAAAGGAAGGCAGGGCAACTATACACAGTGCCTATGTCTCTGACCTCACTGACCCTTGGCCAGTGCCAACAAGTGCCAATCTGCAGCCAATCTTATATGAGAAGAATGCTTCTTAACAAATGCTCTCAGTCATGTGAACCATTACCTGCAACTCAAAGAATTCTTATCTAATAATACTTAAAAGCAGAAGGCACCAATATAAGTTTCTAGGTGTTGCTAATTAAAGAAAAGGGGAAAACATAGCTCTCCTTTCAAAAGGCATTAGAAATAATTGTTATTTAAATAAAAAAATAAGTATGGGATCATCTGACTAAGAAATTTCCAAGATGTAAATTTACTTTCATTATACAGTCATCCTTTGATAGATACCTAAGTTGATTGTATATGTTAGCTATTTTGAATATTGCTATAATGAACATGGGGGTACAGATTCTTCTTTGACATACTGATCTTATTTCCTTTGAATATATATCCAGTAGTGGGATTGCTGGAAAATATGTTATTATAAACAATGAAATACTATTCAGCTTTTAAAAAGAAAGAAATATGTCATTTGTGACAGTATGGATGAATCCAGAGGACATTATGTTAAGTGAAATAAGCCAGACACAGAAAGATAAAAAGCAAATGATTTCTATTTTATGAAACCTGAAGAAGTTGAACTCATAGAAAGAAAATAATAGATTGATTACTGTTAAGGGGTATGGAGATATGGGAAGTTGGCAATAGTAGAGATTGCTAGTCAAAGGATACAAAGTTTCAATTAAATAAGAATAATTTTTAGGGGAGAACTACTGTCCAACACAATGACTATAGTTAACAATGTTTTGTATAACTGTAAATTGCTGACATAGTAGATTTAAGTGTTTTCATCGAAAATAAGTGGTAGGTAGATAAAATAATTCATATGTTAATTAATTTGATATAACCATTCCACAGACTTACAATTGGCCTTCTGAATCTCTGGATTCCATTCATGTGGACTCAACTGACTGTAGATTTTTCTAACTGCAGATTGAAAAGATGGCATAATTTCGTGTGAACATACTTTATATACATAGTTACAAAAAACTGTTCTGTGAATGGGTAATTATGAATGTAACGCACTCCACTATTGTCATGTATGTAAAAATAATAAAAAGAGAAAATATTCTAAAGAGAAAAAAATGTCTCTGTGCTGAACATATATAGTCTGTATTCTTGTCATCCTTTCCTAAATAATACAACTACTTACATAGCATTTGCATGTGTGGGTATTGTAAGTAAAAGAGATGATGTCCCATTCAGGTTATTTTCGAATAAATGCCATTTTATTTAAGAGGCTTGAACGTTCATGGATTTTGTTGTCCACCAGGAGTCCCTGAACCCATACCCCTTGGGTACCAAAGGAGGACTATATTTCAAAGCATATGCAATGCTGATTAACTTGATTTAACTCTCCACATAAGTATTTTAAAACATCATGTTGTACAACAGAAGTATTTTTTTTAATTTGGCAATTACAAATAAATAAGAGGAAAAAATAATATTAAGTTAAAACAAATTTAACTTTTAGAAATATTATTATATGTAACAATAATTAGACTTGAAATATATCTAAGAATAAAAGGACTAGATATATATCGAAGAATCACCTGGTTGCTTCTTTCACAAAGCTATGTTTATCATGGCCATTTCAAAGAGAGTTTGCTCTAGATATAGAGCTAAGTACTATCCTACAATTTACAGAAGATGATAAAGATAAAATTTAGGATCAGAATTTCTGGATTAAATTCTAGAATCTACCACTTTATAGTTTTGGCCTTGGGAAAATTACTTATTTTTAGTCTTAATTTCTACATCTTTAAAATAGAAAAAAATACTTTTTAAGGTTTTGTGAAGGTAGAATAAGACAATATACAATGAGTGCTTATTTTTACAACTTACTAAAGTTACTGCAATCAAAGCAGCATAGCACCTTAAAATATACAGTCTGGAGAATCCAGACATAAACTCTCATAATGCATGTAGAATGATTTTCAATAAGGATATTTAGACTACTCAATGGAGAAAGGATATTCTTTTCAACACATGGTGTTGGAAAAACTGGATATGAACATGAAAAATAATGCATTTTGATCTTTACCCACCATATACAAAAATTAACTCAAAATGAATAGAAACCCAAATATGAGAGTTAAAACTGAAAAATTCTTAGAAGAAAACAGGAAGAAATCTTGATACTGGATTTGTCAATTGTTTATTGGATATGACTTCAAAAGCTTGAGCAACAAAGGCAAAATAGATAACCCAGATGAATTAAAATTTCTGTGTATCAAAGAATATTATTAATAGAATGAAAAGCAACCCATAGAATGGGAGATAATATTTGCATGTCATATCTAACAAGAAATTAATATTGAGACTATAACTCCTACAATTCAACAACAAATAGCCTGATTAAAAATGGATTTCAATAAACTCATGTATCCAAGGGGATACAACAAATAGCCTGATTAAAAATGGATTTCAATAAACTCATGTATCCAAGGGGATACCAAGAATACTGATTTTCACAACTTACTATAAAGCAATTGTAATCCAATTAGTATGGAACTTTAATAAATATACACATATAGACGAATAGTATAGCACTGAAAACCCAAGGAAGGTATGCAAATGATCAATAAACACTATATCACTAGTAATTAAGCAACTGTAATAAAAACTATGAGCTACTACTTCATCCCCATTAGGATGGCCAGTGTGTAGATATAAATTTAAAAAAAAAGTGTTTATGAGGATGTGGAGAATAGAGACCTGGGTGGGAATGTGACATGTTTCAGCCACTGTAAAAAATAGCACGGTGGTTCCTCTTCAACAAAGAACTACTGTATGATCCAACAATGCTACTTCTGGGTAAATACCCCAAAGAATTGAAAACAGGGATTTGAGCAGATATTTTTATACAGATGTTCATAGCAGCCTTATATACAATTGCCAAAAGATAGAAGCAACCCAAATGTCCATCAATAGATGAATGAAATATATCAAATAAAATATGATATACAAATAAAATGAAATATTATTCAGCTTTAAAAATGAAGAAAATTCTGACATGCTATATCGTGGTGGATGCACTCTGAAAACATTAGGGTAAGTAAAATAAGCTGCTCACAAAAGGACAAATATTGTGTAATTCCATTTATATTTGATATCTAGGGAAGCCCAGTTTATAAAGGCAGAATGTAGCATGTGGTAGCCAGGATCTGGGGAGAAGGAAAAAAATGGGGAGTTACTATTGAGTAGGTATAGAAATTCAGTTAGTGAACTTAAAAATGTTCTGGTGATGAGTTGGAAGATTGTACAATAATGTAAATGTACTGAACACCACAAAAGTGTGTATCTAACAGTGACTAAAATGGCAATTTTTATATTATATATATATTGACCCAATAAAAATGTGCTTATCTTTGTATCATGTCATGCAAGTGATTAAACTTTGTAACTTTGTGGATGTCAAAAAAAAAAAAGAGGAATGGAAGATGGGGAGGAACATAAGAGAGAGCCTTGATCTGACATATTTAAAGGGAAAGGGTTACTTTCGCATTGAGGAAAGATGTGTCCTTCTGGGTTTTGCTTCATTTTTTAAATATAGTTAACTAGACCTACAGTTGTTTATGCTGCATCCTGCCCCCACCCCCTGATTTTAGGAATATCACCATCACCTTTGATATCTATTTACACAGATCATGGTTAAGTCTCATTCTCTCATTTCATTAGTCAGGGTTCTTCATTACTTTAGGAAATTGTTTGTTCAATAAAGACCTATCTCATTTGATAATGGTCGCTGAATCCCCTGGATTATGGCAGGGATTTGATTTTGTAATAATCTCTCAGGAGAACTGTCCAAACAGCTGTGAAGGCAAGACAGAGCGACCAGGGGCAATCGTATTCTTTAAAGCACAGCAAGAGAGACTGAAGCTGATCAAAATGAATCTTTTCTGCTTTTCGCTGGTGAGTTCTTTTATAGGCCCCATTTACGTTCTCATTTTTATGTTGTTGCGTCAAATAAAAGGAGTGAAATTAAGCTTTTATCCTAAGCTTCCTGATGTCAGTAATACATTTAGTGTTTCATAAAATAGTTCCCTTCAGAAAGAACAGAAATAATGCTTTCATTTAGTGCCTGTTAACTCTGTTCAGAGACAAGCAACTTAAAACAAATACATTCACCTACAATGATTATTAGTAATTTAATATTTTTATGATGACTTTAAAAGTATGGTCTTCTGTGCACAGTACTTTTGAGGGACTACTTTCTTCTACTTGTTATTAATATGAGAAAAACTGTTGGAAAATATGCTGCATTGGGGTTACTTGCTTTGCTTTGAGATATTCCAGGAATCAAAAATTTTTCTTTATTGTTTGAGTAATGAATTGCATTCAATGTTGGCTTGGTTAACTTCCATAGAGGCAGTTTTCTGAGTTACACTGAATTGTAAATGCAAGGTACAATAGATGAAGCCAGTCCTGGAGATGTGCTCACTCAAGGGTATAAGCATCTCTCAAATTCCTTTTTTACATTATTACTTTTTATTTTCTTTAGCCTGAGGTGGATCAGTGAAAGTTATCAGGTAGTCATAGATCTGGAAATATTTATAATTCTAACCTGCAATTGTGACCATATGCCAATGCTTAAAAGTGGATTTAAAAATAATTTTATTCATTTCTATCTGTGTTTACAGCAAGGCGTTAAGCCTATTCATTGGCATTTCAAGATGTCGTTGGGCGATCCCTCTCATTTGGGAAAATAAAATGGTCTACTTTTGATGTTTGTTTTCTTTCCAAATTGCAAATAAGATTAACATAAGTACTAGAGATGGTGCTAACATACATTGCAATACCTAAACAGGCGGCATTTTAAGCCAAGATAAGGGATTTAATCTCGGAGCATCTTGAAAAATAAAATGCAATTGTGAGTTGTGAGAGGCTGAATCATCGAGTTTAAGTTGCCTGTGTAGTCCAATTTACTAAATAACTGCCAGCTCTCAACTTTGCTTTGTGCCATATAAATCTGACTACAGAAATCCCATTTCAGGTGATTTAAGTGGTATTTTGCATTTTTTTCTAGTTGATCTAAAATAGCTATATATGGTTTATCTGAATACACTTCCCATGGAAATAGGCAGTGTAGCACCAAAGAGGATTGCATTCTGAAATCATTTTGAATGGTAATATAATCAGTATGCTAATGTCTCTATAACATAGCATGGTTCAGCATGGTATAGCATACACTTGTAATCCTACTGCTAAAGACATATGACTATATAATGAGCGTGATTGTTTTTCTCAGTAATATAGAGAAGGAAACACATACTATAAAGAATTTCTTTAAAGTCCTGGCTCATGGACTTGATGACTGTAACATGTTTTTCTATCTTTAAAAATTATGTTTATGAAGTTACTTGCTTAGAAGCATTTTATTAGATTGAACCATCAAAGACACTCAATCACGTGTTCAAGCATTCCAAAGTTTGTTATAAAAATTAATTGCTTTAATAAGAAAATACATATGTAATATTTGAAAAATACTAAAGTTCTTTTTTAAAAATTCCTTTTCATGGAGTAAATAAAAAAATTAGCATATTGATTCTCAACCAAAGTGTTCTGACAGCGTACTTTTATGATCAGTAAACAAACAAACAAACAAAAAAAGGTGGGGGGTGGTTAATAAGCTTTTACCAGGAATTTACTCATAATCCAAAACATATTTTATTTGTCTGTAAGAATGCAAACATGGGACTCTGTTCATTTCAGATATGAAAATCATTGAGTGGAAAGATTACAGAATTTAAAAATGAAGATATATATATATATGTATATATATATATACATATATATATATTGATTTAAAGGTCAATATATATATTGACCTTTAAATCTCTGGGAAGCAGGTGATTTTAAATATTAAGTATATCATGGAGAAAATAGTGAAAGAGTTAAATATTCTCTTATTTCAGTGTAGGGGGGAAATTGTAAATCTTTTAGTAAATGGGGTTTTTAAGAGAAATATAAAGCAGAAACTTAATAAACTACCCATTCAGAACCAGGAGTACTATAAATAATCCATTAAAGGTGATTGCTATTATTTTGGATCTATAAACTTGAAATGGGGTCTCTCAAAAGGGAGGCAGAAATACTCCTTTATATATGCCACTCTGACTCCACAATTTTTCTTGGGATTTTATGTTGTGATGAGCATTTTTAAAAGCTTGGTCATTTGAAGCAAAGTGATTTTCTTATTGGGCTCATCATACAGTTATTGAGTTTAGCATGACTTTGTAACCCATGAGGTTGTGAATCAATTATCCCTGCACCATTTCTTTAGTGATTTGAAGCCCTGCCTCTATCTTTATTTTGACTTTCTAGTCTATCTCTCTTTCCCTCACCTTTTGCTATTTCTTTGACACACCTATTTAATATAATTCTAATGTCAGGTAGATACCTTACTTAGAAGAATACATCCTCCTTCTCCTTCCAAGTTTTGACTTTTAAAAGTCTTTGTTCTTCTTTATCAATTTAGGATCATCTAATCAAAATCCTGCTCCAGATTTTCATATAATTTGACAGCAGATCCTAAGTTATCTACAAAAATATACAGCCTTATTTTTATCAATTCATTTAATTTTTTCATGGCCTTTAGTGATGTTTTAGAATTTTCTCTATGAAATTTTTACACAAACTTGGTTCAATTTGTTGCTGGAAATCTAAGTACGTTGGCTGCCATTATAAACATTTTTTCCTTAATTTGCTTTTGCTAATTTATATATACACTGTGATTTTTAGATATTGGTATTACAAATAAAGAATTTTGCTAAATTAAACTTTCTTGGTAGTCTGTGTGTACTCAGATTTTCAAATGCAATCTATCAATTTCCTTCTTCTCAACTTCTTACTCTCTTCTCTGACATTGACAGGAGAGAATGCTATGATGCAGGCATCATATAATTTCTAACTAGGATTTGTGCAATTACTTCTAATTGAGTTTACCTAAGGAGTTTGATAAACAACCCTAATCAGGATAAGAAAGTCCCATCTTTTCCCAAACAGTAAGATTTTTTCACAGATATTAAAATTTTCAACTGCCTTAGAAGATTTGTTAGGATAAACATTCTCATGAATATTTAATGTATATTTATATGTTGAAACATCCTAACATTCCTGTATTAAGCACGGATAGGCCATGATGTATCTTCATATACACCATGAGTTTTAATTTTCTTGACATTTTATTAGGATTTTAAAAAGCAGGTTAAGAAAAATTAATCTATTGTTTTCTTGCATTGAGCTGAAAGTGCCATCATTTTCTTTTGCCAGAGTTGCTGTTTGTCCTATGTTGTAGCCTCTCAATATACTTTGTCTGCATGTTCATGTCTTTTCCATTTTTCCTCTAATGCTGCAGTCTGGGCAAAGTCTTCAGCATTTTTGTACTTCTCAGGATAGAGAAGTTCATCCCAATTTTCAATTATTCAATATGAATGTCTGCAATTATGATATTCATTTTTAAGGTTTTTTTTCAAAATTGTTTGGTTTTGCTCCTATTTAATTACTCTTGTTTCATTATAAATTATTTATTTTTAATCAGATATTATATTTTCATTTATCATTGTGAAGATCATAAATATTCTTTCTTAAATTATTTCTCCATCTGTTTTACGATTTTAGTTTCATCTGGAATGAACTGTTTTATTTTCAGATTTTCTGGTTGGCTCTCTTTCTCAGCATTCGATCCCTTCCCATGCTTTGGCTTTTTGAATGACAAGTCTCATCTTTCTCTCTTTCCCCGTGCTCTTTCGCGCTCTCCTTCCTGGCTTCTTCATCTTTCTCTCTCTACTTGTAGACATACCTCTCAAGTGTCTCTGTGGCCTGTTTAGAACCAGGAGTACATTGCTGGTGCTGGGAGTTCACATCCAAGGTGATACATGGTGTATTACTGATCCAGACCCTGAACCATTGGGAGCTTTATCTCATTTTGCTGGCAGTGTTTTGAATTTTGTTTTTCTATCCTTTAGCTGCCTATAAGCAGAACCCCAGCAACTGCTGACAGAAGATTCTTTTCTGTCTCATTTAGATTTCAGATAAAGTGCTGTATGCGGAAGACATCTTATTACCCCTATGAGGTTTAAGTCTGGCCCATGCTGCCTGTTACTGGAGGAAGGTGTAGCACGCTCTTTTGCTTTGCTCACTCTGTGTTTCTGTTGGTTTGGGGTTCATTTCATGTTAATAAATGTTAGAGCCTGCATATCTTCCTTAACATCTTATTTTCACAATAATGTGCCATGTGTTTGGAACAGTGGTTATGCAAAATAAGAAACTGCAAAGCATAATGGCTGAAAGTTCTAAATGTAGACAGTGTACTCAAACTTTACTTTGCTAATATGGTAATAAAATATGTTTTTAAAAACAAAAACATCTTCAGTACAGTATGTTTAAAAAATAAGTTGAGATATATAGTCCATCAGACCTTTGTATTGATGACACCATCATCAGCATCACTAGTTAATGTACCTAGAATGAAGTATGTAACTCTCTCCTTTAAGTTTGCTTGCAGATGATGCCAGAAACTAAAACTCATTCTGTCTAAAAATGGAGGACAAAAGCAAGTCAATTAAGTTTACTTCAAAAATGCAAGGAAAAGTCATAATATCATTCACAATGGTTTATATATGTCACAAAAGATTAAAAACAAAGAATATTATTTGTAGTATGCATTTTCTAAACACTAATATTAATGCCTTTACTATCTGTGTGAAATACTTTTGCTATTTCAAGGAATACAGAGTTTTCATTTTATCATTATGGCTCCTCTTCATGGTGAATAAAACTGCTGCTTTACAGCTGAAAATGCTCAAGTATAGCAGATTGTCTTTCTTATACAAGTAAGGGATAGTAAATAAAGATGCACGTGATTAAATCCCGTGACCCAAACAGTATATTGGATGGATCAAGGAGGCTTCGTTATAGGAGTTTGAACTGAAAGTCTTCATCATCATGCCTCTTGAGGAATTGCTTCAGTTTTTTGATCATGCTTCTTCACGTTTAATTCTTTTACTATTTGTTATTTATTTATTTATTTTTATTTTCTTTTTAGATATACATGACAGTAGAATGTGTTTTAATGTTTTATACATAAGTGGAGTATAACTTATTCTAATTAGGATCCCATTCTTGTGGCTGAACATGATGTAAAGTTTCACTGGTCATGTATTTATGGATGAACACAGACAATTTATGTCCAATTTATTCTACTGTATTTCCTTTTCCCATCTTCACTTCCTTCCCTTCATTTCCCTTTGTCTAATCTAATGAACTTCTATCCCCACCACCCCTTACTGTGTGCTAGCATCTATATATCAGAGAACATTCGACCTTTGTTTTTGGGGGATTGATTTATTTCACTTAGAATGATAATCTCCAGTCTATCTGTTTACCAGCAAATGCCATAATGCCATTCTTTATGGCTGAGTAATAATATATTATCATGTATATATATCATATTTTCTTTGTCTATTTATCTGTTGAAGGGTACCTACATTGGTTTCATGTCTTGTAAGTGGTGAGAATGCTTTTCTTCACTGTTGTGTTCGCTGCTGAAAAGTATTGTACTATAAACTCTTGATCCCTGTGTCTAGCATAATTAAGGCAGAGTACTATGTATAGGTAGGTTGATAACTTAGGTGCTATTTCAAGGAAAATGATTTTTTCTCTTAGTCTTTAACTCACACATCTCTGCCTTGCAGGAGGGATCTACGGATAGCTTATATGAACCAACCTCAGGGCAGCAAGCTAACCAAGAAAGCAGCCGTGGAGGAGCCAGCTGTCCTGTCTCACCCACTGAGGACAGGGCACAAATACACCACAATCTCTTCATGGTGAGTAAAGCCTTGAGTGCAGCAAATTTCTTTTCCATTGCATATTTAGACTCATTGCTCAATGACACCTGTTAATACAGCAAAAATCCACTGTTCTCAGAAAAGTTCTTCATTTACGTTTTTTTTTTTTTTTTTTTTTGTACTGGGGATTGAAATCAGGGGTATTCAACCACTGAGCCACATCCCCAGCCCTATTTTATATTTTATTTAGAGACAGGGTCTCACTGAATTGCTTAGCACCTCAAAGTTGCTGAGGCCTGCCTTGGCCTCCTATGCTGCTGGGATTAGGGCATGCGCCACTGCACCTGTGATTTTGTTTACTTTTAGTTTCTGAGTTTCTCCTCGTTGTGGCAGCTTTCATGATTTTGGCTTAATATGAACTACTCCTTATTGATTATGCATATAGTATATATTAGGTGATCACACAAATTAAAATATTTAATACTCAAAACATTATAATTACAGACATTTTCTTGATGAGAAATTGCAGGAGAGAAAGGCAAGATAATTGGCCAAAGGCAATAAGCCATTATGTGTTACATTGGCAGGTGTCTTCATCAGTGGCTTCTGGTTAACCAGTTCTGGGTGTGTGTGTGTGTGTGTGTGTGTGTGTGTGTGTGTGTGTGTGGTGTGTTTGGGGAGGGGATACATGGATTTGTAGAATATGTCAACTCCCACAACGTAAACATGTGTCCCTTCTAGCTAATTTACAGCTTCCAAAGGTTAGCTACAGGATTGCAATACCTAATATTTAATTATTAATTATTTTGAACACTGACTTCAGCATACCACCATCAGTTTTCCAATCCTGTAGCCTAACCACTTTACTAAACTATTTCTTAAATTTGCAAACACATATTATCAGCTTAAAAAATAGGTTACCAGAATGGAAATGCAAACATTTTTGTAAATTATCATTAAAGTGACAGAGATACAAAGTTCTCTGAGTTCTGCAAGAACAGGGACCTTTTTTAAAATAATGCTATCTATTCTAACTCTTAGTTGTGCTGTATTTAAAACAATTCTATACTAAAAAACTTGTTTAACTTCATTGTGACTCAGGACAATAAAATATTTTTAAAATGTCTGCTGCAAGTGAGAATATTTTAGGTATCATCTCCTGCCCTTACAATCAAACTTTTGCCCAATAAATCACAAGTAATTAATGTTAGTGATAATTTATGCAGTGCCTCTGTTTTTGTAAAGCACTAAACTCAGTGATATGTATATATGAAATTATTTATATTTATTCCCACAACAATTTCAGAAAGGTTTAGAAATGTTGAGAAAAGTAACTTGCCAAGTTAAAAAGAGGATGTATGAGGATTCAAGCCCAGATATTTTTTACTCTAGAGAAAGGGTTACAATAAAGGCCTTCAGAGTTTTACACTTGCCTTCACACCCACCAATTTTGTTCTTTGGTTACATTGAAAACTGCTTATTTTTATGGCTTACAAAAGATTTCTGCTTCTCAGAAGCATAGATCAACTAGAAAGCAATGCTATTAGTGAACAAGTTCAACAATTAGTTTCAGTAAAATAGAAATAAGACAAAAACATTTTCAATCCAGTGAAAACTCTTTCCTCACTTCTATACCCTTTGCAATATCCATAGATGTTGGCATTGACAGATGTGAATATGAGGAGGCAGAAATATATTTTACATATTTATGTGTGAGAGAGAGAGATCATTTACATAGAGACCCTTCTTTGACCTCATAGAATGTTTATATGCATTTTCACCCTGTAATTAAAAGGAAAAATTGAATAGAGCCTGAAGATGTTTCCTCAAATGTGTGAATTTAATAAGTATGCATGACAAATAAACAAGTTCATGGCCAACTAGCCTACAAGAATTTTTTTTTCAAAAATCATGTATCTTACAACAATAAATGATAATAATAAAAACATGATTTAAATTGCTACAGTTCTCTCCCTTTCTGTTTCAGTATTTAGTTAAAAACTTATGTATATAAACAAACTTGTATGTGTATATGTATGTGTGTGCACACATAGGATATCTATATGTGTGAGTGTGTGTGTGTGTGTGTGTGTGTGTGTGTGTGTGTATACACACCCATAAACTGAAAGGTCAGTTTGACCATTGATTCCACCATTTCATTATTGAATTAAACTGATCTTACTAAATTATATTTGATAATTTTTATATTAGCAATGAAAATAGTTCCTCTGTTGGATAAAATAAAGTCAGTCTTCTAATAATGAAATTAAAAGATTTTAAGGATCTGCATTCTTAATCTTCCTAGTTCATGGTTTGAAGTTTTCCTGATTTTCCCTCTGAGCCTCTGAAGAACAGATTTCTTTTTTTAACCCTAGTATTTGTGTTTATTTCAGTCTTCCCCTTCCTTTCTTTTTTCCCCTAATTCAAGAGAAATATATTTTGGAAAAATCTTGACAATATCAGAAAAATATTATTTTTGACTGGGTTCTCCAGAAATACTGTGAGCACTCCCCTAATGTGGATTCTGCTCTGCCAGGAGTTCCTAACCCTCAATCTAATCGTGTCTGTAGCCTTCCCAGAGAGGACAGGTGCTCTCAAAAGCTGTAGCACCAACCTGACAGCACTGCTAGTTGTTACAGTGAAAATTACAACTCAACCTGAAAATAATGTCATAGGCCAGATGAATTGAAAAGAAAAATCAAAAAAAGAGAAGACTGCTCAGGTTTTTTTTTTTTTTGGCTTCTAGTAAGAGCTATTGTATTCATACATAGTTATTAAGAATTTTACTATTTGGAAAATAATTTTAAGCATGGAGGGGAGTTCCATGGACAAACATAAGATTATCCAGAATCTCAAACAAGATGATCTGGTATAGACCAACTGCACAATTAAGGGTAGCAGAGATGTTGGGGGAGAGGGGATAAGTTTTCCAGTGAGGAACATTATGTATAGTTGGCTTGTAATTAAATGCAGTAGTTCCAGGAGAGGATGAAAATTTGGAACTGATCCAAAGAGGAATCACTTAAAACATGATATTTTATTAAATTTGAAAAAGAGAATAATTTCATCTAGTCTATTAGCAAAATCAAGGAGTTTTGTAAGGAATCCTGCTAAAAACAGTGGGTAAAAACTCCATAGAGTGAACAAATATAAATATAAATATTATATGCATAATATATATAACAAGTATAAATATGAATGTTGAAAAAAAATGTAGTAGCATTCTAAACTAAGGACTGACCACTCTCTTATTATATTAAGTGTTGAATGTACATGCTTGGTCCTGTACATGCTGCAGTATCTCCTGATTATGTCCAAGCGTAATAAATATCTTGAATTAGAAAAAGAGTGAGAACATAAAATTTTGTATCTCTGCCAATTTGGGGTTAACTAGATCAAACCTTAAATATCTGGTTTGCCATCTATATTGATTGATGGAAGCAAATAATCATCAATTTTCAACTTCATTTTGTATCTCATAAATTAAATTGATGAGAAATTTGAGCCTTTTTAAAAAATGACTTTATATGTAAGGCAGGGGCTATGTTTCTTTTATTTATATCTCGCACGTAGTGGTTGCTCAATAAATATTTGTATACTAAATAAATGGATTAATGCAGGTGCATTTCTTAAGCTAACAAAAGTATTAATAATGGTGATTCAATGATGCAAGGTCTAAAAGTGTGAACTTTGGTGGAGGGCAGAAATGAATTCTCTACTTATGAGGTGTATGACCTTGGAAATGTGCTTGAATTCTCTAAACCTCAGTTTCCTTCTGCTGTAGAACATGGAGAAAGAGTCTCTTTATCAATCTGGCCAAGCATGATTGCAGACAACAGAATCTGCTCTTGATAATGTAAGCTGAAAGGATTTAGCACATACGTTAGAAGACCATCAGAAGGGATGATATTTCATATTTCAGAACAAGGATTGCAAATTACAGCCTGAGCAGCCTGAATTTATACTGTCTATGAACTAAGAATGGCCTTTACATTTTTAAAAGTTTGTTTAAAAACAAAAATAAATGAGCCAATAGAATGCAATAAAATCTATCTGCAGCCTAAATTATTTCTATCTGGCTCTTTACAGAAAAAGGTTGCCATCTCTGCCTTAGAGCTGTACCATACAGCCACAGGTGGCAATCGAGTATTTGAAAAATGGCTAGTCTAAATGCAGATGGCACTAAGTGTAAAAAAGTAAGCCATATTGTAAAGACTTCATATAAAAAGAGTGTGAAATATTGTAACAGTTTTATATTGATTGTTGAAATGATACTATCTGAGGTAGGTCAAATAAAATGTCAGTCATTTCTTTGACATAGTTGCTGGATATGGGGCTCCACTTCCGCTTCCCACCTTCTGGATTTCTTGTAAATGCATGCATTCTGCCACACTTAAGTCACATCCGTTATCCAGACTTCAAGGGAACTTGTGAAATGCAATTTTCAGCCTCTAGCTCCTGCATCCGGGAGACAAGGCAGAGGAAAACATGCCAGAGCCACACCTCTGCAGTAGGCACAAAGAGGGATTGACTTTCTGCAGGTGGCTCTTCTCTTTCGTAGATAGTGTCTTTTCCACCTCATGATCCAATTGTTAAGCTCATGTTGAAAATAACTTGGAGACAACTATCCTCTGATTTTGGGGTTTGTAAAATGTTAACAAATTAAAACATAATTTTTTCTCCCAGTTAAGATGGAGAAAAATGGCAAAAGACAAAGCTATTTAATACCATTCTATTTTAGAAGAAATTGCAAAGATTTATTACACAGAAAGACTTTGTTGTAACTTCTGGCTGCTGTTTTTAAGAGTGGCTGGACTTCAGGATGACCTAAAGATTCAAACAGATAGCTAAAACCCACCCTGAACCTATTCCTGTTCATTAGAAATAGCAGGACCCACATGTTTAATTTTAGACATTCTAGTAGTCACAATTCAAAAAAAAAAATTAAAGAGAAATAGGTGAAGTCGGTTTAAAAATCTATTTTACTTAAATGAATTAATCCAAAATATTTTCATTTCAATACACAACTAGTTATATTCTTGTATGTAAGCTAACACTTTGGGATCCAGTGTGCATTTTAATACTAAGCAGCACATCTCAATTCAGACACTAGGGCTTCAATGGTTAAAGTGAGCTCAGCCTCAGAGAAGCAATAAAAATGGTATGTTTTTACCCACCTTTGGTTTTCAAATCAGAATCAAATCAAAATTTATTTCCTAAAACGCATCAGGTACATGTGCAGTGCTCCATACCCACATGAACATTTGATGTTGGTGACAGAATTGAAACATCAGATAACTAGATAGTATTAATTGTCTTCATTTAGGGCAGTGTAAGTATTAAAGAGTAAAAATACTCCATGACAAGATTTGGTTACGTAGATTTAGGATGAATACAGATATTAAAATTTAACTACACTTGATAAGAAATATTTATTTACATATTTAGAAAGAAATAAGATTATAGGGAGCATAGGTATTTACCAGGGATGAAGCTGAGATGGAGACTCGGTTGAAGTGACAGGTGGAGTCAAGACTGGAGTTCTGGCTTCCCAAACACTGCGCTTGTTAACTGGCCTCTGCCCCAAGTGTGTTTGTGTATGGTGCAGGCACACATGGGTACATAAGAGTGAGATACTAGAAGAGGTGTTAGTGGGAGAATGTTTTTGGGAGATGAAAGTGAGGAGGAGGGCAAGATAGCATGAGGAAAAAAACCTCTCCACAATATAATATATATGCTAAATATAATCTGTTATCTAGAGGACATAGCAGACAGAACTGAGATTGGCAATGAAGTTAATAGACTAGCATTTTATTCTTGATCCCAGGCTGGGAACTGTGTATCCTAGGGAATGTTATTGAACTTCTCTGACCTTAAATTTTCTGAGCAATAGAATATGGATAAAAATATCTGTCTCTTCATTTGTAGGGAGGATCAAATGTTAGAAGACATTTTAAGCACCTGGCACAGTGTGTGTTAATGATCATTTCCCTTCCTTCTGCAAACCATCACACTGGGGCAGAGTGATCTTTTAATTTAATATCCTTGATTAAATGACTTTAAGTCAAACTCTAACTTGAGCGTCATATCGTTTTAAAATAATTTCTCAAAATAATTTGTAATCAGCACTCCTTACCTAAAAGCATTGATTTTTACTGCCTGGACAAGAAGAAGCAACAGGATTTATTGTTGATGTGCATTAGGAAACCTGAGATTTTAATCTCTGCAAATTGCTTCAAAATCCCAGGTGTAGTGCAATGTTTGACAATTCAACCTCAGATTCCCCACCACACATAGATAGTGGTAAACAAGAAAATCTATCATAGTGAACAATTGTTCACCTACTAACTCATATTTCAATGTTTTCCTTTTAAACTTAAATATATAAAAACCGAAAGTTTATTTTTTAAAAAATATATCCACTTATCCACATTCTGCATTCATGAAAAGCACAGGAGAAATCAATAAAATTGGTCCCAGCTACTAGATGTTAATGAGAGGGTAATATAGCAGAATCAAGCATAGTTTTAAACACAAACAATGTGAAGCGTGTCTAACAGTTGGTTAGAACTCAGTACTAATGAGGCCAAGGTCAGGGGTTTAATCCTCTTATGGCCAGTTAGTTTTTGCTCTATCCTGTACCCTCTAGCAACATTTGTGACCCCAGCCAGATATCTTGGATATGCACTCCACTGATCATCAAAGGGTCTGGGTTGGAGGACAGGGGCCACCACACAAAACAATTACCCATGACAGGAAAGGCAACTCCAGGGAAGATCTACCTTGCTTCCTTTGCCCGTGAAGGCTTTCCATCACTATAATCAGTCTCAAGGCCACCAGGTGCAAGTCTCAGCCTCAGCTTATTTTCATGAGAAAATAGCAAAAGCATTAAGAAAGAAAACTGAGTTCTCACCCTGGCTTGGTTCCTAAATAGCATTAAAGAAGTCATTATCCAGTCTGGAACTCAGTTTCCACCTCTACAAAATGAAAAGATTAGATTAGGTGCTCTCTAAGGCACCTTACTGCTCTCAAATGATTCCATGAATACATTTAAAGTTTCTTTTTTCTTGCAAGGGGGAAGAACTGTTTAACATTAAATGTTATTGTTTTCCTTTCCGAATTGCAGGCAGAATTCTAAGTTGGCCTCAAATGAACTCCTCTATGTTAGGTAGGATTTTCTGAGGAATGTTCCTAAGTGTGTGTGTGTGTGTGTGTGTGTGTGTGTGTGTGTATGAAAAAGAGAGAGGGAGAGAAAAAGAGATTTTAAGTAATTGACTCATGTAATTGTGTAGGGCAGTCTAAGCAGGCTGCAGACCCAAGGAAGAGTTTATGTTAAAGTGGAAATTTGAGGGTAGTCTGGAGGCAGAATTCCCTCTTCCTTGGATGAGATTGGTGGAAGTGTTCTTAACACCTTAAATTAGAAAAGATTAGATTAGGTGCTCTCTAAGGCACCTCAATTAATTGATTAATTGAGGCCCACCCCCATAATGAAGGGTGATTTGCTTTACTTAAAGTCTACTGATTGAAATGTCAATCTCATCTATGAAATGCTTTCATGACAACATTATAGAAAACATCCGTGTTTTACCACATATTTTAGTAATATGACCTACACATGTTGACACACAAAAATAACCATCATATCTGCCCTTGAGTACTTGTGTTGTTGCGTGACCCTCACTCTGCTATGTGACTTAATTTTAATTGAATATGGCAAAGGTGACAAGAGTGACTTCATAATGAGATTACAAAAGCCTTGCTATGAAATTGCCATTATTACTTTTTTGGATTGCACATTACTCTAAAGCAAGATCCCACATAGAAGAATCCCATGTGGCAAGGAACAACCAGTAAGAAAATGAGGCTTTCAATTTCACAGCCTCTGGAAAATTGAATGTTGTTGACAATCATTGTGTGAGGCTGGAAGAAGACCCTTTCCCTAGCTGAAACTACAAATGAGACCTTAGTCCTTGGGCCAACAGCTTTTTGCAACCTTTTGAGAGACTACAAAACACAGAAATGAGTGAGATGATTTAGTCATAGAAATTGTGAGATTAAGAAATGTGTATTATTGTCAGTCACTAAATTTTGGAATAATTGGTTGTGTAATAAAAAAATAACTGATATAGAAATTTGAATTAATATAAATATTGATCAGGGTTATTCATAGTTAATCCAATCCAAGCTAATTTAAGCCAAATAAAATACATACAAGTTACTCAGAGTTCAAAATTTTTGTAACTCTCAGCTTGCAGAAATTACTATAATAATTACTACTTCTGCCACAACCAGGAAATAGCCCAATCAAGAAGTCACCACTGCAGTGGTGGGTTCCAGAATCTATCTCACTGTCTCTGTTGAGATATGTGACATTCAAAAAGACTGCTTGGGGGTAATGGAGATAACGGGGATTTGGGGAGGGGGAGCATGGGGAGGAATGGAGGAACTTTAGATAGGGCAAAGGGGAGGTGGGAAGGAGAGGGGACAGGGGTAGAAAGATGGTGGAATGAGTTGGACATCATTACCCTAAGTACAGGTATGAAAACACGAATGGTGTGACTCTATTCTGTGTACAACCAGAGACATGAAAAACTGTGCTCTGTATGGGTACTATGAATTGAAATGCATTCTGCTGTCATATATAACAAATTAGAATAAATAAATAATTTAAAAAAAAACTGCTTGAGACAGGCACAATGGTGCATGCTTGTAATCCCAGTCACGGGGGAGGTTGAGGTGGGAGGATCTCAAGTTCAAAGTGAGCCTCAGCAACTTAGGGAGACCCTGTCTCAAACATAATAAGGGCTAATGAAGTAGTAGATCATGGTAACACACTCCTAGGTTCAATCCTTAGTACCAAAAAATAAAAAATAAAAAGGCTGCTCACACTTTGATTTTTCCCTATGTAGTATATTAGTGTCTACAACTTGGTGCCTATGATAGGTGGGATCTGAACAGTCAGTTATAGCAGTCAGGATAGTTAGATATGTTTCCTCCCTTTCTTCCCTACCTTTTCCATCTCCTCTTTCTCTTCTTCCTCCTCCTTCTACATACTGATTTTCAGGTAAATGAATGATAGATGTCCATACACATACACACACACACACACACACACACACACTACCCAAATATCTACAGAATAACATAAGAAATCATGTGATTAGATTCTGTAGTATAAATATCAAGTATAACTTCTGTAAGAATTGCCAAAAAAGAAATTTAAAAATAATACCATATAGTAAGTAGGAATACAGAATTTTGCAGGTTAACCAATATTAAAAATCCCAGCTTTGAAATTAACCAGCTATGTGATCTTGCATAAGTTCCCTAAACTCCTTAAGCTTTTATTTTTCTCTTACAATATGAGAAAAACATTTGTGTCCTCTTCATCATCAGGTGAGAATAAAAAGTGATGAGGTATTTCACATTTATGAGCACAGTGCCTGGCACAAAGTAAGTGATCAATAAGAAGGTGTTCACTCTAGGCATGTAACTGTGGTTTGTGGTTTAATGGTGCAAGCTGCATGGAGAAAGTGAGATTTAAGCTGAGCTTAAGAAGGAAGAACTAGAGTCAAAATTGGTGAAAGGTTTTGATCTCATCCAGGGAGGCCAATACAACAACAAAATGTGGTGAAAGGCAGGTGGGTAAGACATTATATTTGCACAGGGTCCTAGCACCTTTTATAAAAGGCCTTAAAAAGCACTTAGAGTCTAGTGCCTTATAAATGGATAAATGGACGTGTTGAAATGTGGCATGTCATCTTAGAATAGGTGAGTAATGGAGAGGTCAAGGTAGGTCACTCCCAGGTTGGTATTCTAACCACTTAACTGCATTTCTTACTTGGCTCCAAACTATTAAAGTTGGGAGTTTTTCGTTCTGCCTCCATATTAACATCAGCATTGACATAGCCATTAATAACAGAGACACTAAAGGAAGAAAATGAGATTAACAATGGCATCCCATCAGCTTGGTCTTCATCAAACTATGAACAAGAGAAGTCAGTGTCAAAACAGTGCATGTAATCCTTTCCTTCATTTCTGGATCTCATGACTTGCAACATGCCAACATATAAAGCATAGGTTGTATTCATTAAAAAGACTGCACTTTTCTTCCTCTGCTTATTTTTTTCCTATTATATGTATGATTGCATACAGCATATTCTGCCACCAATTTATATGTGACACTTTTGGGTGGATTTAATTGGTTTTTTCTCCCGTAAATAGAGATTTATGTTAAACTAAAATGGAATCAATAGATTAAGGTTAATTATGCCCTGTTCTCCTTTTTATTTCCTGGGCGTATGATACGATTACTAATTGAATCTAATGAAAGCCATAGTTATCTCTTTAATCATGTTTTTAAAGAAAAAGCTGTAAAGCAAAAAAAAAAAAAAGTCCATTCCCACTTCAATTTTCTCTTAAAAGCTTTGTCATCCCTATTGGCTTTGGGTAGATCAGGAATCACAGCTTATTTCTACTGAAAGGGATTTTAAGTTTCTCAAATCTTCATTCTATGGATGTGAAGAACTGAGAGGGTCTTTGGATCTTGCCCAATTTATTTACAGGGGGCAACGGGCCAGATTTTGGAGGTGCTGGTTTAGTTCTTTTCTATCATAAGAAGGAATTGATAATTTTACTCATCTCATTGTCAATCACTCTTCTTGCATGTTTCTTTGGCTTGACCTTGTTCCATTTGTGACTATGAGGATTAAATAAAATAATGATATAAGTGTCAGGAAACATGAAATGTAATATTAAATATGAGTTGTTCTTTCTGTATCTGAAAT
This sequence comes from Ictidomys tridecemlineatus, assembly GCF_052094955.1. Lineage (NCBI taxonomy): Eukaryota > Metazoa > Chordata > Mammalia > Rodentia > Sciuridae > Ictidomys > Ictidomys tridecemlineatus. The sequence continues at coordinate 190,283,333 of NC_135479.1, read as the reverse complement.
CTGGTGCAAATATAATCTCATAAATCACAACACATTTAGGGCTATTTAAGATAGCTCTCTGTTTCAAGAAATCTGAAAGGGATTTTTTATGTTTGTAAAAAAGAAGACTCTTTTATAATGCAAATAACCATCCCCTAGGTAACCTGTTTTGCCATCCTGGATATTTATAGTGCTATGAGAAGAGTTTGTTACTTCAAGATTGATAGACAGCTCACTTAGCACACCAGTAGACAAATGGCAAAGTTCATATGCAATTTACAAGCTCTATCCTTGATGGATTAGATATGGTCCCTGTGCATTCTCCAGGCACTACAAGCCATAGGATCAGCCCTGAGATGAGGGGCCGTGTGTGGATGCTATATATCACCCTCTTAGAGAAATCAGAATTCATTAGCTCTCGAGGATTGTTACCTCGAGACAGGAGCTGTGCGGGCTGGCAAGCAAGTCTCCTTTCCCAGCAGGATGAGCTGACTGTTGCTTTTTCTTGGTTTTATTCTCATGGGAGGATGAAATCTGTTTTTCCTGAGAAGCATGGCACTATTACGGTAAAAATCTGGGGGCGTCCAATTGCAGAATGTCATCTAAATTCATGGTTCCTTAAGTGTCTATTTTTAATTAAATGTGTTGTATTAAATTACTGAGCATTTCTAAATGATGATAGTGGTGGCATTCACAAAAAGACTCATGCTTTAAAACACATAACTGTGTGGTCTACATACTTGTCTTCATATAGTACTAAACAATTAGTATTTGTGCTTCAATAATGGTAAGCTTTCTGAATTATTTGTTTCTAGTGACATATGGTGTTACATTTTCTCTGCATTTTTTGTAGCTGATCCTCTGGCCAATAGTGCTTATTTGTGAAATCTCTAATCTAGATGACAGATGAATTCTGTATCTTTGCAGCTAAGTTATAGTGCTATGAGAAGAACAATAACTTTATGTTATCGTGGAGATACTAAGCATAAAATCTATTTTACCCCTTGCTAGTTATGTGATCTTAGGCAAGAATCTTGACAATTCTCTGCCTCAGTTTTCTTCTTAATAAACTGAGGATAATGTGATGGTATAAACTGCATAGCACAGGTTTGAGGATTAAATGAATTACTAGTATGTAGAGCCCTTTGAACTTGTGTGTGTTCTACCATGATTGTTCTGCAAGTGAGTAAAGTCAAGACATTACTAAAGGGAAAACATTGAAGCCTGGTCACTCTTAGTCACTGACTTTAACTAATTGTGCTCAGACTAGGCACAGTTATCAAACTTCTCCTTTGTGATCTGTTCCATATCCTGGGAGAGTTCTTCATGGTGTTTTTTCCCACATGTTTATAGTCAGGTTCAGAGGCAAGACAGAGGGGTTCATGACTGATAGACTCCTTCATATTTGTGATCACCCTCCCTTGTTTTTAGAACAGGGTTGATAGCTGGATATGCATTCTTTCCTCACCCTGCTGTCTTCTGGTGCACTGCAAAATGGTTCTTCTTTATTAACTTTGATGCATCCTAGTTATCCTCTTTGCTAGGTGGTCTTAGAAGTTTTAAAAGGGGACTGAGGATGTAGCTTAGTTGTAGAGCACTTACCTAGCATGTATGATACCTGGGTCCAATCCACAATATCACAAAAAAAAGAGGAGAAAGAAAAAATTAAATAAGTTTTATTAACGTTATATCTTTTTTTGGACATCTCTAGGAACTTTTGTTGATGCACAGGAAGATGAGAAGTTTGGAAGTGGAATTTTTTGAATTACTGCACTATAATTTTAATAAAACCATTTTAGTTATGCAGGTGAATTATCTTTGTTCTTTCAAGAGATTGTATTGAAAAACTAGAAATCAAATTACTTTAATGGAAATTCATATGTATATATACAAACACATATATACATGTGTACATATATATGTGTTTGTATATATGTTCAGTTCTTGCCTGATATCAGAATTTTATGTAACTATTAGTGAAAAATTCACCAAATGAGAAATAGCACTATCTATAAGTATTTTTAATGTGCTTGGCATCATGCATGGATTTAATTCAGATTAGCTTATTTAGCCTTCAAAATTAAGAAACTGGAATCTGAGAGGGTCCTGAGATCAATAGTCATTGATGGTAGATAACTGAGAGAAAATTACTTGAAATTCCTCATTGTTTCCAAAATAGGGATGGGTACAGGAAATGCTACCTCAAAATGTGCCACCTTGGTATACAGAGAATTTTAAGCTGAAGGAAATTGAGAAAAAAACATAGAAGGAGAAAGTTCTCTTTGACCTGTTTCTACCTTCTCGTTCCTAAAGTGGGTCATAGAGATCAATATTTTCCTTGCCCATTTCTCCCCTGAAGTAGGTCACAGAAACTAGGATTTCCCTTGCTCCTTTTCCTGGATGCTGACCATAAAACCTAAGAAGGTTACTCTCTGATATTCTCCCTTTCTCCTCTCTGGAAGGCTTTCTGGCCACAGGTATTCTGCCTTATCCCTGGAGAGAAGACATGTCACATAAAGAGTCTAGGAAGCTGAACAAAAACCCAGACCTTTTTAGGTTCCCCCAGGATCCCACCAGTAGATCATACCTTAGTATCCTCTATACCTCTGTGTGACTGTCCATAAAAATACACAGATTTCCCTAGAACTTTGGATTTTCATTTTTAAGTTATCCATGCCATGTGTGTATGTATATATATATATTCTTTAATAAGTACTTTTCTTTTTTTAAAAAATCTGTTTTTCATTATAGAGGTGTCAGCCAGGAACCTTGAAAGTTGAGAAAAGAAATATTTTCTCCCTTATAATAGTGTCAGTACATAGTAGATGCTCAGTAAATGTTTGTTAAACCAACTGCCAATGTAGGAATGAATGAATTGTACAATTCCAAATAAGTATAGTAGAATAATTTAATCAAGAAAACACACTGCATGCATGACCCTAGGCAAGTCAATTTACCATTTTAAGCCTCAGTTAACTCACTTGTAAATCAAAGGGAAGATCCCATCAGTTTCACAGTCTTAAAAATTCACCATGGGTTTTACACCAGCAGTTACTGTCAATCATTTTTATCTGGTATAGAAACACCTTTGATATTTCCATTAGCTAGAAAACAAGAGCTCCTAACATGTACTTCATTCTTCCTTTTGATGTTGTAATTTGAAAATGAGATTGGTAAACCAATAATGCAAGAAACATGTACAGATTAGTCTCAAGACCAAAGAACAGTCATCTGTAACCAGGGCCTGAGAATAGAAATATGATATTTGATATCTAAAATGTATCTCTTCTTTTAAGCGGCACCCTTTTCTTCATTTCATTCACTCTCTCAATACATATATGTATACGTGTGCATGTGTGTGTGTGTGTGTGTGTGTGTGTGTGTGTGTGTATTGATTTGACCTAGTTTTATAGTTATATAGAAATGCTTTTCTCCTGGAGCCTGCCTTCATGCACATTATGAATAACACCGGTTGAACATATTCCTTAGTTTCTGTTGATTCATTTGTAATAATGTGCCTATGTTTTACGTTTTTATAACCATTTCAAGGAGCAAAAATTAAATGAAGCCACAAATTCATCAGTGCATGAAAGGAAAGACCAATGATCAGTGCTAGGTTTAGGGTATAATAAAATGAGAACTAACAGAAGTAAATTTTACCTGGTATTTATGGTAACTGTCAAATTAATGAACAAAATGAAATAATTTCACTGACACTTGGAAAGGGTGTCTTCCTTTTGGAGTTCAGACCATAAGAAACACCATGCATGTGTGCATGCACACACACTAACAGCTGTAGCTCTAAAAATAAAGCCGTATGGAGTCTTTCTTGACTTGCCCCTCCAGAAATAAAGAACTGGGGTCTGAACTCTAAAGTACCAGACAGTCTGCTTATGTAAGCAGAAGTCAGAGTGGGAAGGCAGTTTATATTTTCCACAGCTGCTTTAAGTCTAGCACAAGCAGTACTAAAAATTACTTAACCAGTTCAGTAGTAATCTACAACTAGGCGACACCCAGGGAACAGGCCTATTATTCTAATTAAGTAGACGTTGCCCTGTTTAAGTAATCCCCTTTCCTCACATAATCACACTTTAGACCCGAATTTCATGTGCTTGACTCCAGGCCCCTAAGGAAGCAGGCTGCCTAAGGAGAACTATATTAACTCTTTCATCTTTGCCGGAATGTAAAGAAGTTCAAATTTTTTTTTTCCCCAAAGTATTCATTCAAAGAAAATTTGTTAACAAAAGATCCCCAAATCTAAGCAGATTTATTAGAAGAAAAAAAATTGGATGACCCGTTTCCAACAGAAAGAAGTGAATAGCCCCTAGAGAATGTGATAATATGTGTCCTAAAAATCTCTATCCATGGTTTGAAATTATTTCAGTCTTAGTCCAGATGTTCCCCAAACTCAAACCCAGAAGCTAATTGTTTCTCTTAGCTAATTGTTTCTCTTTCCCCACAATGCATGATCAGCAGTCACAAATCCTTAACCAGTTTTGTGTGTGTACAAACCTGACTACAAGTATTAATTTAACAAAGTGGGTGAAACAGGTGACGGCTGGAATAATAAATACACCGTCGCTCTGAGTTCAAGCATTCCAGGCTCAACTGCACATGAATTTTGTGAGCCATCTGGAATGAATCGGTTTGAGAGAAAAAAAGAACACAATGAAATACTGATATAATAAGCTGATAAGCTGATTTAAAAATACGGTGGTTCAAATTTAAAAATGTAAGATGTATCTACTATTTTCCATTTTTCCTTTTAGTAGAGTCACCTTTTGTACTGGCTAACTCTAGACTCGATCCCTTTCTATTCTCACAAAAGGAAGAATCTATTTTAAAAATTGCAAGATTTGTAATCTCAAGAGAGCAATCTAAACCCATAGAGCAAATGATTGAGTTTTGGGATAGTGGATTCTGACCATTGAGATATATTTGGCCCAGGAAGCATAGGTGGTATAAATAAGGAGTTTGCCCCTTCCTGGAGAATTCCAGATATATAGGACAGAAAACGTGGCTACAAAGGGGAATGTCCATGCTTCTCTCCTGATGACCATTCCTAAACTGCTTAAGCTTGTGTGTCTGCTGATCTTGGTGAAAGAAACACAATCAGCTTCCAGACTGAGGCTTGGCAACATCTAGACCTGAAGAATTTCATAAAAAACCACCGTGGATAGAAATTGGTTACTTTTAGGACACATGATTACAAAGCCCAGAGAATTTAAGGTGTGGTCAGTTAGACCATTAACTCCTCAGAAGCCTGCTGATGTCTCAGCTCTCCACAGGTCTTAGTTCCTAACTCTCACATCCTTATATACACTCTACTCTGCTACTAGATGTCCTCCCTGGGTAATGCACACAGATTTCAAACTTGTCAAAACTTTTCCATAAGGTGGAGAATTTGTTTCATTATTCACTTTCAGTAAAGCACTGCTCAAAAACTGAAAAAAAAAAAAAAGCCCAAGATATTCAAATTTATCCTCTGATTGCTCAACAAGAAATACAGTACGGGTTGGAGGAATGACCTCCTCAATCACTATGCTGGGGAAAGATTCTGATTTGACGCTCACAGGCTGATACCATTAAGCATTTGAGTAACAGAACCAACTTTACTTTTTAAATAATTTTTTTATTTGTTCTTTTTAGTTACACATGACAGTAGAATGCATTTTGACATATCACACATACATGGAGTATAACTTCCCATTCTTGTGCTTGTACATAATGTAGAGTTACACTGGTCGGGTATGAACCTAGGAAAATCATGTCTAATTTATTCTACTGTCTTTCCTATTCCCATCTGCCTCTCTTCCCTTCATTCTCCCTTGTCTAATCCAGTGACCTTCTATTCTTCCCTCCTACCAACTTCTCTTTTCCTGATTTTCTTTCACCATTCTTTGTAGCTTTGTATTTCTTATTCCCACTACATGGAATATTGTTCCAATTTTTTTAGTACAGTATGCAAATTTCTACCATATCAAACAGATCAAACTTCCCAGAACATGATCTGCTGTCTATAATGCAGCACAAGTTCAGTACACATTTTTTGAATGAAGGATGGGATGAACAAAAGAGAATCTGAGGGGTTCTCAAAGAGGCCTGGGGGGAATTTTAGCTCTTTCGAGGATGGTGGAAAATATGGTGACATATTCTTCCCCTAAATGTGTAAGGGATTTTGCAAACCGTTCAGTTGCTCTGAAGAGAAAGGTCAGATGAATCACAGATGATTTCAACATCCATAGGGTATTGTAATAAACTACTTTCCCTCATTGGCAAAAGAAGGTACCAGGCTGATGGTGTAGCTTGGTGATGCAGCCCTTGGCTAGTAAGTGAGAGACCTCTGGGTTGGATCACCAGAACTGCAAAAAAAAGGAAAAAAAAGAAAAAAGAAAAGATACTATATAAAGCAATTAGCATACTCTGGCATTCATCTCTCCCCTTGGTTTTGGTGATCTGAAGTTGTGAGGATTTAATTACATGCTTTGATTTAAAAGACCAGTTATGTTTTTTGTTTTTGTTTAACTGGAAAGAGCTTAGAATGAGGTATAAACTTTAGTTAATAGGGAAAATACCCTAACATTCTTAAAGTTGCAAAGGTGAAAGAAGAAAACAAATAAAAATCTCTGTGACACATTACTGAAAAAGGGGAAAACACTCATCATTTTATTAGGTAAGACAAAATGAGCTGCGCTTGATTTACACCACCACGCTGAGCACTGTTTGAATTCTTTCTGATTTCTTAAAGTGGTTTTATTTTTCTTTATTTATTTTACAGGAAGTTTCTAATTCTGACAATGAAGAACCAAAAAAGAGAAAGTAAGTCAAATTTACTTTGTAAATTTTATGTTCTCTTAGTCCTATTAAGTGGAATGTGACTATTTTTTTATTTTTTATTATTATTATTTTTTTACTGTCCTGTGCAGATCTGGGTGTGTATAACTCAGAAACCATTTCTGTTTATACGATTGCATAAGAAAACTGTGTTATGCCATTTCTGTAGACAGGGATGTGAAAATTAAATTTTCAGAAGAAAAAAATGTTTAAACTAGGCTCAGATTAAATTGGGAGCCTAGTTGAAAACATGTGTCTATTGGTGGCCTACTAATCTTCTAAAGAGTTCATCTAATCCAAGTACGAGTGTGTTTTCAGAGTTTTGGGTTATTTAGGTCAGGCCCGGCTTTACACTCAGCACACAGAGCTGCCAGAGGACGTGACATACACATGTGGCACCAGGCAACAGAATGTTAACTAGTATGCAAGAAATACACAGGGGCAGGAAACTGGTTTAGCCGGAAACTTCCAGATCAGTTGCTGAGGATACAGAAAATTAAGCTTCCTTGTGTCTTGGTCTGAGACCAAATTGTGAACTGGGTGAGATTCTCTGGGTGTCCTCTTTCTCCACAGCCCTTGCCTTCTCCTAGCCCATGTGCTCTGTATTCCACATTCTTTCCTCCCTTTCCTGCTCAAAGCATTCTTCCAGCTGAGAAGTTGAGATTCAAACAAACTCCATGCATTTGGCTTAACTCATGAATCCACAGACAATTCACAGTGCAAGGTGCCTGCCAGGCAGGGGGAGTTGTATTTTGCCAGTCTCAAAGTACTTAATCTGCAACATTAGCATTTTAAGCATGAGTTTAATCAAGTAAAAAACTGGCTTTGGCAGTGCCCTTCTCAGTCTTCAAGACCAACCTACCTAGACTGTTTACCCATGGATAAGCAACTCACTAATTCTAGATCAAACACTTAAACAAAATTGCAGTTGTTGGCTTATGATTAATGCGTTCACAGATTAGAGGATACCAAAGCATCAAGGGGCAGGTGGAAGATAAATTAAAGGGAAGGTGCCTGAGACTGACCAAATTATGCTTTTTCCAACAAAAGAATCTACTAATTCTAACTGGTTAGAGTCTGAGGTGCTCCTCAGACTCTAACCAGTTAGAACAAAATCAAAGACTCTTTTGAGTTCCTCAATTGTTATTCCTGAAAGGAATAACATTGCATGCCTTTACATACCTACCTCATTTTGTTACAGCATAAGTAGCTTTTAGCCAAGAGATGGCCTAAGCATTTGGCATCAAAATTGTTAAGTAGGAAAGAAACTTACATATAAAGGTTTTTGCTTACAACCTGAAGCTTTTTTTTTTTTTTTTTTTTTTTTTTTTTTAAGAGCAAGTAAATTTGGCTTTAGTTTAGTGACTACCGAATATCAGTAGTGGAAATCTGATGCTCTAACAAGGGTAGTTATGTGCATAGGATGTGAGTATGTTCATTCATGCATGAATCTATTAACAAAGTCGAGAAAGTACAGTCTTATACTTTCTGTTTTAAAACATTGTATTATGGAAAATTTTCATCACATACAGAGGAGGAGATAATGATGAACTCACATTGCCAAGTTTGAACAACTTCTGTCGATCTTATTTTGGCTTAACTCATTTTACAACCCCACCCCTATTTCCACTGTTTTGTTTTTATTTATTTATTTTTAATAAAGCAGATAGCAGCCATATAATTTCAAATTTCAATATATTCTGTTGTAAAAAAAGAGCTATTTTTTGAAAAGTATAATCAAAATACCACCAGAACAAAATAAGGAAAATAACATCATCTCACCAAATACACAGCCAATGTTTAAGTTTCTCTATCAGCCTTCAGTGGTTTACATAGATGGTTTGAGTCAGGATCCAAATAAGCTCCATACATTGCCTTTGCTTCATGTCTCTTAATTTATGTTTTTATTTGTTGCATGTCTGGAGGAATTTTTTTTTATTTTTAAAATTTTGCTGATTGAATCCTTGTTATAGTTTTTTTAAATGTCATTTCCTATATACTGTGTTTCTTGTAAATTTTAATTAACTCTCAAGATGTGATAATATTCAAGTTTGATAAGCATATATATTTAAAAGCAGGTCTTTAGGGACTGTGAGCTTCCTGTTGCATTGCATTATCAACCACATTTTATAACCTCTGTTCTTATGATGGTGGTACTGTGGGTACAGACTTTATCAGGGTGATCCATCCAGCACAATGTTGCCCATCAGTCTTTTAACTAAAAGTTTGAGAAGCAATTGGTGATTATTTCCCATATCCATTTGTTTTTGAGGGATTACATAATAACTCTATCATTTTGCAGCATTCTTTTTATATTAAATAGAATTATAGTCTGTCCCCTGTAGTCACAAGTTCCATATCTGTGGATTTAATCAACTGCAGATTGAAAATACTTTCAAAATTGTGCCTGTGCTGAACATAGAATTCTTATCAAGATTCCCTCGACAAACTGTTCAACAACTATTTAGATAGAATTTATATTGTATTAGATATTATAAATAATCTGAAGATGATTTAAAATATACAGAACGATGCATACAGGTTACATGGAAATACTATATCATTTTATATAAGTGACCTAAACTTTGACACATTTTGATATCTGCAGTAGGGTTTAGGGAGTCCAGGAACCAATCCCCTGCAGATACTGAGAGAGACTATATCTAGGAAAAAAACTTTCTTCCATTACCTGCTCAGTTTATGTAGAAATGGTCCACCATTTTCTTTTTCAGGTTTTATGAATGTTAGTTTCTTCATATTGCATGAAAAATTCCAGGTCAAAATTATATTTGTGTTAACAATAATTTGCACTTAGGGTCAAGAAAGTTCAAAACTGGAGTTAGACCTCAGAGGTAGAATTTAATTCTTCTCTCAAAGGCATTGCACACATTCTAGCTTGTTTAATTAAAATCTTATATATTAAATATAGATTTAAATGTGTGTTTCTCTTATTCTTCTAGGACATTCCGGAGATGTACATCTGAAAATAAAATATTTGGTTAGTGATTCATAAGATTACCTATATGAATGTTGTATTCTGTTTCCTTAAACTTTATTTTTTTTCTGCTACTGCCGTAAAGCAATAATACATGATTAGTGGAAGTCATCTTGAGTTGTCTTGAATTCAATAGAATTTTTAAAAATTTTATTCTAATTTTAAGACTAAAATAAAGAAATCATTGATTTATTTGGAATAATTTCCTTTTATATTTAGAAGGACTCTCTTTGATGGTTTATTAGTTGGTTATCTTCCAGCTCTCCACATTTGCTTTGGTTGGCCCATGGTCAAAGTGACCTGTTAGAGATCCTTCATATCTTTGAATATAGAAGCAAATAAAAATGAAGCTGAATATAGTTTTAGTTGCAAAAGACTTTTCTACTGCGTTTCACACACCAGGATGTCCCTTTAGTTTCGACTATTATAACATCCATAGTAATAATAAGGGCAATTGGTTTGATTTGCATTTTAATTCTAAAGTAAAAATGTAATTCTATTAATAACTTTTAGAGAGTTAATGGGTCATCTCCCTCCTTCCTTTAAAGAATATAGGGAGCCAGTCATTCTAAATTCACAACGGCAAAACATCTGGATTACACAGTCAAGAATTCATTTTTTAGTGCAGTGTGTCACACCTATGGGGAACCCTTTCTCCTTTCCTTTTTTCCCACAGAGCCTATGAGTCTGGTGTCCATCCCCATTTCCTTCTTTTCCAAACTGATTTCCTGATAGGATCTGAAAAGCTCAATCTGATTAGGGTGATCATCCTCAACACGTGCATATTCCAAAGATATCTGCACTTTAATCAGGTTTGATGTTCTTCCAGCCCTGGCATTGATAGAGACTGTGCTTTATCTAATTCGTTCGCATCCTGTGGGCATTAGTAGTTAAATATTTTCAGTAGCAGATCTGGTTTGAATAGGGTGTGGTGTTACATAAAAGAAAGTAAGGTGAAATTTAATTTTCCATCAAGATCATTCTCAGGGTCATCTATTCTATTTACACATACAAGATCAGGGATGTTTCCATCTTAGCAATTCTTGGTGATCATATGCGTTTTCTATAATCAAAACATGAAAGCAAATAGTGACTTTAGAAATAACACAGTATACTGAATTTGTCTTCATACTTTGCTTATAATTACTTAAAAATATAACACATAATCTTTGGCAAAGAGATGAGAGGAGACTCTAGTTCTTCATCTGCTGCAGTTCTTACATGTCCAGGCCTTGCTTTAGGTACTTTAGATGTTGAAAGGGACCAGGCTAAGCAAATCATGATCCTTCTGCTCAAGTATTTTACAGTTTCATGAAATTATCATAACTCAGTGTTCTCTTTACATACTTAGAATTTTGTTAAACATGTTGGGAAATGTGGAGGGTGGGGATATTTTAAACTTATGTAAAAAATGGTAATGAATTTAAGAAAATTACTCCAAAGAATAATGCAATATGATCTAGCAAGAAGTACTTGTATAATAGCATTGGACCACACATGCGTGAGTCCTTATATGAACAGTCCACAGGTCATCTGGGGCTTTCCATCAGAGACTAGAACTCTCCAGAATGGGCTACAGAGTTCTTTTAACGTATCACTTAGCAGGTTACAACCATGTGCTGAAATGGTTTTGAATATTTCTTATACTTACTCAATAGATATTACCATGAATTTTGCTAACTAATCTTCTGCTTTACTTTAGAAGGAAAAACTGTGAATGACACAATCTGGCAGGAACCCAGCAAGGCTGAGAATAATTCCCACATCAGAAGGCCCTGTCAGCTAAAAGGTAATTGCTAAATTTATTTCAGCTGACTTTTCATTTTTTCCAAAGTAGTTTAAAGGGCAGGTAAGAAAAATTTACATCTCTCACCATTAAATAGGGCATTGTGGTCCACTTACAAAGGAAAAACAAATAAGATAGCATGAGTAGTATTAGAACTTGTTGAGATCTCTCTCTATATATAAATGGCATATTTATGTATATTTATGTGCATATATATATATATATATATATATATATATGGTTATATACATGCAGTCACATAGATAGACATATAAAAAGGAAGTAAAATCTAAGTTTCCTGTTGTAGCAAAAAGCAAAGAACCAATTACAAGTAATATTTGAAAATCTTTAATGTCCAAAATAATTTTAAAATTCATTAAAAATCAGCAAATAGAAAAACCCTTTAAAGATAGCAATATATTTAATAGTCATTATATTGACATTCTAAAAATTAATTTAGGAGAAATAACATTGATTATTAATGTAAAATTATGCCATTTCATAATTTAAAAATTCCCATGAGGAGGAAATTAGCAGTCAGGTATAGAATAATTTATTAATAATAGATGACTTCATAATTAAAATTACCTAACTTTGGGAAGATAAATATTTATGCTAGTCAGATTTTCATCACTGTGACAAATACCTGAGAAAAACAACTTAGAGGAGGACAGAATTATTTTGTCTCACAGCTTCCTAGGAGGTTTCAGTCCATGTTGACTGGTCTCATTGCTTTGGGCCTGAGGAGAGGCAGAACATCATGGTGGAAGGGCCTGACAAGGAAAAGCGTGTCAGCTCATGACAGCCAGGAAGTACAGAGAAAGGAAAAAGGGGTCAAACAAGAAAACACCCCTTTGAGTTCTCATGGGATTCAGAGAGTATTTTGGGATGCAGAGCCGAGTGGAAGCCTGGATTTCCCCAGAATGTGTGTGTAGAGTGTCGGTGACAGTTCGAGAATAAAGAGTTGCTGTTTGAATCTACAAGGTGTGTGGTGGCTCGTGATTTTGTGCCCAGCCAGACTGCGGCAAACACCCATCCAGGGGATTCCTCCACTGACATACTTCCTCCAACCATGCCCTAATGCCTCATTTTCACTACCACCCAGTAATCCATGCAACCACCAATGATCATCCATTGATGGGATCAGAGTTCTTAAGATCCGATAATTTCCCGAAAGTCCCACCTCTGAACATGGCTGCACTGGGACCTTTAACACATGAGACTTTGGAGGACCTTCCAGATCCTACCCATGAGTTCACAAAGATAAACAAAACTGTAAAAAGTTGGTCTATTTAGTATTCCTCCCAAGGTTATTGAAACAAGAAATGACCAGTAATACAAGGTTTCAATAATTTAAAAGTTGTTGATGTTTAACTAAAAATATTTTTTAATATTTTGAGACAAAGGGAATTTTAATGTATTTTTGCAGTTAGGACCTTAATACTTGTTTGATTCTATATTCGGTTAAGATTTTTTTCACTTTAGTTTTCCACCAAGCTCTTAGGTTTATAAATCCATTATTTATGAAAATAATACTTTTCCTTTGAAATATTTCAATTTTATCCAAGGTTAAGTAACATTTGGCAAGTGATTTTAATTAAAGATTTAAAAATTTCTCTGTAATAAGTGAGTTAAACATTTCAGGATTTTAGGAAATATTTTCTTTTAATTACTACAAAGGGAATGTTTTAATGGTATCATGTTTTCATTGGATTCTGTCTTCTGATGAATGCCAGTTATATTCATCTATATAACTGGCATTCGTCTGACTCAGTCAAACATTCATCCATTTATCTGTCATTTTGTCTATTCATCCGCCTATCCATCCATTTATCCTTCCCTCTAACAAGCACGTGTTATAATTTAAATTATTATTTTTTGATGATTTATGGTTAATGAAGCTATAACTGTATTATATATTATTTTTAATTAAGAAATTTGCCATAACTTTCTTTAAGTATTCAATTTTCTACAATTGCCATTGTAAGAAATGCTGGCTTTGTTTTACTTTTTACATTTAGTAGTAATGGGCAGGTAATTCTGTTATAGTTACTCTGACAAAACAGCAAAGGATCTTGACCTCAGATGAGGTGCTTCTGATTGATGGTCTTTTCCTTGTCAAAGACGAAGAAGAAGAAGAAGAAAAACACTAGAAAGCTTTTACAGAATACTTCCCAGCTTTGCTATTTCTCAGGTTTTTGAGTGTTCATGTACATTCAGGATGTGTGTGTGTGTGTGTGTGTGTGTGTGTGTGTGTGTGTGTGTGTGACCAAGAAATTCAGCCCACATTTCAGCAGTAGCAGTTGAGTCACAGGACATTACCTAGGGATTAATGCTGTGCTGGGAAGAGTTGATGGCCTGAGACCAAGGCTGTCGGTGACATTATAAATTGAAGGGAGAAATTTAGTGGGGGAGGGAGAACCACAAGTTGTGGGCTCAAATTTTATGGGTGTAGTAGCTTCATTTGGATGTCTCAGAGTATTTCTTAGCAATTAGTGCCCTACATATCAACCCATAATATTTCTTCCTCATTTTAAATAGTACTTTTTAGCAGTTAGTTGCATAATTACTTAGGAATGGTTTACTGTGCCTGAGGATAGGCAGTCTGGAATCTAGTGACATGAAGATGGGAAAGTGCATTGTTGTTGTTATCATTGTTATCATCTATAGCCCCTGATTTTTACTGAACACTAATGATGAAATTATAAAGACAGCCACAATAAAATAGAAGAAGAAAATATATAGAGAAAATAATGGTAGTAGAAACATTAAGTCTTAAGAAACCTTACAACCTCAAAGTCCAAAATTTCAAAATGGTATTTCTACATGACACTCATTCTATTAATAGCATGTACCCCTAAAGAGTATTGGGATTTGATGCAAAACTTGCATAGGCTCTATTTAGCAGAGGATCTGTGCCTGTCCTTTTAATCCTTACAGATATTCACATAGCTCCACAACACGGCTATGCAATATCTGGCAGAGCAAAGAGTAAGTTGAGTGGCAGAAGCCTAATATTCTTTTTTTATTTTGTCCATTTCCTTTTTCTAAGAAGAATTTTGTTTAAACCTACATGCATTGTAGTAAGAGATTACCTCTGTAAAATAAATATAGGGTAAATATATTGCTCAGGACTTTGCCACTTAAAAAAAAACTCAAATAGCTTAGGTGTCAAGGCAAATTAATCTCTAATTTATGTTAATTATATTTCAGCATTGTAAACAGGGATAATATTCATTGTTTTGTAAATTGATTTCAATTCTAAAGTTTCTAATTTATTTTGGCTTTTGTTTTATAAAAGAAAACTGAGAAAAACAAACTTTTGAAAACTATGAATTGGAGTTTACTGAAGATCAAGTTGGAATTTACATAAAGATAGATTCAAGAACAAGGTTTTCCTACTTCATACCAAAAATTACAAAGAATAAAAGCAAAGCAATATTTTTAAAAATAATGAAAAGGAATCAAAGCATTTGGGCATGTAGTTGATTTTATAGTCAATATGACTATGATAAACTCTTCCATATAAGCATTTGGGAAAAAAAAGCATGTAAAGGAAATAAAGGAATAAGAAATAAGGACAGGAAACCATGGTTAGTAGTAAAAGCAGTGTTAACTCCATTCACACTACTACAGAATTACTTTAAAAATAAATCCTCTTTACATATGATCTTGTAAATTTCATTCTCAAAAGAAAACCCATGGGGAGAACAGTGATATTCTTAGGGCCTTCTATCATGTGAATGCTATGGTTTGAAACCTTCATTCTGTCCTGAATTTTACTCAATATCAATATTTGGCCAGCCTCTTTGAAATAAGCATGTAAATATTTTTGGCTTGATTTTTAAGACCTCATTAATTCTTTTCTCTTCCTCCTCTTCTTCCTCCTACTGCTTCTTTTGTTTGGGGGGTCTGATTCCTAATACCCTCATTTTAAGACAATGAACAAAGTCACAAATGTATTTACTATTCTGGATAATATTTTGGTAGCACACTTTTCTTTTTCTTTATCTTTTTTTGGCACTGCTGGGAATCAAACCCAGGACCTTGCATGTGTTAGTGTTCTATGACTAAGCTACACCTCCAACCCTACACATTTAATTTAAAAAAAAAATAAAGAAAATGTTTTGAAAGAGCAGGCACTTCAACTCTGACTAGACTGCACTATAAGAGGAATGGCAGAGAGAAGAGCTATTTCACAACTGAATGTCCACTTATGATGGCTGAATGAACTCCCTGAGCAAAGGCTACCTGCATGGGAGGCAGCTCTTACACTTCCAAGGAAGATCTTCTGAATTCAATAATGGCAGCACTTAGAGATCCTGTTTTTTGTACAAATAAATCTTGAATCTTGGATCCTTAAATTATTTACATGAATTCTTAGGATTATAGTTCCCTATTTGAAAATTATTATAGTCAGATGTATCCCTATTAGAATTACCTAGAAGTTAATTATAAATAAAGATAGTTTTCTTTAACTCATCCAGTTTATTTTTCTGCATATTCATTAGAGGGAAAATTTGAGTATCGATTTTTATGTGGGATGGTGCATTCCTATGCATACAGATGTTTATGATCCACTATGCAGTTCATGCTTGTTCTGGTGATCTGTTGCTCAAAACAAACCACGCTAATATTTAGTGGTTTAAAACACTGTTTTTAAGGCTCATGAAATTCAGACAGATATCAGGAATTCAGTGAGAGCAGTGCTTCTTGATATGATGTCTGGGACTTCATTTGGGAGGACTTGAATGACTGGGAAGACATTAACAGTTTGGTGAATGATCATATAGAGGCTTCTTCACTTACCTGTCTGGCACTTGATCTGGGATGGACTGGGCTCAGCTTGGACACTCATCTGGAGAATCTATATGTGGCCTCTCCATATGACTTCAACTTCTCTGGGTCTAATGGTTAAGTTTCAAGAAGAAGCAACAGAAAAAAAGTTTCATTCCACAACAAGGGCAAAAGTGTTGGGAAATGAGCACTTTAAGAGATAAGACAGAAAGAATAAGTCTTCTTCTAACCTAGCCTTGGATGTCACAAAGCGTCACTTCTACCACATTCTACTGTCACTAGTGAGGCACTAAGTTTAGCCTAAAATCAATCAGAGGAGACTCGAACTCCATTTCTTGATGGAGTAGTGACAGGTCACACTGCAGAAGAGATATGTTTGTGGTCATCTTTAGAAAACTCCATCTGCACATTGCCTAATTTAACTATTGCTCTTTGTCACTCTTTAGACGCAGACTACTCCTGTGGTTAAAAATGCTATCTTTATGGGGAAATATTTTGGAAATTTGACAACACACATTATGGTTAATCTTCATAAAATGCAATTATCCTGGTGTTCAGCCTTAGTCCCAAACCCTAACAGGCCCCAGTTTTCTATAGCAGGAGTGAAAACTGGTAATTCTATCATTGAATTTATTCCGAAGACAAGTTTGTTGGTGGCCATTTGATTATTTTAAAACTCAGAAATTTTTACATTAAAATCCACATATTCATACTTGTTTGAAAAACATGAGGGAAACTGAAAATCCTGGACCCAAAGTCTTAGGAGAGTTCATTCAGAGAGTGGAAAGCCATGACAACCTTTCAGCTGGTGAATTGGCCCTCTAGCTCATGATAGCACATCTATTGTCTCCTTGAGCAATCCACTTCCTGTAATATTTGCAAATGGTTGTATTTCCAACATTGATCTCCAAATTCTTGCACCTGATACTCAGGGACCATTCAAATTTGGCCACAGTTACCCACACGGTCCTCTCTCTTCATATAGCATATCCAGAATTGCCCTCTGGAATAACGAATCTCAATCTCTGCCCTTAAACATGGTCCACTCGTTCTGTACTATAGGCCCGTGTTCAGTGCATTTGTACAAACACTGCTGAATTTGTATTTTTCCTTTTTCTTCCACCTTGCCTTAGAATACATACTCTTCAAGCTTTCAGGCGGGCCCTGACTCTTGCATAAGTACCTCAGGTCATAATAATCTCATCCCATCCTATTGTGTCTGAACCACTCATTGTAACCACCTTGTATTATCATGTAAGTTCATTGTACATAATCACATCCAATTTCCTCAGAGAGATTACAGATTCTAGAGTACAGAAGGCCACTTACCTTTGTCCATACTTAAAGCAATGTATTGAGAGGGAACTCTTCAAAATTCATTTCAAAGGGATCAAAAATAAATAGAGAAAGAAATATAGGGAAGAAATATTGTCTTTTGAAACTGCAGAAACAAACAAAAAAACAGGTTGCAAAAATCACAACTTTTGGCATCTTGACCCAATTATAGAATATCTTGTTTGAAAGAACCATGTCACAGAATCAACTCATCTTAAAATTTAGACTCCTATTGGAATCCTATAACATAGTGACTTTGAGTTTAAATATTCAGTTATTGGTGCAAATAACTCTGACACTATGAATTTAACCTAAGTTTTAACTGAAACATATAAGGGGAATTTGAGGAAAATTCTGTTCTCACTGTGCATGAAGGATAGGCTTCACTTCAGTGCACAATAGGGCAAAAAGGAATTGTGGAAAATTCTAGCAGTGATTCCAAGTAAAAAGGAATGAAGGTGAAGAGAATGTTTACTTGTTTGGTGGCCAGGTGATTTTTTTTGTGGGTCACAGTCTCCTCATCTGTAAAATAAAACAGATTAAGTAACCCATAGGTTTTTTCCTCTTTTAACACATTATATAATTCAGATATAAATAAATGAAGCTCTTTGTACAGGGTCTGAAAAGGAATTGCTGTTATTTTTGAAAAGGTTTCATTTAGCTACAAGCAAATTCCAAAGCTTTCACTAAAGCCTGCATAGAATAATTTTGACATAAATAATTCATGTCGAGAAGACCCAAGCTAATGAAGCTCAAAACGCCAGAGGTGGATAGCTTAGTTTAACAGAAACAGGTGAGGTGATAACAGCAGGGAATCATAGTATTTTGGAGTTTGAAGTGGCTTTTGTAACTAGTGTGCTATCCTTTTATTACCAAGAGAGAAAAGGTCCCCGAAAGATTTTGTGGCTCGCTTAAGGACACAGCTGGTTGGTGGCATTTTGAGTTTTAATTTTGTTATTTCGCGATTTTATTTTGATCTATTTCTTGTAAAAATAGTACACCTTTAAGAAGAGAAAATTTTATGACCAAGCCAATATAAATTCATAAATAGACTATCTAAAAACACATTTAATATTAAATTGCACCTAAACTTCCTAAATCTTGTAGTTTTGCTTCTGTTTGTTTTTTTTGCAGTGTTGGTGTCCAGGGCCTCGTGCGTGCTGGGCGAGAGCTCTAATACTGAGCTAAATCCCAGCCCTAAATCTTGTCATTTCTGACAATCTATGTGTAACCTTTATTTCTTTCTATAGATCTAAATGAAGATGGCTTTATTTTGAACACTCACATGAATACCTTTCAAGAAAAAGAACAAGGGACTTCTTATCAGGTGAATAATATGAATAATCAACATTTAGTTGGTGTTTTGTGAAAATCTTGTTACTGAGCTCTCTAATAGGCTAGATATAGTGTACAATATTTAGACAGCCCGGTAGCTACTTTGTAGTTAGTTATTGTTGATTGTTTTGTGATTGATAAACTTATGTCCCTATGAATTGGAACATAAATGAAAAAAAAATCAAATAATGATTTGAGATAATAAGATTTTGATTGTGCAAAACATCATGCTCTATGGCCTTCTGATAAAAAGAACTCTGGGTCTGTTAAATTAATATACTGGGATGTTCTCTGATGAGATGTTTGCTAAATACTTGGAACTATTTGACAACCTTCAGTGTGAGGCTGTTCCTCAGAGCTGGCAGATTATCTCTGAAATATGCAACTCATTTTCCTTAATTCAGATAAGATCTCAGATATAATATCTTAGTGAAACATTTCATATAAAGACATATACTCTGGTTCCTGACTTATTCCTCTGAAAAAATGCATTAATTAGCCCAGGCATTCAAGCAATTAACAACATCCAAATGTTGGGCCTTCACAATGATAATAATATAAATTCACAGCTAAGTACTTGCTATTCATCCTGTAGCAAAAAAAAAAAAAAAAATAGTATATGAGTCAATAGAGGCAACTCGAGCATCAGGCTGATTTTTGATATTTTTCTGACAGCCATAAGGTCCTCTTTAATCATTGTGATAGTTTTATTAGAAAATTTAGAACTGACCTTCCTTGCTGCAGTAGATTGATCAATAGGCAGAGGATATATAGCATATGAATTGTGAAGGGTTGATTTGGTAAGGAAAGGGAGCTCACATTCCTAAATTCTGCCTGATTTCTGAGGCTGTTGGAGGCCCTCCAATGAATTAAACAATGGGCTATAACTTTTGATCAACTGCAGCTTTTGCTGGTTGATCTGATGGCTGCCGGAATGAGAGAGAGTATTCTCCTGAGGTCTGCTAGCACATTGCCTGAGCGCCCATCTTCCAGTGGAGTCACCAAAAGTGCATGAACAAGGGCTTTGAAATCAGAGTGTGGTCACATCTTGGTTTGACTTGTAGTTACCATATGACTTTGGGCCATTTCTTTGCTCTCTTCTACCTCAGTTTTCATCACTCTGTAAAATCAGTCTATAAAGGACCTTCTGTCTCAGGGCTGTCATGAAGATGGAGTGAGATACCTCACTACAGCCCTTAGCTTCACGGCTGGCATTTAGTTGATGCTTTAAAAAATTCGGTTGTTGGTCATTGCTCCTCTTCTGTTTTGCTTTACGTCTCTCTCCCCTCCTTCCCTGCCCCACCACCCTCTCTTATTCTTTACAAGGGCTGGATGACACTTTCACAAGCGCAGCTGGCAGATTATCTCTGAAATATGCAACCTCATTTTCCTAAATTCAGATAAGATCTCAGATATAATATCTTAGTGAAACGTTGTCTGATAGTCAGAAAAAATACTGGCTGGTTTATAGGAAAAGTTCCCCCAGATATGTCTTATGCCAAAGGAAATTTTTCTTTAGATTTTTAGTAGAAAATATAAAACTGTTAGAAGAAGGAAATAATGCAGAAAGTTCTTAGAAGAAAATGGTAAAAGATCATTCTTTCCTCTAACACTAATGCTTTGGGAACTTTTAGTTGGCTAAGAAGTGGGGCTTCTAGAATGTAACCATTCAATTTTGCCATGTAGTTTACCACTAAAGGTGAGTTTAAGGAATTCATACCCAGTGGCAGACAAACAGGAGCCAGCTCATTGGGAAATCCCTGTTTGAGAGAAGGGACTAATCTTATCTTTCTTTAATAACTCTGTTCTTATTCATAATAAGCATCAATTAAACTTATTTAAGAAATGTTATCTCTATGACAGAATACTTTGTTTTAACAAAAAGAGTGTACATAAGGTATCAATTTATTAACTCCTTGTGATTGAGGGAAAGTGGATTCAGTTTACCCTTTGAAAGATGAGGAAGGGAAGGAATGATTCTCAGACAGAGAAGCAAATTTACTGTGAAGGGGAAGACTCAGTGGGACCAAGGATGGACCGTTAGCACAGACTGTGTCCCCCCAAAAAACAACAGATGACCAGTATATAGCAATGTTTCTGCAGGTGTAGCCTAAGCACCATCTGTATCAGACTTTCTCGGAAAACTTGTTGAAAATGTAGACTCTGGACTGGGAATGGAGCTCTGTGGTAGCTACCTACCTACCACCCAAAATGCCCTGAGTTCAGTCCCTAGTGACCCAGGGTTGGTGTGGTGTTGGTTGGGGGTGTTGGTGCTGCAGACTTCTTGTCCAAATGCATAGTCGTGACTGGGGTCTAGGGATGGGGGATTTATGTGAATCTCTGACACTGCTCAGTATCTAAACCATGAGACTTTTGGGGATCAGGATTCGAATCCTTAGTTGGTACTTGTCTATAGACATGAAGTCCCATGCATTGTCAATTGACAAGTCCAAACTCGGCTCAGCTCTGTCCTTGGAACACAACAGCCTCTAGAAAAAAAAGTGAATTTGATTTTTGTTCCTTATTGGAATGATTTATGCTCACTGTAGAATTTTTAAAAATCCTTAAAAATAGAAAGCATGTTGGGCATGGTGGTGTACACCTGTAATCTCTGTGGCTGTGGAGGCTGAGGCAGGAGAGTCACAAGTTTAAGCCTCAGCAACTTTGTGAGGCACTTAGCAACTCAGCGAGTCCCTGTCTCTAAATAAAATATAAAAAAGGCTGGAGATGTGGCTCAATGATTAAGCATCCCCTGGGTTGAATCCTCAGTACAAAAAGAAAAAAAAAATAGAAAGGATTAAGATAATGTATAATATCCTAACAGAATAAATGTTTTCATATGACTATTTTACAGAATAACAGTAACACAGGGAAAAGTTTATAGATTGTGAAATATTTTAGTAGTTATAATGATCACATGACATATACATATAAAATATTAGGACATTAAAAAGTTCAGATTAAAAGACTTAAACATATGCTTAATTTCCAATCAGAAAGTCCTGAAACAGACATGCTTTCTGTATGTTTTCAAAATGAGAGATAGGTCTCAGGAATGGAAGAAGTTACAAAGAAGCCAGTGGCGGTAGAGTATGTTGGTGGAATGCTTTTCCCAGGACTGACTTGCTCCATGACTATTTCTATGCACTTGACCTGGGATAAACTTACTGGAGAACCAGGCTTGCAGAAGTGCTGATCAGGAGAGTCTGAGGGAAAGCAGCCTGCTTAGTTCTGTCATCATTATTCCAACCATAAAGAACGTCTTGGGGGAACTTGACTCCCAGCATTTATTTTTGTATCCTTGTTCTTGTTTGTTCTTCTCTGGCAGCGTTCAGTTGATGGTTCAAACCTTTTGTAGCATATTGAAAAGGGTATAAAATATGCAGTAATACAGACTTTGGGCTAATATATTTTCAAAAATGTTGCATGCCTCATTTCTCACGTAAATTTTTAGGTTGCTTTCAGCCTTCAGAGCGTCATTCATATTCATGATAGAAAAGAGGGATAACATTTATTACCTTCACTGCTCATGAAATTAAGCACTGTCAAGCACCCCTACCCAGGACTGAGTCAAAACGTATTCCTCCTGAGCTCTTTTAGTGAGAAAAAATATATTGATAACTGAATATTTAATTAAAAATACACATGTAGTACACATTTAATTAAATTATTTAATTAAAATGCATACACATATACACATACATTCTGTCCTATGGCAGCTATTAAAGTATTGAGTACCACATCACTCCATACAAAATTTAACCCATTTCTTTCCTGATGTCTTTTACTATGGAAACAGTAAGTATTTGAAGTTTCAGCCTCTTCTTTAGTTTGAGGTAGCCATGGGATTCAGGGCTGGCCAATGAAATGCTAACAAATTTTTAGGGAGGGGAAAAGAAAAGCAAAGATCTATGAGTTTTGTCCTTTGCACTCTTTCTTATCTAACGCTGGACATGATATCTGGTGAGTTAGCAGCCACCTTCCACCAGCAGGCCAAAGGCAGAGATGTGAGGATGGTGGAGCAGGAAAAGGCAGGAAGCCTGGTCATTAAGGACATTCTTTGGAAGCTGCCCTAGCCTTGGACTGCCTTTGTTTGGACTTCTCGTTTATGGAAACATAAGCTGCCTAATTGGTTAAGATACTATTGTGGATTTTTCCATTCCTCAGAGCTGAACACTTTCTCAACTGATACATCTTATCTTGAAAACAGTCACTTCTGACAATGCAGAAGTCTAACTGCTCCACCCAAGCAATCAGACAGACCTGTGTCTACAAAGTGGGATGGTGTGGAGACTTATCTCTGCGCAACCTAGACTAACCCACTTCTGTTCTCATGGGAGATATCAGCATGTAGAGTTAGTCATGTAGTTCTTGAGATAAAAATTGGATTAATAATGAATGCAATATGGGCTATTCACAGCCTGTTGGTTATATAAAACTTTAAAATTATATCCATTGCAGCACACCATTGTTTGGAAAGATGTGTAGTGTGTGGACCAAAGTGGTCCATTTTCTTGTTGTTGTCATTATTTATTGATTTGTGTGGACCAAAATGGGACATTTTCTTGTTGTTGTCATTATTTATTGATTTATTCATTTAGTTATTTAGTGAGGTTAACTGAAGTCAAAGCACTTGTGTTACTGGGAAGAACTTTTAAGATAATAGTGTAATCTGATAATCTATTAATAAACAAGAGCAGCAGGTCCTTCTGAAAGTTTCATTAGACAGATTTGAGATGAGAGGTGTGAAAATCTATAAGGAAAAGGAAAAAGAGGCTGAAGCAACATTTCAAACAGTACCTTATAAGTGGCAAACAAAAGAGTCATTAAATATGTTGTGATAATATTGAGATGAATACTGATATTAAACATTAATCTGTGTTTATTATTTCTAATGATTTTTATGTACTGTATAAGTTCAGCTATTGTGTTAGACAAGGAAAGAATAGAACTCCTTTTAAGACCAAGTCCCAGAAGTTAAACATCAACATTTCCATCATATTCTTTTTACTAGAATCAAGTTACTAAATGCAGCTCACACAAAGAGGAGGGGCATTATGATCCATCTTTTGAAGAGAGAAATATGTGAGAATTTTTGGACACATTTAAAAGCTATCAGAGCTACATAATAATATTTTGAAATTACAGATACTAATAGATGGAGAAAATGTCCTGCTTCCAAAGAGTAAGTTTATAACTCACTTAGCAGATAAAATATAGGGCGAATTTGTTAGAATGAGAATCTAATCTCTATGAAAAGAAGACTTTAAAAAGTGGTACTTTAGTTGATGTTGAAAGGATACAGGGCATTAAAATGGAATCTACACCTGTTGTTTCTGGTAAGACAAAGTTAAAATCACACTATATTTTTCTCATTTCCATATTCAGAGTTACACCGAATCTAGGAAAAGCACACTTTTCCTTTCAAAGCAAAGCAGAGTTTAAGCAACTTATTATTCAGGGAAGAAGAAAAGTCTGATTCTGACAAATGAATTTTGTAAATGAACTATATTTTCTAGTTAAAAGTCTGACTTCAAAATACATATGAGTATTTTCACTTTTGAACCCCTTGAAAGATTGAGAGAAATTATTTGTCATTTTTTCTCATTTATTTTTAGAAAGGAATTATGCAATTCAGAAAATGGCTAGTAAACACATTCTTGGAACTTACACAGCTCCAAGTCCCAGATATTACCTGGCATCCATACAGTGTAACAAGCCTAAAGATATAGATCCAATTCTTTAAGAAGCCACAGACTCTAGCGAAATAAATCCAATCACTGAGCACTTGCTTCAGTCACATCAGCTGTGATGTCAATTTTCTGCTTCTTATCTGTGTTCATTGGTTGTACCATGTTTTAGAAATTGAGAATTCTCAATTTGGAGTTCATAACCAAATTTGCCTTACCTTTCTTTGTATGAGCCACTATTCTTGTTTAAACTCTGTGCTTAACTTTCTTTATTTGTAAAATGGTGATAATAAAATTTTCTTTTGTTATAATTACTAAATGAAACAGCAAAGGTATACTGCTCTCAGAAGATGTTCAGTAAACCATTATATCCTTCTTTCCCTAAATTCTCCTTCTTTCCATGGTTAGTTCCTCTTTCATAATAAAATTTTAAACTTCCTTTGTTTAAGTTGTTCAGGTCGCTATAACAGACTTCCTTAGACTATGTAATTTCTAACCAGAATCTTGTCGCCCACAGTTGTGGAGGCTGGGAAGTCCAGCATCAAAGGGCCAAGCAAATTTGGTGTCTTGCTCTGTACCTCAAAGATGGTCTCTTCTTGCTGCATCCTGTTCATGCAGTTGATTATGGAAGCAACTCCCTTCAGTCTCTTCTTGAGAGTGCTGACCCCATTCATGAGGCCCAAAGGCCATACCTCTTTACAGTATCACGTTGTGCATTAGGGTTCCAATATATGAATTTTGGGGAGCACAGCATTCAGACCATAGCACCTTTCTATCTCTGTTGTAAACTCCATCAATGCCCACTAAAGTACCCTAGGTATAAACTGTGTTTGATATCAGGTACATGAATTTTTCCAAAGAAATTGGAATTGATCATAATGAGCTTACACTGACAGTTACCAAGTATAATAAAATCTCATGCTATGACTAGGGACATTATCCAATTCAAAACATATATGTGGTTTGTGTTTAAACTTTATTGTACTTTTAAAAATTGATACCTAATAAGTGCCAGATAATGTAGGGCACTGAGGGATTGCAGAGTAGACTGCTGCATAAACCATTTTCTTGTTTCTAATGTCCTTTCCTTCAACCTTCTTTAGGATTTTGGATCATAGATAGGTATTGGAGTAAATGAAGGAATAGGGTGTGAATCTAACATATGTATGTAATATGTAATGTATAGTATGTATAAATTATCCATAAGACATATAGACTGTATGTTCAAGTACACATATTCCACATTCATCATCCTATTTATGTACATACAGATGAAGTCACTGATGAAACACCAATCAGTGTACTTTGATAACAGGATAAATATAATCGGAACAATGGATGCTTTCCCAATTATTTTGCTAGCTTTGTGGCAGTTTTATTTGTTCATTTTGCTCTTTAAAGAATGTTAAATTCAAGCACTGTGGTTTATGCTCTTGGGAGGCTGAGGCAGAAGGATCGTGAATTCAAAGCTAGCCTCAGCGATTTAGTGAGGCTGTAAGTAACTTAGCAAGACCTGTCTATTACATAATATGAAAAAGGGCTGGGGATGTGGCTCAGTGGTTAAGCACTCCTGGGTTCAATCTCTGGTACCAGAAAAAGAAAATTAATATCGGAATCTCCTTTTTCTCTTCCAGTGCTAAAGAGAGTGGGTAACCTCTGAAGGTTGTTGTCCATCTTGCTGTCAAAGACTTGTTAAGCCTGTTGCTCATGAAATAGTGAGACATGTTATTAAAGATATTATTTTAATGAGTTTTGCTTTCTAGAGTTCTTCATTACAATTGTTTTAGTTGCCACAAAGAAATGCTTTTAGAGAACATAGAAATTAAAAATCTTATCTTTATTGAGAAGTCTCCTTACTTAAGAGAAGCATAATGCATTTCCTTCAAAGAATAGGTAGTTTATGTAAAACTTTTGCCCTAAAATTTAGCAATCTCTAAGATAGAGAAAATTTAACAATGTCAAAAAGCGTATTTCCTTAAAGTGCTAACTCTCCCTTATGATGTTAAAATCCTCAGATTTATGTGTACTTGAACATAGAGTGTACATGTCTTATGGATAATTTATACATACCTTTCTTTCCTTGGGGAGCATTGCTAACCAGAGCTTCATGGAAAAGACTTGTTTTAGAAGGTGGCAAATTTCCAGGATCAAGTACTGTGGACTTGAATAAACTGTACTTCCTATTTATAGTTCTTGTTCCAAACAGTTTTGGGAGAACACTACAAGTTAAATTACACAACTTATTTGATTATCGGTTCCTAAAATGGAACTGTAATACATATTTGCAGCTTTGTGCCAATAAATACTCTCAGCAAATCATGTTGCTTTATGTAGGCATGAATAGAATAATCTCAAAAATAACTTTATTCATAGATGCCTTTTCTCAAAATAACTAACATATTATTGGCATCTACGTTTCGGAAACAGTTTTGTCTTCCACTGTATTCTCTTGCCTTCAGGGTTTTTCATAATTAGTTAAGTGTTATGGAACCATGAGGAAAAATAAAATAAAAAGAAATAAATGAATCTCAGTGAGTACCAAAAATAATTCCAGTGGAAAATAAAGTGTGCATTTGGAAGACGAGGAAATACCTTAACTTGAAACAGTGTCAAGAACACTGATGGTGCTCTTAGAATGATACTAAGTTCACATTTCTGTATCTCAGTTTTTTTTCATTTTTAAAATATGGTGCTGCACTAGGAAAGGCTTCTTCAATCTGTCGTGCTCTGGGATTATTAATAGTTCATTTCCACTTTTTCCTTGATACTTTAAAGATCTAAGTGTTTATGTGAAGGGATAGAAGGATGCACTTGTCTAGTCTCATGTCCCTAAACTTACATGAGGAACAGTGAATTCCTCTGGTCCAGCTTCCTATTTTATAGATTAAGGGGCTGAAGTGCAGAGAAGTGAAGTGGCTTGCTCAGGTCCACATGGCTAGTCACAAAGCAGAGCGTCAAAGCAGAACCGTCATTTACGTGCAGAGCAGGGCTGGTTATTGCACCAGGGTTTTCTCTTATTTATTTCTTGTATTTATTACATTAAAAATTTGAGATACCAAGGTTGAATTTTTTTCTATGTAATTTTCTATACCCATGGCTCTTCCTATTGTTAGAAATCCTATAGGTACTGAAAGAAAATTAATTCATATATTAGCTCTAAAATTTCCTATTTTTTTTGTCATACAGGAAGTGTACCCAAAAAGAGAACCACTGTTATGAACAGTTCTAGAAACTTCTTCAAAATTTCAGAGCAGGGGATATTACACAGGAAGTGAGAACAATATTGCATCTGTGGCTTTTCCCCTTAAACCAAAAAAACACCTCCATTTGCATCTCTGGTGTAATCTTGGCAGCTTTTGGCTGGTTTGGCAATGCCTCCACATTAAGAGTGACTTTACCCCTACAGAAATGCAAAGAGACGACCCTGAAGTTGAAATTCCTTATGCCATAGAAAATAGAACCTGTGTGGCTTCTCCAAGCCCCTTTCTGCATTCCCAGAGGCACCTTATTCTAAGACCAGTTTGTGTACCTCACAACCTGCTTGAAAAGAAGAAGAAGCTAGAAGCCTGTATTAGGACTTGAGTGGGTTGCTTGGATTTACATTGAGGGCTAAGTCTGCTACATAACAGGCTTTGTTAGATATACTAAATTACATAGTTTGGCAGTTCAAATGCCTGCAAACCCTCACCTCACACTGGTTTCCCCTTTTCACCCCCAACCTGATATAATTGTTCTCTCCTATGAATAACTGTAGAATGTATTTATACGCATATACATATATATGAAAACGTGTGTACATGCATACATGTGTATGTATGTATTTATTATTATTATTATTATTATTATTATTATTATTATTATTATTATTATTGTGTGTGTGTGTGTGTGTGTGTGTGTGTGTGTGTGTGTGTGGTGCTGAGTATTGAACTCAGGGCTTCACGCCTGCTAGGCAGGCACTCTGTTAGTGAATTACATCCCCAGCCACAGAACTTTATTTGTACTTCTCCTATGACACACTTTAGCCTTTTCCCCAATCTATTTTTGGCCAAGTATTCAGCTCAAATATATTCATTGAGCATATTAAGGAACTGAGATGTGTGAAAATAGGCCTGGATCCCCAAAGAGTTAAGCTTCTAATGGAGGGCATAGGTTCAGTTACAGATGACTATTTTTCTTAGGGCTTACACTAAACAATGAGCATCACAGGAAGACAAATGTCTCCTCCTTTGCAGCTGCCACAGATTAGGTTCTCAGTAAATAAATGTGTGTTAAATGAATAAGTAAATGTATTATAAAGCCTTGTAAGAGAATATATTTGATTTAATTATTTAATCTAATTACTTATTCTTTTAATGAGTTTTTAAAATTGTGCGGGTCCAGTCTTAGTTTAATTTCAGTTTCTATCACTAAAAGATTAATGAATTTTGTAATCATAATCATATATGAATATCTATTATTAACATGGCAACTTCTCCACCAACTGTTTTTCTTCATTTGCATAAATAGTTCCCAAATTGTCTTTTTAGTTAGATGTAGTTCCAAGATAGCAGTGAAACAAAACTCTAAAGTGAAATGTGTTTGTTTTCATGTGTTTGTATTGATTGATTCCAGCTCATAATCCTCTTCATTTTATCACTGTCTGCTGGATTACTACATGATAATTGATCATTGTGACCTTACAAATTATCTTTTTAGAGTATGTTTTAGGTCATGAATAGAGACTAGTCACTTTGCATAAAAAAGAATGTAGATATAGCTTTGGGAGTTATGCTGTTTTTTTTTTTTTTCTGTTTTTACTATGAAAAAAAAAAAACCTTCTATTTTGTATCCAATCCCAAGATAACTTTCCTTTCAAGTGGTTAGGAACCAATTCAGAGTAGAAACACTGGTACTTCTGCCCTTCTTGGCAAAGACAGAATAACTTATTGAAACCTGCATTCTAAATACATTTTAGAATTACAGACTTTCTCCCAATTATAGAAGTAATGCATCTTCATTGTAAAAAAAAAAAAAACAACTTGAAAATAGAATATATACAAAGATGGAAATTATTTATGCAAATATAAAGAAGGATGCAAACATTTTATACAAATTGACATTCTGATTTTTTACTTAAGAGATTGTGAGCAGAGACATTTTTTCTAAAGCCCTACGGATGTGTACATTTTTAATAACAAAGCTGAGAGTCAGAAGACTAGGAAGCTCAGAGAAAACTGTCAATGCAAATTACATGAAACTCCTGAAGTTTCACTTCCGTATTTTCATTACAGCTTTCTTTAAAAATAAACCCAAATATTAACTTTAAAAACTCCATTCTCCTTCTCATATAAAATATATATCAGGCGATCAGGATTGTCTATTTTAATACTTGTGAAAGATTGACATTAGAGTTTTTCCAAATGAGAAAGTAAGCATAAAATTAAGAACAAAGGGGTGGGATTTTGTTGTTGTTGTTTATTTCATCCAAGGTCTTGCATGTGACTCTCCAGCACCTTTTCATTAGTGAGGTAAAGAGAACATGATTCAGGTAGATAGGTGATCTGGATTTAGTGAGTCTTCATAAGCTTACGTTGCACTTCTGAAAAAAAGGAAGGGAGAAGAGAGATGTAGATGCCCTTCCAGTGTGTATGTGCCTGTGTTCCTCTTAGATATATACATTTAAGAAGAAAAGTCTCTTATCTACCTGATATTTATCTGCTGTACTGGGAAACCATATTTAACTTACAAATCAAAGCCCTGAATTTGGTTGGTCCTAATTTGGCTGTCCATTCTAGATGACTAGTAATTATGCTGGCTCTCAAAAATCCTCTAAGACAGAACATTGGATTAAAAGTCAAAATACTTGGTTTTCATTTTAACTCTATTATTAATCAATTATCTTTCTTTGGGTAAGCCACTTAGGGCTTTCTCATTCATTAAATAGGCTGGTAGACTAGATCTCTAATAATTTCCATCCCAGTTCATAAAATATAATTGTATGACTAACCCAGTTCAATAATTCATTGATTCCATTTTCTAAAATTTATTCTATAATTCTAATTGTCAAGCAAAGTATTAGAAAATGAGATATATTTAACCTACCACTCTAACTAAATTTTTACATTATTTAAAGAATTGTGAGCAAAACGAACTAAAAGCTATTTTCATTTATACATGTAAGTATATATGAGAAAACACTAGGTACATATCAAATATATACAAATGAAAAAGTTACATTTATAGTCATATAATTACCATTTGGATGGAGACTTCCATCTTTCAAAGAGGATTCTAATTTAAAAAGACAAAAGTGAAAAGAAAACCAATTAGAGACTTGGCAATAGTTTCAATAAGAGACAATTAAGTTAAAGGGTCCTAGCAATAAAGATGGAGACAGACAGACTCAAGAGGTAATCTGGAAATAGGATAGAGCAAACTGATTTATGGAACGTGGAGTTGAATGGATGGAGGTATTCACTAAGTTGGAGAAGACTGGATGAGAATCATGTTCAGGAAAAGGTGTAGAAGTCAGTTTTGATCATGCTCATAAGCCATTTTAAACAATCTGTTGGGTCTGTGAACTTGAAGCTCTGTCTAGAGGCCTGGAGAATGATATATTGGGTGTCATCAACATGGAAGTATTATAAAAAGTTGTATGTGAGAGAGCATGCACACACATGTGTACACGCGTGAAAGGAGAAGGGTGATGTTAGGGAAGGGCCCATAGTTGACCATGAAGGAGTTTAAGAATTTAATTTCAAGATAAGAAGGTGTCAGCATTTGGAAGTTAGGGAAGGAACAGATAAAAAAAGGCAAAAGGACAACATTGTGTCACAGAATCACAAAAGGAAAGTACTTGGAGAAGGATATGGTAGTCAACATTCCTGAATACCAAGATTAAAGGGTTTAAGAGTAAACAGCCACTTCAATGTTTATAGCAGCACGATTCACAATTGCTGAAATGTGGAAGCAACCTAGATGCCCTTCAAAAGATGAATGGATAAAGAAACTATGGCATATATTCACAATGAAATATTACTCAGCATTAAAAGAAAATAAAATTATGGCATTTGCAGGTAAATGGATGGAGTTAGAGAATATCATGCCAAGTGAAATAAGCCAATCTCAAAAAACAGGGGTAGAATGTTTTCTCTAAAAAGTGGATGCTAATCCATATGAGAGGTGGGGGTGGGCAGGGAAAAGTGCGGGAACTTTGGAGGGGGCAAAGGGGTAGGAATGACAGTTGAATGAGATGGACATCATTACCCTAGGTACATGCACGGCTGCACCAATGGTGTGATGCTACTTCATGAACAACCAGAGAAGTGAAAAATTCTGCTCCATTTGTGTACAATGTATTGAAGAGCTTTCTACTGTCATGTATAACTGATTTGAACTAATAAATAAAAAATAAAAAAAGAATGGGTCATTGGACCAAAAGCAATTTACATAGAGTAGTAGGGGAAAGCATTGAGTTTGGTTGGAAGCATGGGAAATTAAAGGAAGTAAATAAAAGGATGTGTACTTAGTTGTCTTTTGAGATGCATGCCTAGGAAAGGGGGTAAGAAATTCAGTAAATTAAAAAATAATTGGTTAAAGATGGATGAGATCAGAGCATATGTGAATACCACCGGGGAAAAATTAATTGAAAGAAAGATGACCAACATTAAATAGAAAACATGAATAAAAATGTAAACCACTCCGTGTCACTCCCCTAAGGCATATGTATTCTTTCGTCTATTCTACAGAAGCCTCCTTGAATGACTCCTGTTAGTCTCTGGGATTGTCTTAAAATACTCCACCTGTTCTTGGGTACCTCATATTAACTCTTTCAGGGATTCTACCTTTAGAATCTTTGCACCAATTGACTCCTCTTCCAGGAATTTTCTTCCCTCAATTGACTGGCTGAACCTTTTCTGTCCTCCAATTCTCAGCTGCTGTGTCCTTTTAAAACATCAGCTGCTTCCAAAACCATCTTCAACTCTTGTTTGGTTCATTTAGCCAAGTCCCTCCTAAACACCCAGTCTAAATTGGTGAGCCATCCTGTTTATCCTTATCCGACTATTCTGTTAGTTCTTAGCATAGCACTTTTTATCTCACACTGTCTTATTCACATGCTTGTTTATAGGTTTATAGTCTATCAACTTTTTATTTGAAAGCAGTGATCACATTTTCCTGGTTTAATGCCATATCCCCAGAATGTGGATTATGCTTAATTTAGAGTAGGCATTCAATAAAAATGCATTGATAAGTTGAATGTTAAGTTAAATTTATGGAGCAGTCTCTTAGAACACACCTTGAATTAAAAAAGAACATTATGATAAATTTCAATCACATTCAGTCCAAATATGAAGGTAACAGATTACAAGATTGAGCTGAAATAATCTGTTATTTTGAAAATATTCTAGATGATTTATTTTTAGTGGATAGTCTTCATGATTTCCTCTCTCTCTCTCTCTCTCTCTCTCTCTCTCTCTCTCTCTCTCTCTCTCTCTCTCCTCTCTCTGTAACTTTTACTATTTTTTTATTTTGAGGATACTAGGGATTGGACCCAAGGGTATTGTGCTACATCCCTGGTCCTTTTTATTTTGAGGCAGATTCTCGCCAAGTTGCTGGCCTTGAGTTTGTGATCCTCCTGCCTCCGCCTCCTGGGTTGCTGGGATTTCAGCTGCACACCACCATATGCATCTTACATTTATTATAATAATCTTAACTCCAACTATAATCCCTCAGGTATAAACTACCTATTAGCAAGAGGAGGAGGCTGTCCAGAAAGTAGCCAATCTAGTATCAAAAATTTACTGGGACAATCCATTTGTTGGAAAAAAACATCAAAACTGTACTTATACTCAGCAACCATATTTTGAGCTATGCAATGTCCTAGGCACATGGAATTAAACTGAATAAAATGCAGTGGACTGATCTGATGCCTAGTTACTTAAAGATGAATGGCTGAATAAAGACACAAAAGTTAACCACACTGTACATTGAAAAGGCTATTCTAGAGAGTGAGCAAAAAATAAAAGGAGTCAGTTTGTTTTTAAATTTCTGAGCCCTGAGATCTGACTCATCTGAATTAAGATACATCCAAATACTTTTCTTCCTCCTGGGGGCAAATCATTTATATGAAGTTCAGTTTCCCTGGTATATAGCACCTTTCCCCAAATCAAGTGCAGGCCTTTCTCACAAAGAAGGGAGAGGGAGAAGGCTATTTTCAAGGCAGTGTTTCTTTCAATGGAGCAATTAAGTTTGGCTGTAACAGAAGGAGGTTGCCATAAGAAAAGAAGCACAGCAAAGACAAGACGGTTTTGCAGTGTCAGCTTATTATTTCTGCAGGAGGCTAAAGATTAGAAAATAGCTCTTCCTGAGTTGTAACAGGTCTATAAAATTGAGCAACTCACAAAGCACCCAAAAGGAATACTAAGAATATAATACAAAAAAACATAGCAATAGAAATTGTGTTGAACTGAATATGACCTTTGAAAGAGAGGGAAGGTTTTGCATATCTAAGAATATCTCATCACAACCCTCTTTGAAAGATTAAAATTATTTCAATATCTTCCCATTTATTTAATGCAAACAGGTATGGATTTCTCTGACAAAACATCACATTTTGTACTTAGGTACTACTATGCAGAGACAGAACATCAAGTTTATATTGGTTGTTTAAAGTCATTCTTAAAGCCCAAATAAAATCAGACTATTAAGATTGGAAATGTTTTCATGCCAGAAAATCTTTATTTCCAAATATTTCTGTGGGCTTATAGTCTCTTTCCCAGGATCAGAAAAGAATATTATAAATATGTTACTTTCAAACATTAATGAGGAAGCGAATCTTTTACCTCTTAAAATTGTGGTGTCTATTTAGATATCATTTATCAGCTCTTCAATGAAAAGAATGAGATAAAAGCAGAGGATTTCTGAGTCTAGAACTTTCTGGATGGAAAATAAGTATTTCTGATTATGATTCTACTTCCCATCTGGTCAATACAACAGAATACAATTCCTTTACCTACTGTATAAAACTTAGTATACAAAGTATTAATTTATAAAACATTGAAAAGTAGATACCTTAAAAATAATGAATGAAAACTGTATAAGTACAAATTCGCCAATATTAAACTAGTGGAAAATATTTCTATTTCTTTCAAAGAAACCTTAAGAGTCATTAATATAATGTTAATTTTTTATCCATATATTTTCATCATAAACAAGTAACACTGATATACTAAAACATAATGTAGTAGACTTTTTGTATTTTGTAACACTCCAATATATTAATGAAGTCCATTTTGATACAGTCTTAAAATAATTAAACTTGAGCTTTCTATTTCATTTGTCTTTGAGAAAGCAACAAGCAATACCATGCAAAATATATTACTCAAAAACATTTTATACTTAAAACAAACTGCTGTTTTTCCAGAAATTTCCAAAAGGAAAAGGAAGAAAATTTAAATTTTGCTTTGTCTGTTTTTGCTTTGTCTGATATCAGTTTCTTTCTTATATATCATGCTACAAAGAACTTAACTCCTTTCTACACTTTCACATTGAGCAGAAGTGAGTCATTTATAGATGGCTCTGGAGTCCATCCATTTTGCTGCATTTTGAAGGGGAAAAAGTGTTAAACACTTCACTGTTTGAGTATATGACTGACCAGCTATAACATATTTTATAATTTTGAACCCCCCAAATGTGGTATGCTTTTAAGTTACTGCTTAAATTGCCTCAGGTTTTAGGTTTTAAGGCCATATTATTAATTTCCCCCCATTTATGACCTCAACATATTTTATATTTAATCTTTTATGAAGAATAATTTGTCTTTATCTTGAGCTGTGTTTGTGCTAGGCCATAAAATCAAGTGGTGACCCAATGGAATCAATGGGGACATTAAAGCGTCTACAGAGACTGGTGAGGACCAAGAAAACCAGGGCACAGAGTGTGGATGAGGTGAAACCCACATTAATAAATCTCCGTAAGTAAAAGCTCAATGAGCTGCTAAAAGTTCTTTGAGGGAAAACTGGTGAAGCATATATTAATGAAGTTCATTTTGATAAGGTCTTAAAATAATCATTAAACTTTGAGCTTTCTATGTCATTGCTAAGTTATTTTAAAACAGGTATCCTAATCCTAATCCTAAATTTCACTCCATATCTATGCTGCATCACAGAGGGAAAATAAGGGTCAGTAAAGTCTACCCTTCCCATTCCTCCACCAAAGTGAACAATATTTAAAATTTTTGATGTGAGTATAGCAAATTGGAATGTCATTTGCAACTTTGAATTTATTTATTTACAGAAATGGCCTATGAATTATAATTATTTGGTACCTGTTAACACATTTCCTTTTAAAGAGATTCAATGACTTAGAGCCTTTTACTTTGGGTGAGACATGTTTTTGTTATCTGAAATTGTTTTGTATAGTACAGTAGTCCCTCCTTACCCACAGTTTCACCTTCCACAGTTTCAGTTAGCCTCAGTCAATGGTTTACTTAACTTTTTGGTCTCTGTGACCAAAATACCCAACAAGAGCAAAGTAAAGGAGGAAAAATTTGTTTTGGGCTTACAGTTTCAGAGTCTTGGTTTGTACACAATTGGCTCTTGCTCTGGACCTAAGATAAGACAGCACATAATGGGGTAAAGTCCCCGCAGAAGAAATATGCTCTCCTCATGGCAGGGTTGAGAGTAAAACGAGGAGAGATGGAGCCACAGGGAAGATACACCTTTCCAGGGCACTCACCCACTGACCCACCTCTTCCATTCACATCCCACCTGCCTATGTAGTGACTACAGTTTATCCAAACTGGTATAGACTGATGAGCTTACAGCACTCATAATCTGATTATTTTACTTCTGAGTATTCCTGCATTAATGGTAGCTTTTTTTGGGAGACAACTCATATTCAAACCTTAACAGTCAACAATGGTCCAAAAGTATGAATGGAAAATTTCAAAAGTAAACAATTCACAAGTTTTAAATTTTGAGCCATTGTAGTATTCTGATGAAATATGATGTCATACTGTTCCAGTCTAGGTAGGGACATGAATTATCTCTTTGTCCAGAATATCCAAATTTTATAAGGTAGCTGTCCTATGGCAGTTGGGAGAGAGTGAGAGAGGGAGGGAGGGAGGCTGAGAGAGAGAGAGAGAGAGAGGGAGAGAGACAGAGAGAGAGAAGCATTCATGTAACTGTTAATAGAGTATACCATTATGTGTTTTTTCTTTTATTATTATTATGCCTTATTTATAAATTAAACTTTAGCATAAGTAAGTACATACAGACGAAAACACAGTGTAGATATTGTTCAATACTGTTCACAATTTCAGACATCCATAGAAGTCTTGGGACATATCCCAAGGATAAGGGAGGACTGGAAATTTTTATACTAGAAATTTCACCCATTGCCACATTATGTAAATATATATCTCACTAATCAACTTTGTAGTACTAAAGATATGCTGTTTCTTCATGTTCTCAGTCTTTTCCAAAATATTTCACTATGCAATGCACTACATGCATAAATTTCTTTGCAGTTTGATATGAGAAGAGTACATTTTTAGAATGAATATAGGATTTCAGCCTCTATTCTTTGAGATATTTATTTACATAAAGTGAAGAAGTTGATTTGCTTCTTGAAGATATTCTCTTATACATGTGACATCAAAAATTAAAAATATTTAATAAAATGATTGCACCACTTATGCTTGTAAGATGTGGGGAAATGTTTTAATTTGTAATTTTTCTTAAGTGTTCTCAGTATGCTTTTTGCATGTGACTTCCTTTCATTTCAGTACAATTGATGTTAATCAGTAGATATGGTTTCAGATGTTTGAGGTAAATCTGAGTTTTATAAAACAATTTCATGCAACAAATTACTTTTTAAAGAAATAATTTTATAAATTCTTTTTAGGAAGTTGGATGACTCCCTGGTTCATACTGTGTTGTTCATTCGTTTGTAATCTAAAAGAGAAATAGAGTATTTATAATTCATAATTTCTACAAGTAAATAACCATTAGCCTTAATGTTTAACTCATACGTCTTTGTTGTTCAGAAAATGAAGATGACACATTGATTTCCTGTATGAAACTAAGCAGATCTCAAGAAAAGAAAGCTAATAATTTTAGCACAAGGAGGAGGGGAGAAATGGAAATTAGACCAGAGTCTCATCCTATATCTGTGGATCCATCCAGCACTTCAAATGAATGCAACTTGGAAGACATATTATCTTATCATGAAGGCGAAGTTCAGAAGTGGAACATCTGGAAGTCTTTTCCAGAAAATCTGTTCTGGACTGGCATTGACTTCCAAATTGCCCAAGCTGGATCCTGGGACAACTGCTCCACTTGCACTCACCACTCACGTCTCAAATCTTCTCACACAGATATGGATCTCTTACATTCATGGGTGAGTTTGTAAACTACGGAAATATGTCATCTTAATCTGTGTATTTATACCACCAGGAAATAAGCAGATAAAAAAAATGTGTCAATTAGTCACATTTTTTAGTTTCAGGAAAATTACCAGAGTTACAGCTGTCTTTCCAAAAAGCAGTTCAGCTCTTATGGTTTCTGTCCCTGTTAATATTGTATATATTCCTTTGTGTACAAATACACTACTGCATAGTATTTTCCAGAGATTTTATTTTAATTGAAGGGAGACTTTAGCTGCTGATTTTGATTAAGAAAATGTGATTGAATTGTCTAAATTATTGCTAGTAAAATTAAGTTGCACTGACAGCTAACAAATAATTTTAATAAGCATTTTTTGGGGCCTGGTATTCTCCTAAGCACTTCCCATGTATTGACTCATTTAAATATCACAACAACCATGTAACATAAGGATTGTTATTCTAACATTTTTTCCTCCCTGTTTCATAGGTAACAAAACTAAGGCACCAATATGTTAGTAACTGGTACAAATTTAAGCAACTAACAAGAAGTGGAGCCAATATCTGGAACATACATAGTCTTATGCTAGAAATTCTGCTTCTAGTTAATATATTATAGAGTTTTCCATGTACCAAGCTAAACTCTAAGACTGTAGGGTATAGGAGAAAGTGCAGATTCTGTAGTTAGACAAATTTGTTTTGGATTCAAGCCCTGCTACTTTTTTAGCTTATGCAAATTACTTAAACCATTGAATCTTAATTTTCTTAGCTGTGAAATGAAAATAGTAATATTAAACTCATGAAATACCCAAGAAGTCAAAAATTGAATATCATAAATCCTCTAGAATGTAAGGGTGTCTTTTTTAAAGAATTGATTTCATGCTCCTTAAGGCATAATTTCCCTACATTTATTGGTTGTTTGTGTTTGCAGTGAAGGAATAGAATAGCTTTGTGTGTCCAGGCAGCCTTTACACCATTTTCCTCTAATGATCAATCTCTCATTAGACACGGTTATATTTTTATGATGCATTATAAGTCTCTGAAGAAGCTTGTTCTTTCAGAGTCCTTTTTACCTTTCAAGGTTTGTGTTTTGCCTTTGAAGACTAGGACTAGGGTGACCTGAGACTGGAGTTCCATGTTAAATGTTACAGGTGTTTGTCTAACAGACTTCAATCAGTGACATTGTTCAACAATAATCATTTTTGAGGCTGCCTCTTCAACTTCTTTAGTCTTTCTCTTCTGGGACAGCTGGACATGGCAGGCTTCTCTTCAGCATCTTCTCACAGAGTAGCTGGCAATATAATTAATTAGGACCTGTTTCTGAAGACTGGCAGCTTCAGAAGCAGAATCAAGGATGCTGTCTTCTTGACAAATGGCAAAGCTGGTACAGAAGAATCAAAACAGAAATGTACAGAGCTTCCTTCAAGAATAAAATCTGGACACCTTAACTTGGATTTCTAGATTCAGCTGTCTGGTATCCATCTACATTTTCAGTCTTATCTTCCTGCTGCTCTTGCCTGATAGGTTTCATATGCTGGACTGCCAAAGTGAATGATCTGATTTATTCCTAAAAGCTGTCTCCTGCTTCCTTGCCTCTGTATCTTTCTGTCTGTGTGACAACCTCTTCCTTGCTTGAGAGCAATTCCTCCACCCCGTAAGTTCACATCAAATATTTTGTCCTTCAGAAAGCCTTCCTGGGCCATGCCAGACAGAAGTCATCTCTCTTTCCTTTGAACTTCTAGATCATGTAAGCACATTATTCTTACATTAGGCACATATCAACCATATATTGTCATCTGCTATGTGCCAAGTCACAGTATTAGATACTAGGGATAGAAAACAAAAAAGTCTATTCACTGCTCCTGTCTTTACAGAGCTTCCATACTCTACCATGTGCTAGAATTAATTAGGCATTTGTTCATTTCCTAAGAGTAATTTATCTTTGTATCCTCCATGGTCCTGAGAATATAAAGAAATAAATATCTGAGTAGCATTTGCTGCCTAGATGAATGAAGTTCTAAAAACTAGTGGACTTGGTTTCCATAAATCTAGAAAAACATTTTTTTTCTCATTATCTTGTCTTTTTTAGCCAAAGCTTTATTCATTCTGATTAACTCAGTTACCTATCAAGTTAGTTATTGTGAGTATGAATGCTTGTAAATCTGGGAGTGTCCATTTAGGCAAAAACAATAGTGATAGTTTTTGAAAAAAAAATTAGGTAGTTTTGCCTACTTTAAGTGCATAACTAAATGACTAAATGAGTTTTGTCTGTAGAAGGTCAAGCCTATCCGCCAAAGGCTCAGAATTTCAAATAGGAATGTTCAGCTTTTGTGACAGGAAAGCCTCCGTGGATTTGGCGAGAAGGTTCAAGAACATGTTGGAGTTAAATTGGTTTTGGTAAACTTAATGAGACCACTTACACCCAGGGATTTGAGACACTAGAGTGAAAGAAGTTGAATGAGTGCAGATTATTATTTTATATTCTATACATATATTCTATAATAATAACAAGTGAAAAATATCCAGTTTCATTTTAGCAGAGCTGGTATTTTTTCTGTAGTAATTGCAGAGTTATTATTTGGGTTATTTAACTTTCACTCTATAGAAGAAATAGAAGGCAGACAGTGTAGAGGGAGAAGATGTGCTTCCGAAATGAGTATTACTATTAATGACAGGTAGTCAGAGGTGACATTTTTGCCATTTTAAAGGGTAAAAGTGTGACTAGATTTTTTTTAAAAAGTGTGCCAATATGCAGATATGGTGGAGCTGGGCCTACACCCCCCATTTCATAGGCAATGGATCTAATCCACAAAGACATTTGTTTCTCCTTGACTTCAGAAATTTAAGGAATAGTAGATTTCAGTACCTCTGATCTCATTATCAAATCAGAGTTTTGAAGTGGTCTGAAATTGACTTGTCTTCCGGAAAGTCCTTATTTACCCAGGCATGACCCTGCTAAACCCA
Organism: Ictidomys tridecemlineatus; assembly: GCF_052094955.1. Classification (NCBI taxonomy): domain Eukaryota; kingdom Metazoa; phylum Chordata; class Mammalia; order Rodentia; family Sciuridae; genus Ictidomys; species Ictidomys tridecemlineatus. Next base: position 190,242,255 of record NC_135479.1, on the reverse strand, counting down.
CTACAGTTGGAACTCTGATTTTGATGGATTCAGCCCAGCTCTGTCATGACCTACGGGTGAGTTTGGGCAAACCCCTTATCCTCATTAACCCACTAGTTCCAATTCTACAGAGTGATTTCAGTCCCCATTCACTACCTTTCCTCTGAGTGACTTATTTCATATCAAAAACACCCATTTATCTAAAATCAAGGTTGGGAAGATTAAATGAAGTAGTGTCAGGACCCAACAACATTTATCCCTAAATCAAAGAATCCAGAAACCTGTGCTAAGAAGTAACATTCCGTTAAGTTTCCATAAACAAATTGAATTAGACAGGGAAATGTATTGTTCATGAAGGGCTCTTCATAGAAGTAACAGAAAAAATGAGACTCACACAGATGTTTAATGTGCAGTTTAGTGGTTTGTAAGGTCGGAGGGATCAGGGAGTGGGGGGAATATGTGATTGTGGAATCGATGTGAAACAAGAGAGGTAAAAGATCAAATTCTATGAGACTGTACTTGACAAGAGAAGCCTGAAAGGAAAAACTAAAGAAGTAGTTCTTTTCTAATGTCTGAGATAAGTGGTTTTGAGGGGGGATTTCAGAAGCATCTTAAGGAAAGTAGTAGTGAAAGTAACCAAAAATAATATTTGAAGCCAAGTGTTTAGAATCCATTTACAAGAGTGACTGAAGGATTCTTAGGATGCTCTGCATATTAAAAGCTGGAAACATCTTTATAAAAACAGGAAAAAAAAAGAGGAAAGTGAACTGCTGGCCTTGTGGGGAGAAAAGGTAAATAAGACAAGTGTGTGTTGAGGAAGATGAGATCTTCCTTTAGTACAATATTATAATAACAAACATATTTTTCAAAACAGGGAGAAATTTTCAGGTTCAAGAGGAATAACATTATTTTTACAGTATTAAGAAAAAGAAGCAAACTGGATATGAAAAGGGAAGCAAATATCCACTCAGCGCTTTAAATTAATTCTCAAATATTTTGAAGTCTGTTTTATAAAAATGGCAATATGTTTACAATGCGACACTAACAACATCTCTTTCAGAAAGAGGCAAAGTCAAGGTTCTGAAAGAACAAAATATACACTTAAGTAAAGAAGAATTCAAATAAAGTATTGATAGAAAATGATAATAGTGAGAGAGACAGAGGCATATTGCAAAAAATCAAAGAAAAATGAGGAATTTATATACAGCATTTCGAGGTAAGAAAAGAAACAAGGTTCCACTTAAGGGTGTCTAAGAAGAGGATGAGGGAGTCTTGTTGGACTGTCAGATGAACTCATCAAAATGGTGTCAAAAGAGAAAGTATGGTGAATGGAAAAAAAGTTACACAACCATTTCAGTGGGAGGAACAGGATTCATGCCAATGCTAACCAAGAAATAAAGTAACAACAGATTTTACAATTAATCTTTCAGTTTAAATGAGAGGACGTGGATACCTATTATTGATATGGGGAGGTGCTCTTGGGATGCCTAGCCCTCTGCTAAGCAGTGTAAAATTTAAACACTGCCCAAGCAAACCAGTGGTGTGTGAAAAAGAGGCAATAAAATCAGGATAATCTGTCCCTGCGTCTCTGCTCCTTTCTCTCTCTCTGTCCTGTCCCTTTGGTAATCTATCCCAGTATCCATGACTCTCATCTTTCCCTTCAGTCAACATGACCCATTGTTACCAGGTGAGTTTTTTTCTAATCTAACTGAATAATGCTGCCTAATATCTTTGTAATAATGTCACTGCTGCCCTTACAGACCTTTGAGTGTCTCCCCAAGACTTACATGGTCAAATACAAACCTGTTCACTTAATCTTCTAACACATCCCTAAGAGTCTTTCACATACTCTTTGCTACAAACTGAGTACCAACCTTTCACTGAAATGATATTATTTCCCATCTTCATATTTAAACTTTACTTGCTTACATTGGAGTAATGGTGAGAGATGGAAGGAAATGATGTTTCAGCAGATAAATTTGTACAACTTGTGAAAAGGAAGTTACAGTGAATGATAATCTGGGCTGAGCCTTTTGAAAGTAAAGATAAGAAAATGTGATACAAAAGTTCCAAAAGATCTCTGCACTTACCATACTCAGTGCCAAAATTAATTAATTGAGAACTGAGATTCCAAAAATAATTTTGAGTCTTAGATAAACAAGAACAAATTATTAATTATGAATAACTTATATGACAAATCTTAATATAGTCAGTATAATGTTTGATGTAAGAACTAGCATTTACAAATCAAAATTTGAAAAATAAAGGATTCTCCAATAACTTTCTCATTTATTCTTCCATTTATTCACTCATTTAACAGATTCATGCCAAGTACCTCCTGAATCTTTGAACTTGGGACTTAAGAGTATATATGCTTATATTGAGGTGGGACATGTGGATAATCTACTATTCCTCTTTTATAATGGTAGTTGTTGCTCTCCTTTTAAAAGAAACAGGTATTTAAAAAAGAACAAATTAATCACAATCTTTGGTGCAAAAATTTACTGGGATGCCGAATGTATTACTTATATATCAAATAAACCTGAAAAAAATCTGGCTAGACCTGCAAACATCTTTTACATTGAGAAAGGAGCTTATAGAAGAAACACTTAAATATGAGATATTGTAATAGTATATAAGTTGTCAGGTTTATGGAAATTCTTTAGTTTGAGTTTGAAGAAAGTAAATTATAAATGTGTATAAAATGCTTAAATGTCCTTTCTAATAAAATCTTTAGTAATAAAAATAAAGATAAAATGAGAAAATGTAATTATAAATGTCAAGTACTATTCTAGAATTCCTGAATAAATAGAGAAATTATTAAATTAGATTTTGGAGGCATAGTAATGTAGCATTCAAACCAATTTAATTATTTGTGTTGATGTTTGGTATTTACCAACTACACAAATTTTATGTATTGGTGAGAAAAATTGACCTGGGAAGTAGTTCTAAGACTGTTATAGAAATCAAGGATATCTCTCTCCTATGTATTATCATTTTTCTCTTTTTATGTTTTTCACCATGGACTTGTTTTACTCAAGGGGCATTCAAATCAAGGAGAAAGCTGAATTGGTACTACCATAATAAAACATTTCTGAAGTTGCCATACATTGTTTATCACTCAAATTATTCCTCATGATAATGAAATATTACCCATGATATTTAATTGTAACTACATTTTGGCTTCCACAAGAAAGTTGAAATTTGTTTTGCTGTGTTCTCAACTGAAAAGAGGAGGACAAGGAGAGTCAATCTGAAGGGTGCTCAGTTATGCCCACTGGCCATGGGAGACTGAAAGCTCTTTCTTGCTCAGAGCTAAACTTTCTTGCATGTTCAACAAAATAAAGCAAATCAAATCAGCCAAGCTGGACATCAACTTTTGGCAGGAGAGAGGCCTGAATGTTAGAACATTTCCTTTAATGAGCCTTGGCAAACATTTCAAGTGGTGTTACCTTTTCTTTTGCAGCAGAGAAGTAAGTTTATAATTCAAATATTGCTATGTAAGGAGAAGACAAAGGCTGTGGCATGGTATGTTGGAAGCTGTTATAAGTCAAAGAAACATAAGTCAGAGCCCGGAGAGTCAGCTGTGAGCTCAACCCTGTCACTTTGTAGGATCTCCTTGGGTCAGGTTGCTTATTCTCCATCACTTCTGCCTCACTTTTCAAACGGGTGAGGGCTATCAATGATTCGTAAAGTTCTTTTTATCTTCAAGAATTTAAAATATGAGAGCACATTGAAAAAGATAAATTCTATGTGTTAAAAATATTAGTGCATTAAGGTTTCTTTCTACTTGTTCAAAGCAGTTCTTTTCTTACTCTTCAGATGACCCTGTGGTGACCTTATTTCTAGGTTTGTTTATTTTTTTCTTACATAAGCTATTTAGTTTAAGGATTTTTTTCTTTCTTTCTTTCTTTGCCCACTACACATTCTCTGTCCAGGCTACTTCCTTTCTCCTTCATGTTCCTGGACTCATCACAAGGTGAAATCAAGCAATGTTAGAGACAAGACTAGCAACCATGCATATGAGTTTACTTCATTTGGGTGATGGCAGGAGATCATGGCCATGAAAATCTCTTCATGTACTAAATGTCTACCTTTTCATTCATAGGAACTAAGAAAACCCTGATGTAAAAAGAGAGCTACTTTAAAAAAAAATCCTTTAAAATGAGATTTCAGAAGACTGAATTTTCCTTTGAAAAATGAATTGGTGACATTGTAAGTAAGGTTATAGAAGGGGACAGAAAAGAAGGACTTTCAGGATAAGAAGTCCTGGCTGAAGTGAGAAATCTTCTTCCACCACCATCATCTATCAGCTTTGTACACATGTATGTACACACTCTGGTGCACGGTGCCCCCTTGAGTAATTCATTACTGAACTTCTGTGCTTATCATGTGCATATATCAATATAAAGGCAATCATTGCCTTCACTGACCTAACATTGGACTATATTTAAGTTGCTTTTAAGTAACTATCTTTATGTCATGATTCAGTGAGGTGATTTCATTTTTCCCATTTTAATGATAGAAATATGAAGCGCAAAGAGGTTCAATAGCTTATGCAATATAAGAGTATGTAGATTTCAAGCTAAGATTCTATAAGAATCCAAAATTTTCTGCCAGATTTTGGCTTTGTAACTCTTGAGACTAGGATAGTAAGTTAACCTTACTTTTCCCATCTGTAAAAATGGAGTCAAGTTTCTAATTTGCCATATAAATTGAAATTATGCATATGAAAAATCCAGGTTCAAGGTATGAGATTTTAGCTCAGACTTTAGCTTACATTAACTTTATGAATTAGGCAAAATATTATTTCCATTGTACAGATGGAAAAATTGATTTACATGAAGATTAAATGGATTAGTTGAGGTTCCACCGTTGGTGATGGAAGAACTGGTACTAAACAGAAATCTCCTAAATCTTAGCCTAGATTTTTCCTCTCACTAAGTTGTCCTTAAATTTTGCATCAGATATGGAATAATACATATGGAAGTACAGATAAACCATTTTTAGTGGGAATTCCATGAGAACTGGAGCCAAATAAGCCCATCCTTCATTTGTAGCCTTACCATTACTATACACACAACTGTTAAGTTACTTGATTTCTCTGAATTTCAGTTTCTTATTTGCTAAATGACTAAAATGAAGATTTCTTGTGGTCTTCTTATAAGGTGAATTCTTTAACTGCACCTAACACATCTACTGGAACTCAACGAAAAAGAGCTGCTATTTTCACGGGCAATTATTGCTATTTACTTATAATTTATAACTATGCATTTATAATTATTTATTTTTCATTCAACAAACATTAGCATAATGCCTATGATATATCAGGTATCTCCTTGAACTGTGAAGTCACAGAGATAATTAAGAAATGTACTTGCCATTAGGGTGTCACCATTTGCAATTCTCATCAATTCTGTATCACTTGAGATAATACTGCCTTTAATATTCACTCCTGGTTTTCACTAGTATTTAAAATTATTTCATAAAGTTTGTTGAATGCTCTCCCTGGTGATAAGAGTGCCAGAAGTATCTCATTCAAATGTATAGGGAGGGAAGAGGAAGACTATAGTATAGGGGGTACTATAGTAACTCCAAGCCTATCCATCTCTGCTGGCATCAGGCTGGGGTGTGGGTCCTAAGCTCAGCATTGTGCTTTTCTGGCCTCCAAAATTATCACTGTATTAATGGTGTCTTACATATATTTAAACTCCCGGCATATATTTTATCATAGTCATATCACATATGCATTTCATGATATTTTATTTCAGAGTCAGAATGGAACTCTCAAGCATAACTCTCTTTTTCAGAGGACAGTGAAAACATGAAGGCAAGAAATTCATGTTCCCTCTCTTTCCTGGATAGTTGTGAAGCAAGTGGTTGAAGTCACTCTAAAATCCCTTATGAATATTCAGTGTGAAATCTTTATGCATCTCATGGTTCCCAGCTATTAAATACAACCACACTGATGAGTAATTGCTTTAGAAATTTGCCCTTATTGCACTTACCTCAGGTCCAACCCATACTGAAGCTTACATGTCACTTATAGAAAGGACTTTAAACCAAGACACAGGAAGCATTAAAATCAAAATTGAGAACTCAGTTATTCATTCACTCAATAATTGATTTTAGAATATTTACTTTGTGCCAGATAAGGATAAAATGTTGGGTGGAAACATACATTGTGGACTTCATAGTCTAATGGGAAACAAAAATAGAAAGAGTCACATAAAAAATAATCAAACTTTAAAATGGTTAACTGCTATGATTGCTACACAGTTCTAGAAAGGTCTATAATGAAAAGATTTGACTTAGGAGTCAGTAAACAATTTCAGGGGTGGTGGAGACTGAGCTCAAATCTAATTAAAGTCTTGAAGTTAAGTAGCCCGACATAGAAAGAAGGAGAGAAGGCTCAGAGTGGCTTCCAGAGAAAGGTATGTGGTACAAAGTCGGTGGAGAAAGGAGTCAGGTTACACAGGAGTTTATGGGCTATACCAAGTTTTATTGTTTAGCTTCTAAAACAGTGGAGAGCTATGCAAAAAGTGTTTCTGGTCAACAGCTTGTTTCTTGTTTGCTTGTTGAGGGTCTGAAGTGATATAATTGTGTTTTGAAAAAACTTCTCTGCATACGAAGAAGAGAATAATTTGAATGGAGAATAGGTGAAAGATGTTGGCATGAACCGTGGTGGAAGGAAGACAGAGATTAATGAAAAGCTCTCAGCCTCTGGGAGCTATGTCCCCAACATATATATTTCTTCAAATGAAAGAAATGTCAGCTTTAAAAATCATCTTTTGTGATGCCCAAAAAAAAAAAAAAATTCTCATTCACTTTAGGACATATGGTCACAGATGACAGCAGAGAAGTGATACAATGACATGACTGCACATTCCAAATCTGTTCTTTAATTTTTAAACCTCAGAAGCTCATATCCACCACACTGTTTTAATGGAATCATTACCAATGGATAAGGAAATGTCATCCATTTGCCTCCCCTGATTCCACTTGGACATAGGCCATTGTTTCTACAAAGAGTGGCTTGGAGCCATGTGAGGTTTCAAGGGAAATTGGCCTTTCAGAGGGGCATATGAAGAGATAATGCATATTGCCACCGTAAAATCTCTAATGAATATTAAGGGTGGCTTTCATTTGTGGTGATTGAAATGAACTCATAAATTCTCTCTCTAGGATGCGGGAATTTTTTCCTCCCTGTGGAGAGATTTAATGGATTTGCGGCATTCTGAATGATTTGGCAAGAAATCAGAGGTACCTGCGCAGTCACCCGCAAAGGGCACTTAGTTTCTTGCATGTGATAGTCAACCACCACAAAATATTTTCTGTAAGAACCCAGAATGATTGATGCAACCCACCGTAAGTCATGACAAGGTGTCAACTGAAAAACTGAAAAAGAAGTGGTTGAAGACACCACAGCTTTAAAAAACAAATTTGACTTTTAGAGAAGGGTTATTTCCTTTTAGAAAAAAAAAAAAAGTTAGACCTGCCACCTGCAAAATTTTAGATCAGTTGTTTGTGGCAAGGGCCATCATATTTTGAGGCCACTGAGAAAGCATACTGCTCTCTGTATGGAGTAGATTAAACTGTTCCCACACGGTGATAAATATATCACAAAAAGCCATAACAGGAATACAGTAGTTGTAGCAGTTAATGGTACAACTTCCAGTTAAGACAACATTCTTCGGGTTTCTTTGCCCAGTTCCCATTTCGTGTGTGCTATTTTTTTTTTTTTTTGGATAAGTTAATTTTTCACATTTGCAGAATCAATAACTTTCAAAGCTTTATAATGAAGAGGAACATTGAAGGCAAGAATTCTAAGGAGTTATGCTAGCTGCATGGGATTGGGTTAACAGAACAAATTCTGAAAAGTGAAAGAATACTTTATCAAAACAGCAGATAAGAATTTAGACTAAAAACTTTCTGTACAGGAGGAGGGAAATTGAGAAAACAACCCAAAGCAGCGGTTACCTAAAACTCATCTGCATCAAGCAGCAATTGCCACAAATTATTCGTTTGTTTTACTATGGAATGTGGGAGAGAATCTCTTTTCCAAGAAAGTAACTTTTTAAGACTCTTTAATGATGGACTTGAAGTCAAAAGAATTCTGGGTAATTTTGTGTTGTTGAAGGAGTGTATTCCTTTGTGAAATGAATCTGTGCCCCCGATGCTTTACAATCCGGGTAAGTTACACTAAAAAAGTTAATTCAAATATTTAGCATTCATTTACATGAAAGAATTACTGCTCTGATTTAAGACGCTGGATTTCTTGTCAACACAGATAGGGAAGATTGGTTCAGTGGGGAAATCTTTCGGAGTGTAGACTTGGCTCTCTGTTAGTCTTCTCTTGCATGGGAAAGTTCATCTGTGATGAAACTGAGCTAAAGGAGAGGCCAGATGGCATTAGCCATAATTCATTTTACTATAAAATGATAGTACTAGATAAACACTAAGACCTTTTCCATGGATAAATATCCATGAACCAACTTTCTGAATGGTAATTTGGATTATGTTAATCCAGCATCTGGGGAGAAGGACCTGATTCCTTTGAAGATACTCACAAACTCAATCCCTTATATGAAAAATTGGAGAGCATCTTTCAGTACCCAATTTTTAAAATAATTAGATTGTGCTCTTCTCATACTATTTACATACTTTCTAGAACTCACTGCTGCTCAGATGTGAAAAGTGGTTATATTTTTATTTATGACGTAGGCATAGAAGTTTATTTTAGTTTACAGTTAGAGGCCTTTGTAAACTTTCAGGTTTGAGGGAGAGAAATGACATTGAAAGAAAGAATCATTGAACATACATCTATTAATTCCAAATAAAACAATCTCGGTTTCACAATTTTGCTAGAATGTTTTACCTAAAGTTGTATTTCTCACTGTGTGGTTCCACAGCTGACCACATTGGAATCACCTACAACATTGATGCTGTTTGTTCCAAACTTGCTAACTCAGAATTTCTGGGATGGGCATTTTTTTCTTTCACAGGTTTTTTAAGTGATATGTTCGTTGAAGTTTGAAAATGACCTCTGAATAAAGGAAAACGATTCATTATCCCCGGATTCTTTAGTTTAATTTTCACCTATCCAAGAAATCATTTTGAGACTGTCTTTTTCATAAGTTATTAAATCTGGAAGACACAACAACTCTGTAAAATAAGTAATTAAATTTTTCAGAGACAACAAGGCTCTGAGGATTGAGGAAGTCGCTCAAGGTCAATTCAGTTTCAGATCTGAGCTGGGATTTTAGTCAAGATCTTCTGAATCCCATTCTTGTCAGATTCATCACTTTAGGGACTTCACTCTGAGCGCACAAACAAGGAACACCAGACAGTACTTGGTGGTTCTTGGTAATAAAACCTTGAGATCAGCTGTAATGACGAATGCAGCTGATAAATCCCTAGTGTTAGTTTTGTGCTTTCCAACTGACTTGGTTTAAAAACCCATCAGAGAGTGTTTGGTACTTTTTATAAATTACAGAGTAGAAAAATCCCAGTGGGTATGGCAAACCACCAGGGAACTTATCACATATCTTTCTGATTTTAAAAAATGTTTTTAAATATAACTAGCTCTTAAGATTATAAAACATCATTCTTTTCTTTTTTTATCTTTATAAATGGAATTTGATTCTCTTAAATAGGTCATTGTTTTAATTTGTTTTTTCCTCAAGTTTAACATGCAAACTGGATTAAAAACCATTCACCTGACTCCTTTGTACCACTTCCTTAAATGGCCTGTCAGTCTCTGTTGAGATCTGGCCACTGACTGGGAGTGGACAGCCCTGGGTTTATGAATTGACGAATGCCTCTTTCATTTTCTTTGCTGCCATTTTTGATCTGATCTTTTGACCATTCCCTCCAGTATGGTATTTTAGTAGGTTGTTTTCCTTGGTTCTAGGAGCCATGAAATCCTCTGCCAATAGCACTTTCAGATAACCTAAGACCCCCTAACAGCATCCCACTCAATCACTGAAGAGCAAAAGGCATCCCCCTCTATCAAAGGGTAAAGAAAATGCCAGTTTGCTATTTCTGAAGCCCACTTAGTATAGTAAGAGTTTCCAGTCTTGTTTGGTCATGATCTCTAAATCTTAAGATGTCTGGATCATGCTATTTTCTCTGAAAGGGATATTGAGTTGTTGGTGGTAGAGTGTGTATTTCTTTGCATGGGATAACACTAACACAGTTCAAATAGAAATATGCAGAATGTTTCATTTGGTTCACCAGGTCAGCCTCCTTCTGTCTTTACCATTATGAAAAAACAATAATTTTTTAAGTGGTATTATGTGATGGTAGCCACATATGATGCAATAGATTTAAAAAATGTTCCTTTAAATGTCAAAATAGATTGTGGGAAATGAAAATCACTGGGGTTAAATGAGAACAAAACTAATGATTTTGAAATATTTATGTTAAAAGGCTTTTTGAAATTGAATACTTAGCTTCTGTAATGTGCTTTTCCTGACAGTCTTGCAACCCTGGAATATCCTTATTCGACACAATTAGTAAATTTGATGGCTGTTTTCATTGTGCATTAATTCAGCTGAGATGAAAGTGGAGAGGAGTCTCCCTTGACAAAAACACAACTGAATTTAAATTGAACCAAAGTAACTACAGTACAAATGTTATTGCTACTGAGTTTTCAACCAAAGCAACAGCGTGGTTTTTGTATCTGGGTAAATTGTTAGAAAGGTAAGATTCTCTTGAATGGTTAAAAAAAAAAAAGGAACTAATTAGAAAGTTAATGTACATACATATAACTGGAATTGACGTAACTATGATTTATGACTGAAAATGCCCCATTTTCATCTAATTGGTAAGGAGACAGAGTTCATTCAATTTTTTCTTCTGGAATTAAACATATAAACAATTTTCAAATATTTATTAAACTTCTAGCATTTGCAGAGCATTTTTGATATGGTTAGTACTGTGTTTACCATAATGTTTAGAAGTTTAAAGCTGCATGGTATAAGGGAATAACAATTAGACTTTGAAGAAAAAAATCCTAAGTTTAAATTTAGAATACACAGCATACTAGTCAGCCAACTCTTGATTTCCAGTCATTTCTTTTGTGTAGTGGGGAAAATATAACTTTTCTTAAAGACTTAGGATGTTAAAATATCTTGTTTGTTTGTTTGTTTGTTTGTTTTGTGTGTGTGTGTGTGTGTTTGTGTTTCTATAACAAAATACCTGAGACTGGTTAATTTTCAAAAAGGTTTATTTGAAGACCCAGTTCTGTAGATAGGAAAGTCCAAGAGCATGGTACCAACATCTGCTTGTCTTTTGTTGAGGGCTACATGCTGTTTCACCTCATGGCAGGGAAAGCAAAAGGGCAAGTGGGCAAATGTACAAGAGACAGACCACAGGTGGCAGGGGGCTTTGCTTTATAATTCACCCTCAGGGTACTAATCCAGTTTTGTGAGAGTGAGACAAAGGCATTAATTCATTCATGAGAGCTCCACCCCGGTGACCCAACTATCTCCCACTGTGACCCACTTCCCAACACTGTCACATGGAGGTATCCAGCTTTAGTGTGAGTTTTCGTGGGGACAGACCACATTCTAGGCATAGAATAAGAGATATTTTTTGTGATGATACCTAGCTTTCTGTTTGATGTTTAGATGTTGGCATTAGGAACCATTGTTGTTTTTTTTTTTTTTTAAAAAAGTAAATCCATATTTTAGAAAGCCACATTTTAAAACCAGTAAGGAAACTATAAAGTATGAAGAAACATTTTGCTGAGCTCATTGACTTATCTTGGACCTTTAACACTGTCTCTAAACTTCTCAGCGTGGACCCTAGTGTGAATGTTAGCATTATCCATAGAGGATGAACAGTTGAAGTTATTGTGCATATTTCCATACATTTTTGAGGGCTTCTGTGTCTGTCAGATTTTCATTGCTGTGACCGAAATACCTGACATAAACAATTCAGGGGAGGAAAGACTTATTTTGGCATGGCTTTAGGGTTTTCAGTCCAGGGTTCGCTGGCTTAACACAGAAGTATGGCAGAAGGGCATGGCAGAGGGAAGTTGCTCAGATGGTGGCCACGGGAGCACACCCATTGACCTGCAATTTCACCACCTCTCAGTAGTCTCTTCAACTATCAGTGGATTATTCGGCTGATGAAGTCATGATCCATTCATTTCCCCAAAGCCCTAGGTCTGAACATCGCTACGGTGAGGAGTAAGCCTTCAGTACACCAGCCTGTGGGGAACACTCCGGATCCAAACTATAACAGGCATATGATACACACAAACCAAAATGTTCTCTTTCCTTCTCAGCTTTATATGTTCCCTGTGTGTCCCTCTTGTGTTCCTCCTCTTCATCTCTGACCAATTTCAATGATTTTTCCAGTTGTTTGTCTTGTAACCTTGTATGAAATACAGATTTTCCTCTCATGTTGATTTTGAATGATCCTGCTCAGCTTTCAATTTCTTCCTTTTACAACTCTTGCAGACCTAAGTTCCCTTAGGTCTGGGGAACTTTAGTGAACCCATGGAAAGGAATTACAGAGTAGAAAGTGGGAGAGAAAAGAGGCCAGAAGAAGGTGAGGTGGAAAAGGGTAAGCAGGCTTACTCTTTGATTAGAAAATCAAAGTTTATATGTACAGCCAGTGGTTGCTTTGGTTTACAACTTTCTCCCTTTATTTATTAGTTCTATTTGTCATAAAGGGGTTGACAGTGTTCATGGTGGAGTCAGAGAAGACGGAGTTTAAGTCTTTACTATTTGGTAGCTTTTTTGACTTTAGCTGAGTTAGCTATTTTTTTTGCCTCGGTTTCCTTTTTGCAAAACAGGAGATAAGAACTGATAGAGTTGTTAAGAGGGTTAACTAAGATGCAGTAATTATAGCAAACTATCAATAAATGTTTGCTCATTTTCCTCTTCCAAGAAATCTTTCTTCGTTTTGAATTCTTCTGTACTTTAATAGTGAAATAGACTGAACACATGAATCTTGGGAATGGTGGGTTTTTAACCTCTCAACCATATTTTTCATCTGTATCTCCAAGTAACTCTTCTTTCAAATTAGTATGAAGGCACCTAAGGTCCTACCTTAGATTATCTAATTTGAAATAAATTGCATGGGTTCAGACTAGACATTACTCCTTCTAAAATCCACATAGTATACTCAAATCATATCTTTTTAAAATTGAAATATTTTCCAACATAGTAGGAACTCAAAAATGATATTTAGAGGGAAGAAGAAAAATCTGAACAAATACCAGTGGATAAATATACACAACTCAGCCATCCCATCTTGGTTATTTGAGATTCATTTTTGTGCCTTTTCTTAATTGTACCTATATCCTGTTTATAGTCTTTAACTATGTAGGCAATTCTGCCATTACTGTAACTGATACAAATGTCAATTGCATTTGCATCAATACACATATCTACAACTCCTTCCAAATGTTTTGTATCTGTTTTTTCTTTGGAGAAAATATGATTTGATTTGCAAAGTAAGAAAATATCATATAATACTGGCCAAGGCTGTCAGCCCCCCTCAGGTGTCATGTTGTAGAACCTTAGTAGAAAAATTGATGTGGTTTTTTTATTGTTGTTGTTTCTGTTTAGTTTTAGTTTTAGTTTTTGTACACTGTGATGTCTCGAGTGGTTATGATGAAATTACACAACGTGAATCATAATGCTTCACATTGTCTTCTTGCTCTCTAGTGAATTCTGCCACTTTAGTAAAGCTATATCACTCAAATCCTCTGTGTGTGCACACATTTGTGGTGCTTGGAATAATGAAAACACATACATCCTCTTTATTTATAATAGCACCTATTTAAACTATTCAAGATTAGAAACCCTTATAGTATATAGTCTTAGGAGTGTCACAGATTTGAATGCCACTTACCAAAATTAGAAAGAAGTTATTTGCTTACAACAAAACTACCAGTTATCATCACAGTCCATGACATTTGGAGAAAATACACCTAAAAGAAATAATTAATGTACTCCAGTATCCTTAGTATTGATCTCAGTAATAGAATATTTTATAACTTTTCCACTTATATAGGAATAGACATCTCAAGATATGGATATAAATCAGTTTCTTCAATTAGGATAGAGATCAAGGAAGACAATTCCGGAAACTCAAAAGGCTTCCTACTGGAAAATTAATTTTATTTATTTCATGCTTATGAGTTCTGAACTGAATTATTTTTAATGACATCAAAATATCAATATCAAAATAATTTAAATGTGTGTATCATAGTAGTAGTACTGTCATTTTTCATTGTGACATTCCCCTTACTAAATAAAGTGGTCTGGCAGGACAAAATTTCAAAGCTTGCCCCTTTCTTTATCCAAATAATATGCAGAGAGGGGAGTCCTGATATAGCTCTTTGGACTAAACTGAGAGAGGTGAAGAGAGACCTTTTCTCCATTCTGAATTTTTTTTTTCACAGATGAGGAGACATTGAGGAACTATAGTGGTCAATTAGCTTTGAAAAATTTGTGAATTAGAGGAAAGGTATATCTTCTGTCCCCTTCTCATCTTTAATCTATATTCCACATTCAGCTAGAGCTTTCATCTAACACACAGATCTAATTGTGTCCCTTTCTTGCTTTGGCAACAGTTCTTCCACAGTTACACATTTCATACAAATGTATATTCCCATTACCTTCAAATCTATACCATTTAGCATAGTATCTTAGTTTCCTAGGGCTACTATAACAGAGTAGTTTAAGTTACTTGGCTTAAAACAGTAGGTGATTTTTTTCTCACAGTTCTGGAGGCTAGAAATACAAAATCAAAGTGTTGCCAGGGCCTTCTTTCAGACTTCTAGACGATTCTGTCCTTCCTTGCCTCTTCCAGATTCTGGTAGCACTAATCCTTCCTTGATTTGTGGTGAAATAACTCCAGTTTTATCCTATGTAGTAACAAAGACACCCTTTCCTTTTATGTTCATGCTCAGTCTTCCTCTTGTGCAGGTGAATGTCTAAATTTCCCTCTTCTTTTAAGGTCACCATTCATATTGGATTAAAGTCCCATCCTAGTTCACTATAGACTCATATTAACTAATCCAATTACATCTACAACAACCTTATTTTCAAATAGGATCATATTATGAGATACTAGGGGTTAAGACTACAACATATCTTTTTTGATGGGTGCAATCCATCTGATTCTAAGGGATACATGCCATCCAACTCTTTATAACATGGTCTTAAACTAATACCTGCCAGCCCCTTCATCAGCCTTTCTGAGTTTCACATACACACTTGCTATGTGGAATTACATCTCATTCTCAGGCCATACCAGACTTATGCTTCTAAGCTTATGATGTACTCCACCCATTGCTAAAATGTGCCCTCCATTTCCTTCATCTGTGTGGCAAATTCCTATGTTGCTCAACATTCCCTCAAGCATTGCTTCCCTAGTGAAACATTTCCTTACTTTTCCAGGCAAGTAATGCTTTCACCACTTCTTTTACCTTGGATTGATACAGAACACATCACATTGGTTCCCTATTGTCTTTTGGTCTGTCTTCCCACTAAGTTAGAACCTCATGGAAGGCAGTGCCCATGCTTTTGTTTTTGAACACCTGGCAATATTAGCCAAATAGTAGATGTTTAATAAATATATTTGAAGCAAATAAGATAGGATCATCCTTAAATCTTGGAACATGAAAAGAATGACAGGAGTCCAGAAGCAATATCTTATGCCTCTGGACAGTTCATATCCTGTTGGGTTTTCTCTCTGCCTGCCTAAAAGGGGAACTCTTCTAGGGGAACACCAGTATAAGAAATAAAAAAGGACCTTCAGTGTCTCAGGGTTCACCCAGCAGGCTACCAAAGTTGCACTGGCTTAAAGGACAGCAACAGACTTCCCCAGTTTCCAAGTAGGTGTCATAGCGAGTTGGCACCACTCAGAGGATTTTATTCATCTGATTGCCAACAGAGAAGATGACCTTTGCTGGATAAAATAAAGAAGTTGCTTTGCATGAACTGTATGGCATAATTACTTATTGCACCATGAACTGGAAAAATGAAAGTCTATTATGTTTTTCCCCTTGGTATTTATTATGTTATAAAGAAAGTTTCTTTTTTCTTTTGAAAGAGATGGGACAGTTTCCTAAAGAACCATCTCCACAAAGATGAGCTGACAAATTCAAGTCAAGCCCTCATATTCAGAGAATTATAGGGCTGGGATTTTAGTGGAGATGAGACCAATATAATTTCTTTCAATAGGCAAAGAGATATTTCATTTCGATTAATGCTTTGCAGAAAAGCTCCTGGGCTCAGAATTAGAAGTCCTGGAATCAGGAGCTGATTCAGTAGAAAGGGAAACTCAAATAATCAGTTTCCCACAAGCATAAAATCAGGATAAGTACTTCACAGGAAAGCTGTTGGAGTAAAATAATTTATGTTAAAAAGTGTTGTAGCCTTGGGAAACAATGTTATATAAATCAATAACAGATCATTATGATCATTAGTAATGTATTTTGACATCTTAAGGATTTCTCCATAAAGAAAGAAGTATATTTTAAAGGATTTGTAGTCTGCATATGTAAAAATTTGTAGAGCATTTTACTATAATCTAAGTTCCATATTATTTGTTTTGAATGATATGGATTGTAAGATTAAAATTTTTTGTTGGTGCATATTAATTATACAGATGGTGTTTCATTGGGGCATATTTATGCACACATATAATTCGATCAATTTAATTTCCAGTACCTCCCTTTCTCCTCCTCTCCTTTTACTTGTTGATCCCCTTTATCTATCCTAATGATCTCCTATTTTCATGAGATCATCTATTTACCTCTTTTTTCTCTCTAGCTTTCCCATAAGAGAGAAAACGTGGCAATTGTCTTTCTGAGATTGGCTTATTTTGTTCAACATAATGCTTTACAGTTTATACCCTTTCATGTATAATTTCATTCTTCTTTATGGCTGAATTAAACTTCATTGTGTTTAATTCAGCCATATATGTACGTGTGTGTGTGTGTGTGTATGTACACATATAAATAGATATAAAACAATGGCACTTTTAAATTTATATTTTCTTTATGCATTCATCTGCTGATGTGCATTTTGCAACTATAAACATGGGAACACATATCTATCTAAAGTATACTGTCTTTAATTCTCTTGTGTAGATACTGAGGAATTATATATCTGGATCATATGGTAGTTCCATTTTCAGTTTTTTGAGGAACCTCCATAGTGATTTCTATAGTGGCTGTACTAGTTTCCATTACCATCAATGTGTTTAAGTGTTCCTTTTCCCTACATCTTCACCCAGACTTCATTTTTATTTATATTCTTTTTTAGATTTATTTTTATTTTTTTAAATTTTTATATGACAGCAGAATGCATTACAATTCTTATTACACCTATAAAGCACAATTTTTCATATCTCTGTGTATACACATATTATATTCACACCAATTCATGTCTTCATACCTGTACTTTGGGTAATAATGATCATCACATTCCACCATCATAATAATCTCATGCCCCCTCCCTTCCCCTCCAACCCCTCTGCCCTATCTAGAGTTCATCTATTCCTCCCATGTTCCCACTCCCTATCCCACTATGAATCAGCCCCCTTATACCAAATTAAACATTCAGCATTTGTTTTTTGAGATTGGCTAACTTCGCTTAACATTTTCTTCTCTAACTCCATCCATTTACCTGCAAGTGCCATGATTTTATTCTCTTTTGTGTATTCCATTGTGTATATATGCCACATTTTTTTTACCCATTTATCTATTGAAGGGCACCTTGGTTGGTTCCACAGTTTAGCTATTGTGAATTGTGCTGCTACAAACATTGATGTGACTGTGACCCTATAGTATGCTGTTTTTAAGTCCTTTGGTTATAGACCGAGGAGAGGGATAGATGGGTCAAATGGTGGTTCCATTCCCAATTTTCCAAAAATCTCCATACTGTTTTCCATATTGGTTGCACCAATTTAGATTGAGTCCATCCCACTTATTGATTCCTGATTTTAATTCTTTTGCCACAGGAGTCTTATTAAGACAGTTGGGGCCTAATCCCATCACATGGGATTAGGCCCCAACTGTTTTCTTTTTCTTCTATTAGACACAGGGTCTCTGGTTTTATTCCTAAGTCCTTGATCCATTTTGAGTTAAGTTTTGTGCATAGTGAGAGATAGGGGTTTGTTATTTGTATTCTTGACAATTGCCACTCTGACTGGAATGAGATAGAATGTCAGGGTAGTTTTGCTTTATATTTCCCTGATGGCTAAATATATTGAAAAATTTTATATAATTGTTGGCCATATGTACTTCTTCTTTTAATATACGTTCTGTTTAGTTCATTTCCACATTTATTGAGTGAGGCATTTGTCTATTTAGTGTTGCAGAGTTCTTTATATATTCTGGATATTTATCCTGTCTCAGAAGAGTATCTGGAAAGATTTTCCCCGGTTCATTAGTTTTTCTCTTTATGCTATTAATTGTTTTCCTTGTTATACAGAAGCTTTTGAGTTTGGTATATCCCATTCATTGATTGTTGGTATTATTTCCTAAGCTATAGGATTCTGATTGAGGAAGTTGTTGGAGATGTTGGAGTGTTTCTCCAATTATCTCTTCCACCAGTTGCAAAGTTTCTGCTATAATTCTTATGTCTTTGATCTATTTTGAGTTGACATTTGTGCAGGGTGAGAGCTAGGATCTAGTTTCAATCATTTACATATGGATATCCAGTTTTTCCAGCATCATTTGTTAAAGAGGGTTTTTTTTCTCCAATGTAAGTTTTTGACACTTTGTCAAGAATTAAATGACTGTAGCTGTGTGGGTTTGTCTTTGTGTCTTTTATTCTGTTCTATCTCAGTCTGTATTTCTATTTTTTTATGCCATTACCAAGCTGTTTTTATTACTATGGTTCTGTAGTATAATTTGAAATTAGGTATTATGATGCCTCCAGCTTTACTTTTCCTACTCAAAATTGCTTTGGATTTTCTGGGTCTTTTGTTTTTCCATATGAATTTCAAGATTTTTTTTCTGGTTTTGAGAAGAATGTCATTGGTATTTTAATGGAAATAGCATTGAATATGTAGATTGCTTTTGGTCATATTGTTATTTTAATAATATTACTTCTGCCTATCTATGAACACCTTCTGGTTTCTTCAACTTCTCTTTTGAGTGTGCTGTTCTATAATTTTCCTTGGAGAGGTCTTTCATCTCTTTGGGTTAGATTTCTTTCTTTCTTTTTTTTAATATTTATTTTTTGGTTGTAATTGGACACAATACCTTTATTTCACTTATTTATTTTTATGTGGTGCTGAGGATCGAACCCAGGGTCCTGTGCTTGCCAGGTAAGTGCTCTACCGCTGAGCCACAACCTCAAACCCAGTTAGATTTATTTCTAAGTATTTTTTTAAGATATTGTGAATGGAACTATTTTCCTGATTTCTTTCTCAGCAAATTTCTGTTTCATCATTGGTGTATAGAAAATTTACTAAAAGTTATTTGTGTTGATTTTGTTTCCTGCTACTTCAATGGATTTGTTTATCATTTCTAGAAGTCTTATGGTAGAGTTTATAGGATCTTCTAAGAATAGAATATCTGTAAACAGGGAAAATTGGACTTTTTCCTCTCTTATTTTGCATCCCTGTTATTTCTTTTTCTTGCGTAAATTGCTCTAAGTTTTTGGGGTTTTTTTGTTTGTTTGGTGGGAGGTTGGGGTATGGAAATAGAAATCATAGGCACTCTACCACTGAGCCACATCCCTAGCCCTATTTTGTATTTCATTTATAGACAGGGTTTCACTGAACTTCTTAGTGCCTTGTTTTTGCTGAGGCTGGCTTTGAACTCACCCGACTCAGCCTCCAGAGCCACTGGGATTAGAGGGGTGTGTCACTGTGCCCGGAAAGTTTTTAAGTACTATATAGAATAGGGGTCCCAAGAGTAAACATATTTGTCTTATTTCTGATTTTAGAAGAAATGCTCTCAGTTTTTCCACATTTAGGATGATTTTAACTTTGGTTTTGTCATAAATAGCTTTTATGATGTTGAAATAAGTTCCTTTGTTTCTTCAGGGTTTTTATCACTATGGGTGCTGAATTTTGTTAAAGTCTTTTTTTCTGTATCTTTTGAGGTGATTGTGTGATTTACTGATTTTTTTTACCAAAAAAAAAAAAATCCTTGCATCCCTAGAATAAAATGAATTTGATCATTATGTACATTCTTCTTAACGTTTTGCTGAATATGGTTTGCTGAGGTATTATTGAGAATTTTTGTAACTACTTCATCAAGAATATTGCTCTGTAATTTTCTTTCATTGAAGTGTCCTTATTTGCTCTTAATTTCAGGGTGATACTGGCTTCATAAAATAAGTTTGGAAGTGTCCCCTCACTTTCTATTTGATGGAATAATTTGAGGAACATTGGCATCATTATTCTTTAAAAGTTTGGTAGAATTCATCTGTGAATCTATATGCCTCTGGGCTTTTTGTGGTTGGAACAGTTTTTAATTACTTCTTCATTCTCTTTGCTTTTTTATTGGTCTTATCTACTTTTCTAATGAGATTTATTCTTTCCCAAGTGCTCTTGATTGTGTTTAATCTTCTATGTGTAGTAATCCTTTAAGTACCTTCTGCAACGATGGTCTAGAAGGCATGAATTCCTTTAGATTATGCTTTTCTTGGAAGTTTTTTTTTTTTTCCTTCTTCTTTGATTCCAAAGGATCGCTTTGCTGGATATAGCAATCTTAGTTGCAATTGTTTTCTTTCAGAGCTTGAAACACATCATTTAAAAACCCTCCTGGACTTTATGTTTCTAACGAGAAATATGCTTTTATTCAGATTCTTAAAGGTATTCCTTTAAGTGTTACCTGGTGTTTCTCTCTTGCAGCTTTTAATTTTGGGGGGCAAAGTTGGCATTTTAGTTATAATATTTAGTGGAGAGGTTTTTTTTTTCTTTCTAGTCTTTTCTATTTGTAGTTCTAAATGCCTACAGTGTCTATGTGTTCATTTCCTTCCCACGATTTGAATATTTATTTTTTTCAATGATTTTACTGAATAGGCTACCAATTCCATTAACTTTATTCCTGCTCCTTCCTCAATATCTATGAGCCTTAAATTAGATCTCTTTAATGTTGTTCCAGAGTTCTTAGATATTCTGATTATAGTTTTCTATTTTTGTCTTTAAATATGTCTGAAATTTCAAATCCACTCATTTTGTTTTAAAACTCTGAGATTCTGTCTTCTACTTGATCTAATCTGTTGAGAATTTCAACTGAATTTTTTTATTTGAATTATTGTACCTTTCATTTTTAAGACTTCTGTTTGTTTCTTTTTCAGAATCTGTTTTCTGTTTATTGAAATATTCTTTCCATCCTGCACTCTTTCCCTTAGTTTATCCTTTAGAGCTTCTTTTCATGCATCAATCAGTTTTTCAATCAACTTTTTGAATTCTGTGTTCAGCATTTCATGCACTTCTGTGTGTGTGAATTCAGCTACTAGGGGAAGGTTTACAAACTTCCTCTATTATTTGAAGATCTTTTAGTGAGCACTTATCTCTTTACAATATACCCTAAGCTGTTGGTATGCCTTCAAGTCAAAACATCCTACCAATGCATTCCAAGTGCTAAGATCAACAACAACCTGCACTGCTCTTTGAGAAGAGACAGTAGCTGCCAGGAACAGTGATATTGTCAGAGCAAACCATTATCATTACTGGTGATCTCTGCGATGCTAAATTTAGGTGAGAAGAGGAAATCTAAAAAGCAAACATTAATGGTACTATAGTTTATAATTATAGTGAAAGAAGAAAAAAGAAAGAAAAGAAAGAGTTGGGGAAGGAAGGGATAAAATGAGATTAAAAAGGATGAAAGAGAAGAGATGTGAATGGAGGTGGGATAGAAGAAAAGAAGTATTGAGAAAAAAATCTACTTAAATGAACAAATACACAAAATTAGATAGAGCTATGTAAGAACAAATAATGAGAAAAGACATGACAAATCAGGTTATACAATGCACCAACAATCATAAAAAGATTTAGTTTTCTTCTTGCTGAGTTATCTTAAATGGAAACACTTATTTCCAGAGCTTTGATTTTAGAGGTCCATGTGACACAATTATTAAAATGTTTGTTTGTTCTCAGCTTTGATCCAAACCTGACCAAACTTGATAAAGGAGTCTGCTTTCTGAGCTCTGCCCATCCATGCCTGTGCGTAAGTACAGGGGAAGCACTGTCAATTTCAGAACAGAATTCACCCTCAATACTCCTGTGCTTGTGTATATTGAGATGAGGGTGTTTCTGTAGTTGGACCTGCTGGCCAGTCTTCTTCCCTGGGCATCCTTGGGACCCATCTGGGCTGCATCTCGCTCTTGCTTCAAGAACCTCAGTCTTTGTGCTGGGGGAGGTGGCAGAACAGTAGATCCTCTAGAAACTCCCAGTCCTGGAAACAGACTCCCATTGCCATCCTGAGTTTCCTGTATAGTCTTACTCTTGAGCCTAAATTGACTCATGGCTTGTGTGCCCATTGATTCAGTGAGAAATAAAAGCATAGTTTGCTCTTGGGTCTTGGTCACACAAAAACAAATCAAGTGAAGAATATGACAAAAACAGAATAGAGATGACAAGTAAAACTGCAGGCATGTCTAGTGTCCTTTAGAAAAAGTTCAAACAACAAGGCTTTATAGTTGGCAATGCTTCACACTACTGTCAAAAAGTCTGTTGGGAAGTGCCAAGACTTCCTCCTTCACTGGCTCACACTGCAGTATCTAAGCCTCTTTTTCTGCTCAGATTGCAGTGCAGCTTGCTTTTCTTAAACTCTTCTGGAAATTTTCAGCTCATTGGACAGGAGCTTCTCCTCTTCCACCAAGTTGCTACATACCAAGAGCTGGTGCAACCAGCTTTCTGTTCTAAAAACTGATATTCTTGGGTTTCATCTAGTTGCTATCTCTCTGATTTGCATTTGCCCACAGCTTGCAAACCTCATTTTGGAGCCACAGAGCTGTTGTTTTTCTTCCGTCTTGAAGAGCAGCTACTATATGGAGGGTTCCTCTAGTATTCCATTTTTCCCACCCAGTGGATTCTGACATTTTAATTCTCATGTTTACCAATCTAAGGGCATGCCCTAAAATGTGCACATCTATAGAGGTGGATTGATTGATTCATTCATTCATTCATTCATTCACTAAGAACTTCCTGGGCCCCTCTCTGTGCCAGGTTCTCTGGTAGTACCAGCAATAGGCCAGAACTCTGCCTTTCAGGGAAACAAAACAAACCATCAAACTAACAAAACAGTAAAAACTATACCATGTATACATGTATTTATTTGGTAAAGGCCCTATGTGAAGGGGATAGGCAAGCTGATGTCTTAAGGATGACAACAGCCAGCCATGTCAAAAGTAAAGGGAAGAGCAGTCCAAGCAGAATAATGAGCTTGAGGAAGAGCCCAAGATTGGAAAGAACTCAATGTTATCCAAGGATAGAGAAGATCAGCATGATTAGACCAGAGTTAAAAAAAGAAGAAGAAGAAGAAGAAGAAGAAGAAGAAGAAGAAGAAGAAGAAGAAGAAGAAGAAGAAGAAGAAGAAGAAGAGGAGCAGCAGCACTTAGGCAAAGGCCAGAGAGGTTCACTACTTCCTAATCATAGTGAGACTGGAGTTTAAGTTGAATTGCAAACCCACAGTTAATTGCTATCACCAAATCTAAGTGAAAGCAGAACTGTATTCCCCCATAGAAATTCCCCCTATCTGGTAGCTGAGGATACACAGTATATTCAAATATCATTTTAGCATGTGACAATGAGACAGCAGCAAGTCGAATTAGCAACAACATATGTATAGGCTTTGAAACATGTTACCAGGAAGCTGGGTCAAACTTCGATCACATCCTACAATGAGAGAAGGGTTTAAATCCTGGGACTTTTGTGTTTTCCTACGTTTGTAAAGGATGGAGTTGGCATTTGTTATTCTTTTTTAAATTAATTTTTTTAATTTTTTATTTATATATGACAGTGGAATACATTACAATTCTCACTACACGTATAGAGCACATTTTTTCATATCTCTGATTGTATACAAAGTATATTCACATAATTCGTGTCTTCATACATGTACTTTGGATAACAATGTCCATCACATTCCACATCATTTCTAACCCCATGCTCCCTCTCTCTTTTCTCCTCCCACCCCTTTGCCTTATCTAGAGTTCATCTATTCCTCCCATGCTTTGCTTCCCTTCCCTACGCCACTATGAATCAGCCTTCTCACATCAAAGAAAACATGGGATTGACTAATTTCACTTAGCATTATCTTCTCTAACTCCTTCCATTTACCTGCAAATGCCATGATTTTATTCTCTTTTATTACTGAGTAATATTCCATTGTGTATATATGTCACATTTTTTTATCCATTCATCTATTGAAGGGCATCTAGGTTGGTTCCACAGTTCAGCTATTGTGAATTGTGCTGCTAAAAACATTGATGTCCCTGTAGTGTGCTGTTTTTAAGTCCTTTTGGTATATATTGAGGAGAGAGATAGCTGGGTCAAATGGTGATTCCATTCCTAATTTTGCAAGAAATCTCCATACTACTTTCCATATTGGCTGCACCAATTTGCAGTCCCACCAGCAGTGTATGAGTGTACCTTTTTCCCCACATCCTCACCAACACTTATTGTTGTTTGTGGCATTTGTTGTTCTTTCTGTCTCAGGAATTTTTTTTTTTGATATATTGACCAATTCAATACCAACTCATGAGGAAATATTATCTTCCACTTTTGTCAATGAGAAAATTTATGACAAACGTTGGGCCCAGGTTCATACAGCTTGACTGAGCTCAGGCTCTGACAATCTCCAAAGTCTACTCACTCTCTTCATATGGCAGGGCCTCCATAAGTGATGGCACAAGGAAAAGCTGATCCCATTGTCCCCAGATAGGCTTTCTCAGCAGAAGACTAGTCGTCAAAGTGTATAACTGATGGGAAGGGCTACTTGTAGAGGTTGAAATTCCATGGCCTTAAAAATAAAATAAAATCTAATTTCTTTCCAACCAGATAACTGGTTTTGAATTAAGTAATTTTCTCCAGCTGCAGGTCACAGATATTAACTTGACTATTGGCTCATCCCATACTACTTGGTTAACAAAGAAAACCAGACTTAAGCTGCAGAAGTTTTGGAAAAAAATGTTTTTTGAGAGAGAAAAATAGAACTGAGTAATAGACAACATAGTAAAATCCTGTAAATGATCTCTTAAATTTTCGTTTCCTATAAATGACACATACAAATGCTTTAAAAGTAGAGTACAGAGTGTTTCTGAAGCACTCAGCAACACTGTGGCTTCACGCTTTACAAGGAAACCCTGTTTTGAGTGTGCTGGGTTTGGGGAGGGCAACGAGTGTATATTTACAATATACCCAGTTCCCTGTGAATTTCTTCTATTATCCTCCATGATAATAGAAAGAAGGAATTCCATTTAAATGACACTTGTCCACATATGTACATATATATGTGAAATATATATGACATCATAAAATTTGATTTTGTTTTGGGTGAACATTTTTACATTAAAAACATAACAATTGAATTATATTTGTTTGTAATTAAACTGATAAAGTATCTCATATTATACTGCAGTGAAAGGTGAAGGATTAAAAATCATATGGGGGTTTGGATTATTTTAATAAATAGACTATACAATCACTGTCTTTTAGAGCTTTACCACTTTACCATAGTTTCAAATGACAAGATCTGAAAAAAATAATCTGATTACTCTCAAATCTGCTGAGTTTTTCTGATGAGTGAAGGTAGAAAGGAAATAGAAATGATCTTGTTCTTTACACTTAAGAATAGCTCTTCTGGGAAAAGGAAGTGCATATATATCTTTTGGGCAATATTTTATTAGTTACAGTTTTTCTTCTCTAGGTAAAGACAGGAAATCATGGTCTATTGATCAGTGCAACTTATGTTCCTCTTGTGCTTCTGAGGAACAAAGCATGAATTAAGCAGGGGATTTTAATAGCACATGTGAAGGTACTAAGTCCAGATAAATGGTTATTAAAAAAACCCACTGTTTTGCAAAATTTAGTTTAATTTGTTCTGCCAGTATTGTACTATTAATAGAATTTACTTTTAGTCAAATGAGGTATGATTCAGGTGACACTGAATTATAATATTAATTTTAAAATTATTTTGAAGAATTTTAATAAAAACATGAATATTTATTAATTTTTTTTGCAGGGGGGAGGAGAATAAAAGGTCCTTAACCACTGAGCCACATCTCAAGACTTTAAAATATTTTATTTAGAGACAGGGTCTCTCTAAGTTGATTAGGGCCTTGCTAGGTTGCTGAGGCTGGCTTTGAACTCACTATCTTCCTGCCTCAGCTTCCCAAGTGGTTGAGATTACAGTCAAGTGGATGCCACTGTGCCCAGCAAAAAAAAATGAATTTTTATTATTGTCTTATACTACCTAAAAAGAATTAAAAGGGAAGCCATTTCATAGGGTATTTTTTGTATACGTGCTTGTAAGAAAAATATGAAAATATACAGAGAGAACAGTAACATGAATGTGAGAATGGAATTCCATCGAAAAGCTTCATACTTGAGTCCTATTTCCTTCCTACTATGTCACACCAATAGTTCTGTCATATCAGTCTTAAAAATTGTAATGCAGAGGTGGTGGTGACAAGGATCATTTTTATTTGATTAGCTCTGTGTTTCCTATAATTAGGAGCTTAGCAAATAAGTTATAGTTATGCAAATGGTTTACAGGGGAGAGTGAAATGAGACTGACAGTTAAAAATGTGAAGAAATTTATTTGGCAAAATTAGACTTTGCTTAGATATAGTTGCTGTAGTTTGTCTCTTGAATGGTCTCTGTGTTAGTCAGCTTTTCATCACTGAGAAAAAATACCTGATAAGAAAAAAGGTTTCAGAGGTTTTAGTCTATGGTTGGTGGGTTCCATTGCTTTGAGTCTTAAATGAGACAGAACATCATGGTGGAAGGGCATAGTGGAAGGGCATACTCATCTTATGGCATACAGGATTTGGCAGATAGTGGGGGAGAGAGAAGGGCCAGGAATAAGATGTAACCCCAAGGGCATGCCCCAAATGACCCACTCCCTTTAGCCTAGGTCCCACCGCCTATGGTTTCTACCACCTTCCAACAGTCCTTTCATTCATAAATTCCTCAACTGATTAATACACTGAGAAGGTCAAAGCCCTCATGATCCAGTCACTCCCCATAATCTCAGTCTCTGAACATTGCTACATCAGGGAGCAAGCCTTAAATATGAGTTTATGAGGTACAGTTAATATCCAAACCATAACACTCACCAATGACTCATGTTAAAGTTTTGGTCGCTAGCCTGTGGCACTCTTATGAGATGGTTGAATCTTTAGGATGTGGGGCTTAGTGAAAGGATATTAAGTCATTGGAGGTGTACCATTGGAGGGCATATTGGGATATTGGTCTCCTCCTTTTTCTCTTACTCTTTGCTTCTCAGCTGCCCTGAGGTGAATGGGACTCTTCTAGAACAGGGAGTACTATGCCACTACAGGCCCAAAGTAACAGGGCCCAATGACCAGGGACTGAAATCAGGAGCCAAAATAAACTCTTCATACTTTGTTTTTCTCAGGTACTTTGTCATGGTGGTGAAAAGCTAACACAATTGCATATTAGCCACATACATTTCCCAAAACATGCAAACCTACTGAAATAAAGAGATTTGGGAAAAGGATAGGGGAAAAGACATCAGCTAATCTTTGGGATGATGAAAAGTAAATGGAGGATTAGCACAAAACAGTAATCTGACAGGCAACAAAATGAATGCACCACAGAGCCCTACGAGCCTCATCATTTGAAGGTTGTGAAAGAGCTTCTCTTTTTCTTCCACAGCCCCAGCAAAGCATGGAAATATTATTACCTGCAGAACTTGAATGGTCTCAGAGAAAAGATTTCCAGAAAACTGCCATTTGAGGGTTTCTGATGACAGAGAATCCTGGCTGCCTGATCACTTGACAAGCATATACTTTTACATTGAGCTTGCAGTTGCGTTTTTATACCACACTCTTATAATGTACTAATAGCCAGAAATTATTAGACATTTAATGATAGCCTCAAAGATGGAAGACAGAAATCAAAGCAAAAAGAATAAAGAAATCACAGAGAAACAAAGGCAATCAATTAAACAAAAAAAATTCTAAGAATTATAATTCAAGAACTTCAGAGACATAAGAGAACACATTTTATGTATTTATTTTGTTATTATCTAGTATTTAGTGTATGGTAGACAATTTCTACTGCTTTTAAAAAAGTATTTTATTTAATCCTCATAACAATATCTTCGAGGTAGGCATTACTGTCATGCCCATTTTAGGAAAAGGCTAAGTAACTTGCAGGGGTATTCCTAGTAAATAGCAGAGTCAAGATTTGAAACCAGGCAGTTTGGATAAAGTCTACCCTTATGCAAGACCATTCTACTGTCTCTTCCAAAATTAAGAACAGAATGTTATGAGAAGAGAACATTGAGAAAGAACTTCTGCAAACTAAAAGCCTTACAGCTAAAATAAAATATTTATAATAATTAGTGGAAAAAGTAGTGGAATTTTCCAAGAATGTTTTTTAAAAAGTCAAAGAAAAAAAAACAGAAAGAATTTATGATAAATACAAAATTATCAATCCCGGATTTCTAACATTAGATTAGTTCGTTTTCAGGAAGGGAAAAAGAAAGATGAAAAATTGATCAAGGAATCGCAGACTTGCATGGAATGAAAAAAAAAATAACCCTTGTGAAGACATATAACATGACCTTTTAGGATAAATCAAGAATGAAGGAAACACAAAGTAAAAGAGGAAGAAAATTTGAGAGGAAGATAGAAAATAAACCATACACAACAAATTAGAAATCGCAAAGGCTTTAGACTTTCCACAACTCTTGAAACCAGAAGACAATTGGAGAGGTCTTCTAAATTCTAAGAAATAATGATTTGCAGGCTAGAATTTTATTTCTGCAAATGGGACAATAGATAAGAAAAGATATGAGAGAGCAGAGAGCATTGGAAGAGATTAAGGAGAAGTTCTACTGCACTTTAGTGAGGATCAACTATATTGAAGAAGGAAAAATAAATCTGAAATTATTGAGCATTTGAAATTATACACATGACATTTGAAATTAAATATTCAAAACAAATCACTTGACAGATTTGTTGGAAAATATATTTAGGAAATATTAGCAATAATATAAATGGAAACAAGAATATAAAAATAACTACAGTTATTACTTCCAAATAAAGATGACAAAAGAAATATAAAGCACTAAACACTATTTGATTATTTATATAACAATATTATTTATATAATGATAATGTGAGTAATGATGAATGACTTAACAAGATAATTATAAGGAAGGTGGGGAGTAGAAAGGGTACAAAATCCTCAAGGACAAATATAGAAATCAATAGCTAATGTCTAATACATAAATCAAGAAAATACTGGCCTATCATTTAGAAAAATCAATCTAGCTGACTACAAAAGTGGTCTTAATATTAGAGGAATCAGAAAAATAATTGAAATAGGAGGACTAGGTGGGAGTAAAGAATGAAACCAAGAACTTCTGTTTTATTTGATATAAGCATCTTCAATTTTACAAAATTAAAATATCATTTACAAGGATTTAAGTGCAAAAATTATCAGCACACTTTTAATGTGATATTAAGACAAAGTAAAACTGGTGAAAATTTATGAGTCAGCAATGAAGGGAAGAGCAAACTGTCTTTAGAAACAGAAATTAGAGTGTCATAACTCCAAATCAAGGAAAAATGGAGTACGCTTATGGTAATAATTTCAAAGACCATTATCAATTTTACAGATAGGTGATTTATCAAAAGCCATCACTAGGTGTCTTCTTGTGTTTGGGCTGGTATAAAAAATACTGTGAATGGGCTTCTAAACATCAAAAATGTATTTCTCACGGTTCTCGAGGCCAAGAAGTTCAAGATCAGGACACCTCCAGTTTTTGGTTAAGGGAGGGCCTATTTCCTGGATCGTAGCTGGTGCCTTTTTTTTTATGTCCTCACAGAGTGGAAAGGCTAAAAAGTATCTCTTCAGTCTCTCTTCTAAGGGTATTAAACTCAGTCATGAGGGTTCTGTCTCCATGACCTACTTACCTCTTCCAAGGTTTTTATTCCTCCTAGACCATCACTTGGGGTCAAGGGTTTCAACATATGTATTTTGAAGGCACACTCTTTCGATCATAGCAACAAGAGTCTTGGAACTTAAGGAATTTCATAAAGTATAAACACGTCTAATTTGTGTTTCTACCGTGATTACCTACACGGATTTTTATAAGCAAAATTATTAAGGTTAGCACTGAGGAACGATAAGAGTCACAGCAAAGTAGCTTGGGTTGAAAGTTAGTAGCATTTGTCCCTATTGGTGCTGCATCTTAATTATAGAAGAGGATTCTGGAGTGGTTGCAGACTTACTAGTTGCAGCTATTTTTGCAATGTAAAGCTACAATCAATTTTCTCTACAACCAGCTGCCAGTATCTCAACATTACCTTCCCCTCACCCCTTACCATTACTGACCCTAGCCACCAAATAAATCACTGCCATTTTACACCAGTTCCTGTAAGTACGCCAAGACATAGTTATGACATAGAGTGATGGTTATGAGCTGAGGTTTTGGATTGAATCCTGACTCTAGTGCTTCAAGGATGATAGCATTAGTACCAGCTCACAAAGGTTGTAAAGATTACATGGGTAATATATATATGAACCAACAGCATAATTCCTGGCATATAATAAGCACTCACAATGATGGTCATTGTCATTAATATTAGTAATTTTGAGAATAGGATTACTTTATGAATATTAAAACTTTTAATCATAAATGGATAGTTTTATTTTAGCATATTTTTATCTAAGTCTTTATATGAATTTGAAACCATTAAGCAAGTATATATTTAAAATTATATATATATTATTAAATATATTCATAATTTTTCAAAGTAATCTGATTAATTTACATTTATTTTGAACTTATTAGTGCCCCTAATATTTTCAGTCACTTTTGAGCTGGCATTACTCATTTTATTTTTTTGTTTTAGTCAGCCTTCACTTATACTGTGTTTTCAAACATCTTGTCATGTAAAGATGTGGCCTGAGAAGTTGTCTCTTTCAAGGAAGTTTCATCCTGTATGGGTTTTTCTATTCACCATTCATCTTAGATCTTTGGTCTTTTTTTGTTTATCTTAATTGTCTATTTCTTCTTGTTGTCAACAAAGATAACAAGCTAATGTAATACGTTAACTATTTAGAAATTTAAAATAAGAATTAAAGGTTTCAGGGCCAGACTCTCCTCAAGATATCTCGGATCTTACCAGAACCACTCAGACCTCAGAAACATATTTCATTCACAACACAGATAAAATTACTTTTTGTGGAAAATAAGCTGATTAAATACCATAGCAGATTTTAAGTTTATAAAAAGAAATAGCAATTGTAGCGTTCCAGGTGCTTGATGTCCCTAGGAATGTTATGTTCTGTCCTGTTAAATATATATGCCATTCTGAGGAGTCAAATCATCGTTTTCTAGTAGAGCTTAAAATAAAAACAAAGAGAAACAGTCAAAAAATTTTACTGTTGATTGAAATGCAGCTAAAATTTCTGAATGTATCCATCTTCACACAGTGGATTTTCTTGTCAGGAGAATTAAGGTTTTGCAGTACTAAGGCCATCTTTTTCTTGAACCTCTCACCTTGAATGGATACTACTCACAATCAATACGTGGGTCTATAACTCTCCTTTATCTATGTGAGATGAAACTAATGGAGATTCTCTTCCCACCTTCCCAATTATTTAGGAGAAGTGGTTTAGGCATCACCCCATCATTGTTGGTGAATATACAGGAACTCTGCAATAAAACTAAGGCCAGTTAGCCTATGTTAGGAAAAATTAATAGGCAAGGTACTTATTTCTTTTGTAGACTTGAAAGAAAACTTTAAGAACTCGAGAAGAGGGAAATAAAAGGATTAGTTAAAAAAAAAAAAAACTCCTGAAACAGAATAGGTAAAGTATTCCAGAGAGCACAGAAATACAAGTGTTCCATGGAGAAGTCACTTGACTCCTTGTCACCTTTACCCCTACAATAGACCCAAGAGGACTGCCAACCCATCAGTCCTCTGTAAACCCCAGAATCCAAACAGGGTAACGTTTATTCACTAGATAACTAGAGGTCAATGTAACACCCACAGTCTCTCCATAAGACCTTGAGACTATCATTTGAATTATTGACTGCAGAACTTCATCAGAGCCAGTGTGAAATTGCTTCAGGAAATCCTGAGTGGAGACGGGTTTGCTGTTGGGGTAGGCTCTCCACACTGCTGGACTTCTTTCTATGAATTTTTCTTCCCTGTACTAAAAAGAGAAGCCTGCTCTGACAGGCCACAAAGGAAAGAGGAACTATCAAGGTTAAGTTTCTTTTATAATTAACTTCTTTATCATAAGTGACTAAATTTTACATATTTGAATGAAATGTAATCCATTCTTTCTCTGTATAATTAGTCTATTTTACATTAAATGTTACTTTCAGAGTTGCAGCCCATGAGAACAAACTTATTTCCATTATTTTCAAATTCTTGAAAAATATCTGTTTTCCTCCTTCAATAAGAATTTGAGGTATTTTGTTGTATTTTGCACTATAGTTACTAAAATAGCTCTTGGTCTTCATTGTCACAACGCATGAAGGTCAAGACTGAGTGTGACTCAGACTATGTGTTAGAGAAATATAACCACTAAGACAATGCAGTGAACTACTCCCATTCTAAAAGGTTTGAGTTTGAAACTCTTTATCCTTTAAACAAATATTAATGTCCTAAAAAAACTAGACTAGATTAATCAAAACTTTGCTATCTAATATTACTCTTCAACTTGATAGTAGAAAGCTGAGAAATGAAGATGAAGGATCTCACAATGTCTCAGGATCAAGACCAACAACCAGAATTTCCCCCTGACACATAATTTGAATTTGATGATCTCTGTTTAAGTAATCCAACAAATATTTGCTTTATAGAATAAATATTTGTTGGAATAAAAATAATCATTTTATGCCTCACTTTGGTTTCCCATAAAATACATTTCAATCTCTTTCATTTGATTGCAATTTCTTTAACGTTCTGACTCACCCATCTATGACGCAGATAGTAAAAAATACATATGGCACAAAGTCCCAATCTTGTTTCATCTTGCTTGGGTTATGAGACTGTTAAGGTAACATGTGAAAATAAAGCACAGAGACTGCACTTTTGCAATTTCCCCATTTCAGCACATGTCTTAAGCAACATGTGGCCTAATGGCTTCATTATTATCATGAGTTAGATGTGCTCAATATTGACTCTCTACCCCAATTATGTTCTGTTCACCCTTAACGTTTGAACTTGCTGAATCACTCTGGGTCTGTATTCTCAGAATATTATCAAATAGAAATGGATTGATAGAGACATAGATTGTTAGACACTTGTCATCTAAGATTTTTAAAACATCAAGGAGTTCAACACAGATTGTAGGACCTCAAATGTCATATTTGTCTTCTAATCTGCAGAAAATATTTTTCCTGAGAAGAAAGATTAGAAACTGCTCCTTCCATCTGTAATGTTGAAAGAAAATATTCACTTTATTAACATTTTAAATATTTCTCATGGCAGTAATGATGACCAAATGCTAGCAATCATAAACTGAGATTGTTATATAAATTGCTTTAGTATGATAATTTTAAAAACTGCATGCAATTCAGATATGGGCACCAGGAAGGAATGTGAGTGTTCTCTATTTGTTAGTTATTATTATGGAAATACAAACAATAGTAAAAGCCACCCCAGACATATTTGATATTTCCTGTTTCTTTAGGATCCACAAAAATGTTTACATAATTTTTTCCTGAAATGATAAATCACATAAGTATGGTTTTATAGGCATCAGCTTTTATTTTCAACAAAACTCAATCATATAGTATATACAAGCATTATCATTTCCATTTCATTGAACTCATCGAACTAAATTTTCATTCATAAATCAAGAAATGGGGTATAGAGGGTACAAATGTTTCAGTTAAGAAACATTTTTTCATGACTTTCAATTTCTTAAGTGTTGGAATAAAATATTTCTTAGGTTACTCCTTTAAATGAAGCCCAACCAGAAAGTTTTAAAACAGGCATACTTCTAGGGAATTACCCAGCCTCAGCATTCTCAGGTCTTTCAGTGTTATTCCCCTGTCAGTGTTTTGAAAATACTGACATTAATTCTCAAAAATATAATTCTACTTTCAATATCTGGTAGAAGAAGCATATTACCTATAGACTTGACAAGTGTCAGTATTCAATTCTATTGCAGAACAAAAACAGTGTTTCTTTTTGTTGTTGTTAGTCAAGATGCTTGATGTATTGTCAAACAGCATGTAACAGACAACTTCATGTTTCTTACATGAATGAGTGAAATATAAACTCTAGAACTGGACCTTGTAGAGGAGGAGCTTAGAGGTGCGATGGAACATTGAAAAACAGCCAGTGGATTTGGCAAGCTATTGATTAAGAATATGGCAGTAGTGCTTTTCAACCCAGGAAATGTATAAACAGAAATCTGGGTTGATTTTCTTAAACCAGTCCATTTTAATTGAAGCAGTGAGTATTCTGAGAGTCTCCTTGTGATAAACCCTCCTTCACAAGAAAGCTCAAACTTTTTCTTTTTACTGCAGGATATCTTGATCTTGACTTTAGTATAAAACCCCCTCGTTTGATGAGGAAAGTCTTTTCAAGTCATATAACTCTATTCCAGCTATAATAGAGAGTGCTTCATTTGAAGGGATTATTGACTCACCCAATCTTAACTGGAATAGCCATCATCAGGACATGGCATTACAACAGAAAGACATCT
The DNA here is from genome assembly GCF_052094955.1 of Ictidomys tridecemlineatus. Taxonomy (NCBI): domain Eukaryota; kingdom Metazoa; phylum Chordata; class Mammalia; order Rodentia; family Sciuridae; genus Ictidomys; species Ictidomys tridecemlineatus. The sequence goes on along the minus strand of NC_135479.1, from coordinate 190,207,404 downwards.
TTAATTGGGTGTTCACTTAAATGATTTCCTTATTAATCAGGGCTTTGCAACACAGCAATATATTTAAAAAGTAACATAAGCATAGTCATTTATTCTTAAGTCTATTCGCATTTATATTTTAATGAATTTTATCTGTATTCTAAAACACATGCATACTTAGTAGAACTAATTATTATTTAGTAGAACTAATATAGTTTACATTGTAATTCATTTTATTCTCTAACAATGTTTATTTACAAACATAAAATTGAGTACCCTGAGTGTTCTGTTATCTTTTTTTTTGTAATAAAAATTCAAGGTCTCAAGTTTCATTTTTTGGCTTACCCATCTTCTTCCCTAAGGTTATAGAATGTATAATAGGTTTTTATCTTTATATAAAGTAAGAAAATGAGTCTTATTCTGAAATCACTGTGGCTCTTATGATCATTGCAGGCATGTTAAAGTGGAGATTTGAAAACCTATTTCAGTATATAGAAGAGACAGGGCAATAAAGAGTTACCAAAGAATTACGGTAAGAAAGGAAAAAAAAAAAAAACTTTACCCATGTAGATGTTGAGGTCATATCCTGACCAAAGGAGGAAGTTACAGATCCCTAGGTTTAAACTTATCTGATGCTGTACATCACATACGGCACACTACTGACTGTTTTCAGTTGTTTCTGTAGCAGCAAAGTGCACTCACTAGGAGTAGTCTGAATTCAAAATGCTGAAGAGAAAACCATCTAATGTTTCAGAGAAGGAGAAACATCAAAAACCAAAGGTAAGGTAATTTCATATACGGTTTAATAAACCCAAACCTTTTACAGAAAACACACACACACACACACACACACACACACACACACACATATACACACAATGTTCTTACCTATCAGTCATAAGTCAATTTGAACATAGAGTTGAATACTTCATGGCAAACATGGGAAAAACTTGAATTACAAAGTTAGACGTTAACATCTGACAAATATTGTTTCTGCAGTTTTGTCTTACACTTATGTGATCATTTACTTATGTAACTGATGTTTGAGTTCAGATCACCAACTTCATGTATATCAGTTTGGTGGTCTCAGAGGGTGATATTATGAAATCTTGCACAATTTTTATAAATATGAGGTTGTCACTATCTATTTGACAGTCTGCTAAAGGACTTATCGCTTAAGAACTTAGCTTATCTTAATATATTTAAAATGATTATAAATAAGGCTGTAAAATGGAGATACTTTTATTAAACATATTTTTATGTTAAAATTTTAATAGCTTGTTATAGAGATGTTTTTCCTACTTACTCTTTTGAATTAACATTGTTACTAGAAAGAATTGGACTGTGTTTTGAGAAACCATCAATTGGTGTATTTGACAACTTAGTATTATGTAGAATGTTATTTTATTCATTTTTTGTTATTATTATTCTATTCATTTCATTGTCACTTAGGACACTGGATAACAAAATTTAGATTCTATTTTAGAACTCTAAAATCATTAAAACATAAAATATATATAAAATACCAATGTCAGAAATTTTCTCTAATACTTGTACATTTCTTGAGTTTTTTATGTAAATAAAATTTCTGATCTGTTTGTGAGACAGACAGTAACTGAGTTCATATGTCTTTTTAAAGGATTGATTTATTGTTTGATATTAAGCTTTATTTGTTAGGAACCCATTTTGAGAGAAACGGGTTGGGAATTGATTGTGACCTTTTGAATTGATAGAATATTGAACAAGGGTCAATATTTTGAAACTCTGGAATTTACTACACAACAACTCTTAAGGAAACAAAAGTTAATTATTTCCTTTTTATGGAAACTTAAAGTAAATGATTTTTAAAATCAATTCTTTCTGACATAAAAAATGTGATAAGATGTAGACAAGAATCTTTAGTTTAAGATAAAGCTGAATGATTTTTGTCTCTTTTTTCCTAATAAAAATAAAAATTAGGTTAACATTTTCCAAAGAGTACAAAAACTTTAAAACAATTACTTATACTTCTAGGTAGGACTAATTTTATATAAAATTTACTTTATGAAATTCAAAACTGTCCATTTTCAAAGGACAAATTTGGGGAAAATTACAAAAGTTGATATTTAAAATTTTAAGTTACACTATCTGATGAACTATAGTGAGTTATTATTTATGTCAATGAATTTTTCAAAATGATGCTTTATCATCATCATTTGGCTTAATAGCAGTAACTATTGTAATAATGTAAAATATTATTCTTCTTATTGACTGCCTCATTCATTAAATGAAAATATATTTGATGAAGCATATGTCAGAGAATAAAATATATGCTAGAATATAGTCACATTGGAAACATTATCTTTTTATGAGTGATTTCTCATTTTCTTTAGATAGATGATTTCATCTATATGAATTTAAAAGGATATGTGAGTTGATATGCACAAGTGTGTCTTCCTTAAATTCCAGCTCAGCTTGCTATTTTCTTTTTAATACAGAAGTAGTCTTTTTCCAATTATTATGTCTTAAAAACAATTCCTTTTAATTCATATTTATTTTATTGTGCAAATTTCTCTACACATTTTAGTACAAAAATCAGGGTTCATAGGGATGACAAAGATGGATGTTATCATGATCCCTACAGAGAAAGAAGACAGCAAATCTCTTAATATACTGAGAGAGAGCATAAGATAGAACCACCAAGAAACTGGTATGAAATATGGGAAATCACTGCCTACTGATGACAATTGCCATCTCTTGATATGGGAACTATTTGCACAATATTCTCAAAATTTCAGACAGGGATTTCTTTTTTAAGTTATTATTATAAATGCTAAAGTAGGTAAAAGTGATAATGTTAAAAATGAGAGGACTATCATTTAAGCATGTAGCTCCTGTTAAGATTCATACATTATAGTTCAGGTGACCCAGTACCCAATTCAAATGCAATGCATATTATTCTTAATGTTACCTCAACTAAACATTATGACACTATTTATTTAAAAGGAGAATCAATGAGTACTAAGCAATAAATATGAGTAAGAAATTCTGGGGTGCTATTGCACAGTAGGATGAACATACATTATGATAAAGTACTATAAATTTCAAAAATCTAGAAGGAGTTTGAATGTTTTCATCATAAAGAAATGACTAATGTTTGAGGAGACAAATATGTTTAACTTGATTTCAACATTACACAGTGTATACATGTATCAAAACATCACATGATATCCATAGACATGGAAAATGTTTATGTTTTATGTATCAGTTAAAAATAAATTGAAATTGAAAGAGGAAATAAGTGGAGGACTTCATTAGTAGTATTTTCATATAGGACCTATGGTTGTGAGAAGGTTAAAAGCCTTCATGAATGTAATATGCTGTAATGGATTTTATAAGAATCCTATATTCAAAATAATATACTATTTTCTTACATTCACAATATTTATTAATAAAATATCCATGAGTGTTTTTAAAAAGTAACCATGGTCTAGGCATACAGCTCAGTAGTAGAGTGCTTGCTTAGCATGCATGAGGCCCTGGGTTAGATCCCCAGCACTACAAAATAATAATAAATTACAGCTTCAACCACACATCCTCTAATAATTTTCTTAAAAAGTCAATAAAAACACCAAATACAATTTTGCCACCTGTAATTTTATGATTAATAACATTTTTTTCCCTTTATGCCTCTCTTTCCCTATATTGGCTTTGGGTTCTTTCCTTCAAATAGTGAATAAGTAAGACTAATAGAATTCAATTTTGTAGCATAGGCTGAGAGAGACCAGAGATATTCTGTAAGGCAATTTAAAAATCTTTGAAAAATTATTATTATATACTAAACTGGTTATGTTCTGGAAAGTTAGTAAAGTTTAATGTATGTTATAGAGGTAAGTTCCAATTTAAAAAGTAAATTGAGGAGTACTGGTTAAATATGTGAGATGTGTTAAAAAATAATCTTGTTTGGCATATTGTACCTTCCTTCTTGTATTCTGTTTTTTAGCTTATTATCAGTGATGTTCAGTGTCCAATACTAACTGTGATTTTAGAACTTTAAAGCATATCCAGTGTTTATATTGAATGAAATATTATCATAGTAGATTCTACAAATGCTTAAATTATTGAACATAATTTTGGTTTTTTTAGCTACTGTATTTTTGTTGCCTATATTTATTGATAGTTGATTATATTCCAATTGCTGTGCTTACAGATTTTGTACACTAATTTATTTAATATTTATAACAACTCTGTGAGAGAATCACTACTATTTGGTTTCATAAATGAAGAGCCCATAGCCTACAGAAGGTTAATTACCTTAAACAAAGACACATGATTATATGAAGAATAAAACTGTGTCATGTGGAATACACATGATGGCAATCGCCAATATTATTTTTCTCAATTATCCTATCGACATTGTAAGCAAAAGAACTGTTGCTGGTTTCCCTGTTTCTGTCTTCATTGTCAGATAAATTCAAAGGGACCAAGGAGAGCATTATCTTTAAGAGCCTTTGTACTACAGAAAAGAATTTAAGGGTCCTCCATGTCTTTCTCCAAATGCAGGAGATCAGTCTATGAAATCTCCCAGGTATCCATCCACCCAAATTTAAACAAGTGCAAATGATAAAACAAAAACAAAAAATACAACTTTCTTATTATTGAACTAGTTAAAAAAAATTGGACCTAATGCTGAACTAAGCATAACTATGCATTTTCCTACTGGAACTAGCTTAGCACCTTCAGCATAGTAAGCTCTCAACAACTATTTGAAAAGTGAAGACAGTTTCTTGAGTCTACTACATTAAGCTTGGTTCAAGGGTGGACACTTACTGTTGCTATGTACTTTCATAATTCTTGGTAGCTGAACTGTTAGTTTAATGTAAAAAGTTTGTGCATAAATAGAACTGTGATTCCTTTATCGTTTTATTTTAAGAACTCCACTATAACAAAGGTTGTGCAAGAAGCCCTAGAGAGGCTTATTGTTACATAATAGCAGACCTTTGTTCCAGGTTAGAGAAAATGGTAGAAACTTCTAAAATAAAGAAGGAATAGACTGTACAAACAAAACTTGGTAGCTTTAATTAGATTAACTTGGCCTTTATTTGGCTAGGACTAATGATGTGTGTTAATAAATTTTAACTGAGGTTTTCTTTGAGTTAAGGAGATTCCAGTACCACTGTTATTGTAAAGGGAAACATTGGAATAATGGCACTTCTTGAAATAGCTTTTTTTTTTTTTTTACTGCTCTTTTTAATCTAAAGTGCATACTAAATGAGACACCATTAGTGTCACAGATGCTAATTTTCACTAGCAATGACTGAAGTGGCATTCTTCCCCATTTGCATTTGATCCTAGCAATGATGAGAGGTGATGAGTTGATTATGAGCTGTTTTCACTGTACTGCCCGCTGTGCAAATTTATGCTCCTAGACAAGGATGACACATAGTTGTGGCATTAAAGAGCTTTCTTCATTGCTTTTTTGTATCCAGAATGTTAAAATGTATTTTAACTCTTATCTAACCAGGTATAAAAAAGAGAAGTATTTACATGTATTGGTATTTACTTGAAGCCAGGAACTTACAGGAGGGGTTTGTGTTCATTAACATTTAAAATTTTCTCAAGACCCTTATGAGATGGGCATTGTTTTTTCTTCCAATTTGTAAGGGAGAAAATAGTTCTATAGTTGTGATATATTTTGCCTACAGTATCATAACTGATAAAAATCATTGATTTGTGATTCGTGGGACAGTTTTTCTGCTTTAAAATTTGCCCCACAAATACTCCTGTTGCTTTTTCATTCGGGCTGTAAATTCTTAGACATTAAATTAATTTATTTGACTGACTTTCTAAATGAAGTTATTGGAATATAGGTAATATGTTAGATTCACTCTTTTCCTTTTCTTACTTAAAAAATTGGGGCATGAATAAATGTATAGTTTTATCTTTGGTCACTGCTTCCGTCCCTTCAAGAAAAAAATCTCCCAAAATGTTGTCTTCTCATATGCATTAACTCAGTATTTATGTCATATTTGTTTTCCAAAAAAGAAAAAAAAACAAGAAGTAAATTACATTGCAAATGTATAATAAAATAAGACAAATCAGAAGAAAGTGGAGTATAGACCATATATTAAAAGATATCCCAGGATTCCCTGAAATTGAATTGAATGTGGTACTAGGATTGTGATACTCAATGTTGTCCTATGGACCATTGACATACCAGGTGTTAGTAATGCAGATTCTTTGGCTTGCCAGGCCTACTAAATCAGAATATACATTTTAACCAGACAGTCAGAAATTCTGTGGGCATTTTAAAAATCAGAAATGATGTCCATATTGATGATTCTCAACTTAGGTTGAACATCTAAATCATGGAAGAGCTTTTTAAAAAAATACTGATGACTGGATTCCATCCCCAAATATTCTGATTTACCTAATAAAAGGTATGGCAGAGCATCATGAATATTTAAATTTTTCCAAAAAGACATTGTTTTTTTTTCTACTTTTCTCCTCAAAACATTTAGAAATTAATTCAATAATCCTTTCATTCATTCATTCTTCAATGCAACAAGTATCTATTGAGTTCTCATTTGGGGCAGAATGGCCTATATACTTAGGGACACAGAAGTGAACAAAACATAGATCCCTGCCCTAGTAGGTCTTATACATACTGAGGATGATAGACAATGAATGAGGGTGAATACTTAGATATATAGCTTGCTAGGCAATCATAAGTGCCAAGTAGAAAAAATAAATATGGGGAAGAGGGATCCAAAAACCTAGGATTAGGGAAGATTTTATGACAATGGGCCATTGGACTAAGGACCTGAAAAAAAAGGAAGGAACTGGCAATGGGACTGGCAGAGAAAATTATATTCATGACAGAAGGAGGAGTAACTGTCCTTCATGTGTTTGAAAAATGGAGCATAGTACAAGAGAAAGAGTAACATAGTACAAAGAGAAAGAGCTGGAGCAAAGCAAACTTTCTAGGTTGATAAAATGATTTTAAATAGAATTGGAAGATTTTGAGAAGTGACAAGATCTGGCTTAAAGTTTAGAGCATTTATTCTGGTTTTTCTGTTTCAAATTCACTAAAGGGACTGAGAGAGGAAAGGAGGAGACTAGTTAGGAGGTTGAAAGAAACCAGGCAGACAAGGCAAGGAGCAGGGCAAGTGGGCTCTTGAGAAGGCTTGCGGATCAATTGAGAAGGCTTTGGGATCAATTTGTACATATTTTTTTTCCTTTTGAATATGTAAGGAAAACTTACCAAATGCATTTTAAAGATGGTAGATATAAAGGTTGCCCCTACCTTGTACCATTCTTGCTTTCAGATGGTGCCTACCTTTCAAGAAGAAATGAAACCCTTCAATGTGCTCTTCACAGCTTCCAAAAATTCACCCCAACATTGATGTGCCTCTTTCCAAAGGCTTTTGCTTCTTATTTCAAAATAAAATTTTTATTGGACTTGATTTTAATTTTCAGATCCCTTCAAATTCAAAAGAATGAAGCCATTAATTTGCTAATTTCACCATATTACAATGATTTAAAATGTTAAATAAATTTTAACCATGAACAACTCTCTCTGAAAAAATACCAATTCATTATAGCTTTTCCATTTTATGTAATATGAATTTGTAATCAAATTTTATCCCAAGAAGTTATCTAAAAGTTTGGGACCAAATAGATTGAGAAGTGCCTAGACAATAATATACAGAAAGATCAGAAGATAAATGGCTAGGAGAAATGACAGAATGCAGTCTCACCTTTGTTTTGCAATTTAGATAGTATTTCTTATAGGAAGAGTATAAATTCACTACCTTGACTACTAATGCACCTGATTTGATAAATTAACTTAATCAGGCTTTGTTATTCATGAAGATTTGTGTGTGTCTGTGTGTGTCTGTGTGTGCGTGTGTGTGTGTGTTTAAATCAAGTCCGTACTCTACATACCTGATTTTCAAATTTAGCATTACCAAACTGATCCATTTTTCCTTCTTGGTAGTATTAAGTATTCAGGTGAACTTTTAACAAGAAGACATTTATATTAGCTTCTTAGTTGGGAACAAAAATGTCCTTCATTAAGAACTAATTAATAAGGACAGAAGTCTTTGAGCTTCATCTGTGATAGATGAAGGAATTTTCCTGTAAAACCATTTGTCACAAACACTGGCTAAGGCCCCTTTTCTCATGTGAAGAGCTTTGAAAGTTGACACCTTGTCTGCATTAATTTGTTGGGGTTATTATAACAAAATACCACAAATTGGGTGGCTTATAAAACAGGAATTTTTTTTTTCACAGTTTGAAATTTGAAAGTCCAAAATTGAGGCGCTAGTAGGGTTGGTATCCCCTGAGAGCAATAAGAAAAAGATCTATCCCAGGCCTTTCTCTTTGGCCTGAAAATGGCCACCCTCCTCCTACTGTGTCTTCCTCTGTGCATGCATGCCCCTGATCCCTCCCTCTCTCTCTCTCTCTCTCTCTCTCTCTCTCTCTCTCTCTCTCTCTGTGTATCCTGATATCATCTGTGTGTGTGTCCTGATATAAGAATTCCAGTAGGATTGAATTATGACACACTCTGATGACCACATTTTTAACTTAATTATCACTTTTGATGTCTTATCTTCACATATAGTGGCCTTCTAAGGTACCAAGTGAGAGTTAGTACACAAATATATGGATTTGGGGGGAAACAACTCAGCTGCTACTCACGAGGGTAAGAACTTAATTTTCAGCTGCATCATTCCTTCCAGTGACCTTAGATTGCTCACCCCTTTCAGTTGACCCTCTGTTGCTAGCCCACATTTTTGGACTTCCTACTGAACTCCCCCCACTTTTCATATAATCTCCAGTATTCTGTTGTTGTTCTTTTCTTTCTCTCAGCCATATATACCTCTATTATGTCCCCATAGGCCTCCATTAAGAATCATTTGAAAATTAACAAAAATAAAACATCTGTTCTACCCCCTGGACCAGTGCTTTTTGACCACATATTAGAATCATCTGGGGTGCTTTTCATAGATACCTGTCTATGCCCCGATACCAGGTATTCCAGGTGAGGTCCATGCTATTGATGCTCTGCCCACTCATGCTCTTCTGTTCTGTTTCCCTTAGCCTAGAAGGCCTCTGTACATTTTTTTCCAACTCATGTACTCATCAATTTGAGTACGTAGCTGGACTGTCATCCTCTCAGGAAAACCCTGAATGGTTAGCCAAAGGCAGAGTACTGGGGCACAGTCTGGCAGAATATTAGGAAACATGGACTAAGCTCATATAGGCTTGGGTTTTAAGGTCCTAACCAGGGGGGCATTGAACATTTTATTAAACCTCTTTTAAGCCTTAGTGTTGTAATCAGGAAAAGGAGAAGCATTGAAATGTGTTACATAGGGTAGATGTGAGAATTAAACTAATTAGCACATGTAAATTTCCTACCTATAGTGTATATCTGCTTATAGTGTAATCTCTCTCTTTTCTAATTTCATAGAACTTGTTCCACACCTCTACTTCTTCTTTTGCCACACTTTATTTCATTATGTTCTACCAATTAGATCCACTATCAATAATAAGTGATATGTCTTATTCATAATTGTATCCCTGGGATTTGGGGGGATTCAAGAGGGAATAAACAGAGTCCGTCTGACTTCTAGACTCCATGTGCTTTCTATTACATATTGGCTGCCACCAAAAACATTTATAGAACAGAGAATAGTAGTGATTTCGCAATGTATTTATAATGAGTGTGGAATGACTAATGGGTAATCTTACTCACTTACAGAAGTAACTACTGTAGAGCACAGTTTGTAAATGGGTCAGTGATAAGGATCTGGTAACACCCACATCAGAACAAAGCAACCGTTTCTAGAAACAGAATGTAATGAAACAAAATAATAATCAAACATTATAATCTAACTGAAGGACAAAAAAACGTGTTAGCCAAAGGGTCTTGCTTAGAAATGTGTGGGAGAGTAGAAATTTGCCACTGTGTGTACAGAAAAATACAGAGTAACTAAAGCAAATATCCCATTTAGCTCAGCAGACTTTTTAACTTAGATGAGATGTGTACTTCAGGCTATTATGATAATTCCACATTTCTAGTCTTGATACCACCTAATTGACTTCACTATGACTCTACTATACAAATAAAGTAAACTTTCAGCCATGATCTGCTATCTCATATACCATTTCTTCCAGGGAGACGATTCTTTGATCAGTCAAATGGAATATGCAATCCTCTTGGCAGAAGAATTTTTCATAGCAAATCAGTACTTGGTATTGCCATGTTTGGTACTTTATCAGTTTGTTTTATGAGTCAGTTTCCCAGAGGTGTTTTATTGCTCCAAGCTTCAAAAAGTTTCTGCACCTGTTGAGGGAAGGGCTCAGCATTGGACATAAAGACCTGATCAAAGTGTTGACACTCTAGGACTGACCTGAGTTGTCAACCAGTGTCACTTCCACTACCTTTTCTCTACATAACAAAGTGAAGACAAGTAAATAATGCATTTTTCCAATATTATTCATAATCTCAGTAAAGTTTCTAGTATAAGATTCAAGGCAGATTGACCTTGCATAAATTTTTGTTTTATAATACATAGTGATATGATATTAGATATTCAGTTTCAAAAAGAAAATTGAAATTTTCTGACTATTTTGCACTGTTACAGCTATGAAACTGACTTCTCAATTAAATAAGTAAAAGTAATAATAATAAAAATATGTAAGTAAATGTATAAAATTTGTTAACATTTATGGCTATATTTTCTTTATTTTGTTTGTTATTGTATAGCCATTATCTTTTGTGTTTTGACAGATTTTTTATTTGTTTAAGTTAGGCTATCTACAAATATCAAATTACTTGAAAATTATGAATATCTCATTATAATTGCCTATTAATTTTAAATGTATCCTTTACCAATGAAACAAATATTTATAATTTAAAAAATATAGTTCTTGTGTCTAGGATAAAATATTTGCTTAGCATGTGTGAGGCCATGGTTTGGATCCTTAGCACTGCAAAACACACTCTCACACACACACACACTCACACACACACACACTTTTCAAAAACTGAATTCCTTTCCAACAGTACTATTATCATAAACTGAGTTTGTTTCTTTCACTACTATTTACCCTTCAATAGAATGAAATATTTATATGGTCAAATCCAAATTTGCTGAAAGGAAAATAAGTGTAATCCACAACAAGTAAGTTATAGAACGCAATCATCTTTTCCAAATATCCTAGTACAAATTTGCTCCTATTTTTTTCCACCCATACATTCTCTGTTTGGTAGAACATACCATATATTTGCCCCACATAAACATGTCTGTTCTTACTAAGAAAAAAACGTTTAAATTCCTAGGCCTGGTGGCAGCGGGTGCTGCCTGAGATGGGAATGTTTATAAGCTTTATGATATTAACTGCAGCACTCAACCTCAGGTGGCATAAAGCATGCAAAAAAGAACTTTCTGTCAGTTTTATTATTTCTAAAAAGGTTCCCCTTGAAGCAGAAGAGTGACCTTGCTCTGCTGAGCTGACATATGCCACTGGATTAATGGTTGAGCTCTGCTGGAGGGAAGCTCACGGAAACATTACAACTCCAGAAGCTGGGCTGGCGGTGACCATTAATCAGGGGGACCAAAATCATGCATCAAACACACTCATTTAAAAGTAGTAAAAATGACTTTAAAAAAAAAACTTTTTGAGAATTAGCTTATTGTTTGTCATTACTTGTGTTCAAGGAGATGGCTGCATGACTAAAATATCCCTTGGGGAGACCTTTAGAAAGGTTACTGTGTACCCAGAGGCCAAGTGAATGCCGAAGGCATTTAAGACTAATGGAAGTTACAGGAGTTTTTATTCCAGAGAGTCAGATGGGAAAGTTTATTGAATGGATTCTATTTTCCCAACTTAATTTTCAAAGGCTGTATTTAACTGTGATTTCAAAGTAATGTGTATTGTAAGTGTTTACCTCTTTGTGAGTTTAATTTGATTTTAAAACTGGGGTGACTAAATTGAGTGATAAAAACATGTAACTGATAAACTTACTATGAAAATTTCAGGGACCTAAAGTTTGAATCAACAAATTCAGTCATTAAGTATGTTAAAAATATATCTTAGGCTTAAAAATACTGTACAACTTTCTATTATGTTACTTAATAAAACATTTTTAGGATTTTTTTTCTTTCTCCAAATTTTGAAAAGAATAAAGTACTCACATCTGAGATCCTGGAAGATATTATTCAATTTTACTAAGTAATTAATAAGTTGCTCTTGTTTTAAAAACCCCATTGATGCTAAAATTAAATGGACATAATTTCAACTTTATGTTTTTAATAGTTTATTTTAGATTAATGATATCATGCATGATACATATAATTTTGTAATAGATTGCTCAAATAGAAAAATCAAATACTTAGTAAAAAAAGCAGAGTCAATTTGATATTTAAGATTTCAATTAGTGTAGTAAGACTTGTTGTAATTATAATTTAAAAAATATTTTTTTAAAAAATAGATGACTTCTTTACCATGATCTTTAATAGTATCCTGTTTTATTAGTCATATCCTACACAAAATTACTTATTAGAATCACTTATTTGCAGAATTAATTGTTTTTGAAATTGAGCTATAGGAATAAAATAGTTGATAATGGTGTGAACAGTAAAAATATTTAATACCTGGTTGTAAATAGAAAAATGCAAAGAATAGAAAGTTTATTTCTAAATTTCTGAGATTTTTTTTCGTAATTGGAAATGTGAATCACCAATCCTTTGTACCACATTTCCTATATCAAAGTATCTATAAAATAAAATTAATGAAACAAAATTATCTCAGGGAAATTACTTATCTTAGGGTAGAGATGCAAATGCATAAAACATGTTACCTGTAGTTCCTCTTTTCTTTCCTTGCCACTTTCTCCCCAAACATCCCCACTATTTTGTAACCATTGCTCACATGGTAAATCATGACTTCTTTAATGACCCTTTGCCTGAAAGTGGCCCCAAAACCCTTCGCAACATATATCTTCATAAGGCTTTTAAACAAACTATACAAGTTGGTGTAAGAATTAAAAACTTCTTGCCAATTTTGGGTTCAAGAGACAGTCCACATAAACAACAGAAAATTCGATATTGCTGTACCAAATATAAAAACAATTTTCTAAATAATCAAAATGATAATATTCATGAGAGACAGTATTTCTTTCTCTTCCTCAAATGTTTGGAAGAGAATTATATCAGGTATTTGACACATTTTTGGTCATGAATGATCCTTTTTTACATATAGTATGTGCTCTACCACTTTTTTGTTATTTTATCACTATTTTAGCAATTACCATCTTTAGATTTGGGGTTTTCTAAGGAGTTGCTTAGTCAACAAGTACACAATCTCCAAGACTAAATGATTTTTGAAAATGTTTAAGCAAATTCAAATTATATTGAATTTAGCTAATTTCACTCCCTGAATCTGCAATATTAGTGTACCATTCTGTAAACCAACTGTGATTAATAGGCATAAACATGCAAAACCCTTTCGTGTACTAATTTCTTCATCATTGCTATCTAAATAACTATTTGTAACTAAATAAGTATAGATTTTCAAATTGACATCTACTATACTGCTTAACTTTCCTTATTTTTGTATATGTATAATTTTCTTGAAGGAAATTCTTTTTATATTATGTACATTTTATTTGAACATGGCTCCATTGAGCTTTTATGGATTGAAATGATTTGATCAATGGCACCAATAGAGGAAAAATTTCTCCAGGATATGTTCTCATTTCATTCATACTGATAACCCTTCCTCAAATACAAATATTAGCCACACATTCCACTTTAATTATGTTGAATTGCGTGACATAAAATTTCCTGTTCTTTAATTAAACATCAACAAATTATTATTATCAGCTGTTATGTGATCAAGTTACAATTTGCTTTTGTATAACTGTGAAAGGTATGATTTTTGGCATTTAACTTGTAGAATAATGTGGGATTTCTCCTCTGATATGGTTTTGTCAAGTCTCATAACTGTGGGGTCTTTGTCTATAAGTGCTAGAATACTCAAGAGTAGGGGTAATAAATGTGCATTAGAATGATATCAGTAAATGGCTTTACAGGGAAGGTGGAACTTAGTTCTGCCCTTGAAGAATGGGCTAGGTTTGAGTAGGTGGATGAAAAGAAGACCAACATTCCTTGAAAGAAAAACAACATGAGCAACAGCTTAGAGAGCTAAATTATTGTATCCATGCTCATCAGCAAGATATGTCTCAGGTTCTGCTTAAGTAGATTGACTGGCATTGCTTGGTACCATGGGGAATCATAATGTGCTGCTTACTGAGTCTGAGCTTTGTCAACTACAGGGCTACTTAAAGACCCTGAGCCTTAGTTTTCCTCTCTACAAGCTGGAGAAATCAATATCTAGTGCAAAGGTATGAAAGTAGAAAGCATTCAACTTAAAAATGTGGGGTTTTTGGTACAGCTCAGGGTGGAGAGCTTGCCTAGCATGGGCCAGGCCTTGGAATCAATCCCCAGCACCATAAAAATAAATTAAAAATGAAATGTAAAATAAGTCATAGTGTATATTGAAAAGAGACAGAGTGATAGTGATCTGCTTTTTTAATGAAATAATTAGAGACCAGCTTGGCATGGAGTTTGGCACATAGTGAGCTCTCAGTAATTGTCTTAGTGATGTAAAGCAAGTATTGCACATTGAAGGGAAGAATAAATGATGAGAATCAGTACTTTAGGAAAAGTAGTGATGTGGAGAAGCAAGATTTGAAGACAACAGAGCTGAAAGCTGTTGCATTGGTTCAGGAATTAGCAAATATTTGAGTAAAAGGAATAGGGGGAAAGGGCCAACAATAGAATTTGGAGAAAGAATTGAGCAGATGTGGAGGCTAGAAGACAGGGGCAGGGGGAGGGGGACATTATATTTTGTATTATTGTTCCAGTGTCCCGGAGAAAGCAGTGACCAAGTACAAGTTTTAACAGCACAGGGTGGAGTGTCCAGAGGTGGGTTTAAAGTACATCCCCAGGGGTAGCAGCACATAAGCAGAGAGCTCCCTGTTAAGACACTGGCCCTCCCACACAAAGGCAGGGGAAGAGTGACAATGAACTACAGCAGTTAGAAAAGTAGGTCCTCCCACCATTTGACCCAGCTATTCCTCTTCTCAGACTATACCCAAAGGACCTAAAAACAGCATACTACAGAGACACAGCCACATCAATGTTTATAGCAGCACAATTCACAATAGCTAGACTGTGGAGCCAACCTAGATGCCCTTCAAATGATGAATGGATAAAAAATATGTGGCATATATAAACAATGGAATTATTACTCAGCACTAAAAAATAATAAGATCATGGCATTTGCAGGGAAATGGATGGCATTAGAGCAGATTATGCTAAGTGAAGTTAGCCAATCCCCTAAAAACAAATGCCGAATGTCTTCTCTGATATAAGGGGGGTGACTCAAAATGGGGAAGAGAGAAAGAGCATGGGAAGAAGATTACCTCTACATAGGGAAGAGGGGTGGGAGAGAAAGGGAAGGAGAAAGGGAATTGCATGGATGGTGGAAGGAGACCCTCATTGTTATACAAAATACATGTATGAAGATGTGAGAAAAAGAAAGAATAGCGTTACCCTAGATTAGGTAGAGAGAAGTGATGGGAGGGGAGGGGAGGGATTGAGGAGATAGAGATAGGAAGGATAGTAGAATGAAACAGACATTATTATTACTGTGTGTATATATGTGACTGCATGACCAATGTGATTCTGCAACCTGTATACTCAGAAAAATGAGAAATTATATTCCATCTGATTCAAATATATGATATGTCAAGAACATTGTACTGTCATACGTAACTAAGTAAAAAAAAAAAAAAAGGTATTCACGGTAGCCTTTCAGGGCAATATGTCCAAATCAATAGTAGAAGGCATTGATAATTCTCAGGATGGGAGATGGTACAGTTTCTTACAAAACTCTTATTCAATAATAAAATATTAATTAATTTTGAAAAAGAAAAGTGGGTTCTGTAGAGAAATTTCTGAATCTTTCAAAAACGTGATGCCATAAAGAATTCCAGATTGAAGATCAAGAGGGATCATTTACAGTACTTGTTAATATGTTCAGTAGTAAGAAAAAGAGAAAAATTAGAAAGTATAAAACAATAGTGATTCAAGTAGAATTTTACAAGAAAAAAATTTAAACAGTTTAGGGTAGTATAATCATAATCATTAGGATAGTATAATTAGAGTAGTATAATCATAAAAGTATTTAAAACCTTTTGCTTTTTTGCTATTCTATGGAGGTTTAAAGAATTGGTCATGTCATTTCCCTAAACTTTTGTCACATTATGCTTTTTACTTGAAAAAAATATTTAAAAGATCTCAAAATATTATTTCCAAACTCCTTTCAACTAAAGCATAAAATTATATTTGATGTCTAAAAGGGGAGCACGACTTAGAGTCTGGATGCAGTGTGAATAATGAGACATGGTTGTAAATTTTACAGAGGTCTGATTGAGAATTTTAAGCATTTTTTTTAACTTGTAAAATTTGTTTTGTTACATTAAATAGGCTGATATGAATACCCACTTTTACAATTTATGGATCATTCTGTCTTGAATTTTTTTTTTCTTTTTCCTTCTAGTATCCCCGCCTCCATGCTCTTTGGGTAATTTGTAAGGCACTTTCAGTTTTCAGAAATTATTTCAGTGGCACATCAACTTCTGAAAGTAACCTTTAGCATGGAAATTTTGACTAAACTTTAAGAAATACTACAGAATTAGAATTCTTCACTTCCTTTGGGCATATTATAGTTGACACAAAGGTACTGAATCAGAGAACTTTTGTTCTTAGAACAAAGATGAACATTGAAAATATTTAGGGCATTGATACACGTTTGAGCTTTGGCTTAATTCAAGGTGAAAATGTTAATGTGGAAGGCAAGATTTTGCAGTGCTGATGGCTTTTGAGCTTCCAGTTCCCTGACGTCCCACACAACTGTCTTCCACGAGCACCACATGATAGTATAATTATTTAACACTGAGACAATTCTAACAGATTATTTTTAGTTAGTTAAATTCAATTCACACTCTTCAAAAGATCTTAGCACCTGAGTTAGTTAGAACAATTAAATCCTCGAATGCTTTTGGATAAAGTCTGACAAGCTTACTGAGACTTAGCATTTCATAATAGAATATTCATACGAGGGTGTGCTGAAAGAGAATTCTGATCTTCAAGAGCATATTACTAACCAACACTTTCTGGGCAATATTTAGAAGATGTGAGAACTCGTTGGCAGAGTGTGTATAATTTTTAATTTGCCAGTATATTTCAAAATACTGCAGATGTCTGACTCACATATGCAAATTTTTTCTTTGAAATAGATTGTGAAACTTTCCACCAGTACCTTACCTGAATAGTAAATGATGCTGGAGGTGAAGACCTCACAATTGGGGAATAGTTAAGAAAAAATAAAAGCCAGTTCTGGTTTGGATTGAAAGCTTACTTCATTTTTCAAGAAACAGACTCTCAAGTTTCCTGCATGTTGGTAAAAGAAGGCTGGTCATTCTTTTAGGAAATCCACTTAGTTCCCTTCTTGCTATCAAGTTAACTTTGCCACACTTCCCATGCTGCTTAACCAGTATTTGTTTTTTTTGTTTTTTTGTTTTGTTTTTTTTTTTTTTTTTTTGAGAAAAAACCGACTAGATCAATGTTCTTTAATGGAGTAGCATGGTGGAAAATTTTTAAAAAGAAAATGTTTTTCCAGGTAGAGTTTTTGCAATAATTTCCTCATTGAAAAGGATGAAATGATTTCTAAGAAACTGACAGTTTTTTTTTTATCATGAAATGGCATTCAATAATTATTAAAATTGTTATGCAAAATTAGAGAAGAGGTGTGACTAATAAAAAAGGATCCTCTTACCTTTCTTTAGGTGATTCATTGCATCATGTAGGGAGATATATGCGTGAATGTGTTCAAATATGATTCATGCTCAGCACTATTTTTGTGGAATCCAAGTAGACCATATTAAAAAAAGGTAATCTGTACTGTGTGATCACAGATCCACTTCATAAAGGCAATCAAAAACACATTTATATAAAAAAATTAGTTGTATCAAAGTAAATTTACATAAAAAATCTTAAATTTACCCTTCAATTGTCTGTACTTTCAAATAACTAAAGCTTAGGCAATATTATTATATTTTTGTAAATTGTTTCCCTAATTAACTTATAATATCATTAATTCTTTAAAAATATACACATATGTGTACATACACATACATACACACACACACACACACACACACATACATACATACATACACACATTTTTAAACCAGCATTTTATCTGGAAAATTTCAAGCATATATAAAAGTAGACAGTAGTACTGTTTACCCTATATATTATACACCACCTGGCTCATCATTAGATAATGGCCAATTGTGTTTTTATGCCCAAACACTGGCTGCACCTCACTAGATTTTTTTTGACTTAAAAAAAATAACAGTATTACTTCAACGCAAAATTTCCTCTTGGATGTTTTTAGTACAGAAATTTATTTGATATGTATCAAAACAAGATTCTCAATTGTATTTGGTTGACATAACACTTAGAGTCTCTTAATTTATACTTTATGTGTCCTCTTTTATTTCTTTCTATTGATTAGCTAAAAAAACCTTGTCATCTGTCATGTAGTTATGTAGTTTCTCCTTGTCCGGGTTTTTTCTGATTGATTGCATCCTCTTGGTGACATTTAACATGCTCCTCTGTTTGTGTATTACCTGAATCTGGTAGTTAGATAGAGGAGCTTGGAGTGATTTCTCCTTTCCCTTCCCTTCCCTCCCCTCCCCTCCCTCTCCTGGCCTCTAAAGAATATTTAATTAGTGGTCTTAAATGCTTCCTTTACAAAGTACATATTCTGGTTGTCTGTCTTTTAGTGGTCATTGATAATCATTGACTAGATCCAATATTATATTAGGGATTTACAAAATGATAATTTTGTAGTTTTGACATTTTTAATTGATGAAACTTGAGTATACATATATACAGAGTAATTTTCCATTTGATCAGTTTTTTAGCTACTCTGAAATGCACTTTATACAGAAAAGACAGATTAAGTATTTCCTTTTATTTGCTAGTTTTCAAAAATATAACTGTAACATTTCCAAAAATAATCACTGCTATTTTTCTTTGCGGTATAAATACGAACCCATGAATTTTGATATGTTAGATATATTGAAGTTATTATTTTTACTAATACTGAAATTAGCCATATTTTGATACAGTTCACTCCAGTAAGAATTTTCACTATGGACCCTAAATTTTTTGGAAAATGTATTTGTTTTATGTATAATAAGGAGTCCAGAATCAACTAGTATTATTTTCTGTCTCATCCTGGTAAAAGAGACCTGGTTCCTTTGGGAAAAAAATGTATTTAGAGTCTACTATCTAGACACTAGAAGTGACACAACACTGAATTCTGATTGTTCCAAATCTTTTCAAGTAGGCAGAGCTAGGAAACATATTTTTTAAAGAGGAAATATACCATGAATGCTCACAGTGTTTTCAATTGCAATTTAAAACTGTATGTTTTTTTTATCAAAACATTAGATTTTATATATGCTTTTCTCATGTACTGAGAATCTTCATTATGAATGTCATTAACATTATTATTTTTATTGTCACCCAACATGTACACCTGTATATATCAATACTATTAATAACAATGTTATTATTGAAAACAAGATTTATTTTGTCATTATTTTTTGTCCTTGAGATACATGCTATTATGTAGAGACCATCAATGTACTGTGTTTTAAAACCACTTAAAGTAATTCCTCTTTTTTGAACAGCCAATTCAATATAGAATCAGGTTCAATTGTTTCATTTTGATTTTGAAATTTTAAAAATATTTTTATATTGATTTAATTTGGTTTATAATAAATGGAATATTTACATGGCTTTGAAGTTAAATCTAGAAAATAAAAGTACATATCCAGAGTATTTTCTTTCCTATCCCCTTTATCCTTTGTTTTGCCTTATATAGTGAAGAAATAAAAATATATACCTGCCTGTATTAGAAAACACATATATTTCCACACTAAAATAAATTAGAGCCACTCTGTACATTTCTGCATTTTGCGTTGTTAACTTACACTGTATAGAGATTATTCCATTGCATTCTTCAAATATGTGTTTCAATTTTTTTTTTGTTTTACTGCTGCCTACATTTCCATGGTGTTTATTTACCATACATTATTCAGTCAATCCCCCTTTGATAAACTTTGGGGTTTTTGGCTTCTTCATAAAAGTTCTAGAATGAGTGTGGGTGTGTAAATCAATTCACATCCAGTTGTATCTCTGATGTAGACACTTGAAAACTTAATTGCTAGCACAAAGGGAAACACATACATAAATTTTTAAAAAATTGCTAATTGTTCTACATAGATGTTGCTCTATTTTACAAATGAATCTCTAACTTTATAAGGAACAACTGTATACGTTTTAGTTTTTGGTGGGGGTAGGGCTATTTGTTTATATAATAGCTTTGTTTTGATGGGAGCTTTTGTCATCAATAGTATTTGCTAAATCTAATTTGTTGTGAGTATATGATGCAAAATTATCAATATTCAAATACATTATCTGCTGGGTATATGTCTATAATCTCAATAAATTGGGAGATTGAAACAGGATGATCACAAGTTCAAGGCCAATCTCAGCAACTTAGATTCTGTTTAAAAATTTTTTTTTTTAAAGGGCTGGGGTGTAGCTCAGTGATAGAGCACTCCTGAGTTCAATACTTAGTACCACAAAAAATAAAACAAAAAGACCCACATTCTCATTTACTAATATTATAGTAGAAGCAGATTTTGCATCCACATGATTCACATTTTCATAAAAAAAACTTGACAGTAAAAATTATAAATTTGTTCCTTGATCATACCTCATAGTGAATATTAACCCCTTTGCATTATGAGCTCTAACCTATAAACACATTATGACGCCATCTCTGAAAGTCCCTGACTTTTAAACCAGAGAATAATGAAAAATTTTAAATGTCTTCTTAAGTACATAGATATGTTTTTTAACAGTCTCTTAGAAAAGACTGATAGACTTCTTTGGCTTCAATTTGCTGAATTATTAGCAATGAGATGACTGGCAAAACCCAAAGTAATAGTATTGTGTCTTTCTTAAACCACTACTCCTAAATCTGCTTTCTTTATTGATATAATGGGGTGAGAATTAATTTTAAAAGGTGGTGACTATTGATTACTTAATGGAAAAAGATAGTGTAGAAAACGCTGAAGGAGTCTATTCTGTGCCCTCCCTGTGCAACAGGACCCATTATCCAGTAGTGGAAATCATTCCATAACTCCCATTAATATTTGATAGGCAGGAGGCAGGCACAAGGTAGACTACAAAATTGACATAGGAGTGGGCTACAATAGAACATAAGAATATTTTAGGTCTATGAAAGGGTAATAGATTTCCCCATATCTGGATTGTTTATAAGCAGGAGAATAGCACTCTCAATTCCCTTCTGTGATCCCTGAGCAATGACAGCCTGCTACAAATGCCCAGTAGGCAAGGTGAAGTGGTTAACACTTTGGGCAGTGTCTCTAGGCCTAAAAAGTCTTGGTATTTTCTAGTGTGGGTCTCAATTTCAGGCTCTCTTCCTCTCCTCTTACCACAAGCAAGAAGGGCTGAAGGGCTTATTCAGCAGGGCTGGCAAGTCAGCGAGAGGCGTTAATTGTATCTAACACAGCCATCATCCTTGGGGTGATAATCAGCAGCACAGAGTCTATCAGCTCACCCCTTGTCACATGTCAGGATCTTTTTATTTCAGCTCATTTTAAAAGGAAGCCAGGAGTTTTAAAGATAGCTAGTGGGGAGACATGAGTATTAGAGTGCTTCTAAGGACTAGGGGACTTTGAAGCTGACTTAAGCTGAAATGGGCTATGATTTCTGGAAGGACAATACAAGCTCCTATAGATTACTGACTCCCATTATTACTTTTACATTCTACTGGGCTATTTTTTCAGTACCATTGGCTTATTTTTAAAGTATGATAAACTTGAAATGAGATAAAGTAGCTAAGATAGGACATAAAGGTAAACAAAGATCAGATAACTACCATCCCAAACAATGCATAAAATTAAGTAGAGAGTAAAGAAATAGCAATTTTTTGATTCAATAACTAAAGAATTTTGAAAATGTGTTGAAGAGACCCACATACTTGGTAGCATTTCAGGATTGTTTGTAATTACCTGCCTAGAATGAGTTGCACAAGAATAATTTAGCTTTGTAAGGGAAAAGGTATCCAAGGGAACAGTCTCTTACTAACATATTGAGCTTTTTCTTAAAACTAGTGATGAAATTGACCTAGAGCTCCCATTATAATTCCATGTGAAATGTGGAAAAATTCAGTTTTACTCACAATTTTAGATGGTACATGCCTTCAATTTATTAATAGATCTATGTGTATGCATTCTCTTTCTCCACCCAGTAAATAATTTCAAAATATCAAGATTTAAGAATAGGAAATGCAACTATGTTCATTTTTTATGAAATTTGATCTCTGATTGTGCATCTACTCATAAATGTGTTCTTTGTTTTATCATCGCTATTTATTGGTTGGTTGGTTGATACTACTGCCATTACCTGCTAGAAGTAGGGTTTAGCTCATTTAAAGAAGGTTCAGTCTAGAATTCACAGATTCTTCAGGGGCTACCCTCAAGAGTAAAAGTAATGCTCTAAGTTAAAAATAATTTAACTGAGATTTTTCTCCCAGGTGCTTAACATTATGACATAAAGCATAGGAAGACATCATATCAACCATAAATATAAAAAGGTTAATAATATTTATAACTTCAATGTCTTTGATCTTCCAGGGAAGAGTTTTTTATAGCCTATATATGCAAGAGACAGTGCTTATTAAACTATAATGAAATGTTGTTATGATTTTCAGTCATGAAAGTCACAACCCCTAAATTTCCTTGCCTTTTCTTTTCCAATTTTTTAGCGCAGCAGCAGTTTTGGAAATTTTGATCGTTTTCGGAATAATTCCATATCAAAACCAGATGATTCAACTGAGGTTAGTATTTTATTCTATATTTATAAATTTTATGCACATACTTTCTAACAATTATGAAAACAATACTTTTGCAAAGTAAAGTATGAAAAATAAAAACATTTTTAAATCATAGCTTTCCCATATTTTTGGAATAAATGAACAAACAACATGATACCTCCTATCATACTGGGCATTAAGGTAAAAACTAAGATGGCTAAAAGATGTTCAGGAAGGTAGAATATGAATATAAGAAGATAGATGCAATTTACAGTGACACTAAAAATTCCAAATTTCCTGAGCTCTTCCATCACAATACGTGTGTGTGTGTGTGTGTGTTGTTGTTGTTGTTGTTGTAATGATTTAAAATTAGGAATTGATTAAGTGGCTTGGCTGTGAATTTGTTAAGGAGAGCATACAACTACTCAAATGCACTCTCAGAATCCTACTATATGCATTGACATGTCTCATCAGTGACCATTACATACACATCTGTAAGTCATGCACACTTTTAAGCTTAAGAAAGCTTCACATAAATTAAATTTATAAAATACTATGTTAATAATGCCAATAATATATATTTAATTGAGCATTTACCATGTGGTAAGAATAATATAAACACTTTCCTTACCTACAACATAGAAACTATTATATTTCTATCTTACTGTTGAAGAAGTATTCTTGCTTCATGGAGTAAAATTACTTTTACATTTCAGAGTTAGTAAATGACAAAGGCAGAACACAACCTCTTCTCTGACTCCAAAGCTTGCCATTTTGTTATACTATCTCATTAGCTAGGGACAACCTGTGATGTGTGATTAAGGAAAAGTACAATAACTAATAAAAGAATAGAAAGGAGGCATACATGCTGAGAAAATTAAAAATATGTTACAGTTACATATTCATCATTTTGCCTGACTCAGCAACCTCACCAATGACGCTTTATTTTAAAGTAACAGATATTCCGCACAAAAGAAATGGAAATAAAATGATGACAATGACCATTAGTAATTCATAAATACATCCATTCATATATATATATGCATGAATGTATATATAAGACTACTCAAATGCATCCTCAAAGTCCTACTATATGCATTGAAATGTCTCATCAGTGACCATTACATACACATTTGTAAGCTATAAACACTTTCAAGCTTAAGAAAAGTTGAAAGAGACAGAGAAGACTTATAAGATTTTTGTTTTCAGTTTGCCTCTTGTGTAAACTTTTAAT
Organism: Ictidomys tridecemlineatus; assembly: GCF_052094955.1. NCBI lineage: Eukaryota > Metazoa > Chordata > Mammalia > Rodentia > Sciuridae > Ictidomys > Ictidomys tridecemlineatus. The sequence continues at coordinate 190,183,148 of NC_135479.1, read as the reverse complement.
TCTCCATAATCATACATAACTAAGTTCAAAAATTATCTAATTTATAATTCTAGACTTAACTCATAAATGTAACCCAGACTTATTCAGAGTCATTGACAAATTATAATGGCTGAATAATTTGTGAAAGTATTTAGTGAACGTGATGAAATAATTTGCATACTTTTCAGAAACACAGCATTCATCCTCCTTCCATTCAACTAATTCAGATCAAACTCCATGACAGAATTCCCATCAGGCACTCAGGAAGTACGATGGGAATAATAGATGAAAATGCTTACTTATTTCATGATGACTGAAGTCTAGAGGAGGACACACATTTTTAAAAGGCAGAAACAAAAACAAAGCTGTAACTAAATACTTAAATTAAAATGTAGCTTAGGCTATGAAGCACAGCATCAAAAAATGTAAACACTTAAAATATATGGAGATAATTTCTCTGAAGCTTCTGTAAATAATGGTAGAAAAACTGAAAAAACAATCTGCAGTACATTTCCTGAAGCTCAGAGAATAAGTTAAAATCAGTTGTAATAAAAAATTTTTCACATTTATTTTAGTAAAATAGTCTTACAATGAACACAGAGAAAATTTAAGCAGAGAGAAGAAAGAAAAACTCTAACAGTTTAAAGTGTTTCCAAATTATATTTTATTCAGTGCTTTTGAATTAAGCAAAGAATCTTTGCCTTTATAACCTTGAATGTAGAAATTAATAAAATGCAATGAGGGCTTAAATTGGCTGTCCATTCATATTTATCATAGGCAATTTGGGGTAAGATATCAAGCAAAACATAATATTGATTAATAACGATGTTAACTATGTGATTAAACTTTTATATTAAAATAGTCAAGTTCACTAAAGAGAAGTTTCCCATCTTTTTTTTAATATTCAGAGAATGACTGGCTGTCCACCTATCAGGAATGGTGGGCAGTGCTAAGCCAGATGACCTACAAGTTTTGTTTCTTGCAAACCTCAGGTATTAAAGATAAGTATGTCCTCGGAAGGAGAAAAAATGCTTCAAAGTTCAACATAAAGAGTTCATTTATTTTAAAAATTTGAATCACCAGTTATATAAGTAGTCTAGATACTCAGAATAAAGAAAAGATAAAATCTTCAGGAACATGCATCAAATGGAAGATGCAGATGAGAATTAAATAAACAAATATAGTATCAAGTAACCTTAGGTCCTTAGGACAAGAATAAGTCTGATTAAACAAACTGGATATATGGACAAATGGGGAGAGTGATCTATTAGAAAATTTCTCTCCTATTATGTGATATATGAATAGAAACCTGGATGATTTAAGGAAGATCTGTGGTTATCTAGAAGTTAGCAACAGCAAGTGTATATCATGGCGAGAATCTGATAAAGTAAGCAAGGGGGCTAGGGTGGCAAAAAAAAATTACTACACTTGTTTTCAAACATCTATGTATCAAAAATCACTTGAAGACATTGTTAAAACACAAATTGTCCCCAAATATGTTGATGCTGCTGGTCCTGGCACCAAATTTTGATAACCATTATAATAGTAAGCAGGGGAAATCTAAGAAGCTACAAGGAGTAGATTGGTAAGAATATTTTTTTCAAAATGATTCTATATAACACAATATATAGCATTTTATAATATATAATATATTAATTATACTACATCACATATTTTACATTATGTTATTGAGCTCTGTGGGCTGGAAACACTTTGTGTTTTATTCTGAGTTAGATGGGAAGTCATTGCTTTAATAAGTACCAGACAGAAGCAATCCAAACAAGAGAATTGATTATTAGTACAGCATATGAATTGCATAAAGATTTCTCTACTAATAGATAAAGCCAATAATTTTTTTCTCTACATTTTCTTTTTTTTCATTTAATTTGTTCTAATTAGTTATACATGACAATAGAATGTGTTTCAATTCATTGTACACAAATGGAGCACAACTTTTCATTTCTCTGATTGTACATGATGGAGAGTTATACCATATGTGCAGTCATACATGTACCTAGGGTAATGATGTTCATCTCATTCCACCATGCTCCCTCCCCTTCCCTCTCTTCCCTTTGCCCAGTCAAAATTACTCCATTCTCCCCATGTCCTGCTCCCAATTATGGAGAGATGGAGCCAAATAACTCTTACCATAGCTTGAGAATGTGTAAAATGTGCAAGTATACTCACCTGGCAATGTGGAAAAAAATTAGTTTCTCAACTGATTTAACTAACTTTGAAACTTCTAAAAAATAGTCATAACAATCCCAATTTCTGTAAAAAGCAAGACACTGTTATAATGCTCATTCAGCATATAAATGCTATAGCTTTTCTAAACTCTTCAATAAAATGTCTCCCATCTGTATAGACAAAATCACTCAGTATGTGGTATTTTCTTCTATTTTTTTTTATCTCAAAAACAAGATCTAAAATGATTCTTCAACAAAACTCTTCTAAAATAACCAAAATTCTCTAAAAAATAATTCAGATGTAGATGCTGGGGTATATCTCAGCAGTAAAGTGGTTACTTAGCATGTATGAGGCTCTGGGCTCAATCCCCAGCACCATAAAAAGAAAGAAAAAAAATCAGATGAAAAGGTGAGAACCTTCATCAACACTAGTGTTAATTTTTGAGTTTGTAGCACAGATAATAAGATAATCAGGTCTGAAAAACTTGAAATATACGTGGGTTTTGCCTATACTATTTGAAATTGTGAAAGTTGATGCACAGAATGTATGGAAAGTCCGTGACTTCAGTCTTCTAACAAGATTTTCAAATCAATGTTCCTCACCTATTTATTGTTTCATCTTTCAAAAAAATAATCCAAACTAGGCGCCTGAGTGGGAACCCACAACTGAAAGTGGAGAACAAAATAAAACTTCAAGTAATGGAGGAGGTCTAGGGAAAAAAATGAGAGGCATTTCATGGACCATGAAGAAAAAAGTGGGTAAAAAGTACATTAAGGCCCTTTCTGAGGAAAAGGTAAGTGCACCCTGTTAATCATTTCTTTTATTATTTTTTTCCAAAAATATTCAACAGGTTCTTTTTCTAGATGTACATAAAGTATCAGTGCTTTATGAAGTACTTAAACATGTATTTTATCTCTCACTTATCATGCCCAAAAATTGGGTGGAAGAAAGTATAATTACTCTCAATTTAATAGACGAGATTCATGTTCAGAAAGATCAGACATCTATATACACTATGAAGAACAATGTCATTTAAGTTGTATTAAGCACCAGTACTTCATTCCTGTTTATTACAAAATAATATTCCATATAATAGGTAAAAACCAGATTTTATATATTCATTCATAAGTTGATGAAGCATTGGGTTGTTTCTCCTTTGGGGCTCTTATGAATAATATTGATATGAACATCTCTTTTCAATTAATTTTCAGGAATATTTTTATTTCTTATTAATATATGTAACTGTGTTGATTATTTTGAGAAACCACCAAACCAATTTCCAAAGTAGCTGCATCATTTTACATTCCAACTAGCAATGTGTAAAGTGTTTTGCTTTTTCCACATTCTTCCCAGCACTTGTTATTGTCTTTTTTTCTTTTTTATGCTAGTCATCCTAGGAGAGGTGAAGTAGAATCTCATTGTGATTTTACTTTACATTTCTGTTATGACTAGTGATGTTGATCATCTTTCCATTTGCTTGTTAACCACATCTATATCTCTTTGGAGAGGTGTTAATTTAAATCCTTTGCCCAGTTTTTAATTCTGTTTGTCTTTTTTTTTATTTTCCAGTTTTAAATGTTTTTACATATTCTGGATAAAAGTCCTATTCTGTGAATTATATTTTTAATATTTTTTGGTACTTTTTTTTGGTACCTGGGATTGAACCCAGAGACATTTAACCACTAAGCCACATCCTCGGGCCATTTTATATTTTATTTAGATACAGGACCTCTCTAAGTTCCTTAGGACCTCACTAAATTGCTGAGACTGGTTTTGTGAGACCCTCCTGACTCAGCCTCCCACAACTTTGGTTGTGCACTACCACTGGTGTGCACCACCACACCCAACTTACATTTTTACTTTCTTAATAGCATTGTTCACAGCATGAATGTTTACGATTTTGTTGCAGCCCATATGACCTATTCTTTGCTTTTGTCACTTGTACTTTGGTATAATACCTAAGAAACCATTATTTAACATAAAGTCATAAATATTTACCCTTATCTTCTAAGAGATTTGTAATTTTAGCTCTTAAATTTTGGAGCATGATCCATTCTGAGTTAATGTGTTTATGTGGTGTGTGAAAAGAGTCCAACTTCGTTCATTTGTAGAAATGCAGTTGCCCCAGCTTCATTTGTTGAAAAAGGCTGTTCTTTCCCCATTGTATTGTTGTAGTCCCCAGTTTAAATCAATTGACCATAAATATATGGTTAAATATATGGATCATACACATATGAGTTTATTTATGGACTCTGAATTCTATTATGTTAATTTATAGGTCTTATGCCCATTCTCTTTTTTAACCCATTTTTATACAACTGTGTCCTTAGTACTCTATCACAATCAGGAGTAATCTCTGGGCTGTCAAACCTAATGATCATTTTTATTTCTTCTCACTTCACTTTTCAGCTGTATTTGACACAAGTGATGATATCCTTACATGTGTAGCATAATCTTTTCTCGGTTTCTTTGAGCATTCTTTTGGTCTTTCTTTTTCCTGGCTTTCTTTCTGAGGCTTGCTTTCTTTCTTTTATACCTCACAATGGGGACTAAATGTCAACATGTATTTTTTTCGGAGGGAACAAACAATACTCAAACTGTAACATTTTGCCTCTGACCCCAAGGTTCTTGATCTCTTCACAATGCATAGTACAGTCAATAAAGCAAAATCCTGTACAAAGAGACCTAACTGGCGCTTCTCCACCGTCACCACACAGTCTGCAAAGTTCTTCATGAACTGGCACTAGTCCACTTCTCTGAATTCATGTATAAATACTGACCTTTCTCTTAGGACAATAACCTTTACAATGCAAGCTAATTCTGAGTTCAATTATGTTGTTCTTATTGCTTAGAAATCTACATTTAAACTTTCTCATAAATTACATCTTCTAATCATTCAGATCAATAATTCAGAACATGTTACCATTTAGCAGAGTTCTTTGGAGGCTATTTTATCTAAATCAAACAAGCTTCCTAATCATCGAAGCTAATTCCTTCACATAATTTAGTAGTAGTTCTTTAATATCACTTATAATTTTCTGAAAATGTTTTGCTTATTTTGTTTATTCATTCTTCCTTTTTAAATTTTTTTTAGAGAAGGAGAGAGAGAATTTTTTAATATTTATTTTATAGTTTTCTGTGGTCACAACATCTTTATTTTACTTTTTTATGTGGTTCAGAGGATCGAACCCAGCGCCCTGTGCATGCCAGGCGAGCATGCTATGGCTTGAGCCACATCCCCAGCCCCCTTAAACACTTTAAACACATATGCATGTATACATCTATAACTAATGCACTAGAGTGTACTTCATTAGAGAAAGGATGATGTTAGCCAACTGGTATTTATCATGGTATCCCCAGTTCCTAGAACAGTACTGTGTACCTAGGAGGTATGCTATAAAACTGCACTGTATGACTAAACGAACAATTAAAGCAATAGATAAAGCCGAGACTAACACTGTATATTCTGAAGTTTTATCAATGTTTAGAAATGCTCAAAAATGGGAATATTGAATTACATTTGGATAAATATTAAGAAATTCACAGGCTTTGTCCAAAGTATCTAAATATGGAAAACATTTGGGATGTTTTCAAGGAAATGTAATTTGTTTTGAAATTGTCTGTCTTTCGTAATTTTATGCAAGATTTGCTTTTGACTTGACTAGGTGGCAAGCACGGTATGAGATTTGTAAAGCTTCTTAGATAAGCTTTGCTTTAGAATTGCAAAGTGTGCATGTTTTATTCATATCTAGTGATCTGGTAGAGCACAAATAACTGACATGAAACAACTGTGCAGGGTTTAAACCTGTAGTATCAGATCTCAAAGGATTAGTAATGGTGGTAAACAGATGAGAAAGAGAGCACACTGAAGTAAAAGTACTTTAACAGATATGGCTAGATGTTGATAAATCTAGTATTTCTGATTAAATAGTCTAATATGATATTTATTCTTATTTTCAAAAATAAGCCATTATAATTTCAGTTGAATTCCACAGTAAGCAGTGTCTCATCTAAGGAATTTTTTCAAGTAGTCTCTCAAATGTTTTGCTAGAAATTGAACTAAAGATTAATGACTCTCATATTTTATGCTGATGTATTCCTAAGTATTTTGTTGCTAAAATATGTCTTGTTTGTTAAATCAATGCACACAGTGAACATCTCCATGGAAATCTGCTCTTAGCACTTAACCTCTGATATGTTTTTCTGAAGGATGGGGAAGATGGAGAGGATGCCCTCCCATGTCGGAATAGTGACCCCGTGATTGGGACTCACACAGAGAAAGCCTCCCTCAAAGCCAGTGACTCCATGGATAGTCTCTACAGTGGGCAGAGCTCATCAAGTAAGGCTAATGAATAAGAAGAAGGAGCCTAGATGTGAGCACTGGGTTAAATTAATTAAAAACAGCAAATCTGCCCTCTGGGGTTTATTTATCAAATTAACAACAAGGTTCCAGCTATTTGATGAGAGAAATAGTGAAAAGTAGGATGTTTTGAATCTATATATTCTTCAAAATGATGCACAATACATTAGACAGAATTATCCATCATTTTAAAACTTTTTAATGCTTCAGTCAGCAGGCCTCTTGCGAATGTTCCTCAAAAATGTTGTGTTGGGTAATTAATTCTGAATCCCTAGAATAAAATGTATGTTGGGGAAAACCAGCATTATCTTGAGTCAAAATGCTTAAAGTGACATTAAATAGTTAAATAAATAAAATCCTCTTCTTTGTCCCTACCTCTCTCTTTTTCCTTTAGTTTTCTTTTTCCCTGAAATGTTTTAAAAATTACAAGTCATTTACATCAATTCTGTTCTTTACTTTTTAGCAATAATGAGTAAAAGTGAAGTAATATGTAAATACTAAATGTTAGAAATGTCACCAATTAGGTGACAAAAAGGAATCAGCAAGGGACTAACAAGGATTTTCTAATGAACATTGTTATCTTTCTAAGAAGGAAATTAGTGAAGACTTAGTCACATTTCCTGCTACAATATTTAGATGAAAGTACTGATAATGTACAGAACCTTATGACTTTTTATATGTAAGCTCGTATAAAATCCTCTAATCTCTTCGGGATGTTTAAAAGTCCTTTTCCATTTCTTTTTAAATCAACTGCCTCTGTTATTTGAAGATGGATCATGAAGACTAGATGTTTCAAATATCCTAAGTTTTATTCCTATTTCCTATTGGCTATAGAACAGCTATTTTGTGAATAAATCTAATTCAGAGACATTTGCAGGATGTGCTCATGTGTGTGTGCGTGTGTGTGTGTGTGTGTGTGTGTGTGTGTGTAATTCAAATTTCACTAGCATGCATTTCTCCTGGAAGTTCTAAAATTCTAAATTGTGATGCTGAATGTGGGGGGAATTTTATTGACTATAATGTACCATGAAAATCCTGGACCTGGATTCATTGTTGAAGGGAGAGTATGAGGAGCCAGTGGCCTTCCTAAGTGTTATCTTACACAGTTTCATTTCTGTGAGTAGAGGCAACTCAGCTGTCTTTTAGGCAAGTTTATATATACATGGAGACTCTTGAAAGATCTTATTTTATTTCCATAACGGATGATATTGAAACCCGAGCTGCTCCCTAAAGAGAAAAGGAAAAGACAGCCAGAAGGAGAAAGTAAAATGACACAGAGTGGGGCGGGGGGTGGGGGCAAAGGAAGAAGCACTTCCACTGGGAACCAGCAAAATGGAATCTTTTTCAACTCTTGCCCCTGAGGTTCAAAATCAGAAAAGAAGGGGACCAGAAAAAAAAAAAAAAAAAAAAAACAAGAATTTGAAGCAGTTTCAAAAGCTCAGTTTAAAACAGTTTCAAACTACTTGGGCATCCAGATATTGAGACCACTTCCTCTTTCCCTCCCGCTTAGCCAACAGGCAAAAGTACCACCTTTTAGCAGAGATATTGCCTTAGAATGGCCTTTGATACAAAATAGGGACTCTAAGGGAGAGTTTTTGCTACAATTTTGATAAGTTACAGGGAACCTGGTAATGAAATGCTTTGACCATTCATGGTCAATAGCGCACAAAGATCAAACTGTTGCTATCAGTTTCTGACTTGGTTCGCGTGCATGAAAATTATCTGACTTGGTCAAGCACTAACCATATACCTTGCTGCTCCTCAGTCAGTGTCCATTGCTTAGTACCCCATGTGCTGGATCAAATCATAGCAAACAAAAGAAAAGAGAGTCTGGGTTAGTGATTGACAGTACCAGATGGCCAGGAAACAGGTCAGAAATAGCTCAGAAGACAGAGGTCACTGATGGAATAGGAATGGAAGGTAAAACAAGACTGGCATCCATTGCTTCAGTGGCCAGATGAGTGTTCAGAATGCCAAAAGCCTTTGATAGGAGCTGTTGACCTCTACTTTTTTTTTTTTCAGGTGGAATAACAAGCTGTTCAGATAGTGCAAGTAACCGAGACAGCTTTCGACTGGATGATGATGGCCCCTACACAGGACCATTCTGTGGCCGAGCCAGAGTGCATACAGATTTCACTCCAAGTCCCTATGACACTGATTCCCTCAAAATCAAGGTGAGTCAACACCTTATTTGCCTTCTAAATCCTTTGTCACATTCTTGTTGTATGATCCGTTTCAGGAAGTACAAGACGTAGAAAGTAGGGATGCATGTTCTTCCCAACAGTTGAACTGGGGACTGGCTTACAGTGGCAAAGATGTAGGAAAAAAGAAAAACTAGATGAGGTGGGATAATAGGGATCAAACCATGCAGGACATTAGCATAAGTTGCTGTTAGGTAGATTATGCACATTCAAAATCTATGGTTCAGGAAAGGAATTGTCTACATTTTTCTGAAAACTGAAAACCTCACAGGTTGCAGGACATGCCCAGTTCTGCCTGATACTTGCTGGAGTAAAATTAATGAAGACAGAAGAAGAAAAGATAGAAAAATCAAACAAAAGCCCAATTGAGGAAAGGTCTTGTGAACTAGGCTTGGCTGGGCAACTCCAGTGCATTTAAAGTTGGTTTCTATGAGTGATAGAGATCTTTGTCCCCATAATACTCGCTCTTAAATTCCTTCCTCTTAGCCTTATGCATATTGTCATATAACAAATTACCCCAAAGTCAAAGGCTTCAAACAATGCAAATGCATTATTATATCACAGTCTCTATAGGCCATAAATCCGGGCATGACTCAGTTTAGTTCTCTGCTAAAGAAATCACCTGGGTGAAATCAAGGTGCCAGCCATGCTATAATCACTCCAGAGACTTGGGATGCTCTTTCAGGATCACTTGCTGTTGGAAAAATTCAGCTTCTTGTGGTTGTAGGACTGAACTCCCTGCCTTCTTGTTGGAGAACAGCTGGAGACTTTCTCAGTCTGTAAATTCCACCAGCCATGGCCCTTCCTACAACATAGTTGTTTGTTTCTCAAGGCCAGAGGGAAAAGCTGACACATGCTTCAATATCTTTTTTTTAAAGGAATCCCATGTGATTAAGTCAGACCTGCCTAATCTGAATTTTGATTAACTCAAAAGTCAACAAATTTAGTGCATTAATATATTTGTGGATTCACTTCTGTCATATAAGGTAATATAACCACATGTGTGAAATCCACAATGTTCATAACTTTGCTCACACCCAAGAAAGACAAGGCTATCTGCAACAGCTCAAATAGGAGAGAGCTTTATGCTAAAATACTTTATAGATAACATCTATAACATCTATACCTTTCAGTATCATAAAGCATTATAACTAAAAGGATATGAATTATATTTTTTTTATACTGTCAATACCAAACCATTGGTAACTAATGATTATGGTATACCATATTGTTGATATTAATAAGTATTGATATTATTATTTGACATGTAAGACACTCATCTCTTTTCTTTGTGCCTTCTGATGACATCAAATCAGAGTGAGGTTAGAGGGAGCATAAGAAAAACATTTCCCCCCACAGTTATTCCCTTAGTCGTTTATATGAAATGATTTGAAGTTCAAGTTCAAGACTTAGGGAAAGGATGTTTGTAGCCTAGAATGTGTTTTCAGGGGAGGGCAGAAAAGGGAATGCACACAAAGCTCTTTGACTCAGAACTGATTTTCAACTTCCTATCGTGAAATACCAGGCACCACTCTTAGTGTTTGTCTGAGGTGATTTTTGTGGATGTCTTGAAGGATAAGGATCCCATAGTTCTCACTAACGGTTGATATGGTATTATTTCAGCAAGATGAAATTGAGTCTATTCAGGTGGTTTGTGAGCTTTCCTGTAATGTATGAGTTTACAAATTTAAAGAACAATTACAAGTTTATAAACATATAAGTTTATAAATTTAAAGAATTTAGTAAAGGTATGCCACACACAGAAACTTCCTATATCTTCTATACATTTCCTGGTCTGCTTAGGCATCTGGCCTACAATTTAATTCTCATAGTTAAAAGGCAAAAAAAAAAAAAAAAGACTAATAGCTTAGAGGTCCAGATAGCGAGATGATCACAAGTCAGAAAGATTGCATCTTTCAATTAAACTAAATTCTACCATTATAAATAAAATTTATGTTTTACACAAATTACAAATTCACAGATCAAAAGGAAAATACACATTTAATAATAGACTTATGCTGTTTGTTTAAGATAGATCCTTTAAGACGGCAAAAATATTAGAATCAGTAATATCCTTTCTGAGGCAGAAAGTTATGTCTCAAAGGAGTAACTATGACTCTTTGGGTACTTATTTGCATAGAACTCAATTATCTCTGCAAATATATATCACCAGGAGATTTCTCTTCTTGTCAATAACTGGCAACCTATAGACAAATATGATCTTAGGTATGAATAAGCAAAATACCACATGGTTTGACCATCCCAATGTACTTCACTCACGGTCCATTGAAACTTTGGAGGTCAATCTACGTGTTACCGTCTCTTAGTAAGAAGAGTAGTGGGGATAGGAAAGACGGTGGAATGAAATGAACATCATTACCCTAAGTACATGTATGAAGACACGAATGGTGTGACTCTACTTTGTGTACAACCAGAGATATGAAAAATTGTGCTCTAAATGTGTAATGTGAATTGTAATGTATTCTGCTGTCATGTGTACAACATAGAATAAATAAATAAATAAAATGAATAGCTCTAAAAAGTATGCCAATTTCAATATAGAATTATTCCACAATCCTTATGTTGGAGAAAAAAAAAACAAAAGTAACATTAGAACTTTAAGAATTAAGTAGACAATTTTGTGCACACATACTTTTGTGATGTGTTTCATAAGTTTGGCATTTCATGATTTTTGGTGGATAAAGTACTTTACATGGGTTTATTTTGTACTCTACGTGAATTCTTTTCAGGTAAACTAGAATCATAGACATTCATAGACTTCTTTCTCTTCCCCTGTCCCCTGGACAGTCCCTCCAGGAATGATAGCGTGAGCCTTGCTACATATATGCTGCTTTGACAGTATAAATGAAATAGCGTCATTTTTAAGTTTAATTTGGACTTGTTCTGGTTCTGTCATTTAACTTGTGTAAGCTCTTGAGAAGTCATTTAATATCTCAATTTACCTTCCTATAATATTTATAATGATATTATACCTCATACATGTATCTGAGGTGCTCCGTGAGCATAAAATGACTTAGTGTATGTGTTATATAAATTATGTTGTTTTCTATAAATACAAATTAATTTGATGTGATAACAAAAACAGAAATGTGTTACAAGTGTATATAGGAGCTTTTTTTCCAAGCATGTTGAAGTGTTCATTACCAGTAAATAATTTCCTTGAGCAAGGAAACTCAGATGTATTTCTATTATGTTTGTAATATACTCATTGCTGTAGTTGCCTATAATTCCATTCTTTCTATCAAATGTAATAGCCATAGTTCTTTGAAATCTGATTCAGATATGTCTTTGCCCTTAGAAAGGAGATATCATCGACATCATCTGCAAAACACCAATGGGCATGTGGACGGGAATGTTGAACAATAAGGTGGGAAACTTCAAATTCATTTATGTGGATGTCATCTCAGAAGAAGAAGCAGCCCCCAAGAAAATAAAAGCACACAGAAGGAGTAAAAATGAAAAACCCAAGACCCTGCAGGAGTTCTTAGAGAGGATTCACCTTCAGGTTAGCAAACCTTTGGCCTGTTAGCTTTTGGTGGCTGGCATTCAGGTGGAATAATTGATGGGATTGGATTAGTGTGTGCATAGTGTTGTTCAAGAATATAAGACTTACAGCAAAGGAAAATATGTTTTCCTAGAACAGCTCTTATTTCTCCTTTATTACTTTTATTATGCAAAGACAGGCCTTGATATAACATCCTTTGGACTAAACCCTAATAGTACTTAGCAGTGACAGTAGAAATTAATGTGAGAAAGTGCAATGAAAAATGATAACTATCCAGGAGAATAAAAGACCCAGAAAAACATCTAAATGGGAATGACAAAGAGGATATGAAGAAATAAAAAAGTCCAGAAAAGTAAAAGGAAAAATGAAAAGAAAATTGCATTTTCTGTAGGCAGAGATCAAAATTAAGTTCAGAGAAGATAACTAAATATAATATTTTAAAATGAAGGTGTTAGAAACAGTGATCATTGAGCCCCATAATGACTGTATTAGGGAAACTGCTGTTTTTATAATCCAATTATTTGTTGCTACATTAGCAAAATTTTTATGAAATATTTGCTTTGTTAAATGGTGTGCACATACAATATACCTAGTCTTACTCAATTTACAGTTTTGAAATCCATTTCTAAAATTAACACAGCATGACTTTGATAATTTTTAAAATCCATCAAGGCAATAGCCGGTTAAAGTTGTCTTAATTGATTTTTCTGAAATATCTAACTACTTTCCTGTAGGTTGACATATTATCCGACCCTTCCTACATTACTAGATACACTTCAAAGTATCTAGATGGGATCACTTCAAAGAAAGAATGAGTTTGAATTCTGCCTTTACTACTTATTTGTCCTGTGACCTATGGGGGTGGGAAATCATCTAAGGAGATAAAACAACTTTCCAAAGAACCCATAGTTAGATGCTATATCAGAATAGGAACTTTGGTATTCTGTGTTCTAATTCAGTGTTCTTCTTCAATATACTATTTTAAAAATAAATCTCTCTCTCTCTCTCTCTCTCTCTCTCTCTCTCTCTCTCTCTCTCTTTCTCTCTCTCTCTTTTGGTTAAAACAGGGTTGGTGATAAGTTCTTTTTTCTTCCTCTTATTCAATTTTAGCAACTAAAGTAAGGATATTGAAATTATGATCAAGTAAAATGGGAAGAATTTTTGAGGAAGTTGAAAAAGCATTCAACTTCGCTTTGCATTTTTATTCTGTTAAGAGAGACAAAGGTTATATAAATAACATATAGACTTTAAAATCAGAAATCTATGAATTTTAAGCTAATATATTTTGATGCAAATGATGAACAAAATATACATGGTGAGAAAAGGGAATGTTTTGCTCAACTACACTGCCTTTATGCTTAATAAAGTTTTTTTAATTAAATAGAAATTCTGCAATTCATTAGGTCTACATAATGCCTTTCAACTAAAGTGCTAAACTCTGGGTAAAATTGTTTCATTATTTTAACCTACTCATGAAGTTAATAACAATGGATGTTTTTGTGATCAAGCAAACAGAGATGTAGATTCAGAAATACTATTGTAATATACTCCATTAGAATCATTTTATTGATAGACATAAGGAACACTAGCTCTGTCAAGTTAGCTAGTTAAGAAGTGAAAAAGCACCAAATAGGATGAATGATTCAGTTGTTAAACTGACCTAAGATTTATCATTGCATAGCTTAAGGTAATTATTTTTTTCTTTACATTTGTCCTTCCAGAAGGTGAGAATTATATAACCTACCCTAGACTTCATATGCAGGAAAGTATTACAACTAAAATAAAGGAAAAATTCTATTAGGATCTTTGGTTACCATATGTATTTCTATAATTTCTTTAAATCTAAAGAGAATTAAAAATAAAATATTTGAATCTGCTTGTCTTATATGTATTTTTTCTTCCCCGCAGGATTATACCTCAACACTTCTGCTCAATGGTTATGAGACCCTAGAAGATTTAAAGGATATAAAAGAGAGCCATCTCATTGAATTAAATATTGAAAACCCAGAAGATAGGTTGAGGTTACTATCAGCTGCTGAAAGTTTCCTTGATGAAGAAAGTAAGTTTGTATACCTACTTTTCTCCCTAACTGAAAATCACAGTTTAAAGTAAATAGTAAAATTGTTAAAAGCAATGCGCCAGTTTTATTTACTGCAAATCATATAAAGCATTCTTTCTCACAAAATAAGAATTTTCATATAACCTTGGAAACAACTGTCGTCAAATTTATAATTAGGGAAAGGAATTTTTTAATCTTAGTGGACCCTTAGGAAACAAAAGGACTTTTCTAGGTGCCTCATTTTGATTCTGCAGAGCTATTAATTTATACGCAAGTAGATGCCTGCATTCCCAAAGACTGAGGGAGTTAGAGACAAATATTTAGTGACAGCATGAGCCATTAGTGAGAAATGTCACACATGGCTTCTGTAGAACAACACAGAGCACAGCTCTAAGCTAATGAGCCTTCGCGACACACAGGAAAATTCATTTCATTACCATACAGTCACATCTTGTGTGTGTTTATAGTACTCTTTCAAAATGTTATAATAGCTTGCAAAAATATTCAGCACTCACTTTTATTATCTAAGATGGTTCTCTGTATTTGTAAGTATAAACTGAGGATGGAATAATACATGCAGATTCATTTATGGCAGAATACTAGCTATGCCAACCGGGTTTGTAAAGATAGGATAGCTTTTATTTTTACAATTACCCATCTGGAACACCCTTCCTCCTAAATCTAGTCAGGCCCACAAATCCTGAGCTTAGGATGTGCTAAACTCTGCAAGGAATATTTTGTGTAGGGGAGGAGGGGGAGAAAGGAGGGTGGAGAGTCTAATTTTAAAGATAAAAAAGGATTTAGATCATCTTCCAGCCTTCTCAAAAACAATATTAATACTTGAACATGTGCTCTGAGTAAAACTTGAAGTCAAGGTCTTTATGTTTTATTATCTTATTTAGCATTCTTTACATCCCTCTAGTTAGAAAGTACTGCCTCCAATTTTAGAATAAGAGATTGAGATGATAAGTATCCTAAGTGCAAACTCTGAGTGAATTGTAGAGTTGGGATTCCTACGCAGTGTTTGTGAAGCTCTGTTGCACTTTCTAACACTACAAGTCACAGCCCAGATGGAGAGCAAGGAGGAAAGCTGTATTTAGCACCCAGACCTCCTGACTTCCTTTGTGAGCTCTCCTACACCTTCTCTCCTAAGTTCCACAGAATTGAGGCACAGCACGTGTTTACTATACGCTTGCTTTTTATGTGATAGGAATTAATTTACTTTTTTAGAAACTGCTCCTTACTTTATTCTTAGTTGTCTTCTTGTGTGTGTGTAGATCTTCATCCTTTTCCAAGAGCTTCCACATGCATGACTAACTGAACACTAGCATGACTGATTTCATCATTAGGCCTAGGTTTTTATGGACCTTCTTTGAAGTTTTGGGGACTGGGAGATACAAGAAGACCACAGAGAGTCACAGAGGCAGACAAAGATTAACCTTAAGAAGGCAGTCAACTTATTCAATAGTACAAGACCTACAATCAGTCAATGTGGCAAGATCTTTCTGGTAAATGGGGCAGTTTCTTTTACTGCTTGTCATTTGAAGACATAGCCCCTTACTAAACGATGTTTGGTTCTGTAGGGTTTTTGTATTGATCACGTGCAGGATCACTGCCAATACTCTCCAAAACAATTTGACCACAAAGCGCAAGGAGAGAGAGAAGAATATTTTTTAACACTTGTAAAATAATTACTTTTCTTCTATAACACCATACACACACGTAGGCATTGTTGTCCAATTTACAGATGAAGAAATAATTCAGAGATGATTTTCATAGAGGTCTAAGAGCTAGATAAGTAGGAGGGGTGGGATAGTAATCAAAGGGAAGCTTCAATAAACTCAAAGTTCTGTTTTCCCTATGTGCAAATGGGAAAATGTAGTAACAATGAATACTCAAAAACTGAAATTTTCTGTTGACTTCACCAATTTTCTCAAGAGCTTTAATTCAGTGCTCCATCTCAGAAAGTGGAAGTTAATGTTTAAGTGAAAACAGAAGCCTGGCAACTGCATGAATCCCTGATAGGTGAGAGGGTACCTTGGCTGCCTCACAACAGGGTTTGTAGAGAGAAGGGGCTGGGAGCCAGCAAGCATTGTTTTCAGCCATCAGACAGTTCTCAGTAGGAACCCACTAAGGGAAGATGGGTCCAAGGCCAAAGCCTCTGTCCACTTCATCTCTTCATGCTTCCTCTCTCATCACCTGTCTACTTTCTATGTGAAACAATTTTTACAGATGATAACAATATGAGAGTGGGGTGTGATATTGAAAACCACCTGACCCAGATCCTTCCTTTGCAAGATAAGCAAATTAAAGCCTGGATAGCTAAGTGACTTTCTCAAGGTCACATGTCTGCGGCTTAGTCTCTTAAGTCTATTAGAAACATGTTCCACTCTATCTAGGTCTCTAACAACAACACACAATATGTTCAAGCATGAGGTGATTCTGATGTTTGATATACACATAAAAAGACAAGTCCCGGAAACTCTTGCTCTGTACAAAACTTTAGAAAATGGTACTTGAAGGTCAAGAGAAGCTGATCACTGAATAATAGCCAATAATGTACAAACATCAGATGCAGAGCCAAGTTCTGCAAGATGAAAAATAGAAAAATGAAGATTCAACCAGTGTAACTTGTCAACACACAACCCTGAGTTTTTTCTTATTTTAATCTTCAGGTCTAAAGTAGTATTAGAATATACATGTCAAAAAGATGCATATTGCATGTTAGGCTATTGTGACTGAAAGCTATTTATCTTATATGAAACTGCTTTTCTCAAGAAATAAAGAAGAATGACTTCCATTTGTTGATAAGATGGTGAATTCTGATGATTTGGCACCATGCTGCTGCATGCTTATTTTTATCTATCCTATACTCTGTGAATCATATCTACTACAACCATGCTAAAGATTAAATGCACAACCTTCATGTACCTTGAATGATAAAGACCTTGAATGCATGGTTATGTAAAACTGAGACATTATTAAAAACAAATGCATGTCATAGTCACGGGTTAAAAATAGTTAGCGTTTCTGTTGTTGTTGAAGAATGGGGCATGAAAATTGGCCAGGATTTTATGTATGCATTTTTATTTTCATCATTGAATAATGCCAGTTTGGGGACTGTCAATAAATTCCTCAGTTAGTGTTTCATTGTTAGGTTGAGAACTTGGAAAGATTTTGCTTTGCAAGCCATTCAATATAAGAATTGAGAAAACTGGGCATGTATCTTGAGGAGGAGTTAAAATTTTGAGATAATGTAGACAAGACCACAAGTCCCATATGAGGCTAAAACATATCTAGAGCAACTTAGAGAAGAGATGGGGCAGGAAAGAAACCAGAAATATAAGGTTTAGAACAAGCAATTTTCCTTTTCTTTTATTTCCAGATCAATAGTATTGTCCCCACTTTGACCTTAAAAATGTAAACCAGATTAAACTTTTTAGTTCACTACTTGGCAGGAGCTAAAGATGCTTCTCCAACAAGCTGACAGAAGGGCTGGTGAGTGGTGTTAGAGCTGATCACAGGATTAATGCTGAAGGGGGATAATGACTTGGGGTTCTGCAATCCCAGCAAGACAAGAAGAGATATTCAGAACTAGCTCTCATGTTGCCTTAGAACTGAACAGAATTAGGTCATTGACTCCTTCAATTGGGAATCTAGATAAGGTTAGAGAACAAATTAAACAAAAAAGAAGAATAAAAAGGTTAGAGAAAAACTGAGGTGAGCCCCAGCTCTTGATGGAACCAAAACAGTGATATCATTTACTTTATGCACATTAAGATTTCTATATTTATTTTGTGAATTTAAAAATGGTTTGTTTACTTTGAGAGTAAATAGTTTCAGCAAGTGAAAAAGAGAATGTGTGCAAATGTGTGAATGCTGTTGCATAAACACAAACTTCAAAGCCCCTTTGCCTTACTCAGAAATGCTTCTCTAGAATAATAACAGTTAACTGCTGCTCATAGTACGTATTTTCTATCTGTTCTGCACTAGTCTCTTTTCCAAAGTTTAGAAGCACTTTGATGTGTCTTAAAATTGTGTCTACCAGAATGTGTACTGTTGTCCTTGGGGAAAAATAGGTGATGGAAATATCATCCTTTCCCTAGAGTACAGAGATAATTAATTTTTAAATTGAAAAAAAAATTAGTAACAAAATAGGCAAACTTTACAGAATCTGTTACAATATGTTTTAGATACCTGCAATCTCTGGCTACAGTGCCAAAGGAGGAGGAAGGGGAAAGGGTGGGTTGTGTGCCAGGCCCTTGGCACCAGCTGTGGTCACAGCAGCCCCTCATTGCTCAACCATCCCCAGTTGTGCCTTCCTGTCTGCCTGCCTGCCCAAATCCATGCAGGGCAAATGGTGGGGCTCAGTCAGGAGCTGGAACATGAGCCTCCGGCAAGAGAGATTTGTAGTTATGCCAAGCAGCAGTCCAGCAGTTGGCCTAACAGTGTGCCAGCCTAGCCTGGTGCCCTAGCCCCTGACACGTGTACCTGGGGTTTCCAACCCACTTGCCATATGATTTGAATCTCGATTCAAGAAATATACAGCTTTTAAAGAGATATGGTAACTATCCACATATATAAAGTTGAGAAGACATGCAGAAATTTTACTTGTATGTATTTACAAATATGTCATCACTGTTTAGTTTCTTCAGATCTATTTTTGGTCTTATTAACATTTCATTTATGAAATATATTTATGTAAATAAAAAACTCAAAATGAAGCATAAGCATTCTTAGTCTTTTACCAGAAAACCACTTTTAGTGAAAAGGGTTTGCAGATTTTTTTTTTTACCTCAGGCACCTAAAGACCTTTGTCATGCCTGTAAGTACAGAATTCCTGTGTTGCCCTGTGACTGAGTCCCAAGCATGGCTTTGTAATGGATCAAACAAGACCAAGTCCTATATTACCATGTGTTTTCCCAAACCTTCAGTCCTATGCTTTGCATTCAGTGATGGTCGACTTGCTTATAGAGTAAATGTATACTGAGTGAGAGGAGTGAAGAGATTTGAAAATAGTAAGCAATACTTTTTTTTTCTGATGATAGACATTAAAATTTGTCATAGTTCCTCTTCACTCATAAATATTCTTGTAATAGACATTGGGTATTACTTAGTGTGTGTTGTCAAGATTTATTTTATGTATATGCTAACTATTAATGCATGTGCTTGTGCAAGAGTGTAAATAACTATTTTTGAGATCAATAATGTAAAACATTCAAATTTTAAAATTCATGTACAGTTTATATCTAGAAATTCCATTATTAGGAGTTTTCCTACTAAGTTGAATATAAAAAGGACTAGCTTAGGGGGCTGGGATTTTGGCTCAGTGGTAGAGCGTTCGCCTAGCATGGGCAGGACCTGGGTTCGATCCTCAGCACCACACAATAATAAAGGCATTGTGTTGTGTCCATCTACACCTAAAAAATCAATAAAATTTTTTTTTAAAAAAGAGGACTAGCTTAAATAACAATAGTTCTAGTTAAAAACTTAAAATTTCACCAATAATTTTCTTTAATAAATTAATATATATTCCCCAAACTAAAATAGTTTGAAAGTGCTAAGAGAGTGATATGGGGTTCCATGTGTAAAGATATGGAAGTATATCTAAAACACATTAAATGTAAAAGAAATAGTACATAAGTAATAATGTTTTCAAAAACTAACAATTTTAAAAATGATGAAATTAGATTAAATTTCCACCATAGCAATGTAGGGAGACAAAATGTTACTTCTACCATCTTAGGGTTTTTTTTTTTTTGTTGTTGTTGTTGTTGTTGTTGTTATGTTTTGAGCTAGGCTGAGAATTAAATTGGCATAAGACAGATCAACAGGAGAAAAAGCATAAAATTTTAGTTAATAAAAGTTTTACATGCTAAAGGAGGTTTCATAAAGAATTTAGAAAAGACTTTGTTACTATTGAATATTTATATGCTGAATTAAAGAGTAGTAAACTGTAAAAATATGATAAGGCAAAGGAGCATGAGCTAGAGCATTTAGTTGTATAGAAAGTGGCTCAGAAGATAAGGGTTAGTGAACACAGGCTGTACAGATTTCCCTTGGCCTGACCTTCCTGTCTTTGATGATAAGAACCATACTTTCCCTCTGGTATAAGCAGGACATCTTTCACAGGGGAGCTTCATCTCCTAGGTTTAATGAGCATCAAGAAGGTCAGAGTGACCTTGTACCTGTTGTTTCTCGAGCCATTTTAACTGAGAATAGTCAGTATTTCAAAGTGATGTATTTGGGGATGGCATGTTCTTAACTTCATCAAGTAAGCAGGATTAATTAACCTCTGTAAAGTATGAAATTGATTTCCCAAATCTCCTAATTAAATAATATATAATAATGATTTTAATCTTATTTGATCATTATCAAAATAGTTCAGTATGAGAGCAAATCAACCAAGGGTAGATATTTCCTGGGACCAAAGGTTTCTATGGGAGGCTGTAGTTGGATTGAGCAGCAGTCTGGCACCATCAATAATTTTGGTGCACAGTTATCACCTTCTTCAATGAGTATGCTCTGCCCCTACTAAGTACCTAGCACAGTGGAAGTGGAGTTCACTGTATGTAAGTGAAAAGATTTATCTCCAGTACATGTCTCATTAGAGGACAGACAATGATGCTAGGCTGCAAAAACAATGGGAATCATTTCAACTCCATATTCTCTCATGGCCTCAACAGAACAACAGACTAATGTTTTTTCCATGAGTGGATTCCTGTTTTTCCATAAGGTAGATTAGTAATCAAACAAAATAAACATCAAATATTGTCTACAATTGGCAAATAATAGTGTCTAGGTAATTTAAGGAATGCTTAAGGTGAAATCAAAAGTACCCGAGAGACATTGCATTATCTATGTAATCTGCCTGCATAGAAAGCTGCTCCATTACAAAAGCATAGCTACAGTTACCTGGAGAATTTCTGGATTTTAGTTTGAGAAATTTGAATGGAGCCAAAACATGAGACTGAAGTTTGTAGCCATCCTAAGTTATGTCTGCCTGGTTTCTCCCCTTTGGGTTGCAGGGCTAGAGAAAAAGAGGATTATTCATAGAACCAAGTGCATCTTCATTTGAATTTCAACAAAATTCCTTTTTTTTTTGACATTCTTTAGTTGTTACTTCCTTTAATAAATCTCAACATCATTTTGCTTATTAAAAATGTTTAATGAACACTTTGGCCAAGCATTTTCTTATACTCTCTGGGCTACAATATTTTATAGTATGTGAGTCAAAGAAATAGGAACTTGATGCCTAAGGCAAATAAATCAAATTCTGGAAGAACTGGGTAAAGATACCTGGGAAAGTCAAGCAAAAATCTGTAGTTTTCCTTTTTTATTTAACCTTAATTTTCTTATATGTGAGTATGCAGAAGATTTCTCTCCTTCGAGTACAAGAATCCCAGAATAAGGATCTAGTTTTATTTCCTGAAAGCTTTCTTCACTTTTAGTATAATTGAGATTTCCCATACTTAATTAATTAAATGTCACAACTCCAATATAATTATTTTATGAATAATTATACTAGCTGTCTTTCTGTTTTAATCACCATGCCACTTTTTTCAACATTGATGACTATCTTTAAATGTTGATCCACGGGCTTTGTAAAATTCCATAATTTTGATAGGAAATAAGATATTTTAAAATTCAAATTAATCCTTTGTAATGAAATACTTCCTAAATAATCTTTTCTTAACATAAGCTTATTTTCATGACATGTAGTATAGAACAGCTGCTTTCCTGAGTATCTACTATATCTCTATTAAATGGCAGCAATAAAAGAAAAGCCTTTTTTCAATAACTATTCATAATTCTCTATATTTGAAAATATATAGTCTTTGGGACATTTATGAAACATTTGATCTATAATTGAAAAATTTATACATTTTAATTTTTTATTACTTAAAAATAAAACATTGCAGATCTGAGAAATAAAGAAAAAGTCTGTAAAAATTGAAAACTTTCACTTGTAAATTATATATTTATGTGTATATGTTGTTATATTATAAGAGCAAAATACATTATTATACATTTTTAACTTAACATGCTATCAGAAACATTTTGGTATTAAAAACACACACACACATACACACACACACACACACACACACACTCAGATATCCTATGGGAAGTCTAATTTTGGAGGCAAACTGTTTCTTATTCCAATGTGTTACTTGCCTGGTTAGCTCAGATGATTGGACCATGGGATAAAACTGATGAAGGTTGTGTTTTCAATTTCTGGGTAGGCCAGTTAGCATTACTATGTTTCATGGCCACATGAAGGGGCTAAATGGCTTAGAAAGAAAATGTGAATGCATTAGTGTGAATTCATCCCATCTGCAGGAAAAAAAAATTTATATATCCATAGCCTAAGATCTAGGTTTGCGCCAATCTTGTCATTAGTGTCAGGAAGAAAAGAAGCAAAAAAAAAGGAAAATCTTGACCCTTCAAACACAAAGCCTGGACGCTATATAGCTTTCATCTCCGTAATAAAACATAATGACTTGCTTTTTCTTTTTATAGTTACAGTTGAGGGGCTCCAGCTGATCACCTGCCTGAAATTATTGCAAACCTGGTGGGAAGCATTTGAGGAGGCATAGTCATGTTTTCATTTCACTAGGAAATCATTTAGCAAATTACTGCTGTTATGTAAATTACTGTGTTGCATAACTTTCATACTGAGAAACTATTTCCTTTTTCCATAAAAATTATAGATAAAAGGGTTATACAATATATAACCTGTATTTAAAACAAACCAATTCCTAGAATTTAAAGAATGTGATATAGCATTTCCCAGGTGGAAACAAAAACAAATATGTTTTTATTATTAATATTAAAGAATGACATTATCCAGTAAAGTCAGTTTTTCATTTACTGTTGTGTGCTGTGTTACCCCTGGAGGTAAATGCATAGAGGCTTCAGTGGATGGAAAAACAATCTAAGTACTCTTTTTTTTTTTTTTTAAAGAAAAGAGATAATTTGGGAAATGAAAGTTCTTTAAGCCTCAGTTTTCCCTCCTAAAGAGAGCTCCACAATTGGTAATCAACCTAAACAAAAAAAAAAACCCAGAGTATTGGGAACAAACAGGTTTAATTATGCGAAGTCTTGCTTAGGATATAAATCTGAAGGGAAGTCTATCAGTTCTTTTAATTTTGCATTGAGGTAATAGGCCTAAACTTAATCTGGGGAAATGTGGCCTTATCCTCATGACCATTTTGACTAGAGGGTCTCACTCCAAATGTGGTGATCACTATTAAAGTTATAGGATGCATACACAAGGGCTTATTCCTCTGGCATTTTCCAGAAACACTTGGATAATGGAACACGGAACTGGCTCATTTCATTTCAGTAGCAATAAGATGGAAAGGCAGGAGGAAAAGCAATTCCTTAGAAAATGAGTTCACATTTCAGTGCTACTTTTTCATAAAAGAAGGGCTTAGAAACAAAAGTGAGTGACTGAGACTCATATAGAAACTGCCGAATAGTAAGTAAATCCTCCCAAACTTAAATCTTGTTATGACTAATAAACAGAAAAATACTTCATGGTAGTTAAAATTTAAAAATAACAATCCAAAGAGCTGCATATTGAAATTAAGTCTCCTAGAACTATTATAACATCAGTCAATTTCATAACTGATATTTGAATCCGAAGTTAAATAAAGTAATGGAGAATCTGGGGAAAATTCAGAAGAATAGCATAAATGTGGTTTCACTATTACAAATAAAAGCCTTGAGGAAAAGGTTAAAGGAACTGTTGCAATTCATTTTGATGATGAGTAAACTAAGAAGCAATTTTTTAACATTTTCTTCCAGTCTTTCTTAACCAGTGTTCTTCATGTAAAGTGCAAAAATCACAAAATATTTTAAGTGACAATTTTCTCAGTTCTCCCATGGATGATGCATAGCTACTACAATTCTGACACCAAAGAAAAGTTAATGTGTTATATACCTCAGGTCACCAGGGATCAATTGTCACATGTAACACAGGTTAAAGACAACTGGATGCACAGTTGACTATAAACTAATGTTAGAAGTGTATCTAGAACTTAGAAAATGCATCTGAAAATCAGGAAATGTATAATTAAAATAAAAGGTGGGTTTCCTAAAAATAGATTAATTAGTTGCTTTATTATTATTTATAATTTAGTAATTTTTATTCTTATTATTTATCATTATTAGCTTTATTATTCAATTAGTCTATTGAAGAAAATAATCCAATTTCTTTCTTTAAGATGTTGAAGTTCAGATTTACTTTTCTTCTCTCTTGGGTTGGATGAAGTGCAGTGGAATGAATAAAGCCTTTGACAGCAGACTTCTTGTCCCAACCTTGGAGTGTATGGGCATGGTTCTTCCAGTATGGGGCACTTTAAATTGCTAAAGTTTAAAAGCCCCATGATTGTAAGGGGAAAGAGGAGGACATGCTAATGCAGCTAAGAGATGGTAGCCTGAGACCCATTTCTTCTCTGAACAACTCAGCTCGTGATGCAGGAAAAATGTTCATCTACTCGTATCAGGGAGGGCAATGACATTTGATATTGAAAGAGAGAAAGCTGATACTAATGGACTCTGAAAAGACTACTTCTCTATAAGGTTGCTTAGATTGCGTAGAAATACATTTTGTTAGATTTCTAACATCAACTTTTTTTCTAAAAGGTAATGCCTGATGAATATTTTTAAAAAATTGGTTTAAAGACTCAGAAATATCAAATTATGATCCTTACTCAGACTACACAGACATGGAAGGCAAACTAAATATTTGTAAGGCAGATTTGATGGAAATTTTGGTGTTTTACTCTCTAAAAGTATCCTGGTTACTGGTGTCTACTTTTCTGATGAATACACAAGGAAATTCTGGATACTTGAAGTTTTACTGGTCGAATCCAACTAATTGAAATGCTACAGTACACTGTTGCTAATAGTGATTTTTATTCATTAATCCACATAATCATGATTCTGGAATTGTTCACAGAGATCACTATTGACTTGCAGTGTTCATTTAAACTACAAATGACTTTTTCTAACGATACTTTAAGGGGTATTTGGACAAGGCATCAGTCACACTGGGGATACAATCTGCTTCTTCTGGCAACATATTACTAATGTAAAATGTGAGTCCATATTGATCTTTGCTTATGTAGCAGTTCCTATGGATTCCACAAAACTGAAAGTGAACAATGAAGGGCAAACTTTGTCTTCTAAGAAAACAATAGTTTGAATATTTGAGTGCAAATGTCTTTTTATCATAAACAAATATATATATTTTACTTGTAGAAGTTGACATTGCAATGAAGTCAAGTTTGGAACAGTTAAACAGGATAATGCTTTAAAGTAAATGAATACATGAATAAAACTTTCCTTGGATTTGCCTGATTCCTGCCCTTTTTTTCATTTATAGTTATTGAAGAACAAGAAAATGAATCTGTGCCCCTATCTTTAAGCCCAGACATTTCCTTAAATAAGTCACAGTTAGATGACTGCCCAAGGGACTCTGGTTGTTACATCTCATCAGGAAATTCAGATAATGGCAAAGAAGATCTAGAGTCTGAAAATCTGCCTGACATGGTACAGAAGATGACTATCACAGAGCCAAGTGACTGAACACATATTCTCAACTATGTATCTACAGATGCTATCCATTTTAATTCTTCTTGTGCTACATGATCACATGGAGGAAAAAAGATGTTTGTAAATACAACCCAAAGTTAAAATGTTTTAATCTGAGGTTATTGTACATAAGAGTTCATAGCTCTAACTTTCCTAATTATTATATATTTGTATACATTAATAAAAATGTATATTTATTTTAAATACTATTTGTTAATATTTCATTTGCCTCTGTTAGAGAAGGTTCAATGTAAGACTTTTCTGTGTGATATATGCTTTATTAGACTTTATTTTATAAGTGAAGAGGATAAAAGTGGAAAAAAACCTACTTTTTTTTACCTGTCAGTTTTGAATTTGTGCATAATAGTGAATAAATAGTTTTACAGGGTATTTCTGTTGAATCAATTTGTCCAAGCAGAATCTAAATTCATTGTTGCATTTATTAGAATGTGTGAGTTAATATTGGAAACATTTTATCCTGATCCACAGTAGAATTTTAGTAATTATTTGTGTTGCTTTCTTCACTCTGTTATCTGGTATAAAAATATAGAGAACAATATGTTATCACTCTTGATTTAACAAGATTAATGTTAATAATTGTGAAGATGTTTTCAAATGTTAATGTTTTTAATTTTTATATTTCCTAATGTTAATAATAAAAAGAATTATATGCATGGTATATTTTCCAGGCAAGTGTTACTTACAGTGTTTTAACAGTAGATTTTAAAGGGAATTTCTGCCAAATGAGGTTGTATAAGCAGTCCTTACTTTTTAAAAACTATTAATGATTCCCAAAACAATTACTTCAGCCTAACCCCATCTCTTCAGCCCTAAGTCTATTATCCAGCTCTTGAATACCCATAGGAAACCTTAACTTGATATGGCTAAATGTTTTTTCTTCTCTAAATCTGACTCTCCTTTTTTATTCCCAACCTCTTTTTATTGATATCAACATCCCACCAGCCATGAAAGCAAGAAATCACTGCTTTTCTTATCTCAAAAATATCTTTCTCATACAAATTCAATAAGTAAGCAGGCTCTATAGATCCTATCTCTAGAAATTCTTTCATACTCATTGTTTTTACTGTCCATTCTTATGGTCTTCATCTTGCTTTGAAATCTCATGTTTTCATGTGTGGAATACTATAGTATCTTTCCATATGATTTACTGTCTTCTATTCTATCTTCCATATACTCTAAAAAGATCTTTCTAACACCTAAATAAAATCATATACTTCCCTGCTCAAAAAATTTATTTTGGCCTTCATTCAGTTTTAATATAATACCCAAACACTGTTCCATGATGGATAAGGTGTTTCTCAATCACTGTTTACTTATCTTATGAGTTGTATCTCTATACTCACTGCTCAGTATACATGACAGCCATAACAATCAACTTCCAATTTTCTGAATTTACTCTGTCCTTTGTGGGAAGCCATCTTCGCACGTGATTTGAGTTACCTCCCTGGCTGGGTGAGAGGCGCTTAGACAACTGTGTCAGAGCCTTCCCCACCCTGTCCCAGGTACCAGGGCTTGTCCATGTGGACGTGTGCCTGGCCACTGACCCAAAGACCAATCACTGACCCTGACCTTGGAATGTTGCCCCCCTCGACCTTAGTTGGATGGGTATTTTCCCTTGAATTTTTTGTTCCCCAATAAAAGCTCACTCCCTGGCGTGCGCTCTCTCTCTCTCTCTCTCTCTCTCTCTCTCTCTCTCTCTCTCTCTCTCTCTCTCTCTTTCTCTCTCTCTCTTTCTCTCTCTTTCTCTCTCTCTCCTCTTCTGTAAACCTTGCCACTGCATTAGGTGGCTGGAGGCGGGAGCTAGGAGAAGCCGTCTCCAGAGCTGGGAATTAAAGGTAATGAAAGTATGTCTCTTTGATTTTAAAACTCACTAGTAAAATTTCTATGCTTTGAACCTTCTTATATGAAGTTCGCGTGCTGCTCATGCGGCAGAGTCCTTTATGGCTTTTCATATGCTATGTATTTTTACTGAGTGTCTCCTGCTATATTCTATATTCTCCCTTTGTTCTCCATGTCAAAGTATCATAAAATAGTCACTTACTCTGTGAAGCCTTCCATGGCTCCCCTTCTCTGTGTTCTGATAACAATATTCAAGTTGTTGATTATAGAAATTCTCACTTACTTATCTATTTGTATGAGAATTGCCCTACTGTGGCCTCCTTGGGACAGAATTTGTTTTGCTTGGTCTTTTTTAATTCCTAGTGCCTAAGAAGATATGCCAGCGAGTCTGCATTTAAGAAGTGTTTGCTAAAGTGCATTGAATATGATAACTTCCCATAGGAAAGATTTTATCTTTGTATTTATTTATTAATTTATTTAAATTAGATATATATGACAGCAGAATGCATTTTGATTCATTGTGCACAGTTGCAGCACAACTTTTCATTTCCCTGGTTGTGCACGATGTAGTGTCACACCATGTGTGCAGTCATACATGTACCTAGGTAATGATGTCCATCTCATTCCACCATCTTTCCTATCCCCATGCACACTCCCCACACCCCTCCCCTTTACCCAATCAAAATTCCTCCATTTTTCTCCTCCCCTCCCTTCCCCTATAATGGATCAGCATTCACTTATCAGAGAGAACATTTGGCCTTTGTTTTTTGGGGATTGGCTTACTTCACTTAGCATGATATTCTCCAACTCCATCCATTTACTTGCAAATGCCATGCAACTGTAGTAAATACATTCCAAAGTGATCTAAATGTTTTAAAGAAATGAGACATATTAAAATAGGAAAAACCAGGAAATAAGAAGTGATTCCGAATGCTGGAAGGTAACAATGCTGGAAGGTAACATTACACTTTTAACCTCTGGTATCCTTTTCTAGGTACATGAGATTTAATCCCAGTGCCCAGATCAGGAAAAAACATGTCCTATTCCTTCACAGCCAAAAATGAAATTTCAATTTCAATTTCAAACCTATAAGATGCTATTTCCATCATGGTCCCACTCCTGCTATGGCTCCCACTCCCACCCAATTATTCTATGACATCCTTGGACAGAGCACAGATATTGACCATACTTTTAAAAAGGTTTTTGCTCAATATGTTGCCTCTATTTGGTCAATAGAGTACTACTTCTTTATGGAGATGTCCAGGAAATTGTAGGTTAGGAAATATCTAAGGAACTACTTGATAAGAAAACAGTAGAAATCTCCCATGAAGTATATTCAGACACTACTTCAATCTTTTAAAATTGAACCAGTTAATGGTTTAAGGAAATGAATTTTGAGTAATAGAACTGCAAGGTCTTAAGCAGTTTGATCAGAGGAAAGGAGACTGGATTGCTATAAGGAAGAGAGATAGGAAGAAAGCAGAAAACCGTTAAGTTCAAGCATCCCGGAAAGATAGGCCTCAGTTTCTGAGTATTACACTGCAAAGGACCTATGTGTAGTGAAAGCTTATACCACTTTAAGGGAGTGTTGCTACCTTTTCTTTACCTAACAGATACAGGATCCATGAAGCTCTAGCCACAGTGTACTCATTACAATGGAAATGATATTAACAGAAGGAAAACAGGCTTTCTCTTGACCATGAAAAGCCCCACAAAGAGTAGTGGAAAGGTAAGAAATAGCTCACCAAGGGTGTGAAAGGGTTGAGGGACTTGAAGATTTTTCTGCTTCTGTCTGGAAGAGAGACATGAGGTTAAGCCTTTCAAAAGCAGATATGAAGGTGGTTAGAAGTTGACATTTTAATATTTATGATGACCTTACTGGCTTTTTGTTTCTACATTGAAACCTGGTGATATTTCCAGTCTCATACATTTATTTATTCATTCAATAATATTTAGATATGGAACATACACATTGCCCAAGATTATGTCAAGAAATATTCTTTAGACCAGATAATCTGCATTAGAATTTCACCAGATCCTCTCCTTTCCTACTGGATTTAGCTTAGTCTTTTAATATGAATACAGCTCTAAAACCACTGTGAGAAGCAACAATTATCTGGTCCCAGAGATTTTACATATTTGCAAATTCAAATATGCTATGACAGCATAAATGGTTAGAGAAATTTTATTACAAATTAATGGATAAAACCCTTACACTATTTTTGATAAATACTAAATCCAAATTATTTAAAGTGTTTTTCCCTGTATCCTAGGGATAATACAAAAAAAAAGAATATATCTTCATCTTGAAGTATTTTTTATTAGAAGATATTTTTTAAAAAACAAAGTTGCCCACAGAGTAAGCTAAGAAATAAAATAACTTTAAAAACTTCTAAAATAAAAGGCAGCTAATGACTATTAGGTTTTAAACAGCATCCAATTCACTGAGGTTACACTCAAGTACCTTGCAACTTCCTGAGTGAGGCCAAATTGATGACATTTCAAGTTGAGAAACTTCCGTTACAAGTTCTGAGAAAAATAATATGATGAAATTTTAGATACTCCCTTACCCCACACACGCACATACGTACTTCCATCACCCCTTCCACCACCAAAAAGAATTGTACAACTAATAAGCATACAGATTTCAAGTACTCTTTCACAAAGCAGGAAGTCATGCTGAAATTATGTAGAGATGGAAAGAAAAATAAATAGGGACTAAATACAGATAAAAGAAAAGCAGCTTGTAAATTTGATCAACCTTTTGGGCTATGGAAATAAAATACAGTAACATGCTATTTCACCCCTGAACTCCTCTGATCATACTCAGTCCTTAACCTAAAGGCATACACTGGAGATCATGGAGTTGAAACATTTGCTTTGAGCACTGTCTGACTTTGGGCAGGTCATTTATCTTCTAATCCTAACCACTAGAACACCAGGGAGTATTCATTTATCCTCAAAGGTTAGTCTTTTTGTTTGTTTTTTTTTCTTAATCCACAAAATGGTATAGATGAAATAAAATAATGTATATAAAGTATTCAGCACAATGCTTGTAGTGTGTGCATAAAAACCACTAAGATTTTCATACCCACAACTTCATTTTAATCTACTGATGTCTGAATATAAAATGGAAGTGGAATACACGCTGCCATCGTGCAGGCACAGGCTTGCAGTCACTTGAAATTCTTCAGACACAAATTGCCCCAAGGCTAGGACAACAGTGCTGGCCAGAAGCAACAACAAGAGAAAAATCGACTGATTTAACAGAACTTCTCAGCTAAATGAATTTTCATCAATATGACAGAGTATTTCTTTGTTTACTCCTGACCAGTTAAAGAAGAGACTATACTGTGTTTAGCTTTCATTCTTTACTCTTGAAAGAATAAACATTTGGGGGAAGAAAACATTTTTGAACAAAGAATGATTGAACATATCAGTAAATACCTACATAAATGAATTTTTTAAAAAAATTAATAGATTTGGGGTTTCTACTGCTGTTACTGTACCATGGGCTTTGGCTTCTTAAAAATTATGGAATCACGGATGACTGAGCTATAAGCAACAGAGAAACCCTTAGGAAGACACCCTAAATATAGATGTTTATATATTTCCAAAGCTTATGTGCAGTTAGGCAGAGAATCTGCCATGGGAAATCAAAGTGTGAAAAGGAAGCTAAGAGGCTCTCAGGAACATATATGAGCTTTTCATTACTCTCCTTTCCTCTTTCATCAAGCCAACTTCTTCACATTTGAATTACCTATACTATCAGTGGGTTTTTGTGATACACATTATATACTAAGAAACCATCAGGGAAGAAACTAAAAAATGACTTTGGTGTATTCAGTGATCTCTTTTGACCTTCTGGAGTCCCTGTGGACCTGGGTGCAGAGCACCATTCCCTCCTAGGGCAGGAGTGGAATCCTGATGCAAAAGGCTAACAGGATCGTTTCCTCCCTGAGTTCTTGGGCATTAGGCCAAAGGAATGGGCAGGAATCATTCCATTTGCCGAGTAAAATGGGGTGAAAAGCACTTCTGGCATACTTTGTCCATATAAATTATACTTGTTTGCAATTCATCAACTTCTTCTCTCCTTTATATCCGTATGTAATGTAAATGATCAGCTTTCTCTAAAGCTCCATAATGATGCACAACTCAAAAATGTGATAGAATCAGCTAAAAGAGAGCAGATGGAAGTTTTTTTCCCTGATATGCATATTCATAAAAATACAGAACTCAACAAAAGGAGATACATAAGTACTTGTACCCGGGGGCTGCATGGACTTATGTACAGCAGTATCTTGGTTTTCTGCGACTATTTATTCTTGAAACCTTTACTCATTTATTCTTGCAGCAATCGTTGAAAATGCTCTGGGGAAAAAGTCTATCTTTCTATATAAAAACAAATATATTTCCCTTTGAATTTTTATTGCACCTTTGAATCCATGATTCAAGAGAAAATAGTTAAATATTTTAGTAGAGAAATATAATTAGGAGGCAAGTAAAAAAGCAAAATCTTCAGTGTTCTTTTAGTAATATAAACCAGAGATATTTTAAAGCACACTATTATACCCAGAAAGTAATATAGAGAGAATAACAAACTGTCTGAATATCTGATTACTCTAGAGCTAAGGTGGCCCCTGTAAGTGTACTGAGGATGTTGCTAAAAATTTTAAGGTGAAGAAAATAATCATAAAAGAAAATACAACATTAAGCTAAAAAAGAAAAGAAGAAGAAGAAACCACACCATTCAAAGGGTGGCTGTGAGTTTGATATTCAGAACAAAATCAAATGTTTCCGATTCCCTATGTGTTTTAGTTAGCTCTTGGGTCAGTGTGACCAAAATAGTCAACAAGAATAACTTACAGGAAAGTTTGTTTCTGTTTTTTTTTTGTTTTGTTTTGGTTTAGTTTCAGAGGTCTCAGTCCATCTGACTCTATTGCTTTGGGTCTAAGAAGAGGCAGTGCATCATGAGCAACAGGTCTGTGGAGGAAAGCTGCTCAGTTCATGGCAGTGTAGAGAGAGAGAGAGAGAGAGAGAGAGAGAGAGAGAGAGAGAGAGAGAGAGAGAGAGAGAGAGAGAGAGAGAGTCTCTTATCATCTCAGAAAAGATGCACCCTTCCAGGGCACACCTCAGTGACTTACCTCCTCTAGCCATGCCCCCACCTGCCCACAGTGACCACATAATCAGTCCATTCAAACTAGGATGGACTGATTAGGTTTCAGCTCCTATAATCTAACTGTTTTACCTCAAAATATTTCTGCATCAATAAGAATTTTGGGGGTACCTCATATTCAAACCATAACACTGCGTATCTTCAATCCATTCTCTACTTGTGAAACCATGGTGTTCACTCAGAGACATTAATCTGTATGGACCCCATCCTGGATCTGTGTCTTTGGGGTTTTGATTAGCTCAGAGAATGGGCAAACCCGTTAGGGGACTGAGGGGTAAGAGGGGAGCTAGGTCAGTGTTGTTTATCTTGTGCTGGCTATTTCCCTTAGTCAAAGATCATGAGACCTCTCAAGGTGACATTTTACATGTGTGTCTTCCCTTTGGATTCTGAAAATGTCTCCTTTCCATCATCTCTTAAGGCTTAGACTTAGTAACAGTTCTGGGTGCTGTTAGCTCCCACTTCTTGTTAGCCTCTGTTGGTTCCCTAATTCTCCACTCTGCTCATACTTTTGTAATTAGTCCCTTTATAAATAAGCCCTCCTTGAATTATCCTAATTTGATTGCGCCATCTGTTTCCTCTAGGGAATTGGACTTAGACACTGATCTACCATCCCTCATGACTTCCAGTTACTTAGGTCATGTTCCTGAGTATAATACACAGTACTCTTTGACTCCAATATAACTATATTTACATATTCTGGGGTCATTTCTTTCTATTTCACTACTTGTCTCCATCCCTGCTAACAATCAAGTAGCTTCAGGAACAAAAAGGAAAAGTTAAAACATTTCCACTAATACCACCACAATTCATTTTTCATACCTTTTCAATTTGTTATCCAACCATTTCATGGGGTCATCCCATATATTTATTTATTTTTTCCAAGAAGCTATAAATTTCAGAATATGGGGTGACTGGAAGCCTGTCAATAGGTGTTTTCACGTTGCAGTACAGCCAATCTAACTTCAAAGGAGACCTGTTCATTTCCTAACAACTATATCCATAGTCATTTTTTCCATGATATATAGGGCCATTTCTATTCGAAAAAACACACAACTAGCAACATTAAGATTCTTCCACCAGCTACATAATAAAATAGCATGAAGAAAGTACATATTTTAGTTGCTTACCACCTAATCAGAAATATCTAGCATTTTAGCATTTTGAGGTATATAAGTCTGATCACACATTGATATTGGAATTATTCCAGCAACCTTTCCTTTCTCAAATTCTTTAATTCTAAATTATATTTCATCTACAGTATGACTAACATGAGTCTGTCACATGCAAAGCCTGAGGCCCCTTATTCTCAAAAGAGGTTATTGTAAAATATGAATGCCCAGATAATTTACATGATTAATGAAAATATGTTTTAGAATATTAAACATTTAAGATGTTAGCATTTAGTAGGCTTTCTGACAGAAGTTAAAAGACTATTAGAATGACTGATGAATTGCCACAGTACATTAGCCTTCAGAACAGGGAAAGAGCTAGAGGACATTTATGTAACATCTTAGCATTCTTGTTTTCCCTCCCTGTCCTCCACCCCCAACTAAACTGTCCTTTTATGACCTTGGCCCAGTTGAAAATGGCTAAATCTAGACTTTGCAAAGTTTTGAGGAACTTGTATATTCTATGGAAAGCTTTGACTTAGGGACAAAATAAAGCAACTCTATTAGCCAGGTCTTTGTACCCAATATCTGCAACATAGTAGGAGATTAATAAAAATGAGTAAAAAAAAATGAGACTTTTTTTTCATAATTAGGATGGTCTTACCTTAGCAATGAGAAATGAAATAAAATAGAATATTCCTCCTGGGTCAGTTTAGATTATTCTTTCCATTTGGTAGAAATTATATTTCAAAATGAAACTCTAGCTACTAAAATTTTTCTAGAGCCTTTTGTCTTTGATTGCTGCAGAGCTTATCAGGACCTATTTGTCATTTATTTCCTCCTCTTGTTATACTTCAAAATAAAATATACCAGAAAAAATTGTCAGGAAAGAGTTTATATCCCCTCTGAGCAAATAGAAAAATACCATTGAAAAGGTAGAGCCAAAAGAAATAGCAAATAGGAAATAGCAAAACAGCAATAAGGCCTTGCTTTGGGGGAGATAATAAACATGTGAAAAATTATCATAAAGCTATGATCTCCCTCTCTGAGCCCTACTTGCTAAAGCCTGCTTCTTCAGGGAATATCTTCTTTTTGTTTTGTTTTGTGTGTGTGTGTCATTTTTTTTAATTTTTATTTTTAAATGTATTCTAACTAATTGCATATGATAGTAGAATACATTTTGACACATTGTACACAAATAGAACACAACTTCATTCCTCTGGCTGTACATGGTGCAGAGTCTCACCAGTCATGTAATCATATGTGTGTTTAGGGTAATAATGCCCATCTCATTCCACCATCCTTATCACCCTTACTGGGTTCCCTTCCCTCACTCTCCTCTGCCCAATACAAAGTTCTTTTATTCTTCCCTACCCTCAAATATCATTATGGATCAGCATCCACTTACAAGAGCAAACAATCACCCTTTGTTTTTTGGGGATTGGCTTTTCCGCTTAGCAAGATATTCTCCAGCTCCACTCATTTACCTGAAAATGCCATAATTTCATTCTTCTTTAAGGCTCAGTAATATTCTTTTTGTGTATATATACCACATTTTCTTTATGCATTAATCTATTGAAGGGCATTTAGGTTGGTTCCATAGTTTAGCTATTGTAAATCAAGCTGTTATAAACATTGATGTGGCTGTGTCGCTATGGTGTGCTAATTTTAAGTCCTTGTGTATAAACCGAGGAGTGGGATGGTTGTATCAAATGGTGGTTCCATTTCAAGTTTTCTGAGGGATCTCCATACTGCTTTCCAGAGTGGTTGCACCACTTTGCAGTCCCACCAGCAATGCATGAGTGTACCTTTTTCCCACGTCCTTGTCAACACTCATTACTGATTACCATTCTGACTGCAGTGAAATGGAATCTCAGTGTGGTTTTGATTTGCATTTCTCTAATTGCTGGAGATGTTGAACATTTTATTATATGTTTGTTGATCAATTGTATTTCTTCTGTGAAGTATCCAGTTCCTTAGCCCATTTATCAATTGGATTATTTGTGGGGGTTTGAGTGTTAAGTTTTTTGGGTTCTTTATACAACCTGGAGATTAGTGATCTGAGATGCATGTGGTAAAGATTTTCTCCCATTCGGTAGGCTCTCTCTTCATATTATTGATTGTTTCCATTGCTGAGAAGAAGC
The DNA here is from genome assembly GCF_052094955.1 of Ictidomys tridecemlineatus. NCBI lineage: Eukaryota > Metazoa > Chordata > Mammalia > Rodentia > Sciuridae > Ictidomys > Ictidomys tridecemlineatus. Next base: position 190,146,943 of record NC_135479.1, on the reverse strand, counting down.
TTTTTAGTTTGAATCCATCCCATTTATTGATTCTTGATTTCACTTCTTGTGCTTTAGGAGTCTTATTAAAGAAGTCAGGGCCTAAGCTGACATGATAAAAATTTGGGCCTACTTTTTCTTCTATTAGGTGCAGGGTCTCTGTTTTAGTGCATAATTCTTCAATGCTTTGAGTTAATTTTTGTGCTGGGTGAGAGAATTTTAGTTTCATTTTGCTACATATGGATTTCCAATTTTCCCAGCACAATTTGTTGAAGAAGGTATCTTTTCTCCAATGTATGTTTTTGGTGCCTTTGTCTAGTATACAGTAGCCATATTTATGTGGGTTTGTCTCCATGTCTGCACATGGAAGGAAAAGTGATTTTTAAAGTCATGGCATTTATTTCTTCAATTCTTCATCAAATATTTATTGAGTGTGTTCTAGGCGCCTGATAGCTCTACTAGGCTCTGAAAATAGGAAGACATATCACCTGTTCTCAAGAAGCCGTGTCCAATGTGTTCCTTTGGCATATGAAAAATACATAAATTCCTATGAAATGCAATAAACTGCAGTCATAATATAGGCAAGTTGTGCAGAAGCACATTTAGAAACAAATTATTTCAGAACTGAATAATTCTGGTTATTCAAGACTTTAGGCTACTTTGCTTACCGGTCTCAGCAATCAGGTCTGCCTGTATGAGCTTGAGAAGAACTAAATTGTGTCTTCACATTTGTACTAGGAGACAAATATAACACATTTCATTGGAAAAGTTTCTGATTTCTCATTCTTGTGGCAACATATTTGAGACAGTTACAGAGAAAATCAAATTCAAGGTTATTGTAGATAAGATTGAATAACTTCAAATTCTGGATAACAGAATAAGCAAATTATAATGGTTTATCTCGTAGTTTCTAAAGCAACTACTTGTATAATAAAGATTGCTTAATTAAAATCTATCCAACTGAAACGCCCATTTATCTGAAACAAATGTTTGTGCTACTGACATCAACTGACTCTTCACATGAGTAGCTAACAATAAACAATGGAATGATGCCCAGTGAATATCAATTAAAATAAATTGCTTCTATTAAACTTTGCCCTTAAGAATATATATTTTTGTATGGGTATATGTTCACATGTACACATGGGGAAGGGCATACAGAAGCATGTGTGCTTTGTTCTTGTAAATTATTTTCTTCAAAATCTCTGTTAGTATCAATTGCATCTTAAGAGATTTTATTTTCATTTTTATACTTGAAGCCCCAGTTTTAGTCATTGGTGAAGCATGAGATTCAGGGTGGACCAGTTATGTAAGGGAGATGGTCAGAGTGCTTGGAATAATAGACCGTTGTAAAATGAAAATGTGAGACCTCTTATTCAAAATTATTAAAAATTTTAAGACAGCAATAACAGAACATTAAGCCAAATGTAGGTCTTTGTAAGAGCTCAGCCCTGTGTAACAACACAGGTTATATGCCCATAAAACTGGCCCTGGTTCCAGGCATTCCTCATCCAAAATCCTCATTTGGATTTTCCTAAGGACCACACTGTAGATATATGAAAATGAAAATAACCTGCCTAAAAGTCACATTGTGATTATATGTTCTTTGCACAGACCTATATTCACAGTAAAGGCATTCTTTGGTACCCATTAAAATTCTATTATGATCAAAGTTTTTCATGCTTGCTTGATTTTGCTTTTCCTCTTCTAGTCGGTCTCACTCACCTAACTTATGAGGCAGAGAAAATGCTTTGTGTTCACCAAGCTGTGTTTATTAGCCTCCGGGGCATACTCCAGCCTTCTTGCCTTTAGTTGGGTACTTGGGACCAATTCTAGCCAAAGGTAGTGCCTGGCTGATAAGATGGGCTTTGAGATCTTTGTTCTTCCTCACTAGGTCTTCTTACTTTTCTTTGGGCTCTTCCCATTGCTTCATCTACAAAAGAGAATCAAGGAACTCTGAAACATGGAGCCCACTAAGGAAAGAATCTGAATCTCTGGGTCATTTTTGGAGTTGAGTCATTTAGAAATGCTGCTTGAGCAGCGTTATAGTGACATATGAAATTAAACTGTATTGTGTATTGTAAACTGTACTTACATTACACAAATACTCTACCATCAGTGAGTATGATAATATGAGGCAGGGGGAGGGGGAGAGGGCCCCAAGAGCATCAAGCTTGTTGAACAATGCTAATACACATAAGCTTTAAGCTACTTTTTGAGAAACCACTGAAGTAACCTTTTCAGTGTACTATAAAAACATTGTGATTATCCAATGTCTATGGTGTTATCTTGTGGGGATGTTTACATTCTCATAATAGCATGCATTCATAATTTTTAAAAAGTCTGTATTTCTTTCCGATGTACTCTAGAGGATTCTGGAATATTGTGAAGAATTCAAAATCCACAAAAAATTATCAGAGATACAATAGCAAAAAATGATACATTGACCAACAGCAAAAAAAATACATTTCTAAGTATTCCTTCAAATCTCACAAAGCATCCCCTGCCCAATTGCAGGACTTGCAGACTTCAAAAAAAATTCAAGTTACCTAAAGAAGTATTTTTCAGAAACCCTGAAATCTGGACTGACTTTAAGTAATCTGGGAATACTGATCTTCTGAATCTCAGGGCCCAGTATTATTAGGAGGGACAAGGGGAGATGGCCAGAGTGCTTAGAATAATGGCAAGTGTTCTTTTCCCTTTGGCTGCAGAATGTCAGCATTTATGGGAAAAAGTCGATCAAGTACTTACTGGATCTGCTTAATCAAGCATAATTGTCACCATGTGACTGGCAGTTATTGGAAGCTCCGATGTGAGATAGTGCCAGAACCAGTATGCAAAGAACTATCTACAGTATACATAGCAAAAGGAAAAATAACTTTTCCCTTCAGCAGAGGAATTCAGCACGATACAAGGAAAGACCATGAATTTTGGAATATGGGACATCTGGGAACAGACTGCGGTTCTACACTCATTTGCTCCAAGTTCTTAAGCATCCATGGTGCAGTTTATTCAAATGATAATACCTACATTGCAGAGTTGTTAGGAAGCTTAAATGAGAAAGGCAACTAACATGATTTCTTAAAGATTTTACTTCTGCCAAGTTCAGTCTTTGTGTTAGCAATATTATTACTAATGATAGTACCATTAAGAATTAAGAAAGAAGAAGCACTTCCATGAGGCACTTTCGAATTTATACCATCAAGAGCCCTCCGAAGTATCCTTCTTGCCCTCCCTAAAAGTTAGAAATTCTTTTGCCAAGGCTTCAGCACACAGTGTCAGGCTTTTGTCATCATCCATCTCCCCACAAAGCCAAACACATACTCAAAACTCCAAACCAAGCTTCCATTGTCCAGACACTCCTAAGTTGTAGAAAATACTAATTCATTAAATATTTATGAAATATTGAGCAATCAGATTCACACCGAGGGAGTATAAGGAGAGAGATTACTTCCTCATCTTGAATTTTTAAAAGTACTCTTGGGATCCTGATTTATATAGATTTTTCTAGAATCTCCTTTTCATACTCCATATCTTTAGAAATGTTTTATCTATTATGCTTTACAAAGTCCAAGATAGATTTCCCCTGAATGAAACTCCAAAATTCTTTAAACCTGTGTGAAGGATATGAATTTGAAGATCATTTGTTAAGTGCATTTCTCAGATCTGATCAGATGTCATATAATATATTATTAATAAAAGACCCACTATCTTTTTTTCAGGAATTTAAAACTGCTTCATATTTTAACGCAGTTATCTAATAAATTTGTTATTTTAGATGTACACAGGCATTTTAAATCTTGAAACATTATATATCTCTATAAGATACCAGACTAAACTTTATGGCAATACTTAAAAGAAACAAAATATACCTTCTGACATGAAGAACACAGATTTAAATTTATTAATAATGTGAATTTTCAATGGGCAATGCATTTATTGTCATACCTGTATGATTCTAGGAAATATTAATTGAGCACTGTCTTGATACATAAAAATCTAGTAGATACTTGCAATAAAGAAACATGATCCATATTCTTTTCTTTGAACAAGTCTGCATTCTAGCTGGAGAGGCAGAACAAAAATATCAAAGAATGCATTAGCAAAACAATCTTCTAACAAAAGATGCATCATCATGCCAAACCAGTACAACAGAGGAATAGCTGTAGAGTTCAGAGAAGACAGACCTAACAACAGTGAGAATGAGATTTTTGTATTCTAAGTGAGATATCCCTATTTTCAATGTATAAAGGTTTTTGTTTGTCTCTCCTTTTTTATTGTATTTTTGAGAGAGAAAAATACTTATATACTTGGTATACAATTGTATACTGGGTAAGCTACATGTGAAGCCAAAACTGCTTAGGTGTACACAATATGATTTATGAGACATAATGTCAGTTAAAAACAAATTTACACTAATTACCCCACAGTGAATTTCAGTTTACTACATTAGACTAAGTGATTCATTTATACTTTCTTTTTCATTGATTTTGTGAATTGTTTACATTTCAGTGATTAAAAGAAAATCTTTAACCTATATAGCTTTTCCATAAGCTTTATTTTTTATTAAAAAAATAATGGTGTATAACATATTAATTGATTAGGTGTGGAGCCAGTGGTTGGTTATAGGCCAGGCATAAGAGAAATTTGGGGACCAAAAATATGGTTCCATACTTACAAGGATCTATTACCTAGCTGGGAAGTTAGTACTCTATTTGTGGGTATATATTAAAGGCTACATGAGCCTGTTAGACATGGGCATGCCATAGTTTATAATATTCCCCAAAACAACAACAACAACAACAAAAAGTCATTTCCATGTAACCCTGAGTCTATGAATCTTGGAATGATGTAGAAATGTCATCTTTGGATGTCAAATATTCAAAATTTTCATTATTTATAATAATGCCAGATACATAATATAGAAATTCTCAGAGAACAGTGTTTTGAATATTAATCACTAGAGTATCACAAATAATTATTTTTATAAAATTGTATACTAAGTACTACTTGGATCATAAAGTTAATACATTGAAAACTAGAACATCTCAACTTAGAAAGCAAAAGATTAAGAGAAGTCACTCCCAACTTCATTAACTACAGAAGTTAAAGCTGGAAGTAGACTAGAGAGGGTCTATGCCAATGCCTCCATATTTTAGGAGAGATTCAAGGTCTAGATGAATGAAAAGAATGGGATAGGGAGGAAGAGCATGAGAAGAAGACTACCACTAAATAGGGAAGAGAGGGGAAAAGAGGGAGAAGAGGAGTTGCACGGAAGATGGAAGGAGACCCTCATCGTTATACAGAATACATGTATGGTGTCGTGATGAGAGAAGTCTGTTTCTGTTCTATCCTTTAAATAAATCCATGGACACAACTATTCATGAGTGAGAGGAATTCAGATTTGCACTGAGATCTGGAATTAAGCTCAGGCTGCTCCATATCATTCTATTTAACTATAGGTGAAACACAGGAATTAGGCAAAGTGAGGTCTTTAACAAAATGTTCCTGACTGAAGTTAGCGCTCATGAAGAAAAAACAACTTCTCTACATACAGTTCCAAGGTAAGAAGAAAGTAGAATCACAGTAGTCTACAGAAAAGAAAAAAATACACACACATACACATACAAAGGAAAAAAAAACAAAACCTCTTGCAATATAATGTTTGCATTATGGTTTGATTATTGAATTTCACCCAATAAGCTCATATGTTAAAAGCATGATCCCAAATGCAGCAAGATTTAGAGGTGGGATTTTGGGCAGTGATTAGGTCTCTGGATGCATCAGTGGGTTGATCCATTTGTTGAATTAATCCATTGATAGCTAAATGGACTAGTAGGTGGTAATTGCAGGCAGGTAGGATATGGCTGGAGAAAGTTGATCACTTGAGGTGTGGGATTGGTTTATATATGTCTAGGGCTCCCCCACCCCATCCTACTGGCTGCCATATACTGAGCAGATTTTCTCCACCACATCCTTCCACCCTGATGTTCTGCCTTATCTGAGGATCAGAGCATCTGAGTTGGTTGACCAGAGACTGAGACCTTTGAAACCATGAGCCAAAATAAACTTTTTCTCTTCAAAATAGTTCTTGTCATATATTTTTGTCACTGTTATGAAAAACAAAATGGATTTTTTTGTTTTAATATCATAACAGTTGTGAATGTTATATTCCAGAATAAGAGAAAAATCTTTCTCACAGCCTCATGTAAAATATGGGATTTATGCCAGCCAACTTAAAGAAAAATCAGACCTCCTGTAGGGAGTCTTGGACACCATCAGAACCTGTGGAAACAACATTTTTATTAGCAAAGTGAAAATGAGTTGTATTTATTGGCAAAAGATGATGCTGTGGTTTTTCTCAATCAAGAACAATTGGTTGAAAAGAAGTAAAACACAAAGACAAAAATTCCTTTCACATGATGTATTTTGACTAGATTTCTGGACCCTCAAATATCATAAGATCCATACTTTCCCCAGGACTCATCATTGCCTGATGATAATTACAAAGGTATGGTAATAGAGGGCCTTAAATCAAACATGCACGGTAGATCTGCTGTCACTGCAAGAACCATCTCATTGCAAGCTGGCAGGGAAGGATATGCTTGCCTTTCAACTGGCAGAGAAGTCTTCTTGGCTGGAATAGCTACTAACTCTGCCTTAAATCTTCCTGAGTTACACCCTGTTAGAGTAATTTGGTTAATGGAAAATGTCTGTCTTTGAAGAACTCTTTTTTTGGAGTGTTAGTGTCATTTTCAGGTGGCTAAGGAAGATCTTCAGGGCTGTAGTGCTTCTTGGCTGCCTGAAAAGCCCCTACTGACCAACAAGACCATCTAAAGTATCCATCTAGACAAGGGGCTATACAATGGTATGCCAGCCACCCTCTCTTGCCAAATAGTATACAAATAGTATGCAAATATACAAATAGTATACAAATAGTATGCAAAGTGTTTTTGAGAGAATGAGAAATCTCCAGTAAAGCAGACAACATTTATGGCAGATTCCCAGCTCAGAGTGGGCAGATTTTTATCTCAAGAACTGTGGAATTGCAGCATCCCCAAAGGATAATTGATCAATCATTTTTAATTTTAAAAATAAATTCATGTGACAAGCCACGTGAGGGGAATATGTAGTGGACAAGAAAAGAATCAAAGTAGAAACTCTCTCACTATTCAGACTGAAATACCAGCTGGAACACCATGTGTTCAAATTTAATAAAATTTATTTATTTAAAAATAAAATTTATAATAAAATCACAATGAATCTGTTATGGTTTGGATATGTACCCAAAAGCTCCCATATTAATTCAGGAGTGTTCAGAGGTGAAATGATTGAGTTGCGAGAAGCATAAACTAATCAATCTATCCTAGTTTGAACAGACCCACTGGATAGTAGCTATATGTAAGTGGGGCATGACTGGAGGAGGTGGGTCACTAGGATTTTGCCCTAGAAGGGTTCATCTTCACTGAGGCCCATTCCTCCTCCTTCCTCTGCTTTCTGGCTCCATGTGGTGAGCAGCTTCCCTGTGCCATGACCTTCTGCCATGATATTCTGCCTTACCTTTAGCCCAAGCAATGGAGTCAGCCAAGTATGAACCAAACCTCTGAAATCATAAGCCAAAATAACTTTCCCTCCTCTGGGTTACTCTTGTAACATATTTTGGCAACAGTCACAAAAAGTTGACTAAAGAATTTAATATTGTTTCTCAGTATTTGTTATGGCTTGGATATGTGGTATCCCCCAAAAGCTCATGTGTTAGACAATGTAGGGTTGAGAGGTGAAATTATTGGGTTATGAAAGCCTTAACATAATCAGTGAATCAGTTCCTGTTTAGGGATGAACAGAATGGTAGCATAAGGCAGGAAGGGTGTGACCAGAAGAGGTTGGTCATTGGGATCATGTCTTTGGGTATATATTTTGTCTGGAGAGTGGGTAGCACTCTCTGCTTCCTGTTGTGATGTCATGAGTCACTTTCCTTCACCACTCTTCCACCATGATGCTCAGACTCACTTTGAGACTTGAGGAATAGAGTCAGGCATCTATGGACTGAGATCTCTGAAACCATGAGCCCACAAATAAACTTTTTCTCTTCTAATTGTTCTTGTTAAGTCTTACGGTTGTAGCAGCAAAAAAAAAAAAAAAAAAAAAAAAAAGCTAGCTAAGCCAGGTGTGGTGGTGCAAGCCTGTAAAAAACTGCCCACTGTGAGCTGGGAATCTGCCATCTATGGTGTCTGCTTTACTAGAGATTTCTCATTCTCTCTAAAACACTTTATTCATGTATATTCAGCTCAGGAGGCTGAGACAGGAGGATCACAAGTTTAAAGCCAGCCTCAGCAAAAACAAGGCACTAAACAACTCAGTGAGACCCTGTCTCTAAATACAACACAAAAAATAGGACTGGGGATGTGGCACAGTGGTTGAGTACCCCCGAGTTCAATCCCCTGTAGCCGCCACCCCCCAAAAAGCTAGCTAAAACAGTATATTAAAATTCTTATTCATCTTATTTTAAATCACAAAATTATATTTCCTTAACCTTTAAAGTGCTAATCTACTAGTATAAAAGGGACAGTCTTTAATTTTATCCTGAAATGGAGGTTAAATTACTATGTCTACACAAACTTCTACCAAAATACATCAGTCAATTAATAAAACAAGCTGATAGCATTGGAGGGAATAAAAAAAAAATCAATCTCCTAGAAGTGACTTCTTTTTGTTTTGTTCTTCCTGTTTTAGCTCAATTCAACCTTAATTGGCCTCTAGTTCCTGCTTTCCTCTTGTCTCTGAGTCCCTCATCTAATCCTGGTCTCATTATGCTTTGTTAGCTTTATCAATTCTCCTATATCCAATGATTCACTTCTGTTTAATCTCTACTTCTTCCCTGAACACTACATGTCTTCAAGTTTGCCCTTCTCCCTTGTGCGGCTTACTATTTCATAATATCCTCAAGCACCCCAAACTGACAATTACAAATACTCATAAATAATTAGAAAATTTCAGTTGCAATAATTAGTACAGGAGTTCCCCAAATATAAACCTAGTTTCTAGGATCTGGTATTATGCCAGATACGTGTCTTTTCAAAGTCCATTTTTAAGAATCTAAAATATATACTGATGGGCATTCTCTATTATACGTGCTGGGATAAGCCCATCTATTTCTAAGTACTCCCCAGTTTGGGAAAGCTATTAGCTGAAACTTATTTGTAAGTAACTTCTTTGTAATAATTCTAAATATTTTTTTCTAATTGAAACTAGCATATACAAAACGGTTTAAATCCCAGACCAACTTCAAATATATATCTAGCTCACAAAGTACCATTCATAGAGAAGATGAATTCTTCCAAGGTATGCCCCCAGTGACCAACCTTCTCTAGTCATGACCCACCTGTTTACAGTTACCACCCAGTTAGTCAATACAAACTAGGATGAACAGATGAGGTTATAGCTCTCATAATCCAATCATTTCACTATTGAACATTCCTGTATTAACACAGAAATTTACAAGATACCTCATATCCAAAGCACAACATTCTACCCTGGGCCCCCAGAAGCTCATATCCATCTTATAATGCAAACTGCATTTAGTTTATGTTCAAGGATCCCTATATCCTTAACAGTTTTAATATTACCTAAAAGTCCAAGTCCAAAGTCTCCTCTGAGTATCAAGGCAAACTCTTGGCTGTGAGCCCTTGTAAGGATCAAAAGCAAGTTACATATATACAATATACAGTGGAACAGAATAAACTTTTCTGTTAGAAAAGGCAGGAATATGGGCTATTTTAGTTAGCTTTTCATTGGTGGTACAGAAATATCTAACAAGAGCAACTTAGAGGATGCAAGGTTGATTTGGGATTAAGAGTTTCAGAAGTCTCAGTCCATAGATGGCTGACTCCATTGCTCTAGGCCCAAGAAAAGGTAGCATACCTTGGGGCAAGGGGCCAGTAGAGGGAAGTTGCTCATGGTATGGTCAAGAAGCAGAAGAGGGTGGATAAAGGCTATAGGAAGAAAATTCCTTCTAGGAACACCTCCAATGACCCACCTTCTCCAGCCGCACCCTATCTGCCTACAATTATCACCCAGTCAGTCCATTAAAATTGAGGAGGGCTGGGTATGGTCATGCACACCTATAATTCCAGCCACTTGGGAGGCTGAGGTAGGAGGATAGCAAGTTCAAAGCCAGCCTCAGTAACAACTTAGCAATACCCTAAGCAATTTAGCAAGACCCTATTTCTAATAAAATATTTTAAAAAGGGCTGGGGATGTGGCACAGTGGTTAAATGCTCCTGGGTTCAATCTCTTGTAACCTTCCACCCCCCAAAAAAACTGATTAGGTTATCCCTCACAAAATCTAATCACTTTACTTTGAATATTCCTGCATTTACAGGAGCTTTGGGCAATGGGGTAGGTGAGTGGGGGACACCTCATATCCAAACCATAGCAAGGGCATAGAAAGAAAGGATGGGACAAAAACAAGACTAAAACCTAGGCAAATAGGTCCCATAAATGTGTGTGGAAGGATATGCTCACCAAAGGGCTGGAGCAGACCCATCCCATTGGCCTTGCTGACTATAGACACATGGCCTCTGTTTTTACCCATGCTCTCTCCACAGTGGGCAGTTTTTCTCAGCAGAAGTCCATATAACTGGCATCTCTTAATGTAGTCTCCATTTTAAATTAACTTTGCCTTCACAGCTTCATGCATCACCCACTCAGGAGCAGCCCAGAGAGATACTGACCCTGCTACATTTTGCCTGGCTTTTCAGAATTTCCTTTGAAATATCAGTGGAAGCCTCCATGACCCCTTGACTCTAGCATCCTGGAATCTTGCAGAACTAGCACCATGAAGATAACTTCAAGGCCTGCCTCCAGCTCACATTATAGGTGAGACTCCTGAAACCATGGCTGCAGTGGCTTCTGAGTTGCCTGCTGATAGAAGTACCTTGAAACAACTTCCCAGGTTCCCCTATGTGAGCAGGGTGTCCCTATCATATTTTCTCAAAAAAATTTTTTGTTCTACATCCTTGAGCCTGAGAAGAGTGTGGTCTTGCACACACCCATCACCTTTAAAGTCAGCCCCATACAAAATCTCAGGACATGGGGAAAATACAGACAAGGTCTTTGTTAGAATATATAATGAATAGCCTCTACCCAATTCCATAAGGTCTTCATTTTCCTCTGAAACCTCATGAGTCCAGTCTGCATTCCTATCTGCATTCTGGCCTTCTGAGCTCACACCAGAGTCACCCATTAAAACTGTGCTTACAAAAATTCTAAGGCTTCTCCAAATTGTATCTCCACATTTCTGAAAACTACTCATGTAATCTATTTCCAAAGGCTTTTGAAACACATGGTCAGGTTAGTCACCCAAGTGACCCCACTCTCAGTGTCAGTTTTTGTGTTGGTCACCTTATACTCACCATAACCAACATACCTGAACAGAAACAACTTAGAAAAGGTAGAGTTTATTTTGGCTAATTGTTTCAGATATTTAGTCCAAGGTAGGCCAACTCCATTGTTCTGGGCCCAAAGTGAGACAGCACGCCATGGCAGAATGGCATGGTGATAAAGTACTTCTTTACTCATGGTAGCCAGAAAGCTGAGACTGGGAGAGAAGGGGACATAGGAAAGAAAAATACTTCCAGGGCATGTTCCCAATGAACCACCTCTTCCAACCATAATCCACTTGCTTACTGTTACCACTCATTCCATTCAAACAAGGTTGGATTAAGCTAAAGCACTCACATCATTGCTCTTTGAAACATTCCTGCATTAACACAGATGTTTTAGGGGACACCTCATTCAAACTATAACACCTGGGAAATAACTAACCCACACAAAAATCTTGAATGATTGGTATGAAGAAAGTGAGGCTGACAGAACTTATAGTGAATACAGCTAGTAGCAGTGGAGTGATGGATCTGAGGTTTAATCTAAGTTTTCTTAAACTTTATGCATGTTCCCCATCAGTGCCACTCATAGATCTACAGTTATTTTTTGTCACAAAATTTTCATTGAGAATCTCTTTAGAACCACAATTTTATAAGTCTTGTATCAATATTAATTTCCTGTATAATTGGGAAAAGTTCACCTTCATCATCTCCAAATCCAAGCCATCAATGATTGCCCTAAGGTTTTGGATAGAGACCAAAAGAGAAATTATAAATAATGAATAAAATAATTACACTGAACAATTGGAAAAGGCAAGTTTATTTTCTCCTCTTCTCTCCAAAGCTCAGGGTTGTTTTGTTTAGAGTTGTTTAAACTTGTCTTTTTTCTTCACCTCCCATTTATGTCATAACTTACTATAATCAGGATCCTTCCTCACCACTCCACTATAATTGCCATAATAAACATTACATTGACCTTTTAATAGATCATTCAAATCAGAGTAGATGATCTTCAACATATAGTAGGGTTTAACCTTGATAAATCCACTGTGAATTGAAAATATTATAAACTAAAAATACAATCAACACACCTATTGTGCAAAACATTATTGCTTAGCAATACAGTACATTGTAGAGTATGAAATTGTTTATCCTCAGGATCACATAACTGACTGTGACTCCCTGTTGCTCTTCCCCATCACAAGAGATTGTACTGAAATAGCTGAGAAAAGAGCAAAATTCAGAGTTTGAACTATGATTTCTGCTACTGTAAATTGCTTTTGAACTATTGTAAATCCAAAAATATGTTAAATTGAGCCATAGGAAATTGGGAACAGTTGTATTTTCCAGTTCATTTTTTGATCTGCATAAACAACATTCAAAGGCTTTGACAATTCTCCTCCTGAAACTCTTTCTTCTTTTATTTTTTTATAAGTTCTATCCATCATCTTTGAACCATTCCATATCATTCTGTAATGGTCTTAAAGACCCTTAAAAACCCTTCCTGGTCTTAAAGTCCCTTAAAGACCCTTCCTGGTCTTAAAGTTTTATTGTTTTCTATAATTCTACTCTAAATCTTCTTTTCTCTAAAAAACAGTGTTTTTCACCTTTGTCTGAATATTGGAAATTATATTTTAAAAATATAATAGAAACATTTCTGAATGGCAGATTATAGACATTCATAAATCTACTCTTCCATAAAAGTAATAAGAATACTATTAAAAATGATCAAAATAAATATTTTCAGAACTCTGGAAATTAGCCAAAGGCTTTCAAAAATCCAAGGAATATTTACTCAAGAAAAATGGTTGATCCTTGGTAAAAAGAGCAGGCATTATATGTAACATTTCAACCTAAAAATTCTTTCCCTTATTATCTTTGGTGGCCTTCAAACTGAAAGCTTTTTAACCACAAAAACTGTAAAATCTTGCAGCCTAGGAGAATCACTAGAAAAAGAGTGGATTTAGAGTTCTATAAAAGTCCTCTCCTTAGAGAATTACCAATGTTTAGCTCTCTGGCATCTCCATTCAGGGCCTTGTTCTTTGACCCCAGTGACAGCTTACCCAAACCTGATTCAGCATTCTCAGTGTGACTAGCCTTTTCTCCAAGTAATGGGAAGAAAACAATCAATGCCTATTGGTTAAAAGTGTATCTGACTGAGGCAGCTATTATAATTGGACTAAATAAGAGGTTTACCAAGAAATTTAAAAGAAAAACCAGGGAATGGATATTTCATATGGGATATTGAATATATCCAATATATTCCTGGGAATATCAGGCTATGCCCACATGATGGTATGTGTACACTATTAAGCAAGAGCTGAGAACACCTAATTCTTTCACCTGTAGATTACCTTGAGGCTTTTCACAAGCAGGAAATGAAGATAAAGTTTAAGCTACTTGCTAGATAAAAGCAGTTTAATCCCTAAGTCCTGGAAGAATGCAATTCAAACAAATACAAAACCCCTCAGCAAAGTAAAGGAGGTGTATTGGCTGAATGTATTCAAGAAAATTTCTATGAAATTTTGACCACTGAAATAATTAAACAAACATATTGAAGACTGTGCACAACAAAAATTTCACTCTATGAAGTTAGTCTAGGAAATACAATAAATAAACAGCTACAGGCACAAAAATATTACACCCAATAAGAGCAACAAAATCTCAGAATGGAGCTAATTTATGAAGTTGGGAATGTATAGTTTGCAGTAAAGTGCCTAGTTTTTAAGGACAAAAAAAAACTATACAAAACATGTAAAGGAAGAGGAAATTACATCTCTTACAAAGAAAACAGGAACTATATTTAAGGAGTTCTAATATTAGACTTCATTAGTAAAAATAATAATATGATGGCCAAAGAGTTAATGAAAAATTTAAGTACTGAATCTCTCCAAATAGAGAATATCAGCAAATAAAAAGAATCGTTAAAAATCTAAGGAAAAAAACTGAATGGAATTGTATGATTCAGAAAGTACAAAAACTAAAATAAAAATTAGCTAGGTGGATTCAAAATCATTTTTGAAATGGTCCAATTAGGAAATCTGAAGACTGGTCAATTTATATTATTCATTCTCAGGAAAAAGGAAGGAAAATATAGAAAAAGTTAAAAGACTATTTGAAGAAACAATGGTCAGAAAATTCTAAAATTGGATGAAAACCATCAATCCACACACACAAACTTCAAGTAGAATAAACTCAAAGAGATCCACACCCAATCAAAATCATAATCAATCTGTTAAATCCAAGAGCAGAAAGAGAATCTTGAAAACAGCAAAAGAAATGTGTCTCATTATGTACATTGTGCTCAAAGATTAACAGGTGACTACTCATTAGAAACCCCATGGTTGCTAAAAGACAGAAGGATGACATATGCAAAAGTGTGCAAAAAAATATTTTGAGTCAAGAATTCTATATCCTGCAAAATCATCCTGCAAAAAAAAAAATGAAGCAGAAATTAAGACACTCGTAGTAAACAAAAACTGAAAGAATACAGTGATTTGATTTAGAAAAAATACTATAGGAATTTTTTCAGGCTGAAATGAGAAACATAAGACATTAACATAAATGCATAAAAATAAAGAAATCAAAAGCACTGGTAAAATAACTGCAGAGATAAATATTTTTAAAATCTCATTATTATGTAAAATCTAATGTTCTAACAAAAACATATGAGGGGAAAAGAGGCTAGCATAGCATATTTTTAAAAATTCCTTTATCCTAGCTAGCTTTGAAGAACATATTTTTCAAATAGTAATATCTGGAAAAAATTTGTTTTTGTAATTCTTCTTTTCTCTTATATGATTTTAAAAGAAAGTGAATATTGTTTTAGTTCTCTTTATATTTGGAATATTGAACCCTTATGAAATGCATGGTTTGTAAAATATTTTACTCCAAATCCTTTTTATGCAGAAGCTTTTAGTTTGAGGCTTGTCTATCATTGTTTTTGTTGCTTGCGATTTTAAAGTTCTAAACAAAAACGAAAACATCAACATCAACAACAAAACATTGTCCAGATCAATGTCCTGGAGATCCCCCTATGTTTTCTTCTATTAGTTTTACAATTGCAAGTCTTACATTTAATAAGTTGGTTTCGTTACATGTCATGAGATCAGTGTCTAAGTTCATTCTTATGCATGTAGATATCCAGTTTGATCAATGTTGTTTATTAAAGAGATTGTCCATTCTCTGTTGTGTTTTCTTGGAATTCTTGTCAAAAATTCTTGATTAGGGACTGGGGTTATAGCTTAGTGGTAGAGCACTTGCCTGGCACAGGTGAGGCACTGGGTTCGAGTATCAGCACCACATAAAGTAAGTAAATAAAATAAAGGTATTGTGTTCATCTGCAACTGAAAAAAAAATTTAAATTAATTAATTAATTGATTGATCACAAATACTCAGGTTTATTTCTGGGCTCTCTATTCCATCGGTTGAAATGTCTGTATATATAGCTCTATAATATATTTTGAAATCAGAGTTTGATGTTTCCAGGTTTATTCTTTTGCTTAAGGGTACTTTGGCTACTTTCTAGTTCCTTACAAATTTTAGGGTTACATTTTCTATTTTTTGAAAAATATCATTGGAATTTTGATAGGGATTGTGTTGAAACTACAGACTGCTTTAGGTAGTATGGATATTAAAATAATATTAATTATTCCAATTTATTAACATGAGATAACTTCCATTTATTTGAGTCCTCTTTGATTTCTTAAATATCTTTTATAATTTTCATTGTATATAACTTTCATCTCTTTGTTAGATTTACTCCTAAGAATTTTTTTTATGTTATTATTTACTTAATGTCTTTTCTATGCTGTTTATTGTTAGAATATAAAAATGCTACTAATTTTTATATGGTGACTTATAACCTGAAACTTTACTTAATTTGTTTGCCATTTCTCACACTTTTTTTGTGGAGAATTAAGGATTTTCTATGTATAATATCATGTCATCAGATAACAGTTTCATTTCTTTTTCTATATTGATGGTTCTATTTTTCCTCTTGCATAATTGCTCTGATTAGAACTTCTAGTACCATATTTAACAGAAATGATAAGAGTAGCATCTTTGTCCTGTTCCTGATCTTAGAGTAAAAGTGTTCAATTTTTCACCAAGGAGTATAAGGCTAGCAACTCAACAGTCCTAAAACAACCTGATTTTAAAATAGGCAAGGCATCTAAAAAGACATTCCTCAAAATATGCATATGAACAGCTAATTGATAAATAAAAAATAAACATTTCTAAACATTAAGTAAAGGCAATTAGCTATTTCCTTACATTTGTTAGAGTGACCATTACTAAATAGATTACTGATAACCAGTATTGGCAAAAATGTGGAGAAAATGAGATGCTTACCCCTATTGGTAAGAATTTAAATCAGTACATCTATTTTAGAAAACATTATGGATATTTCTCTACAAACTTAAAATAGAATTACCATGTGATCTAGCAATCCCACCTCTGGATTTATATTCAAATAAATTAAAATCAATATGTCAATGAGATATCTACACTGTTTATTGTAGCATTATCCACAATAACCATTTTTTTACATACAATAGAATACTATAACAGCCTTTAAAAAAAGAAAAAAAATACTGTCAATAAAGACAACATAGAAAGAAATAGAGGAAAGTATGCTAAGTGAAATAAGCCAGGAACAGAAAGACAAATACTTCATGATTTCATATGCTGAATCAAAAAAGTCAATCTCATACAGATGTTCAAGAGCATGCCAGTGGTATGTATTCAGTTCTGGTGAAGGCCTCATGTCAGATTTCAGCACACTAGCAGGAGACCATGCAGATGAGATTACATGGTGTAAAAGAAGCAAAAGAGGAAGACCAAGTGGCCAAACTTGTTTTTATAATCATTCACTTCTATATGAGAAGGAGTCCAGTCTGAGAGAATAACTTTGATGCCTTCTGAGGATGATATTTCCATGACCTAACAACCTCCCAATAGGCACAACTTCTTAAATAATGTTCCTCTACTTCCACACCACCTCACTGGTTGATTCCAGCATATGAAACACCCTCAAACCATATTCAAGCCACAGCAGATGGAAGAGAGAAGATGTTAAAGTGTCTAAAGTTTCAGGTAGACTGAAGAAATAAGTTTAGTGATCCATTTCAAAGTATGGTGACCATAGTTCATTATAATAAAATGCAGACTTAAAAGTTGCTTTAAGAAGAGCATTTAAATGTTGTCAATAAAAAAAGTTAGTGGCGGTGAGGTGATTGAGTATGTTTACTTTGATGTAACATTTCTGCAATGTATATATAGATAAGAACATCATACTGAGACAATTCTTAATTTTAAATTATAAAAATTAAAATTTCATAAAACAATAATTATAAAACCATGTGGGTGGGCTTATATTACACAGAGATGCAGTCTGTAAAATAATAAGAACACCAAAGTTAGAAGGGAGACAGAACTGTGCTGTATTAGAATAAATTTCTGTATACTTTTAAAATTAAATTGTTTTTAACAGGAACTAGATTTTTGAAGTTAAGATGTTATCTGTAACTGCAAATCCTTAGAGCAAACCTTAAGATAATATCTATAAAAATAAACAAAGGAATTAAAATCGTACAATTAAAAATATCTATATAACAGAAGAAAAATAATGCAGAAACAAAGGAGCACTACGAAAATAGCACGTAGAAATCCAATTTTACTGGTAATTAAATTAAATATAAACATATTAAATCCTCCAATTAAAAGGTAGAGTTGGCTAAATAGATTGCTTTTTAAAATTCAACTGCATGTTGTCTATAAAAGAAACACTCGCTATTGAAAGATACAAATAGTTGAAAATGAAGCGAAGGAAAAAGATATGCAAATAGCTAATCAAAAGGAGAACAGTACTGACATTTCCAATAGCAGACTAAATAGATTTTAAGACAAAAAAATCATCATTAAAGAAAATGAAAAGGGGCTGAGGTTGTGGCTCAATGGTAGAGCATTTGCCTATGTGTGGGGCACTGGATTCGATTCTCAACACCACATTTAAAAAAAAGATAATGAAAAACATAAAACTTTGTCAAAAGATCAGCAAGAAAATATAAGTTTCTAATAATGTTAAAAACCAAGTAAGCCTATTAGATACCCATAGAAGACTCTAAACAACAGCACTAGAATACAAATTCCTAAAACACAAGATTAAAAACAAACAACTCAATTTTTTAAAAGTAGGCAGAAGATTTAAACCAACATTTCTTTGAAGAGAAAATACAAATGGCCCAAAAGTACATGAAAACATGCTCGATATAATTAGACATTAGGGAAATGCAAATCAAAATCACACTGAGTTACTATTTCCCTCCAACTGTGATGACTAGAATTTTTTTAAAAAGAAAAAAAAATGATAACAAACACTGAGAATGCAGACAAATTGTAACCCTGATGGGTTGTGTTAGAAATGTGAAATGGTGTAGCTGCTTGGGGAAACACTTTGGCAGTTCTTCCAAAAGAGCTCCCATAGATTTAACTGTAGAGTTATCATGAGTCAGCAATTGAAGTATATACCCATGATACTGAAAAAAAATTTTCCATGACAAAAATGTACATAAAGAAAGACTCATGGAAACATTATTGATCATAGCCAAAATTTGGAAGCAACACAAATGTCCATCTACTGATGAATCAATAAAATGTGCATAGTCATGAAAAGGAATCGCACTATTAGGTATAACTGTAATGCACCAATACAATTTATTTTAAAAAGGAATCAAGTATTGATGTCCCAATATGGATGAACCTTGGAAACACTGTGCTAAGAAAAGAAGCCAGATATGAAACCATTTATCTTATAATTCTAAAGATTATGAATTTCCCACAGGAACTGAAAATAATAAGCATCACCAAAGTGAACACTTAAGAAAGATTAATATCTAGTATGTCAATTATATCTCAATAAAGCCATTATAAGATATTTCTATGTGTTTGTCTTTATATACTACAATTAATTATTGTAGAATGTGGCCAAAGACTTGAGAATTTTAAAACCATTTCAAATTATTCCATAGTACAGTCAAGACTGAGATGCACTGGTTTATGCCATTTCTTTGGGAGAATGGTTTAGATAATTTTAGAGCCTTAAGTTATATATAGTATCTGGGTTCATCCTGATAAAATCCAACATGCATTGACTCTGACCCATTTTATTTAAGACCTGGTTTGCCCCCTTCTTCTACTCCCCCTCCAATCCACTGATCCCTCATTTTGCTCATGCATTTACCCATCCTTCACTGGTGCTTTTCACATACACCTATATGTGTAATTCCCTGTGGTTTATTTCTATATGCACATAACATGATTTTGTTAAATTTATTCTGCCTTTCTTCTCCTTTCTCATCCTTTCCACCCTTCTCTTCATCTCCACCTCCTACTCCACTGATTTTCCCTATAACTTTATGATATATGATCCTCCCTTCTTTTACTTATTTCACTCTCGTTTCTACATATGAGAGAAAACATTGATTTACTAGTCTGCCTTATGTCACTTAGTATGATATTCTTCATTTTCACCCATTTACTGACAAATGCCATATATTCACTTTTTATGGCTGAGTAAAACTCCATTGTGTATATATACCACATTTTCTTAATCCGTTTATCTATCGATGGGTATCTGGGTTGATTCCATAATTTGGCTGTTGTGAATTGCTCTAAACATTGGAGTGACTGACTATATTGTGCTGATTTTAGTTCTTTGGGATAAATAACAAGAAGTGGGATAACTAGATGTATTCCTGTTTTATTGAGGAATCTCCTTACTGCTTTTCAGTGTGGTTGTACTGATTTGCAGACCCACCAACAATGTATGTGTTTATGTTTCTCCCTACATCCTCACCAGCATTTATTATTATTCGTGTTCGTGATAATTTCCATTCTGACTAGAGAGAGATAAAAATCTCAATGTTGTTTGGATTTGCATTTCATGATTGCTAGAGATGTTGACTACTTTTCATATGTTTGTTGGCATCTGTGTTTCTTTTTTTGAGAAATGTCTGTTTAGTTCTTTGGGTTAATTATTGATTGGGTTTTTGGTTTTGGTTTTGGTTTTCTGATGTTGTCTTTTTACTTATTCTGGATTTCAATCTCCTATCAGAGAAGCTGGCAACGATTTTCTCAAATACTGTAGGCACTTTCTTTGTGTTCTTTCTTTTTGTTGTTCAAAAGATTTTTAATTTGATAGTATCCCACTTATTCATTCTTGGCTTTATTTCTTGAGGTTTAGGGATCTTACTAAGGAAGCTGGTGCCTTCACCAATATGCTGGAGAGTTGATCCTATGGTTTCTTCTAGTAGTTGAAAAGTTTCTGGTCTGACTCCTAAATTTTTGATCCATTTTGATTTGCTTTTTGTGCATGGTGAGGAATGGAGTTCTTATTTCATTATTCTATATATGGAAGTTCAGTTTCCCTAGAAAAATTTTGCTTAAAATGTTGTTTTTACTCCAGTGTATGTTTTTGGCATCTTTGTCTCTGCATCTTCTATTCTATCCATTGGTCTCCCTGCCTATTTTGATGCCAACACCATATAGTAACAAATTGTTAAAATAGCTCTATTGTATAATATGATGTCTGGTGTTATGAGGCCTCCTGCATTGCTTTTCTTAGAGCTTAGTATTGGTTTGGCTATTCTGGGTCTCTTATTCATCCAAATGAATTTTAGGAGTCTTTTTCTTTTCTAGTTCTGTGAAAATGCCATTGATATTTTGATGGGTACTGCATTGAATGTGTACATTGCTTTTGGCAGTGTGACCATTTTAACAATATTAATTCTGCCTATCCAAGAATATGGGAGGTCCTTCCATCTTCTAATTATTTTTTTCAATTTCTTGCTTCCACATTCTATGATGTTCATGATTTTCATGGTGATCTTTCACCTTCATGGTTAGACTAGTTTCCAAGTATTTTATGTTATTTTTTGAGCACATTTGTGAATGGAATGGTTTTCCTGATTTCTTAGAAAAATCACTGTTGAAGTATAGGAAAGCTATTGATTGGTGAATGTAGATCTTGTATCCTGTTACTTTGCTGAATGTATTTATCAGCTCTAGAAATATTCTGGTGGAGTTTTTTGGGTCTTCTATATATAGGACAATGTCATCAGCAAAAAGGGATAGTTTGACTTCTTTACCTATTAGTACCCCTTTTATTTCCTTCTTTTTCTTGATTCCTTGGCTAGCATTTCAAGAATTATTTTGAAATGGAGTGGTGAGAGTGAGCATCCCTGTTTCATACCTGATATTAGAGGGAAAAAATCATTTTTTTCCCATTTAGTATGATGTTGGCTGTGAATTTGTCATATTTAACCTTTATAATGTTGAGGTAAGATACTTCTATAACTAGTTTCTCCAAGATTTTTAATATAAATGGGTGCTTCATTTTATCTACGACCCTTTCTGTATCTGTTGAGATAATCATATGATTCTTGTCCTTCATTTTATTTATGTGTGAATTACATTTATTGATTTGTGTATGTTGAACCAGTTTTGTGACCCTGAGATGAAACTCATTTGATCATGTTATATCACTTTTTGATGTATTTTTAATACTGTTTGCTAATATTTTATTTAGAATTTTTGTATCTATGTTTATCATGGATTTTGGTCCATAGTTTTCTTTTCTTGATGCATGTATGTCTGATTTTGGTATCAGTGTTATATTGGCTTCATAGAATGTATTTGGGAGTGTTTTCTCCCTTTCAATTTCATGGAATAATTGAGAAAGACTGTTGTTAATTCCTCTTTAAAGGTCTGGTATAATTCAGCTGAGTATATATCTAGTCCTGGGCTTTCCTTTGATTGAAGGCTATGAATTACTGTTTTCAATTTCATTATTTGACGCTGGTCTGTTTAGGTTTTATGTATCTTCCTGATTCAATATGGGCAGGTCATATGTATTTAGAATTTTCCAGGTAATTGGAATATAAATTTTCTAATTGTTTCTAATGCTCCTCTGAATTTCAGAAATGTATGTGATGATATCTCCATTTTCATCTCCAATTTTGTTTATTTATGTCTTCTTTTTTTGTTGTTAGTTTGGCTACAGGTTTATTAATTTTATCTTTTCAAAGAACCAACTCTTCATTGTATTGATCTTGTGTACTATTTTCTTATTCCCAATCTTATTATTTTCAGCTCTGATTTTTATTATTTTCTGTCTTCTACTGATTTTAAAATTGGTTTGCTTTTACTTTTCTAAGGTCTTGAGAATGAACATAAGATTATTTATTTGGAATCTCGCTACTTTTGAAATTTAGGCATTCAATGCTAATAATTTGCTTTTAGAATTGTCTTTATATTGTACCAAAATTTTGAATATACTGTGTCTCCATCCTCATTTGTTTCTGAGAATTTCCTGGTTTCTTCTATGATTCATTCTTCATTTTAAATAGTATTATATATTTATCTGGTTTCTACTATTTTTCTTGCTGTTAACTCTTTTCATTTCATTATGATCTGAAAGAATGCACAAATTATATCAATATTTTTGTACTTGCTAAGACTTATGTGACTAGAATATGTTTTGTTTTTCGGAAAAAGTCCATGACTGTTGAGAGACAAGTAAACTCAACTTTTGCAGGGTGAAATGTTCTGTGGATCTCTATTAGTTCTATTTGATTTATAGTATTAATAAGGTCAGAAATATTTTTATTGACTTTATGTTTGGATGACCTGACTACTAGCAATATGTATGTTGAAATGACCCAATATTATTGTATTGGGGTCTACCTGGAATTTAATGTCTAAAAGTACTTTTTAATGTAATTAGATGCACTGGCATTCGAGACACATATGCTGACTATTGTTGTATCTTCTTGCCAAATTGTTTCCTTTATCAGTATGTAATGGCCTTTTTTTGGTCTCTTCTCATTAATTTTTGCTTAAAATCTGCTTTTTCAAATAGAAGAATAGCTAACCCTGCTTGCTCTTGGACTCCATTTGCATGGAAATTTTTTCTGTCCTTTCCTTCAGCCCATGGGTGTCTTTGTTTAAAAGGTGAGTTTCTTCAAACATCATAGTTGTATTTGTTTTTGATCCATTCTACTATTCTGTGTCTTTTAATTGAGACCATTTATATTCAGCATTATTACGTATATGTATCTAAATGGCTTTTAAACTTGGATGTCCCCTAGAACCATCCAGCAAGTTGTGGACATGTGTCGATCCTGCCCTTAGAATTTTTAAAGTTGATCTGGAATACAATCCATGCAATATAATTTTTTCAATCTTGATTTTTATGTGTAGCAAAATTGAGATACACTGATCTCAGTCATCATGGTACTCTAAATTTTCAACCAAGCTCTTCTACCCAATGACATATTTTGAATGTTTCACATGAATCTCAAACCTAGCCTGTTCAATAATTGTATGCTAATCTCAAACAAAGTCTGTTCAAAATGTAATTCATCTTCTTTCTAAAATTCTACCCTCTACCAATGCACCATCATTTATCTAGAATCCAATTATTAATTTGAAAAGGTCCCTTGAATGTTCCCTCTTCCTCATACTTCACATGCAATCAGTTACTTAGTCCCATTAATATTAGCACTAAACATAAGTCTGAAATATATTCTTTTCTCTCCATCTCTACTGCCTCTGCCTTGATCTTGTGTACTATCTTGTGTATATGCTTGTATACATCTTCTTTCACAAAATTATTATAAAATCACCCTGACTAATCTCAATAATTTCATACTTGATCTCTCTCAATTAATTCCCCAGACTGCATGGTAGAGAATTCCACAATGTAAATCGGATTATGCCAATCCTCAGTTTAAAAATCCTTCCCTGGCCTTTAAGCATTTTCTGAATGCAATTCAAACATTTAGACTGCATATTAATTAACTGTTACCATCTAATTTTGCATTCTTATCATTCATCAGTTCTTCACTCATATCTCATCACCGTGTCTCCTGGTGATGGGAAACTGCTTTCACTGTTTCCAAAGTGCTTTACTCACATACCTTTCAAAGCTGTACACAACGCCATTCACATATATAGATGCATTGTCCCCAAACACACACTGAAACTCTGACTCAGCCTTCAAGAATTATTTCTGAGGTTAATCTTTTCTGAAAAGATTTCCTGGATACCCTTGTATACATTAATTTTACCCCCTCATGTTTTCCTATATGATCGAAGGCATTTTTATACTACAGAAATTTTTACTCTTGCAAATTATTTATTTTTTTGTAAAACTGATGGCTCTCTGGGGCAGAAATTGTAACCTCAGCACTGAGTAGGGAATCCACATACAGTAAGGACTTGAAAACCTAAAGTATGAAATAGAAAAATGGTTAGCCTATTTGATTTTTTCAAATTGTATACAACAGCATTGGAATATACTCATCAGTTATCTTAACTTTTTAAATTATAAAACAGAATGCACAGTTGTATGAATGTATAATTACATGATGTGTGTATGTGTACATATTTCATTTAAGTGTATATATTATTTGTGTGTATATATATTCATATATACACATATACATATTCATACAGATAGATATTCATAAGACTTGACTTAAATATGATGCAAAATTGATACTCATTCAATAGAAACCACACTTCAAGTTTTGAGTTTTGATCTTTTCAAGACTATATGCAATATGGTTCTTTCTCTTGTGGTACTTAGAAATGAAAAGATGCTGCTCATCATCAGTCAGTCATAAAACCAAGAGAGGAAACAACTAATAATCTATGGTTTACTGTGTTGCCACGCTATAATGTTTAGTAGGTTAGGTGTATTAAGTGCATTTTTGGTTTAAAATAATTTCATCATATATTGGGTTTATCAGGACATAACCCTCTTGTAAGTAGAGGAAAATCTATATAGTATATATAAATAAAGGGAAGAAGTAACATAGAAGTAAAAAAAATATTAAGTGGTTCTCTACAACATGAGTATGTAGACGATTGTTTACTTTTTAGGCTTTTCTGGTTGTCTATGTGAATTTGTATTATTTTACAATACAAATAATTTTTAAGGGATAAGCTTATTTAATTTGTCCCTACTGATTCTATTTGCCAGTTTCACTCCTATATGAACCAAAGAAAACACATTTTACTCTAATGTCAAATTAGACACAAAAATCCACTGACAGGTGGAAACTACCAAGAAAATCAAGATTCTGAGGCTGCTGGTTTTGGTAGAATTTTTGGAAGATACAAATCAGGAAGTTTAATCCTTTATTCTTCCCTCTCTTTTGCAATCCCTAAAGAATATATGAAAATAAAATCAATTTATAGTGGAATAGAAAGTAAATTAAATGCATATTTTGAATTTCTAATGTTTTCAGTCATTATGATCACCATGTACAAGTTATTGTTAATTACTTTTATGTATCTTAATGCAGAAGAAGATGTTTTAAAAGGGAAAAAATGAGAGACATTTACATGGTTATTTCTTAACCGATGCTATGTATGAGAAATTCACATTTAATGAAATGAAAAGGCTACATTAAGATTCAAATATATACTTAAGAATAAATATTTTACTTTAGTTTACACATTGTCTACTCAGAAACTATAATTATATCTTCACAGTAACAAAGTTTGATTGAGAAAAATGTTCCTTATTAAAGCAGTTAAAATTACACTGCAGATAACATAAGGTCCAGGTACAATCTTAGAGTGAGATGTACTATTTTCCAGATTACATTATTAATCTAACTAAAATGTATGAAAATTAAGTCTGAACTTTATAAACTTCATTATATTTCTATTGAGAAATATTTCATGTTTATACAATTTAGAAGGCATTAAAAAACTATTACTTCACTTTTCTTTTCTAAAACCATGATTTCCAAACAACTTTAGATTAGGGATTGAACAATCTAAGCAAAGCAAACCAGATCTAAAAATATATCCCTTTTATTTAATCATCTTAAACCATAGCTTAGTTGTCTACATGCTCCTTCTGAATATTTCCAAGGGCAGAAACAAAGGTTAAATTCAGAAATTTATCAAAAGTGTAGATCAAATAAAGTCAGATCAGGGAATAGAGATAATGCAAGGAAACAGGAAATTAAGGCACAAAGGAACAATTTAGAACTTAAATAAGAGGAGCTAGAAATAGAAAGGACAGTAGGTCTTGCCTTCTAGATAATGGGAGGATCCCTTACATATTTGTATGAGTATAAACCTCAGGGTTTTTAAAGTATCCTTGGCCTCCCTGCTTCCTCATTCCTACCTGCCCCTTGTAACCATTCCCAGCCTAATCTCTAATTAGGACATATTTTATCTCTGTTCTCCCCACTTCCATGCTGTCCATACTATTTAGAAATTGGATTGATTCATTTATATTGGATATGATGGAGACTTGCTTAAATGAAAACTAGAGGACTTAATATCCAGAAATATTTATGTTGGATAACTAGATCTATAGGTCTCTACATCTTATTTCTTTCCACTTCTCTAACTTATGCTTTGTGATTTGAAAATATGAGAGTTCCAGAATCTTCCTAAAATGCACAATAATAAATGCCCTTATTTGTATATGATTGGTTTCCCTCATACCAACCTGAGCCCAAAAATAAGCATACTTACTAATCATTGTAATAAAATCTTATGGCCATATTTCTGAAGATAAAATAACAATAACAAAAAACATAGTATTCCAAAATTGTGATGAAACTGCCATGAACAAAATGTTCTTGTTTATACCTGTAAAAAAATTTTAAGAAGCTCTTTTAGAAATCTAATGTACTCATCACTTCACTAATACATTCCTTAGATTGGTTTCTTAGAGACAGAAAAACTGAGGGAACGAAAGAAGGAAAAAAAAATCAAGGTGCTGAGATTACAAAGTGAAGACTTGGAAGTATAGGAAAAGAAAGCCACTTCTCAGCAAAAGAAACAATCAATGAGGTGAATAGAGAGCCTAATTTTGGGACCAAATTTTTACCACATGCACATCAGACAGGGAACTAATCTTTAGGATAAGAACTGAAAAATCTTAACACCAAAAAAACAAATAACCCAATCAATAAGTGGGCCAAGGAACCAAACAGACACTTCTCAGAAGAGGATATACAATCAATCAATAAATACATGAAAAAATGTTCACATCTCTAGCAATTAGAAAAAAGCAAATGAAAACTACTCTAAGATTTCATCTCACACCAGTCAGAATGGCAGCTATCAAGAATACAAACAACAAAAAGTGTTGGCAAGGATGTGGGGGGAAAGGCACACTCATACATTGCTGATGGAACTGAAAATTAGTGCAGTCAATATGGAAAGCAGTATGGAGAATCCTTGGAAAACTGGGAATGAAACCACCATTTGACCCAGCTATCCCACTCCTTGATCTATACCCAAAGGATTTAAAAACAGCATACTACAGGGACACAGCCACATCAATGTTTATAGCAGCACAATTCACAATAGCTAAACTATGGAGCCAACCTAGTTGCCCTCCAGTAGACTAATGGGTAAAGAAACTGTGGTATATATACACAATGGGATATTATTCAGCATTAAAAGAGAATAAAATCATGGCATTTGCAGATAAATGGATGGAGTTGGAGAATATAATGCTAAGTGAAGTTAGCCTATCCCAAAACACCAAATTCTGTTTGTTTTCTGTGATTTAAGCATGCTGATTTTTAATGGGATTGGGGGTAGGGGACATGGGAGGATTAGATGAACTCTAGATAGGGAAAAGGGAAGATTGGAAAAGGGCAGGGGTATAAGGGTAGGAAAGATGGTGGAATGAGATTGACATCATACCCTAAGTACATGTATGAAGACACAAATGGTGTAACTCTATTTTGTGTACAAATAGAGATATGAAAAATTGTGTGCTGCATGTGTAATATGAAATGTAATGCATTCTGTTGCCATATATAACAATTAAAATTTTTAAAAAAGAATAGCTTTAGTTTCTAGTTTCAACTCTCTTATGTAATATCAAAGGGCAACTTAGTTCAGTTTTTTAAATGTCTAAAATTAAATTCATTAAAAATGCAAAAAAAAACTAATGAGACAATTTAGAGTTCTCTAAAAACTTTGACTACATGTAAATAAAGAGTATTAGCATTTTCTTACAGAGATATACTAATTTGTAGATGTGGGTGGTTTGTGTATATTGGATTTAATGAGGTTTACTAACTTTTAAGTAAGTCAATTTCTTTTGAAAAAAAGTAAGTATTATTCATTCAGAAAAGTACACAGATTAGAGTATCACTTAATAAATTAGCAAATATAGATACACTTTTTGAAATATCTACAAGGTCAAAATACAGAACATTTCAAGACCTGAAGTTTCATATTATCTCAGTTCCAATTACTCAGTCTCCTTCCATTGTCCTGACATCTAGCATTAGAGATAAGTTGTACCTTATTTACACCTCTATAAATTGTGTTATACAATATATGCTTTTTTGGGCTTAATTCCTTTTCTTCAATGTAACTTTTGAGATTGATTTCTATTATATGTAGTAATACTTTGTCATTTTATTGCTCTGTATGCAAATGTATGTGGATTTATAATTTATTTATCCATTTTATTGTTGATGAATAATATGTTGCTTCTAGTCTTGAACTAATGAAAATAATATTGCTATGGATTTTCTCTTAAATGTCTTTTTGGTGCAACTATGTATATTTCCCTTAAAATTAAACATCAAACATTTGGGTTATAGAGTTTGCAAGTGCTCAAATTTAGAAGGATATATTGCAGTGTTTTTTCTCCTCTCATCTTAAACAACAACAACAAAAAAAAACACCAGATGTTTCTCTCTAAAGAATTCTGGTTGTTCGGTATACTTGTCAAGACTTGGTAATACTAGTCTTTCTCTTTTTAGTCATTCTGATGAGTGTATAATAGAAATTCATTACTATTTTACTTGTATTTTCCTGAATTGCATCAGTTTTATCTATCTTTCTAGGAATTATATTCTATTTTTTTGGTAGAATACTTCTTTTTAACAATAAAGAATAAACCTATATTTATGAGGACATCTTTCTTGTCTTTTTCTTTGGGTGAAGGATTTTAATCGTCAAAGATTCAGTAACATGATGCACAACTGTTGTCATATTTAGTTAAATTCTCTACTGGAAGATGGTTTCTGTCAAATGTTTTGAAAGCATATTTGAAAAATAAGTGAGAAATTATTTCAAGGTGTCTATAGTAAGAAGGAAAAATATCTTTGAAACTCTCACTTATCATGCCTTATCAAACACTCCTTAGTGTAGCTTCCCTGCTTCCTCAAATCACTTTTCTAATGACACAAGAAATAAAAGATAAAAATAAATGCATAACATCACTTGAAAGCTAGGAGGTATACTACCACAAACCAGAAAAGCAAAGAGTTCCTGGAAGATACTATTAACCAAGTAGGAACAGATTGACAATGAAACCTAAGAAAACTGAGGAGCTATATAAATCCCTCAAAGATAAAGGGAAACTCAAAATAAATGAGTTTTTCAAACACTAAATTGCACAAACAGTGGGGCCTTGGAAATCGAACAGGCTATGAGGAGCTGTCCAGGTAATTAATTAAAAAATGATAAAACAGTTGTACCAGTAATCATCCTTATTCCAAATTAGTGCATCTCATATTTGCACCCAAGATGACGGTGTCAAGTACAGTGATACAGAACGAAAATTGCATGCCCAGACTGAAGTTCTGGGTCAACAAGTTGAGCAATATATCAAGAAAAAACTATCCATTCATTATAAAGGGAATTCACTGGATATTTGATCCTCTCATCAAACAATTGACATGAAATAGGAAGAAGAGTAGATCCTTCTGAGCCCATATTTAAAAGAAAAGTCTTTTCAGAACCTGAGAGCTATAAAGAAAATAATGATGAGAGGATTTTAGTGACTTATAGTCTTATTCCCTTGCTTGTAAAACCTGTGCCCATGCTTTAGATAACCACATAATTTTTTTTTCCCAACCCAGGTCACTTCTGAGTGTGATCAAGGATAATGTTAAGAATTTTGCCTGAATAAAAGGCTGACACTATCACTATATAAAGTGATCACAGATAAGTGGTCATGCCTATGGATGCTACCACTCCTCTACAGAAATGGGTAGAGAAGACCTATTGCTATGTGTTTGATGATTAGGTGTTTGCTGATAAACAGGACAATATGAAGCTTCTGATTTTAAAAAAGTAAGAAATAAATGTAAAAAATACAACTTTTAAGATAATCAGAGAGAACTGGATGTGAATTTTGTAATTAGACTATCTTAAATAATTACTGTTATTTTTGTTGGTTATGTTGTTTTGCAGTTATAATTTTTAAAATTCTTATCTGTTAGACTTACATGAAAATTATTTATAAATGAAATTACATGAATACAGGATTTATTTTAAAATAGACTAGTTAAGAATTGGAGTAGGGAGAAAAGAAGCAATGATGGTAGATAAAACTAAATTGCCAACATATTTGTATTTTGTTGTAATGGAGTAATAAGTATATAGAACTTTTTTATATTTTTATGTCTACATGTATATATGTTTTAAAATTCCCAGAATACAATTATCAATACAAGGATTTTATTTTTTATTTAAACCCCAAAAGATAAAACAGTACATGAAGAAGATGATAGCCACAAACTTTTCACAAACTTTGGGAAAACAGAATGAATAAATGATTTAGAGATTCCAAAAAACTCAATCCTAAACCAGCAGTGAGTGTCTAAAATATAATTCAATTTGTTCCATCCACTCTCCAAAAACCCATGAATAGAGAAGGGAGGTGTTACAGGTAGGAGTGCAAGTGAATGTGAGCTAAGAATAAGAAAACTGGCTGAAAGGCTATTGGAGAAGCAATTAAACTTCAAGATTTTCTCTTCCTCAGGGCACGGTGAGCATGCCTGTAATCCCAGTGGTTTGGGCGGAGACAAGAAGATCCAAAGTTCAAAGCCAGCCACCGCAATTTATCAAGGGACTAAGCAATTCATTATTATTCTATTTAAAATTATGCTATAACTATGTAATAGGCATGGGAATTTGCTGTATGAGAGTGGTATGTATGTATGTGAGCAGAAGGATGAAAATCCTGTGTTGCATTGGTGAGGATGTAGAATATCAAAGAGAGCAAAATTTCTCTCTTCTGCAGTGAAAACTCAATAAATAGTACCTAAAATTCAAAGAAATGGTAATAGAAATATGTCTTGTCCTTTGGGTCTCATTTCCTACTTCGGCACAAAAGATGAACACCTCATGAAAAGGCTTTAAAAAGCAGATCAATTGAGAATATTTATTTGGCTTTAATTTTGGAGGTGTGACTATGATAGCAATGGTCAAGGTTCTTGATATAATTATTCTGGACTGGTTTCCCTCATCTATAGTCTTAGAGGGTCTGCAGAGGTGGTGGGAGGACAATCGTCACTGGCAGGTATGTGTTTCCTTATCCAACTCCCTCAACACATTTAGATCAAGGAAGAGTGCCTATTCACCTGGCATGAATGGAGACAATGCAGTCCTCTCCTGCTGAATTTAGTATTGAGACTGAAATACCCTCGGCTTGATATGCTCTGTTTTCCTGTAGAAAGATCATGATCTCAGGGCCTATGCTCATGAAGTGGTCATCTTCCCTACTGTGTTGACTGAATAACAAAAGTTAGTGTGCAACATAAAAAGAAAACAGATGCACAGAGAGATAATGGCCATGGTTCTTAGAACTTTTCAGTTCCTGATCTTGAGAAGCTCCTCTTTCAATTATAAACTACCTCCATTTTTTGAGCCTCAGAGTTCTGTCAAAACTATGCCTGAATGCAAGAAGGCAGCTTGATTCTTTCCTTTGCACCTAAAAATACACACTCCTTAGGTAGTTAGAGGGAAAGACCTCAACTAGAATCTCTTTACTTGGGCACTTAGATTTTTCTGACAGCTGTGTAGGTCAAAGAATAGGCCTCTGGCCCTTCTTTTAAAAAGCACAGAATACTCTGTCCAGGGAGCACTGTGGAACTAAGAGAAGGGTTAGACTGGAACTGGATGATGTCATCACAGTGTATCTTCTATCTCACTACGGGTCACTTACTCACAGCACAAAGGTTTTAAAGGACGTGGGGGGAAAACACCTACTCTCTCTAACATTTATTTTTTAGTGGAAGAAACTAACGCTAATGATCTGTTCTCCCAGCTCTACAGAAGTCTCTGGAATCCTTTTGCTGACAGTGTCATTGCAGGTTTATGGCATTCCACTCTCCTGGAAGACAGAAGGAAAGTCAAATGCTTTATACCACCAAGAGGACATAGGTTAATAAAGAAAAATGACTAATCGATATTTGTGAGCAACATATTGAAGCAAAGACAGTCTACATTAGCTCCAGAGTGTAAACCGCTTTGTAGAGAGAGCACTTCTGAATCCACTCCGTCATTCTTGATTTAGCAAATGTGAGCTTTTCTTCTTTCTCAGCTAACAGCCAAAATAATTAACACAGAGTTTACATGTACTAGGAAAGTGCTGTGTTGAGAAAAAAAGAGAAATTGTACAAACCCTGTGGCCAAGCAGTTTGCTGCCAGAAATAGAACTGTGAACATCAGTCTGATTGGAAATGCTGTTCTGTGGAGTAAAGGTGACTGAGGCTCAGAAATCAGCTCAACATTTTCCATATTCACACCCTATACAAGGTTCTTAGAGTGTTTCATCAAGACTTCTTAACATTAAGGAATGAACTAAAACAAAAAAGAAATATTTAAGGCATTTTCTTGGACACTCCCCATCCTAAATTTATATTAAAGTTCAATATTTTCAGTTTCTTATACATTTGTTTGCCTTTATGGAAAGGGCCCATAAGAACACATAGTTCTTCATGATTGCATTAAATGGCCAGAGGCCCTACGGAAAAGTAAATGACTGTTCCTGTGTCAGCAACTAGTGAAGAACAGAAGACAGCATCAAAGCCAGTCTTCCTGGCTCCTAACTAGTGGCCCTTCTACCCCAAGGTACTTCAGATAAAGACTTTTGAAAGAGTCCCAGTACCATAATGGGAGTAATGTCACACATGAGAAAACTGGTGGTCTCAAAAGAATCCCAACTTCCTTCTTGTAAGCAAGCAACTGATCAGATTATAAAAGCTTTTTAAGAAGTACAAATGTGTTAACTTTGAGCAAGTGTATCCCTGAAGAAGTAAAAAAGAAATGACACAAGTAAAATCAGGTGGATTCATGTGTAAATTTTACCCTCTGGACTCTAAATATCTTGATCATTTTCAAAAAAAAGAAAAAAAATCAAGCTTCTTGTCACCACAATTGAACTGCAACTCCATTACTGAATCAATACTCCTGTTAGCACATATTCCTTCTGGAGTAGCCTTGCTGCACAAATTAAAACAGTTTTAGGAGGAGGGGAGGGGTAATTCTGGGAAACTTGGGACAGAGAAATGACCTCAAAACAGAATTTGTGTAATAGATATAACCAGGGCTGGTTGGGTGGGGATATGATATAAGGAGGTGGAGCTGCTTATATTAGAATGAATTTTTTAATGAAATAAGGATATGGACATTTTAACTTCAAGGCAAAGAATAAAATGATCAAATAGATCGTTTTCCCAAATAAATACTGTTATGCTACATTTTCATGGCCAATAGCACTCCATTTGTAGGTGTTACTCGTCTCAAAAAACCAATTTGGCTTATCTGTTTTCTCCTCCTTACATATATCTCAAAAACTGTAACAGATTCAGGGAAATAGATGACCCAGTCACAAAAATGCTGCTTCTCCAGGGACTTGCCTTTAAATTGACCTTGAGCTTCACAAAAAAAAAAAAAAAAAAAAAAAAAAAGCATTTGTGTACCTCAGGGAAGTATTAAATCTGGAAAAAAAAATGAACTAAAAAAGAAGGGATAGGTAGAGTTGGCCAAAGCCAATAAATCCTCATTTAGACAGCCAAACCAATAGATAAGAATACAGAGTCCTCATTAAGCTGCTGATTCCTTATGGGCCATAAGTAGTTACAGGAAATGTCTGTTCAGATTAATATCACACCATCATCAGTCTTTTACAAGAAATTTTAAAAATGTGAATTTGTCTAACTTTTATATAGCTTCTTGTTTCTGCTCTTTTAATTTAGAAGATTTTTTTTTAATCAAAGAGAAATAAGAAGTAACAGCCTAAGGTTCAGTCAAGTAGTACACGATTTAAGGAAAACTGTATTGTTTACTACGAATTTTAATGGACTCGAATATCATCTTTTTTCTAATTTCTTGGTCTCCAGAGATGAAAACCACAAAGCTATGTGGTAATATTAATGGGATTATGGAATATCGATGAATAAACTGATTGAAATTAATTTCTATATGATTTGTGGCATAAATAAAAAAAACTATTGCTATCATAGAAGGGAAATTTCCATAATTAATATTCAATAGCTTTGTGGAAGGTGTGCCTGTTTCTAAGTTTTCCAACTGCCACCTACTCATGCTATTTTAAAAGTTACATAAAGAAAAAGCAAAGAAAAGCTATGGCTGAAAATTTGATTTTGCTATGCCAACCTGAAATAAACTTATAACTAGACAGAGATATAATGATTACAGCTTAAACTTTTCTAGTACTCTCTATGTGCTGTGGAGAGAGAGGCAGGTTAAATATGGCTACAAACTCTGATAATTCTCTCACATAGAGGTGAAATCCTGAATCTAGGCAGGTTTTCTAACTGCTTTGACCAATCGAATATGGTTCAAGTGTCTCTGTGTTATTTTCTGGACCTAGTCTTTAAGAAGCTGTCAGCTTCTTATCTCTTTTTCTTAGAAACCTTTTTCTGGGAACCACAAAAGAAATATAATTATCCTGAGAGAACTTGGTGAAGAGTTCACATGCAGGAGCCAAGGTCAACCATCCTGGCCATCCAGTTATCCTACCACATGCCAGACAAGAGAGTGAAGCCACTTGGACTCTCAAGTAGCTCATCTCCCAGTTAATCACTACCAAAAGTGATTTCGGATGATGAAACACAAGACTGAAGTAGAACTTCCTCATTAAACTCTGCCTATGATTCTAATCTTGACAATTATGTATATGGGGCAGGGTGGCACACACCTGTAATCCCAACAAATTAGAAGGCTGAGCAGGAGGATCACACATTCAAGGCCAGCCTCAGCAATTTAGTGAGGCTGTAAGCAACTTAATAAGACCTGTCTCAAAATCACAAATAAAAAGGGCTGGGAATATAGCACAGTGGTAAAGTACCCCTGGGTTCGATCCCCAGTAACAAAATAAACAACAACAACAACAAAAAAAAAAAAATCAAAGAATTCAGAGACCCTTGTAGTAGCATAAAATAGCTGCTTTTCAAAGCCACCAAGTTATGGGAAGGACATCAGAAAATGTAAGGTGCAAGGCCTTTATATGTATCATCCTCCTAACTATCTTACCTCTTACCATGTGAGTAATTCAATTTTTCACATTTTTATAAACTGAAAGAAACTGAAAGTTAATGAGATCAAATAACTTGACCACAGTCACATTGTTAGTAAAGACAAAGCAAGGATTTAAGCTCAAGCAATTGGATGCCAGAATCTACATTCTTAGCTATGGTATGTTCTCCGTCAATTCTGAGAAAGGTGAAATAATCAATAAATATTTATGAAGTTTGTCAAATATTATAGAGCACTGATAGGTATCATATAGAAGAGGCATGTCCACAGATATGAGCATAACAATTCAATCTAATAAGAGAGAATTGTTCCCTGATCCCTACCATCCTTCAAGTGTCCCACCTCTTCTCCAGTCACCCCTATTTCATCTCTTCAGTTATTGCTTTTGTGACACTTGGCTCGTCTGAAATCACCTTGTTCTGTTACCACTTAGCCGCTTACTGCCTTTCTTCCACCAAGGTAAACTCAGGGAAGGTGGTTTGCCTTGGTTTAACATGCTTGTGGTATACTTCATTTTATTTTATTCAGTTAAAAGTGGTGAACCAAATGTTGCTGACATCTCATCCTCCCAGCCTTTGGGGCCGTTGGCATTGAAGTTCTAAAGGCATTCAAGCTAAAATACTTAAATGTGAGAAGAAGAGCACAGAAGGAATCACTCCTTCCCATGGAAGGCCTGCCATTTGAGCTGGAGTAAATGTCCTTAATTTAAGCTCAGTGATTGAGATTCATGGGATCTACATGCCCTATAAAATATAAAACATGTATCTCTGAATTTCTGTACTTTCGTCTTGAGAATAGAGCCATAGCTTATATTATATTATTAAAAGAATTTGAGGGGCTGGGGTTGTGGCTCAAGTGGTAGCGCGCTCACCTGGCATGCACAGGGTGCTGGGTTCGATCCTCAGCACCACATAAAAATAAAATAAAGATGTTGTGTCCACTGAAAACTAAAAAATAAATATTAAAAAATTCTCTCTGTCTCTCTCTCTCTGAAAAAAAAAAAAAGAATTTGAAATAAAAAGTTTGGAGAGACATTTTCTTAAATTGGTTTCTCAACCTTTTTTTCACTACCAACAATCAAAAAAGAATTTTTTTTCATCTATAAGTTACCCAACACACAAAGGAAAAAAAATTGGAGACAAAAGATTTATGAAAAAATATTTTCTCTATTTTCATCTAGTGAAATTTTATATTTTAAAAATGCTGGTCTTGACCCACAAAATTAACTTCACAACTCACTAGTGACGATTGAGTCACATGTCCACCAATTTCTGATAAATTGTTAGGATCAATTGAGAGGGGAAGGTATGGAATCTTAGCAAACAAATGGAGATATATATTGGAGTGGGGGGGCAGATGTGAGCTTGTGAATGTTCCAATCGTACTGTGTAGTAGCTAATTGCCCACACCATATAAGTTTCATTTTCAGAAAATGAAGGGAAGTGTAAAACAAGTTAGGACATTGTGAGTGTGGATATGCATATCCATTTGTGTGCCCTGGGCTTCATTGGGGGCAGAGTGAAGAGGGTGAGGAGTAGGATTGTTTCATCTTTCACAAAGGAAGTTCTTTGAAGCACATATCCTGTGGTGAATCTACAAATTACCTACAGAACTTCACACAGCATCCTGTGGGTTCACTGAATGGGGAGGCAGCCTGTACAAGCAAAAGATCACTGCACTCTGAATCAAAAGAAGTGGGTTGGAGTCCTAGTTCTACTACTAGGGCAAGTTGCACACTCTTTGAGCTTCAACTCCTTATTCTCTAAAATGATCAAAATAAAGGAACTCTGTCTACCCCAAGGGTTAAGGTGAAGAACAAATGAAACAATGACTAGATAGACTTAAGGATTCTTAGATTTCCTCTAAAACTTTATCCCACTAGTTAAGAAGAGTTCCAATTAATCCAGCATTTATTTACAAATAATCTATATTTATTCAGTAAATGCCTTTTTACAGACTAATAACTGTACAGCTGCCTTAATTTCCATTTCAGTCATTTTCACTTGCAGACTGTCCTCTTTTTCTTATAGCTCATCCACTCTGTCTACTCAAGAGAGAACTTTAATTTCTTCAAAATCTTACTAGCAACTAGCAGCACCTTGGGATGGTGAGAAATGGAGTTGCTTAATGAGATGGAATGAAAGCAGTAGAAAAGAGAATTAATGACACAGGAAGCTTTGATGTGGTGGAAAAATCTAGACTTTGGAGACAGAAAAACCACTATTCAAACCCCAGAACCTTAATTCGCTATCTTTGTGTTATAAGCTGAGTAATCTCTGCAAATTCATGTGTTGAATTTCTTACTTCCAAAACTTTGGAATATAACTCTATTTAGAGACAAGGTTTTAAAAGAGGTAATAAAAATTTAAAAGGCCATTTGGGTGGGACCTAATCTAATATAATGGTAATAAGACTTCTTATAAGAAGAGGAGATTATGACACAGACAGGTGAGATAGGAGGAACACAGAAGACAAAGAGAAAATACAATCTTCTGCAAGCCTAGGAAACAGGAATCAGAACAGACCAATTCTGCTGACATCTTTATCTCAGACTTTTGACCTCCAAAATTGTAAGAAAGTATATCTGTTATTTAAGCCAATCAGTCTGTTACTTTATTATGGCATCCAAGTAAACTAGTAACTATGTAAGCTTCAGTGTGTCCTATGAACTAAAGTTGATTAAAATGTTCATCATAAATTGTTAAAGAATTTGTTTTATTTTTTATTTTTTAACATGACAGAAGGAAGAAGAATTTGTTATAAACAAAGTAGGGCAAAGCAGTTTTAAATTTTTAGAAATATGGGCTGAATTCTTCCATGGAAAAAAGAATAGTAACCTCATATCCATTGCTTAAGTGCTCTTGTTTGTTCCAGTCTTGTTTAAATATCTTTCTTGTGTTCTTTGTTAAGCATATTTTATAGTAATAGAGAATTTTTGTGAAAGAAAAATAATGGCAGAAGTAAATTATAACTTGATTTTGCAGATGGCCTCACAATATTGACCCTGGGGAATTTCAGAAAGAAATTAAGTCTTAAATTAAGAATTTCAGAAAGAAATTAAGACCTTAAGTCTTGGGTATGGACAATCAGGGCTTCCAGAAAAAATTCCCACAACACTTTGCAGAAGAAGATATTAGGATAAAAAGTTATATCATACAACTAGGAACCCAGTTTCTTTTGGCTTCCAAATTTTAAGAAATGCTTCTAAAAGGTATATTTTTTTAAATAAAATTATTTTGGACTTCTTATGACAGGTCCCAGCTTACATATAATCATAAAGGCCCTGAGAAAAAATTTTCCCATGTAGATGAAAGAACAGCATATATAACGTCAATAAATATTGATACAGGGGCTGGAGTTGTAGCTCACAGGTAGAACATTTGCCTTGCATGCATGAGGCCCTGGGTTTCATCATTAGCACCACATAAAAATAAGTAAATAAAAATAAATATATTTTGTCCATCTACAACTAGAAAAAATTTTTTTTAAAATATTGATACAGGTATAGAGACAGAAGCATTAACACTGCCAAGATGGCACAAACTAAAGAAGCTAATGAAGATGGGTGAGTTGGGAAAACTTTGAGCAAAGTCATGTTTTTATAGAGACATAATGACGAATAGGAGTGACCAGGAAAATTCTGGGAGAGTGCTGAGGGTGAAACAGTGCCTGTGAAGGTGAAACAAGTCCGCATAGACAGACCACCCTGACCCTGGGTTGGAGTGAGAAGGAGGAGGTGTAAAGGGTGAAGCTGGAGAAGTTGGTGCTGGGAGTTAGAAAGATAGTATGTGATGGATCAACTCCTACAGAACTTTGCAGACCTGAATTTTACGTGGAGGAGCAATATGACTCGATATGCATTTTTAAAAGATCATTCTGGCTACTATGTTAATTGAATGGAAGTCAGAAAGGAAAGAAAAGCCATTATTGCAGGGGACTAAATGAAGGAGTGACTTGAACTAGCAAGTTGACTCTGGATATGGAGCTAAGTGGACTATTTGAGTTATATATTGCAGGTAGAATCATTGAGAATGGTGGTAATATAAGCATGAGGTGAAAGGATAGCCAATCTACATGAGGGATAGAATATGTTCACCACACAGATTCATGGTGAGCATTAAATAAGACAGTATGCATCCATGCTCATAGGAAGCAGTATATATAAGCTGTTACTAAAAATATAAATACAATGATAAGCACTTTAAAAATGATTTGCAGTCATTTTAA
Organism: Ictidomys tridecemlineatus; assembly: GCF_052094955.1. Lineage (NCBI taxonomy): Eukaryota > Metazoa > Chordata > Mammalia > Rodentia > Sciuridae > Ictidomys > Ictidomys tridecemlineatus. Next base: position 190,106,996 of record NC_135479.1, on the reverse strand, counting down.
ATTGCCCAAAAGTAAGTATTATGGTTTAGATATTGTTTGTCTCCTAAATTGGAAGTTTTGTCCCTACTGTGGCAGTGTTGAGAAGGTAAACCTTTAAGAAGTGGGGTCTAGTAGAGATCATGGGGCTTCACTCTTAGCAGAAATTAATTCCAATCTCTAGAAAGCGGATTCCATTTCTTGTGACTAGATTAATTTTCACAAGATCAGGTTTTAGAAAGTGAGGCTACCCAGTGTGCTTGGCCCCTTCTACATAAAATCAGTTACTTTCTGCTTCTCTACTGTGTCATGATGCAGCCAGGGGGACCTCACTAGATGGTACCACACTGTTTGAACTTTGCTATCACCAGAATCATGTGCTAAATAAAACTCTTTTCCTTATAAAGTACTCAGTCTTAGATATATAGATGTGTGTATGTATAATATATATTTATATATATATATATATATAACAGCAACACAAAACAAAGCAAGATAGTAAATATCTATATACTGGCTTGGAATTAAAGAAATTGAGGAGTATAATTGGCTAAATTTGAACCCTCAAAAATCTTCCCTTAGATGTATACATGTCTTTGAAGATATTCTGACTTCTCATTTACTTGGAATGACTGTCTCATAACAATATCACATCAACCTCAAAGTGGATGTGAAATGCTCAGAGTTCTGAATGCCTACTTGAGATCCAAAGAAATAATAGTAAACAGGGATGAAAACTTTCATTAAAGACTCACCTTCATTAAACTAATTCAAAGCATCCAGGAAGTGGATGCATTCCTTATAGTTCAAACAAATGAACTCCATTGAAGGATTTTAGTAATCAAACTCCTTGCTTTAAAACATGATGTAAATCTGAGAAAAGAAATGTAGTTTTTTGGATAACAAATACATGACCTTTTGTTCAGATGTCATTTTCACAATATGACTACAGGAATAACAGGAGAGGTAGAAAGTCAGAGAAACCAATGAGCTCTATTTCATCTTGAAGAAAGGAAAGGGCAAATTGCAAGAGTGCTATGCAGGAGACAGAAATTCAGATCTCTCCTGGACATTCATCCAAATCTTCACCTTATCACCAGCAACTTCTGACTGTTTCCTCAAGCAAAATACACATTGAAGGATAATTTTTTCCCCCTTAGGTTTCTGGAAGAGTCTTTCATCTCATGCCAGCCTTATTGTTTTTAAGGTTTTGGTCACTAGCCAAGAAGGAAGTACCAGTACTTCAGATGAATCCAGACTCAAGCCACAGTAATAAGACAGAATTTCTCAAAGGTGGTGGCAGATAGGTCTACAAATAACACTATTAACCCTAAGTACAGAGGACTTGTAGAATTTTCTAAAACATAAACTCACTGCATTACCCCACCTGTATGCCTGATTTTCATTTATTCATTTTAATTATGCAACAAATAATTGGTTATTGTTTATAATATCCTTCTGGGGTGTATCAATGCTTTTTTCCCTAGTGTAATTCAATATCATGAAATTATCTCAATAACTTTTCTCTCTACTTACTTTGTTTCCTAGTTTTCAAGGATGTCTTACTGTATGACAGCTTTGAATGCATAATTGCTATTACTATTTTTTAAAAGAAGAAAAGTCTGGATTCTAGTGAGTTTTTCCGCTTACTAGTAAAATGGCCTCCTAACAATCCATAGCATAAGAAGCCTTAAACTCCTTTACTGCCATTGGTTATCAGCCATTCTGAGGATGCAAGAATACTAGATGAGTCTATACTAGCCACATATTGTCCTAGTGCTCCCTAGGAAGGTGTGCAGGGGACACATAAGCTCTTCTGACACCTTCTAATGTAGAAAAGGGAATAAAGATCCAATGGGGGATGGATGGTCTTCCCTTGGGATGATAATGGCCTTCCCAGGAAGGATGCTTATTTGTAAATACAATTGAATGTCCCTCTGTCACAATACACCTTGGGTACCTCCCATCTCTGAAGCAAACCCCTATTTATTTCTACATACTTTGTGCCTGTCCCAGAGGATGCTCTCAAAAACACAGGTTAGATTAAACTGAATCAGTTTAAAAGGGGAATACTATGCACATTTGACTTTCTATTTTCCACCAGTTTGATAAATTGGCAGCTCATGTGCTGGTTATTTTTAGGTGTTCTCAGCTTAGAGTGGCAAAAGGAATGTATTTGATAGGGTACTTCTGTTTCCAGATTGTTGGATCTTGGTTACAGGAGAGACTGGCAACAAGCAAAAACAATAGTAAGGATGGTATGGGGAAGAGGAATCCCTCTTTACAGTAATGAGTCCCTGAATTATAATTTACTTAAAACTAGAAATGATAGAAATGAAGTCATGGAGTAGAAACATGTATTCATTCACAATCCTGGAATATTCTGAGAGAATCATCATAGGTTCAGAAATCAAGCAACTCAAGTTTCTGTTATTGCATTTTAAAACTTTCTTTCATGAAATCTCTGCTTTTTACTTTCTTGATTCAGACATATATACATGTTTAAAATGAAGAATTGTATTTAATATGAGTCAGGACTTTTGATCCCAAGTCTGTAATTCTTGGATTGACAAAAGTAAATTCAAAGCTGGCAGTGGAAATGGCCTACCATAGTAAAAGCCACAGGGCAAGAACCCACTTGCAGAAGAACAGTATGAATGACAGTCTTAGGGCTGCAAGGAGCCGATGACAGGAAAGTGGCGGCAGGGTAGATATGTGAGAGGCCATGTGCCTCTTCCTGAAAAAAGAATTGTTGTGGATTTTGGGATCCAGGGCTTACAGTGAATGCTTTGTTGTTACAATGGTTAATTTTGTCATTAACATGAATACAAATCACATTCCCAAACTAAGAATATTGGTTATACAAGTAACAGAGGCCTTCCTATAGAACCCCACTGATGTCTTTTGCATGATAAATATTAAACAGCTCAAATAGATTTAAACTATTAAATTTGAATTAGTGACTTCCAACAATAGTAACATCAATGTCCACTAGTAATTTGGATGACATTCTGTCTCACCATCTCCTCCCCTGACTTAATTTCTTTATCCCTTCCTTCTTTATTTCTTAATCTTGTATTCTGTCTACTCTGAGTATTTCCATCAATACACTGTACCATAATCAAAGCCCAATGTTGAAGAGCAAAGGAAGAGTTGTCAAAGGACCTATGTACTAGGCCCAAGTTCTGCCATTGGGTACTGATATGGTTAGCTATATTTGTTAATCCTTAAACAACTTCTGAAGTCATTTGAGCCTCCACTTTTCATCTGTGAAATGGAGGTAAGAAATTATTTTCTGCCCACAGTATAAGACTGTAGGATCAAATTAAATATGTATATGAAATTGTTTTATAAACTGTAAAGTGCTATAAAATATTCTTGATTTTATACTTGTGGTCAAGAAGTATGGATTCTTATCTAGAATAAATATGGAATGAAAATATGAAGTGATTAGTTTGAAGTATAAAGATAAAAGCCAAAAAATTGTGGGAACTAAATCAAAATTATGATAACATCAGCAATGTTTAATGTGATCCTATTTACGCTACTGCTGAAGTATAGAGATAGGATGGCATTTGAATTTTGAATAATTGTCAGTATATTGTTGATTTAATACCCAAAGTTTGTTTGCCTAACAAATACCACAGATGCTAAGCTAATTTTGAGAAACTATAATACCACCTTCCTGTGACCCCCAATCTCTTCCCCCATGCTTTAGATTTAATTTTCTATTCATTATGCATTGCTTTCAAGGTTATAAGGAAAGAAATAGAAAATATGAGTCAATAATGAATGTTCTTGCTAGAAAAATAAACACTGAATTGAATGATTTTGAATAAGAGCATCACATGTTAAATCAAGTGTGGTAATTTTTTTTTTGCCCTACATGGCATTTTAAAAGCCCTCAGCATTCAGGTTGGACTTTTCTTACAGTATGCTAAGGAGCTAGAAGACATCAAAGAACAGCAACCAAGCTGAAAAGTTAATAAAGTTGTACAAATGGGGCAATTTCAGTTATGAGAAAAACAAAACAACTAGTAAGATAAAAGGTCAAGGGAAGATAGATAGAAAATTTAAATTTAGAATCATCTTACATAGCAAGCAGAGGATAAAATTTCAAGCATTAACGATCTTATTAGTAGGACCTATTGTTACAAAAGTAGATATGCAGAGATGTGTCAATTATCCAGTTACATCTGAGTGTGAAAAGGCCCCATTTTTTAAGAACTAACTTGAGGATCATAACTGTAATCATCTACAAAGCCAACTTTCTTGATATTCTCATGTTACCTCCATTCTTTCTTTTTAAAACAAGAATGGCAGAAATAAAGATGCAAATATCCTGAATGCCATCCCTCAACACTCATAAAATACTGAGGTATAAATAGTGTAAAATAAAGTTAGCCATTACAGAATAAACAATTTTTATTTTATTGTTAGATTATTCTAAATCTCATAGAAATGTAACCCCTATGGTATTGTAAACAGTAACGCCCCAAATTATGACTGCTGGGAGATTACTTAATGATGTTTCATCTGGAATATCATGACTTCCATGTTTCTACACAGTGGGGAATTTATTTTCACGTTGGACTCCACGCAGGAAGTGTTTATTCCTTCCAAAGAAGATGTAAAGTTGTCCCTCCCTACCCAATGCTGCTGAGGTTGCTGCTACCACAGAGAACAGTTGCCAAATAGAACATAGATCCAGATGGAAGACTGGCACAGGAGAGAAGTGTCACAGCATCACATGGCCACAGAAAGCATTTGGTGAGGTTCTGAACAAAATCAAGTGTTCCAAAGAAAATCAGATGAGGAAAATTCAGTGCTTTATGCGCTCAGGTTAAAGATATAAACATAAAATAAAAGGTAATGATTAAAAGAAGTAGGTAACAGGAATTTTATGAAGACCACTTGGGATAAGAGAAATACAGGGTACACATTAAAAAGAATCTAGTGCAGACCAATTGTATTTTCTCAGCTGACATAAAATTATTGCTAATTCCTCAGAAAGAAATAACTTGGAAGTATGTGATAGATACTTCTAAATGCCTATAATTTAGGAATAGAAAAAGATAATTTTATAAACATCATATGTATGTATTTATTTATCAGAAATAGGAAATATTAAAAGGTAACATACTAAAAGAATCCTCAGTAAAGCTGGGAACAAGACAAGTATGACAGACACCAATAGTTTGGAAAGCTTAACATTCAATAATTTTGGAAGAGTTCACTAAATGATTAAATTTTAGAAGAGACAAAACTATTATCATGGTTTAATTTAACATAGTATAGTTTTGTGACTGTAATAAAAATAAAACTATAGTAAATTTTGAACTATTAAGTAAGTTCTATAAAGTGACTCTCTATAAGCAAATGTACAGAAATCGATGTTTTATTTATGAATCAAAAAAATGTAAGATGAAAAACAAAATGGAAAAAAAAATCCAATTTACTAGCATAAAAATTTGGTAATACCTATGTATGCTTTTAACAGGAAAACAATAAGAACTATATGAAGAAATCTAAATGCTTTGCAAAAGTACATTTAGGGAAAAGCAAAACATTTCCCAAGATGGGAACTTCATGTTGATATAAATTCTTTCCCAATTATTAGATAAACTAAATGGTATCTCAAACAAAAGCTTGACATATTTTTTTTCTTTTTGAAATCTGACAAGTATACACAAAAGCTAAGAAATTTTTGAAAAAGAATAATGAGAAGCTATGTGGCCTGCCAAATATTTAAATGTATTTCCTTGTTATTGTGAATAGAAATACATAAATAGACAAATAGGTCAGTGGACTAGAATAAAGTTCAGAAAATAAAGCAAGTAAATATTGGAATATATAAATGATAAGTATGACAATTCATATCCATGGGGAAAGGATGTTTTATTCAGTAAGTAGTATTAAGACAATTAATTGTCTTATGAAAAAGAATAGTTGGATCCTTGTATCACACTTATACCACAATAAATGACAGAACACTTACAATGGAAATGTGAAAACAACAAAATTATAATCACACTAGAAAGAAATATTAGAGAAAAACTTTATAATGAAATCAATAGAAGCAGAAATAACAATAAATAGCACTCTTCATATATCAGATTGGTAAATTAAAATATTCTCTTAAATTTTTGATGGGAGTACAAATTGTCAAAATATGTGCACACTTTAAAACCAGTGATTCTAAGAATCAATGTTAGAAATATTTAGTCAAAATTTTGGAAACAAGAATCTACCAAAGAGTAATTAAGCAAAATATAATATAGTTATAGAATGAAATATAGTGCAGTGATTATAAAGAATGAGGTAAATAATCTGACCGTATGTCCTGGGTATACTGTAAATGACAAAAACACTCTCTACTATTCTGTGCACTGGTTCTATTAACAGGACTTGTGGGTCACTACAAGGAGAGCATCCAGATTGACTGACTCTGTGACCTTTAACCCCAAAGTATCATGTCCCTACCGTTTTAGTAAGGTTTGTCCCCTAGAATGCATCATATTTGGGACAAAGAGGAACAGGCAAAGTACTTAAGTTGCATGATAACCTAGACGCAGGGCCGGAATACCAGTTGATGAGACAATCCTTCTATCCCTTCACCCTAACTGAAAGCAATGTGAAGTGTAAGTCCTTGACAGATGATTCCACCTTTCCTCTGAAGCAGGCTACTGACAGTTTAGCAAGACTCCCTCAATTTCATAGACAAGTTTGGATGAAAGCCAACATCATGAGAATGAAAACACAAAAGGAACTGATTCTAGAGTAAATAAGCATTTAGAAAAGATATTTAAAATAAAATGCAATTACCCCCAAGGTGATGCAGGTAGGTATTTCATCTAAGAAAAATGGATAGAAGATTGTGAAACATAGTAATGTCTATTTGTTAAAATTAAACAAAACAGAAATAAACCTTAATATATGGCCTGAATAGTCATGGCTGAAGAGAAAAACAATTAGAAGATGATAGAAAAATTGTCCCAGAACTGATCACAAATTGATAAAATTTAAAAATAGAAAAAGAATCAGAGAGAGGGGAAGATAATGTTGAGAGGACAACATCATCCTAATATAATTTCCAGAAGAAAACACTACAAGGAATAAGAAGGAAGCCACTGAATTAAAAAAAAATCTCAAAGGTATAATCACAAAATAATTGAGAGTGATTACAATGAAGTGGAATTGAAAAGGGATGGGAGGAGGGAAAGAGTATTTTTTAGTGATTAAATATGCTGAGATTTTAAGTGTTTAAAATGTTTTATGTAACAAAAACTCTCTCTATAGATAGATATAATCAAATAATCATTCCTGTAAATATTCTATCTTCACGCACATGAAGATAGAAGAGTTATTCACAGAAAAAATGTATTTATTAACTTGTAAAATCTTTAAAAATCCCTACAATTATCTTTTAAATTGTACCCAGATCTGGGAGACCTGGCTGTCTATCAGAATCACTAGTCTATCCAACAAAGGAAACAAACCAAGTAAGGAGAACCCCTTAGAAAATCCTATCTTAATGACATTACTCTATCCTATACCATCAATTAAATAAATACATCACCATAATTCTCTCTCTGTCTCTCTGGATTTTCAGCAAAACAGGTGACTTTAACACAAAGAATTTGCTTCAACCAGCTTTAGCACTTTTGTTTCGTTTAGTGATGATCTCAAAAAAAGATGTGATATGAAGGCCCAAGTCGTCATACCAAGAAGTCGAACCATGAAGAGATTATCTGGATGACTCATAGAGAACTTGTGCTTATCATCTTGGGCACTGAGTTCAAAAGATTAATTTGTAAATATACCACAACCATTTCCTGGTTCTTTTTAAATGTTAGAGCTGTAGTATTATCTTAAATGAAGGATGAGAATCTCATCTTCTTTTCAGTTAGCCACAAGTCCCCTTCAGACAAAGATTAGTAAGGAGGGCTTCCCCTTTGCTCTGAAGAATAAGACTTGCATGGTACATTGTTGAAGGGGAATCCGGGAGGGTCCATGTAATTTCACCTGTCACTTTCACCACTTTCAATCTGCTTTGGAATTGTATTTTGGGGTTCCCAAATTACATATAAGCATTCTTAACTCATGTGAAAATATAGGAATACCACCGTTTCCCATATCTATTTTCTGAGAGATAGAGAAAACCAAACAAGTTCCTTGAAAATATCACCTATGAAGGAAATGGTGCCATGATGCAGGGGACAGAGTAGACTGAAGCAGCAGAATTAACACAAGCAGTGCTGACAAGTGAGGCAGATGAGCACTGAGGACAGACAACATCCTCTTAAATTTTGCATAGAAGGGGAAGTTTGACTTTTCAATAGTAAATAGAAAAAAGCTTAAACAGGAAAAAATAAAAATCTAGAAGCTTAAGTGTGCTATAACGTGCAATTTTTAAAATTATTTCATGAAATAATACACACAAAAAAAATGGAGCCAATAATCACAAAAAGTCTGCAGATAGAAGAATCCCAGGTAAGAATGAATTATTTCCCAAGTTATTTCAAAAGCAGTTTCTTAGCACTGGCAATTCCTTGATCTCACAGCTTGTTGAAAGAAATGTCTGAATTAATGCATGCATGAGCAGCAAATCTCCCTGATTTTCCACAGAGTTGCCTCACATCTCTGATTTTCTTCTGTTATAAAGATATTATAAAGAAGTGATATTCACTCTACCAACATTGCCAAAATGAAATAAAAACAAACAAAATCAAATAATGGCAATCTTGAAGTGATGCGAAATCTGAAAGTGTTTTGTTTCCTCTATTTCCCTTAAAGAGCTCTAAAGCCACAGTTCTGCCATTGTTAGGTTTTAGGGGTGAGGTATTAGAGGATTGGCCCTTTCAGAGGGAAAACCAATGGTCTATGCTGCTGATCCTCTGCAGGCAATGGAGCACTGTGAAGCTCTACTCTCTAGAAAGCACTTCTTTGGTAATTTTCAAGACCTAATTTCTTGATCTGGCCATAGAGTTAAGCAAATGTGTGTGTTCTTCAGAGTTCTTCAGAGTTAGAATTACTATCCACAGGGAATCTGGCTCTCCCTGCTCCTTTCAAGTCTTATAGTATATTTTTGAGGTAGAACATTTGGGATATTTCCCATATAAAATTTCATGTATCTCAGAAAGATCTCTAACTTATTTAAAGGCAGCTGTGACAAGAAAAAAGAAGGAGGAGGAGGAGGAGGAGGAGGAGGAGGAGGAAGAAAAAGAAGAAACAGTCTTAGTCTCCTTTGTGATATTTGTAATATTTGCCCATCTGAATGTTGGGTATTGTACCCTATCACTCATCAGGAATTCAGCATTTTTTCCCTCATTTTGTCATCATTTCAAAGACTGATTTTATATTTATCATTAACACTTAAGTATAAATTACTGAATCATTGTAACTGTTTCTGAAGAATTTTCATTTGAGCATTGCTTCTAATTGGGTAAAAAATTACTTTGTCCTTCATAAATTAATTTCAAGCTTCATATAAAACATGGAGATGATTATGAATTCTCATTATATTTCATGATTTTTCTCTTGCCTGAAAGGGAAAACAAATCAAGCCTAATTTGCCTATGGCAGTAACCAAAAGAGTTTGGAATTGATTGAGAGCAAAATATTGTGGGTCTAGGAACTGTGCATCCTTCTAGAGATTTAGCGCCCTGAATCCACCAGTTCAAGTTCCATTCTTCCTGCTCATTGCTTCTTTTCCCCTATTTTCAGCCATTTGTTCTCTTGATTCTTATCATTTTCTTTTTTAAGAATTTAATGTCTCAAAAATCACAACTTGTTTATCCTGTCTGTGATTTCTTCCCTTCTCAGTTTACCTACCTCCCCTAGAGAAAATACCATATTTTCATGACCTAGAAGTTGTTTTCTGAAACCTATCAATGTACAAACATCTGTACTGAAACCTGAGTATATAAAATGTTCAGGAAGATTTGAGAATGAAAACTGTCACAGGAAGATGAGAATACTAATGGTCTCAAACCTGAAAAGTAAAATATTCAAAAATATTTCTCCTCCCTTTCTTACATCCCAGTACATTGAAGAGCTATGGGATAATCTAGTACAGAGGGAGCAAATTTCAGAGCAGGGAACAAGAGGCTAGAACTGAGAGAAATTATTTAGCTAAGTAGATGCATCCATATTAAAACTCTGATTGAATCTATTGCTAAAATGAGACTGTTTTGAGTATGAAAGTGATTGGAGTTCTATTTTAATCAAGAAAGAATAGGAAAGTTCTAAATTCAAGATGTCATATATCATAAAAAATAGAATCAGTGGGAGAAAAGATATCCATGTTATATTCAGCAAGCATGTTATGAACATCAGCACACCACAGTCTGGAATAAGTTGTATTTAGTTTTTTTTGTTTGTTTAAGTGAAACAATATTAGAAGTAGAATTGTGCATATTAAGTAAGATAGAAATGGCACTGATATTTCTGTCCTTCAGTTTGTTGTTGGTTTGGGACAATGTAAATGAAATCCTGAGACTAATGCATTAGTATGGTGAATGATAAGTCAAAAAAATCCTCAGTACAATAATTAGTGAAATACTAATTTAAATTAAAGCTCTATGAAAGAGAAAAATACAAAATCAATGTCAGCCCCCTTTACTGACTAATGTCCAGTCCAGGGTGGAGCTAGCATTGTGCCAAAGGGGGAAAGTCCCTACAGAGCTGCTCTAGACTTAGATGAGAACAGGGAAAGTTTTCAGGCATCAGAGAATGACCATCACACATTTTTAATGAATCACAGAACAGCATTAATAAAAGGCCTGGGTGCTGTTTGTTTTCTTTCTCTAAAACCAGTGGTTTCTTAGGTAATCACTTTTATCTCATAAAATAAAATTACCAGAGTTCACACTGGTTTTTGATGATTTTAAAACATGTCAGCAAGTTCTTTAATGTTATTTCCATTAAAAGGTAGAGTGTTAACTCTCCCCACATCTTGTGTTTGTACTAACCTTAGTGACTTTTAAATAACAGAATCAAAAATAACTGCATGAATTTTAAGGCTAGGTGAGAAAAAGATAAAAGCAACTCATAATTGGCTTTTTCTGTCATGGAACATATATGCTGTGGAGCTCTGAGCCACCATGTAAGAATTCCAGTGACCCTAAAGCCACTGTGTTGGAGGAAAACAGATCTCAAGGTGACAGAGAAGAGGCTGAAAAGTCCCTCAGATCTTCTGTTGTTTGAATTTCCCCATCCCAGGAGCAATAGGTAAGCGAGTAAGACATCAGATGATTCTGGACCTGCTCACCATCTGACTGCAACCACCTGAGGGCCTCAAGCGACAACCCAGGCAACCATAGATCCACCAGAGATAACAATAATGATTCTAATAATAATAGTAATAATAATACATGTGTTCTTTTTAAAGTCAAAACATGTTTTATTGAGATGGTTTTTTACATATGAATAAATAATTGGAACATTGCTATTTAGCAGTGGTTTACAAAGAGCTATAAAAATAATCATCTGGTATATAGAAAAAAACACATAGAAATGCATTATATTTGTTACTGAGTCATCTTAATACTTATTGCAAAGTATGATCCATAAACTACCCCAAATTAATTTAGAAATGAATAACTATAATTTGTACATATACAAATAAACATGTAGTTAGGGTGCTTCTCACAGTATATTACCAATCATTATATACAATAAAAATATGTGGACACCACTGGTGTGATTGAAACAAACTTCAACCTGGAGTCTTAATTTAAGACTATTCAAATCTTGATCCTGCCCTACTGGCTTTCTGACATGGAGCACATTTTTGTACTTATTAGTTTTCCCATCTATAAAATGAGAATTAATAGTCATCACCTTTACAATGGCAGACTTCTAAGAAAAAAAGTAAAAAAAATAAAATATCCTACCAAATTACATTTTCCTAAAACTTACCATTTTTGGAAAAAGCTTTGTGATATATTGGGAAACAGGGAAGGCTGCATGATAGCATTTTGATTTTTTAAAGACAAAATTCAAATTAATTTTATTTTGAAAAGCTAAGTAGTATTCGTTAGTATAATGAATATTATACTAATGAATATTATATTATCCCTAACTACATCTTAGATACACTTTAACCCTTGTCTCATATTACTATTAGTAGTCAGCTCAAGATGTTGTCATAGTCCTTCTGTTTTAAGTTTGATTTAATATTTTTAAAAATACACTTAAAAAATAAGCTTAATATTTACAGAAAAGCTGAGAAGATAATACATAGAATTTCTATGTACCTCATGCCCAGTTTCTCCTGTTTTTAACATGGTTCATGTTATAATTAATGAACTAATATGGACATGTTTATAACTAAAGTCCATAATTTGCCCAGATTTCCTTGATTTGAACTTCCTCCTTTTTCTGATATAGTGTCTCATCCAGGGTTATTAGTTGCTATGTCTGTCACCTTTGTTTCCTATGTCCTATGACAGTTTCTTAGATCTCGTTTTACTTGATGACCTTGATAGCTTTGAGGAGTGCTGGTCAGGTATTTTATAGCTTGCACCTCGAATAACAGTTGGTATATGTCTTTTTCATGATCATAATGGGGTTATTGGACTTAGGGGTTTGGAATATTACAGAAGTACCACTTTATCACAGCAATATCAGGGATACATACAATCAACATGGTTGATGACTGTTATTATTGACCTTGATAACCATGCTGAGTTAACTTTCATGAGGATTCTTCACTTTGAAGTTACTCCTTTTTTCCCCTTTCCATATTGCACTTTTTAAAAGGAAGTCACTATGTTCTGCCCATACCTAAGTGAGTATTTATGCTTCACTCCTCAAGAGGAGAACAACTACATAAACTATTTGGAATTTCTATATATGGAACATTTGTCCCATCTCCTCCAATTTTTACTTTTTAATAGTTTATTATATTGACATGGTTTCATGGATATTTATTTCCTACTCTGGGTTACTATATAGGACAATTTTATTTTCTTGATCAGAATACTAGCTTTGACTATTACAAGCTTTTTTAGTTTGCTTTTGTATCTCCTTTTACACTCTCATCAATATGAATTTTATTTGTGAGCTTTTCCTTAATTTCTGGCACTACGAGATAGTCCAGGCTCATTCTATTTCCTGCTCAGTTCTAGAATTAATCATTTCTCTAAGGAACCATGATTGTAATAAGTTTTTGATTCCTTTGTGAAAACATGCATGTATAGTTAACCTACAATAAAACAAACACATTGAGTTTTTTATAATTTATCATCATTACATGAAGATGGTTAAATGGTTAGGATCTCATAGGACATGTACTTAGAAACATAATGAGATCGATATTTGGAAACTAAATGGTGATATTTGAAGAGATTAATTGTAAAGACTATCAATACCAGTAATAATCAGAGAAAAGGAAAAGGTCAGAAAAATCTATACTTTAATCCTTAAGCAATGGTTCTGCAGTAAAACACCAAATATATTAACAAAGAAGTCTACACAAAAGCTGAGTGAGAAAAGTTTTATAATGCATAGTTCTGGGATCCTGTACTGTCATCTGGTGGGATTCCAACAATTTGTAGGAAGTATCTAAAAGCAGATAAATATAAATAAATAGGACATAAAAAGTTCCTTCAGACCACTCCAGAATTATCAGCATTATCTGCATCTACTTTTGACTCTAAAAAGAGGAAAGTCATATTTAAAAACCAACAGAATTTACAGATTCAAAAGGACATTAGCAGTGATCTAGCATATATTAGCTTTCTAGGACTTCTACAATCTTACAGATTGGGTGGTTTAAAAGAATATATTTATTTTCTCACAGTATTGGGGGATAGATATCCAAGATCTAGTTTTAGCAAATTTGGTTTCTTCTAAGGCTTCTCTTTGTGGCTTGAGGCAGCCACCTTTTCAGGGTCTTCATATGGTCTTTCTTCTATATGTGTATCTCCCTGGTGGTGGTCTATGTACAAATTTTCTATTATCTTGACATCAATCAGATTGATCACAACTGATTGGAACACACTGAACAGCCTCATTTTGAACTTAGAATTTGCCTTTTTAAATGCCCTATCACTAAATATAGTCAGATTCTGAAGGACTGAAGACTAGAGCTTCAACATACTGATTTAGGGGGAACACAATTTATCATGTAGTCCCACTCATCATTTTAAGAAGAGAGAACCAAAACTCAGTGAAGTAAACTTATTTATCTATGATTAGATACATTTGAGATTGAAAGTTTCCCAGGATAAGTTTTCTCTTCATTGCATTTTATCAAGAAGAAATTATTCTAGCATTAAAAGATCCCCAAACAAATTATAGCTCAAGACATGAAAAATTCCTTGAAGTAATTTGTGCTAGAAAATATGATCAGATCCAAGAAAAGTTAATTTACAGAAAATTCAAGGAATAGTCTATTCTCATAATATCTTTTTGCTTATTTAAAGATATTCAGTATGAAAAAAACTCCAGAATATTGAAGCATTCAGAAAATAATATATACCATTCATGCAATTATAATAGATTAGGATATATTATATAATTACTTCATTTTAAATAAAAATTTGTATATACTCAAAATACCAATGCCTATAACTTATGATCTACTATTCTGAGCTTAGTGTATATTATTCTTATGAATATTTTTTAATTGTACTACATATGTATATGTTCATTAACAATATATGATATTATAGTGTTTTAAATTTTACATAAGTATTATCACACTATATCTTACATTTTATTCAATAGTATATTTATGATATATGCATATGCTAACATATGTTGACATATTCATTTATTTTATTTAAGGAATTATATTATGTTGTATAAAAAGAACACAAAGTTTATATCCTTATTTGGTAACAAGTTTTTTTCTATATTTTCTCTATTGTAAAAAGTCTATATTTGAACATTTTTTTTCAAAATATTTAGGAAAATGTTTTATGAAGATAGCAGAAGATTATTGGTTGAAGGATATGTATATCTTCAATTTTGCTTGAAATGAATATTACTCACCCAAGTATACCAGCATATACACCTACCAGCAATATTTCAGAATTCCTAGCAAATGTTATCTTTTCAAGACTTTTATTACCTGACTATTTTTTACCCATCTGATATGTGTGAAATGATATTGCATTTTTGCTTAATTTGTACTTCCCTAATTAGTAGTCAGCTTTCTAAATACCTATTGGGCATTGAGATTTCCTTGCCTAAAAAGCTCCCATTTATGCAGTTTACCCATTTTGCCCATTGTTTTAGAATAGTTTGAAGGTATTTGTCTTTGACTTTTAATCCAATGTATAGTCTAGATTTAGATTCTTTGTCAGTAATATGGGTCTCACATGTAATCACTCCTTTGCTACTTTCCTCTTCACTTTTTAAAATTTTTTTTATTGTATACATATGTGTATATAAATATGTAATTAATCACGGTGTACAATATGTTTTTCTGGTTTCCTTACACATAGTTAAATGGTTATTATAATCAAGCAAATTATTACATTCATCATCTCACAGATGTAATTTTTTTCATTGATTAATGACCTAAAATTTACTCTCGGTAAATTTCCAGTTTACAATAGAATATTATTAACTATAATTATCATTTGCACAATAAATCTCAGACTTATTCACTGTACAAACTTATTAGTTGTGCATAAGTACAACATCACACCCTCTTACCTTCATTTTCCTGTTTCTTTTTCCTTTCTACTGGCCCATGGTAACTACTACACTTCTAAATTTTTATGTCTTTTGAATATTTTAGATTTCCCCATATAAGTGAGATCATGCAGTATCATCTTTTCCAGGTTTGGCTTAGTCACTATGCATAATGTTCAACAACCTCATCCTTGTTGTTACAGAAGGCAGAATGTTCTTCCTTTTTATGAATGAACTATATCTATATATATATAGATATCTATATACATAGATACATCTATATATACGATATCATAATATATATCATATATATCTCCTTATTCATTCATCTGTTGATAGACACTTAGGTTGTTTCAAAAACTTGACTATTATGAATAATATTGTAATGAACATGGGAGTGCAAACATCTTTATAAATGGATGATGTCATTCCTTTGGGTATAAATCCAGAAAAGCGATGGAATATCATAACATAGTTCTATTTTTAATTTTTTTATTGATTTTATTATTTTTTAAAAATACACAACAACAGTGGAATGCATTACAATTCTTATTACACATATAGAACACAATTTTTCTTATCTCTGTATATAAAGTATGTTCACACCAATTTATGCCATTATACATGTACTTTTTTTGCAGTACAATTCTTAATACACATATATACCACAATTTTTCATATCTCTGTTTGTATATAAGGTATGTTGACACCCAATTCAAGTACTTCATACATGTACATTGTATAATGATGACCATCACATTCCACCATGTTTGCTAATCCCCTTCCCTCTCCCTTTCCCCTCCCACCCCTCTTCCCTATCTAGAATTAATCTAAGCCTCCCATGCTCTCTCTCCCTACCACTGAGTCACATTATTTTCCATAATGTACTATACCAACAGGGCATAAGATCTCCCTTTTTTTTTACGCCCTCAACACTTGATATTTCTTTTCTTTGGGGCAATTATAAGAGGTATGAGGTGATAACTCATAATCATTTTGATCTAAATATCCCTGAAAATTAGTGAAAAACACCTTTTTATGTACTTCATGTCAATTTTTATGTTCTCTTAGGAGAAATGTCTCAGTTCCTTTGTTGATTTTTAATCAGGTTATTTGCGTTTGTTATTGAGTTGTGTGAGTTCCTTATATAGGTTGAATATTAACCCCTTATCAGATATGATTTGCCAATATTTTCAATATTGGCTATCATTTCAGCCATACCTGCCAGAGACTTTCTTTATTCTTTTTTTTCCCCATTATTTTTCTCTTTTCTCCTCTGACTGGATAATTTCAAATGGCTTGCCTTCATGCTCACAGGTTCTTTCTTTTGCTTGATCAAGTCTGCTGTTTGCACTGTTTTACATTTTTTCATTTCATTCATTATATTCTTCAGCTCTAGAAAATATTTAAATGATTTCTTTTTCTTCATTGAATATTTTGTTCATATTGATTTCCTGATTTCATTGGTGTATATATCTATATTCTCTTGTTTTTCATTCAGCTTTCTTAAAAAACAACTTTTTATTTCTTTTCAGGCAATTTGTACAAATTGACCCTCAAGAAATTGTGCACCATTGAACAAGCCAATGTATCTATTATGGGAGCATTAGAAGGACAAGAGAGAGAAAGGCAATGTCATAGTCCATTTCCTTTTGCTATTATTAAAGACCAGACTGAAAAATTTGTAGAGTAGAGAAATATTTAGCTCATGATTCTGGAGGCTAGCAAATTCTAGCTTGAGAAGACAAATCTAGGAAAGTCCTCCTGCTTGCCTTTTCCCTCTTTGGGGAATCCCTCCTGGCTCCAAACTGATTCTGAATGGGGAAGAAAGTGGCATGAGCAAGTATTTCCTACTCTTTCCCAAGCTGTTATCCTTAATTCATGTGCCCCATAGTGTTTCTGTTACTCCTTTGCTCTATAGCTATCTTTCAGCTATTTATTTTTCAGAATATAGTTGTTTATTCACCGTATTTGTTGTTTTTCTGAGACCGACAATTATAGGGACTTCCTAGTCCACCATTGTGCTGATGTCATCTTTGTCTTTTCACTTTTTAAATTAACCTAAATTGAGTTTTTAATTAACTTCTTCTTGACATCAATTACATATGATAGATAAAAGTTAGTAATTGGTAAGTGTATAGCTCAATTAATTTTTACATACTTATATACCTGTGTAGATAAGATACCACACTGATCAATATTTTGTCAAAGCAAAAGTTACTTGTAAGATTAGCTAGTATTTTTACTCTAGCATAATAGATTATTTTTCCTGCATTTTTGGTCCAGTTTGTGCCCTTATAACAGAATATCAGAGAATGGATAATATATAAAGCAAAGAAATTTACTATTCCCTGGTCAGGAGGCTGGAAAATCCAAGATGGGAGTACCTACAGGTTCAGATTCCTGTGAGGGATGTTTACAATATGGCAATTTGATTGCTGTTCTACAGAAGGGAGGAACACAGTGTCCTTCCCTGGCAGAAGACAGAAGGCCAAAGGGGACAAACTTCCTGTCAAATGCTTTAACAGTTTAAACACCTTTGAAAAGGTCCCAATCCCAATACTGTTGCCTTGGTGATTAAGTTTTTAACACATGCATTTTGCCAGGGGACCATAGCAATTTTGTAAAGATTTGTGTAAATTTCATATGCATAGAAAATATACAGTATTCACCAATGTGTTTGGCTTCTATTGCTCAGCATTTTGTAAGATTCATCCATGTTGTGAGGACAAGTGGTTCAATCTTTACCACTTTTATTTTCATGTTGGTGAACAACAGTTTGTTTCAAATCATTAGAATTTATAAAATAAAGGTGCTAAAGATATTATTGAATGTGTGGATTTGCTTGGTCGTAGGATAGAAATTTATTTAGAATTAGTAGATACTATCTATGTCAATCCTTTCAATTTTAGTCACCATATTAGGAAAATACTGGTATCTCATGGGTTTTAAAGATTTGCATTTTCTCAATAATGTTGAGTACTTTTGCAAGTACTTACTTGTGACTCTTGATGTTTTGGTGTTTATCTGGTTTATAAATTTATTTCCTGTTCCAATAAAATAAATATAGTTTTTTTCTAAAATGTTTCCCTTTTTTGCATTTAGTATATTAACTACATTAAAAATATGGTTAAGATTTAAGCATCTGGGCTTGGGCTGGGGCTCAGCAGTAAAGCGCCTGCCTCACGAGTGTGAGGAACTGGGTTCGATCCTCAGCACCACATGAAAATAAATAAATAAACAAATAAAGGTATATATATATATATATATATATATATGTATATATATATATATATATATAAAGAGTTAAGTGTCTGGTTTAATATATTTCCATAGGTATAAGTTTTTATCACTTTTACCAAATAGTCTTGTTTTACTGATGTGGCAATGTATTCTTTCGATTATATAACTTTTATAGTAATGTCTTATAATTAAAATAAAGTTCAAGGAAGGAAAGAAAACAATAATTTCAGGAAACATTAGAGCAAAAAGAAGCAAACCTACATGTATTTGGGAAATTGGCATATGAATTTTGATGATTGATGATTCTCCTTATTATTTATATTTTTATATTTTATTTCATTTTCTAAACTTTATTATATCCTTCTGTTTGCCTTATATTTGTATTGTTCTTTCTCTAACTTGTTTAGTTGAATGCTTCAATCATTATTTTACACTCTAAATTCTTTTCAACAAATTTAAGGTCACAGATTTCCTTTAAGTAGTATTAGCATGTGGCCTGTTTTGCTATATAACATGTCCATTGTTATCTAGTACTAAATAACTTAAAATTTACATTTTGATTTCTGTTTGGGCCTTTCAGAAGTATTTTTTTTTTAGTTGTAATGGACACACTACTTTTTATTTTTAATGTGATGCTGAATTGAACCCAGTGCCGCATACATGTGAGGCAAGCGCTTTTCCACTGAGCTACAGCCCCAGCCCTAGAAATATATTTTTAACTTCCTATTAAGTAAGGCATTTGATTATATTTTTGTATTATAGATATTTAATTTTATTTCATCAGTGATTGATACAGAGCATTATCTGAATAACACTGATCATCTGTAGTTTTGAGGTTTTCTTCAGGTGAAAACAATTTTAATGTATTGTGTGTGTTTGAAAAAACTGTATTCCAAATATTGAATGAAGGGTTCCACCAAGGTCCACCTTGTTAAGAGGTTTAATTACAATGTCCCAATTTTTCACAGGTTTTTTTTTTGGCTTAATATACATTAACTGAAGGAATTTTAAATTCTTAAGCACAGGGCTGGGAATGTGGCTCAAGTAGAACAATTGCCTACCACGTGTGAGGCACTGGGTTCAATCCTTAGCATCACATAAAAAAGATGTGTTTGATTCCTAGCACCACAAGGAAGGGAAAAAATATATATGTACATATACTTATATACATATATTATATATATTTAAAACAAAAATGGTCATAATTACAGGTATTTTTGAGGCTATACTATTATATCCTTCTTGTGAATTCCTTTTATATTATTTGTTCTTACAAAAAAATGAAGCATTTTTTTCCTATAAATTCCATTGATTATTTAAGAAATTGTGGTCCCTTCTTATTCCTCTTTCAGATCTTAAAAAGATATGTATATCTTCTTTTATATTTTCTGTAGTCTAATTGTTGAGTGGTTTTGTAAAGATTTCTGCTAGAGATTCAAGGCTTTTCCCAGACTGTGACTAATTATTATATTAATTCTACTTTGGGGTTTCAGAGTCAGTAATAAAGTATAATTGTGGCTCCTTAACTTTTAAGATATAGAGTTAGGGATTTTGATTTTGTAGGAAAGACTATTATTGTTATGTTTCACTGTTATTTTCACTCAGGTCCCTGGTAGAAAAGCTCCCTTGTTGGTCCTTACATGCAGATTTTTTTTTTCATTTTTTATGTAATTTCTCTCAATAGCTTAGCACTTCAAGGATTTTGTCTTGTGTATTAACTTTGCTCCAAAGACTTGTTATATCCCAGGCTTTCTATCCAACTCCTAAATGAGTCTTAATTGCAACTCCTTAATTACAATACTGAAATTCTTATAAATTTTTGCATGGTAAGTTGATGCACTTTGCACTCTGGGAATCAGTTCCTTCATTTTCAGCATCTCAGCAGATTCTTTTCTTCTTTTCAACTCATGTGTGCATTTAAAAATTATCAAATTTTTGTTTGCATCAAGAAGATAATCACATGTTCTTGTCTTCTTCTATAGGCATTCTGACAGAGACATCCCATTCAACTTAGTTATAGTATGCAGAAATTTAAGGGATAAATTCATTAATTTTAATTTTCCACATTGAAATACAGACTGTGATAACTTTGAAGATAGACTCCATATGGAGGAAAAGAATAAGAACTTGAAGAAATCATTTGCAAAATATTTTGCAAATTCCATAAAATCAAAAGGGCTCAAATGTATTTTTCCCAATTTGCCTTTGCATTTAGCAATTTTTATTGGACTCAGTTTTCGTGTATATATATATGTATATATAAACTTATGCACATGATATAGAAATATAGTAAAACAATATAATTTCAGTGCCTTTCTCTGTTTAATGCTTTCACTACATAATTCGATAAGTGTTCTGTGATTTCCTAGAACTTTTGCTTTTAATAATAGGAAATATGACATGCAAAAGGAGTAGAAATCAGCCTGTTTTACATTCTTTTACTTACAATATTTCAAAACATTCACAAGATTTTATTCTGAAATATATAGTTAGGGAGGGTGTGAAATCAAAATATTAATGAAAGCAATGGTTGACAGAAATCAGAATTTTAAATAAAGAAAACAATGATTGACTTTCTGTCTTTTCTTTTAGTAGAAAAAGGATTACATGGCCCAAAAGAGATCTAAAATTTTTGACATGTAATAATTGTATATATATATATATGAGGTAGAATTTCTCCTAGAATTTTCACTCTTTAAATATTAAATCTTTCCTAACATTGCTCTAAAATCTTTGTATATTGTTTAAATGGTCTTATCTTAGCCCATGTTATATTTTGCAAGAAAGGGAATATGTTTAAAAATTATATATATATATATATATTATGGTTTATATTATATATTATAATATAATATATATTATATATTATATAACATGTTAAATGGTTTGGATAAAATATTCCCAAAAGACTCATGGGTTGAAGATTTTGTCCCCAATTCACCAATGTTCAGAGGTGGGAATTTGTGGAAGTAATTGGATCATGAGAGCTTGACCTCATAAATGGGTTAATTCATTAAAGGATTCACATTTGGTGTCAATGTTGGAAGGTGGCTGAAAATGCAAGTGGTTGGGCCTAGGTGGAGGAAGTAGTCACTGGAAGTGCACTCTGTAAGTTGGATATACTCTGTAAGGGTATATCTTTTGTCCCTGGTGCTATCCTCTACCTCCCCCACCCCTCTCTTTCCCTCTTCCTCCCTTCCTCCCCCCACCCTCTCTCCCCACTTCCTGGCTGCCATGAGGTGAGTAGGTTTACTCTACTATGCCTGTCTGCCATGATGTTCTGCCTCACCTAAGGTTCCAAGAAATGACACTAGCCAACCATGGACTGAAATCATGAGCCAAAGTAATCTTCCCTTCTCTAAATTTTTTCCTCTGGTATTTTGTTCAAGCAATGAAAGGCTAACATAATATATTTCATAAAAAATCTCTGTCCATCATATGAGAAAAATGAATCTTGATTCACTTTTCTATTATAGGTACAAGATTTCAATGACCCATAGGCAAACTTTGACCCTATTCTCTTGCAGTGTTTGCCAGACAAATATTGAATGGAGTTAATTGTACGGAGCCTGTGTGGAGCTAGAAATACAAGAAAGCTACCTTGATTATAAAGCCCATCTCCCTGACCTCATTAACATTGCACTCAAGCTCAAAATATGCTCAGCTGTGACTTCCTGTACAATTTACTGTGCAATAAGGAAGTCTGTGTGAATTAGATCATTGTCAGCAGACCAAGAGCAGGAAGGCACAAAATTACATTGACTCTCAACAAATATTTCTTTGCACTAATAAGACACATATACAACTACAAGTCACATGTCAGCACAGGTAGAGGTGATATTAACATGAAGAGGGATTGCTATGGTCAGTAATTTGTACTGCCTTATCAGCATGAGCCCATATGTATTGTCAGATGATTTAACTCTTCTGATGTGTTTTAAAGATCAGACGTTAGTTCTAAAAGTTGGATATAAGTTAGATACAGGAAAATTAGAGATCTCTATAAATGGAAATTTATCATTGCTATCTAATGCTTTTATAATAACATTTTCCTAAGCAACACGTTCTAAAAATGTTTTTATTTATTTTCTCAGTGCTTCTATAAATTCAATGATCACTTAACTCCCAATAAGCATGACCCCTCCCTCTTATAGAAAGTAATTTAAATTCATGAAGCAAAAAGATTAGAATCATCCAAAGTTCCCAATAACTTCAGATATAATGATAATGATCTTTTATAATAATTCTCAAATATTTTCATAGCACAATTCACATGACCTAAATCAGCTTCTACAAGCATGCAAATAGGCACATATACAAACACAATAAGTGAAAAAAGGGAAATGTTATAATTCCAGAAGATTCCCCCCAAGAAACACACATAAATTACTCCCATCTACCCCAAATAACTGGGATGATCATTGATGGGAAATCTAGTAAAAGAGTCATGAATAAGGAAAGAAAAAAACATTAAATAAAAGTGTGCTGCATTTCCAGGAAGTATTTGATTCTACTAAGAACTAGTGCTTCCTAACTCCACAAAAGCGAATGTATACTTGCTACTGAGTTTGCATATTTACAAGAAAGTAGTTATGGATCATATTTTGAATTTAATTTTAAAATTAACATTATATCATGATCATCTTTCAATGTCAAGAAACCTTCTATAATTTCATTTTAGGTGCTTCTTGCATTCTATTATATTGATGTGCTATGAATTCAATTAATCCTCAAATGCTAGATACTCCAATTTTATAATGATCCAATGGTCATTTGTCCTTTTTGTGCTTTTTTTTTTTTCCTGCCAAGCTTCATTCCCTCTCCTAATAACACTTTGATTTTTAATTAGAGAAGTAGCTCCTTTTCATTGTTTTTAATATTGAGGGAGAAAACTTCTAGGCAATTGCCTTATACCATAGAAGCCAAAGAAAAGAAATATTATTTCCTGGTACCTGTACAGTCAGGTATTGGCAGGTGATCAAAAGTTGATCAGTGGAAGGTCCTCTTTGAGACTTAGAACCTTCATCTTTGAATCACGTGCAGGAGGCCAATGTTAATAGGTTGTTCATCTCAACAGGGGTAATACCTGTTAAAGCACAAGACAGTAACTGTGCCTCTTACATTTTCCTCCTTCATAACTTAATTCCTATTACATTACTGTCCCATTGGTCTATAGATTTCCATAGAACCTTTTAACAAATTTTAGCAAAAGTTAGTCAATCTGCTTCTTTAGAATTAACCATGGTTTTGTATAGTGTAAACATTTTTGATCAAAACCCTGTAGATACATTTTGCATGTGTCCATTATTATTTCTTTAGAGATTTAGAAATGTCAAGTAAAGCTTATTCAAAATCTTAATTTAAAAGTATGTTGTCAAACTACTTCTTTAAATACAACATAGCAGTTAAGAAGGCTAGCTGATCTCTTATCACATTGCATTTTGCAACTGATCTCTTCAGCCTCAGTTTACTCATTTTACTATGGGATTAATCAGAACATCAATTTGAGGGCTATTGTAAAGAAAAATGAGAGTGCATACAAAGTTCAGTATAAAATGAAATTAAGAATAAATGTTGATTTTATTTTTATAAGAAAAAAATGTAGAAAGTCTACTCCAAGTGGTGATGCCTAGATGTACACATTCAATCCTCATTTTCCTTCAACTGTCTCTTGGCTTCCTTTGTCCACTCACATATCCCTGGTCTACGACTGAAATATATTAGATACTCGAGGAAAACATTGCTGTCATTTTTTTATTTCTTTCATACATGACAATAGTGGAATGTATTACATTCATAATTATCCATTCACAGCACAGCTTTTCATAACTCTATATAAAATACGTTCTCGTCAAATTATGCCATTATACATGAGCTCTCTTATTGATTTTTTTTTGCATTACAATTCTTAATACATCTTTTTAACTTTTAGTTAAATTAAAAAAAATACTTTGTCAAACTTCCTTAACATTTCTGTACACTGTACTATTGTTTGGATTTAATTACATATGAGAAGATATAATGTCACAATCTTTTCAGTGTTTAGGACTTTTAAGTAAAGATTTTTATCTGGTCTTTATTCGAAAAGATGTTGTAAGATAAACAGAGAAAAAAGGTAAAAGTTAAATACTAAGAAATAATTCGGGATGTCAATGAAAAAGAAACGCAGACCCACCATTAATGACTTGAAAGAAGAATTTCTTCACATACAGTAGAATAATAAAGGAAATTTAAATGTAGAAAATGAAAAGTGAATTTAGTTACATATAAATAGGATTACTAAAAAAAAAAAAAAAAAAAAAAAAAAAAAAGGCTCCAGAATCTAATCTACATTGCATAACAGAGACACCTGCTGGTCACTAAGTATTTCACTGATCTAACGGTCAAAATACATTTATTCATTCCTTTACTTTTTAAATTCTACTCCCACAGAAAGTCTGTAAGCTCTTGAACTTTCAAAGCACAAATACAATGAGAGGTTCACATCAAAATGATAATAATTAAATCATGAAGTATAGCTTTTCACACTAAATCTGGGAGAGTGAGTTTTGCCAGCAAGACAACTTTGCTAATGCCATTTTAAATACATGTTAAACTAAATCTGTTTTGTATAATATGCTATTAAATGGTAGATTAAAGTATATCATACTACTATCTTTATCAACAAAAAAATAGGTTGCAATTTCTGAAAGTCCACAATACTATTATGGCCAATGAAAAATTATAAGACAAATATATCTAACATATTTGGTTAAGATTTTTATTAAAAACAAAATATAAAGTACAATTACTTAAAAATACTAATGACACAGCTTATAATATTATAATCCAGTAAAAGAAACTGGTTTGTTATTTCTCACTAATATAAAATGCTAAAGACTGAAGGGATCTGTCCGTAGAATCTAGACCAAGACTTGGAAGGGGTCAGACACGAAAATTGACCATGTGATTATGGAAGGTAAACTGGGTTTCCTACCCCCAAAAGAACTTTTACTTAGTGGGAATATATCCTTCTTCCTTAAATAATTCATCAAATGAATTAAAATACTGCAGTCACTTTTTTTGACACACAAAATGTAATGTGTATGTTCTTTAGCATCTTCAAATTTCATCTTTTGAAAAAATAGATTTAAAAATATTTCAAAAACCAAGAATTACAATCATAATCTAAAATTGCATATACCATAAATTTACTTAGGACATTAAGTATTACACATGGCTAAATTCATAAGGTGAGAAATGTAAAAAGTGCTGATTTTAATCATTTTGCTAATTAACAAGTATATATTAATATTCTTTAATACTGTGCTTAGGATTACAACAGATGCAAACTCTAAGACCTATTTTCAAGGAGTCCATTATTCTAATTGGTAGGTAACTTTATTTCATATAAATAAAAATCAATATTTAATTATGAACTAAAGTGATAATGACCTAAAGTCATGAAAAAGTTCTGACATGAGAGCTATGACAGTTAGGGACTGGTCAGGGAAATGTTCATGGTAGAAATGAACACTGAACAGGTATATGAATGCAGGGCAGGATTTGTGTAGGAGGAAGTTTCAGTAAAAATTATTTCAGGTAAAGGGAACATTAGGAGTAACGAACAAGGAGCAAAGCCCAGAAATAATTTGTTAGCAGAGTAGACAGAGGGTATCACAAGAAACATCTGGCTTGAAACAGAAGGGCCAGCATAAGGAAATTCTTGAAAGTCTGGCAGAAAAGTTTAGATTTGATGCATTAGGACATGAGAAAGATGAGTTTTGATAAATTCAATAATGAGAGTTACTTAATAAATTCCATATTTAAGATTAGTTTGGAAGCAACCTTCTCTATAAGTGGTCTATTATGGATTTGCTCCACTTGTGTTACTTTGCTAATAATATTCAAATTTTACCTACAAGGAAAGTGGTTTATATATAATAACTTCATACATTCTATATTAAATTATTTACTTAGTATAGGCCAATAATAAATGAAGAAGAAAGCCAAGCAATAAATTTGATTCCTATCAATGATCAGCTTAATAAGAACCCCAAATCTATGTTTTTGTACCTTCTCACCTCCATTCCCTGATAAAAAGAAACAGAATTGGCTAAGAGAAAGGAATAATTGTCATTCTGTTTTTATTATCTAATCTTTTTTAGGAAAAAAAATTACAGAGAATTTGTCCTGAATTACATGAAACTTTAGTAAGCATACACTAAATTATAGGAGAAGTAATGTTTGCTACAATTAAAGATTGCCTAATTTTTAAGCATAAATCTATTCATTTCACTAAATTGTCACAGCACCTCCTCAAAGAAGGGACTGCATTTTTATCTTTGCAGCTAAGTTGTCACAGGCTCACAGGATCTGGAAGAAGATCCCTCACATTATGTACTTGGATGTGAACCCAGGTCTGTCTGATCCCAAAGCTTCAGTCCTCTGCATGATCCCAGCTAGTCACTATGGTGAGGACACTATATGAAACACTGAAGCAATTTCTGCCCCTGCTTTACCTTCATAAGTTAAATGTCAAAGTTAAAGGCCACTTCAAACTACATTCGAATTATAGCATGCCAAAATGTTAGTGGACTACTACAGCAATGATCATGGAAAGCATGAGTATTGATAGCAAGGTCTGGCTGAGGATTGAAATGGCAGAGTTCCAAGGCATAATTTCAAAATTCACTCTAAGTATCCTAGAGTCATAATGGAGCCTGACATTGAATAATAGATAACATGCTAATCTTCTACTAGTTTTTGTTTGTTTTGTTTCAGTTACTGCTTAATTTTGGTGATATAAGTCAGGCAACTCTCTATTCTGGCCTACTTTTAAAGTTCTTGATATAAATAATTGATATTGCAATTTTTTCTAGGCTACTTCTCATTTTGGCATGGTTTTCCACTATTATTGATTATATATCTCTATTAGGAGATAAAGTAATCTCTGATTTATAGCTTTTAAATAAGAGAGAAAATCAAGGGATACTAGATTATATAGGTGCATAGTTTTCTCCAAATCCTGTAATAATATATAAAAACAAAACCAAAACAATATAAAAAGGGAGAAAGAGAAAAGAAATATGTCTGGGTCAAACAACTCTAACAGTAGAATCTAAGATCTTCGGTTGCTTTCACTGACCCTAACTCACCAGTTAAGAACTGTTATTTAAGAGGTAATCAATTAATTCAAATACGACATTTTTTTACTCAGAGTGTTAAAGTTGTAACATAAGACAACTTAGGGAGAACTGAACATTTCTAGAAAAATTGTGTATTAGATATAATGAAGAGTCTTCTTACTTGAGGTGGGGAAAGCAAAAGAGCGTCCATAAGGGAGAAAAAAAGATTATTATTAGGAACTAGGCTTCTGATAATTTGAGAATAACTTTTAAGGGACTAAAAAATGAGTTGCTGAAATTTAAAGGGAAAGCCTAAAAGAGTCCTCAAGAGGCAGAGATACCCTGAGGGCAAATTCCAAAATCAACACCCAAATCCTGGGCCACTAGTAAGACAGGGAAGATCAAGTTGAGACTCAAGAATCTAGCAAGGGGGCTTTGGATGGGACTAAAATGGCCCCAAGCAGGTTACTCTGATCTATTTGGATCATCTTCTAAATTGTTTCTAATACTTACATAAAGAACAAAAGAAAAAATATGCAACACATGCCTGAAAAAGATGTAGTAAGTTATTTGCCCTAATAAACAGCATACAATAATTTTAAAGACTTAGATCAATTGACAAATAAAACAGAATAAAGAGCTAAGAAAGACTTGTATATATTGAAACTTGACTATATATGAGAAAAGATCACGTAAAACATTATAGAAATTATGAAGTATTCAATAAATAGTACTGAGCTAAAAATTATATATATGGAAAAAATGGGATAGAATCCTTATTCTAGACCACACACACAAATCACAACCAGGTTGGTTAAAGACACAATCCGAAAGCTATAAGAAGATAACACAGAAGGATATATGAACGACCTAAGTATATTTTAGGAGTTCTTAAACAATATTAAAAAATACTAACTCCAAAACTGACCACATTGTATAATTTTAAAAATTATGATAAATAATTAAAAGTTGTGTTATCTTATTTAAAGAACATCATAAAATATCCTAAACATAAGCCACTGAGATATTTCTATATATTTATCCTGCAAAATAATAGTATTAAAAATATATAAAACCAGCCACAGTGGCGCATACCTGTAATTGCACTAAGGAAGGGTGATCACAAGTTTGAGGTCAGACTCAGTAACTTATCAAGGCCTTAAGTAACCTAACAAGACCCTGTATCAAAATAAAAATAAAAAAATAAAGGGCTGGGGATTGAACCTCTGGGTTCAATCCTTAGTTAAAAAAAAGAACTCTTATAGATACAAAAAAAATTATAAAAATGTGGAAAATGTATATGAACAGACATTTAGAAAAAAAGAGAAATGGAGACTAAACATTAAAAATACTTAATTTTATTAACAATCAGATAAACATGCAAGTATGTATCATAAAGATATATCTTTCTGCTTTCATCAGACTAGACAATATTGAGCAGTATGATAATGCTAAGTATTAATAAGCGTGTAGTTCAATTAAAACTTTAATACGGCATTGGTAGAAATATAAACTTGGTAAATATTTCTGGAAGACAGGTTAGCATTATTTTATAAAATTAGGTGGTAAGTCTCCTATTTATAAACCATGGAGAAATGGTTGTACAATTTACATTAGGAGAAATATATAAGAATATCCACAATAACATCCTTTATAAAAGCAAAAACTGGAAACAACTGAGATACCCACATATAGTAGAACAGATAGAGATTTTCACATAGTGGACCACAATACAGCAATGAAAGGTAAGGCTATATACCTACACAAAACAAGTTAGAAAGTTGTTTTTGAGTGAAAAAAAAGTCTCAGAAATCAATAAAGAATTAATACCTTTCTACTGTGTCAATTTAACTAACTTGGAATTACATGTCACATTTTTTCTGTGTGATTTTGAATTAAATATTCTGTAGAGAAATTTATCTAATATTTGTATGAGGAAATTTGGAACAATACAATCAACAAACATAGTCTATACCAGTGAGTAGAGAAGGTACATTTATTTGTTTTTATGTAATTTTTAACTTTTCTTTTATAATCCATAATTTTATAAATATTTTCTAATTCCCATCAAGACATTTTTTTAAACAATATTAAAAGTTTGCAATTCAGTTTTCACATGTATTGCTCTTTTAGTTCCTTTTCTATTGTTGATTTCTATTTTCATTGCATTTTGAACACAGAAGATACTCTGTTGAGATTCATGTGTAGTTTCAGATCACACAATTCCACTTATTTTGGCAAAACTTCTCCTTCAGCTTCTCTGATTTTGACCAGGTGTGGTTCAGCTTTCTGATGAAGAGAATCACCTTGCCCTTCAGGTCACCTGCATCATCAGGACTGGAGACTAGCAAGACAGACTTGCTTCTGGCTTTGTCCTTGCTTTTTCCTACTTACTGCATTCATACCCACCTTTGCTTACATGGTCAGGGCCTCTGACTTCAAGCTCAGAGAAACAAAAAAAGGACCTAAGTAGTCAATCTAATTAGTTATTAATTCTAATTAATTTTTATGTTAAAGCATTTTGGATTTTGGATTTTCAGACTGGGGATACTCAAACACAAAAGTTTATGCGAATCTTCCAAAATCTGAAAAACTCTGAATTCTGAAACATTCTGGTCCCAAGCATTTTAGAAAAGGGATACCCATAATAGACCTAAAATAAAACCTGTGATAAAATGAACCGTTATTTTACATGACTCACATGGGTTCTGCTTTCCTGAGCAAACCCTGATACAAATAATATGATGTCACTGTGGGGCCTTTTAGGTAGCTCAACACTAAAACTAAATACTGTACTGCTTACATAAGTATCATAAATGATAAAACATTTACACACTGCAATTATTTATTTTTATTATTTTAATTGAATACATTCATGGAATTCATTGTGATAATTCAATCCATGCATCCAGTGTGTAGTGATCAAATCAGGGATATTTAACATTTCCCTCACCTTATAATTACTTTGTTTTGGAGGCTTTGAGCTCCACTTTTCTAATTGTTCACAAACTATATAAATAAACTTTTTTTTTCTTTTTTAAAGGACATGGCAAAACCAAAATTCTTCTCTGGGAGGGAAGTAGGAATTAAAAATTAAAATAAGGAAAGATTGGTAGATTTGGAGATATTTGGATTGATGGTCTTAGTTAGAAAGAGGGATTCACTCACTGATGTTCATTTTATCACAGGTTTTATTGTAGGTCTATTATGGTTATCCCTTTCTAAAATGCTTAGGACCAGAAACGTTTCAGATTTGAGTTTTTTTCGGATTTTGGAAGATTTGCATAAACTTTCCTGTTTGAGTATCCCCAATTTGAAAATAAAAAATCTGAAATGCTTCAAAATAAAAATATTTTGATTCTCAGCATATGTCAGATTTGACATTTTTAGATTAAAGATGCTCAGCCTGTATTCTGTTTCTTAACTTAAATATAGATTTTATATATATATATATATATATATATATATATGTATATGTATATGTATAAAATATTTTATAAGAATTATAAAAACAAAGTCCTAAGATGGGCATGAAAATAAGAGTGAAGTTACGAAACTAGGAATTCAACAGGAAAATATAGGC
The DNA here is from genome assembly GCF_052094955.1 of Ictidomys tridecemlineatus. NCBI lineage: Eukaryota > Metazoa > Chordata > Mammalia > Rodentia > Sciuridae > Ictidomys > Ictidomys tridecemlineatus. Next base: position 190,075,436 of record NC_135479.1, on the reverse strand, counting down.
AGTGTCTAGAGCAGAAGGTTCACTGATTTTCTGAACCAGCCCTAAGGAAAAAGTGTCCTAAGAAAGAGCAAAGATTGAAAAGATGAGCAGGCTCAGAAGCAAACCACAGAGTAATTACTATAATTTGGGAATGAAGAGTGCCCTTAAAGCACTTTGGTTTATAGCAGAACAGCTTGTCTGTCATATGTGCTAAGGCTGCAACTAGTGAGGGCTCTATTTTGCATGAAGTTGCAACAGGTTCCTAACATACCTATATAGCCAGAGAAGCAATGGAATACTATCCCATCACTCTGCTTCATTACTGTACATATGAAAATAAGAACACCTGTAAACATTCATAGTTATATTTCCTTCATCATCTTCTCATTTTAGAACAAAAGACATTATCATTATTTGGAGATAACAGTTACTGAGATCAATTAAACAGACTAAATGTATCAAAAATCAATACCTTAAATAGATGGAGCTGGAGAATATCATGCTAAACAAAATAACGCAAACCCAAAAAACCAAAGGCCTAGTTTTCTCTGATAAGCAGATGCTGATCCATAATATGGGGTGGGTATAGAGAAGAATGAAGGAACTTTAGATTGGGCAGAGAGGAGTGAGGGGAGGGGAGGGGGTGTTGGGGTGGGAGAGATGGTGGAATAACATGAACATTATTACCTTATATACATGTATGATTACACTACCAGTGGGACTCTTCACCATGTATAGTTAGAGGAAGGAGAAGTTATGCTTTGTTTGTGTATAATGTGTCAAAATGCAGATGTCATGAATAACTAGAACAAATTAAATTTTTTTAATTTAAAAAAATCAATAACTTAAGAGTGTTTAATTGGTAATGTAATTCTAATAAACACTGTGTCACAATACCAAAAAGCTACAGAGTATCTTTAAATAAACTTAACCCAGAATATACAATATCTATATGAAGAAACCTATAAAACTGTATCACAGGATGTAGAAGTCCTCATTAAATATGGTAATATATCTTGTTCTTGATGAAAATTTCATTGTTGTAAAGATGTACAATATCTTACATTCAATGCATAAAGTTTTATTACAAATCTTAATGAGTCTTTTGGAGGAAAAGAAACTAGGTTGAGTTGATTCTTAATTCCATGTAGAAAAATAAATCGATTGAAATAGAAGACAAGATGGTCAAAATGAAGTATAAGAATACATTTGTCCAGCCAGATATAATATTTATGATAAAGCTTAAGTGAATAAAATAGTATGTTACTAATCTTTATAATCACTTTAATGAAACACAAGTCAGGCAAAAAGGTCTATCTGCATATGGGAATTTAATATATGGCATATGTGGCATTGAAAACCAATGAGGAAAAAATAGTTTATTTAGTTAATTCTATTTTAACAATTTCTTATCTATTTAAGAAGAAAGTTGAAAATCAATCTCACAACATACATTAGAATGCACTTATATTAAATTCATAATTTGAACATAAAAAACACAAATATATGAGTTAAAAGCAGGAGTATAGTTGAAACTGAATTTGGGAAGTCATTTCATTGAATGGCACCAACCTTAGATGCCCTAAAGACTTAATTATATAAAAATCTAAAACTTTGACATAATAACAGATGGCATACACAAAACAAAAAATGAATGATGTACTGGGAAAAACAACTATAACACGTAATTAAGAGTATTTTAATATGAATATTCATAACAAATATCTATAAAATACTAGGTAAAATGACTAAAAGATAAAAAATGGGGAACAAATAGCTCACTCAAATAACTGTAAATGAATCATGAACATTTTTTTAAATTTATTTTTTAGTTTTAAGTAGACACAATATCTTTATTTTATTTTTATGTTGTGCTGAGATCGAACCCAGTGCCTCATGCATGCTAGGTGAGCACTTTACCACTGAGCCGCAACCCCAGCACTGAATTGTGAACATTTAACATCATGAATAAACAAATGCAAAAATACAGTAATTATATTCCCCCACCCTGATCAGATCAATATTGATAATAAGCAGCATTGGCAAGAAGGCAGAGGGGCAGAGGCTTGTACACTTTATATTGGACTATAAATTAGTACAGTTCTTTGAAGGGCAAATTGGCAGTATCTGTCAAAATTCTGAATTTACAAAGTGTTTTACTTCTAATAAGTGATAACAAATAACTGTAAGGAAAAACAGACATACAAGGATTTTACTGCATAAGTATATGGTTATAGTAAAAACTAGAAATAAACCAAGTATCCAATAAGAGGGATTATTTCAGTAAATTATAACATATTCATGTAGTAGAAAATTATGTGGCTATTAGACGGACACAAAATTATGTACATCAACATGGAAAGATATCACAATATATTGTTAAATGAGATAATAAAATTACAGAGCAATATATATGATATAAACACATTTCTGTTGATAAAAATGTATAGCTATGTTTATGTATGTCTATGCAGAAAAAAAAATCAAGAAAACATACCACACAGGGAACTTGGATTGTTTGAAAGGGAGCTTTCTTTTTAATTTATTCAACCATTGTGGTGTTGAAAGTTTTTACAATAGGCTATATGAAGAAAATATTTGCAGCTGGTCTAAAATGTAAAGGAAAAAAATTCACATTAGAAAAAGAATAAATCTAGGGCATCAGTATATATTTCACCTAGTCCTCTGAGCTCATCATCTTCATGAATAAAACAACTCATTGCTAACATTTGAAATTCTTAAAGTAAATGGCACTGAAATAAGCTTAATCCATCCCCTAGGATATTGAAAAAACAGAAGTTTTAGGAGAAAGACGACTAATTTTACTAAAAATATATTTGAAACATTAACATTAGCTGGAAAACTAAAATTTATTATTTTCTTTATTGAAATCTTGGCACAATTAATTCTCTCTTTCATTATCAATTACATCTTTCATTATAATTTTTAAAAGACACAAACACATGCCTTTAATAAATGGAAGTAGATGTATTTAAGTTAAAACATGAAATAGTGTCCCCAAAGCCCCCTCCACCAATATAAACATTTCCTTGAAGTAGTTATGACTCCACTTAAAATTTAATCACTATCTAAGCAACTAGTAATTAAATGTCCAAGCTCCTCCAACTAGGTTATGAATACTCTGAGCTCAGAAACCTTCCATCTTGATTTCCTACTGTATTTGGAGAACGTAGGAAATGGTAAAGGTAAAGTAAACATTTGTGGAAGGAAAGAAGAAAGGGAGGGAAGGAGGCAATTAGGGACAGAAAAAAGGTGGGAAGGAATCACTTTTTAGAAGAACAAATGAATCTTCAAGGTCACCTATTTTCAATAGATATAATAAATGTCATGTCATCAATGTTTATAATATAAGCATCATACAATCAATGTCACAGAATAGCTCTGGAAATCTCTTCTGATATGGGCCCATTATTCTTTCTATTTTTATATGCAACAGATTTTATTCTGCTCCCAATCAGTGAATTTCATTCTAATTTGAACCAACAGAGTATCTCCATGTACACTATATAGCAAACTTGATAAAAATTTAGTCAACTCTTCAACACTTCTGGTTTAGTCAGCTTTTCGTCTCTATAACCAAAAGACCTGACAAGAATAAGAAAAGTATATTTGGCGCTCACAGTTTCAGAGTTCTAAGTCTATAGATGACCAACTCCAAGAAGGATGTAGCAGAAGAAAGCAGTTCAGGACATGGCAACAAAGAAGCAGGGAAAGAGTTCTATATACCAGGAACAAAATATATTCCCCAAAGGCACATCTCTATTAACCTACATTCTCCAACCACACCTTACTTGCCCACAGTTAGTCACCACCCAGTAAACCCAGACAAGTGAATTAATGCACTGATTAGGTTAAGGCTTTCAAAACCCAATCATTTCAGCCCTACACTTTCTTGCCCTGTGTCACACAGGAGCTTCTGAAGACACTTTATATCTAAACGATGACAACTTCTAAGGTAGTTGTTAAAATATTTGAATCAGAACATTTGTTTAGGAACAATGGGCTGGTAACATTTTTGACCCCTTCCCTTCTCTCCTTTATCTGCAGCCTGCATATAGTAGAGATTAGAAAGCTCTTCTTTTATGTGCCTTTATTGAAGCTTTTATTGTGTGCCTTTGTGTCAATTAACAATCTAAGATCATAATGTTGTATTATTAAAAACTGAATAACTAAATACTTTAAATATACCACTGAAGATTTTTCTCTGTTGAAAAGAGAAAACTAACCTAAAAACTGATACATGCTGTCATACTGCATAATCCATAGTGTATTCATTCTAGACTAGCTTTGCAAAACAAGTTTTAACTATCAGTATAGTTTGATTCATGTACTCAAAAGCCATATTGTAAATCTAATGATTTTGCTATGGCCAAATACTGTTTTGATGGGTTCAAGAACAATGAAGATGACAATAAGGATTAAACTACTGAAGTCTCTTAAGGCATAATTAAGTCTAGGATACGAAAGAAAGCTAACTTGAGACATATAGCACTTATTTGAATTCTAAAGCTGCTAGAAAAAATTAAAGGGTATAATTTGCATTGGAAATAATGCATAACTTAGTCATTCTTTGGAGACAAAAATTAGAAAATCATACAAGAACACAATTCTGTGTGATAATCAACTTGTTCTTTTTAGGGGGTGAAGTCACTAATTAATTCAACAAATATTATGTGCCAAAGAGTTCTTCATGGAGTTATTAATTACAGTTCACAAAGTAAATCATGTATAAAACAAAAGTGAAAAAAACCCAAGGTATTAAATTATTTCATCTTTAACAATTATAACAATACTAAGTATAAAATAGTATTTTATATATGTATCCAAGAATTATTACAGACAGAATTGTGCCCCTCCCAAATTTGTATGTTGAAGTCTTAACTTCCAATGTGAAATGTGACTATCTGGAGACACGGTTTTTTTGGGGGGGAGCGGGGGCAATTAAAGCTAATGAGGTCATAAAAATGGGGTTCCAGTCTGACAGGGATGTGGCCTGGTAAGAAGAGGAAGATGCTTCTCTTTCTCCCCAGCTTTTTTTCAACCAACTGAAATGCCAAGAAGAAAACTCCTAAAAGAAACCAAGAGGTCAGTACTTTTACCTTAGACTTCCCAGTCATCAGAACTGTGAGAATAGAAATTTGCATCTTTAAGCTACCAGTCTATGGTATTTTATTATGGCAGTCCAAGCTGACTAAAACAAGAACATACGTTTCATTAAATAAGAAGATGTACTCTTAAATTCTACCTTTAGTTTCCTGTTGGTAAAAAAATGTATTAATTCACCCCTAAAATTTATTTTTAGGGGAAAAATATATAATATATACAAATCAGCTGTTAAGAAATCAAACAAATGGTAACTTATTACTTTATTCTTTACTCCTCATTTAGACTGGTTAGCAAATCACACACTTTCACAACTTAAGAGGAACTTAATACATATTTAAGTGCTAAGTCATTATTAATATCAGGCATTCCATAATGAAGTGATTTTTCTCTTATGAGTCCTTTCTCTTAATTTTTAATGTCACAGTAATGTGACTTTTAATGACTAGTTGCATGACACAAAACACAAATGACCATTAAACAAGATAAAAGATTATACAATTATTTCACAAAGTTTATGTAGTATTTGATGAAATTTTTAAAATACATGATTTGTTTGTAAAAATTTATAAAATAAAGTAAAAATTAACCTTAGAATGATATTTGACACCATAAAGTCAAAGCCTATATAATGGATAGATAAGTCCAATTACGTTAGAAAAATGGAAATATTTATGATGATCTGCCCAAAACACATTCATTAAATCACTATTCAAAAACAACTGATCTCCATGTATGGAATGCTGTGAAAATGCTAAAATAAGTCTTAATTTTATTCTTTAAGCAGTTGGCTCCTCAAGACTTAATGAAAAGTCCCAAATATATTTTATTTTCATATATGCTTTGTATTTACTCTATTTTATTTTTATTGACTATATTTAAGCATCCATAATGTATTTACCAATGTACTAGGATGTGAACATGCAGCAGAGACCAAGACAATAACTGGTATTGTTATTGTGTGTTTACATATTTATATTCCTTATGACTTGGGCACACTCAATAGTGAAACTTTAGGCACACTGTAATAAAAAAGGTATTTAGATATAAGAATAGCATATGTGCCACACTCCAATCTAATCCCATGGCAGACATTGCTAATTAATTATGGCTGTCATTCTTAAAGAGTCTGAATATGATGTGAAAATTCTTTTCATTACAGTATTCACATCAGCCATTATCAATCAATTACAGTTAACAAATAAGTTAAAATATCAATTTCAACCTGAGTAGAAAGCAAAATGGAGGAGACAACATACTATTACTTCTACTTTAACAAATAGAGGCAAAATGCACACATCCAAAAGTCAAGTTTGTAAAGACGTCAACAGTCAGGAAGCAAACTGGACTACATGAACTATTTCCAGAGATGAAATATGCCTTCTTAGGAAAGATGAAACTAATAGTTTTATTTATTGGGAACACAGGAAAATCTGTGCACATACTAAAAATCAAGTTGACTTAAGCAAAAATTCACAATGAGAAAGAAAAATCAGCACAGCTTTTGGTGGTCACTGAAACTAGAATCTCAAGGAGCCCCAAATATGAATGCTGGTTTGGTACAAAGGAAAACAGAAACTCCTGCTTTCTTATAATGCTTAGGTGACAAAGCTCCTAAAAAGAGATGGATCTGCAATAAATACAGTCTCTACTTTAGAGAAAGACTAAATTTAATGAGATAGACTACAATAGTACTAATTTTTAGATGTGGGGTTTTAACTATTTTATGTACAAAAGACCCCAATAGTTCAATGACAGCACTGCTAAATGGAGCAAAAAGTGCTATAAGATTCTTGTATTCTTCAAAACATGATAAAAAGACCATTTGTGATAACTCAAAGGTATGTGCTAAAATCACTGATAGCCACTAAAGAATAAAATAGAAAATAAAATTTAAAAAAATTTTTTAAATGATCTTAAGAAAAGTACAAAAGAAGTAAAAGAAAAAATGAATTAGGAGCTTTTGTTGTTAAAAGCAACCTTGGTAGACTAAATCTATTTATTAAGCAATATCCATAGCTATATTTAAAGTAAATAAACTAAAGATTTCAAGTAAAAGTCTAATTGTCCCAACTTGCATTGAAACTAAAGCCTAACTGTATACTATTTACATGAGAACCTTTAAAGACATAATTGGATAAAGAGATACAGGATTGGAAAAAATGTACTAAGCACAGACTAGCAAAAGAAAGCTACCACTACTATACTAATATGATAAAGCAGGGCTGGGAAGAGGGTACAGCAAGCAAGTGCAAGTGCTTAACGCACTGACATTAGAAAGTGAGTAGCTCCTAAAGAGTGAGGCATCTATCACACAATTTAAGGGGATTCTTCCCATTATAATTTGGATCTGGAATCCACCCCCCCCCCAAAAAAAAGCTCAGGTGTTAAAAGCATAGTCTCCATTGCAGCAAGGTTCAGACTCCCTGAGCTCTGATATCACTTCTCAACTCAACAAGGACATTGTGCTCTACATGGGATTTCCTTCTCTACACTATGGCCTTGGCAGTTCTATCATCAGTTGCTAAACAAAAATTGTCAAAAATAGGGCAGGCCATCTCATTGGTTAGTTCTGTGAGAGTGTTCCTGAAGCAGGTGTCCATGACCTGAGTGTTTTCCCTTGATGACAGTCTCTAGTTTCATGGGGTGTGACAGCAAAGACACCATTCTTTAGAATAAATTTTCAAATTATACAATGAATCAGCAAATCTAGACTGTGAAAAACTTTGTAGGACAAATTTCTTCAAAACTACAAGTTGAAGATTTTATTTGGATTGGAATTCAAAGAGTCACCTGGAAGGCAATAATATATTTATGAAGCATTTGGAAACCAGAGCACTGACAATTACTAATAACAAAATATAACAATGGATATTTAGGCTTACTAATATTATTGTGTGTGTTTTTGAAAACACTGTTAGATAAATCTATTAAAATATTTAAGGATAAAATAATATATCTCTTATTTGATTTAATGCAATATAAAATGAGAACTGGGTAGAGATAGACATAAAATTGAATCGAGATGAGGTACATGAAAATTAGTTCCCTCTACTCTAATATATATTTAAAATTTTTGTATAATAAATTTATTGTTTTTTGACCCAAAAATGTGTTCTATTTTCATTTACTAAAATGTATTGTTTTGGTGTTAGGATAGTTTGACAGCTTTTTTCTTTATTCTTAAATTTACTTCTGTGGATTTTATCTTCTTGTTTGCTATCACAAATGTGATATTTCCTGCCATACTGTTTTATAACTGGTTCTTATTTGCAACAGGAAAGTTATCTTTGTATAATATTACTGAACAATTTACCACTTAATCTTATTGCTTCTCAAATATTCTTAGCTTATTTTCTTTGTAAATAACCATATGTCTATAAAATGAAAAATCTGCCCCTTTATTCTTTTCCCAAATTTGTAACTTCCATTTTATTTCTTTGAACTAGATATTCCAGAGAAATATTATATAATAGTTGTAAATAGGCATTTTATCTCATTTCCAATTTTTCTGGTTATAATTTGAAGTTTAGTGATGGTTTATTGTTTGGGATATTTTTTTTCTTACATGTAAGGAAATATCCTTTTAATTTTTGTGTTTTGCTGTTTTCAGATATGGATTTTAAAGGAACAATCTGGTAGTTTTTGGTCTACCCCATTTGTATTTGTTAGTATTGATCCTAAATCTGTCATCTATTTTTTATTTCTACTGCTTTATTGATATGCTTGCCCCATAAATTTTTACAATTGACTCTCTTCTATAGAAAACACAAAAAATTTACATATTTTTATTTTGTTCCACTTATTTTTCTTTATAACCTATTCTTTTTTCTACATGTTTCCTGCTTTTATTTAGTCCTTCTAATAGTTGCATTTTTAATTTTGAATTATATCTTAATTTCTCCATTCTACATAACACCTATTAGCTCCTTGCCATGAAAACAGGAATAAATAAGTACATCTACTTTTATTTCTCTGTTCCTGCTCTTCTCATTTCCCAACACCACTGTCGAGTTCTTGGGCCTCGGGGATATAATAATATTAAAAAGAACAGATTTGGGCTTTTGAGCTGATTAAGTTTGGAAGAGCTCTTCAGACTTTAAGTTAATGTTAACAGGATGAGATTTGGAAGGGATACTGCATTTTGTATATGTACAGTTGTGAATCTTTGAGAACAAGAGGGCAAATCATGATAGGAAGAATAACTGCCTCCCAAAGAAGTTCACACTCTTATTCATGGAACTTATGACTATTTCCTTACATGCCAAATAGGGTCTCTGAAAATATAATAAGGTAAAGAGCTTGAGATGGAAATTATCCTAGGTTTTCTGAATGGATCCAACTAATCACATGACCTTTTTTAAATATTTTTTTATAATTTTATTTTATTTACTTATTTTTTATGTGGTGCTGAGGATTGAATCTAATGCCTCACCAGGGCTAAGCAAACAGCTCTACCACTGAGCTACAGCACCAACCCCAATCACATGACCTTTAAAGGATACAAAACAATGTCCTCTAAGAGGGACCTGACCCACTGTTATTGGATTTAAAGATACAGTAAGAAATTTCTGAGCTAAGGAATGTGGGTGGCCTCTACAAGTTGGGAACAGCCTTTAGTTTACAGACAGAAAGCAAATGGGACCTTGATCCTATAATCACAAGGAAATAAATTCTGCCAACTTGAATGTACAGGAAATGGATTCAAACCTAGACTCTCCAGAAAGGAACACACCCTGATGACTACTTGATTTTTACTTGTTCTTTTTACTTGTACAGGGCAGTAGAATATATTTTGATATATTTATACAAGCCTGGAATATATCTTTAGGATCCCAGTCTTTTGGATGTACACAATGTTTAAATTCATTGAAGTGTATTCACATATGTGCATAGTAAAAGTATGTCTGATTCAGTCCACTGTCGTTCCTAATCTAGCCCCTCTCTTTCCCTTCATTTCCCTTTGTCTAATCATTGAAGTTCTATTCTCCACTTCCCTTGTTATGGTTAGCATTCACATATAAGAGTGGACATTCAACCTCTGGTTTTTTGAGATTGGCTTATTTCATTCAGCATGACAGTATCCAGATTTTAATCCTATGAATTCCAAATCAAATTTCTGACCTACTGAATTGTAAAATAATAAAATCTGTATTAGTTCAAGACATCAAATTTGTAGTAAATTTAAGACAGCATAGAAAATTAATGTTCAATTTAAATTCCTCCCCTTAGATAAAGGCCTGCCACTCTAAAAGCATATAAACTCTAGCTACTCCTTGAACAAGTGAGAATACTTTTACCAAGAAGAAAGGAATGGGTGGCAGGAAGCATGACAATGAGCAGTGACTGACACAATCTTCCTGATCTGCTTTGACTTCTCTAGTCCTATATCTCATACTTCCACCAATACTTCATGTCCCTAGAGTTTCTAACCTAGGGGATGGTTTTCTACTCCTATGTTCTTAGTAACACAGTTCCTTCTACCTAGAAATCCCCAGCCTACTATTCATACTACTCCTCCATTAATCTATGTTTTGGTTCCCTTTATCCTCCAAAATACTGCTCATATTCTCTTCCACAAACCGCTTCAAGCTAAGAGTATAGTATTTCTTCAATTCTGTTTCTGCTAGCTGTCCAGGCTGGTATTATAGTATATGCCATATACTACAGTATATAGCAACTCCCCAGCAATATTTGTTAGTATCATTATTTCCCATAACAGTATTCAAAAATTGAATATAAATTCTTCTCAAAAATTTTACTGAATAGTACTTGTTATAGACATGTATACCATAAGTTTCACATTTCACATACTTAAAGAACACAAATAGCATATTAGAATGAATCCTCAATAGTCTTAATTCAGATTCAATAACCATTTTTATATACAATTGAATCAGCTAGAAAGCTAATAGAAGTTTATTCCCATAAAAAAAAAATATTCAAGTCTCCAGGATCTTCAGTCTCAAGAACTTTAGCAGTTAAAAAAATGTTAGGGAATAGACATATATGAATGGTGGGAACATGAAGTTAAGAGAATAACTCTATAAAATTGGCACCTTGGTGGCTGACCCCCACATGCTTTCTTTTCCAAGAAGCAATTTACCTGCGGGCCTGTCTGACCAAAGTGAACAATATATGTCACATTCCTGAGCAGACTACCCGTTAACTGCAAGAGAAATGCAGGCCCAAGATAATGTCAAGGGAGAAATCCAGGAGACTTTTGTGACCAGATCCTAAAACTCTGAGAGATAAGAAGAGTTCGTCCCAACTATAAAATCTGTAAAAATGGACGCTTAAGAATCCAATGAGTTCCAGTCAGCATGGGCCAAGGTAACCTAAAGTTACCATGGCAGTGGGTACTTGAAAGTCTGATGTCACCCTTCTGCCAGACAAGTCATGAGGTGTAGCTGGGCAGGACTCTGGAAGCTTCTCTAGGATCTCCAATAAAACTGGAGTGCATGAGAGGCATATTGTTTCTCTCCTGAGAGAACAAACTCCCTCCCTTGAAAGCATCCCTTTTCCTTTCCTAGCTCTTAATAAATTCATGCCTATTACTTGGAACGACATGTCTGAAATCCTTCTGACTTAGTCTCAAGGATCAGGGTTTGAAGAAGGTGGTCCTCCCTTTGCCTCAGTTTCTCACAGGCCCCAGCTCCGTCACAAAAACAACAAAAGTAGTGTCAAAAGGAGCCCAAGACTAAGAAATGAGAATCAAAAATTATCAACTAAAAACTTAAAAAAACATTTCATAAGTATTCTAACTAGCCAATATATGGTACAGGACCTGTCCATAAAGGACATTCTGGCCACATTTGATTTAAGATAAAGCTAGGTTTATTGTTTTGTCAAGGGCCCACTTTGGTGCTTAGCAATAGAAAAATGAGCTTAGATAAATCGCATTCACTGAAGATTGCTTGAATTCGTTTGTCCCAAACCAAAAGCAGAAGCCTGAAGAGCCGACTAGAGTTCCAGGTCTGTGTCCAAGGTAATGAGTAGGGACATTAGGCCTCCTCTGGGCTTGCACTGAGGCAAGGGGAAGCTGGAGGGACCTGCGGGTTTAGAAGAACTCCATCTAAAATCTAGATCACAGGCAAAGAAACACGCTTTACACGGAAGCCGAAGGAAAAAACAAAGGCCAGCCCCCTAGTCCAGAGACCAAAGAAAACATCACCCTAATGATTTCCACCTTTCTTCTCACGCTTTCCGCCAGATAGGGCACAGGACTACACTTCCCAGAATGCAAAGCGGAAGGGCGGAGCTAAAGAGACTGTTTACCTCAAGTTGGCCCCAGGCGTTTGAGGTTTGATAATAAACTCTAGTCCGTCCCCGTGCCAGCCCTCCATCTCAGCCTCACTGGTTCCGCAATCCGCGCGTGGGAGGGCGTCTGGGTCGTCACTGGCAGCGGTTGAATGGAGGCTCTCCGCCCCGCGGCCTTATGGTACTTGATGTCCTCGCTGTGGACGGAGCAATAGCTTCTTCAACTGCGTCAGAACAGAACGACTACATTTCCCAGGGGTCGGCGGGCTGGCGGGGCGGCGTGGGGGCGGTGCCTCACGTCTGGTACAGTCATCCCAAGCCCCTTCGGCGGGACTGTAATGGCCGGAGAGATGACGATCTTAGGTCAGTGTCTAAGGGGTCTCTTTTGCCTGGGTGGACGTCAAGGCGGTCCGCGGAGGCCAGGGTGGGCGGAATGATTGTCTAAGCTCTTGGTTCCAGCTGGCATAGAAGGGGACTTGGAAAAGCTGACTTGGAGGCGATTTGGGGCTTTTCGGACCTGGTGGGGGTGGAGGCGCCTCCAAGAGAAGTCTAGGCCCTGGCAAGCTACGTACAAATCGTACCTCTCAGGGATTTTCGGCTTGGCGATGGGTTTCTTACAACAGAACCTCGGTTTTGAATTGCTGGCCGAAATGGGGCCTTTGAGAGGCCGCAGGAACCTACACCTCCGGGACCCTTTATGGAGGAAGGGGGGAGGAGCCGCAGCAGGAGCATCCTGAGTTGTAGATGCCTGGGATGCTGAGCTTGAAGGGATGTAGGGCCTTTTGATGCTCTTTCCACCATATCGGATGGGATTTACCTTCCCCTGCTTGGAAGGTGATAAACTCTTTATGCAATTTGCCTGTAGGTGGAAGGAAATTGACACTTGATTTCATTTCTTTGAGTTAGTGTTGAAGAGGATGAGCTAACAATTAGTAACACAGGCCTACTAACTGACGTTTTGGGTTGTAATGTAACATAAGTGTACACAGGTATATAACATAGCCTCCTGAAATCAAGTAAGAGCATAATTCCAAATTTAGAGTAGTTTTTTTTTTTTTGCTTATGTTTACAATTATTTATGGCATTCGTTCAGATCTATTTTTTCATGAATTTGTATTTGCTGAGCATATGTTATTCCTTGGCATGAGAGCTACAACAGTGAACAAAACTTGCCTTCAAGGAGCTTGCATATATGTTGTCATCAGTGTTACTCACTTTTATACTTCTCCCCTAAATATTATCGCTACAAGATCTGTCTTTAATTCATATATATATAAACTATGTTCTGTTATGAAGTGATGGTTTAATACCTGAGCAACTTTCAAAGTCATTGTATCTGATGTATCCATTTTATCCTTTTGAAAAGGAAAAGGAGATAACAAAAGTAAAGAGTTTTAACTCTACATTATTAGTAAAGGTTTTGGTGTGAGAATTTCAATAATGGAGCTTCTTTTCAAAAATGATAACATAAGCTTTATAGAATTTAAATAGCAATTGTTCAAGAAAATTGGATAAAATTTAACTTTTACTTCAGATGAAGGGTGTTTCCTGACATCATGAGCAGAATTATTTTACAAATATTATTAAGTATTTTTACATTTTATTCCTGTGTTCTGCTAGTGAACTACGATACAATTACAGGATTTTTTTGTTTTTGTTTTGTCATTACTTTATTTTTAATTATAACTAATTACATTATAAAAAACTAGATGTCTTAGAGAAGTATTAACAGTTCTATAAAATTAAATGAGATATATTTTTAGTCTTGTTTCAAAGATTGGTATTAAAGGGACTGCTTTAGTAATTGAGCATATTAGACTTTGCTATAGTAATTTAGTATATTATCATAATCTGATAAGATGTATCTTTTAATTTGCCTGTTTTCAGGATCAGCTGTTTTGACTCTCCTATTGGCTGGCTATTTGGCACAACAGTATTTACCATTGCCTACTCCAAAAGTGATTGGCATTGACCTGGGCACCACCTATTGTTCTGTTGGGGTGTTTTTTCCTGGCACAGGAAAAGTAAAGGTGATTCCAGATGAAAATGGGCATATCAGCATACCTAGCATGGTGTCTTTTACTGACAGTGATGTATATGTGGGATATGAAAGCTTAGAGTTGGCAGATTCAAATCCTCAAAACACAATCTATGATGCCAAAAGATTCATAGGCAAGATTTTCACTCCAGAAGAGCTTGAGGCTGAAATTGGCAGATACCCATTTAAGGTAAGGGATTGATCCAAAAAAGTTTTGTTTATTTTACTGTTAAATAACTTATTTATTGTATTGTTTCAATTAATACTTTACTTTCACATTATAAAACATTCTGTTTTAATTTACTTAATCTACATGGATGTTATGCTATCTCATTTAACAGGAAATTCCACAGCAGCTCCAGGGTGAGTTATTGCTAAAACTCTTCAATGTTATCAAGAACTTAGGACCTTACTTACTGCCATTTTGAGAATGTGTCCTTACCTTATTCAAGGTAGCAGGAAGGTTGATGAAGCCCCATATACTGTAGATAGATATTATCTATGTAGGTACATATTTGTTTATGTCTGAATAGATCATACAAGGCATGGTGTTTTCTGATTTACTTGAAACTTAGTAATATGTCATAGATGTTATCTTAATGGTTGTGTAAAATGACTAAATTGATCAGTCTCTTTTCACTGTATATTTTCTTATTTTTTCTGGTATTCCACTAATGGTGGAGGTTCAGTGAATGTTCTTGTAAATACATCTGTTTTTACTTATCTGAAAATTTCCTGACTTGAATTCTAGAAGTGGAATTGATAGGTCAAAGGTACACATGTTTTTAAGGCTTTGATTTTTATTAACAGATTGTGCACTAGAAAGATTATATGCTCTTAACTGTTATTTTTTAGAGCACTTCTATCTTCCCTGGTTATTATTGTTTTACAATATTTGCCAATCAGATGAAAGAAAAATGAAATATTCTGTTAAATTTCATTTCTTTGCTTTCTAGTGAGATTTTTTTAGAAATTTTTTTATTCATATTTTTATTTTCCTTGGTGAACTATTTTTTGTTGTTGTTGTTCTGTTTCTTTGACATGATATTTTTTTCCTAAATGAAAATCAAATACTTTTGGTTTTGTTATTTTTTTAATTGTTTTTATTTTAACTGATGATTTGTTTTTGAGTTGTCAAAATTTTAAGTTTGTATGCAGCAAAATTCCCTCTTAATTTTATAAAAATGGCATTGACTCTTACTGTGCTTAATATGGTTTTCTTATCCACTTGTTTTGGTGTTTTTGTTTTGTTTTGTTTCATTTTTCATCCTGATGCTTTTATATAGGTGTTGGTTTGTGTTTTGTTGCTGAGTATTTTCTTGCTTTTGTTTTAAACATTTAAATCTTTATTTTAATGTACAGTTTTTCTTCTAAGTTATGAACTAGGATTCTAAATTAGTTTTAAAATCATTAGCTAGTTCAGTCACTGCTGCTTGTTGAATAACCCTACCCATAAAAATTTTTAAACTTTTAATCTATTTTCAGAGAGAAAAAAAATTGTTGTACTTCTAACTTTATTACTTTGTTTTTAGTTTCTTTCTTTGGGATTCTTTTATTAATTTATAATCTTTAGTGATAAAATACTAAAGCTATACATTTTCTCTAAGTTACAGCTTTGGGTGCATTACTTACTGGTTGAAGAGTTATTTTAAGTTACTAAATTTCAAATGATTCTAAACAATTTGTTTTGGTTTGGGGTGGGCCTTATGGTACTGGTATCTTTGTATCTTATATTCATAGTAGATCTATAGCTTGCTTTTATTTACAAGGTCAGATTTTTTTGATTGTAACTTAATTATGAGGTCTACAATGGCTGGGGAAAGAGTCTTATAATTTCTGGATGAGATTAATTTTTTTTGCTATTGCTGTTAAAACAATCTGTTCATAGTTTATACTAGGGTGTGTACAAGTGTACTAGGTAAAATGTACTAATGTAGTACATTTTAGAGATAATCTAGTTTTTTAAATGTATGCCCACATTAGAGAAAATGAGCTAATACATAGTAAATATTTTCATGGAAATAAGAATGTAAATGATGTTTGATTCTTGGATAAGGACATAATAAAGTACTAAAATTATTATTTTTAATATGTATTAGAAATTTCTTTAATTTTATTTTTTACTCTAGAAAACAAGCTAACTTGGAACAAAAGAGAAAGGGAAGATCCTGAGTTATATACATGATTGAGCAACTGTTATTCCTTATATATTAGCCCCCCCCCCTTTATTTTGATTTTGCTTTCTGTGGTTATTTTCCATGGTTTTAGTTACCTGTGATCAACCACTATCTGAAAATATTAAAGGAAAAATTTTAGAAATAATTTACAGATTTTAAATTATATAACATTCTGAGTAGCAAAACAAAGTCTTCAGAACTGTTCAATCCCACCCAGAACTGGTATTACCCCGTATCTATTTTATATGCTACCAAGTCCCTTGGTGCTTATACTGATTATCAACTTGACTCTTGAAGTATAGTGCTTGTGTTCAGGTAACTTTATTTTACTGATTAGTGGAACCAAGATGCAGGAGTAGTGATGCAGACAATTTGAATATGCCAAAGAGAAGCCAAAGCAAATGCTTTTCTTTTAAGCTGAAGGATCATCCACTGGGGAACTTGGAACACATCCCTGTGTGGATAAAGGGAAATTCCTGTCTTTTATCAGGAATTCATTGAACAAATAAATATGCTTGGTTATGAATTTTATTCTGCTCTTATTAAGAACTGTAGCATATATTTTATTTACTTTATACTTCTTAAAGTATAACATTTAATAAGCTCTAATCTTGGCAGATGGATACAAATATGGAATTTATCACTTTGTAAAGGTAAATTTTTATTGAAAAAAATCTATTATGTATGTGTGTAAGTACATACATATGTTTATATTTAACAGACTTTTATTCATATTCCTTTTTTTTAATCCTATTTTTAGGTTTTAAACAAAAATGGATTGGTTGAGTTTTCTGTGACAAGTAATGAGACCATCACCGTTTCCCCAGAATATGTTGGCTCTCGACTATTGTTAAAATTAAAAGAAATGGCAGAAGAATATCTTGGAATGCCAGTTGCTAATGCTGTCATTTCTGTACCAGCAGAATTTGACCTAAAACAAAGAAATTCAACAATTGAAGCAGCCAACCTTGCAGGTAATAGCACTCTTGCCTGTGTTGGATTTTTCTCAAGATTTTGTTTGGTATTTGTCACTTTGTAAATCACTTAACTATAGGCACAAAAACAACCTATATCGTGGGTAAATTAGTGGATTTTTATATAGGTTGATAAGTGATAATTACAAGAGCTCTGTAGCATGATGTAGAATGTGTATATTAAAATAAGAACCAGTCATAGGCACATGACAAAGGTAGAAAACATGGACACATTAGCAGGGAGGGATTTTTTTTTCCCTAAAATTTCTTTAATCAAAGTTAAGGTAAATATAATGTTGTCAAAAAATCTGATGTGAAAATATTTTAAAACTTTTCAAAAAATATTGGGGCTGGGGCAGGGGCTCAGTGGTAGAGCACTCACCTAGCATGTGTGAAGCACTGGGTTCAATCCTCAGGACCACATCAAAACAAAAATAAAAGCAGATGGAATTTAAAAAAATAAAACAAATATTGAGTGTCTCACAAAATAAACAGGTACCTCCTTGTTTTTGTGCAGCTTATGTTTGACAGAAAGGAACACAGAATAAACATGTCTCTAAGTTTAACATATGCATTATTGACATTTTGGGCTCAATAATTCTTGGGTGTGGTGGTGGCAGTCCTGTGCATTTAAGAATATTTTGCAGCATGTTATGACAATCATGCTTTCATTCATTTCCACAGATCTCTTGGAGATAAAAACACCTCTGATTGAAAATCATTGATACAGTGTGTATCAGAAAGTAACATGCTATGAAAAATAAAAGCAGGATAAAGGGACAGAATTGTTTGTGGTGGTCAAGTGATTAGAGGCAGCGTGTTAGCTCTGAGTCAGGGTGATCAAAGTACCTGATGAGAACAACTTAAGAAGAAGAAAGATTTATTTGGGCTTATGTTTTCAGGGCAATCAGTTTATGGTCAGCTGGCTTCTAGGCAGAAACCTTTTGGCAGAAGGGTATGCAGAGGAAAGCTTTCAGATCATGGTAGCCAGGGAGGAGAGAAAGATAAGCCAGAGAAGAAAAACTTCTAGGGCATGCTTCCAGTGACCTACTTCCTCCAACTAGGTCCCACCTTCCAGTAGTCCCTCTAAGCCATCAGTGGATTAATGTACTGATGAGGTGAGAGCCCTCATTATCTAATTAATTCCCAAAATCTTTACCTTTGAGCATATGAGACTTGGAGAGACATTTCAGACCCAAACCATAAATAACAGGGGACTTACACATTTAAGTAGGATGGTCATTCGGCCTCATGGAGATATTTAAGCAGATTTGAAGGAAGTGAGGTAGTTAGCTATGCAGACACATGCAGGAAGTTCATTATAGGGGGAGGAAACAGTACAATCATAAAATAGGATTTTGGTGATATATAAGGATAGGAAGACAAGAGTGGTGGCGCTCGCCTGTAATCCCAGTGGCTCGGGAGGCTGACACAGGAGGATTGCAAGTTCAAAGCCAGCAAAAGCGAGGTGCTAAAGCAGCTCAGTGAGACCCTGTCTCTAAATAAAATGCAAAATAGGGTTGGGAGTGTGGCTCAGTGATTGAGTGTTCCTGAATTCTAACTTGTGTAACCCCCCCCCACACCACAAAAAAAGGAATAGGAAGTTGTCTAGTGTGACCAGAGCAGAGTGATAGAGAACCAAAGGAATAAAGGAATAGGTATTAGGATATTTAAAAGAATTCTTCAGTTTGAATGTTGTTATAGCTCCTGAAACATACATTAGTTTTCAATCTATTCTTGAAAGTTAGTTTGCTGAGTGACAAGAAATTTCTTAATAACTTCCTCTTATCAGTTGTCCTTTTCTCCAATCAATCTTTACAGGACTGAAGATCCTGCGAGTAATAAATGAACCTACAGCAGCAGCAATGGCCTATGGTCTCCACAAGGCTGATGTCTTCCATGTCTTGGTTATCGACTTGGGTGGAGGAACTCTAGATGTGTCATTACTGAATAAACAAGGAGGGATGTTTCTAACCCGAGCAATGTCTGGTGAGAAAAAATAGAAAATTGAAGAGATTCAAGCAACACTTAACTTACCTAATATGTAGTTTGTGGGTTTTTTTTTTTTTTTGATTTGTTTGTTTTTTTGTTGTTGTTGTTGTTGTTGTTTTGTACTGGGGATTGAACCAAAGAGCATTCTCCCTCTGAGCTACATCAGCAACTTGTTTTTAAAGTTTTATTTTCAGACAGGCTCTGGCTAAGATGTTTACACAGCCTTGAACTTGTGATCCTCTTCTTTTAGCCTGCTGAGTAGTTAGGATTATAGACGATGTACCACCCCAGCTTATAATTTTCTGTGTTATTTATGCCACTATTTGCATATAGAAAAAGTTATGTTTAAGTGATAGGAAACCCTATAAATCAAATTAACTTCCAATTTTTTCATATTGGGCTAATAAGGCATTCATGGTGATGGTGAAGGAAACAGTGGGAAGAAAAAATTCCTGAAAAATAAAAAGGGATAATTTCATTATATTTGTTAACATACATTATTATAGCAAGCCAATCTGTTTTTTCATCTCTAATTTTGAAAAATTATCTGATTATTAAGATACTTCTTCCACATCATTTAGATATTTTAACTTTAATGTGCACAGTTTTTTAATAGTATGGGTCAGGGTTCAAATCATTTTAACACAGTATTTAATAATGATCTTTGAATAAAATTTTAATGCATTTTAAAAGAAATTTATTATATTAGAATAAAATTTTATACACATACATATATATGAATATAATACAAACTTTTTAAATTTTTTACTTAGGAAACAATAAACTTGGAGGACAGGATTTCAATCAGCGGTTGCTTCAGTACTTATATAAACTGGTGTACCAAACATATGGCTTCCTCCCATCTAGGAAAGAGGAAATCCACAGATTAAGGCAAGCTGTGGAAATGGTCAAATTAAATCTGACTCTGCATCAGTCTGCCCAGATATCTGTATTGCTAACAGTGGAGGAAAAGGATGGAAAGGAAGCTCAGAGTAATGACACTGAACTGCCAAAGGACAAACTTAACCCAGTAGATGGTCATGCAAACAGAGAGTTTGGACCCGGCCTTTTGGAAAAGAAAAGTGGGAAAAGTCAGGTTTTATTTGAAACAGAAATATCTCGGAAGCTCTTTGATAGCCTTAATGAAGATCTCTTCCAGAAAATACTTGTGCCCATTCAGCAAGTATTAAAAGAAGGCCACCTGGACAAGACTGAGATTGATGAGGTCGTTTTAGTTGGGGGCTCTACTCGTATTCCTCGAATCCGCCAAGTCATTCAAGAGTTCTTTGGAAAGGATCCCAACACATCTGTAGACCCTGACCTGGCAGTGGTGACAGGCGTGGCCATCCAAGCAGGGATTGATGGAGGCTCATGGCCTCTCCAAGTCAGTGCTTTAGAAATTCCCAATAAGCATTTACAAAAAACCAACTTCAATTGAATTCTGGAGTAATGATGTGTGATCAAATACAAATACATGATCTTATCTGGTGAGCTCTTCCCCTTTATCAGAGCACCTCCTCCAAAAAAGAGAATTACTATCTAAAATATGTCACAGATTTACCTAGAAGGCAATATTTAGATAAAATAAAATTTTACATAGCATATATATATATTTTTTTTTTTTTGGAGAGGTCTCATTCCAGTACATACTCTTATTAGAGAAGCATAGGTGGCTATATTTTCTGAATTCAGGAAATAGATAACCATATGCACTTAACATTGTATTCTGTAAACATTAAATAGTGCCAATTATAAGATTTCCCAGTTCTTACTAAATTGTGTTAATAGGAGCTGGTAATTTCTTTACTTGGTCATCACATCTAACTATAAATTTGAATATACTTGAATGACAGTGTTGATGTCAGGTATTTTCATTGGAAGGTACCAGTATTATTAAGCTGCATATATATTCAATAACGGCCATATACAAATTTACTTTTTCAATGTCCAGTTGTGTGTCATATGCACATATTCTGCATTTTCCAGATTATCTTAATGTATTTCATGAATCAGTTTTGCTTTCTAAAATAAATACAGATTTATTCAAATTTTTCTGTATCAGCTAGTAGAAATACCCAATTTTTATTGTAGGTCCTTCATCTACTGTGCATCATTCTCTGCTTGGATTTCCATGATTCTGCTTAGCTAGAATACAGTAGGGAATTATTAGTTGCATTCTTAAAATGTGTTCTTGTCATAATAAAGTCATTGCTATTTCATTTTTGTAAACCAGGACGTGCAGATATTAGTAAATAGCATTAATTACCTATTGTGTTTCTGTTTATTTCTTAATTTACATTTTCAGTGAGCTCTGGAAAATATAGCATGGATTTGAACTATAAAAGTTAGTCTGATTGAGTTTCATTGATAATTTTTTCCCCATATTTTGTTTCAAATGAGGAAAATGTATCAAACTGTAAAAACCCTGTTATTTAGTCTGTATTATTTTTAAATAGTTACACTTGGATTATTTTAGCCATAAATTGGGGTATGATGAGATCATAAAATTTGTGAATACTGGAAATAAATCTAACATAGAAGGCAATATGGGAAAATTTTCCACAAATCAGCATTTGTAGAACTTAGGTATTTTGTTGTATTTTATTTGTTTTCTTTAAGAAAACCCAGAGACCAAGTAAGAAAATAATAGCAGTTTTATTTCTATGATTTCCATGTTATGTGAAGATACATTTATTTCTTTAGTGGAGACCTACTTCATATTAATATTCAAAAATTTTATATCCTAATCACCATTTTTTTAAGGTAAAGTGTATCTTCTTTATCCGAACTTTAAAGATGTTGTTTCCAATCACTAAAGATGAGAACCAAGCAAATACATTTCAACAATATCAAAACATTGAACAGTGTTAATATTTTTTCAGATATAAAAAGAAAACGTTTCTTAGCGGTGAAATTGATTTTGAAACAAATTTCAAATACGTTTGTATATAGAAAATACCTGTAGTAGGTAAAGAAAATACAAAACTTTTATTTTAGAACTAATTGAGAAATGCCAAAGATGAATCCACCACTGCATTATGAAAATATTTAAGTGTTCGCTTGGACTTTATATAAATTTTAATAGATTAGAATTGAAAAATATCTTTGGAAGGTCTTTGGGAAAAGTGTTCAATCTCTACAGAGTATCAATTTTAACCTAAAATATTTTAAGATTAAAAAACTTGAATTTCTCAGATACTTGATGTGGTTCATGACAATCTGTTAACCTGTTAACATTTTTTTTTTAAGGAAGCAATGTGCAAAACAGGGCAGCTAATCACACAATAAAATTGGAATTTAAATAATTTGACTCTTTGAAAAATAGAATAGCAGTGTTGGAATTTGGGGGCAGTAGTTTAGCATATTCTCTAGTATAATTATACCTTTAAAAAATGAAGGAATTTCTTCAATCATATTTTAGGGCTGTATCTATACATAGTCTTGACATCAGTGTAGTTTATTTAAAAGATAAGAATGCATTCTGAAAGGGGTCATTTATTAATAACAATCTGAAGTTGTTTTTCGTAAAACAAACGTTTTAGTTGTACATGTGACTAATTATTTTTTCAAGTACATAACAAAATTCTAAATATCTTGTATAGAGTATGTGAGTAATTTATTTTGTATCAGGAATGTTTTGGTACTGTGTTGTCACTCAAACCACTAACTTATCAACAGATAACTGTGTAATGTGTGCTGAATATTACAATATTGTGCAAAACAGATTGTGCCTCTTAAATGTGTGTGTACAGATAATTCATGTTTTAATGTAAATAAATACCATTTTGCAGTTTGTTTTTTAAACTGTGTACTTTATTTTCTATTAAGAACTAGACTAAAACACAGTTTTGATGTGTATAAATTCAAAAGTTGGATAGAGGTGGTCTGATGCTAATGGTGTCCCTCAACCTCAGTCTCAATGTCTCATTCCAGAAATGTACATTTTCCTGCTTCTGTCTCTGGGTTTTCTAATAAGAGTTTTTGCTTATTTCCCTAATTTAGGAAAGAGAGTTCCTGCATCATATGAACAGTGTCTTTTGAATTCTGAATATGAGTTCATTGCTTAAGAATGTAATGAAGCCACAAACTGAGCTAATTAGTTAGGTAATAATTTTACAAAAATAGGATGTTGTAATTATAAAAAGTAATTTTCTAACAGAGTTTGTGTTATTCTTTGGATAACTGATGCTTTTTAAATTATCCTTATAAGATGATAGTCCCAATCCCTTCCGGGACTAGTTCCTGTGATTTCTTCATACTTATTTAAATTACCTTACTGAGAAACTCAAACAAACAAGGAAATATAATGATACTTACATATTTATTTTACTTAACAAACAAAAATACAGTGCCTATTTTAGGTAGGCAGCCTCTAATTTGGATGGCTGCCAGTAACACCCCACCTTCTGGTATCCATCCCCACAAGATACCAAAAATATCCATCTTCCCTTGAGTTTGAGTGAGATTTAATAACTCTGCTAATGAATGACATGGCAGAAGTGTGGGGATATCTCTTCCAAAACTGGGTTTTTAAAAAAAGACTCCTGTCTTAGGTGTTTCCTCTTGCTGCTGGCTACCTCTCTCTTGGAATTCCAACTGTCATGTAAAATTCAGCCTGTTCTGTTGGTAAATACTGGTAAAGAAAAGGCCCTAGGAAGAGGCATTCCCACTGACAGCCAGCACCAATTCACAGCTCCTTAAAAGATTTAATGCTAGTCAAGGCTTAGGTGTTGCAGCCATAATTGAAAATGTGAATGTAACTTCATCAGAGATCTTAAGCCAGAAACATCCATTAGTTAGGTGACTTCCTGATTCTTTACCCACAAAAACACTCATTTTTGTTTTAAAGTACTAAATTTTGAATAATTTTGCCCAGCAATAGAGAATAGAACTCTTAATAGGAACCAGGACATTGCTCCAAATGTTTTACTAATATTAACCAATTTAGTTTCGTCCTCCAAGCAAACATGAGTAGGTGTTGTATCCCCAATTTCAAATGGGGCAATTAAGGCACAAATGTATCAGGTAAACTTTCCAGGTTTATGCAGCTAATAAATTGGCAGTATCAGTATCCCAAACCAGTCCATGCTCAGCCCCAATGTTGTGCTGCCTTATGTGATGACAGAAACCTCTGAAAAATAAAATCTAGAAAAGTGGGACTAGAGGGAAAGCTGGAAGGAGCTAGAAGATCTGCCCTCACCCCTTCTTCCTCACCTTTGTTTGATCTAACTGGAAACATGCATCATTGAGAATCATGCCTCACTGTAATCTCCAGTTATCCCAATGTTGTTGTCCATTGAACAGACCTTCATAAACATTGGCTTAGTTTTATTTTTATTTACATAATAGTGTATCTTATGATGTGATTTTGTAAACATGAGATGTTACTCAATGTTTTCTATATGGCAGACATTGTTCTAATGATTATGTATTTTATATACTATATTATATAATATTTAGTTTTCCAAACAACTTCAGAAGTACATAAAATGATTACTCCCAAATAAGCACAGAGAAGTTAACTTGCCCAAGTTTGTACAAGTCTAAAGTGTTTGAGTAGAGGTTTAATAAAGGTACCCCCATCTCAAGACCCTGAACCCTTAACCACTGTAATATTTTCATATTTTAACTGTTTTTATTCCTTTTTCCTGAAAGAAGGCCCTCTGGATCAAGTAGAACTATTTATAATTTGTATGCATATTTTAAAACAACATTAAATCTTCTTAACCATTAAGTTTGATATCAAACTGTGTTTAAAAATAGATGTAATTGCCACTACTCCATCGACCTATGAAAATGATTATTGTATATGGTTCAAGCTAATACTATATATAAAGAAGCATAGCAGCCCCATCCCAATATTTAATTTAATTTACTATACCTACAATATTATTGTTTCAATTTCCTCCCCCATTCTTGAGTTACAGACTCTTAAGTGTTTCTTGTAGGAATGAGACATTGGTGGAAAAATGGAGTCACGTGGACTGGATTTTGAATCTTATTGCCTAAGATTCTCTTGGAAGCTTAGTGTCATTTTTGGTGAAATTGGTAGATAATATGCTGTTCAGTAAGGACTGAAAGTAGCAAATATTTCAAATGTCTTCAAATGTCTGGCACTGAGGACTATCAGTAATAAATATTCCTCTTGTCTTCAAAGTAGTTCATGCTGTTTAGGATTTTCTTTCTATCTGATAAGGTAGATATTACATATTGAGATTATATTCTTAATCTATTTTAAAGTTACAATCCTTGAACAAATTAGATAATCATGGAGTAAACTTTTTTCTTAAATACAAATGTATGACTTCTTTGTAACCTAATCATTTTGAGTACCCTGTACTTTGTTTCAAGTATACTTCATTGATTAGCAAGCTTAATGTGGACAATTGGATTATAATGTGGAAATGAGAATAAAATAATAATTTCTCAAAACACAATGAACTCGGGGCTGGGGATGTGGCTCAAGCGGTATCGCACTCGCCTGGCATGCGTGCCGCCCGGGTTCGATCCTCAGCACCACATACCAACAAAGATGTTGTGTCCGCCGAGAACTAGAAAATGAATATTAAAAATTCTCTCTCTCCTCTCTCACTCTCTCTTTAAAAAAAAAACACACAATGAACTCATCTTTGAATAATTTTGACTATTAGTCATTTTTAATAATTTTAGTTTTGTTTAACTCTTAAATATCATATGTAACAATATATAATAATACTGAACCAATACTCAGATTAAAAAACAGAATACAGCTATTATCCCAGGAGCTTACTTTGCAGACTCCATCACTACCCCCTCAAACACACACACACCAAGGATAACCAATATCCAAAATTTCAATATTATAGATTAATTTTTTTGGTTTTGATTTTAACTTTAACATAAATAGAATCATAGAACCATACAATGTTATTTCTTTGTACCTAGCCTCATTGATTCAGCATTATGTTTGTGAGATCCATCGTATCTGCGGCTGTCATACATTCATCCCATGACTACACAAAGTTCCGCCATTTATGCAGGCTACTGTTGATGTCACCTTAGATTTTTAAATTGTGCAGCTTCTCTGATTTATTAAAACTATAGGAAAAGAGAGGCACTATGGGGCTAGGGTTGTGGCTCAGTGGTAGAGCATCTGCCTGGCATGTGTGAGGTACTGTGTTTGATCCTCAGCACCTAATAAAAAAAATAGATAAATAAAGGTTGTCCATCTACAATAAAATATATTTAAAAAAGAGAGGCACTATGGTATGAATTTGTCCCCCAAAGTTCATAAGATGGAAAAAATCCCAATCAACAGTGTTGAGAGGTTGAGACTTTTAAGGGTGATTCACTCATGAGGGTTCTGCCCTCATGAATAGATCAGTACCATTATCACAGGAGTGAGTCCTAATGAAAACATGATTTCAGCCTACTTCCCTTTTCTGACTCTATCTCTTCTCTTTTAAAGTCTTCTACAATGAAATGGTAGAGCAAGAGGGCCTTTGCCAGATATGAACCCTCAATATTGGAGTTTCCAGAACTATAACCTAAATAAATTTCTGTTCTTTGTAATTTACCCAGTGTGTGATATTCTGTTAAAGCAATACATAATGAACTAAAACAAAAGCTAAAACAAGTTTTAACGGTATTTCTGAAATGCCTATATCCCTTAATGGATTCTAAATAAATATTTATTCAGCATTTATAAATTACATCAAGGATTGTAAAGCCAGGACAATATTTCAAATATCTTACATTCTATTAGAAGGAGATTTAGTTAATATTTAGTTTTATAGATTAAGGCAATTTTTTCATAAATACCCTTAGGAAATGAAGCAAATATATATATATAGGGTTGCATAGAAAGGAAAAAGGGGAAGACAAAGAAATGGTTGATGGCCTTAGCAAACATGTTAAATAATTGTTTAAAATCATGTTGAAAATGCCACTGAAGTTTGATCACTTCAAATCTGAAGGGCAATTCAGACACAATGTTGATTTTATTCCAAAAATCTGAATTAAAAATTCCTTCAAAATATGATTTGTACTATAAGTCAACAATATTATCACAAATGTATACCAGCTGATAAATATCTTTCTGAGGTTGATCCAGATATTCCATAGAAAATAGATATTTTTTAGGCAAATAGTAAAAATTCTACAAAATATTTTCAAATAAATCAGACCATAAAATTCAGTTAAGATATAATTATCAAAAAATTGCCCTTTCTTTAAACCTAAAAGCAGCTCAACTTTTCTTTGATTCCTCCATCATTTCATAAACTATACAATAATTCAACACACACATATACATACTCTAATACACAAGTTCATTATTTTATAAAAACATTTGCTGGGCTTGAGCAATATGAAAGGGTCTATGCTAGGACCTATCATATAAAGAAGAATAAAACTGAGCACCTGCCTCAAGTAGCTTTTTTTAAAAGGGGACAGACAAGAAGTAGAGTAGAGCCCACCACTACCATGATAAAGATATGCACAAGAGGTAAGTAAGTGCACAGATGAGGGGCACTCAGATCAGACTGGAAGGCAAATGAAGATGAGTGGTCCTGCACTAAGGAAGTTACTCCTGAGATACTTAGCCCATGGGGAAATGCAGAGAAAGCAGGCATGAACAAAGTGAGAAGCCTGAATGCAGTGCCTGATGGTGAGAAATTGGGGCATCTGTTAGTGTATGTGCCAACTCACAGTCAGGAACTTGCCTTTGAGCATTCCTCCCCCATCCTTATTTTTTCAATACTAATGCTGAACAGTTGTTCTATTCAGTATCATCAATACCCAGTTAAAGTAATTGATCTTTTGTCCCCAAGTCTTGTGTCATTCCAGCTTCTGTTGTCATTCGAAAGAAGAGTCCTTTCTGGTGTATCAGATTCTGTGGTGCCCCAAATTCTATAATCCTTCCAGAATCTAGAACAAGCACTCTGAAATAAGAAGAAAACCAGTTAAATAACCTGCAATCAGGTTTTCTGATCTTAGAAAGGTAAGATTTTTAAATTATCATATGAATTAGAATAAATACAATAAAAAATTTTTAAAAAACAGATTACCATACGAATAATTCCATTCCAAAAAAATATATAGATACTAATTAACTTGAGAAATAAATCAAGTTTTCTAACATTCTTCTAGCACTAGAATTTTCCTCTAATTTGGAAAAGATCTTCTATATCATATGGGGAAATATAGTATTTCTAACACAGGTAAACTTTCTTATTAGAGGCAAACAATTAATGTGTTTCCTATAGATATTGTTTATTTTTTGAAAACAAAGCATACCTGTCTGAATCAAAGATAGAATGTAGTCTATGAGCAATGGTCAGGATGGTGCAATCAGAAAACTCCTTCCTGATTGTGTTCTGCACCAAGTTATCAGTCTCAAAATCAATAGAGGCTGTTGCCTCATCCAAGATGAGAATTTTTGTTTTCCGAAGCAAAGCACGAGCCAGACAAAGGAGCTGCCGCTGTCCAACACTGTAAATGTAAACACAAAAAATGTAAAATAATTTCAGCACTGGACTTTATGGTAATGACTCCTGTTCCCAAACCCTAATATTGTTATTCTTTTTTTTTCTCATTCATTATTCATTCAAAAAATATTGTCTTCTATAAACCAAACACTTGTCTAGGTTCTAGAAATGGAGCAATGAAGGACAGACAAAAATCTGTGTAGAGTTTGGATTCTCCTGGGGGACACAGAAAATAATAACAAAAGGATAATTGAGTAAGTGCATAAAAACAGTAAGGGTACCAGTATAGTAGACGTGTATTATAGAATTTTCATAAAAATATGTATATAAAAAGTGCTAAGAAGAATTCAAGCATGCATGAAGAGGGGTTATAAAATGTGGATGAGGAGTGGACATGGAAGGCTAAGAAAACCCTCACCAAAGGAGTTGCCTTTCAGGTCAAGGCCAAAAGTTAACCCCCAGATTTCTGGTGCAAACTTATACCAGGCAAAGGAAATAGCATATGCAAAACCCTGGAGGCAAGCAGGTCTGGCCTGGCAAACTCAGGAAACAGCAAGAGGTCATTGTGCAGAAACAGGATCAGCAGGGAGATTAATCAAAAAAGTGGAAGTCCTGCTGTGCAACCTTGAAAGGGGGTAGCTCATTTTCCCTAGGTCTCTGATCACCTGAAAGGGGCTGTCTTAAGACAACACACAGAGATGAAAATAATACCAACATTTACTGAGGTTGCCCCTTTATTACCTGTCCCTCTTCCCTGAAGGGAACCAGCAAGGGTATACTTTAAACAATGCCGGCTGTGGCTCTCAGCAAATGCCAGTTCTAAAACCCTTGGAAAGCTCTGTTCTTGCAACTTACCTGAGGTTTTCACCACCTTCTGAGATCTCATGCAGCAGCTTCTTGGGAAGGGACTGCACAAATTCTTTTAAGTGACACAATTCCAACACCTCCCACAGCTCACTATCAGAATAATTGTCTAAGGGGTCCAGGTTCATTTGAAGAGTTCCAGAAAATAAAACAGGATCCTAAACAATAAAGTAGCCTTCTGTGATCTTACTGTCATATGAGTCAACACATTTTTTAAAAAACATATCAGAAAACTAACAGGGAAAAAGCAAACTGATCAAACCTATTACATTTATAAAATCCATTTTACATAAATAAATAAACTATACAGTATCCCCTCCGCCAATCTGCTGTTCTATTCCCCATGGTTTTAGTTACCCATGGCCAACCATGGTTAAAAAAATATTAAATAGAAAAGTCCAGAAATATACAATTCAAAAGTTTTAAATTGCATGCCATTCTGAGTAGTGAGATCATATCTCCCACCATCCCACTTTGTCCTATACAGAACGTGAATCATCTCTTTGGTCAGTGTATCCACACTGTATAACCTACATACCAGTTAGTCACTTAGAAGTCATCCTGGTTATCATACCAGCTGTCTCAGTATTGCAGTGCTTGTGTTCAGAAAATATTTATTTTACTTATTAATAGTTTCAAAGTGCCAAGTAATGCTGGCAACTTGATATGCCAAAGAGAAACATTCAAATGTTTCCTTAAAGCAAAAATGCAACAGGGCACAGGAGTACATGCCTGTAATCTCAGCTACTTGAAAAATCAACTAGGGCAACTTATTAAGACCTTCTTTCAAAAGAAAACAAAAAGAGGTCTGGGCATATATCTCAGTGGTATAGTGCTTGTCTAGCTCATGAGAGGCCCTGGTTCAATCTCCAGGACCAAAAAAAAATGAGAAGAAAAAAAATTAAAAATTTATGGTGCTCAGAAAGGAAAAAATAATTGTTTGCTGAGGTTCCTAAGACCTACAGTAAGAATGAATCTTGTGTGAACCTCTCATAAAAGAAAAATAAATTTGTATTAGTTTTCCTGTTGTGCCATATACTGAAAAAAGGGGGGGGGGGAAGTCATAAAAAACTCATAAAGTTTATAAAGAAAAATTTAACCAAATTAAAAGAGAGAGAGAGAGAGTGTGGGGTGCATTCTCAAAACTCACTATTTTTTTTAAGAGAATATGGCTATAACTGTTCTGTCGATAGTTATTATTAATCCCTCATAGTACCTAATTTGTAAGTTAAGCCTTATCATAGGAATGTATGGATAGGAAGGAACATAAGCAAAATGGTTGGAGGTGAGGAGAGAAAGAGAGAGAGGAAAAAGAAGAAGAAGAAGAAAGAGGAGGAGGAGGAAGCAAGGGAGGGAGGGAGGGAAGGAGGGAGAAAGGGAGGAGAGAATGAGGGAGGGAGTGTGAGCAAGATAGCTCACCTGAAATGAGTTAAGAGATACTGCTTTCAAAACAGGTCTTACCTGTGGAATTATATTGAGTCTACCACGAAGGTCATGAAGCCCAATTGTTGATATGTCTATTCCATCAATGATAATTTTGCCTCCTGATCTCTCCACAATTCTAAATAAGCTATTTGATAGTGTTGATTTACCTGCCCCAGTCCTTCCCACAATTCCGATCTGTAATGAAATGATCATAAACAGTTCACATGGTGCATTTTGTAAAGGAACAGAGCCTTTGCTCTACTCAAATGTGCTATTTGTCACAATTAGATCCCACTGACCCAAATGTGTTATTTGTCACATTTGGGTCAGTGGGATCTAATTCTGCCAACTAGACTAACTTTGACTGGTGTGGAAGATAATAATGTGTCTTCCCAAGATCTGTTGTGTGCAGACCCTCTTTACCCACTGAAAAGACTCTGGATACTAAGTTTTCCCTCTAGCTTTGAGTGAACGAGTTGCCACTTAACTAGAGAATCCCAGTCACTCCAGTGACAGTAGGTCATCTCCGAATCATTCCTGAACATCCAGTATATGGGCATCACTGAGGACGACGTAGTTTAACTGGAACTTTCAGAATGAGAATTTTCTCTACCCTTCCTTCCCACAACAAACAACACAACTAATTAATAAAAGGGACCGGAAACTGGTTGGAAAATCCAAAGGGATATCTGTAATTATCCCAGGTGTATTAAAACAACTTCACATTAAATTATCAAGGGAACCACAAGTAACGTTAAGGGTCTTGGACTTCTGACCAAAATAATAAGCACCCCAGCGACTGAACATGTTCCTATAGTCACAAAAATTAGTACAATATTTTCTGGTTGCTGATTTGTATATTGGTGTTAATAGAAGAACATTAGGAAAAGAGTTGTTTTGCCCTAATGAGAGATCTTAAATCTGACAAAATACATCAGAAAACAAAACCAAACCAGAATCTCTTGCATTAACTGGGATAACCCAAATGCTAGAACCATTTTACTTGTTTCAATAATATTTTAGTCTTTAACTACCATGGCAGCAGACCTAGTTCAGAGTGTTGGAACAAGATGTTTAAGGTTACAAAAGATAAATCTCTGAAAAAGCCCAAGTAGGACATTATTCTTATTTTTTATGTTACTTCCATTTATGTGTAAAACATCTTTTTAAAATGAAAATAATGTTTCATATATAATTGTAAAAAAAAATGAAGGAAAATTACAGAAGAAAGTATAAGATCATCTGAAATTATATCACCCAGAAGTAACAGCTATGTTTGATGACTATTCTTATATTTTTGCTAATGTGTCTCTTTACTTTTTAAAAGAGAAAACTGACATTACACTACCAAATGTTTTTCAAACCATTTTTCGTTTTCTTTTTCTTTTGTTTTTGAGAGAGAGAATTTTTTTTTAATATTTATTGTTTAGTTTTCGGCGGACACATCATCTTTGTTTGTATGTGGTGCTGAGGATCGAACCCAGGACACATCATCTTTGTTTGAATGTGGTGCTGAGGATGGAACCCAGGAAGCACGCATGCCAGGTGAGCGCGCTACCGCTTGAGCCACATCCCCAGCCCATCAAACCATTTTTAAACCAAATTTCATCTCAATCATCAGAAAACATCATATCATGAACAATTATCCCATTATAAGGATTTACCATATTTTAGGTGAATATTTACTTATTTTTGACATTTGCTTTATAGAGGAAGTAAAAATAAAATGTACTAAAATTGTGTTTCATAATACTGTACAATTTAAAAATGTATTTTTTTCTTAATAGAGGGAAAACTTGTTTTCTACTATCAACCACATGTCTTTATTCCTCTTATATTTATGAAATATCTTTAAAAGACCATCTTATAATAAATATTATATTATACTTAACAAAGTGCATTAGATATGGTACCTTCTCTTCCCCATTAGTCTGGAAAGTGATGTCTTCTAGTGCCAAACCAAGATCATCTCGATATCGAGCTTGATAATTAATAAACTCCACTACCCCTTTATTGGGCCATTGTAATGGAGGCCTTCTAGACATAATCCAAGGTGCCTTAAAACGAAGAAATATTCTTTAATTATACTTACAATAAAATAATACCTTCTCTTCCCCCAAAATAATTCTTCTGCATGCAACCAAAAGTGAGGAAAATGATAAAAGACATTTATATATATGATTTTCTGAAAATAGTTTTCAATACTTACGAACATAAAACTTCTCATCAGGTTATAAGAAAATTTTAGAAATAAATTTTTAGAGAGAGCAAAGCTTCCCATCACCTATCAAGTTATCAAGACAAACTTTCTAAAATCCTATCAAGAGGTTTTAGGGTAACTTGAAATTTTAGGTGAGAGGAGGACAATCTGTCTTTCATTCATTCCCTAAATACTAAGTGTTTATAATGCCAATTGTACTTACTGGAGATTCAGCAAAGAGGAAAACAGATAAAGTGATCTTCCACTTTTGAAGGATATGTGCTAACAGGGAAGGAGACAGAACTACATAACACAGGAGGAGCATTGGATGAACAAAGTTTTGGAGGATAAGCACTTGGTAGAAGTGACAGGAAGAGGGCATGATTGTGAGCAGGGTCATTAGCAAAGGCTACACTGCACACAGTGAGGGAACAAGTCACAAGAATGTCAGCAGAAGAGGATTCAGGGCAAAGGAAACTGTGTGTGCCAAGGACCTGAGATAGAAGCCTGCCTGGAATACTGGAGAGACTTCAGGAGGTAGAACACACAGGACTGTGTGTACCTGGGTGGCTGGATGAAGTATTTCATGGGAGGATGTAAGGATGGCCTTAGACCTTAGCCTAAGCAACTCCATTTTAAAAACTCCAGTTTGAAATCTGCAGTCTCACCAGGCACACCTATGGAGCCCTTCAGTATGGCCCTCTCAGGCACAAACAAGTCACTTCTCCCCACTCTGACAAACTCAGAGTGAAGACTCTGGCGTGTTGTCCTCACCCTGATAAGAGCGAGAAGCAAGAAAATCAGGGAGGGGACCACCAGACCAGATTCTCAGGACAAATGATGTCACTGAGAAATCCAGTGGCAGCTGATAGGGATTGAAAAAACAATCAGAAGCTCCCAAATTTAGTATAAATGATGGAGCAAATGAACAGACATTCAGCCAGCAGACAAGGATGCACATAATCCTGAGAGCATGATGAGGAACTGGACTGACAGCCCAACTCTTCTCATCTGCCTGATCCTCTGTGTCATTCTCACTGCTCTCAAACTCTACAGCAGCCTCCTGATTTGGGTGAGAAAAGGACTTCTCCCTGATCACCTCCTCAGGAAGCCATCAGCTCCACCCCAGGAGAAGCCTGCCTTGGTTCCTGACCTGATTGCCACGGTCTGAGTGAGTGTGCATCTGCTGGACTCAGAACCTAAGGCTTGAGACTTTTGATCTGACCCTTGAGCTTAGCATGCAGAGGGAATGTCTGTCATGAGCCTGTCATGATTAAGTGTGTTTGCAGTCCTTAGAATTAATCTAGAATTGTTTGCTGTGAATTTATTGTGCCTGTTGCAGTGCCTAAGGATTGCAGCATTAAGGATTGTCATTTTCTTGATTAAGAACCTACAGAGTGAAATTGTATTGACTGATTTGAAAAAAAATTATTGAAAAGGGCAGAAGTGCATGGACAGTCTTTATTTCTCCCCCTTGACTGCATAAGT
Source organism: Ictidomys tridecemlineatus (assembly GCF_052094955.1). Classification (NCBI taxonomy): domain Eukaryota; kingdom Metazoa; phylum Chordata; class Mammalia; order Rodentia; family Sciuridae; genus Ictidomys; species Ictidomys tridecemlineatus. The sequence goes on along the minus strand of NC_135479.1, from coordinate 190,040,448 downwards.
CGCACCTTTTGCCCATCGAGACAGAGAGACAGATGGCCAATGTCAAGTTATACCTCAGGTAACATGAAAACTGAATACGGAACATTTGTGATCTAGGTAAGACAGGTTCCATGAAGTGGTGGAATCAGAGGCCTGTTTAAAGAAGAAAGGAACTAGAGACAGCAAGTACCGGAAAATGTTCCAGAGAATTCTTCCACGAAAGGGAGTGGAGAAAGGGGGCTCTGGAGGGGATGAACAAGGTTATCTAAACAGATATACCTCTTCTACATCAAGAGTTTTTGCAAGGGTATTTGTCACAATTTGCATCAAATTACATGAAGATGTTTTTGTTTTTTAAATATGTGTATACCTACACATGCATTATATTGTATTTTTCCAATATGAAAGAAATATAGATTTATTGAAAATTTTCAGAAAATAAAGAAAATGATATTTTTTATGTAAATCATCAGATGATAAATGGACTAAGCAAACTGAAATTTAGTTCCTAAAGATTATGAATATAGAATAATTGTCTATGAGAAGGAAAGGCAAGAGCTAGGAGAGAATCCAGAGGACAATTCAAAGTTTAGGAAGGAGCTGGAGGATGTGGAGAATATTTTAGCTTATTTATAGGTTGTGTAAAGTAAGGGAGTAGGAAATTAGAAAGGTAGGAAAAAAAGGTAGAGAGGTGGTTAATGGAGAAAGGTCTGAGAAGACAGGAAGAAATAAAACAAAAAATATAATTGGAAATGTTAGATTGTTATGTGGAGAAGATGTATTTCTTCCTTAGTGTCCAAGCAAATGAGAGTTATATGCAAAAGAGGAAAGAGGAATTCAAGTCACCTTCACTATCTTAATATTTATGGAACTTGAAGTGGAGATCACTTGATGAGCAAAATACAAGGATAACTTAAATTTTATTCTCTATCAATAGTTAAATTTTTTGCCTTCCCAAATTATAATTGATTAAAAGGAAGATTTATTTTCCTTCTCCTTCCCATTCACTGAGGTGTTAATGATGAATTAATGAAACAGAAGGTATAATCACTACAAACATAATTAATCTAAAAACTGTGAGGACTCTAAATAATTATAAGATGACTATATAAAGGCTTTTTTCACAATGTTAAATATCCCACAAAGTTATAATTGTAAATTGTGTATTTTGCCCTATATCAGTAGAGGACAAATCATCATGTCTTTTGAAAACAGGTTATCCTATTTCATTCTGATAACTTGTTGAAACACCTTACAATTTGTGGAGAGTCTATTTAATCAGCAAGGTTTTTATTTCTATTTTAGTGATATATACAATAATGGTGCATTTTACAGTATTTTTTTGTTTCATTGTCATTGAAATGCTGAATATTAGAATGTGAATTTAGAAATTGAAGGCTTTGTTTAAAATTTAGTTTTCAAGATGTCAACTAAAGGTGCATCATGATGTCTTATTCCTAAACATTTACTGGTTATTGATGAGTGCCTACCTCTTTATCAATATCTTCATATTCACACACTCTTTCAATGGACACTGCATTGGTTTCAATTTCACATGCCTTCCTTACCCAAAAATTCAGAGATTGAGTAATCTTGGGGATGAGGATAAGAGAGAAAGTAAGAGATTAATTCATATTCTTTCATCTTATATGTAAAAAGTAATACTATGTTTTATAAGGTTTAATTTTCTGAGTTTTCAAATGCCTCCTGTCTTTTGATTACTTAACAATTCTAGAAGAAAACATATTTATACATATATACACATCTGTGTTCCTTCAAGTATGTTAGACCTACAATATAATAAAGAAGATGATTTGGAAGATGATAAAATGACCAGAATTCAATACATAGTAAAGTAATCCACACTTGGTGTAAGGAATAATGAATAGCAAGATGGATAGGATATGCCTCACAAAATCTACATCATAAATGCAAATAAAAGATAATTAATGACACTGGGGCATTCTTCTCTACCTTCCGCCAGAAGGAAGACTCTCCTATTTTATTTCCTCATTTGAAAAAAAAATTATAGTCCTCACTATGGCAGTGTATATACTAAAATTGGAATGATACAAAGAAAACACACATATTCGTGAAGTGTTCTATATTTTTCAATACAATATTACATAGCATTAATAGAGAATAAAATTATTGTATTTGCGGGTAAATGAATGGAGTTGGAGAATATCCCCCAAACCAAAGGGGGTAAGTGGATGCTGATCCATAACGGGGAGCGGGGAAACATGGGAAAAATGGAGGAACTTTGATGAGGCAAAGGGGAGGGAGGAGTGGGACGGGGTCATGGGGGCAGGAAAGATGGTGGAATGAGATGGACATTATTACCCTAAGTACATGTATGACTGACTGCACATATGATGTGACACTACATCATGTACAACCAGAGAAATGAAAAGTTGTGCTGTAATTATGTACAATAAATCAGAATGCATTCTGCTGTTATATATACCTAATTAAAATAAATTAATTAATAAAAGTTTGTGAACACTAGTTTGTTTTGTTTTGTTTTTTTCCGTGCCCTCAAATGTAGGTTCTCCAGGTTGAACTTCAAGTTTACTTCTAAAAGTCAAAAGCTTTGGCTTTTATTTTATCTTCAGTTTGGTGCCAACTTACATGATGGCCTACTTGACTTGAACAGATGTGGAGCTCCTTAAAATGTTTCTTGAACCCACTTGAGATATATATTCACACATTTCACTGAAGAAATAGTAACATTTGATAATGGGATTTTGCCCCAACCCCTGAATATGTATTTTATATTCTCTTTCTAGAAGTCTAAGTCCAGAATACTGAAATGCCCCAGGGGTTTTGAATACAAGACTAAGGTACATACCCAAATCATCTAGACTTACCTGTGTAATTAATGTGTAATTACGTTAACTAGTTTAAGGCATTTACTCTTTCACAAAGGAGATATGGACACACTCTTACCAGTGCTTTGAAGTATAGTATAAAATAGGGCTTAGGGGAAAATTCATAAGCAGAAGAGAAGTGGAGCATATACTGCCCCCAGAGCTTGCAAGTATCTGCTTGCTTCAGCAGGGCAAAGTGAGCACACCAGCTATGGTGGGGAAGAGACCATACCCCAGAACCTTCTGTAATTATAAAGATGGGGAGCAAGAGACTTGTGGGTCATTATGGAAGGTTCCTGTTCCTCCAGGGCTCAGCCCATTCTTTCTGGGAGCTAACTGAAAATTGCTGAGCCAGCTCCTGGCTACTACCAAAATAGAGGAAGAAATGAGCCTCCAGGGTAATCCAGCTTTGCCTCTCATTACTTAGTTAATACAATCTATAATTCAGACAGGCAAAGGAGAAGAGTGTTTAATTAATTGCATTATAAACATGCCATGTACCACAAAATCATTATTACTTACATTTAGGGCATAGGATATAGACAAACCAACTATTGCTGAATCTATGGAATTGCCAGCCAACACAGCAAGCAGAGCAGTAAAGAACAGCATTAAGTTGCCAAGAAATTCAAGCCTAACGGACAGCCACCTGTAATAAATGGAATGTTCCTGAGAACTGAGATGCAAAAGTTTTGGTGCAGTTAATACTAACTCTACTCTGGGAAATTGAGAAGAAAACATCAATGATTACTTTCTTTGCCTGCCCCACACCCCCATCCTTACTTGGAACTCAATTAGGAACTCAATTAAACCCAGATTATCACAATGATGCTAGCTTAAATAAAGGATTCCTCTGCATAAAAGTTCACATTACTTTTGTAGAAGTTTGCTTTAAAACTTAATCAGAATTAAAAAGCAAAAGACAAGAACTTTAGCTAAGATGAGTTACTGGCAAATAAGTTACTTCTCCAATTACATACACTGTAAAATAAGATGCATTTCATACTGATTAAATTATTCTCTAAAAATTAAAATATGCCCAACTACTATTTATTATTTCATTATTACCTCCTTATAAGATTATAACTTGAAATTAAAACTACCATAGAAAAGTATGCACAAACAAAATATATTCTACAAATACTGAATACAACAGAATCTTATTAGTCATTCTAATAGCATCCTATAATTTCTTCAAAAAACAGAACTTTGTTTTCATATAAAGTAGTAAGTATGTGTCTTTTATATGGTATATATGTAGATATGATTTAACTTAAATGCATATTAAACACTAGAAAATATTCAGGATTTACATATATGTGTGTGTGTGTATATATATATATATATATATATATATATATACATATTTAACTAGTTAATGTATACTGATTTGATGAAATGGCATTAGAAAACACTTTTTTTTTTTTTTGCTATTCTGGATTGAACTCAGGGGCACTCCACTGAGACACATCCCTAGCCCTATTTTGTATTTTTTCTCTTTAGATACAGGGTCTCAGTGAGTTGCTTAGTGCCTTGATTTTGCTGAGGATGGCTTTGAACTCTCGACCCTTAACCTTCAGCCTCCCAAGCCACTGGGATTATAGGAGTGTGCCACTGCACCTGGCTAGAAAACATTCTTTCATTTAAAAGTCAGTGAACAAAGTATCTAAGAATAGACAGATTCTATGCTAGATTTATTGATGAAACATACCTGTTTGAAATTACATTATTGTAGAAACAGACCAAGTTCTCATTCACTACCTCTCTGTTTTGCTGGATAAACCTCTGTTCATGTCCGAATGCTCTAATAGTGGACACTCCCAATAAAGTCTCACTGAAGTGAGAAATGACAGGGGAACGGGAAGCTCCTGACAACCGCCGAATCTGTCGAGAGCTGGCTATGTAGTATCTCTAATCAGAAGACAGAAAGAAGTAGTTGGAAAGATGTAGCAGAAGTTGCTTCAGTGACTTAAAAACTACAAGAACCTTGTGTGGTGACTTAAAGTGACCCCTCCCCCCCAAAAGCTTGCGTCCAAATTCTAACACCTCTCTCTGTATCTTTAAGCATCACCTTATTAGGAATTAGAACCTTTGCAGATGTACATAATGTAAGGATCTCAAGATAAAATCATTCTGGATTTGTGGTAGGCCCTTAATCCAATGCTGAGTGTCTCTACAAGTCTCGGTAAAGGACTCAAAACAGAGAGAGAATGCCATGTGTGGTGAAAGGCAGAACATAGAGGGATATGTCCACAAGATAAGGAAAATGCCAGGATTGCCAACAGCCCAGAAAAGCAAGCATAAAGCATGAAACAACTTCTCCTTGGAGTCCCTAGGAGGAACCAACCCTGCCTGCATTTTGATCTTGGACTTCTGGCCTCTAGAATTAACAGAGGATAAATTTCTCTCATTTTTAAGACATCCAGCTTTTACTTGCTACAGGAGACTTAGAAAACTAATACCCCTTTATAACAGTGAAAACCCCAAATTATGGACAGTAGAACTAGGACATAATTAGAAAAAATTTCACTTGCTTGGTGCTCTCAAGTGACCATTACTGAGTACCTACAATAGGAAAAGTTCTGTGTCACATGCTGAAAACATGACCAGGCAGTTAACCTGGGAAGTTGACCAAGGGTACCTATGATATTTTTTTACCTGAACAAAATTGCAAAACAAAAAGCAAATCAATTTATTTTTTCCTCCATGAAAAAGATATAGTATACCCAGAATTATGATTGAGTTACTCCCCCTTAGCCTTAGGGATTATGAAGAGTTTGGAAGGACTATGTCCTAAATTAACTGAAATATCATTAACCATCTACAGAAAATTGCTACCAATGAAAATCAGGGATTACAGATCTTTTACTTTTTTTTTTTTCAGAAAAATCTCCATATCTGGAATTTCATGTAAAATCCCTGATTTTAATGTCTTTATTTTGGTAAAAACGCTGATCAAGCAAAACAAACATGTATCTCAAGCCATTTATAAAACTATCAGTTCATAGTTCATAAACTCTGCTCTGTACTAAATGCTCTGGAAAATACAAAGGATTATCACATTCCAGAGGCTGCAAAGGGACTTACCAGACTGTCTAGTTCATGGATGCTGTTTTTGGAGACACAGGCTCTGAGAGTAGCTGATTAAGGGTGAGACACTTATCCCTAGGTATATGTATATGTGAATACTATACATCCTTTGAGTTTTTTTTTTTTAATTCATTGACCTATAGAAGCCATGCAGTTCTTCCAGGGAACTCTCCAGGGAATCTAGCTTAAGAACCATTAATCTAGATCAGTTTCTCATACTCTAGTAGGAATCACCTGGAAGGTTTGTTAAAATGCAGACCTCTGGGCCCCATACTGAGATACTCTAATTCAGTAGACCTGGGTTTATCATACTTTGAATAGCACATGTCAAGTGAAACTGATAATTCCACAGGGAAGAGAAGTAGAGTCCAGAAAGGGAAGTTATATTCTTGATGCAGAAAACAAGAAGGTGACAAGAACTCAAGGCTCCTGAATCCAAATTCAAGTATCACCTTATTCAACTTCCTAGGGGGTTCTAGATTCTTTTAATCCTGGTCACCCTATTATAGTTTACCAACCATGAGATCATCACATAAAACTTCATTCATGACGTGTGTGTGTGTGTGTGTGTGTGTGTATATTTTTTTAAGTGGATAAAATTGACCCTCAGTAGCATTCTTCTGTTTCCAGATTGATTTTTTTTTTAAATAAGACATAGTCTCTGGCCTTTGGAAACATGATCTGATCAAAAAGACAATATGTGGTCTCCTAAAAAGTAACTTATAATACTAGTAATATAATACATCCAGAGTACATAGGTGATTTTGCACTATTTTGGTAGAAAATGATTCACAAGAAAGTGGAATATAACATAGGCCATGCAGAGTAAGATCTAGGTAGAGAGAATAGAGGAAACACGTGAAGTAGGTAGAATAATAATAGCACATGTTCAGAAATAAGAAAATGATTAACATTCTGTCTTGAGCAGACTAAATTCTAATATGAATTTAAAAAGTTGAGTTTTGGGAAGGATTTGAACTACAAAGAAGGTATCCTTTTGTGAGAAAAGCTTTAGAATATTTTGATATTCAATTTAAAAAATATATTAGTATATTGTGTTTACTTACTGTAGCCTCACAGTGACATAATTTTTGAATTCAAATTGGTTGATTGTATTTTAATACACAGATAATACATGAATAACATGAGACATATTTAGTTCTTCCAGCAAAAATTTGCTGATATCTAGGATAATAGGACAAAAGGTAGTATCTGTTTCTGTCTTGATTATGCAGGCAAATTAACATAGCTTAGAGATAGCATGGACTGCTGCTCTGCTAGAATTACTGCACTATGACTATTGAGGCTACTTTTTCATGGATGGCTCCCAGCCAATGACTGGATATGAGAGAGAGTGTGAAAGCAGACTCATTCAGAAGTCACATGGGACCCACCAGTGGTGACCTTGGTTGAGATCTTCCCTTTGAATTGAATGCACCTTTAATAAAAAATGCTCTGCAATGACAGACTTTTCCTTCCCAATTCTTCTAGCTCCTTTTCCCTCACAGGTATCACATATACATTGCCGTCCAAGAGTTCTCCCAGCTAAGCCTTTTCCTGTTTCCTCTTCTTTATTTTGACATGCATTTCCCAAAGTATATCTATAGTACAATTCACTTCTAGGACCCTGCTTTTTGGAGAATCTGAACTAATAGAAAGTTTAAGTGGGTGTAAAACTATATTGGACTGTAGATGCATGTTATTAATACAAATAAAAACCCAAATACTTACTTGTATGGTGAAATATAAGAAAACCAAGGGAATAATCCCAAGAATGAAGAGTGGGAAAGCTCCCAGGATGACCAAAATTGTTCCGATAACATCTAGTGTATAATTCAACCAGGTCCGTAAATAGTAATGGAAACGTATATCAATTATAAACATATCCTGAAAAAAATTTGATACCAGATCACTTTATTTTGAACTATTTCATGGCTTAGAATGAGAGAGAGAAGAAATATATCCTTTAATGGAAAATGAAAAAGAATTTACCAAACTGTTACAATTAGATGACTAAGAAAGTCTGACTACACTCTTTTCCCACCACCATACATTTTTCTTATAGTCCATAGGCTATGCCACAAGCAAGTCTTCACAAATACAAAAAAAAAAATAGAGATATTACACAGCATTCTATCTGACCATAATGGAATAAAATTTGAAATTGATGACCAAAAATAGACAAGCTACTCCAACACTTGGAGACTAAACAACATGTTATTGAATGATGCATGGATAACAAAAGATATCAAATTTGAAGCCCGATCCCATGAGATGGAGATTAGAGCCAACTTTTTCTTCTATCAGATGCAGAGTTTCTGGTTTGATCCCTAGCTCCTTGATCCATTTTGCATTAACTTTTGTGCATGGCGAGAGAAAGGGATTCAGTTTCATTTTGTTGCATATGGATTTCCAGTTCTCCCAGCACCATTTATTGAAGATGCTATCCCTTCTCCATTGCATGCTTTTAGCACCTTTGTCTAATATAAGGTAGTTGTAATTTTGTGGATTGGTCTCTGTGTCTTCTATTCTGTACCATTGGTCTACCCGCCTGTTTTGGTACTAGTACCATGCTGTTTTTGTTACTATTGTTCTGTAGTATAGTTTAAAGTCTGGTATCACTATACTGCCTGTTTTACTCTTCCTGCTTAGAATTTCTTTTGCTATTCTGGGTCTTTTATTTTTCCAGATGAATTTCATGATTGCTTTTTCTATTTCTGCGAGAAATGCCGTTGGGATTTTGATTGGGATTGCATTAAACCTATAGAGTACTTTTGGTAATATTGTCATTTTAATGATGTTAGTTCTGCCTATCCATGAACAGGGTATATCTTTCCATCTTCTAAGGTCTTCTTCTATTTCTCTCTTTAGGGTTCTGTAGTTTTCATTGTATAAGTCTTTCACTTTTTTTGTTAGGTTGATTCCCAAGTATTTTATTTATTTATTTATTTTTTGAGGATATTGTGAATGGGGTGGTTGTCCTCATTTCCATTTTAGAGGATTTGTCACTGATATACAGGAATGCCTTTGATTTATAACTCTGATTCAATTTATCAAAATCTCTGGGACACTATGAAGGCAGTGCTAAAAGGAAAGTTCATTGCAAGAAGTTCATTCATTAAAAGAAGAAAAAGTCAACAAATAAACAACTTGAGATTACATTTCAAAGCCCTAGAAAAAGAAGAACAAACCAACACCAAAAGTAGCAGAAGACAGGAAATAATTAAAATCAGGGTGGAAATCAATGACATTGAAACTGAAGAAACAATTTAAAAAATTGTTTTAAAATTGACAACATCAAAAATCTAGTTCTTTGAAAAAAAAGTAATAAAACTGAAAAACCCTTAACCACTCTAACGAAAAGAAGGAGGTTGAGAAAACTCAACTTACTAAAATTTGTGTGATGAAAAAGGAAATATCATGACAGACACTATTGAAATTTCTAGAGGCATGTGATCAATCCAAACTGAGTCAAGAGGATATACACAATTAAAACAGATGAATTTCAAGCAAGGAAATAGAAGATGCCATCAAAACCCTATCAACCAAGAAAAGCTCAGGAGCAGATGAATTCACAGTTGAGTTCTACAAGACCCTCAAAGAAGAACTAATACCAATATTCTCCAAATTATTTCATGAAATATAAAAGGAAGGAAACCTTCCAAACTCATTCTATGAAGCTAGTATCCTGTTACCAAAACCAGGCAGACACACATTAAGGAAAGAAAATTTCAGATTTCCAATTTTCAGATTTTCAATATTCCTGAGGAACACTGATGCAAAAATTCTCAGAAAAATTCTGGCAAACCACATACAAAAACATTAAAAAAACTGCACCATGATCAAGTGGGGTTCATTCCAGGGATGGAAATGTGGTAAAACATGTGGAAATCAATAAATATAATTCATCACATCAATAGAATTAAGATAAGAATCATGATTATATCCATCCCCCACTCACCATATGTGATTCTCAGAGATCTCCACATGTACTTACATTTTCTTTCCCATCCTAGCCTTAAACCAGTGACTGTCAACTTTATGTATGTGAGAAAAAAGAGTTGTAGATACCAAAGTATATGTTGTTCTTTAATTATTTCAGCAATCTTCAAGGTAATTTTAATTAAATGCTTAAGGTATGACACTCTTACACATCAATTACAAATTTCTTAATAAATTTGACAATAAAATCTACACTAAACACATTCTCAGCATTTTATAATAACATTTTTACAAATGAGATTGCAAAGAACTACGCATAGGTTATCACTTTAAGTATGATACTTGACAAGGAAAGTCTTTCCTTACCTTGGTGAACCGATTAATGATTTGACCAATGGGATTGGTTTCAAAATACTGGAGTGGGAGGTGTAGCACATTACTCAAGAGCTGAGCATATAAGGTTCTAGAAGCAGACAAGGATCCTCTGGTGAGTACACAGGCTCCAAAGCAGACAAAGAGACCTAATCACAAACGTTGTTAGGATCAGGTTCACATCTTAAAGGAATTTTGTGTTTTAATTCTCAAAAGTCTGCTTATAATGACATTTTTAAAAATAGAAAATCCAAGTGTCATACTTAAAAAATGTACAATTGCGGACCAAAGCAAATGTAAATGTACTTGGTGCACTAGAAGCAGACAGTCTGATGATTTGCATGCTACCATAGGTTTGTGGTCAATGGTTCTATACAAAATGCACGAAAGTTAATAAGAGGTCAATCTGGTTCACAGAATGTTAGCATCCTATTAAGTTTATAATGTCCTGTGGGAAAATGTGGTTGCCACTAGTGTTGTCAGCCAAACTGTTCCAAGTTCTCTCAGCTTCTAGGTACATGGTGCATTTGTACCCACTAGCCCCTTTGTGATTGATAATACTAAGCACATAGTTCTGAACAATGAATTGTGACATTACCACATGACACTTCCAGGTTAGAGTATTTAATTGCAGATGCCAGCCCTGTTACAGCTCCAATTTCCTTTATACAGTGTCTTCTAACATTGAAATGGTGACTGAATTGCTCCTTCAGTTTGAGTCCTCGGACAAGAAAGTCCCTTTCTCGACTCAGTGGACACAAGGTATGAGTGAGGAATAAACATTTTTTGATGTCATAAGGTACTGAGATTTGGCTGGTGGGAGGGTTATTTTTATAATAACTAAAAAGTCAGAAAATAATATGAAATAAATGGGAAGCTTTAGTGAAAAAGGTTAGAAGTTATTAATACCAATACAATGTTGATTTTGACAATGTATAACAAAAGACAAAAAAGAGTTAACCAATATATGAGAAGAAATGAGAGTCCTCAGCTTGAAAAACTAGTAGGGCTTGAATGGAAATGTTGGGTTACAATGTTCAGAAATTACTTTGTGACCCAAATTGTTTCATGCAGAGTAATTCAAGTACATCCATAGGAGGAAGTTCTTTGAAAACACATTTCCATTACCATGTGAAAACTGAGAGGGAAAACAATGAGGAAAATAATAGAGATAATAAGTTAAAAGGGTTGTGGACACTTCCTTTGAGCCTTTTGTTAAAGTGTGTTTAAAGATCGAGGCTTTTCAGTTGGTTGTACATTTGGGATAATTTCTTATAATTTATCTTCTCACACCTGTACAATCTTTTAAAATTCTTTAAATTGTTTAAGAGCTATCTTGTTCTCAGATTGTATTTAGTTCAACACATTCTGCATTTACTTTATGAATGCAATATTTGAATCTCTGAAGATACTAATTAGACATTTGAAGGTTCTCTTCTAATTTAAATATGATTGTTTTCTGGATTTAGCTGCTCTAATTTGCTGACTTGTTTCTTTATACTATTGCTATGACTGAAATACAGGATCATTTTAAACAACTAAAGGAAAAACATATTTGATGAGGCTTTCTTTTGTCATTGCTCACATTTATTTCCCCGAACATTTCTCTCCCTTGAATGTGAGAGGACTTACTTCGAGGTTCACTTAAGTGGGAGGATATGACACCAAAAGTCTTCAATTTGGAATGAGACCCAGCAGGCTGAGGCTTCAAAAGCCACAATAAGAAAGCTTTCCTCTATATTTGCTACACACTCTACTATTCCTACTTTCCTCTATAAACATCATCTTTCTGGTTTCATTGCACTGTTCCTGTGTTAGTGCTTACTTTGGTTGTGATGGCAGTGGTGGTGGGTGGGCTAGTGGAATAATGCCCTAGTGACTTATTTTTATGACTTCCATGTAATTTGATTTTATTCTTTGCAACCATAAAAACTAGTGTTTTTCCATGGCTCTACCAAGCATCACCCTCTTCTTTAGAGTTTCTCCAGTATTTACTCCTGGCTTCAGGTTCTTGTACCCTTGATCTTCTGCAGGTATAATGGTTTATGTAGAAATTTGTCACTTTGAAATTCCCTGAAGCCTTTCCTTTTATATTTATTCACTGTCATTTCAGTGAAGTTTTGTGTGGTAAGTAAATGGTCCATTCAGTGATTTTAAAGTGGAAGGAACAGTATACTCGTTTAAACATTACATTTTGGGAAATAAGGTGTCTATGTTTTATACCTTAGATCAGGAAATAAAGTCCCTAATAGTGAGACATAAAACACAATATATTAGGGATGTGCAGAGTATCCTACAGATTTTAAAGCAAAGAGCTGAGACCCAAGGAAAAAATGCTCAGGGCTATTTATTTTTTTAGAAAATGAAGGAAGATCTTTATTAATGTTATAAAATATAAAGTTTTCTGCCTCAGTACTCAGGTTCTGTTCAAATATTAGCCCTCTATATTATTTATAACAGATCTAGAATTAACATGTGAAAGTACTGTTTTTGCCTTTAAGTTAAAAAAAATTGTTTTGAGCTAAGATAATTTAAATGAAGATAATGTGAGTATATCCTGCACAAGCCCTGCATTCAATCCTTAGCACAGGAAAAAAAAAAAAAAAAAAAAAAAAAGAATGGGAGTCAGGACCCAGAGAGTTCTTTATGTAAGCCATTCAAATAGCTCTGATCTACTAAGCCTTCGCAAGTTATTTGGTTGCTACTAAGCCTTTCCAAGTTATTTAGTTCACAACTTACTGATTCTTTATACAATTGAGTATATAAGTGATTCATTCTGCTTCTCTGGGTTTTTATTTCTTTATGAAGGTTTCCAAACTTTGATTAAATAAATCAATATGCTTTTTTTCTTGTTAATCTATCTTATATCAATTTAACTCTCAGCACTAGATGAAAGGAAATACTAAAAAGGAAGAAGAAAAATCCTGCATGCATCTATTTTCCCTTCATATTCTTAAAGACTACAATGTCCATGTAGAAGGCTCTGTTATTTTCTTTCTGATTTGATATTACTGTCTCTCAAGTTGGCTTCCTTTCTTATAAATGAAACTAGTTGCATTTAGTTTTTTAAATTTCCTTATGTTTATACTATGTTTTTGAGTATCTTTGTTCTTTCAAATTGCCTAACATCTTTTAAGGACTATATAGTATAATTATATTACATGTACATGTAATATAATTATACTATATATATGTGTATGTGTGTAGGTGTGTATGTATGTATATACAACATATATACACATATACGTGTATGTGTAGGTGTGTATATATGTATATATTGTATATGCATGTATATATATATATATATATATATATATATATATATGTAAAATATACTCCTTCATTCTCTAACAACTTCATAATTTCCTACAATGTGTTCTTTTCCCATTTTTCTCTCCATGATGTATCTTGGCTATACCCGGATTCTTAGTTTTCTTTCTCCTTCTTATATGATAACATTTCACAGTCATTGAACTTTGAAACATTAACTTTTTATTTCTAAGTTTTTGTTTTGCTTCATCATGATTTTATGCCTCACTTTGAAAGCAGTGTATTACAGCCTGAAGTTTTCCAAAGTATATTCTATAAAAGGAATGTTTTTCAAGATGTTAATGGGAAAGAACATTTTTAAAATATCCATAGTCAATAGATTTGAGAAATATCAAGTCAAACAATTAAACAGGGCAGCTTATCATTTAATAACCTAAAACCTTTAATGAAATCCAGAAAGAAAATTTCAGACTCAGAAGAATACAGTTGCCACTTTTCCTAACCTGTTGAAATACAGAACTCAGTTTGTGAAGCATACTGAAAGTTTCGTGTAAAATCCTTTTGGAAATTCTAATTTAATGTTTAAGAACAAGCACTTGGGAGTCAGGCAAACATGGATTCAAAAATTAGCTCCAAAATATGCTATCACAGAATGTTGATCATACGATTTAGTTTCTCCACTGCTAATAATACCCTACATTTATTGCACTACTGCTGTATTTTTCTACCTACTCTACCCATATTGTCTAATTTAATCATGAGGAAAAATGTCTGTGTGGGAATATCTATATTGTATGAGCATTAAAAGTGAAAGGTTAAGTAACATCCCCAAGTTTAATGAGTTTCTCTTTAGGATATATATGCTAAGTTAATTAATCTAGTAGTTTAAATAGTATGAAATGGCCATTTTTGTGAGTTAGAGAAAGCCAAATCTCACTTGGCTAAATCTCTATAGCTAAAATACTTTGTCCTTCCAGAAACAGAGCAAACATTCACATTATAGTATTTGTTTTATCTCCATTTCACTGACTGTGGAATAATCTCAGCTCAGCTTCTATGAAGCTGGTCCACCAGGTAGCTCTATGGACAAAGTCCTCATTCACCCTTATGGCCCTTAATTTTCATTTATAATGGTCACATATGCTCTCATGGCTTCATTTATTCTCTGTGTAGAACAATTCCAAGTCAAAGTAGAACCACAGAAGTATAGAATATTAGAATTTGGAGGAAATACAGAAATCATCTAGTCTAAGTCTCTCATTTTACAAAGAAAACTGTTGGTTTAAACTTCCAGATATGCATTTTAATCGGTCTAATGGAATAAAAATGGTGGAAATAGTTATCAACACTTTCCATTAAATGTGTCCGAAACTGAATTTACCATTTGTCTGCCCCACCAATTAAGGATCCCTCCCTATTTCTTTATTTTTGCCATCATCGCTTTTCTAGTTACCTAATCTAAACCTTAAAATCATGATGAATGGGTGTCTTTTCCTCACTCACCCTCAATTCTTATGTACATTTTCACTGCAATGTTTTCCCATCCATCCCGTTTAAACAATCCAATGGCAGCTCTCTATCCATTCTTTCTTTGGTCATTCATTCATTCATTATGTATTTATTCGATGCTCTTCTGCCCTGTACCCGTGAGTCAGCACTGGACTAGAGGCTCTGGGTGATTCACAGATGTATCAGACAAGAAAACTTTCCACATTAGATTACTGTTCCCTTAGACTCCTAAATACCCTTGCTTATTTCTTTTCTATCAACTTCAAGTTCTCCCTGGTCCATCCAACTCTTATCCTCACAATAAGAAAAATGTATATTTTTAATCATTGCTGCTGATTTTTTCTTTTTCTTTTTGAAATGTAACTTCAAATATGTAACTATTTCTCTCCAATTCCCAAAGTTTTCCACTTGCTTTTTCAAATATGGTCTCCAACATATCTCCAAACTACCTTACCATCTTTGGTTCCATTCTGCCCTTATAGCAGCCTGAGGATCACTCAAACTGACACCCTCATTCTTGCCAAAATACCTTTCTGCCTCTTACATACTCTGTTCTGTCACCTCAATGTAAAAAAAAATTCCATATATCCTCTTAGTATCACTTCAAACTCCAAGTATTCTTTAGAAGTCACATTAATACCTCAACCAAATATGACCTTCCTGCCCTGAATCCTCATAGAGCTTTCTTTTATACCTATATAGCACTGATTGCTTACTATGCAGTTTGATTGTGAACCTGACCTATATTCATTTGGCTTTAATTCCTTAACAGACTTTCCTATCGATTTTCACATCACTCCCAACACTCACACATACAGAGTGATACCTCACCGGAACTTTTGAATGCTGCATGGCTTAATATATAAGTCTCAGTGTTCAGCTGTACAATGGTGACAATGGCATCTTTCTAGATAATTACTGCCAAGACTAAATGAGATAAATATGCAAGTTATTGTTGTGAGCCATGTAGCTGACGCTGACAAGCTTTGGTATACTCTCTCAAATGTGGTAAATTGGAAATATATGCATTTGGTTACCTCCATATATTTGAAAATTATGGCTTTATTTTGAGATATCATGATGCCATATGCTTATGTTTGAATTAACTTTGAGTCCGTATAAAAAGAGAAAGAGAAAAGCAAATAGACATTTCTTTTTTACCTTGAATGAATCCCAATAATCCATAGATATTAAGTTTATTGCTTCTTATTTGCTTCCATTCTGTGAAATCATTCAAGTGTTTTGCTTCTTTTGCCCAGGAACTAAGCCATAGATTCTGTCCAATGCTCACCAAATTCTGTCCTAGGCAACTGGCTACTATCAGCCACACCCAGGGCCAGCCAAAGGCTTGGAGATACTTCAGAATGATTGAGAACTTCACCTAAGGTAAAATTGGTCTAAAATTAGATTGCTGAGAACACTAAAATGTGACATGCTAACTTGAATGTTTCTTTACTGATTATTTATGATTAGTATCAATTAAATAAATACCATGATAAAAAGCCTCAAAATTGTACTTTAGAGTCAGACACAATAGATTTAAATCCTATTCTGATGTTTCCTAAGCTTTGGTATGGTGATCAAATTACTATCTTGTCTAACTCCAAGATTACTCATCTGCAAATTAGAATAAGAACAAGTAGCCATCTTAAGAACATCCAAAGCAAAAATAACAGTCCTGAATACTTAAAAGTGGTAAATTAATCTTAGTTACTATCATTAGTAAAAGACTATACATAACTAAATAAGGTAATCATTACTAAACACAAGTAACATATCCAACAATTCCATTTAATTTAATTTTTACAGACTATTATATATAAATTAAATGGTAAATGTAGCATTTATTAATAATGAGATATAACATTTCATTTTTGGATAATTAATAACATATGGTCTTCTGATTCTTACCCCACCAACAGGGATCTTTTCTTTTTTCATCGAGAACTGTTTTCCATGGTCCACTGAAGGTCTGATAAACCAAGACAATGTTTAGTTTTTAGGTTTTAGATAACTTAACATTTTTAAATAATATGTACTCTGAACCATTTTTTACATTTTTTCTTCTACTTCCTTATCTTGATAGCAATCTGAACTGCTATTGGTTCTTCAGTCTTATCCAAAGGAAGGTGATTCTCTCTCTTTCCTTATATAGCTCAGGGTCAGGGCATGTTGTCTGCTTTTTTATTTCTTCTAAATAATTATTTTTCAAAAGTGAATCAAGTCACTGGGTGCATTGTACCCCACCACTCCTTCTTGACTCACTTTCTGGTATCAGAAAGCTCCCCAAATCCATATTCTTTCCACCTCGTTCTTCCACCATCCTGGTAAAATCATAGTGTCCATGAACAACTATGTCAAACTCAGCCCTTTCCCAACCTCATGACCTTCATAGTTTCAGTTCCTTCATCTTTATTTTACTTTGACCATTACATTTCATGACTTTAAACCATAAATTGTATTATATAGAATCAACTCACCTCTAAAAACCCAAGTCTAAATATTTCAATCTCTGGTCATAACCTTTTGTATTTCAGTTGTAAATTTAGTTACTTCCATCACACCTAGATTTCCAATTCCCAAATCCACTTTTCTATAATGTTTTCGCTCTTCAATATGATCAATAATCCTAGTTTACCTGGATTTCCCTGGTTTTAGCATTGATTATTTCACATTTAAAAAAAATTTTTAGTCAAAAGAAAAACTATGCCCTCTCACTAATTCCTTCATTACCCTGCATATCATCCATGATTTAATTTTATCCAAACTGTGGTAATATGTTAAACTCCAGACCTGCTTTCTTTCCCTTAAACCTCATCAGAACTCACTTATCAGTTCTCCCCACCCCTACCCTGCAGAATGCTGCTCCAAAACATCATGTAACCCTGTACATTGGTTCCACCATAAATGATGCCTTTCTTGCACTTGGGCTCCTAATATGACCAAAGAGTTTGCCTCACTCTCAGAAGGAGGCCTTCTATCCTGCTTTATGAAAACCATGGAAGCAGACAGGAGAACAACCACCAAATCTTTATAGGTATCTGCATTTCCACCCAGTCTTTTCTCATTTTCTCTTTTAACAATCACAGAGATTTCGCTCCTTAGATCCAAGGATAACTCATGGCCAGAGTTCTACTCTGTCCCACTTTCTCAAAATACATTTATTAATTATAGTGTTTCTAAACTTTCCTGCTAATGAGTCCCCTGATAGTATTTGTTAAAAACACAGATTGTGAAATTTCTCCTCCAGAAATCTGTCATTTAAACAAATGATTCAAGAGATTCTCATCTTAAGGCAAGTTGGAAAAACAACTCTACTCCCTTTTCTAATCATCACCTTCTCCCTTTCTACTGATGCCTTCCCATCAGCCTACAGAGAACCTGTGCTTCTCATTTTGAAATCAGTAACATCACCACCAAAAAAAAAAAAAACCACTCCAAACTATGTGTTCCCTCCTTACCATTGCACATCCCACTTCTTGATTTCCTTTTGTTGCCAAATATTTTCCTGCCCAACCACCTTTTACTCCTCAAACTTTCTGGAATCTTCGTAAAACAATTTTTTTTTTTCATCCTGGGCAATAGCCAACTACTTATGACTTTATCTACTCCACACTTTTGAAAATTTCTATGAGAAATTCCTTGGGTACTTTGACCACTTCTTTGTTTGAGGGACTCTTCTCTTTCTGCTGTATGTTCCTTGTACCTCTCTGGAGCACTTTTAATTTCTCTTCAAGCTCCTTTCTCTGCTTTCTCTTTTTTTTTTTTTTTTTATTGGTTGTTCAAAACATTACAGAGCTCAAGACATATCATCTTTCATACATTCGACTCAATTGGGTTTTGAACTCCCCAAATACATAATACAGACTCACTTCTGTTACATACTCACATTTTTACATAATGGCATATTAGTGACTGTTGTATTCTGCTACCTTTCCTATCCCCTACTATCCCCCCTCCCCTCCCCTCCCCTCCCAACATCCCTCTCTACCTCCTCTGCTGTTGTTCAATTCTCTCCCCTTTTTTTCCCCCCACCCCCTTGCCCCTCATAACCTCTTATTATTTTGTGTATCACTGAAGGTCTCCTACCATTTCCATATGTTTTCCCTTCTCTCTTCCTTTCTCTCCCCCCATTCGTCTCTGCTTTCTCTTTAATGTTTATATTCTGGGGCTCAGTTCTAGCCATTATTTTCTTTGGATAATCCACACCTCCTAAACCATCTCATCCACTCTCATAATTTTAATGACTCTCTTTCTTGTGGATAACTCTCATATTGGTATATTAAGTCCACATCACTTTTCTGAGCTCCAGTTCCAAGTCTAACTCCTACTTGCCATATAATTTATTTCTTTGCAGGTATCATACACACCCAAAAACGAACTAGTTATTTTTCTGCTTTCTCCAAAATTTTTTGACTTTGCAAAGAGTAGCAGTACAACTTCTGTCTCAATCATGGGACATTTCCAACTGTTCCCAAGTACTTGACAATTGCATCTTCAAATTATCTCTAAAATTATATTATTAGGGAAGTATTTGGTAAATGTCAAAAAACATAAAGAAGATTGAGGAGAAAGGAGGCAAAGGAGAAGGAAGAGAAACAGGAAGATAAGAGGAAGAGAATGAAGAAGAAGTGGAAGTAGAGGAGGAGGAAGAGAAAGGGAAAGAAGAGGAGGAGGAAGAAGGGAGATATATAGAAGAAAAAAGATTCATAATCCTATATTTCAAATAATCTGTGCTAAGATGTTTGTGAATATTGTAGTTTCTCTCTATAAGTGTGGTGTGATAACATGCCTGTTCTAAAACTGGTCTTCATTTTTTTTAAATTTGTATATGGTCTTTATAACTCAATATATGATGAATAATCAATAGCCTTCTATAACAGAATTGTATCTTATAAAAGCATCATATTTTATAATATGATAATATAATATTATTTTATAATTCTACCATAATGTGGTATAAAAGGCAATACTTATTCTGGTTGTTATTTTCTCCTGATGTAATTATTGTTAAAATGAGCTTTTTAAAAAAAAAATAGATTGTCCCTTGTAATAAATTCTATATGTAGAAGCATAGGTATGCTGAATTCTAAGTCCTTTGATATATTTGATATTAATATGACCTCTAGAAATAATGGAACTGATTACACACCCATAAGCAGATCATGAGAAGCTTCTGTTTCTCCTTAGTTTTTGTTTTATTTATCAGAATAAGAAATGCCTTATTTGATCTTGATCGTTTGTTAGTTCTTCCTTTCCCGCCTTTGGGACTAACATCAAGAAGTATTTTGTGGGAGGCTGCGGTACATGTCCTCTGTAGATCAGCTTCGCCATCAGAGAAAGACACACTCTTTTAGAGACACTTGCTTTGGAATAGCTCCTGGTATATGATTTGGGTTAATTACTGTCATCATCCTTCAAACCCTTGGCATGGCTTCTGTTTGAATAAGCAAATTTAGCATTGGGGCCAAGCCAAAAAATTAATTCTTAATGTAGCTGGACATAAAATGCTATGAAATCCAACTGTTAAAAGGGAATTAAAGCTTTCTGATTAGACATAACTAACAAAAGACCAATAATTTATTGGACACTATACAGAAGGGTATTGCTTTTCTAAACTAAAATGTTTTTCATTATTTTTCCACAAAAAAATACTGTATTTGGTTCTGGCTACTTTGTTGTCAATAACAGGTTTTGTTTGAGTCTTTTACAAGAACAAATTACTTAATGTTGGTATAGAAGTTTTTAAAATGTGTCTTTTTCTGTCCTTCAGAAAAACCTCAGAAAATTTGGCACAATACCCATCTATGTATTTTTGTATAAAAGATATAAAATTCACATATTGAAACCATTATGCCTGATTAGAGCACACAATTGCAAAGGATAGAGTATGTATGAGAAGATTGGGGATTAAGAAAGAGCGGCTGGAAAGCCAGGAGGGGGCAGTCTAGATACTAAGATTACATTCAGTTTTATTTTATTCAGAGTAGGTAGTACCAGAGAGTTAAGGAAGTAATTAAAATATACTATATAAATTTAGATAGAAAAAGAAAAATATGGAAATAGTTAAAGATACTTTAGCCCTGATTAGAAAATGGGACCAAAATTATTAATTAACTCATTCTTAAATTTTGAAGGGGGAAATTTTCAGACATTATTCCCTTTAATCCTCTTTCTTTTCCTTATTCCTAGAAGATAGTTAACAACATTTACCATGAACCTCTCCTCGAGGAAAACTCTTTGTATTTTATATCAATTGATCCCATTGGGGAGAGGCTTGAACTGTTGACAAGTTCCTTCCTGCTGTATCTTCCAATCCTGGTCCATGTTAGTTGTCCCTGTTCCATATTGGGAATAATCCAGTAATTCTGGACAGTAAAAAACTAGGCTAAAAAGTCAAGAAAGTTCTCTTCATGTAATTTTATTTATCAAAGAGTAGATTAAAAATAAAGGGAGAATAGAAAATAAAATGGAAAATAATAAACCATGGAGCCAAAAACTTATATTAAATTAAATTAAAACTGATGTCTTGAATAAAGATAAAAATATATTAAATAAAATATAATCAATTCATTATTTGTTTGAAATTTCTTGCTTGAAAAAATAAGAAAAATCAGCACTGGGTGAGGGGAGGAATTCAAGAAAATTTTTTTTAATATTTATTTATTTATTTGGTGGATACAATATGTTTATTTTACTTTCCATGTGATGTTGAGGATCGAACCCAACACCCTTCGCTTGCCAGGGAAGCACGCTACCGGTTGAACCACATCCCCAGCCCAGGGAGGGATTTAAGAACTTGTAATAGAGTTTAGAACCAATTAGTTTTTATCATAGTCCTTAAAAGTTAAACTTGACTCTGGGTAATGTTAAGAATATGATGCACTGAAACTAATGTAATCTTCCCAATATAGTTTTCACTGAAAAGAAATTAGAAGTCAGTTTCAGAAGTCTGACTCCAGTTCGAGCCTCTGAAACTTAGAAATACATAGAAACCAATTTGTAAACAAATCTTTATTGGGATTCGTGTTCTTTGTTCAATGAAGAAAAGGGTAAATAGTTTCAAGAGTGGTTGACAGAACTTCAGGGGGTTCAGTTTTTATATAATGATCGACAATGAATTTTGTAAATAAGAGAATATTGATTTTAGAGGGAAGGTTTTGACTAACAGTGCAAAAATATTTATTGGTTTTTAAGTTTCAAGCTTTGTCAAGCTACTTACCGAGTACATGATGAGACTATATCTAGATGGAAACTTTATAATTTAGAGAATATATGAGCCCTAGCACACAACTTTCAGAGTCTCTTTCAACACTTCTACATTGTTTTTTTCTAGGACTTCCTTTAAAAGATGATCCTTGGGGCTAGGGTTGTGGCTCAGTGGTAGAGCGCTTGCCTAGCACATGTTAGGCACTGGGTTAGATCCTCAACACCACATAAAAATAAATAAATAAAGGTACTGTGTCCATCTACAACTAAAAAAATTATTTTAAAAAAATGATACTTAAATGAGAGATACTAAGTTATAACGCCCCAAAATATGAAATAAATGATGGATTAGAAGATTTTGTGGTATTCTTTCAGTTTCTAGCAATTTATTCGTCCATTTGACATATATTTATTAAGCACTGATTTATATGCTATTCAGTGTTCTGGTTGATGACAATACAATAATGAACACACACAAAAAACTTCCTGCTCTGATAAGACTTACAACGATAGACAGAAGCAAGAAAAAATAAATAAATCAGGACATTTTCCAGTGTGCTGAAGGTTAATAAGACTTGTGAAAAAAATTAAAGTGGGAAGGAAGTGGGAAGTATTGTTATATGAAATAGGGTATCGAAGCAAGTTTTCATCGATGTTGAGCAAAGACCAAAAGAACGTGAGTGAGGAAGCCATATAGGTATATGGGAAACTATGCTTTAAGCAGTGGAGCAGGAAGTGCAAGGGTATGAAGGTAGGGGCATGCGTGGGCTGTTTCAGGAACGGAGATTCTGTATTTCGGGAACAAAACACTGAGAGGTTCTGAGACCAGAAAGGCAGACAGGTCCAGGTCTCTGTACAGCTGTACAGTTCATTGTAAAAGATCTGGCATTTTCAGAAATGGAAATCCTCTGTAAATTTAAAGCAGAAGATTGATATGATCTGACTTATACTGGCAGAGGAAACAATCTGGATGGTACATTGCTAACAGCCTGTATGTTAGGGCAGGGATGGCAGCAGAAAATCCTGAAAGATGGCAATTATAATAATCCAGGTGAGAAATGATAGTGATTAGACAAAGCTGGCAGCTGTAAAATGAGGAATAGTGGCTGAATTCTGGATTACTGGGTATATTTTTAAGGTAGGGCTGCTGGGATTGGATGATAGATTGAGTATCACAGAAGAGAGGTCAAGGATAACTATCCTATATATATTATTTTTCCTGAGCAACTGTAAGAAAGGCACTGTCATTCGCTGAGATCAAGAAAGTTGCATATGGGGCAAATTGTGTATGGTATGGGAAAATCAGAAATTCTTATTTGGATTTATAAGTTGGAGGTGTTATTTAGACATTAAAGGCAGGCTGAGAGCATCAGCTGGTCATCCAACTCTAAAGTTCAGAGAAGAGAACCAGACTAGAGATTTTTTTTTTTTTTTAAATTGGAGGTGCTAGTGTATCGAAGGTATTTAAAGTCACGGGACTAGATGACAACCCCATAGATTGACAACACTAAGAGAGCCCATAAAGAGAATAGATTTCCTTGACCTATCCAGTCAGCTAAATCTGGGACATATGCAAAGCTCCAACCCGCCACATCTGCATTATACACACGTCCTTTGGCATATCCAATCCTTCTAAAAAACAATGTCATTCATCTGGGTCAAATTCTAGAAAATTCTGACCTACTGGATACTGCAATGCTTGCTTCCCTGGAACCTATCTCAATGCTCCCTATAACTCTAGTCACTTATTTTTTTAATCTCCTTGTTCCTATTATTTCATTTTTATCATTCAGCTTCCAGTTTGGGCAACTTCTGATGGAAATTTTAAGGGACAGAATTTATTAGGTTAATTTGCTTCAGTCATTGATCATTTTAGTTATGTACAAAACGCAAAAACAAAAACAAAGACAAATAAACCCATTTAAAATGTAATAAAATCTAATCATTGACAAAGTTATTTTATCCCTCCCATCTCTTCTCTCTCTTCTCTCTCTTCTTCCATGTTTTCTTCCCTTCTTCGCTTTATTCTTTGCTTTTGTTTTTAAAACAGGTTATTTGGGTCCTACATTTAGTCACTATTTATAGGTCACATACTCTGGACCAATAATCATCCCAGACCACTGTGGAATTTTCATGTCCAAAGATTATCTTCACATTCGCATCATTATAGTGTATAAATGCTATGAAATGGGGATGGTTTTGACATCAGTCTAATTAAATTAGCTTTCTACTACCGGACTTTGGCTAGAAATAGCTGCAAGTCTAATGAGCATATGTTTCCCAAATGAAGTCACATCCATCTCACTTAAAAAATTAAACACATTCATCTAATTTAGAGCGTCAAGTTGGAAACAATAAAGTACATTTTATATTTATTTTAATGTGAGGATCCTTTTTATAAGCTGAATCTTAAATACTAAAAAAGTAATTAATCAGTCCACATTCCCAGAGCCTGGAATTCTCCTGATACTTACCTGTTTTCTTGTTCCAAGATTTGGTCTTTCAGTACATTTCTGGAGTTGATTGTACTCACTTGCTTTAAAGCAGGACCTGGAGAGGAAGAGGGTGAGTGCTTTTATGTTCATATAAGCAAACAATCCATTAAATAGAACTAAGATGAAAGACCACACAGATTGGCTCCCAAGGTCCACAGGGAGCCTTTTCATTTTACTCATTATTTCCATTTCACCTAATATGTTTTGCAATTTTTTAAAAATAAATTTAAGATTCCATAATCAAAAACCCTAGAGAGAAAGTTTTTTTTTTTTTTTTTTTTTTTTTTTTTTGGAGGGGGTGCTAACTTACTTTGGATATTTTATAGAAGAACCAAGTATTTGCCAGAGGAACCCAACTCTCAACTGTAGCCTTTAAAAAAACAATAAAACTCCACCAAGACTTATGTATGAGTGTGATTACTGTAAAGATTAGAAAGAAAACCAGATGGTAAATCCTCCCAATCTGTCATCTGCTGATATGTTACCAATACCAATAGTCGCTTCCCATGCAGCAGACACTATTCTAAGGGATATGTATCTACAAATTTTTTTCATCTTCACAGCTACCCTAAAGGGGAGCTAAAGGGAAGCCCCTATAGCTGTCCTTGTCTTACAGCTTAAAAAGACCATGGCCCAGAAGGGTGATGCAGGTCACATACCTATAACTAATAGAGAATGAAGTTCAAGTAACTGTTAGTGAATTTGCTGGTAAATACCTCAGAGGTAGCATAACAGATTTTGTCACACACCGCCCACCCCCCCACACATATACAGCATTATGATACTTAAACTCCTTAAATTTCCAATCTCTAAAAGAAAAGAAATAGACTTGGACGTCTTCAAGGTCAGTATGTAAATTCGATGCTTTGTTATTTATAGAAGTAAGGGCCTAGCCCAGCAGGAAAGAATCTGACTACCTCTATAAGCACAGGATCCCCAGGCTTAAAGAATGACAGTTCAGTTTAAAGATGTTTCAGCCTTTCTTCCCAATGTGCATTATCATTCTTCTATCTTCTAATAAAAATATTTAAATTTATATATTTACAGTTTCTAGTGTGTATCACATGCATCCTATATACTAAGTGCCAAACAAGCTGATAAGGTAAAAAGAACTGGGAAAGTTACTTGTAGTTAGTTTACAAGAGGGAAAATAAAACCGAGAGAGGATAAGCAACTTGCCTGAAACCCAGATTTGTCAGAAAGACACAGAGAGGGGTGCAAGCTACACAAGGAAGGGTGAGCTGGGCCTTCAGCCATGTCTTTTCACACTAAGTCAGTGTCTTGTGCTTATTCCTACAGGTTGATATATGTTTAAGAATTGATAGGCTCTCTGGCATGAAACAGAGACAACATTGGATTCTCTTCCAATCTGTCTTAATTTAAGCAAGATATCTAATCTCTTTGTATAATCAAGATCATTCAGCCTTAGGAGGTTTTTTTGGGATTAAGTCAATGCAAAACACACGAATATACTAATATAGTTAATACTCAAGATATACCAACTTTCACCAGTGTCATCAGTATGCACAAGAATTAACCAAGACTAGACTTGTAAATATGTAAAATATATTCTCTTACATCTTTCATCATACACCAACTTCTCATAATCCCTATAAAGTGAGATGCATAGATTTTTTCAGAGCTAAATCTTTTTATTTATTTATTTATTTATGTTTGTATACTGAGAATTGAACTCAGGGGCACTCAACCACTGAACCACATCCCCAGCCCTACTTTTTAAAAAATTTGTTTTAATTAGTTACACATGGCAATACAATGATCTTGACATATACATTTGAATCAGATGGGGTATAATTTCTCATTTTTCTGGGTGTACAGGTTGCAGAATCACATTGGTTATAAAGTCACGTATATACATACAGCAATAATAATATCTATTTTATTCTGCTGTTCTTCCTTTCGCCCCATCCCTTCCTCTCCCCTCCCATCACTTCTCTCTACCCCATCTAATGTGACCCACTTCTTTTTTTTCTTTTTCCTCACATCGTCATACATGTATTCTGTATAGCTATGAGGGTCTCCTTTCATCTTCTGTGCAATTCCCCTTCTCCCTCCCTTTCCCTCTCACCTGTCTTCCTTATTTAGTAATAATCTTCTTCTCATGCTCTTCCTCTTTACCCCATTTTGAATCACCCCCCTTATATCAGAGAAGACATTCTGCATTTGTTTTTTAGGGATTGGCTAACTTCACGTAGCATAATCTGCTTTAATGTCATCCATTTCCCTGCAAATGCCATGATCTTATTATTTTTTAGTGCTGAGTAATATTCTATTGTGTATATATGACACATTTTTTTTTTTTTAAAAATCCATTCATCCATTGAAGGGCATCTAGGTTGGTTCCACAGTCTAGCTATTGTGAATTGTGCTGTTATAAACATTGATGTGCCCAGCCTTATTTTTTTTTTTTTTTTTGTATTTTATTTAGAGACAGGATCTCACTGAGTTGCTTAGTGCCTGGCCATCGCTGGGATGCTTTGAACTCATGATCCTCCTGTTTCAGCCTTTCAAGTCTCTGGGATTACAGGTGTGCGCCACTGCACCCGGCTGCTAGATGAAATCTTAAAGATCTAATATATCTCCAAACTCAATTTACACTAAACAGTCTTTTTACTATTTATTTACTTTATTATCTGTTACCAACTTCAGCAATGAAAATGAGAATGTTCTAGAAAAAATAAAGTGTGAGTCACAAGCAGTCTCTTGAGGGTATGGGGGGGGGAGAGAGAGAGAGAGAGAGAGAGAGAGAGAGAGAGAGAGAGAGAGAGAGAGAGAGAGAAAGGAAGAAAGAGACAAAAAAGAGAGAGAAAGGAAGGAAGAAAGGAAGGAAGGAAGGAAGGAATGAATTAAGTAGATAGGTAGGCAGGAGAACACACATTGTTCAGTTTCACATCAGCCACCAGGAAAAACAGCTAGTTCAAGCCCTATATTTCACAAATAGGAAGAACCAAAAGAGTTCACTCCTGTGAAAACCAACATAGTGTTTCAGTGCAAGGACTAAATCTGAAGAGCTCCTGACTTCAGACCCCTGTATTTCCCCATAATGTTGTGCTAACTTATACCCCAATTATAATGTCATATAACTTAATTTAAAATGAAGAATTATGTGTCATTTAAAGGAATTTCTGAATAGGTTCAAAACCAAAAATGATGAATTATAATAGACGAATGACAGATCACAGGGTGATTTTAAAACTGGGGATCACATTTCTCAAACTGCACTCCCTGCCAAATAGTTCCCTTCTCCTAAATTTTGGCCAAAAAGCCCTCAGATAGAATTTGACTTTTCCTTATCATTTATGCAAATAAATCTTCACAGACAGGCCTATATCTAACATCTGTGTGAACCAGGGCAAGAGTTCAAATGAAGGTCCACATACCCTCTAATCATTTTAAAGTTATAGAGCTAGCAGACTCTTAAGTTCTACTGCTTACCAACAAATATGCCTCCCCAATCACTTGGAAGGGGAGATGTTTGGATTCTTGACACTTTTCCCTACTTTGTACATAGCAGTCTTTGGTGAGGTAGTCCCTTAGCTCTCAATCTTTCCCTCCCCGGTTCCATCCTAAAACAGAAGAGCTGCACACTTCAGTCCACATGTTCAGTCTCTACCCATCACCACCATGCCCAGGGGGGGAAAATTCTCAGGTCAAAAAGTTGTGCACACCAGCACAACAGCTGGTTCTTTGCGCGAGCAGACCCAAGGCAGAAAAATTGTCCTGGTCCTAGGAGCAAAGAATTCTGGAATCTGAAGACAAAGGTAGAGAGGTTAAGAAACGGCAAGTGGAGAGGGCTCAGGTGGTGAATGCCATCTCTCGACCAGAAAGTCAGGCACGAAAGGCAGAACAGAGACTCTATAAGGCAACAAGTACTGACCTAAGTGTAAAAGGCAGAACTGCAGGAATATCACACTGGATGTAACTGAGTTTGAAGCTATTATTGAATGAGGGATTTCATATCATTGAAATGTATTTCTGCCCTGCTTTCACAGTAAGCTAAAGAAATCATACCATATATGGCTAACCTTCGAAGGTTATCTATCTATCTATTTATTATGAGTAAAGTATTTTTATGAGTTTTTACTAGATAAAAATACTAGATACTAGATTTTTTTAAAAAGCCTTTATATTTTCACCTAGTATCCAAATAAATTAAAATCCCAGAAATATTCAATTTCAAACATATTCTATTCCTAGTAACCAAATTCTCTTTACTTTCTATCTTCCTGAATTCTAACACAAAATGCAAAAATATTGAAGTCATTAGGAAAAAAAGTTCAAATTATACATTTCTAATGGCATATTTCTGGAGAATTGGTAGTATCTGTTAGGATAATTCTAGGAATAATATTGCTTTTAACCTGTTACTGTAGAGGACACATAAATACATAAAAAACATACAAATGCAGAGAAGGTGTGGCATTTGTATACCAAAAGAGATTTGAAAAATAGCAAACCCACAACTTTTAAATGGTCCACTGTTCATACTTTGTAGTAAATTAACTATGGAATTAAAAACATATTCTGTTTGATTTTGGATATATCTTTTCCTATATAATGTAATCTATATTTTATATGACTTTCAATAAATGGCAGAAAAAGACACTGGCTCATAGTGTTGTAAATCATCCTGTTTACTTCTGAAGAGACACATATTTTGATGCAGTTATTTAATAAACATCTAGTTGGCACTTGTTTGCATGTGGCTCCATCAGTGGTGAGGACAGAGACAATAATAAGACTCCTTTCTTCTAGAGATGCACTGTGTATTTTTAAATATATGCACAAATAGAATATTTATAATATGATAAGTAAAATCAGGGAATTAAAAAAAAATAGAACTCAATTTGTGTGTCTTAGCTAAGGTCCAAAAAAACAAGACAACTGAAAAATGACTTTATTTTTGCATTTCATGACATTAAAATAATAATTGATCTTGTTTTAAACCAGTTTCATATTCTATGGCATTTATATACAGGTCAAGGGTAAAGTGAGGTTAGACTAGATATTGAGTCATTTAGAAAATACAGAGACATATCACTATAAGTCATGAAATTACAAAATAATCCAGAAAAGGCTCTGGAAAATGATCAGGCTCTGATGGTCTACATGAAAAACCAATTAAAGCTTTAAAAAGAGATGATGTGACATCCCACTTTCAGAGCAGGCAAGGACTGATTTCTGTGAAATATTAAAATAAAGCTGGATTTCAAACATCCCTGTGTCCTAAGCATTAAACAGGGATGGAACCACTTCTTTTATTTTAAAAAGTCTATGAATCTGATTTTCAAATTCTATGACTATAGTTACAAAAATTAGTGAATAAAACCCCAATTTCTAACTCTTCAAAGTTAAGCTGATATGTTTCCCTGTATTATTATTTTTTTGTGCATCCAATAATTTACCTGAAAGTTTCAAATAATTACTTTTTGTTCCTTGTGGATTTATGCTTTAAACTTTGTGTTCTAAATGTTAAAGACAGAATGTTTTGACCCATTGTATTCTAGACTAGACTAGAATTTATAAATCTTCTAATCTCTTTATAGATGAAGAAACAGACACTGGTGCATTTATATTTATTCTTAAAAGCCATAAAGGAGTTGATGTTTAACTGGTCTATCTCATTGTCTTTGTTTCTTTCCTATTGAAATAAAAGAGCCTCACCCTTGACTTTAGCAGGATCAATGAAAAAGAAATGTACAGCAAGAGATTAGGTAATTAATAGACTTTCAAAATGCGTAGGCATATTATGTCTTAGGTTTATTTTTTATTGTATCCTTACCTTCTTCTTGTCCACTGAAAACCTGAAGCAAATTATGGATGTTTTGGGTTTTCGATAGCAGCTCCTGGTATGTCCCCATTTGTGCTACCCTGCCACTTTCCATCACGACAATAAAATCCACGTGTGGCAGAAGCGTGAGGTTGTGTGTGACTAAAATACGAGTCTGAAACGCAAAAGTGTTTATTCCACAGGTTAAAAAATATGGCATAAATAGGACTAGGGATGTAGCTCAGTGGGGGACCATTTTCCTGGCATGTTTGAGGCTCTGGGTTAGATCTCCAGAAAAAACTGAAAAACAAACAAACAAACAAACAAAAAATGGCACAAATATTTTTTTTTAAACTAAAGTCACTTTTTTTGTCTTTATTATTTGAGAGTGAAATTTTTGTAGGTGACAATTGAACACAGCATCCATACTATCTCCTAGACATACTGCTGGATCAGAAAATATCTTACAATTGTAATTTTAACCCTTTGGTTAGGGTATTGCTCAGTCATTAGAAATTAACTGATTTCATAGCAAATTTTAAATAATTTCATATCTGTCACTACTGCTTAATGTTAGGGTTTAGATTGGGTGTCCCCCAAAAGTTCACGTGTCAGAAAATGCAAGCAGATTCAGAGGTGAAATGATTGGGTTCTGAGAGCCTTGACCCAATCAGTGAATGAATCTCCTGATGGGAACTAACTGAAATGGGGCAGGGTGGCTGGAGGAGGTGGGTTAGTGGGGACATGCCTTTGGGGTACATATTTTGTATTGGTGAGTGGAACTTCTCTCAGCTTCCTGATTGCCATATGAGCTTCTTCCCTCCACCACCCTCCTCCATCATGATGTTTTGCTTCACTTCAAACCATGAGGAATGGAACTGGCTATTGACTGAGACCTCTGAAATCATGAGACCTCAAATAAACTTCTTCTCCTTAAAATTGTTCTTGTCAGATATTTTAGTCACAGTAACTAAAACATTTGCCTTTAAAAAAAATATGCCACCGGTAAAAAATGTGTTTTGTTCAAATTACAATTAATAAGTTTTCTTTTTTAATCTTTCATATTATTATACACATAGAAATACAAGTGAATGAGAAGTTTTTATCTTGGGTTCGTCCCAGTAAATCAAGAAATTTTTACATTATTGACTGAAATAAATATTTTAGAATTTTACATATATTTTCCAGAATGCTACATATTAACAAATCTACAAACATATTATCATGGAATGATTGTGATTATGTGGTCAGACAGACTTTGAAAAATCTTTGCTATTCTTAAGTTGAGAAACCTAAATCAGGCCAATTTAGAGTATGATTTCCTTCATATGTAAAATAGGCATAATGATAATACCTATCTTAGAGAATTGCTATAAGAACTGAAGACACTAATTTAAAGAGTCAAACATATAATGCACTTGGTAAATATTAATTTCTATTTTCTTGGTCCCATCACAAAATGATGGATTCATTATTATTGCTATGTTTGTAATACCAATTTTTAAGTAAAATGATTCTATTTTTTTAAAACAGTAGTACATACCAAAATACCATTTTTCAAATAAAGTTAACTAATTATAATTCATACTTCCTCTTAGAGTACGGTAATTGTTAATGAAGTAACTACTTTATGTACATACTTATTGCTGATATAAAGTTATGCAAAAAATCTCAAAAATGATCATTGAAATTTATCTCTTAAAGGGAAATGCATGTATCTTATCTTTTCATGTGAAATTCGACTATTTTGCTTAAATAAATAGGCAAGATAATTGGAATAGTAGGCACAATGCTAAGCAGATTATCCTCCCTCTGCTTCCCTCCAAGGCACAAAATTATGAGTACCTTGTTTTTCAAAAGGCCCGAGGACCCTATCACTTTTTCAAAGAGCTGTTTTCCAACATGAACATCCACAGCAGACAAGGGATCATCCAAGAGGTAGATGTCAGCCCCACTGTAGACAGCTCTGGCCAGACTTACTCGTTGCTTCTGACCTCCACTTATATTCACACCCTGAGTATGGAATAGAAGTTACATCTAAGTGCTCTTTCATAGCAAGGACAAGATAACAACCCAATATGAACACTCAAAACTTTGTCAATTATTTCCTAGTCTTATCTCCATCCCATTTCCTAGTTCTACTAACTTGGGCAAATTAACAACTATGTCTACCTCCTTTTAACTACTTACTCTCAAAAGAAGAGGCTACCAATTAAGGAAAGAAGAATTTTCAAAGCTCTAAGTCTGAAAAGTTAAGCCTGTAGAATATTAAACAAGATACCTGGCTGCCAACTATATACTGACACTAAGTGATCATTTTAAAATTGACACATAGGAAATCGAGAATAATGGCTAAATTACCAAAGCTGTAATCAACATGTCCTATTTTCTCCTGTAGAAAGATTAGTGCAAGTCTTGTTGGCAAAAGGACAACTCCAAGAAGCAAAAGTAAGGAATATACATCACTGTGTGAAAATTAAAGTTGACACATACAGCTATGTATAGAGAATTATGGGGTAAGGCACCCAATTCACTTGATTCATTTATGTTTAGTGTTTACTGATCTTATTTTAAAGCTCTCAATGCAACGCAGAATTTAGCCAACGCGTACAATTGCAAAATGATATTGCTTCTTTGCATTTAACAATCGTCCTGTTACTCAACAGATATCTCCTCAATATGATTATATTCTGGGGGCTATGCTAGCCCTTCAGACTCAAAGATAATAAGGGAGTTGAGCATGAAAATGTATATATTAAGGAACGTGGTTCACATGTGTGTATTATGTGTGCATTTGTTTGCATGTAATTATGGTAGCCCCTGACTCATATTTTGGGAGAATTCAATAAAGTGTGTAAAAATATTCCTAAATCCAACACTGAGTGTGGACACCGTTGGCATTTGGTATTATTACCCAATTACTCCTCTCTCTAATTCATCTTCTGACATGTCACCACTTATCCTGTAATTATATTACCATCTTGCTTAAATACCTTGGATTCCCACATCTCACTTTTCTATCATCCATGAGCAAAAGCATCTTTCTCAGTCTAAGTGCTTTTATTATGGTATTAATACCCCCTTCTACTTCTCTCCCAATGATGCCCTCGAGTGAATATGATTGACTGAGCAGATTTACCTACCCTTTCATAGTAGACCCAAGGATGTTCATTCTGCTGGGGAGCCCACATTTTTTCTTTTCAATTTGAAGGATACCCTAAAAAGTTCTCTTGGACAGCAACCTCTCTCTCAGTGTATTGAGTATAATGATGTCTTCCCTCCCTTCCTATTTTGCAGAACATTGTTTATTCAGCCCAGTCTCATAGTCTCTCATGAGCCTATCAGCTCCCACCTAGTTCATCCTTTATTCCAAATACTTAGTGTATGACACCAGAAAATGAATAAATCTTGGTAAAGACAATCGATTAAAACTGTTGGTAGTGTTCCGCTAGATTACTTGAAGGCCGGGTGACAGCTCTCTCACTTACCATCTTATACCTCAAAGCAGAATCAGAGTATATAATAAATTCATAAATATTTGTGTTTAATTAAAAAGTGTCAAAGGAAAAGATCATTAAAAGAAAAGGAAAACTCTATAGTCATTGTCTTGGTTATCTCATAAACAGCTGTAAACAGATTTCCTTATGAAGTATTCAATTCCATGTTTGTTTTAAAATACATCATATCAAATTGAGAAAAAGCTAATTAAATGAAGTAGGAATTATAAATAGTAATATCATTTAGTTCCTATATTAAATCAGTATATCCAATTTTGAATTTTTTTCCTTTTAAAATTCTTTATAGTTACGTACAATCAGATATTCATATTTTTAGAGACAGTTTTCTCATCGTGTTTTTTAGTATGCACTAACAAGTTTGAAGAAATCACATTTCTGCAAGATTTTAGCTATGGCATCATTTTGATCAGGGATAATGAAGATGCCCAGAAAAATCCAGGGGTTTGGAAAAAATAATAAATCTATTTAATATTATTGAAAAATTAAATCTACAAAATAGCAGACTATGAAGGAAGCCAATCTTATTTAGAAAGTCAACTTTGGTTCCTTCTGGATTTTATAGATTTCTACTTCCTACAATTTTGTTGCATACCATATTTTATTTATCAATGTATAAAATTGCCTATGCCTGCTCCCTTTTCAGATATTTGAAGTACTCAGTAAAGACTATTTATTCATCCTTATATCCACATGGATTGTAGACCTCAGGGATACTTCCACATTCACGCTTAAATGAAGATTTTTGTTCCTGGTCAGGGATAATAAATTATTTAGGGGTTCATACTTAGTGTTATATATATATATATTTCAGACTTTATATATAAAGTCTGAAATACTGAGCAGAGTAATGATTATTCATTAACACAATGTAAATAAAATAGAACAAACAGTGAGATGACTGGGAAACAAGTCCCTTTTAAGCAGGAATAAACCAATGTAGAGCAGGCACATTAACAAATGTCATCTCAGAACCTCCGTAGAACCAGAGCTTGGTGCTCTGATGCTCCTTTCCTGATTGGCCTTATACAGAGAAAAAGAAAAAAAAAAAACTCTTTAGAAGGAGAACAGCATTGTGCTAGGAACTAAAACAAAAATGTTGACAATCTAGTTGGCGGACTTTAATTCCACCCCCATGGATACTAACAAATGAATTGTTTTTTAATCTGTTTTCTATGTAGCTAATTATAAATAATTTTTTGCCCTTAATACTGCCATCTTCTTCACAGGAATTCTATAATGAGTTTTTAAAAATTGTAGTTGGATAACTCTCCAAGACCTCAATAAAAAGACTATTAACATTTTATTAGTATAGCTGAATGCTATTTTATTCCTGCATATGATAAATTATATTTTCCTTACTCTTTCTCCAATCTCAGTTTGATCTCCGTTTGGTAACTGCTCCAAGTCAGGAAGGAGAGCACAGGCTTCCAATATTCGCTCATAAAACTGCTTCTGCATGATGGAGCCAAAGAGAATGTTTTCTTGCAAAATGCAATTCTGAATCCAGGCCTGCTGGGAAACATACGCCACAGAGCCATAAAGAAAGAAAGAAGTAAAGGAATATTCTCAACAAGGAAAGAAGAGAATTTGCATGCACCACATGAAAGTATACAGAGTCCATGGGTTCTGTGCGTGCACACACGTATGTACACACACATACAATTTTAAATCTAGGTTATTTCCCTACATGTAAACATACAGATCATTGTATCCTGTTTTAAGATTGTATCTGTTTATTAGCAGTCCCTTCAAATGAGTTAATTTGTGCTTTTTACTTTCTTTCACTTTAGCTTCCATCACACTTATCTGTCTTTATAAGGATTTTCTGGAAGCAGATGCTAAATGTGTTATTTTCTAGGGCTACCAATAACAAGGTACCACTGACCGAGTGGCTTAAATAATAGAATTTATCTTCTCACAATTCTGGAGGCTAGAAATTCAACATCAAAGTGTCAGCAGGGTTGGTCCCTTCTGAGGCCTTTCTCTTGGGTTGTGGATGATGTCCTTTTCCCTGCTTTACATGGCATTCACTTTGTGTATGTGTCTGTATTCTAATCTCCTCTTCCTAAAAGAACTTCCGTCCTATTCAGTTAGGGTCCAACCTCATGAGATTATTTTAACTTGATCAACTCTTCAAAAATCCTGTGTCCGAATGGTATCACATTTTAAATTACTGAGGATTAGAATGTCAACATACAATTTGGGGGACACACAATTCACTCTAAAACAGAGATAGAATTTGAGGTACATATTTTATATTGTATATTGGGGCTCAACCCCATGGAAAGAAAGGAGAATGGAACAGTAGGTAGAGGGGAACATCATACTGTGTGATTCAGGCTTGATAAAGCTGTGTCCAACCTTCCAGAGCTTTGGAGGAGTGTTGTCCATTAGTTGTCCCATGTTAGACTGAAAAAGAGTAGGATCTTGGGCTGGGTCAAGGCCAACACTGATGGAGCTGGCATGCTGACCATGTATTTCCACAACAGGCAGCAAGTCCTTCTTAAAAGGGTGTCCTGACAGCACACACCCATGTCTTATACATTGATTATCACTCCTGAATTCATTTTTTGATTATTTATGGCTTGAAATGATCCCTAAACATGTGGCAATTTACTCCATCAAATGTCCTTTTAACTAATCTTTCTTTTCTGGAAAAGAATCTATAATATTTGAACCAGAGACCCACCTTTCATTCTGACCCATGGATTCTATCCAAACATTGATTATGTAGTATCTTAAACACTGCCCGCTCTACAACAATAGCAAATGTTTAAAGTACTTTCTGAGATAGGCATATATGCAACTATTAGCCTTTTGATTTCAACCAACCACTTTAAAGATCAAAGATTAACGTTTAATTCTTCTTTGTTGAGCATGTAAGACACAGAATGGCTTTTGATCAAAAACAGTATAGTTCTGATCTGACCTGATCTTGAACACAAAAGTAATTGCTCTGGAATTGCATTGTGAAGGGAATAAGCTGAACTTTGATTAGAATAGCCTATAAAATCAACCCACAGGTGAAAAATATTTTGAATGCTTGTGGCATATTAAGCAAGTTAAGCAGAAAAGAGAATAAATTAAAGAACACAGAAGAAAAGATTGAAGAATATGAAAAAAAATAACTTAAAACAAAAACTACATGGTCTCACATTGCTATAACAGGGATTAAAACTGGCTAATCTGTTTTTACAAAGATGTAAATGTTTTCTTTTATTGTTATTATAATTATTATTCACCTCTCACAAAGGAAAATGCATTTTCCTTCATACATAATAATGAAACTACAATTGAATTTTTGGTAATGCAAAGTGATCTTCGATCTCTAATATTCTATCAAAGAACACTGAATACTGAATATTCTATATGAATGATATCTTTTGTGAGCCCTTGATACAGAATAGGGGATCCTAGAGAGTTTTAGAATTTGACTATTATGATATAAAATATGCCTCAAAAAAGTAGTCATACTCTGAATGCTACACACAGAAAAACACTATTTTATTTTTTGTACTAAGGTTTGAACCCAGGGGCACTTAGCTACTGAGCCACATCCCCTGACCTTTTTAGTTTTTATTTTGAGATAGGGTCTTGCTAAATTGCTTAGGGTCTTCCTAAGGTGCTGAGGCTGCCCTTGAATTTATAATCCTCTGGCTTTAGACTCCCTGGCCCTGGAATTATGGGCATGAGTCACTATGCCCAGCTCACAAAAGCACATTTTTTTCCCTCCATGGTGCTGGGGATTGAACCCATGGCCTTGTGCATTCAAGGAGAACATCCTACCAACTGAGCTAAATCCCTATCCCTACAAAGAAACTTTTAAAACTCTAAATGTTAAATTGGTCATACCATTATAATGATCACTTCACTTAAATAGTGCTCATCAATATGATACTTATACATTTGTGATAAAATATTGGGGAAATAATTCAGAGTGTAATATGTCAAATCCTGCGATAGATCCAAAACAAATACTTCTGAAGATCAAGCAACCACTTACAGAGATTATAGCTTCTATCTCGGACACCTACAGTTTAAAAAAACAGGTGGGGGTTCCTCTGCTTTACCATTCACAATGGCATTGTTATGGTTTCTTTTATTACAATGAACACGCTTTTTAATTTAAAACACTCAAAAATGTCAGAAAGAATCCCTATGTCTTACCATAAAAACCTCAACAATCAAAATGAAAATAATGCTAGTCATTAATATTCATAGGGAGCCAGCTGACTGTACCATAAACTAACTAGGTCTTGGTATATCCTCTCATTTTAATCATTACCCCGGGCCTTTTGCTCATTGTCATTATTAATGCATTATGTAAAACCTAGAATTGATATCATTTTTATGTTTATCAATTCCTAATTCTTTTCAAGATCAAATAAAGACTACCTCTTCTCTGATTCTTTTTCTTACCCTTCAAAACAGAATTTGTTTTTTTTTTTTGTCGTTGTTGTTATGTGTGTGCTTTCATTCATTTTTAATAACTTGTCATAACTGACTTTGGTATTTACCTCAGTTGACTATGATCTCTGAAAAAAAGAGGAACATATCTTGTTCATGTTTGTTACTCTAGTACTATGCTATAGATGCATAGTATGTGCTTCAGAGCTGCTTATTGAAAATAGCTTTAAATACTAAATGAAAATGAAATTACTATGATCCTCTTTATGTTTGCAAAGAACATTCATTGGTCCAAGAAAATTTATAGATATCTTGAACTATATGGAAAGAGCTGATTGCAATCATTACGAAGAACTCAGGGCTAAAAGATGGTATACTTAAAGTTCAAAAATAGTAGTACTTATTAAGTGTAATCTTATCTGAAAAAGTCATAGGGATTATATTTGATCCTACACTAGGTAACAATAAATCTCAGAGAAAACAGAATAATACAAGTTAAGTCATAAAGACAAGAATCAATAAAGTTATAAGGATATGAGGAAATATATGTTGTAAGGAAAGAAAAAGGAGTTGATAGAGTTGATTTTTTCCAGGGAGGAAAAAAAAAAGTAAGGGTAAAGAGGAACTGGTCTCAGATGCATAAAGTTTCTCCCTTTTTAGAGGTGAGAAGGAGGAACTGGGTTAGTATTTTACCTGAGGGTTAATTAGGTTTAGGGAAAAACTCACAGGGTAGTCTAATATTTCAAAACCATTAAGAACTTGTTGAGACAGTGTGATGGTGCATGTGTATAATCCTAGAGACTCAGGAGGCTGAGACAGTAGGATCACAGGTTTAAGATCACAGCCTCAACAACTTAGCCAGGCCCTAAGTTGAATTTTTATCTACTTCTAAGAGTAGAATAAATATCTGAGAATAGATTCTTTATAATTCAATGACTGAATATTAAATATAAGCTATTAATATTATTTATTATTTTTTCTGAGGTTTCTTTTAGGCCACAGATATCACCCATGATCAACTAGCTAAAAGACTTGTTAGAAATGGAATGGCCATAATTACTTACGGAAACTTGTAATGAATGGTAATTAGAAGACTAATCAAATTACAGTATAAATCAAATTCATTTCTTTATAATTGGTTGCAATTTGGTTAACATCATCAAACAATTACTATAAGCATTTATAAATGATCTGCTGAAGAACTTAGAGGACAGATCTCTGTTACTAATCTATCCATAGCTAATCGATTTTTATGGATATTGAAATGTTTGTTATAAACTAGAAATATCCATTAAATTCTCGAATCTTCAATTTAATTTGATAAATTGTTATTGAAACTAATGACAAATTGGTTATGGCCTCTTCTACAAGATTTTGAAAGAACACGTCAGTGCTACCTTTCTCTGGACGACTCCTGTAAGCTTCTGCATTTCCCCCAGGATGGCAGACAGCACAGAGGACTTCCCAGACCCAACCTGCCCTACAATTGCCACCAAAGCTCCTTCAGGAATCTTCATGTTCAAGCTGCATGATGAAAAAAGGAGAGAGATGATGAAGGGATTTTTCACATTTTTCTACAAACACTTAGGCTTCCAAATTGCAAAGAACAGGTGAATTGTAAAGTCCTGAGGAGGAAATAAACAGAAAAAAATCACTAAGAAAATGAAAGGTACAGTGAAGGGTTAAAAAAATCTTATTTACTATATTAATTTGTTAAATTCTAAAAAATGAAAGTTGACATAATTATAGAATCCAATACTAAAATAATTTTTCAAATGTGCCTCAAATCAAGACTTACTCTTTTAGTACTGGAATCCCTGTTTTATCCCAGGAGAAAGAGGCATTAGTAAACCCAATGGCATGATCTAGGAAAAAAATAAATAAATGCAAT
This sequence comes from Ictidomys tridecemlineatus, assembly GCF_052094955.1. Classification (NCBI taxonomy): domain Eukaryota; kingdom Metazoa; phylum Chordata; class Mammalia; order Rodentia; family Sciuridae; genus Ictidomys; species Ictidomys tridecemlineatus. The sequence goes on along the minus strand of NC_135479.1, from coordinate 190,000,105 downwards.
AATGCATTTTGGATTAGAACTGATTACCTTGAACCCAGAAGTCTAATAAATATTGAAGGTAATGAGTAAGCGCTGACCTCCTATGTAGTTTGTTTCAATATTTCGAAGAGAAAGCTCCTCAGAGTTGAGAAAGTCTTCCAAACGACACAATGATATCCTTGTCTATCAAAACAGACATACACAGGACCTATCTGTTGTTGAAGCAAAATGTAAACTAAAAAGCTCTTACTGTAACATACAGACTGAATAAATATTTTAGATGCAATTTCAAAATATTGATATAAATAGAGCAAGCATAGTTTGAATTGTTTTAATGATATAAACAAGTTCATCCTTAAAGAGCAGTTTCAAGGGTCAAAGATCAAAACACACATCATCTTTGAAGGAAAGCAAGAAAGACAGCAGTAAAATTTCCTCCCTATTATTGTATAAAAACATAATTAATCAATAATTATAGAAATAGTAATTTTCTACCCTTGTTGAGGTAAAATTGATAAAATTACATATATTTAAAATGTATAACAGCATGCTTTAATATACCTATACATTTTGTATCACAATCAAACTAATTAACATATCCATCACCTTACACAGTTATTTTTTCTCTATGTAATGAGAATATTTAACATCTACTCTCTCAGCAAATTTAAAAAATATAAAATGCATTATTATTAATCAGAATCACCATGCTGAATATCAACTCTCCAAAACTCATTCATCTTACGAAAAGTTTGTACAGTTTGATCAACATCTCTCCATTTCTTTCCTGGCACCTCCCAACCCCTTGTAACCACTCTTCTACTCTGTGCTTCTACAACTTTTTTAGATTTCACATGTAGGGGAGATAATGAAGTATTTGTATTTAATGTGTCTGGCTTATTTCACTTAGCATAATGTTCTTCCATTTGTTTTTTACAAATGGTAGGATATCCTTTCTTATGGTTGAACAATAATTCCTCTGTATATGTGTGTGTGTGTAAGAGAGAAAGAGAGAGAGTATGTGTATGTACCACTTTTTCTTATACATTCATCTATCAATGGACACTCAGCTTGTTTCTATGTCTTATTGGCTGTGGAAATACTGTAATTAATGTGGGAGTTATTATTGAGTTATTCTCAAGATAGTAATTTTATTTCCTTTAGATACATATACCAAAAGGGAGATTGCTAGATCATATGGGAGTTCTATTTTTAATTTTTTAGGAAATTTCCATGCCACTTTCCATAATGACTGTACCAACGTACATTCCCATCAACCATGTGCCAGCATCCCCTTTTTCCATATCCTCATCAGCATTTTTTGTTATCTTTTGACTTTTTGATGATAGCCATCTTAACAGGCATGAGGTGATAACTCACAATGATTTAGAAAGATTAGATTTTTAAAAAAACTTCAGATTGATGTATCAATTGGGCTTCCAACAATAAAGAAATCCATGGTTTTGGCAATACAAGCAATCAATTTTAGAAAAAGAATTATAAAATATTGAGCTACTATTAAGATAAATAAAACCACTTCCCCCCCGAAACTGAGTACATGAAATCTGCAGTACATTTTTATTTTGTATTAGAAGACATCACTTGTTAACATTAAAGATGTAACTGGGCTGTGGTTTCCTTTATAGAGTACATCATATCAATACACACTGCTGCTGCTGCTTTTTTCTTTCCTTTAGACAATTTTTTTTTTAAATTTAAATGAAGGCAGCAGTAAGCCACTAGATCTTTAACACTTTGAGATACCAGACCTTTAGCTAGATTCCAGTTTTAAAAGCAAATCCAAACCATTACTTTAAGAACTAACATTATCTTCAAGTGAAGTGTGCTGTGGAAATAAGAGTTAAAAGCATCACATCCAAGGTACTTCTGTGCCCTCTGTTGGTTATTCTAAGGAAGATAATATGAAAAAGATAGGCTGTAACAAGAATGACTTAATTGGTATTTACTATTCATTTGTTAGTCTTCATTCAAAAAATAATCAAATAAAACAAAAGCAAAGTTCTTAGGTCAAAGAGCTGATTGTAAGAAACAAAGACCCACTTTATGGACCCAGACTTGAGGAAATGGTTCCAATGGAAGATGCCTGAAGAATCCAAGCATGATTTTAACTGAGTGAATCTCAGTGGGAAAAGAAGGATACAGGAACTCACTTTTTTGAATGCCCTGAGGCTTTTGCAGTTTTTACTCATTGTAGTAGCTAAATAGTCTCTATGGACTAGAGGTTACACCTAAAAGCATGCCCAAGCCAGCTCTCAGGTTTTTTTTTTTTTTAATCAGACTGGTGTTATCACTGCACTTTCTCACTGCTTGTCTTGCTTATTCAGTAGTGATGACATGTTGCTGAATCCAGGGAAAACCTTCAGATCTGGGTTCATACAAAGCACCTGATTATAAACCTTCAGTTATAACCAAGTGAACTCTGTGATGACACAGGAGCTAAGTAAAAGAAACCAACACCTAACAATGAAAATAACGTAACGTGTTGAAATATTTAAAAGTCACAATGTTCTCTACCACTTATTGAATCAGGAAAACAAATTTTGAATGCAGAGTTAAATAACTACAAAAAGGGAATATATGATATAAAATGACAAAAAAATTAAATGTACAAAATCATTGATTTTATAGAGAAATGATTCTTAGTTTAAGGATACTCTGAATGTACCTGAACCACAGCTGAGATCACTGTTGGTAAATCAAAAAGAGGAATCCTCAGAATATTAAACAAAGACATAGATGTGAATGCTTTAGTGGCTGTTAAAATGTTTCCTTCATCCAGTGAGAAATACACACCAAAGGTGGCCAGAGACACCTAAAATTAGATACATAATTTAAAAATATATTTATTGCTTGCAACCTAACAAGTTATACAGTCTTAAAAATTAGGGAAGAAAATTTCAATACTTTCCCTTTGCTATTTACTGAAGAATATCAACTATGATACCCATCTGTTTTTTTGAATTAAAAAGTATTTTAAATTATCAACATGGAGACATATAGAATTTCCCTGATTCTCATTACTACCTAGAGTACCCATTTTGATTAAAGTTAAAGTCCAGTTGAACATGGTTTGTTTGTTCTTTGTTTTCTTGCCCTTTGATTCATTTCTCAAGGCAATTTATACTCTAGTTTAAATAGCATGAGATACCTGATGATTAAATGGTGTGAAAGAAAGAGAATACTTCACTTTATATCAATTCACTGCTGAAGACTAACTCTACAAGTTTGACGTTGTCTTCAAACTACTATAGACTTTCATTTTCCCTTGTGAAATGAGAAAAATAATTCATATTATTGTGAGAATAAAAAAAAGGCAACATATATAATTTGGCTTGCTCATAGGAAAAATACTCAGTGTTACTTCCCTTCCCAGCTCCATATAGTGTACCTTTGGTTGCTGCTTAAAAGGAATTAATCATGCCTAATGAAACTTTAGAGCTATAATGAAGCTCTGAAGAGAAGATTTTTCTTTTTAAGAATTAAAAAGGCATATGTTCAATGTGAGAAATTTCAAAGGAACAAAATGTGTAAAAAATATGAACCAATAGGAACACATTTTCTTTGAGCTGTTTGTTCTCTAATCTCCCAAAATTAATGATTAAAATGATTAAAATTTTTAATTTAGACATAAAATTTTTACTTTAAATGTTTTAATTTCAGGCAATTTGGAAGCAAACCTATAAAGTTAAATTAAAAATCAAAAGAGAAAATATATACACTTACCAAAAATGGAATGCAAGTTAACATCAGCATAGAACATATAGAAAGATATGTAGATGATTTTTGAAACTCCAATTCCTGATCTCGAATTTTAATAATCTTATTTTTATAGGCAGGTTCCCATGCATAAAGTTTGAGAATCTGTAAAGAAGTCAGACAATGAATATTTGACAACTAATATTATAGAAGAAAAGACTGCATGCATACAAATGCACACTACACACACACACACACACACACACACACACACACACACAACACAACTGAGGGTAAAAGTAAAAAAAAAATGCTCCCATTTTTGACTGAATCAAAATATTTCCTTGAATTATGTGGCCTTAAAGAGGGGGTCTGAAATCCTCTGAAACAGAAATGAGGACAACTACTCCATTCACAATATCCCCCCCCCCAAAAAAAATAAAATACTTGGGAATCAACCTAACAAAAGAGGTGAAAGACTTATACAATGAAAACTACAGAACCCTAAAGAGATATATAGAAGAAGACCTTAGAAGATGGAAAAATATACCCTGTTCATGGATAGGCAGAACTAACATCATCAAAATGGCGATATTACCAAAAGTTCTCTATAAGTTCAATGCAATGCCAATCAAAATCCCAACAGTATTTCTTCTAGAAATAGATAAAATAATCATGAAATTTATATGGAATAATAAAAGACCCAGAATAGCAAAAACAATGCTAAGCAGGAAGTGTGAATCAGGCAGTATAGCGATACCAGACTTCAAACTATACTACAGAGCAATAGTAACAAAAACAGCATGGTACTGGTACCAAAACAGGCGGGTGGACCAATGGTACAGAATAGAGGACACAGTAACCAATCCACAAAACTACAACTATATTATATTTGATAAAGGGGCTAAAAGCATGCAATGGAGGAAGGATAGCATCTTCAACAAATGGTGCTGGGAAAACTGGAAATCCATTTGCATCAAAATGAATCTGAATCCCTATCTCTCGCCATGCACAAAAGTTAACTCAAAATGGATCAAGGAGCTTGATATTAAATCAGAGACATGGCATCTGATAGAAGAAAAAGTTGGTTATGATCTACATACTGTGGGGTCGGGCTCCAAATTCCTCAATAGGACACCCATAGCGCAAGAGTTAACAACTAGAATCAACAAATGGGACTTACTCAAACTAAAAAGTTTTTTCTCAGCAAAAGAAACAATAAGAGAGATAAACAGGGAGCCTACATCCTGGGAACAAATCTTTACGCCACACACTTCAGATAGAGCCCTAATATCCAGAGTATACAAAGAACTCAAAAAATTAGACAATAAGATAACAAATAACCCAATCAATAGATGGGCCAAGGACTTGAACAGACACTTCTCAGAGGAGGACATACAATCAATCAATAAGTACATGAAAAAATGCTCACCATCGCTAGCAGTCAGAGAAATGCAAATCAAAACCACCCTAAGATACCATCTCACTCCAGTAAGATTGGCAGCCATTAAGAAGTCAAACAACAACAAGTGCTGGAGAGGATGTGGGGAAAAGGGCACAACTGTTCATTGTTGGTGGGACTGCACATTGGTGCAGCCAATTTGGAAAGCAGTATGGAGATTTATTGGAAAGCTGGGAATGGAACCACCATTTGACCCAGCTATTCCCCTTCTCGGTCTATTCCCTAAAGACCTAATAAGAGCATGCTACAGGGACACTGCTACATCGATGTTCATAGCAGCACAATTCACGATAGCAAGATTGTGGAACCAACCTAGATGCCCTTCAATAGATGAATGGATAAAAAAAAATGTGGCATTTATACACAATGGAGTATTACTCTGCATTAAAAAATGACAAAATCATAGAATTTGGAGGGAAATGGATGGCATTAGAGCAGATTATGCTAAGTGAAGCTAGTCAATCTTTAAAAAACAAATGCCAAATGACTCCTTTGATATAAGGGGAGTAACCAAGGACAGGGTAGGGACGAAGAGCTTGAGAAGAAGATTAACATTAAACAGGGATGAGAGGTGGGAGGGAAAGGGAGTGAGAAGGGAAATCACATGGAAATGGAAGGTGATCCTCAGGGTTACACAAAATTACATATAAGAGGAAAGGAGGGGTAAGACAAGATAATACAAGTGGAAGAAATGATTTACAGTAGAGGGGGTAGAGAGAGAAAAGGGGAGGGGAGGGGAGGGGAGGGGAGGGGAGGGGAGGGGGGATAGTAGAGAATAGGACAGACAGCAGAATACGTCAGACACTAGAAAGGCAATATGTCAATCAATGGAAGGGTAACTGATGTGATACAGCAATCTGTATACAGGGTAAAATTGGGAGTTCATAACCCACTTGAATCAAACTGTGAAATATGATGTATTAAGAACTATGTAATGTTTTGAACGACCAACAATAAATAAATAAATAAATAAATAAATAAATAAAGAGGGGGTCTGGGGGACGGGGTCACAATCAGCCTTATCTTTCTTTTATGCACCAGCAACTTATTTCTGAGCCAGTTCTGATGAAAGCCCAGCTCTATGAATGAACTCCACAGCAGTTTCTGTCTCACTCAATTCTGTCACTATTCCTGCTGGTCCAGTTCTCACTTCTTCATAGCCAGCCTATTTTTTCTGGCTTCCCAATTTCTTTAAGACTGATGTCTTGGAACTTAAAGCCATTCTCTAAAAAATGATTGATATTTTCCCATTGTAAACTACTTCCTAAGACAGAAAATGTGGGGGAGCAGGATCATACACTGGTTCACTGTACACATTTTAAAGTGAGAGACCTACATTCAAATTCCACTTCTCTGTGAGATGCTTTATTTTGTGTCTATTTGACTGGACTATGATGCCTAATTTTTTGATTCAATGCTAGACTGGATATTGTTACAAATACATTTTCATATATGATTAAGATCTAAATCAGTAACTTTGAGCGAATGAGATTAATTTCTAGATTATGGGTGAACCTCATTCAATCAATTGAAGGCCTTAAGGAAAAAGATTGAGGTCATCCAAGGAGGAAAAAATTGTGCATTCACACTGCCTACGACCCAATAGTAACTGCCAGCCTGTTCTACAGATTTCAGACTCACCAGCCCCCACAATCATGAGTCAAATTCTTAATTTAATTTTTTTTTTTTGTAGCTTGAGAAATTAAAGCCAGGGACTTCACACATACTAGGGAAGCACTCTAAAACTAAGCTGCATTCCCAATGCGTCATGAGCCAGTTTGCTAAATTCGCTTTTCTTCTTTCTCTCTCTCCCTTTCCCTTCCTTTCCCTTCCCTCCCCTTTGTTCTCTCTCTAAACACACACACACACACACACACACACACACACACACACACACACACGCACACACATGTGTTCTCTATTTTCCTTTTGCTTCTATTTCACTGGAGAACCCTGAAACACTCTCATTTGTTCTGTAAACTTAGACATGACACTTAGCTGACCAGTGTCTTTGTTGTGTAATTTGTAAATTGAGCATAAGAAATATTTTACTCAAGGTTTATAGGGATTACATGAGGAAATGGAAGTAAACTTATCAGCACTTGGCACATAGAAGATGTTTAGTAAATGGCAGCTCTTCTTAGATTATCAGAGAGAGGCTTTATGGCACCTGTTATCTGACCCCATGGAATCCAACTGCTCACAATTTTAGACCATACTACTTGATTGCTATTGGGACTTCCACTAATTTTCAAGTTTATTTCCTGCTGTGGATGCTACTTCAAGTCTTGAATTTTGCTCAGATCTTGGAGAAATGTTCATCCATTTTACCCACACTGTACTAATTCTACTGATAATGCAAATATCCCTTTGTGAATATAAATATTAACACCTGTGAACAAATGCTGGTATACTTTTTATTTTTGGATGCAAAGACTATCAATCAATGTACTGAGAATTGCATTCAGATCATATCACTTTACAGTGATCTTATTAAAAATGTGAGTTAAATTTCAGAGATACTTAAGGCTTCTCTTAATTTCAGCCAAGTCGGTAAATATCACTCCCTCTTCAAGGTATATTCAATCTAACAATTTCTTTCACCTTGGTAATTTACCATTTTGTGTAAGTTCTCCACAGAACGCTACAGCAGATCACTTACTGATTCTAAGGTGAATCTACATGTACATATAATGGATATATACTGTGCACATAAAAATAGAAAATAGATATTCCAAGGATTGATTCTTCATCAAGATGCAAAGCACAACACACACAAAGCAACAATAGACAAATGAGATTACATCAAACTAAAAAGCTTGTGTGCAGCAAAGTGAACAATCAACAGAGTAAAGAGAACCTACAGAACGGGAGAAAGAATTTGAAAATTAAACATCTGATAGTAACTGGTGGGGAGAATGGAGAGAAAGGGAACTCTTGCACACTGCTGGGAATATAAATTTGAATAGTTATTACAGAAAACAGTATGGAGGTTTCTGAAAAAATTGAAAATAGAACTACCATATGATCCAGCAATTCCATTACTGGGTATATATCCAAAGGAAATGAAATCAGTATGTCAAAGAGACATCTGCATTCCCATGCTCATTACAGCATTAGTTACAATAGCTAAGAAGTGGAAAAAGACCTATCTACCCAACTACTGATGAATAGGTTTTAAAATGTGGTACATATACACAATAGAATACTACTCAGTCATAAAAAGAATGAAATTCTGTTATTTGTGACAACATGAATGGAATTGAAGATCATTATATTAAATGAAATAAGTCAGGCATAGAAAAACTAGCGCCTTATGCTCTTACTCATATGCAGAATCTTTTAAAAAGTTGGTTTCATGGAAGTTGAGAGTAGAATGATGGTTACCAGAGCCTGGGGTGAGTAGCAGGGAGAGAGGGATGGGGAAAGGTTGACAGTGGCTACTATGTTACACTTAGGTACAATAAGTTCTAGTATGCTATCCCACAATAGGATGATTAGAGACAACAATTGTGTACTTCATATTTCAAAAACCTAGGAAAAAAAAGATTTTGCATGTTATTACTAAAAAAGGATCAATATTTAAGCATTGATATATATATGTTTTACCTAACTTATATAGTATATGATGTATACATGTATCAAAACATCACATAGTACTGTATTAAATACATATAAATTTATGTGTTTATGTGTCAGCCAAAAAATAAATTTAATTTAAAATTTTAAAACTAGATGTATTACAGAGGGACTCCCATATGTGATTATTAAGGCCAGAAAGAAATTCCATATTGGCTTTGCAAATTTTGTCTTTTAGAGAATTCTGTAAAGCATAACCTATGTCATAATAAATTAAAATGTTGCGTGTATGTGTGTGTGTGTGTACACACACACACACACACACACACACATACATAGAAAACAGTATGAAAACATATATATGTATGTTTATGAAAATGTTCATTAAAATTCTATAAAAATGATAGGGTTGGGGCTGTAGCTCAGTGTTAGAGCATTTGACTTGCATGTGTGAGGCACTGAGTTCTATCCTCAGCACCACATAAAAATAAATAAATAACGATATTCTGTCCATCTACATATATATATATATATATATATATATATATATATATATAACTTTATAAAAATAAATGTAACCTTATGAACTTAAATAACTTCATAAGGATTCACTCATTATTTTGTGAAGAAAATGTTGGTGGCATGAGTGATGTAGCTTGTTTCAACCCATTTTTTCACATAATTCTTTAAAATAAGTAATATTCTGTTTCTTATAATACTTACATTTAGTCGCTGAGAAACGAAAATACCTGCATATTATTTGACTTTTCATTTTAATGCTATTTTAGCACAAATATTTCCAGGTACCTCAAATCTGAAATCTACTCTCAGTAATTACACACATGTGTCATCACTGTGAGACACAGAGAACATTACAAACTTTATTTATCAGTTAGCATGTTGGTATATTATAAATAGTCAAACTGAATGTAAATCTTGTTTATATTACCTTAATTCCGTGTAAGATTTCCTTGAGTAGTTTTATCTGTGTATCTTTGTTCTTTGTTTGGTTTTTCTGTTTAATGGAAAAAAATCACACAGGAAAAAGATTGTTTAAACTTTTGCTGATATGGCCACAGCTATTTTAAAAATACATTCTATTTCCTGTGTTTTATATAAATTTTATTTGAGAAAAGCATCTTACCAATACTTGAACAACATTCTTCTATTGCTAATGTTAGAAGATAGTTATAAATAGGTAAACTACATGCAGATACTAATAGAATAAAAGCAGAATAAAATTGTAGAAAAAAATTATTTAAATGTGAGTAATTCAGAATTTAATAATGAAGTAACACCTGCATTCTATTAAAAATGGAATTATCTATTTCTCCCTTTGGACTTTGATATAAATTCTCTTTTTATAGTTTTTTCTTCTCTCTTTCTGTCTCTTCTTTTTTCTCTCCCATTTGACCAATAAATTTCCCAAAACTCTATCAAATCAAAAGTTCCAGAAATAAAAGCAAAACTCTCTATAAGTTTGAGAAGTTTGGGGAGAATTTGAGTACTTACAATGCATATTTTCAAATATGAGCTGTTTATTTTTTAAATACTATGTAAAATTATTTGAATATCGTATACTTTTTCAAATATGTAATGATTAAAATAACTTAAATTTATTATTGTTTGGGAACCAAGATTCAAGAAAAATTTTCTTCATCTTGAAATGGGATACTATAAACAACTCTAATGTCAACTTTGATCATATAAACAACTTCTTAACTTGAACAATAATTATTAACCCAATAGCTAACATTGTACCTTCAAACCATTTGAATGTATTTCACCTTATGGTTTAAATCATGAGTTGGAATCAATCTTTCTATCTTTGTTTTCCTATCTCTAGTTTATACCTGTTTTTCTTACCCTCTACTCATCCTTTTATGTTATCTGCTACTACCTCAAATGACACCCATTATCTATTTCTCCCTTTGGACTTTGATATAAATTCTCTTTTTATAGTTTTTTCTTCTCTCTTTCTGTCTCTTCTTTTTTCTCTCCCATTTGACCAATAATTCTTTCTCTTCCCTTTTAGCCCTAACTTAAGGTTTTAGTAAGTTACTAAATTTAAAAATTCATTTTTTGACCTGTTCCAGAATTTATATAAACCTATAAAATAGGTTTATACCTGAATTTTGGGAACTACAGGAAACAATTGCAATGAGGTTTTTTTTTGTTTGTTTGTTTCTTATGAAGTTGAATAGAATGAGGCTTGGCTCAGAAGTGATTACAGTAAAAGGACTCAGTGGAATCTCTTAAAGTGGTACTGATATTGGTATCAGCAGAGGTCACACATTGACTTAAAATATTGTAATCTTAATATTTATCCAACCCAGGGCTCTTGAGAAAAAGAAGCTCACAAAGTAGTCCTTCACTTAAAAGAAGTCAGAACTATACTGATAGATGAGTAGACATATAAACAATATGAAAAAGCAAGGGAAAAAAAACATCCCAAAGAGTCCATAATGCTTTAACAGCAGACTTTATTGACACCATAGTGGAAAATATGCCAGAGAAGTACTTTAGAAAGTTCATAGTTAAACTGTTCTATGAACTAAAAGAAGATGTAAGGAATAAAATCAGAGAGAAATTATAGGAAGTGAAAGATCACTTCAAATAAAGAGGTAGATATTCTTAAAAAAGAACCAAACAAAAATCCTCAAAATGAAGTAATCAATAAATCAAATTAAAAATCCAATGGAAAGCATCACCAATAGATTAAACTACTTTGAAGATAGATTTTCAGACCTCAAGGACAGAGTATATAGCTGAAGTCTCTGAAATACAAACTAGAAAATGTGTTATATATGCACAATGGAGTATTACTCAGCCATAAAGAAAAATGAATTTATGGCATTTGCCAGTAAATGGATGGAACTGAAGACTATTATACTAAGTGAAATGAGCCAGTCCCCAAAAGTCAAAGGTTGAATATATCCTCTGATATCCAAAAGCTAATTCAAAATAAGGGGGGGGGCATGTAAAAAAAAGAAGAAAGATCAATGGAGTAGACAAAGAGGAATGAAAGGAAGGGAGAAGAAATGGAGGGATGGGCTAGGGAAAGACAGTAGAATGAATCTGATCTAACATTCCTATGTACATATATGAATATAAACAGAATCTCACCATCATGCACCTCCACAAGTCACTAACTTAAAAAAAAGTAAACCAAAAATAAATGGCAGAAAGATCAGTATAACAGAGTGATGGAAACAGGAGGAGGGAGAGTAGGAGGGGAAGGGGAAGTACTGGGGACAGAATTAGAACAAACTATATTCCATGGTTTTATAATTATGTCAGAATGAATCCTATAGTCACATATAACTAAAAAGAATCAATAAATTTTTTTAAAAAATAAAAAATTTGTTACATTTAAAAAATAATTAAAATATATTATTATTATTATGAGCAAGCATTATTCAAAACATTGTGTTTAATACTTCAGAATTATATCCTATTTTCTAGTTTTCATCTTTATAATTAACCATCTTTTATTTGAACATTTTAGAAAAACAAAAAATATTCAACTTTCCATCACTTAAATTATTTAAGTAAGTAAAACATTTCCCTCTCCCATACATCTAATTCTACTCTATGGGAAATAAGAGACTGTTCCTTTTTCTCTAGATAATTTTATAGTTAAACAAATAAATATGTAGTTGTATATCTTCATTTACTTATTTCTATCACACACATGTGCATGAGTATATTCATGTTGTAAATACTGGAGTAGCATTATATAGACATATGTATGTATATGTATAAAGTAGTCCCCATCTTTGTATCAGTGATTTCTCTTTGAGTGATTTTGATTACCAATGGTCAACAGAGGTCTAAAGATATTAAATGGAAAATTCCAGAATGAAATAATTCATAAGTCTTAAACTCAGAGCAACATGACAAAACCTCTTGTTCTCATCCATTCTGTCCTGTTGGGATGTGAATCCTTGCTTTGTCCAACATATCCATGCTTTGTAGACTACATGCCTGTTAGTCACTTGGTAGCCTTCTCATTATCAGTTTGACTGTCAAACACTAGCTGTGTTCATGTTCAGGTAACCTTATTTAATGCATGGAATCATCTTTCTCTCTCATTGCAGTGTGATTTCCTTCAGCAGAGTGAACTATGCTGTTTCTCTCTTCCTGTAGTACAGCATAATAGTACACACTGTCTGACACCCCATGGGTGTCAATAGACTTTCTATCAATATATGGATATTGATAGAAAGATGAAAAATTGACGGTTAGGAAAGAGTATCAAAATTAGTTCTGTGAAAAATTTACTGTGCATTCACTCTTTGCTCATTCGAGCACGTGGGCCCTTTCCACTCTTCAGACAACCGAGAATACCCACCTCCAGCCTTTGCACTTATTGTCCCCTTCACTTGGTTTATCTTTTTCTGAGACATACACACAGATGTCCAACCATTTGTTGACATACCATTTCCTTCCTGAGAACTTTCCTCCTTCTGCATATATGGAGGTCTCTTTGCTCCTCTATCACCTTATCTTGACTATTTTTATGCATACACATCTTACTATGTATCTATTTAATACCCACTTGATATCTGTCTCCCCCCACAAGCCTCATGAGAGTTGGAACTTGTCAGTTCCTCTCACTACCTCCCTTTCTGTGTCTAGAGTGGTGAGTGGCACAGAATAGGTGCTTCATCAATATGGGTTAAATGAATTAGTGAATGATACATCTGAGTGGTTTCCATTGATAACCTTTACTTTTCATAATTATAGAATTAGCCAGATGACTATTGTCAACTCAAGTCAAAAAAACTCAGCTTCTGTTCAGCACACATAACATGAGGCAGTGATTTTCTTACCTTCAGCTTTTTTATTCTAATGGCAACAAAAGCATTTATTGGTAATACAAGAAAAAGGACTGCCACTCCTGCTAACACTGCAGGACCCAGTTCTTGCCAAAGAAGAAAGACGGCCATCAGGATTTGGAAAGGGGCTGACCAGAGGACACTGAGGTTGGCTGTCAAGTCCATGAGCTGCTGGGCATCTGCTGACATCAAGTTGATGATTTCCCCAGTGGAAAACTGTTTGTGAGAAACATTTGATAAATGAAGGGCCTGTAAAAAGAGAAATAAACAATTTTAGAATTCTTTAAGTTATGGGACATCTTGTTATCAAACAATGGTAAGTATTATCAGTCATTAATATATTTAAGAAAACATGACTTTTAAGTGAGGAATTATAATTTTGATTAAATACATAGTTTTGGAATCAACTGCATAATGGTAGAGAGTAACATCTGGTTCATAAGACAATAAGAACCTTCTACAACTATTTTCTTTAATTACAAAACTGAAAAAGAAATCTGTTCTGAATATATTGAACTCTCTTCCATTTCGTGCCACCTCCATAAAGCTAAATGTAACTGATAAAAAATACACACATAAATCAATGAATATCTAATGAATACTGGTGAGCAGTATTATTACCGAAGTTGTGAAAAACTAAAAAAAACATAATCCCAATTATTAGGATGATTACAATCTAGTTGGGGAACTGTATTCATATATATACATCCACATAGGCCAATTCTAAGTATAAAAGCAACTGGAAAGGGTCATGGAAACAAAGAGGCATAAGATGACTACAAAGACTTCATGGAGCAGATATATCTTTTCTTCCAAGGCCTAATTCTTACTTTTCACCTGTGTATATTATTTAATATTTGTATATCAAATTCAATATTCCCAAGCAAAATTATTGGTACCTTTTTTTAAGGATTCTAGTAGAATGCATTTATTTAATTCCCACTCCCTTAAAATTTCCAGTGAGATACATAAATAACTAAAAATGGTGGAAGATTTGTATTTGCACTGGAAACCAAGCAGAGGCCCATTTACATAAAGAATATTTTATGAAATTTTCACTACATTGATTTAAAAGAAACAAGACTGAGAGTTGAGGCTACCGAGAATAATGGGGTACAAGAAGCAAGCAAAATACATTTTTTTAGTAATAATACAAAAGGAAATTCCACCTGGCAGGACTCACAGTGAAACTTATCCAACATTGCCTACCTTCAAGCAGAGGGATTAAATGCAAGGTGGGGTTGGGTAGGGGGCCAGAGGGACTGCACAGCCCTGGGACTTTCACAAGGCTCCAGCAACTCCACAGGCAAAGGCTTTACGACTGTCCTCTTTACTAGTCAGTAGCAAAAATATCTCCAATCTTGCACCACAAATTGGAGATATTTTTACTACTAACTAGTAAAGAGGTCAGTTGTATTGAAATAACATCAAATGACTATTGCCACATGGGAAGAAAAGGGAAGTCATTATTTACCAGTTAAACTTCCAGTCATATTTATTCCAAATTTTGCTTTTTAACCTCCTCCTAATAAGTTACTGACTATTGTGGACAAGTAAAACAGTAGAAATCCAAGCACATTACTCATTTTATTAAGAGCATAATAATTCATAAGCTCAATCCATTGATCTTGAATAGAATCCTCCCCCAATTATAAACAAATATAGGCTCTTTTTCTCCCTATTTTCTCAAATACTCACTTAGTGTTTATGAAAATATTAAAGGTTATGTAGTTCAAAATAAGTAAATTATCCAAGGAATCAAATAAATGTTCCCCTACTGGGAAAAGGTATTATGATAAACGTAATAAAATAGTTGACTATCTCCTTATTATATTTTTAGGAAAAAAATAGAATACCTAGCAAAAATGAGTAAGAACATGAAATTTTTCCATATCTGAAGTACAACTATCAAATTTTACAAAAACATAATGGAAGCATCCAAAGTCCAAATAGATAATACTTTAAAATGGAATTTGTAAAATGTTAGAGAAGTTAAAAAGCTTTCCCCAGAAATTAGAGAAAACATACTTTAAATCACAAAGAACTTGTATTGATGGTGTATTTTCTCAATACTTTTGCTCATGAACTATTATTAAATAAATTATATATTACTAAGTAAATAAGATTAAAAAATAAATATCAAAAGAAAATATATCAGTGATTATTTTTTGGAGTTAGAATAAATGCTATTTTCTCTTTCATATTTTATGTACTTTCTTCAATGAACAAAATAATCTTTAAAAATTAATTGCTGAGGGGCTGCGGATGTGGCTCAAGAGCGCGCTCGCCTGGCATGCATGCGGCCCGGGTTCGATCCTCAGCACCACATACAAACAAAGATATTGTGTCTGCCAATAACTAAAAAATAAAAATATTAAAATTCTCTCTCTGTCTCAAAAAAAATTAATTGCTGAATAGTGTTCAGCTGCAATTTACATTTCTTTATCATTTATGTCTTATATGAGATTTAGTTTGTTTCTACATTTTGGTTATGGTGAATAGTTGTCTAATGAATACAGATATAAATGTGTCTTTGAGATACTGATTTTAATTCTTTATATATATATATATATCTATATATCTATATATATATATATAGATATATATATATATATATCCAGAAGTAGGAGTCAGATTGCTGGGTGGCATGGCAGCTCCTTTTGGGGGGCAGAGGGTGGCGAGGGGATACCAGGGATTGAACTCAAGGGCACTCAACCACTGAACCACATCCCCAACCCTATTTTGTGTTTTATTTAGAGAAAGGGTCTCACTGAGTTGCTTAGCAGCTCCATGTTGCTGAGGTTGGCTTTGAACTAGAGATCCTCCTGTCTCAGCCTCCTGAACCACTGGGATTACAGGCACAGCTCCTTTTTAAACCTTTGGAAGAATCTCCACATTATTTTCCATACTGCCTGCACCATGTTGCATTTCCACAACAGTGTACCAGGGTTCTGCTTTCCCCACGTTTTTGCCAAATCTTGTCTGTATTTTTGCTTTTTGATATTTTGGTAGTAGTCATTTTGATAGGCATGAAGGAAGGTATTGACATGGTTTTGATTAGTATGCTCTCATGATAAGGAAGATAAGCATTTTATAATACTGTTTGGGCACTGTGTATCTTCTTAAAAAAAGAAGGAAATATATGGAAACATACATGAATCTTGTGGATATTATGTGAAATGAAATAAACCAAATACAGAAAGATATGTGTTGATTCCACTTAAATACTGTATCTAAAAGAGTCAGATTCATAATCAAAGACTGGCATGGTGTTTACCAGAGGCAGAAGGGAGGAAAAACTGGGGAATACTTAACAAAGTTTCAGTGTAGTAAGAGGAATAAGTTATAGAGATCTGCTATGCAATATTATATAGACAGCAATGTAATAAATAAGCAAAAAGGATTCATTTTATACTTAAAATAGGTTAAGATGATAGCATTCATATTAAATACTCTGACAAAATTAAATTAAATAATTGTTTTCAGAATATTAAAGAAAAGACTAAAGGGCACCATATCATTTATTGTTATTTGCATGGCATTTCTAACATTAGGAGAACTGCTTCTTCTTTCAAGATCTTTTGTTCTGACAAATAAACCTTCACATTTCTGTAAGGGACAAAATTCACAGGCCATGAAGGACAATTCAGTTACCATTTACTGCTAAATTATACAATCAAAACTGTCTTTGTGTTACAGGAAACAATTTGAAAGAATACTGCAATATGCACCACAATTACAGTAAATCGTGCAATATTTCTAGAATTGTCTGGTAGAATTTAATCTAATGAAAAAGAGAAAGTGTGATTGAGATAAAAAGAAAGGATCTTATCTTTAAAATCTAAAATAATTTGAAAAGTCAGGACATTTCTAAATATCCTTAAAGTCAAAATTGAAATTAGCCAACATATATTTGTATCATAATTACTTTTTTTCTAAGAAAGTTCCTCCAAGCTCCCCAAGTTTTAGGTTTTTAATCCATACACACACACACACACACACACACACACACACACAGGCATAATTGTGTGGCTCATCTCTTCCAAAACTTCATTTATTCCACCTATTATTACAATAGAAGATGATCCAGATGAACTAGATAGAGTTTTAAGCTTCCCAAACCCCTCCAAACTAACTGGAAATATCTTCATTATCGATGAGTTCAATTCACTAATATTTAATTTTATCCATTTATGATAAAATTTGTTTTGCAATTTCACCTCTCCCTTTACTGTTTTTTGCTGTATCCATTGCCAAGGCCCTTCTTCAAATCTTTAACTATTGCAATAGTTCTATGGTTTTTCTTCTCTCTACCCTGTTTTAAATATTTTTGCCTTGAGCATCCCCCTGTGGTTCAACTGCATCCTAAGTTCTTATATAATGCAAATACATTTTCACAATATAGTCTTCAAGGTTCTTCAATTTTGTTTCAACAAACAATCCCTTCTTTCTGTAATATTATCTCTCCCCATCATACTATATAGGAAAAGTGTCAACCCAAATTAACCTACTTACCATTTTCTGAGCAAGTCTTATATTTGTTTCCACCTTTTTTTCATGTTATTGCTACATAAAAGACTTTACCTCATGACATTCATCCTACTGACCCACATTTGTATATTGACCATGAAACTTTTTCTGACTTTGCTAGCTGGAAGCCATACATATCATGCAAAGCTGAAAGGGCTCTATATTCCCATGACCTTCAAATGCAAGTATGAGGCATGAACTTAAAAGTTTAACCTTAACATTTATGGGAATTTGTTCTTCTTCCGTTCCTTTATATTCCAACAACTATGCCAGGATTCTCTTGACTCAAAGTGCAGGGTTTGGATTGTGGCTCTCTTCTTCTTTCCACCCTTAAATGCAATACCTCTACTTTACAGAGTGCAACTAAATTTTATCAGTTTTATTTGTATTTTATAACTTCTATAAATAAAGTAAGATAAAAACTTTAAGTTACACAGGGAGACATTCTAAATATTGTACTTTCCAAAATGGTAGCCACTAACCAGGTATGGTTAGCAAATTTAAAGTTAAATTAATTAAAATTAAAAATTCACTTCCTTAGTTATACTAAGTTATACTAACAGTCACTTTCAAATCTTCGACATCCATATGTGACTAGTAGCTACCATATTGCACAGTGTAAATGTAGAACAATTTTAGAAACACAGAAATTTCTATTGGACGGTGTTTAATGAAGGAATACACCCCGAGTGCCCACACTAAGCCCAGGACTAATTGATGCTGCTTTTGAGTCATATCTTTTTCTGAGTCTTTATGAATTCTCATGGAACCCGCACCTATAAACCAAAGAATAAAAAAAAAAAATCTGAGTTTAGAGACCCATAGATTCTTAAAGTGACCAATGTAAGGAGACTCATGTTCTTCACTGAGAACCTAAAAATAATATTCCCTGAACTATATTTCAAATAAAGCATAGTTATGTGAATGACACAGAACAAGTGAGTCCTGCCAACTCCACTTTTTGTCAAGCAAAGGATCTGAGACCAGCTTTACTCAACTCTATTAACAAGATCCTAATGAAATAGATCCAGTTTCAAGTTAAATAGGTCATCTGGGGTCTGCTAGGACAGTCACTTGAAGATATCTAAATATGAAATAAATCACAATCCCAAATCCTGTAAAGAAGAAAGGAAATTTATCTATTCCAATTAACCCCAAGGAGAGAGATTTCTACTGCACTCCCCTTCAATTAAAGACTATTTTTAGAGAAATGTTAGGTTCACAGCAAAACTGAGAAGAAGGTAGTTCTGATAGAGTGTCTCTCCCCACACAGGCATGGCCTCCCCTATTATCAACATTTCTGGAGTAGGACATGAGGTGTGACTGATGAACACACTCTGACACATCATTATCACCAAAGCCCATAGTTTACATTAGATTTCAATCTTGTGTTGTACATGCTATGGGCTAGGACAAATGTGTGACACAGTCACCAGGATAGTGTCATAAAGAGCAGCTTCGTTGCCTAAAACTTTTCTGAGCTCTGCCTTTTATGCTTATAAATCCACCCACTTTTGCTTCTGCTCTTTCAGGGAAGTTGATACTTTTATGCTTGTAAATCTACTCACAACCCACATCTAAACACTGAGGCTTTAGTCACTGAATAAAATCCTGTTCTGTAGAGACTGTACATCAAAAGTCAAGCGGCAGCATTTAAACAGCTCCTAGATTCTTTTGTATCTCTCCTGCATGTTTGGATTCCTCTGGAATTATGATAGGACAGTCTCTCTGACCCCAGTTTTGGGCTGAACTATATAGCTCTGCTACAAGTTCATTTAACATTTATTGATTCAATGGGTCCTGGGTTATTTTAGGTTGTCTAAAACCTCTCTATGTCCCCATTTGACCCAAAAGGATGAAATAGCCTATAATGCCTGTTGGCCAGCTCAGTCTAAATTCTAATGCTTCCTTTTACTTATACAAGTTCGATAGGTTTCTAAAAGACTCTTCCAAGACTTGGTGTGAAAATTTCCTTAACTATATACAACCCTTGTAGATTTTCTGCTTATTGGATCCATTTAGTTCCACATACTATGTATGCTAACATTTCTTTCCAATTTCTTGAAGGCTTCTTTGTTCATTCATTTATTCATTTATTTACTGAGCCATCCAACATTTATAAAAATATTAAAAAATCATATCTTAGATGATAAGGACACAACAGGCAGATGCATTTCTGTTCCAGATCTTGAAGCACCCAGAATTTACAGGAGGAGCACAAAGAAAGAACAAAACACAACCGCTGATTGAATAAATGGCTGATAACTAGGGGAGGGAGGAAACTCTTTAATTGTTGATAATTATGATATAAATAAAAGGCTCTGTATAGAAACAAGGTGGTGTTTAAAACAGTATTTTCTAAAGAGGACAAATCAAACTTTAAGTCTGAGGAATGAAACTTAGGATCAAAGAGAGGGAAGCAATTACTGCACAAAGCAGGATGGATTTGTTGCATTAAAAAAAGGTGAGCAGTGGAGTCAGACAAAAGTAGAAAGAATTACAGTGAAAAGAAGAAATTTTATGGATGCTCAGATATACAATCAGGAAAACATTCAATTCCATTTGCTTTTGGAGGAGGAGTTAAGTGACATAACAGTAGACAAAGAAACCATTTAGTTTCCCAGTTGAAGGCTGTCTAAAAGTTTTAGGACAATAGGGAGAGGGAGAGAATCCCCTAGGGAAATTAATGCAACCAGATTGATGAGTCAGTTCTGTATTGGAGTAAAACAAATGTTCATGTAAAGGACACTTTAAGCACTTTTTAATATATTCCACTACTTTCCCAGTTCCATTATTGCAAAGCATAACAAGAGAGCAATCCACTTAAAGTTGGGAAATCCTTGAATATTTTTACCTTTTTGTAGATCAGTCCAGTTACAGCTGTTTTTATTTTTGCTGAGGTGAGCAAGCTAAAACGTTGATACTGCTGAAGGATCAAGGTTTGGGAAAAGGCTACAGCAAAAAGTGCAACTGCATAACCATAACCAGTCCAGTTGGAATCTGGGGTGTTTTCACAGAAAATGATCATTTGCCTGGATGTCATAAAAATTGAGAAAAGGGAAGAAATGTTATTTACCTGAAGTGGTTAAATGCTTGTGAGAGTTAAGTATTGTTAACACCACACACACACACACACACACACACACACACACACCTGTATGTTCTTCTGTATCTGCTCAATTTGGTGTCCTTCTCTTTCTTTGTTTTTTAAACTCATGCATTAGATGACAAAGTAAATAAAATCATCAATTACTATCACAGGCAGGTGGGTATGAGGTTATTTTCTGGTTTTCATATGATAATATCATCAAATAATTAACTCTTCTAATATGACTTCATCAGAATGTTGAGACAGATACATTAAAAAGCAAACTTTTATTTTCTTCAAAATGATGCATTTTGCCAAATGTAGGAAAACATGAAAATTGGAACTCAAGAAGTGGTATTTTAGGATGAAACACAGATGTCTTATTTATTTGTTTATTTATTTTTGGTAATATTATTTATTTATTTATTATTTGGCAGAGCCCCTTTACTACTGCACAACATCTTTATTTCTTTTTATTTTGAGATAGGACCTCAAACTTGTGATCCTTCTTCCTCAGCCTCCTGATTTTCCAGAATCAAGGGCATGCACCACCATGCCCAGCCACAGACACCTGTATTAAAGACTTGGTTTATGTCTCATCTTTTATTGTTACTTTTATCCATATCCAGTTTTTCTCTTCTCTACATTTTCTCACTTTCTCAAGTTTGATTGTGACCAAAACTTAGTCATGATCATTACTGCCAAGGAGATAGTGAAACAGTGGGGACAGTTCTAATCGTAACTATCTTGTAACTATCTTGATTGGCTTTTGTCTTTCAGTTGTAAATATTGATTAAGATTCAGAGTGCCTTATGTCCACTGTTGATAACATTTATATGTGGTCTTACCCTGTTTTATAGAATCTACATGACTAAAGATAATAACTTTAAAAGACTACATATATTCCACATAACTGTGAAAACAACATGGGCGTATAGAATGAGATAGTATCAATTAGTACATCATTTATTTTGCAGACCCACAGTTCTTGGTTTATTTAAGTGGTCCCTTATAATTCATAGGTAAAATGCATAAGGTTAGAAGTTGTATAAATATATTATTTTCATTGTGAACTCAGGAGTTACAAAAATGGTCTTTATCATCCAATAGCTATCTTGAATGAATTTGTAAGTTATATAACCAGAAAAATAAAGCATATGTAATTAGGTAAAATCATATCTAAATATTTCTAAAAGAATAATAAATTTAAAAAGTCACTCTTTATATAGCTTAACAATTAAGGTGGCAGATAAAAATAAATTTCTAAGAGTTGATCTCTTATATTGACAGTTTGAACTGCTAGTGGATGTGTTGCTCAAATTGCTTTATAAACCAAGGACTTCAAATATTAACGCTATTAAAATCAGCTTTTAGAATAATATATATGTATATATGTGTATGTGTGTCTCTAAAACTAATATTAAAACTTCTTGAAAATTATTTGGGGCATTATATATTCTCAGTGACATTATTAAATTATTCCATTTCCCAGAGGGACATACTAATAATGGGATTTCTTAACTGACCTCTTAGCTGAATTTCTTAACTGATATCTATTGGGTGCCATCTACTAGAACAATAAATTATTTTTGCAAGGCAATTTAACAAAATGCCTTTTGGGTCTCTGAGTAAGATTCCCTGAAAGAAGAGCTCTAGTATTCCTATTATAAACATAGCTCTCATTAACCTTTTGATTTTTTTTCATAAAAACCAAAAAAACTAAATGTTTATCACCAGGTACCACACAGATTCTACACATTAATTATGAAATATTAAAAATAATCTGTGCTCCAGATATGGTAAAATCCATAAAACTATTTGTGATATTAGATATAAACATTCATTTTATGTTTGGCTGATGTTAGAATAAATTCCATAAAGAGGGATAAAGAGAAAGTACAATAATCCAAAGAGAAAAACATCTCTTCTACTAGAAAATTAACAAAAGCATTATTTTCTATGCTGGGTCACACATATGTGTCATAATCATATGACAGAGTGCCCTCATCTTTAAAAATAGTCCTCTCCTTAACTCTTCCTTATCAACAAAAATATATATATATATATCTCAAAACTAGCTCATAAATTCAGCTCTGCTGAGTCTAAATCATATTCATGCAAACTCATAAAAACTCATTCTTTCTGATTACTGAGTTGCTCCTCAGTGTAGAAATTTTAAGGTTATTCAGTTACTGTAGAATGAGAATCTCTGGGGAAAGTGTAACTTTGCTGATGTCCATGTATTCAGTATGCAATTCAGGGAATGTGTTGGGGCTCTATGTGCCAGGTTTATGGCAGTGGCTGAAGGGTGAATAACCCCTGGAGGAGCCTGTTGTCTAGGCAGGGACAAAGGCTGACTCATTTCAATGCAATATTAAAATTTCTGTTTTGCAAGTGTGGTCAAGTACGTGTGTTGCAAGAATGTGTCACAAAATTAGAACATTCTCTATCTCACAGGCCTTCTTTCATAGTATAAATTTTGGGAGAATACAGAGACACTGACATGCTATAACACATTATTATTTTAGGAGAGACTGTGGCCATAGTGAGATTCTCTAATGACTTTCTTGAGCAGAAGTCATTGGTAAATGGGAAGAAAGAGATGGATAACTGGCCATTCCCAGCCATCTTAGCCCAGGTATCTGAGTTAGGAAGGTAAGGCAGCTATCTGGGATATTCCAGTACCAGCAAAGAGGGAGAAGAAACAAGGTCACCCAGCCAACACCCAGAACCAGGGCACCAGACATAACATCTCCATTTGTCCAGCTGTTCAAGACACTGAGCTGTGAAGTAGAGAAAAACAATACTTGCCTGAAGTTCTGACCCTCCAAATTATGAGATTAATGAAACTTCTGTGTTATGTCATTAAGTTTTGACATGGCTGATTTTGCCACATTAGATAACCAAAGCAGGGCAGGAGAGGAAGAAGATGGTGCTAAACGCCTGTGATAAGTAACTTTCTCTTCACACACAAGGAAACTGTAGGATCACTCTTGGCATATACTGAGGTGAGGAACAGTTTTCTGATAGCAATGCACACCTTCTTCTTGGGCTTCCTGATGCCATTCTTTCTTTCTTTTATTTATATTTTTTTATTTCTTTATTTTTTTATTGGTGTATTACAGTTGTATATACTGATAGGATTCGCTGTTACACATTTGTGTACACGCACACAATATTAACACCATTCTTTCTTGGTTCTCTACTTTCTACACTAGTCATTAGTTGTTCTCAATATCCTCTGATAGATTTCTTCATCTTCACCAACTGTACGCATTGGAATAGCTGATGGCTTTGTCCATGGACATCTTTACTTCTCGACATGTATGCTAACATAGCCTCATCCAGAACAGTGGCTGGACCCCCACCCCAGTTCAATTCAGAATAATCCCAGTTTAATCACTGGTGCCTCCACCTTTCCCTATTCCAGACTTGTATAGAGAGTTGCTTACTCAACCTTTTAATCTAAATTGCTGTGTCAGGAATACCCAAGACCATTCAATGATTCATTAGGAGAACTTACAGCACTTGGCATACAGTCATAAACACAGCTGATTTATTATGGTGAAAGAATACAAAGCAAAATCAGCAATGAGAAAAAAATGTGCATGAGTTGAAGTCCAGGGGAAAACAGGCACAAGTTTCCAAAGTTCCTTTTTCTCTTTCAGCAAAATCACAAAGAACACACTTAATTCCCCCAGCAACTAATACTAGTGTGAAATATTTTCTACCATGCAAATTTGGTAGAAAATCAGTATGTAGGGTGGTTGGTCCAATATTTTTCCTTTTTCTTAACCCATATCAAAATTCTAGACTCTTAGAAGGACAGAAGGTATTTGGCACAATTAACTATAACAACAGTTTTAATATAATTGAACCACTTTCTATCTGTCCAGGTAGTGAGAACCCTCTTGAAATCTCAGCTCCAGATGTCAGAAACAGACCACTCCCACAAGCACGCCTTCTGGAGTGCATAGTCAGGCCTGCTATGTCAATTCTTTCTTGCACAATGGTTAATAGATATTTCAAATTTAAAAAGTCCTAAAGCAAACTCAATTCCCTATTCTAGTCTTTCCTGAGTATTCATAATACACAGTGACTTTGTTACCTTCTGACTCAAGTTTTAAAAAAAATACTCTGAAGGCATTCTTGATACCTCTCCTCCTCCCTCAACCTACATTCTAACCATCAGTGTGTCCTCTTTTGTCTCCACTTCTAAACCAGAGCCAGACTCTGACCACTTTTTATCACTTTCATCACCACAGCCTATTTGAAGCCACCACTCACTTTTGCCTGCATCACATCAATGGACACTTAACTGGTGTTCCTTCTGATTCTCTTCCTCTTCCTTACATGATTCTCCACACAGTAGCCAGAGCGATCACAGAAAAACTTGAGTCTAATCACTTTCTGCCCTTGAAATCTTCCTAAGGCCTCTCTTCTAACTCTCTCCATCATCTTTTCACAAAGGCCCTTCAAGATCTCCTGACTCACTCTGAGCCTTTCTGACCTTAATCTTATCACTTTTCCTCTCAGCCTTCTTCTGCTTCAGTGTCACTTGTCACCTTACAAGCCCTCAAAGATAACAAACTATGTCCTTAGCTCTTACCTTTTCCCTTCATGTAACCTCAAATTACAACAGATATTGTCTTGGTTAACTTTCTAACTTCTTTCAGGACTTTGCTCAAATGTCACCTTATCACCAAAGTCATCTTCAATCACCTAATAAATCAAATAGAAATTTACAGTCCCTCATTTGGCTTTGTTCTTCTACTTTCCTAAGCACTGATGATTTCTAAATATTGTTTATGTTTATTAATTTGTTTATTCTCAAATCATCCTAAGTGTCAGAATGGAATTTTGTTTTGATTTTTGTTCTATCCCTATAGTCTACTTAGAACAGTGTTTGGCATATAATAGATACTTAATTAATATTGGATAAATATGCTCCTGGAAATTATCTGAAATTTAGGTAACTCATGATTAATTATATTTTCATGAATTAAATGACTAAATTGTTTTTAAAAACTCTAACTAATTTGAAAAACTATGTATCTTCAATGCTAAAATAAAATAACAGGTTAATAATAAATGTTTTCTTCAAATAACAGAAGTAAGGTAATTACTCCTTTAAAAATGTGGTACACAATCAAGGCTTCAAGTTCATTGCCTTTAATCCCTTGTAGGCAGATATTATAGAAATGCTTTAAGATAGATATTATAAAAAAATCTTCGAGAAAAATATATATACAAAGATATATCTACAAATATGTACATGTTAATTAGTAGTGATGTATATATATATATATATATATATATGTGTGTGTGTGTATATACATCACTACTATATATTATTATTACATATTAATAATAATCATATATAATGACATAGTCATTATATATTAGTACCTTGGTTGATAAAGTTGAATTCTCAAAAGACCACAGCTAAAAACAAATATCAAAAGCATCTATCACTGCATTTTATAAACATACATTCAAACTATTTTTCAAGAGTTCAATCATTACCCTGGTAGTTTTTAGCTATGTGGACTAGGCAAATTAGTTAAACCTTTCTGTTTCTATATTGTAATTCTAGGTGTAAAAATACATGCTACTTCCTTGTTGGATGTTGTAAAGGTTAAGTAAGCTAATTAATAGAACTTTCATTTCATGCTTTAACTTGATTTGGTGAAGGAATACCCAGATAGCTGATAGTACAATTTTCCATGAGGGAGTTCCTAGAAGAGATTAGCATTTTAGTTAGTAGACTGATATTGGAAGGCCTAGTGTGTCATCCAGTTAATTGGTGGCCTAGATAAAAAACAAAAATGAGAAAAGGGCAAGTTTGTCTTGTTTTCTGAGTAAAAATTACTATAATTCCCATTTCCTATCCTTGAGTGTCTTACTTCTAGGTTCTCAGGTCTTTAGACTTGTACTGAATTACATATTGGCTTCCCAGATTATGGAAATTTCTTGGTTTCCATAATTTCATGAGCCAATTCTCATAATTAATTCCCCTCTTATAAATCTGTCTGTCTATTTGGTCTTTTTCTCCAGACAACTCTGACAGTACCACTAATACAGAGATTTTATAACATCACTTACTACATTGTTGGCCTCAGTAAACACTGACTATAGTATCACAATTTATATTCACAGCACAGATAATCCCAACACAGTGTTCATATAATAAATAAAATTCACAAAAAAAGAAACTTTCCTACTCTTTTCTAGGGGAAATTTTATAGTGGAATATTTGCTTAGTATTTACCTGTGAGGAGAAAATAAAGAAAAAACAATAAGCTTTCAACTTACTTCATTATGATTGGGCTAGTGAAGGACAAAATATCAGCAAACATTTTGAACAAAGCAACTTGAATCAGGGAAGACTTAAATGTATTCCACAATGCAGAGAGTAGAGATGGCTTCCTGGTATGGTCCTCTCTATGAAAAGATGCCTATGTAATTAAAGAGAATGGAAACAATGAGAAAATTGGACAGAACTAATATAAGTAAAAGTAAAATATAGATACAATATCACTACAAAATTAGCAATGCACTC
Source organism: Ictidomys tridecemlineatus (assembly GCF_052094955.1). NCBI lineage: Eukaryota > Metazoa > Chordata > Mammalia > Rodentia > Sciuridae > Ictidomys > Ictidomys tridecemlineatus. Next base: position 189,972,347 of record NC_135479.1, on the reverse strand, counting down.
CAAAGATAATAAGGCAACAGGGAAAGAATAAATTCAGTTAAGTTGAAAATGTGATCCATATCATTGGTATCCAGATGCACAGGTGTTAATAACACCAACACAACTTCATTTACTCATCACTTTTTGAAATTATTTCATTAATATTAATACTGCCTTATCTCCGAGTTGCATTTTCTTTTGGGGATGTTATAAAAGGATATATGTGTGTATATGTGATGTTATATATGGAAGATTTGCCCCACAAACTTGCTGTGGTCACAATGTGACTTACTTTGACCAATAGGTGTATACTATGAGATATAGGAGCCATCTTTGCCATCATGACTGACAAACCAAATATACATAAAGAGAAGAGATGATGAGAAATTTGAGTATAGAAATGGGTCACAATGACTACCAGTTGTGCTTATGAGAATGGTTTGTCACTACAAATAATTTAGGGGATTTTTTTGGATTAATAACAATAATATCTCATATTTAGAAAAATATTTATCTAACTTTACATAGTAGTTAACTTCTTGAGTAATCAATAAAATTTAATAATTAATTACCCCTACCTTTTGCCTGTCTTGATTCCTTAAAACTTCCTTCCTCCATTGCTTTTCAAAGATGGGACACACAATGTAGGGAGAATCACTTTCATTTAGTTCAAAAAGATCCTCTCTTTCCAAAGGTTTCTTATAGCCTAAAATAATTATTCTAAAAATAAAATGGTAAGGTAAATAATTCAGCATAATCAGTAATTACTTTAAATAATTTTACATGCATTTATTTTACTCCCTGGGTTATAAATTGCTTTATTGATTAGGATAGAATGACCAGATTATATATTTTAAAATCCGTACAACTTTATTACAGAGTTAAATGATGTATTACAATTATTTGTAGGTTTAAAAATGGCTATGTAGACATTCAATAATTTAGTGAAATACCAACTTCATTACTCATCTTACATTTGGAAAATATACTACTCATGTATCTTACCTCCTTTACTGAAATATCAGTAGCAAACTTTTACAGTTAAGTTATTCACCCACTCATTCAAGAACCCACATTCGTTTTTTAGGCTTGTGCAGAGGAGAAATGGATCCACCCTTTGCGTTTGCAACTTTTTGCTATTCTGTTGGAAATTTATTTGCTTTTTGTGATTTGACTGTAGAGATTTTCCAACAATATGTAGACTATCTGTCCTTAGCCCATAAACTTTGACCTTGGCTATATGACTTACTCTGACCAGCAGAATACCAGCCAATGTGAGAGTGCCATTTTTGAGTTGACACCTGAAAATGGCAAGTTTCTGCAAACCTCTTAGAGTTTGCGTCCCCCTTCCTTCAAAGGGCCCAAGGTGCACCGTAAACAATTCTGTGAGAACAGTGTGTCTAAATTGAAAGGCAGACAAACATGCACATTCTAGTCAGACCACAAAACTTATTGTGGGAAATGATGAACTGCACATTCCCTCAGCAATCCTTCTGTTCTACCATCTTCCTGCTAATGGAAATCTTACATTATTCAGTTGAAAGTCTCATGAACTTGGGGACAGCCCATATTCCAGTAGCTGAATTATGGATTATGGCTGGTCTAAAGCAGTCCTGGGAATCCCATTACACTTGGGGTTAGGAACATAACTAACTAGTTATGGCTAAGTATATTGAAACAAAAATATGCTGGGGAGAAATTTTGATTTCAAAAAACAAATACCAAATGTCTTCTTTGATATAATGAGAACAACTATGAACAGAGCAGGGAGGAAGAGCAGGAAGAAAAGATTAACATTAAACAGAGACATGAGATGGGAGGGAAAGGGAGAGAAAAGGGAAATTGCATGGAAATGAAGGGAGACCTTCATTGCTATACAAAATTACATATAAGAGGTTGTGAGGGGGATGGGAAAATAAACAAGGAGAGAAATGAATTAAAGTAGATGGGGTAGAGAGAGAAGATGTGAGGGAAGGGGAGGGGGGATAGTAGGGGATAGGAAAGGTAGCAGAATACAACAATTACTAATATGGCATTATGTAAAATTGTGGATGTGTAACCGATGTGATTCTGCAATCTGCATTTGGGGTAAAATTGGGAGTTCATAACCTACTTCAATCTAATGTATGAAATATGATATGTCAAGAGCTTTGTAATGTTGTGAACAACCAATAAAAAATACAGTATAAAAAAAATAAATGAAAAAAAAAGGAAAAAAAAATAAAACTTGAAGCAGAGAAATATTTTGCTACCCCTTTTCTTCTGCTTACTCTTGTTCACATACTGAAGAAATGGTATTCTGATATAGAAACTGCTATGGTTTGGATGTCCTCTCCAAAACTTATCTGGAAATGTAATTGCCATTGTAACGGCATTAAGAGGGGGAACTTTAAGAGGTGGTGAGGCAATGTGGACCAAGTCATCCTCATGAAAAGGATCAACTTGTTGGAGGGGTAAGTGACTGAGGGAGGGAGTAGACAAGAGGGTGATTTCCTGTCACCTGTTTGTTCATTGGCTTTTCACCAAGCCTGATGCAGCATGGAAACACTAACAGCACAAAGGCCATGCTTGGAATCTCCCAGCTTTCGCCACTCTGACAAGTTAATTTCCTTCCCTAAGAATTTATGCAGTCTGAGGTATTTGGTTATAGAACTAGGAAGTGGACTAAGACACTACCTTTGCCATCAGAGGTGAAAAGCCAATGAGAAGCATGGAAAGTGGGAAGACAGGGCCTTTCATAGCATTTTTGAGGTAGCTGGCCAGCATGTTCCATGTCTTTCTCTCACTAAGAAAATGAATGCAATTAACCCTTGTTGAATGATGAGACACATTCCCAGAGATATGCTATTAGGCAATTTTTTTTTGTGCAAACATCAAAAGGTGTCATTAAAGGAACCTAGATGGCGTAGGTCACTCACTTGGCATGGCTTCTTTATGTAATCAGGAGTCATGGTAAACCTGAGATGTAATAGGTATTGATAGCATATCCCAGAAGATAGTTTTACAGTGAAATTTTATTTTTAGTAAACAGAAGGCACACACTCTAAAATAATGATAAAAGTATAATACAGTAAACATGTAAAGCAGTAACAGAGGTGTTTATTATTATTATGAAGTATTAGGTACTATATATAATCAGATGTGATATACTTTTACACAAGTGGCAGTGCAGTGGGGTAGTTTACAACCAACAATGCCACAAACACAAAAGTGAGTAATGCACTGTTATGACGTTGTGACCAAAATGTCATTATGTCAACCCATAGTCATGTCTGTACTTATTTGTTTAAGCTATTATTATTTGACTACTCTGTTACTTACACCCAAACACAATCCTCAGTGATAGAATTCAGATATAGTCTGTGAGTTTGGTGATGTGACTTGCACAGTAAAAAAAAAAAAAAAAAAAAAAAAAAATTAAACTAATTTATATCTAATCCTTCCAACTCTCTAGCCTCAGTTCCTTCAATTATAAAATGCATTAGACCAAGAAACCATAGCAAACTATTATACTACTCCAACTAGGTCTACTTCATTTTCATTGTTACTGAAAAATCTCAACTGATTGACCCTGGGATGAATGTAAACCCTGTGGTAACTGGATTCTCCATTGGATTCAATTTTACTTTTATTGTAATACATAGTAGCATACTACAATCCTTATTTAACAAAAAGGCCCAAATGTAATAAGAAAGTACCATCAGTAATCATGTTTCTGTTGGCTCAAATATGCTGGACATTTTCCTGAAGTGCACTTTTAAAAACATATTAAGCAATAAACTCCTTTCATGTCATATTAAGTCCTTCTATTCCATTGCATAAAATAAATATTCATTTTCAAAATAAGATCACATTGATTTTTCAGAAAAGCATTTTTAATAACATTTACTGCCTCAGCATTTTGAGATAGAACTGTGCAAAACTCAGCGGTTTTGGTTCAGGGATAAGTGACCCCTAGCTTTCATGCTGAGTCTCCAAATAATGCAGTATCTAGAAGTGACACTTCAGCTGAATTGACTGTGATTTTCATGGCTCTGTAATTTAGCTACCTTGACTTCCTTTCTCCCAGGTGTGTGCTCCCTCCCCATCTTTTGTTCTCTGTGATAAACTTTTAAGACTCTGATCACATGGGGCAGTCTTATATTCCCACTTAAGAGTTTGGGAAAAAGAGGAAGTGTAGAAGTGGTATTTCTTTATATTAAATGTTGAGGGAGCTTTTTGGGAAGCAACTAGGATCAATAGTTGACCTTCTCCATGACTGAAATGTTGCATTTGCTGGATCCCATCAACTTGTGGACCTTCTTCTCAAAGCAATTATCAGATTCCAATGTGCATCTAGTATTTGTTAGAATATTTTTTCTCTTCAAAGTGTATTCATTTCAGTTCACTTAATCCTCACAACTCTTTAAAGCAGACAGGGCAGTATTCATTTCCATTTTTACAGGTGGTTAAACACCATGAACTCCAGGGACAGGTTGTAGTTTTTTCTATGTGGAATAAATTAATGCTACTTTAGCAAAAGTCAGACAGTTGCTTCGAAATGTGATAACACCACTCCATTTTTAATTTTGTCATCATAGACAGAATTTTGAACATATGTAATATTAACAAGTGTCATTTAATTGGAAAGATGCGGCAAAATATAATTTTGTAGATGAGTAAATTTGAATACTTGCAAAACAAGAACAGAGAGCATTTTCATTTATATTACTATTAGTCACCTTTTAAAGATTTCTGGGAAGGGGTGATTGTCCCTTTTTTTGAGTAGATAGAAAAGGAATGAATCAATCTGTCCAAAAATCATTGACTGAAACAAAGCCAGTTAATGTACACATTTTATTAATGTGTGAATAAAAGGTAGGACATATTGGAGAATGTATGCCTAGTTAAAATAATGACCCAACTGTGACCCATAAAAACATTAACTAGATTTTTCCACATATATCAAGGGGATTATTCCATGACCCTGATCATTATACACTAAAGACAGATTATATTTTCTAATAAAGGCTTGGTAATTATTTGATCATCAAAATGATCTAGATCGCTACTACCTTAGGAATTAAGACTCATAAGCATATTATTTCCTAAGTAATGTATTGTCTGAGCTCATTTTTAATTGAATTATTCATATAATTTTGGGCAAAGTTGGCCTAGGAAATAATTTCTGACTTTATTTTACAACTGAAAACCAGACACAAGAATATAATTAAACAATGATTTCAGAGGGACATTCTCTTAAACAATAGATCTTTTTCTTTTGTTTAAATTTTAAATGTATTTATTTATTCTAATTTGTTATACATGACAACAGAATGCACTTCAATTTATAGTACACATATAGAGCACAATTTTTCTTGTCTCTGGTTGTTCACAAAGTAGAGTCACATAATTCATGTCTTCATACATGTACTTAGTTAGGGTAATGATGTCCATCTCATTTACCATCTTTCTTCCCACCATACCCACTTCCCTCCCCTCCCTTGCCCTTGCACTATTTAAAGTTCCTCCATTCCTCCCATGCACCTACACACATCCGAATATGGATCAGCATCCACATATCAGAGAAAACATTCAGACTTTGTTTTTTTGGGATTGGCTAACTTAGCATAATATTCTCCAACTCCATCCATTTACATGCAAATGCCATGATTTTATTCTCCTTTAATGCTGAGTATTATTCCATTGAACATATATACCACAATATCTTTACCCATTCATCTACTGAAGGGCATCTAGGTTGGTTCCACAGTTTAGCTATTGTGCATTGTGCTGCAATAAATATGGACACGGCTACATAACTGTTTTTAAGTCCTTTGTGTATAACCCAAGGAGTGGGATAGCTTGGTCAAATGGTGGTTTCATTCCAAGTTTTCCAAAGAATCTCCATATTGCTTTTCAGATTCGTTGCACTAATTTGCAGTCCTACCAGCAATATATAAGTGTGCCTTTTCCCTTACATCCTGGCCAACGCTTATTGTTGTTTGTATTCTTAATAGCTGCCATTCTGACTGGCGAGAGATGAAATCTTAAGAGTAGTTTTGATTTGCATTTCTCTAATTGCTAGAGATGCTGAAAATTTTTTCATGTCTTTGTTGGTCGAGTGTATATCATCTTCTAAGAAGTATCTGTTCAAATCTTTGGCCCATTTATTGATTGGGTTATTATTATTATTATTATTATTATGTTAAATTTTTGAAGTTTTTTATATATCCAGGAGATTAGTGCTCTATCTGATGTGCATGTGGTAAAAATTTGCTCCCAAGATGAAGGCTCTCTATTCACATCACAGATTGTTTTTTTGTTGTTGTTTGTTTGTTTGTTTGTTTTGCTGAGAAGAAACTTTTCAGTTTGAATTCATCCCATTTATTGATTCTCGATTTTATTTCTTGTGCTATAGAAGTCTTTCTTATTAAGAAAGTCAGAGTCTAATCCAACACGATGAAGATTTGGGCCAACTTTTTCTTCCATTAGGTGCAGGATGTCTGGTTTAATTCCTAGGTCCCTGATCCACTTTGAGTTGAGTTTTGTGCATGTCAGAAAAAGGGGCCATTTTGCTGCATATGGTTTTTCAGTTTTCCAAGCAACATTTGTTAAAGAAGCTATTTTTTCTCTAGTGTGCTTTTGGTACCTTTGTCTAATATGAGATAACTGTATTTATGTGAATTTTCCTCTGTGTCCTCTATTCTGTACCATTGGTCTACAAGTCTACATTGGTGTGAATACCATGCCATTTTTGTTACTATTGCTCTGTAGTATAGTTTAAGGTCTGGTATTGTGATGCCGCCTGCTTCATTCTTCTTGCTAAGGATTGCTTTAGCTATTCTGAGTCTCCTATTAAACAACAGTTATTTTCCAACTGCAATTGTCTAACCATCAAATAAAAAATCAAGCCAGCGACATTTCCAAATAATAGCATACTATAAAAAATATTTTGTATTTACTTCTGTTATGCTAAATTTAAATAAAATAAATATGATAGTCAGCAATTATAGCATGTTGGTATGTTTAATTAACTTAAGATATGGATTTCAAAATATTAGCATTTACAAAAATGTTATGCTTAAACTTAATTTCAGTTTCTTGCTTTAGGAATCCTAAAATGGTATTCACAAAATTAAATACTACATACAATTTTATAGTTTGCTAATAAAAATTTAAATCTATATTTGACTGAAATTAATTTAATCTGTACAATTTAAATTCTTTGATATCTACAACTTTAAAATGACCCCAATTTTTTAAAACCACAATAAATAGTACTCTTTCTCTCAATTCACAGATGTAACAGAATCCAGGTTTGGAAAACATTTATATACATATGTGAATTTGAAAAGTCAAAAATCATTAACTGTAAATAGCCCATAAGCACATATTACTATAATTTCCATCTAATTGTTTTTCTTCCTAATATGTAGTTTAATTGTATTAGTATAAAATTTTTGCCAAACTCTTTAAGTGGTTCCTAGGTTGATATAACTTGGAATTCTTACCATAATTCAGTTTTGTCTACCTGGAATGCCCATAGTATATACATTTTCTACTTAACCTGATTTCAAAAAAAAAAAAAAAAAGACTAATCTTAAGGTTGTCAAATTTAAGGAAGAGTATCCTGTATTTATTTTCATTTACTCCCTTTTTAACATTTAGCTCTATTGAACATTTTGTTTTATTATTATATTTTTTGATGGTGGTGGGGATTGAATGCAGGGCCTTATGCATGCTAAGCACATGACCACTAATCTACATCTGCTTATCTTTCTCCTTTTTTAATAGCTCCTTTTTTCTTAATTGCTAATCATATTTCTGTCCTTGGATATTCCTCTTACATTGTGAATACCTGAATATAGTTTCCTTTGTAGACTGACTACCACTCCTCTCTTCATTTAAAAACGAAGGATTCCCAACAGGCCATCTGTATTCAGTGGATTTTCTTTCTTGACAGTCATATTCATACCGATGGTTTCAGCGACTGACCTATAATAAGTGACTCCCAAATCCATACTAGAGATCACATATCCAAATACCTGTTTAAATGATGCTTCTCATGCCTCTCAGAGTAAAACTTCCCCCATCTGAGCCTACTTTTTTTTTTTTTTCCCACCACAACGGAACTTCACAGTTACCTGAACTAAAAATTGGCATTTAACCTACACTTTTCCCAGTCCTTCAATAATCTCATCCAATCCACACTTTTCTAAATAAATCTTCTAAATAGTTTCTTCCTCTTTATCACCTTTATCATTATCTTATTTCAAAATGTGACCATAAATCTCCCAGGACACCCAAAGAGCCTCTTTATAAATTTTCCTGTCTCCATTTCTATCTCTTATACACCTTTTCTACAATATTGCAAAGGTGATGTTCTAAAATGCAAATATGATCACATCACTCTTCTGTTATGATTCTCCAGTGTCTTTTCATTCCCTTCACAATGTTCTAAAGAAAGTCTCATGATCTCTCCCTCTGGGTTAGTCTTATGCCACTCTAATGTCCTGCAAGGTGGGAAGGGGCAGTTCTCTCTTCTTTCTGTGGCTTGCAAGTAGCAACTTGGAATGCAACCTGATTCACTCCTACACATCTTTAAATGTTGAATTAAGATACATGTACTCATGAAACATTTCAAAGCAGTGCAAATTTTTTTGGATGAATCTACTGAAAATGTGTTTCTTAATCTTATTTATGTTGCTTTTTTGATATATCTTTGTTACCTTTTGATAATTGATGATTTATTTTTTAATCTTTCTAATTCTGCTATAAATTCCAAGAAAGCAGAAACTAAATTATTTATCCCTATATTTTTAAAGGTTAGCAGAGATCAGGTCATCTAGTTTTCAATCAATTATTTTAAGGATTCATCTACTCTTGAGAAAATATTTGTAGATAAAAATTGAGTTTTGTTTTTACTAAGCAGGGGAAATGAAGTTAACAAGGTAGATTTAATTTCATATTATCAGAAACTTTCTCTTAAGAGTGAGAAAGAAATATATTTCTAAAAAATCTTCTGAATTTATAAAATAAGAAAGTCAACACTTCTCATTTGATTTCATTCCTGTGTTAAAGTCAGAGATCATACTGGTGTGTCTAAAAGAACTTCTGAGCTCTCATTGTACTATACAGATTAATTACTCTGTGAGATAAAGCACAGTATTTTACAGAAATGATTTCTTATGTATGTACGTGTATGAGTTTTTATAGTAGAATATATAAGCATATATGAAACCACTCCTAGTTAAGAGTAGAAAGACATCAGTGAAAAAAAACATGGACTCAAAAGAAACTGACTTGTAACACATACTTGATCCTACCTGGGTACCAATCCAATGGATGAATTCCATACACATGCATACATTTACACACACATACATATGATATATACATACATATATATATGTATGTATGTATGCCTTTTTCCTTTCCCTCCTTAGTACTCACAGGACACATTTCCTAAAAAGAGATAGCCTTATTGTCATTACCTATGATTTCTGTGTAGTAGGTGACATGAAAAGAAAGTCTTTACAATGACATATTGTAAAAATATTCACACTTAAAATAAAGGAATAGCATTCCAGTGTCTTTTCCCTTGGAATTGTTCTTATCTCCACATGCTGCGAATAAGTAAGTATAATTCTTACCTGCTAAACCAGGAATATGTCACTTTACTGAAAAATGAAGCACTTTTCTCTGGACTGCATTTCTAAAATGAAAAACATAATGAGTACATACTTAATGCCTTTCATTTTCATTTGGAATTCAGGTTGTATAAGCCTTATCTGTAATATTTGAGATCAGAAGTATTTTGGATTTTTTTAAGGTTTTGGAATGTTTTCATAGACATAATGAGATACCTTAGATGTGACCCAAATCTAAATTTGAAGTTCTTTTATATTTTATGTTTACCTTATACACATATCCTGAAGGTAAATTTACACAATGCTTTTAGTATGCCTGCATTTTGACTGCAGTATATTCCAGGAAGTCAGGTGTGAAATTTTCCACGTGTGGCATCAAATTGGTGCTAAAAAAAGTTTCATATTTTGGAGTATTTCAGATTTTAGATTGTTGAATTAAGGAAGCTCAGCTTGTATCTTGGTCAGTAGGTGGAAGAGTAAACATTAAATAAGTTATTTTACTAACAGTTAAAGATACATTGATTTCATAATCTTCAAGGAGTACAGTTAAGCAAATATATTCCTGGGTAATTACTGGAGTAAAGGAATTTTAAGATTTTTACCAACATTATGACCACTTACATATGAATAAATGATGTTGGAATAGATGATAATTTCTAAAACTTACTCTTCTCTCTGTATATGTCCATATACATGTATATAATAGCATGCACTATAATATATACTTATGATAGTTATGTGTGTATGAACATATATACATACATACTTTGACTTATACACATATTTTATAATTATTAAATTAAAGATAATTGTCAGGCTAAAGTTGTGGCTCAGTGATACAGCACTTGTCTGGCATGCATGAGGCATTGGGTTCAATTCTTAGCACCTCATATAAAAATAAATAAAATAAAGGTCCATCAACAACTAAAAAAAAATTTTTTTAAATATAGTTTTCATTTTTTCTGAAGACCAGAAAAAAGACAATAGGTATTTGGCATACTTCTGTATAAGCACTTAATTATATATTTTTATAATGGCATTTGCAATCATGTAATTATCACAATTACATATTATTTTAAAGTTAAACATTTCCCTAAAATTTTTCTCATTAACTTAGTGGGTTCAATGAAGAGAAAGAAGAGAGATTTTTAAAAGGAAGCTTTCAAAATTGACTTTTTTTTTTTTTTTTACATTTTTAGAGTCAGCATTCATCTGTATTTCAAAAAGTAAATCTGATCAATCACTAAGCTAAATTTGATTCTTAAAAATTGTCCCATGTTTAACAACTTTTGTATTGATCCTCTCTAACCCAGTTTGGATTCCATACTCAAACAAAGAGTTTACCATATTTTAAAAATTCTGAACCTAAAAGAGAGAAAAGAAAAAATTCCATCCCTTACAGCAAGATGTCCTGAGCATGAAGGGAAGACATGATATCCAACTTTAAATCTGTTTTCTGCATTATAGTAAATGATAAAAATCATTTATATAAAACTTTTCCAAATGGTATCTATCCTCAGGATTTTTGTAAGAAGTAAGTATAATGATGATTATAAAACATTTATCACAATTTTGGCCCCAAACAAAGACTCAATAACATGAATTATGATATTGCTATCACTGTTTTTATTAACTATATTATTTACAAAAACAAATACACAAGTTATTGGGGAAATATTGTTAAAATTCTCCAATTAAACTGGAATTCAACTTTTGTGACATATATCCAAATGTCAGAGGGAGTTATCAATTTGATAATTCACTGTCAATGAAAGGATCTCTTCCAACTCCCAAACAGGTACATGTCTGGCACATTGTAAATGGCTAACAATTCTTTGAAGCTTCTTCCATCGAGTAGATCTTAATTCCCATCTGTTGAGTCTTGACAATGTTGCTTTGATCATGAAAATGCCACGGGAGCAACATTGAAAGAGCTCTAATTCTAAACTCAAAACCTTACCACATCTGTTTTTGCCCAAGACCTTGAAAACTGTCAGGCACATGGGTAAAGAGGGGCTGCATTATCCAGCCATCAGTTGAGCTGCTAGCTGACTGTAGATGAGTAGGAGCTCAGCAGGTATCAGAGAAGCTGATACAAGTCAGGACACAGCCCAATGGATCCAGAAAGTTATCAGCTAAGTATAATGGGTTGTGTTTTAAGCACCTAAGTCTTACAAAGCTTCACAGATAGTTACTTTAGAAGACTAGAACTCAGCATTTGACTTGACATTTCCCTTAGAATAATTTTCCAGGTAGTATCTTATATGAGGCCCACTGATTACTCTGGTAAACAGCCTCCTTAAGTGTGGACCTGGCATCTTATACTGAATTTATCATAGGAAAAGTCCAAGTATATATAATGTCTGAGGAACAGCAGCCAGGTTAAAAAAAATAATGGTGAAGATGCTTAATTCTTACAAAGCATCAAGGATATATGAATAATTTTTCAAGGAATAGTTACTGAATTCATACTGTAGATTTCACTGAGATTATTATTTAAATATAAATGCATTGCAACTTGTATATAGAAAAATAGAATATATAGAACATGTTTCTATTTTTCTATATAGAAACATGTGGGATTACATTTCAATTTTCTTTTTTAGTCCTTCTAATTTACCCCTTCTTACTCACACATCTCTAATCTCCAGATCTGCTTGACCCCAATTAGTGTCTCTTTGCCTTTGTCTTATTAAGCTTGCACAGGCCTTTGTCTTCTAAGCCATTTGATTATCCATTTTACTTCTCTATCACTGGACTTGCCGCAGTCCGGCTGCAGGAAAATAACCGGGGGGGTGACAAGCAACTTGTGTAGATTGATACAGCAGGAGTAGGAGCCGTTTATTGTAGGACAACAGAGGTATTTATACATTCCACACAGTTTATCTTAATTAACATAAACTAGATACAGCAGTCAACCAATAAGAAATCTCCACACTTAATAGCTCGCGCTGGCACCACCTCACAAACCACTCCCCCTGGCAAAATGCCAGGCACCATCCTGACTTGTTTACAGACCCTAACAGGACTTACAGTAGGCATTTCATAAACATAACACTGCTGACTTAAAGGCAATTTTCACTTGACTGGAGGCACTCTTATTTCTGGATTATGGCAGAGAAACAAGAGCATGCTATAGTTTGAATCTCAAATGTCCTTTTAAGGTCTGTTCAGAGGTAATGAAAATGTTTAAGAGGTAGGGCCTCATCAAAGGTCTTAGATCATTTAAGGGTATACCCTTGACACAGATAATGGAACCCAACCTTTTCCTCTTTGTCTCCTTTGCAGGAGGGAGTCATGAGGTAAAGGGACATCCTCCTTCACATGCTTCCTCCATAATGTCCTGTGCTGCCATATACCCAAAGCAAAGGAGCCAGTCATAGAATGAAACCTCCTAAACTCTGAGCCTCTTTTTAAGTTTCTTGAGATTAGGAATTTGTTACACTCCTGGAAAGCTGATATACACAAATTATTTAGACCCACTGTGCCATAGCATAACCAGGATCCAGCACTTGGCAAAATGTCTACTCATCTTCTTTGTGAGATGTGGCCTCACAAAGATAGGGTTTGTATGACTGATTGCTAGGTTTAATATCTCATATCCCCTAATTTCATTTGAGAGTGTTGTACAAAGATCTAAAAGTAGAGAAAGTTGTGGGAAAGTGGAAGTTTAGACTCATAGAGAAGGGAAAGCATTTAGAAATCAAAAAGAGATATGTTTTTAATAACTTACTATGTATCAGATTCTGTACAAAATGTTCTCTCTCATTAAATACAAAATACCTTTGTGGTGGAAACATGTTTCTGATTGCCATGTTTTTAGACAAGGAAAATAACACACAGACTTCAAGAAACTGGCGGGAGACCTTTTAAGAATTTAACAAATCAGATCTAATTTAGATAGTCCATTCTGTCTTCTATTCCTACATTCCACACTCTCAACTCCATACCTGTCACATACTGCTTTCTATGACTTAGGCCTTTGCTCCTGCCCATGTTGTTCCACTCACCTCCCCTTGCACTTCACTCCTGTTCAGGATTTACTTACTGCCTTTGCTTTTCCTTTTTTTTGGGGGGGGGGGAGGGGTAAGGGAGTGGTACCAGGGATTGAACTCAGGAGTACTCAACCACTGAGCTGCTGAGGGCCATTGCCAAGTAGGAATGACACATCGAAATTTCCTTGCCAGCGTACCCCATGTTAAATGGACTTGCCTTGGAATTTCGCTGTTGACATTGCATGTAAGGTGACCCTGCTCAAGGACCAGGATGGATCCAGGATTAGGGTGTATCCTGCAGGTTTTAGGAAGTATCCGGGTTTAAGACAATTTGGGTTTAGGGTGTTTCCGGTTTAAGACAAGTTTAGGGCGTTCCCCGTTTAAGATAATCCGGGTTTAGGGAAGTTGCAGGTTGAAGGTTATTCCTGCTGGGAGTAGGGCGTGCCTGCTGCCTGAGTTCCCACTGAGTTCTCCTGGAGAGAAAGTTTTGGGATGTGAATTGTGCGGTAGATTTTGGATTTCCCCAGAACGTGTTTGGAGAGGTCGGTGTGAGTTTGGGAATAAAGAATTGCTGTTTGAATCTACAAAGCTGTGAGTGGCTCGTGATTCAGTGCCAAGCTGAGACATTGGCACTGAGCCACATCCCCAGCCCTACTTTGTATTTTTATTTAGAGACAGGGTATCACTGAGATGCTTAGCGCCTGGATATTGCTGAGGCTGGCTTTGAACTTGGGATCTTCCTGTCTCAGCTTCCCAAGCTGTTGAGATTTCAGGGGTGTGCCACTGTGCCCAACTGTTTTTTCCTCTTCTCTTATTTACATGGTGGTTCTGTGTCATCAAGGAAATCTCAATGTACTCCTTAGGGAGGACTTGAGGGCTCCTTCAGATCTACACTCACTAAAGTTCACCCCATCCTCCCAGAATGTCATCTTTTCTAGCATGTGCTTTTCTCTTAGTATAATCAGTATCTCTGGAGGACAGAAAATACATTAAATTTCACTCTGGATATCCAGTTTTTTCTTAGAACCTAGTTCATAATAAATATATTTTGGATGAATGAATAAATGAATGAATGAACAAACAAATAAATGTTAGTTACTATCAACCAAAAATATTTACAAGCATTCTAGTCTTAGATCACCATGCCAGCCCTACTGAATCACAAAATCATGTTCTTAGTTTATAGGTTAGGAAGAGATTTGTTAACTAAAATTCATTATTTCAAAAATATTGTCTCAACCACGAATGTAATCATGTAAGGTCTTCAATATGCTTTCAAGCCATTAACTTTAAAAATTTTTTGCATTATATAATATAATTAAAATGGACATTTTCTATTCTGTTCAAGCGGATTTTTTTTTTTTTTATCTGTGATGACTATCAAGGTTGAAAAACAATCAAGAAAATAAACATTATTTGAATTCTAGAGGAAGAGCACAGTGGAATTTTTGATGAGGAAATTGCTTGAGTTTTATAATTTCCCACTATGTAAGTTTGTAATTTAGGGCTTTTGGCAACTTCGATGTTCAGTAATGACATTAAAACAATTTGACTGATTGAGCCTGTTCTCTCTACTGTAAGATGAAAAAGGAATATTGTCTTGAGGGGGCTTTTCCTTATTTTAAGGGCTTATTGACCCCTCTATTATGTAAACTTTTAAAAGCCTAGTTTACATGCAACTTTTTTTTTTAGTTTTTTAAATTTTTTTATAATTTCATTTTATACGTAATAAGAAAAATAGCTGTTATGTTTATTTAAATTTTGGAATTATAACAAAAGACAAGTTTTAAAACGAGTTCCACAAAATGTTTTTTTCTTCTTTTTTATTTGTTTTTTGTTAGAACTATAGAACAACTTGTATGAAGGACTATTTTCAAAGACCACGTCTTATATAGTGATAATAAATGAAACGAATGCAATTTTTGTTAGACAAATCTCTCCTGATTCACAACGGAAGGTTTCATTTCTCTGGGCTACTGCCTTAGCACATGACTCCTATTGTGGGAGAAGAATGACTCATTAGGGGGTAGAGCAAAGCACCATTAAGTGTCTACAGTTTCTGGATTTGTCCCAGACCCTAGTGTCCCCATACTCAAGTCAGGGTTCTCTTGAGTATTTATCTCTAATGGCTCCCGCGGTTTTCGTGGGATGAGCCCCTGGTTGTAGAATTTCCCCACGGGCTTCCACCCCTTCAGCAAGGACAAGCCCATTCATGCTCTCAAACGCTTGTTTTTCCTTATGCACGAGTCACTTATTCTTCACCAAGGCGTAGATCACGATGGCTCAGGTTTCCCACCGTCCTGGGGACTGATCTCAGCTCTCAGGATTGGAGCGTGTGCATGTGTCTGTCTCTGCACCACTAAAATAAGACATCTGCCTAGTCCACGGTCCCAGGAGCCAGCCAGTCCCCCCTTTTCCACTCCCGCCCCCACCGGAGCCGCCAAGACTTGCTCTTCCTCGGCCCCAGGACCAGTGGGCTTTACCTGCGTATCCAGCCCCCCTGGGATCGGCTCGTAGAACCTGCAGGCGCCCCACCTCCGCAAGCTGGAAAACATGTCGCTGGGCACCTGAGACTGGCGGCGGAGAGGTGCTGGGGTTGTCACCTCCCTTGGGAGGCGCTGTGATGCAGAGCTCTGGAGGTGGCAGACCCGTGCGTGAGAGTCAGCTGTCGCCTTGCCGGCTGTACCCACTGCCCTTCCTGGTCAGAGGACCGGGGGCGGGATGAGGGTGGAACCCGGTAGTGCTGGGAGGAGGAAGAAGGGAGGGAGAGAAATTGTCCATCTCAGAGGATCCCAGACTTGCACTTGACTTACTGGTCCTCAATTTCCCAATTTCTAGGTTGGCCTGTTAGAAAGCACAAAGCTGGTTCCTTCCTCTCATGACACGTATAAGTTTGCACACAGAATGTTACAGCTGTCTCCTACAGAAAAGGACAAGTATCAGTAGAATATAGGGGATATAAATTTATTGCAATGGCCTTAACAGCAAATGTAAATATAAATTGGTACCAGAAAACCATAACATTATTTACATCCAGATTATATTCTTCAGATTGATTATAAATTAAGATAAAAAATGAAAAACTCCATAGTAACTAGAATTAACAAAGAAATAAAGGTGACACATGATGTATAAAGGGGAATATGAAAATTAAGAGGTGACATTTAGCTTTTAGTAAAAACCATTAGCTAGCACAAAGAAAAACATGGAAAGGTGGAATAAAAGTGCAGCTGGATTTAGTAATGGGCAGGACATATTCATGTCACAATATTCCACTCTTGTATATGAATCTTGTATAAAGTAACAAGTTACTTTGAGACAGGCACAAAACACCCGGCATGTGCCATTGGTTTGGTGGAGCATTTTGCTTCATTTAGAATCTGAAGATATAGAAAATGGATAAATCTTAGGAATTCCAAATGATGGGGATGAAGATAAGGCAGTGGAGAAGGATGGGTAACATGTTTCAGAACCAAGGAATATTCTTGAGACATCTGCCTGGTCCAAGGTCCCAGGAGTCAGCCCTTCCCCATCTTTCACACCTCCCTACCCCACCAGAGCCACCTAGACTTGCTTGGCCTCTGCCCCAGGACCAGAGAACTTTACCTGCCCATCCAGCCTTAGCCTGAGGGGCTCTTTCCCTATCTGTAACTGTCAAACTATCCTCTGGAAGATTCTCTGTGGAAAAGACAGATTTTATAGTTAGTGCTTGCTTTTTCAGATACAGTTACAAGGAAAGAAGAAATTTGAACATGTGTCAGAGAGGGAAGCCAGGAAGAAGAGAAACCCTAAAAAGAGCATAGTCACTAAGCATTTGTCTTTCTCCTCTAGGAAACAGTTTCCTCAGGAAAGACTGGTTCTACGAACTGCACAGAAATACTTCTTTAGTTGCTCAATTCTGCAAACAGACTCACCTCCTTGATAGAAGTGAAGAGAGAAGAATGACTAAATTAATTGAAAAGTGGTAGGTCAATGGCGGAACTGGAAATGAGAGGGAAAGCATGACGGTTTCTATAAAGAAAACTTAGTTTTCAACAGTTATTTAAAGAAAATCTGTATTTGTATAGGGAAATTGAAAGAATAAAATAAAAGGACCTGATATATACAAAATCTAACCGCAAAGTTAGCATTCTGACTTAATGATTTCTTATGCCAACTGGAGTGTGAATAAATACCTTCATTAGCTAGCACAAAGAAAATCATGGAAAGGTGGAATGAAAGTGCAGTTTGACTTAGTAATGGGCAGGACGTATTCATGTCACAATATTCCACTCTTCAGTGTGTTGGAAAGTTTCATTAGTCCTTCCAGGAATTTTGAGGTGCTTTCCAAGTTCTGCAGGCATGCAGGTCACCCTTTCCTGTTGAGGAGAGCCACATGGAACAGAGTCACTGTCTCTGCAGCTGTTGGAAGGCAAGAGCTGACTGCATAGTTAGCATGGCATATAGTTGTCACCATGGCAGAGAGGGGAGAATTCTTCTTTAAAGTGATTGTGGATTATATTCTCATAGAGGATATTGAGTAAATATTACCTTCATTGTTCTTATTAACCTTGGTATAAAAGTGTGAGTTAACAATATTATTCAATTCATAGAATAATATCATTTTCATTTCATGAAGGGCCTTTTAAATTTTATTTTGTTTTATTTTTATTTTCCCACCTATTCATTTTCTAATCAATTTTCCCCTGTCATGGGACCACTAATCAGAATCTTTCCACTCCAACTTCTATACATTTATCATCTACTTGTTTATCCTTGAAAACTATCTGGTGCCATTTTATGTATGTATAATATTTATTCCAATGGTATTTTACACAAGATTGCTTCAATAAAATTTGCTCTTGTCATGTAGCTGTGAAATGATTCCGAACTCTTACACAGTTTGCTACCACTACCAATGAATATGATATATATTTTGCTGTGCCAAGAACATGGGGTGGCTTCTCCCCTCAAGACTATGACACCATGCCTTATCAGATTACCCTGTGTGAGTTACTGACCTGAACTCAAGAATTTGTTAGATATATGAGAGTTTAGGCCATGGCAGGCTACATGATGTCAGTGGCTTCTGCTAGTATGCTGTGACAAGTCTGCAATCGGCCACTTCTCTGAAGACTGAGAACTTAGGCTGTAACAGTGCCACACCCTAATGAGTGTCTCCCACACCGGTTTGTTGCAAGTATTATATGACTTAATTGTGGAATGAGAAAAGTGCTTAAAATGGCAAGGGCACATGGTAAATACTGCCTAAGTTATTATTACTGATCTATTTGTCATTTGGGCATTCTGCTCACCTATGAACCTTGCCTCCAACTCTGGCACTGACTTTTAGAATCTAGGGACCTCAGACATCGTCAAAGATCTCTGCTTTGTAGGTCCTTCCAGTTTCTCTCTGAGAACCACTTGTATAAATGTATACCACCAGCATTAATGAGATTTTACCTTCCCAAGGGACCTGCTTCCATCCTAATGGAACAACTAGACTTTAAGAATTTTGGAAATTACTAGGTGGTTAAGGAACCTCGTTTATAGAGTGTATTTCCTGTGAGGTTTGTTCTTCTTATTAAGCATTATGAACCTAAGGAGCGCTGTCCCTGTATGGCAATAAAACCGTGCAATGCATAGACTTATACTTTGATAGCATCCTTTTTCCAATCATACCAACACATCTGTCTGGTATTTTTAAGTTCAACATTATTTGTGAAGTATCTACCATGTGAAGCTATGCTGTTCTCACCGACTCTTCCTGACTGCAGTGTGATGTTTTGTTCTATGCAAATACAAGCTCCTGTAGGAGAGTGGTAAGCCCACACACACAAAGGCAAGACTGTGGGAGTAAGTGGTGGCTCCACTCTTCACCAGTTTGTCATTAATACCTCAGCTAGTAACTCAGCATTCATTCTCTTATCTGTAAAACAGAAGTAATGAGTGCCTTCCACATACGTGTGCTTCATGGATTATAGGGATTAACTATGGAATGGGTAAAGTGCTTAAAATGGCAAGGGCACGTGGTAAATTCTGCCAAAGTTATTATATCTATTCGCCTTGTGATCAATATGTAGGCTAACTCCATGGTCAGTACTGTGAGTGACATCTCTTTTTAAGGATCAGTGTGTGATTCAGGAAGTGTTTATAGACTTCAAATTTTATTAAGGATCTAAGTATCTAGTTTATGAGCACCATACTTATGTTTATCATGTTACAATTTAAAATTTATATAAAAAAATTAGATTTAAAATTAACAGTAATAAGCCCCTTACATTTCTGTAATATGTATATATGATGAAATATGCTATCATGAAAACAGTTATGATAAAAGTTAGCATCAGAAATTTCTGACAGCATAAATGAGGGAGATGTAAAAGGGCATAGGCAACCAGGGCAAGATGACAAGTGAGGAAGTCAAGAGGCAGGGTTGAACAAAAGAAGCCTGGAGAGGGTCTTCCAATGAGGTCAATGAGTATAAACATATCTGTCTGATTTGGGGACCCAATGAGACAGATATGTTTATACTTGTGCTTCTAAATGGGATATCCAACAGAAAACAGAAAATAGATGTGTGGACAATACAAAGTACTGTTTGGGGAGGGGAGGAGAGAAAGAATGAAGGAGACCATAAAAAGAACAAGCCAAAATTTTCTCACTGGCCTCCAGGCCCCGGGATCTCTTCTCTTTGAAGAAATCTGCTCCTTCAGCTTTTGCAATAAACCTACTGCTTGCCAGCTATCTCTGTGTCCTATTCTTCAATTCATTCTTGGGCATAGACAATGAAGCCAAGACCCCTAGATGGTAACATAATAATTTCAGAAAAGATAGCACCTTTATATATGATGCATTCATTTTTAAATATATATAACAATTAAATTATTTTGTTTAGAAATGTTAGATTAATTAACATTACAAATAACTAGATATTAATAGTGGTCCCCACTAGGAAGTGAAATTATGAATTATTTTTGTTTTATTTTTATTTACATAGTTTTAAAAATTTCCTACAAGAAACATGCATTTATTTTAAAATTGGAGAGAAATAATGTGAGGAGAAGTTTCTTCATTAGGTTTTTTTTTTTTAATCAACATTTTTCCAAAATGTGATTTTAAAATTTTACCTGCACCTCCATGGCCCAAACTTTGCCAGTGTTTTATCAGCATGGAGGGATTAGGAGATCCAGGGCTTAGTTGAACACAGGGGATTGCCTGCCAAAGAAACCAGAGGTAAATTCTCAAGGGCCTTTTCAAGCTTTGAGAAATAAGACAAGTTACTCACCCCTTCTTTCTTAACCTTACTTTCGATGGCCTGCTTCCTACCTCACAGGACATCAGAAGTATTAAATCAGGGACTGAATGTAAAATGCTGGATGTAGAACCCGGCACCAGTAAATATCCTCAATAAATACTACACTCATTCACTTAGAGCCCTATCTAAAAAAGTCTAAAGGCTGAGATCAGCAGAGGTTGAAAACCACAAATGTGAAGCAGCTGCTGAGCTTAACTTTGCAACCTTCTTAGATCTGCTTACAAACATGAGAACAGGAGTAACAAAGGGAATGATCAGATTTATTCAATATAGAGAATCTGAAAAGGGTTAAGAAGTCACCAGAATTCAGAGCACTGATGAAGGGGTCACTGAGGACAATAAGTGCTCATAGAGAAACAGTGGAAGCTGAGAACGGTTTTAGAAACTGGAGACCAGGGGATCAAAATACCGAATATTTCAAGGAGGACAGACCTTCATGAGTTATATTTAAATAGTCACCAGATTGTAATTCCAAGGATGCCCTGGAAATGACAGACCCAGCAGTATTTTGCTCTCTCTGCCAACAGAGTGTTGCCAGTTAAAAGTGAACTTGGTTTTGTTTTACCTTTTTTTCCAGAAGAGGTTCTTATGGGCAATCTGCATGCAGGTCTGTAATTTGGGATCCAGGGTGTTATTCTTGATTGAACATGGCTACTGATTTTTTTCCCAGTAGTGAGCAGGGCTAATCTCTGCAGAACTCACACACTGATCAAAAGGGCAGATGTTGATTTCTGTAAAATATGCATGGGCTTCTCTGTGAAATTCAGATGCCAGGATCTGGCATACTGGAATAACCAACTCTTTATCCTTGCATTCTTTCTAATTTGGGAGCCAATAGAAAAATGGGGCTAGGAAAATATCAGTGGATATAGTCTAGTCCCTTGCTTGCTGGATTTTAGAAGAAGCAAGGACAAATGGCACCGCTTTAGACTGTTCAAAAGTTAAAAACCAGCAGTGGTGAAATACAAAGCAAAGCAACAGGAGAAAATATCACAGGATTCTCAGGATTTATTCCAAAGTTTTTTCAACACAGAAGAGATTAAATCAAGAGAGTTGACTGACAACCATCATTACGGTTATAAGAAAAGCCAGGGCAAATCATATTTCCTCAGAATCCAGGATTCTTTGTGTTTGTTTTTCTGTTCTACCAATCCCAAACCCTTAGTTTGTGCTACAAATAACTATCTAACTGCATGTGAGCTCATTTTTATATTAACAAAGGATAAACAATTTATTTATGATCATTTTTGTTGTGACTTCAAAGATCTATGCACATGATAGCTAAACACATTTCCAAATATTTTCCAAAGAATTTCTTGAAATCTTCACCGCATTATGCTGGATGTTATTATTTCATTAATGCATTTAACAAGTATTAATTGACAAACATCTCTGTGCCAAGCATTCTGGTAGGTGCCCGAAATGTCGGGATTCATTCTTGTCCCAAATGGATTATACACTAGTGGGAGAAAAGAAGCAAAGACAAGTACATACCAAAATAAGAAATAAAATAAAAAGAATCACTACAAAATGTAAGGTGCTTTAATGAAAATGATCAGGATGCAATATTAGAGAATAATCTATCAATATAGGTGTCACCTTCCAGGTTAGCTGAGAAGTTTCACTAAACAGGTTATAACATAATGAACAAACTAAGGGGCCAATGATAAGAATAGTTGGAGCAAACCAGACCATTTCAGGCACAGAAATAATGTGGATAGAAGCCTAAATGCTTCTTTTTATGTGTGCTTTTCATTCTTTTTATAAGTAATTTATTTGAACACATGACTAAACATTGCTAAACCCAAAGCAGGACTATACTCTTTATTTCCTCAACTGTCTTTCATTTTCTAAGTCACTATTTAGTTTAGAAGACATAAATGGGATAAAGTCCACATTTATCCCATTTCAATGAACATTTATTGCACCATGTCTCATAAATCTGTATGTGCTCCTTTCTGTACATAATGCATTTCAAATAGACTTGAGTATTTTTGATCAAATTAATGTAGGTTCTTATAATAGGGTCCTGAAGTTTTTTAGATCAAAACAATAATAGCTAATATTTATGGTGCATTTATTATGCATTAGATGGTATATTAAGCTGCTTACATTTAGGATCCAATTGAGTCCATACAATACAACCAAACCCTTGAGTTTAGAAAAATTTAATAATTTGAAAAGATTCCTATGGCTAACTGATCAGAAGCAATATTACCATCAAGCTATTCAGGATGGAAGGAGATGATGCACAAGAAGTTCAAGAGCTGTGGCTGCTTATGTGCATTTTAACACTAACACAGCCATCAAGAGGTTGTGTCAACCAAAAGTGGTGGTGGTATGTGTGGGGAAGTCAACATAGAAAAAGGTTCAGAGGGAAATACAGCCTCTCATTGTGAATACCCTGCCTTTCAAGGAGAGGAAACTTCCTGTGAACTAGGAATACTTTCTACTGTTTATGTGAATAATCTATCAATAGTCATTTATTCATTTATCAGGTACTTATGAATTCTTATTATGGAGTATAGAGTTTGCAAGATGCTATGGGGGGAAAAAGCAGAGGAAGAAAAATTCTGCCCAAGTAAAACTTAACAGTTGAATATAGAAACAATACATACATAAATAATGAAGTGCTTTGATGTCAGATGATAAGAAGAGACAAATTATGAGGGGAAGAGGACAGTGAATATGGTGATGTTGCAGTTGTATATAGTGGTCTGCGAAAGACCAAGAAGGATTGGAGGAGAGGCAAGGTATTCTTGTGACCTTCCCGAGTTCTATAGCTCAGTCTATGAAACAAATTGACAGCAGGTAGAGAAATATGAGAAAAGGTATATAAATATATTAACTATTATTATTAAGTGCAAAGGGGTATTACATGAGAAAAGTTAATATGAGAAAAAAGCCCTGACAGTTTGGAACTTACATGTTAATAAGGGAAAGGAAGAGAGAATGTAGGTAACTTTTGGGGGGAGTAAATTATTTTTAGGAAAGATGAGTGGCCCCCAATAAAATTTGTTGGGTGTAGTGATTACTTGTCTTCTGTGATGAATCAGTCTTTCCTGGTTGATAAGACTCTCAGGGAGGGGACTGGTGACAACTGTTTTCTGATGATGAAAGAAGTTGGGAAAAAAGCTTCTCTGTGAATTGGTTGTTTTCCAAGAGCCTTTAGTACAAAATAAGAAGTATATTAATGCACATTTTGGGGTAGGATGTCCCCAATTTCTTTGAGTTCTTTAATCCCTGAAAGAAGAGGAAGAAGAAATATGGCTATCTGGTATTATTCAAGAAAACCCTGGTAGCTAAACCTGCAGAACAGGTGTGAGTAGTTTGGAAGAATCCCAGAACAGCAGTGGATGGAACACATCTGGTCGACTTCACCAGGACTCTTCATGGCACAGAGGATGATTTTATGTGGACAAAGACAGCTTCAGCAACTCTGACTCAGAAAGAAATTGGTGAAGTGAGATCTGAGTGCAAAGAAGTTTTAGAAATATACAATTGATTTATTTTGCTGATACTTATGTGTAGGCATAACAGTACTATATCAAGACAGTCTACTCAAGCACCCTAATTAAGTATAAAATCGTCTATCTCAGAGATAAGAAAAACATTGTTTCATAGTTCAATTTGCAACACAGTTTTTAGAGGTCAGTATTGGTAAGGCTTACAATCATGGATCTCTTAGATCCACTGAGAGGAATCCATTCAAGGGTAAAGATTTTCAAAGGAGTCTTCTCATTAAAAATATACACCATCGAGTGTATTTTAAAACTTTAAAAGTAGTTCAACAACAGGTTGGTACACAATTTCTACCTCCCTTCCTGACCTGGTCTTGGTCAACATTCTCACTTAGAATCTCTATCAATCTTTATCGGTTAAAGAAAGGGTGTGGGCTGTGCATACAGTCTTCATCTTTCTGTTAACATTAACTAAGATGAGTTGAAGGGGTAAGGAGGAGCCAAAAAAGGTAGAGTTTTATTAATTTTGTTTTTAAATGGCATATTAATGAACAAAGAAGTCAGAAAAGCTTTTCGATTCTTCAAAGACTATCATATGATTATCCAGCTTTAATCATAGATTTTTATAAAAAATAGTATTCCTCCTACTGATTATTGAAAATTATTTTAAGAATTAAAGAGAAAAAATTCCTATTTATAAACTTGAACAAAAAAGAAGTAAAACATGAAAATGTATTATTTAGTATTATTAATTTTTCTCTTTGTAATAGCTGAAATTAAAGCTCACATTATTTTGATTTTAAATAGGTATACTTATGATCATGTTTGAAAATATATTTGTGAATAATTTAGATAATCACCTAAATACATTATCCCCTAATTTTATGAATTGAAAAACATAAAACTGATTTTTAAAAAAACTAAAGAAAAAAATCACTTAAACTTCATTCTATCCTACCCCTAATGGGGTGCTCCATTTTTCTTTTCTAAGTCCACTTATTATATTTAATTACAATTTTGCCAAGATTACTTATTTTCTTTTTATATTTCATAAGTGGATTTCATTTGCTACATTATCTCCACAATTATTATTTTAAAATTACTACTTAATATTTTATTGTGTTAATATAGTGTAGCTTAATTAATGAAGTATTGTTGATCCTTAAGCATTTTATTATTTCTGAATTTCTACCTCCACATAAATCTTTGTGCAGACAGTGTTTTTATCCTTCTTTTTTATTACTTTAAAATGAATGATCAAGAAGTGCTAGTTCAGAAGATTTCAATATTTTAATGACTCTAGATAACTTTTGGCCACATTATTCAAAAGTACGCTACTAACTTACATTGTCCCCAGAATGTATTTATCCATTGATTTTTCAACTAATTCTGCAACTGTCCTCCTTTTCTATAAATAATAATGGTAGAAATGATGACATATTTACTGACAAGGATCAAGCAGGTGAGCATTATTCTAAACAATTTATGTAGAATTGCAATGGACAATTGCAAGCTTTGTATTCAAATGAACTTGTATTTAATGTCTTGCTCTTCTACTAAGCAACAAAATGATCTCAGGCAGGTTGTTTAACCTCCTTCACATAAGCTTTTCCATTCATATTATGCGTATAAGACTAAAAATTCTGGAGAATTTTTTTGACAATTGGTTTTCATAACACTTGAATTTTTATTTATTTATCCCTTCAATCTACCTGAAATTTATTTTTAATATGTTAAAATATGTACATCTATTTTTCTGAATTGTTCATTGATCACATTACTTTTAAAATATTATCCTGTTCATTAATACTTAATAATGTGTGTCCTTAAATTCTAAATTATCATAATTAATTTTATTTAGTTCTAACTTTTTAAATTCTTTTTCCACTTATATATTATCAATGTATTAGGTAATATTTTAATGATTATGTTTCATTCTTTGGAAGACTATACTTTTCTTTCTAAATTCATGTTTTTTCAATTTATTTTGCAATATTATTTCATAGTTTTGCAAATTTATTTTTACCAGAAAATTTTATAATTATTTTGAGTTGCAAAACATTAGATATATATATTAATTTCAGAAATATTATTAACTGTTCAATATAATCCAAGTCAGATTGTAAATGTGGTCTCTGTGTAGTATAGGCATGGCAATATCTATCCATGAGATTGGTGAGAAGAGAGAATCACTTTCTAATGGTCCCATCAAAGTTAGTTTCAATAAACTTTTATAACTAAATCAAGACCTGTGGGCACTTGTAGCTATAGAACCAAACGAACCCTATTAAGTTGGATATCTTGTTTAAAATATATAGGATATGGGTTCTAATATATTTATCACATTTAAATATAAAAATTATGATTGTATTTTAATTGTCAAGAACATAAATATTATCCCTATTGAACCATAATGTGTCATTCATCGAAAATTAATGAGTAAATTAAATCTGACTAATGAATTAAATCCTTTCTAATTGAAATCCATTTAAATTCAATTAAACATACCCTGAGTGGTATGCTATTTAAATGGAAGATAGCACTTCATTTTATGAAAAAGAATGATTTACATAAATATTTAAATAAGAAAAAAGAACAAATGTACCCTGAATAAATGGCCCAAATTATCTAGTAAAATTTTAATATTTTAGACAGGAGTTCAAAAAGTTTAACATTTGTTACATAATAATAATGATAATTGTATTAGCATTTATTTAGCACTTTCTATTTTTAGGCAAGTTCTAGGGGTTTTATTTGTAGTTATCTCAGAGCAAACTTATGAGAAAAAAACTATTTTTATCCCAACTTAATAGCTGTGGAAACTCTTAAAGGAATTTTAAGAGCTTTGTTCCAAATCATACAGAGCATGTATCTAAACCAAAGTTGTTTGTCCTTAGATTGTACACTCTCAATTACTTTGCCAAAAATAGTTAAATTTTTTTTTATGTTAACCTTTCATCCATTTGCTTACCGAATGCTTTTGATTATCTATTTTCTGTGTAAATTTGAACTGAAACTTTTCATAGCTTCACGATTATTCATTTAAACTGATGGGGAATTCCCTGTAAAAGATCAAACAGGGCTTAACAAGTGTCCTTGTTTAGGATTAAAAGCCACTCTTAGAAGAAAACACTGTGCACAGTAAAAAATAGGTCAAAAAAGAGAACACTTTTCAGATATGACTTTTCAATAAAAATACGACATATGATTATAAATTATTTTCCTCACGTTCATAACACTTTCTGATTTAATTTCAAATATATATTTATTTTATGAGTCCATAAAAACTCTATCAGCAAATGTCTATAAAAGCTCTAAGATCATTGTTTGACCGTTAATTTCAACATAAAAAAATAAAATAAGTCATAACATTCAGTTTCAATATACAGATAGCAGTTTGTTCCAACTGCCCTTAACAATTGGAAACACAATTACCTTTCCAAGGCAAAGGATGACCTGCAGTGGAAGCAAATCCTTTTTGACCTAGTCTGCAAGAGACCCAGTCAACTCGTGTTATTCGAGCACCATCTACTGGAAATTTTATATAACAGCCAACTTACTGGGCTTGGAAATAAAAGGAGATGATGGAAAATCCTCCCAGAGAGACCTACCACTTAGGATGTAAGCTACCATTTGTGTAATAGTAATGCATTTCCCCTAGATAGTCGGGCTTAATTGCCCAACCAGAACATTCAGTCCTTTCTTTGCCTGTTGGTTTCCTGGCCAGAAGTGGCCAGAAGTGGGCCGAAATTCCAGGTTAATTTCGTGTGTCTGGTGGATGCAGTTCTCCATGGGTACCAAGATGACTAGACTAGCACAACACAAATTCCTGAGGGCCCTGAGGTCTCTGCCATAAGTGCTTCATCTGCCATTTGTGGTGGCCCTGCCTGGGTCCTCATTCCTTCCAATAACAGGAGAACTATAGGTCCAATATAATAATCTGTTGAAATGGCTGATAAAAATCTCATTCACGTAATTAGCACTCAATCTATGCCAGGCAGGAACTATATATTGTCCATATTTTATATCAGTTATTCTTTAGTTATCACTAAGGCTAAATATGCCTATGACATCAGAACTTATTTAACTTCTCCTTTACTCTTACTTTAGTTATATACCTGACCTTTCTCTGACTTTTCACTCATTCTCTGAGGTGTCTTAACCATTAACATCTGATGCATTTGACTAGGAATCTGAGAAATAAAGACAGCAAGTAGAATTTGAAGGTCAGAGAGACACAAGAACAACTTTGGTTATTCATGGGCCCTGGGCTTGACCTCAGACTTCACTTGTTTGAACCACACATGCTTTTGATCTTGAGTTTTTATTAGTTCTTTTAAAAGGCTTGGCTTAGAACCACTCCTACTGGCAGCTTTGCACTATGTTTCATAGCCAGAGTTTTCTACCTTGGAATTTTATGCTTCGTCATTCATTTAGGGCCAAGTAATTGAAATTAGAGCTTTGAATTCCAATTTTCTTCTGCCTTTGCATTCTCCTGAGGACTTAATTACCAGAACTCATACTTACTCTTGGGAGTACTGGAGACCTGGGCTGTATTTGTTCCCATAGATTTGTAGTGATCTCCATTGAGAAAGTGAAAGAATGGGATATCACCTTTACTTGAGTAGTAAGAGAGGGAAATCTGGATGTCATCGCTGAATATCCAAAGCCAACAAAGTCTTTAAAAAAAATTTTTATACTTTTTAAATGGTTTGGATTTGGGACTTAAGGTGGCACAGAAAGAAAGAACATGTGAATGGGTCAGTAGAAAGGAAAATTTTAAGGTGCTTTGGATGAATAGAGGACTGTCAGATTTAGCCCTAAGAAACTATGGGAGTATCAGTCAATGAAGCTACAAAGAGTATTTGAGTGAACTAGACTGTAATGAAAGAGGGAAAAGGGACAGTAGCTAAGAGGACATACCTAGAGCTGTTTAGTTCCAACAACCAAGCTAGAAGTGATATTAGATGAAGGAACATGCCACAGAAAAGTCCCAAAGAAACCCCAAAGAGAAAAAAGGGCGGAGAGTATATGCTCCCCACAAGGAGCCAGCTCTAGAAAATTATTATAGTTTAATTTTAAAACTTTAGATAGAAACTACTGATAAGTTCTCCTTCAAAATTGGTAATTACTGACATGCTGACATGTTCTCTCTCAAAACTGAAGGGACCCACCTTCTCCAACCACACTTGACCTGTCTATAGTTACCACCTAA
Organism: Ictidomys tridecemlineatus; assembly: GCF_052094955.1. Lineage (NCBI taxonomy): Eukaryota > Metazoa > Chordata > Mammalia > Rodentia > Sciuridae > Ictidomys > Ictidomys tridecemlineatus. The sequence continues at coordinate 189,942,768 of NC_135479.1, read as the reverse complement.
TCAGTCCCTATCAAATTAAAGCATTGATTAGGTTAAGATACTTGACCCAATCATTTTCCCTCTAAACTTTCTTGCATTGTCTCCATGAGCTTTTATATATAAACCATAACAAATGGACTACTGGGTGGTAACTGTTGGCAAATGGGGTACAGATCAAGGAAGTGGGCCACTGGGAGCATACACCGGGGATTACATATCTTGTCTCTGGCTCCTCCTGCACTTTCTCTGTGGCTTCCTGGCTACGGTGATCTGAGTAATTTTCCTCTACCACACCCATCGACCATGATGTTCAGTCTTGGCTTTCAGTCTAGAGATGGAGCAAGAACTGAACCTCTGAGCCCAAAATAATCTTTTCCTCTTTTATGTTGTTTTGGTCAGGTATTTTGGTCACAGTTACACAATACAGACTTACACAATCACAGAAGTCTAGTTTATGGAAGATGCAACCTTTGACACGTATCTTAAAGATTATGGGGCAATACCAATGGATTGCATAAAGTATGGGCAAATGTGACAGTGAATGCTGGTAAGATCAGTGTTGTCTTAGTCAAGGTTCTATAGAGAAATAGAACCAAAAGGAGAAAGGATGTGTGTGTGTGTGTGTGTGTGTTTGTGTGTATGTGTGTGTGCATGCATGCGTGTGCAAATGAAGACTTATTTGGAGGTTTTGACCTGCATGATTTTTATAGGGGTTGAGAAATCAGTGGTGTAATTCAGGCTAAGTCTGAAGACCTGAGAGTCAGAATAAATGATGTAAATTCCAGTGGAAGACAAGGAGCAGATGAGATGCGAAGTTCGGCTCAAGCAGTGACACAGGAACAGGGGTCTGAATTTCTCCTTCTTTTGTTCCATTCAGATCTACAATCTATTGGATGATACCTGCCACAGTTATAACATGAACGTCTCCCAAAGGCCCACACGTGAAAAGACTGATTCCTGGAGTGGTTATGAGTAGGTGGTGAAACTTTTGAGAGGTGAGACCTAGTGGAAAGTCCAAAGGTCACTGGAGTCGTGTCCTTGAAGGGACCTGTGGGACCACAGCCCCATCCTCACTCTGTTTTGTTTCCTGGCTAAAAGAGAAGCAGTTTTTCCTCCAGGTGCTTTTACCAAGATATGGTGCCTTGCTCCAAGCTCAAAGTAATGGGGCCGATATGTTACGGACTGGAACCTCAACAAATTCAAGTCCAAATTAAGGTTTCTTTTCTTCACAAGTTGATTATTTCAGGAATTTTGTTATAGTGAAAGAAAGCTGACTAATACAATGTCCAATGTTTTGAGGGGAAGACTGTCTATGATTACTGAGTTCACTGACTTGAGTGCCAATTTCATCTGGAAACATATTCACTCCGAAATAATGTTCATTCTGGACACTCAATGGCACAATCAAACTGATGAATAAAATTATCCATAATTTGTACAATGCATAGGAACCATTATCAGGCAAGAGTTAAGGTGACACAATATTGTCCCAAGTCTGGGAGAGATGCTTCAGATTCTAAGGCCTTAGTTCCCTAAGAAGTTCCCTTTATTTCTTAAGAAGGAAAAAAAGAGATGACATAGGCTGAGGGGGATCTGAGCAGATGGTGTGCATGATTCTCTACCTGGGTTAGATATTCTGATAAAATAATACTTCCTGGGTAAGGCAAACGAATTCATTGTGGAGCAAGTGGAAAGAATTGCACAACTGATGCTTCTGAAGATTCAGAATTTATCATGCATTTTGCTAAAATCTGTCTCACTATGGGTGGCTTCTCCAAACAAGAAAACTTGTCTAGTCTGAAAAGAAAAGAAAGCTAAAATGAGAGGTATAGCCAATATTAGGGGAGGAAAAATTCATAGTTCAAGGTTAACTTCCTAGAAGCTTCCAGAGACTCTTGAGTCTTGCTGAAGCATTGGAGGGGTTGCACAGGGAAATTGTACTCTAGAATATGTGCGGTGGATACATCTTCCTTATGTACATTTGGTCACCTGAGTTCACTAGTACCTAAAGAAAGCACTTTGTGTGCACACAGCTGTCTACCTCCAGGTGACCTATCTCTCTTTGTCTGGAAGCTTCTCCAGAGCCCTGGATAGGCTAGAGGGGGTAGTTAATATGCCAGGGCAACTCCTGACTGATAGGAGATGGGACTCCAAAAATAAATGGGCAGCCTCCCCAGCCTCCAGGGGGCTTTTGTGAGTCGTATTTTCATCACTGTGATTGGAATAACTGGAATAACAACTTAGAGGAGGAAAAGTTCATTTGGCTCATGGTTTCAGAGGACTCAGTTCATGGTTGATTGACCCCATTGCTCTGGGCTTGAGGTAGGCAGAACATCATGGTGGAAAAGCAGAGTGGAAAAAAGCTACTCAGATAATGGTGGCTAGGAAACAGGTGGGGGGCAGAAAAAGAAGAATAAAAAAAAAGAAAGAGGAGGAAGAGGAAGAGGAGAAGGAGGAGGAGGAGGAGCTGCTGCTGCTGATAGGGGAACAAGGTATTATCCCCAAGGATATGCCTTCAGTGACCCCCCTTCTCCAGCCATGCCCCACCAGCCTACCTACAAGTACCACCCACTACAATAGTTCTTTTAAAGTATAAATCCATCAAATGATCAAATGAATTAATCCACTGATTAGGTTACTCCTCTCATAATCTAATAATTTCAATTACTGCATTACCTAGGAATTTTGGGGGGACACCTCATATCCGAACCATAATAAGCCTGGTTTACACTGGATCTCATTAGATCCCTATGGGATGAACTCCCAGTTGCCCACAGCCTTGAACTGTTCGTTAATGGATTCTTTGTCAGTTTTCTCCCTTTCTTGTATCACTTTCTCCACTTCTTTACTTGTGCTTCTTGAGCTCACTTCCCAAATAATCTACCAAATGATCTATTCTCTCGTGCTAGAGCATTGCCATGCTGAGAAGGTCCTATCTTAGAAGGTACATGGAAGAAGCAATGTTCTTCACTAGGCCTGCTTGGCCATAAACTTCAGAAGTTTTAGAAACAGCTGCAGTGCAGAAGTCGGCTGGTGGTAACAAGGGCAATGGGAGCAATCAGTGTCCAGAGAAGAAGAACAAACAACTCAATGTCTGGAGGGAGTTTCCACTTCCTGCAGGTTTAGAGGAACATATAGGGTAAAAGCGGCCACTGAAATGATGATGTTCTGAACTGTTGCAACCTGGAGAAGGGGACTGTCACCGTGGGAATGTCCTATATTGTGCAACTAGGCAACAATCTCTATATTTGTCCAGGAAATGAAATGAGACACACAGATGAAGTTTTCCTTACACATTTGATAAAACATTTGAGGAATCTTATACTGGCATTTTTTACTACTGGAACATTCATAAATTTTATTCTTGCACTATCCCAACGTGATTTGAATTCATTATATCACCTCTTGTTGCCTACATCAGCTATAATGTTGGGACGTAATACAAATGCAAAATTGAAACTTTCAATTCCAGTTTTAAATTCCAATTCCAATTCCTTGACCTTAGATGAAAAATTGAGCTTTGAATTCGAAGGCGCAAAAATAAAAATAAAAATAAAACTCTGTGATTGTGAAACACAACAAAAAGCCTGCTAGCCAAGTGTTTTAGTCAGCCTTTTGGTTGCTGTAACCAAAAAATCTGACAAGATGAATTTTAGAGGAGGAAAAGTTGATTTGGGCATTCATGGTTTCAGATTTCAGAGTTCTTGGGCCATTCCTTGGGACTCGAGGTGAGGTAGAACATCGTGGCAGAAGAATGTGGTGGAGGGAAGTGTCTCACAAGATGACCAGAAAAGAGAGAGAGAGAGAGAGAGAGAGAGAGAGAGAGAGAGAGAGAGAGAGAGATGCCACTCACCAGACACAAAATATCTACCCCAAACACACACTCCCAGGACCCATCTCCTCCAGCCACTCCTTACCTACCTTCAGTCACAACTCAGTTAATCCCATTAGGGGATTAACTCACTAATGGGGTTAAGGCTCTCATAACCCAATCACTTCTCTTTTGAGTGTACTTGCATGGTCTTACACATGAGTTTTTGGGGCACATCTCACATCCAAACCATAACACTCCGATTATAAGGTGGCTTTTTAAAACAATTAAGGAAAACTGGAACAATTTGTGAGTATTGTGTCCTATTGAGCAGAATAGACACACTGTCTGAGGACTATGGCATCATACAAGTTAGGGACAGATTAAGGGAAAAATACAAATGTTAAAACTCTAGGATTTCCAGCTTTTTATAGATATTTCCATATAATCAAGAAATGTGCACCATCATGTTTTGTAATTCAGTACCTCACATCTGTAAGTAACAAGAGAAAAATTATTTTGGGATACTGGTGGGATGGAAACACAAGGAGAGAGAACAGCTCTGTTACTCTAACATCTGTGGGTATTTTTTTTTTCCTCTTAACCTATTGGGTTTAATCTTTAGGCTAATGATCAATCAAGGGCAGGATCTTTCTTTTGAAAGGGATCTGCATTCTATCAAGGCTAACAGCATGAACCTTTAGTAGCCAACTCCACCAAAACAAACACTACATTTTTTTGATTTCCTTCTATGACTATTAGCAAGCAGTTTATATTTTTTCTCCCAGGAAGCCATGAGATAGAATATAAAGAAACAAAAAAGTGAGTTTCCAGGTGACAAGTAGTGCCCCAATGCAGAGACATATGTTCTAGAACTAAGGAGCTGAGTATTTATCTAAGAAAGCACCAAGTGCCATCCGAATGCTTAGGGATATGCTGATCTATCTATCCTGTAACTATTTAAATAACTCATTAGGTAGACTAGGAATTCTTTAGCATGAAATACTTTTGGTTAAATTCATCTGTCCTGTCAAAAGCCCTGAAATTCGGACCAACATTGATTCATTAGTTGTAAACATGCCCCATACATGAGTTGTAAACATGCCCCTTGGACTACAATGGAGTTATGTCTCAAGAAACCCACTGTGAATTGGAAAATCTGAAGTTTAAAGTGCATTTAATACACCTAACCAACATCACAGTGTAGCAGCATGGTATGCTGGAGAGTATTGATGGTAAACTCTCATAAGTGGCTGAGTGAGATGCGTGGCTTGCTGCCTCAGAACAGCAATGAGAGAATAACATATTGTGAGCTCATGAAAAGATCAAAACTCAACATTCCAGGTACAGTTTCTACTGAAGATCTATCACTTCCACACCATTGTAAAATTGGAAAACCATAAGTGAAACCATTGTAAGTCAGGGACTGTCCGTATAGTTTTGTTTCTATCATAAAAATCTAGAAATAAAGGTAATGTAAACAAAGAACAGTTGAATAGGCATTGGCAAGCATGATGCACCTCTTCCAGATCCCCGTGGAGGCAGAAGGCCTGGGGCAGCTGCAAACAGCAGGAGTTTACAGTGGATGGGCCCAAGAGTCACTCAGCCTAAATCATCCTTCTGCTGGTTACCCAACAGGCCAAACTGGCAGCTGCCCCTGAATATTCTTTTGCTCCAGGTATCTGCAAACTATGAATCTAGAGTACTTTTATTATTGAAGTAGTATATTTGTAGTTTATAAACGTTTGAGGCTATACTTTTCTTTTTTTCTGGGATTCTTTATGGTTTTTTTTTATCCTTTTGGTTTTGGCACACAATACATATGATATGCATTATATGTATTATAATAAGCTTGGTTCAAACCCTAAATATACATCTTGTGAAAAACTAAAAGGCATCCCCAAGATTTCTAGGAACAACTAACATGGTCATTGCCATAGTTTTCTTGTTTTTAAACTACTTCTTCTAAAAAAGTACAACAAATAATATATGGCACTGTTCCAAACCTTGTTAACTTTCATTGAACTCAAAACTTTTGAGTTCACACACCACAGTATGCACGGAAGACCTCTGAAGGCATAGCTGACTTTACCTTTATTCTGTACAGATGACCTAGACTGATATTGCTGCAAAATACATAATTTGAAATCGAATATTAAACACTATCCTTTGTGTTTTCTACCTCAAGTAGGCCAGTCTTGAGCCATATCCCAAACAAACACTACATTTTTCTTGCTCCCCTTTATGTTTTAGTCTCTGTATTTGTTCTCTTTCCCAGGGTCCCATTCATTTCTATGAAAATCTAATGCATTTTGATTTTCCTAGTTTTCTGCTAATTATTGCCCTCTAGTGGTGGTAAACAAACATCTACCTAACAAAAACTCTGTTGTTAGCTTTTAAGGTTTTTAGTTTCTTTTCTTCTTCTTCTTCTCTCCTCCTCCTCCTCCCCTTCCTCCTCCTCTTCCTCTTCTTCTAACTCCATTAGCAATAGACTGAAGTAATTTTCAGCACAATTTTAAGACTACTTCATTTAGAAACTAATCTAAATTCTTGAGGAGGATGTTAAGTATTTTTTTTTTAACAGATTACGTAAAATCATGGGTTTTCTGAAAACAAATCATTGATCAATGAGCAATATCAAATAAGTGTATTTTCCAACATATTGATTAACTTGGACAAATTTCATAGTAGTTTACCCTGCTTTTGTGTGTAATAGAAGAAATAATTTAAATCAGAAAGTTTAAAGGAGCCATTCTGAGTTATTTTATTCATTTTGTTTTGTTTCATTTAATGGTATTGAAAACTGACGTTTATAACCTATTTGTAAAATTCTGTGAGACAAAATAATATTTTCCATTCACAGTGATCAGATATCCGATAAATACTTATACAAACACAAGTATGTGATTAAAAATGTCTCTAAAAAAAAAGCCGTTAAATTCCATTCCTGCTATACATCTCAGGAGGGTTTCCCTGCCTGAGGGCAATCTAGGAAGTGTTCATTTCTTGAAGCAGAGTATGGATTTAACTTTTTCTCCTCTGTTCTCCAAAATAATCAACAGTATCAGATATGTCCAGCTAAGGTATGCTATTGTAAAGATGACCTTAACCTAACAATGGCCTTAGCCTAAGTCACTCCATTGTAAAATAAACCTGCAGTTCCACAAGACACAGCCTACAGAATCCTCCAATATGAATCAGGCAGAGCCTGATAAAGACAAGTCACTTTCCACAACCCCTCATAAAACTCAGAGTGAAGTCATTGTCATTTGCCTTCGCCCTGATAAGAGTTAGAGGTGAGAGATCAGGGCGGAAACCACCAAACCAGATGTCCTAACCTGGAATGTAAGATGTCACTAAGAAAACCACCAACAGCAGATAGGGATTTAAAGAGTGAGCAGAAGCCCCAAAATTTAGTATAAATGATGGAGCAAATGAACAGACATTCAACCAGCTGACACTGATGCCCACATGCCGGATAGCCTAATGAGGACCTGGACAGACATCCCAACTCCTCTCATCATCTGCTTGATCCTGTGCATTATCCTCACTGCTCTCAAACTCTACGGCCACATCTTGACCTTGATGAGAAAGGTGACTTCTCCATAGGGCTCTCTCCTCAACTGGCCTTCAGCTCTACCCCTGGAGAGACCTCCATCAATTCCTGACCTGATCACTGCAGTCTGAGTGAGTGTGCACCTGCTGGACTTCAACCCTTAGATTTGAGACTCTAGACCTGGCACTTAAGCCTAGCATGCAGAAGGAATGTCTGTCATGAGCCTGTCATGATTAGGTGTGTTGCAGCGCTTAGAATTAACTTAGAATTATTGTTTTGAGTTGATTGTATCTATTGCAGTGCCCAGCATTAAGGATTGTCATTTTATTGATTAAGAACCTATAGAGTGAAATTGTATTGAGTGAAAAAAGTATTGAAAAAGGCAGAAGCACATGGACATTCTTTATTTCTCCCCTGGACTCCATATGTCGAACCTTTGCCCATCACGACGGTTATAGGGACTGGCATTCAGGGGAAGCCCAGGGATGGAATATGGACACTGGTGTGATTCGCAGAGATAATGGAAGAGTTCTAGTTTTGACACAGAAAGTAGGGAGAAAAGAGCAAAGGGTCAAGGAGAATTTTTGATCAGTCCTAAATACTTAATGCTTTGATTCTATGCCTTTACTAGATGTTAAATGTCTATGGCTTCTAGAATTAGGTCAGTAGAAGTTTGATTTTGCTTATATATAACTTATATATTGTTTTCTCTATAACCACTTTTATATAACAATAGACAATATATAATTAACTGATCATTGCTTTCTATGAATATAAAAATTCAGACAAAAAATCCTCCACATAATAATTAGCTGGAATAATAGCCAAACCCTGTTTTTAAGGTTATTTATATCCCCCCCCCCAAAGTACCTATGTTTGAAACCCAAGAAGAATACTATTGTCCAGAAGTAGCATTTAGTTTATTTTTTGTTATGGTTTGGAAGTGAGGTGTCCCCCAAAAGCTCATGTGTTAAACAATGCAAGAATATTCAGAGGTGAAATGATTGGATTTTGAGAACTTTAACCCCTTCAGTGGATTAATCCCCTGATAGGTATTAACTGAGTGGTAACTGAAGGCAAGTAGGGTGTGGCCAGAAGAGGTGGGTCACTAGAGGCATGCCTTTGGGGTATATATTTGGTGAGCTGAACTGAGTACCTCTCTACTTCCTGATCATCCTGTAGCTGCTTCCCTCCACCACACTCATCTGCCATGATGTTCTGCTTTACCTAAAGCCCAGAGGAGTGGAGCTGGGTGTCTAAGGGCTGAGACCTCTTAAACTATGAGCCCCCAAATAAACTTTTCCTCCTCTAAATTTGTTCTTTTTAGGTCTTTTAGTCATGGCAACAAAAAAGCTGACTAAAACACATTTATAGTGCTAATGATTGGAATAATTTCTGTAGGTTTCCTTTGATATCTGCTAAGAAATATTGATGATTTTGTGTAATGATTCTATATTCATAACTGCTATTTGTCTTCCCCCCAAAATGCAGAAGTACAGTATTAAAACACTTCAAAAATATGTTTTCCTTTTTTCTATTTCTCATTGCAAAAATAAATTTTGTAAGGTATTTTAAGCATTGTTATATTCAAGGTTGAAAAGTGCATGACAAGTCAAAACATTAAGCTTAACTTTATGGAGAAGAATGTAGAATAAAATGATCTATTGAGCACTTGAAGGAACTAGACCTGTTCCTACCTCCTAGCATGCAATCTGGAATACAAGGACAGTGGCCTCATATTTGTAAGAGGAATTTTAACTCACTATTACTGCTATGTCATTTTGTAGCACTTCATCCCTTACAATCTTAATAAGCTAGTACAATAATGGGTAAGCAATAGGTATATTTGTCTTCTCAAAATCACTTTTTTTTTCTATAGGACAAAAAATATTCAGGTTCACCCTTGGCTAGGTAACTTGAATTTGAGGATTATATCAATTATCTGACTCAATGCATAACCATAAGCACAAAGATTTGGAAAACTGAGAGTACTCATATCATATTCTCATGTTAATATTGAAAACTACTAAACTGTGCTGTAATGTGAAGTGTCAAGTGTTTATATTGAGAGAATGCCTTTCTAATTTCCATGAATCTTCTCATAATTGCAGATAGCACTCTTGAAACAAAAGTGATGTATTAACATTGTTTCATAGTTCAGAGGAAAAAATGATATTTACAAAGCATTTGCAGGTATATAGAATAATCTTGTGAAATAGCTATAAATTCCCGTTTCGCATATGAAATGGCATAATTTTCATTGGTCCACAATTCTGTATTAGATATGGATTGGACATAGATTTCAGACATTTGTTTTTTGAAGAAATGTTAGATGCTCTGTTACATATGGAATTAAAAACAACTAGCATATGGCAATTTCTGAAAATTTTCTAAGTAAAAATAAAATTCAACTTAAATTCATGTTATTACAATCCAATTATTTTTCATTGCACATTTAAGTATTCAGTATTAATAAACAAAACTGTTTCAGGTTAGCAGTAAGAGGAATCCATACTGTTTACTTGATTTGAAGGTACTAGATCTCCCTCAGAAGATACAGTGACAGAACAGATGAGCTTTCTTTCAGGATATAAGGTGGCCATAAAGAGAAAATATTGGCATAAATGTGATTTTTAAAAATAAGCTTTCTTTTTCTATTTTAAATTAATTGTCTCCTAGCATATATTTAAATATTTTTACTGGTTAAAAAAAATAACACAAATGACCGAAAATATCAGTAATCTAAATGTTTTGGGGGGTGTCATTTGAAAACAAAATCAATGTTTTGTATGGTATCTTTCCCCACCTGCTTGCTTTGATTTCCTTTTTTTTTTTTTTTTTTACATCTCATGAATAAAAAGTGTTTAGTTAATGACCTCCCATCCTTTTAAGAAAATGACTATAATAAATTTGCCTCATTTGGTCTCTAAGATAATCAATGGTAGAAACGGAAGAAAATAAAATTTACAACAGCCACGGTGGTAAACTTTTCTGAATCTGAGAAAATGCTCTATAAACTGCAGGCTGATGGAAATAAGAAGTCAATCAGTTCAGCTGTAGAAAGCAGTAAGCTGTCCCCTTTTGATTCTTTGCTTTTGTCTTCCTGTTTTAGGATTTCAAAATCTTTATCAAGTAGAAAACTTGACAGCCATTCTTCTATTTCTTAGATTCAACTTCATCATATCAGCATCTACATGTCAACTCAACATCTTCATCATATCAGCATCTACATGTCAACTCAACACCACTTGTGTTCATCAGCTTTCCATTACTATAACAAATAGCTGGGCTAGTCAACTTTCAAACACACATTGTTTATTTGGGCTATCAATTTTAGAGGCTCCAGGCCATGATCAGTTGGTTCTCTTGTTTTTAAGGCGGTGGTGAAACAGTACATCAAGACAGAAGATTGTGGCAACACAAAGGGCCTCCCTCTTGGCTAAGAAGCAAAAGAGAGAAAGGGAACAGAGCCTGGGAGTCTCATTTCCCCTTCAAGGACAATCTTCTGGTGACCTAATGACCTCTCACTAGGCCATACTGCTTGAAGTTTCTATTACCTCTGAGTAGTGCCAACTGAAGACCAAGATTCTAACACATGGGCCCTGGGGGACTTTTGAGTGATAAGAATTTGGGTGTAGCATCTAGATTCCCATTAAACAAGTGGGAGAGAGCCAGAGGCCACTGGGGGGAAAAATAGTAGCTTACTATTTTTTTTTTAATAAGATGTAATGACTATAAGTTGAGCGTTAGAAACAGAGGTGGGGCCAGACCACCAGTCATGGGTGCACAGTGGGATTTTTACAGGTTCATATGCACTTTTCACTCAGAATGTTAAAAACTCCAGTGGTATAGAGGGTAAATGTAGAAAGGGCACCACTTGTCACTGTAAGACCCAAATTGAGAAACTTCTTCTAGTTAATGAAGGAGTGTATGAAATCAGCACACACTCCTGACAGTATTCATGTTCAAGAAAAGAATAGGACCTGCATTCAGGGTGGTACATAATGGATATAACCATTTCTTATTCCATGTGATTTGCTGAGCACTGAAGTCTGGGGAGAATTCTCCTCATTGAGTAATGAGGGACTTTTAATGGAGAGAATATTAAAATGCATGATAAAGAAACAAAATCATCATGAAGTTTCAGAAAAGTGAAGACTCTCAAAATTTTATATTGTAATAAACATTTATGGCCATTTTTTACTACTCTTTTCAGAACACGGAATGTTTCAACATTAATTAAAAATGGGCAGAAGACCACAAGGAAGGAACAAATTCGGATGAAAATGTGTAAAATGTGATAAGTAGAGAGATGGACAAAGGGATTTTATGTATTCTATAAGTTAAAAAAAAAAACGTAACTTGGAAGAAGAGTGGAGAACATTTCAGGAAAAATCAATGAGAAGAAAGTCACACCTTAAAGATTCTATAAATGAGAAAACATGAACACCTTGAATATATTTCCAGATTTTTAAAATTGGAATTATAAAGCAAGAACTTCTAAAAATATAAAGTAGAGGTTTGCTTGCAGAGAATAAAAGAATGTTCATACTGGCTTCAGAAATCATCTTTGCAAAAATTTTTCCAGATATATTCATGGGCAATTTATTTTTCACTGGTAACAGTTAATTTATTTTTTTAAACTAAAAGCTTTCAGTTACATAACTAATACATAAATTCTAGTTCTTTTCAAAACTTTTAAAATTTTTTAAAATTGTAAAAATATCAAAGTACAGGAGAAAAATAACAGGTTTTTAAAAATATCCTCTAATCTCATCATAACTCATTTGAACAAAAATAGCCACGCTCAACTAATTTCCTACGAGCAACAAAAGAACTCATCCTTCTAAATCCATTAACTTCTCCAAATGCATGTCATTATATAATTCATTAGCAATCAGCAATTTACACAAAGGTATCTAGTATGGCATTATCTACAAAAGTAAAAAACTACTCAAATTTCTGACAGCAATGTTCTGAAGCAATATTATGAAATGTGTATGTCTTTAACCTGCATCATCTCAAAGTTTAAAACATGATCATTTCAGCTCTAAACAGCTCTATCTTGGTCTTGCCTATGACTATTAATGGAAAAACAGGTGTCAGTGCATAAAGAGTGAGTTTTTAGAAATTGAAATAAGAAGAGGTTGTAGTTTTTAATAATGTGGAAAGATCTATTATGGCCATGGAAATGAATGTATGAGAAAGGTCAAGAGCTTGGCTCCTTGGAGAAGTATTTAGGGACTAAGGGACCAGTGATTTGTACTAATCATTTAGTACATAGGTATACCTGGGTATACCATGGGTATACCATGGTAAATGGGTATACATTTAAATCACAGAAGTTTTTTAGAAGAGTGCTAAAAAAGAAACTCGCAGTGAGCCAGAGTTATATTCAAGACAAAAGAACTATGAAAAAAACACACTACAATGAAGGCATAGCTGGTGATATATTACAATGTCAGAAAGAAGTGGGTAGGATATGAGAATGTTAATGTTGAACCAAAAGGCAACTATCTCTCTTTAGGTAGAAGGGTGAGGAGGGTGCAAGAGAAAATTGCTACCCCTTGAAAGTACGACAAGGCAACCAGTGTCCCCAGGAGAAAATCTGGTAGGAAGGTAAGGGAACAGATTTAGAATATGAAGCATGTTGCTGTAGAACGACTGTGACTTCCAGAAACAGAGTGAGAAGGTCTAGAAATTAAGAAAGGAGTATAGATCAGAGTAGGGATGTTCTCATGCCTCATGATGCCCAGTCTGAGAGATGAGGGATAACCTCTTGTGCTTTAGGAATATTTGCAGCAAATTAAGGTAATACCATATAAAGTTGATATTAAGGGTCTGAAAGGAAATAGGGAACAACTTTGAGTACAAGGGCTGCAGGAGGCATAGATTCCAGAATAAGGGACAGCTTCTCAATACATGGATGGCTGGCCCTTCGGTTGAGACCTCCTATCAATCTATTCTACAGAGGAAGGGTTGAGTTCTAAAACTTCCACTTCTTCTTTAATAGTTTTAGGAACTCTTTGGGAAACAAGTGCAGCTTATATATTTGGAATTGGAAAGCCCAAGAGAGCCAGGCCGGATCCCTGAAACAGGGACTGTGAATAAATGGGGAGAGAAGACGTGGTCCTCCTGAATAGAACAAAAGAAAATAAAATGTGTTTCACCATTTAGTGAAATAAAACGTGCTTTGTAAATCTTGACCAGAGAAGATCAAACCAGGTTTGAAGATTTCTAGAACATGTGGCTTGTGATAGGCAGCGTATATGCGTGAGGGAAGAGGACCAAGAGAGAGCCACACACAGGGCCAACTTGGAGAGAAAACCAAAAGTCAATGAGAAGTAGAATATGCAAATTCTTAGAGCAGCTTTAATGTAAATCATTTCCTATGCCTTTTTTAGACCAGGTTTTAAACATATCTGTTTATGGATGTAGCATATGATCAAATGGGCTTTTTTTAATGTTTAAAATTAAATGAGAGGTTAAAACTTTAAAAATTACTTCTAAAGATTAAAGCTACATTATTTTATTCACTCTCTAACCATAAGGAGAAACATGTGCCCATGTAGATCTAAAACTCCCAGTGAACAGATATATTTCAAAAAGATTAAAGGCTTGTTGATCTGCAGAAATTCATTTAAATTGTTCAGGGAGCACATGGAAAATTATTTGAGTTGGTTAATGGAACCTGACAAATCAATTCCATCTTTTCCATCTCACTGGCCTATAAAAGCAAACAAAACCAAACTGATTTCATGAAAATTCTGAAAATTGTGATGGGCAGACATATAACATTGGTAAGGTTTAGAAGAGGATGAAGAAAAATTCTTTCCCCTCTCTCATCTACCTGAGTTCTGAAGATAAGAGAAATAGAACAGATGGAGGCCAAAATATAACAACTGCACTTGGGAAGACTTGGGAGGAAAACGAGGTTGAGATCAAATGGTTTCTAATTATTGGACTCCAAAGTTTAAAATACTTACTAACCCAGTAAAGATAGTGCTGGAAAGATCCTTGGTATTAGGAACAAAGAATACCTGACAGGTGGAACCAAATCACCTCCAGAAGATCAAGGGAAAGAGAAGTGTTTTTTTTTTTTTTTTTTTTCAAAATAAAACACGAAATCCCAACTGCTAGGATTTGGGTTGTTTTACTTTAAAAAGTTATTTAATTTTTCTATTATAGTGTAGTCAATTATCCAAAACTTAGCAGCTAGAAATAACATTTTGTTATATCTTGCGACACCTGTTCCCTTTGGTGCTGACTGGGGTCTTGTGGGTGACATTCAATTGGTAGGATAATTAAAGGGTTCAAAATAGATTCACTCACATGCCTGGCCTTAGCAGAAACTGTTGGAAAGTTGCGTTCATCATGACCTTTCCTCCCTCCATGCAGTCTCAAGGTTTCTGCACATGATTTATTCAGCAAGGTAATTGGAGTTCTCACATGGAGAATCAAGACTGTAAAGGTAAGGATTCCAAGACACAGAAAATGCAAATACTAGGCTCTTAAGGGCTAGGACCAGAGATGGGCACAATATTGCTCTGATTCTACTCTGTTTGCCAAAGCAGTCAGAAGCCCATTCAGGTGCAAGGGGAGAAGTCATAGAATAGTGTAGATATGGTCTGTTTCCCAAAGTTTCATGTATGGAAAGCTTAGTCCTCAGTGTGGTGACATCAAGGTGTAGAACTTATAAGAGGTAGGGCCTCATGGAAGGTAATTAGGTCATGAATTCTTGATCCTTATTAATGTATTAATGCTTTTTCGCAGGTGGGTCAGGTCTCATTGACTGAACTACTTCCTAAGGAATGAATTATTATAAGGGATTGTGGCACCATCCTTGAATCTCTTTCTCATATGGTAGCTCACTAGCTTTAACCTCTCCTACCATTCTGATATCACCTGATCACCTACCATTAGGCCCTTACCAGAGCTGAGAAGATAGCTGGCACCATTCTCCTGAAGCTCTGCAACTATGAGCTAATTAAAACTTACTTTATAATTTACCTGGATTCAGGTATTTTTTTGTATCAATAAAAATGGATTAAAATAATGCATATATGCCATAACTCCATGAGAGGAATATTAAAAAAAAAAACTTATGACCATCTTTACAAGGTCATAGTTTGCCCATTGACCACACACAAAACCCATTCACAACTTCTCATGTTCATTGATGTTCATGTTCATTGCCTTATTGTCAGGTATTATGTGTAAATACCACTAGGACTGGGATTTACACATTTTTTTTTTAATTGAGAAAGAGTCTGTGGGAAAACATAAAATTTACTTTTTAAAAGAGCTATTAGGTAAACAATGAGAGTGAGAAAAAGGAACAATTTAATTATTCACTATCCCTTTTATTTATTTTTAATAATATATGCAAATACGTCTTTCAAAACTATTTATCTTGTTTTATCCTTTTCATCCTGATTAAAATACACTCAAAACTAGTATGGCTGATAGAAATGTAAATTACTTTGTCACAAGAGGGCAGAATTTTCATATGTATTAAAAATAAATGCCAGTGCTTCAAATAATTCTGAAGCTAGGTTAGCTTACGTTAGAAATGAGGAAAAAGGAAACCAAAGCAAAATTAACCCTTCAAAGTAATTATTTTGACAGGCTACTTTTAAATTATTGATAAGTGGATTTTGAATTTAAAATATTTTACATCAATAAAGTAAAATAAGCAGGAAACCAAATTTTAATCACAATAAAATTTTATTATTTTAAATGTTTTATGAAGATGCAAAAGTCTGTGGAAATAGTATATTAGATTGTGAATCTAGAATAAGGAAAATTATGTAAAATTGTTTTAAAGCAAAGTGGTTCAATGAAATAGAATACAAGATATAGAAAAATAAATAAGAACTTCTTATATGATAAAGGAGTCATTTTAATTATTTGGAGAATAAACAAGGCTAGATCCTTAACTTATACCACAAAATAATATTAACTCTAGGTAGATAATACATTTAAATGTTAAGATGAGAATTTGTGAATATTTACATAATAATTAAAAAGTTTCCTGAGTCTCTCACACAAGTCATTCATCAAGATGGAGGCAATGGTGACTTGGGCACATACTGCAAATTCTCCAGTTTGTTTGCAGTTACCTTTGCAAAACTGAAGGCAAATGACAAAGAAGCTATATTTGCAAGAATTATAAATGCCAATCATTACTGTTCCTTCCATATAAGTTCTTCTTAAAAATAATTAAGAAAACTATGAACATTCAACAGAAAAACGTAGACAAAGAATACAATTCACCCAGACTAGGAAATTACCATTAAGCAAGAAAAAAGATTCCACATTCTTTCCTCATAAATTTCATTCATAATAAAGTATATGAAAATTTAAACATCAAAAATGTTTTTTTTTAATTAGACTGGTGATTGAGAAATAGTAAAGAACCTAAATTTCTAGTGAGAGTTCTGTTGGAAAATGAGCTGTTTCACACACAGCTGGTAGAAATCTAGTGCAAATATTCTCACTGTTCTGATTTTGTAATAATCAGGATAGGCTAAACATATGCTGTATTAAGACCATGCATTTGTCCTCGGACCTAGTTTATTCTTTAGGTCTGGTTTTATAAATGCTGGTGATAAACCCTATCTGATTTATTATGTGATCTTTTTGTGTGGCCATATAATGGTTATGATTGTAGGTTATCTTTGATCCAACTAAAGAAAAATGACAGAACAGCTAGTGTAATAACTTGCAAATAATCAGGCTAAGTTGCAGACTTATCTAAAGAACATGTAATCAAAATTTGGGAAATTTTGCTACTACCAGTTGCCAGTAAATGTATTGTAAAATCACTGTTTTTATTTTGTAGGTGATTCTGATATCATTAGAAGCATGCCAAAACAGACTGGTGAAAAGTAAAACATGGAAAATTTTTCTTTGATGAAGCTTGGCAGAACTTGTTAAAAGAAAAGAAAAGAAAAGAAAAAGAAAGAAAAGGAAAGAAATCTTTCCACTCTTTTTCTGAAGAGAAAACCAGGACAAAGAATATTAAGCAACATACCATAAGTGACAGATAAGAAGTTATAGAAATCAGATTTTACTACAGAGATTGCTACCAGATGATTTATTATCTTTACTTTTTAAAAATGCGATTTAGGAATATATTATTTAGAATCTAAATCAAAGGCTTAAGCCATAATTGAGAATTAATGTAAAACTGCTGATTTTAGGAAAAATTTTGAACCAGGGTCTCGAATGCCTTATTGCTTTCTATGGTTTCTGCTTTCTCTCCATAATATATTTAGCTACCCACCATATCTAAATAGATATATCTAAACAGACATCTACATAATTTACATGTAAATTCATTCTGTAAAGAGCTTCAAGTATTTCACTTATCCACAACATAAAAAATACAGCTACTGAGAATGACTAAATCTGCATTTACTGTTTTTTTTTTTTTTTTTTTTTTTAGAAGAATCAACCATTATTAGTCCTACTTGGACTGGTGCTAATCCTGTTACTGTTGGTCAAAAACAAGAGATGGCAGGGAAGATTGATTGGCTGGGATTGGGTCATGTACATTGAGCTCCTTCCAAACATATGTAATCTAAGGAAGCTGTGCCATTATTAATTGTTACTATACTGTAGAATATGTGGAGGAGGATTGGTATTTATTTATTTATTTTTGTAGTGCAAGGGTTGCCACTTTTTAATTTTTATTTTGAGATGGGGTCTCCCTAAACTGCCAACGTTTTCCTTCAACTAGAGATGCTCCTGTGTCAGCCTCTTGAATGTCTAGGATTACAAGACATTACACCTGGCAGGAATTGGTTTTTAATCGAGATTATTCAATGTGAGGCAATCCATGGAAAGCATGCAGACATAATCAGGTTTCTGAATTTCAGAATTAGGGACCAGGTGCTGAACTATGCTGAATTCAATGATTCTACCATGTAAGGGCTTTTGAAAGCCAAGCTCTCTAGCCCACAACTCTGCCTTATATTGTATTTTTCTTTCAAGCTTCAATAAAGTCATGCCTCAATTTCAGATTTGTTTAAGCAAGAGACATAAAGTTTTAACTGGGCAAAAGAAATAAGTGAATTGTTTAAAAGTAGTTAAGAATACGGCATTTCATTTTTCACTCATCTTAGTAGGAGGTAGTTTTTTTAATTTAAAAATTTATTTAAATTCTGTTTTTTTTTTGCTACTGATATCTGTCTTCTTAAATAAACCCACTGCATTAGTTCTTTGTAAATATCTTGTCTATAATTTCTAAATAGTGCATACAATATGGAGAAAATACAACTGAATCTTGTGGAAATGTGGATCTGAAATAGAATGATCAAAGAATAAAGAAGTAGTTTTATTATATATAATTGTTTCACACAGAATATTGTAAGAAACCTCCATTTAACTTACCCAAATTTAATAGATTTGAAATTTGGACTAAATTAGGTACAGTACAGTCTTTACATCGAGACACATCTTTAGACACGCTATGTTCAGATATGTACCAAGGAAGAATGATGATAAAATCAATTCCAAAACAAAAAAAGGTAATCATGATAATGGTTCAGTATATTTCCATTCAAAAGTACTGTCCCAGAATTGTAGACCCTGAAAGCAAATCTTTAGTACCAACCATAGATATTATACTGAGGCACTGGAACAAGTTCCATGAGACTTATATTCTGACTCTTTTCTGTAGAAATACGCATGAGTCTTTGGACAAATGAACTTGGGCTTCCTCTTCTCTGTGGTATCATTCTGGAGACTAATGTCTGGCACATAATAGCCTGACTAGGTAGTAGTTACGGTGATTATTAACCTTTTTCCGGGTCAGTCCTTTTGCTCCATTCTTTCATTCATCTACTCAGCTATTCATTAATATCTACTCCTGACATTGGATAATGAACATTTCTAGCGATAAACAAAGAAAATTTGATTAATGTTCTTTTCCTACTATTGCTTAGTTCTTTGAAACAGTTCAGTGAATTTATTGCCAGTGTTCCTCAGAAAAGTACACTATGATATCCGGCACAAATTCTTTCATCTGGTTCCCAACTACTTCTGTGGTACAGTGTATCAGAATGATTATCTAAATTCTACTTTGATGGGGAAGGAGAGGGGTAGAAGCTGTTGTTTAGGTAGCTGGGTGGTCTGTGGGAGGAAAGTGGTGAAGCGTATCAGTCCGTCAGAAATATAGAACCAAGATTCCTTCACCTGTAGCTGCTTCTCCATTTTCATGTACAACACACAATCTGATCTTCTGAGCTTTTATTTATTATATAAATATTATATATAATATAGTTAAAATATTTTTACACCTTTATGACTTACAAATAATAATGTGATACATGTATATGAGGTATAAGGATCAAATAAGAGTAATGAACATTTTCATCTCATTAAATATTAATTATTTCTGTGTGTTGCAAACTTTCTTATTATTCTAGTTATTTTAAAGTCTATCAAAAATTGTTGTAACCAATCATTACCCTCCTTGGCTATAGAAAACCAGATATAACTACTTTTCTTTGAACTTTAGTGACTCTTATCTAATGTCTTCCCTCTCCTTCTCACTCTATTCCACTCTATCATTCTATGAGAGACATTTTAGGTTTTTTTTTAAAGTGGGTTTAAACTCATGGTGTTTGTCTTTGTCTAGCCTATCTTATTTAGCACAATGACCTCCAGTTCCATCCATGTTTCTATAAATGACAGGATTCAGCCTTTCTATGACCGAAAACATTCCATTGCATTTATTTGCCCCATGTGTCTTCTCCATTCATCTACTGATAGATACCCTGATTGATTCTGGATCTTGACTATTGTAACTAGAACTACAAAGAACGTTGGAGTACAGGTATTTCTGATCTGATAATTTAGTTTTCTTTTTTAATTTGCTTACTATGGAGATACCAATATTTTTATTTTCTGAATATGGTATTTATCTTAATCACTTTTACTACTGTGCACTTATTTTGAGGATGGAAGTTGGAGCAAATTACTCATTGATTTGTACTAAAATATCTTGTGACAGGGTCTTGACCTTTGCCACCATCTAGAAATGGACTTTTAAACACAATCAATTTTTAAAAATTAAAATTGATATTTTAAGAATTTCTAGTTAATAGAACACACTATTTTTTTTTAGACCAAAGTATGGTATAGACATTTGAATAATTTTTTTTAAAAAGTACAGTACTTGTCTGGACTTAAAGGATTGGGTTAGTTGAAGCAAAATGCCTTATCATAATAAATGTTGCTTAAGAGTTACTAAATTTTTACCAATTAGTAATTTTTTTAAAAAAAATATAATGCCAGATTCTTTATATAAACAGGTAAGTTTATTTGTTATTAAAGGACCCAAAACACATCAAAATGGTATAAGGATTTTGTTAAACTGAAAACATCTGAACAAACAGAAGCCACAGGAAGAAACTTTATCTCAATATCTCAATTTCCCTTTCCTGACATCCAAAACCACCCAAACTTACAGCTTCCATAAATCCCCCACTGAGGGAGTTTCCTGTTCAACTTTTAGACTGATCTCTATTACTGAATGTGAATAATCAGCTGCTATAGTTCATCCATTGGAGGAGGAGTTCTTGGCCAGGAAGAAGGCTGCCAATCAGCACTGGTATGAAAAATTGTGTAAATGAGCCCAGCAGCCCTGGCAGACTTTCCCCCTGAAGCCCTTAACACTCTTTCCTTTGTTAAGTGGGTAGACAAGCACTTGCACCTGGCTGTTTGGGAAGCCACTCCTCACAGAGTACGGCACCTGTGTGAATGTTAAACTTTTATCCTGTATGACTGCTAATTTTTGTACCTTACAGAGTCATCAGGTCAAACATAATTCTGGGTGTGTTCTGTGGAGGTGTTTTTGAGATGAGCTTAACATTTTAGTTAATTGACTGAGTAGAGCAGATTGCTCTCCATCATGTCAGTAGGCCTCTTCCAATCAGTTGGAGGCCTGAATGGAAAGAACTAATCCTGCCTGAAATATTAATTTTTCTGCCTGGCTGCCTTTACACGGAAAAAACAGTATCTTCAGGCCTTCGGACTAGAGCTACATTATTGGCTTTCCTGGTTCTCAGGTCTTCAGACTGAGCTCTCTTTTGACTGCCCTGAATTTCTAGCTGGTCTATTGACAATCTTGAGACTCGTCAGTATTCGTAATTGTGCGAGCTAACTCCTTGTAATAAGTCTGTTTACTCATAAAAGTGTACACTGATTCTCTGGAGAACTCTGATAGATCCTGCTAATCTATTTATTGTCAATCAAATTGTGGACCCCGACCACCCAGAAGTAATTTAGCAGGGAAATATTTTCCCTCCAAATGTTTTGAGAACAAGGAAAGTTCTCAAGGACTTCCTGCTTACTCTGGAGGCTGCAGATGAAATCTAGGGAACTCTGATCAAACTGACAAAGGTAAGCCTTCCCACAGGTCATTCTGCTGGGTCTCTGCTCAGAATCTGGTGGAGCAAGGTAAAAACAATCCTTGTTTGCCCTTTACAAAAGAGGAATTTCCAAAATTTAGATTTACAAATTTTTTATTGTTGTTGTTTAGAACAAATTCTTTGACTGTTGTGACTTGGTTTGATTAGTACTTCAGAGGCTTCCAAGAGATAGCCACTGTATCCATTTGAATCTCTCTTGTGCTATTGTTTTGTCTTATACTAAGTGTACTTTGTTATAAAAAATGAGAATCAAAGGGTAAAACACAGTCAAAGGTACTATATGTATGTTGTTTTAGTTGGCCTCACAGACACATTATCTAGAGGGAAAAAACAGACCTATCCCATCGGTAGCCCCCAAACCTCTTTCTTGGGATGAAATTGAAGAACTGGTTTAATTATAGATTTCCTTTTACAACAGGGTGTTCTTATCCTCACCTTTTCACCCCACAATACTTCAGTCTTTTCATTGAAGAAATAAAGGACACTGGATTGAGGAGGAAGCCAAATCTATTAATTTGGGCAAAAAGTATGAACCATAAACTCTTTCATGATCCCTCACTACTCCATGGTCTTTGCCATGGCCCTTACTTCAATCCAGCTCTCATTCCTCTTCAGTGATGGAGATCCCCAGTCTATTCCACATGATTGTCTTACATGTATAGAAGTGTGCTCAAAGCTGAAAAATTATTCTCTCAGACACTTCCTTAGACTTAATTGTCTTCTTCAATATCCCTTGCAAATAAAATTTTTAGGGAAACACAATTTGCTGGCTGACTTATGGATCAACTTGATTGGGCCAAGAAACACCAAGATTGCTGCTAAAACATTATTTCTTAGTGTCTGTGAGAGTGTTTCTAAAAGAAATCAGCATTTGAATTAGTAGACTGACAGAAGAAGATCGTCTTTGCTGATAGGGGTGAACATCATCCAATTTGTTGAGGGCCCAAATAGAATAAAAGGGTGGAAGAATGAATTTGCACCCTGTTTAAACTAAGATGTTCATGTTCCCTGCTCGCAGACACTGGAACTCTGGGTTTTCAGGCCCATGGACTTAAATTGTGATTGATATAACTGCATCCCCCGCCCCCAACATACATTCATACACCATTTTCAAGCCTTTGGACTGGAACTTGGACTTATATCCTTGTCTCTCCTGGTTCTTGGGCCTTTAGACAGACTGAATTATACTGTTGGTTTCCTGGTTCTCCAGCTTGCAGATGGCAGAAGATGGTGTCTCTGGCCTCCATAAACTTGTAAGTTAATTCCTATAATAAACACCTCTCTCTCTCTCTCTCTCTCTCTCTCTCTCTCTCTCTCTCTCACACACACACACACACACACACATACACACACACACACACACACTTATACAGACATGGACTAAGTAACGTATCCATCAGCACTGAACCATATATATAAGGCAATAGTCCCATAGAATTACAATGGAACTGAAAAATTCCTATTGCCCGCTGACATTGCAGCCATTGTAATATCATTGAGCAGACACACATGATATATTATTTGTGTAAACAGACATTCTGTCTTCCAATTGTATAAAGGAATAGCACATGACAATTATATACAATATAAAATATGTGTTGATGATAACAACTAGGTCACTGGCTTATGTATTCATTATTCTATATTATTTATTGTTATTTTAGAGTGTACTTCCTCTATTTGAAGAAAATAGTTAACTGTAAAACATCCTCAGGCAGGTCCTTTAGAAGGTATTCTAGAATTAATTGCTATTATAAGAGGTGATAGCTCCATGCATGTGATCATCTCTGAAAATCTCCCAGTGGTAGAAGAGATAGAGGTCGAAAGCAGTAATAGTGATGATCCTAACCCTGTGTCGGCCCAGGCT
This sequence comes from Ictidomys tridecemlineatus, assembly GCF_052094955.1. Classification (NCBI taxonomy): domain Eukaryota; kingdom Metazoa; phylum Chordata; class Mammalia; order Rodentia; family Sciuridae; genus Ictidomys; species Ictidomys tridecemlineatus. The sequence continues at coordinate 189,919,114 of NC_135479.1, read as the reverse complement.
AATTCGTATCTTAGTTTCCAAAATAAAATATAGGGATAAAACCCCCCCAAATTAAAGCTTATTGAATATGACAAAAGAATATATTTGTAAAGTCGTGCATTGTGTTTTATTTCATTACAAAAGTCAAAATTTGTAAGTTTAAAAAGTAAAATTATTTTGATAAACTGTTTAATTTAGCATTGAAGAAAATTATTTAATACATTTACTGTAACTTCAATGTACATGGTTTACAAAATCTACAGTAGTGTGATGGTTTGGATGTGAGATGTCCGTCTAAAAGCTCTTGTGTGAGACAATTCAAGGTTCAGAGGAAAAATGATTGGGTTCTAATCAGTGAATAATTTCCCCTGATGGGATTAACTGAGCTGGGAAAACTGGGAGGTAACTGAAGGCATGTAGGTTGTGGCTGGAGGAGTAGGTCACTGGGGGCATATATTTTGTATCTGGCAAGTAGAGTCTCTCTGCCTCCTGATCATCATATGAATTGCCTACCTCCACCACACTCTTCTACCATGATTTTCTGCCTTATCTTGGGCCCAGAGGGATAGAACCAGCTGTCTATGGACTGAGACTTTTGAAACCATAAGCCCCTACACAAACTTTTCCTCTTCTAAAATTGTTCCTGTCAGGCCTTTTAGTCACAGCAGCAAAAAAAAAAAAAAAAAGCTATCTAAAACAAGTAGTCAATGGTAATAGCCTAGGCCTTCACATTCATTCATGAACATAGTACTCACTGAGTCACCCAATGCAAATTCCAATCCTATATGCTATATTCATTGTGTCTTAATAAATGTAGCCATTTTTACCATTTGTACCCTGTTTTTACTGTATCTTCTCTGTATAGACACAAAAATAACATTATGTTACAATTGCCTATAGCATTAGGTATTCAGCCTAGCATGCTGTACAAGTGTATAGCCTAGGAGCAACGGTCTATACCATATAGCCTAGCTATATAATAAGTTATTCCATGTATTTATTTGTACACACACTCTGATATTTGCACAATAATAAAAATGCCTAATTACACTTTCCTCAGAATGCACCTCCATCATTAAATGACATATGACTATATATCTATAGATAACATATATTCATACATTTAGCCACACATGTATCCTATTGGTTCTGTTTCTTCCATGGACCCTAATGTATATAATAACTGGTTACACAATAGTTTTTTCACAAGAAACACCTGAGGCATACTCTTTGCCTTCTCTAAGATCAGCTCATTGTCAAACTCCTAGTTTTACTAGCTCTTATACTTTGTCAAAGGAGAAAATTACCATATTTACTGATTCCAGACATACTTTTGAAATTTTGCATGTTATTGGGACAATTAAAAGTCTTAGATCCTTGGCCTTTGCCAGCACTCCTATTGCCAATGGACATAAATATGCTGACCTATGATACGCTGTTCATCTTCCAACTGAACTTGCTATTGTTCAGCACATACCAATAAAAACTAATAATCTCTAAGAAACAATAGGGCTTAAAAAGCTGCTGAAAGTATCCTGCATTTATTCTTGATATTACTATTGGGCAAGTGTTGAACAACCTGAAAAAGACAAATGGCTATCAAAGGCTTCCAAACAATGATTAGATGTATTTATTATACATTGTAACAAATGCTCATGCTGTAGCCCCCATCCATTGACTTTTATCTCCCATCTAATAGGACATATGTAAAAAAGAGAGGAGGTCAGGAAACTTAATGACAATTGGTTCTGTCCTAAAATCCCAAACATTCTGACCAAGCCACTTCCCAATGCATTGTTTGTTAATCTCAACAAGTTTCTGGAAGTAATCATCATATCTCATGGAATTATTTAAGACACATTCTGCTCTTGGCAGTAGTCCAAGTAGATTCTATAAATTTGTCTCCAGCCTTTGCATATTCTCACTCTTTGGTTATTGTCTGTCTGTTTGGTGGACTAACTAAAACTATCAAACCAGATATGCTGATTCTAAAATAGTGGTGAAAAAAAATAAAAACTGAGGTTTTCCCTTATTTTGGCATTTCTTTATAGATCAAATCAGATCAAGCCACTTTACTGTAGAAATAATTGTAATGGAAAATACTAGGGTAGTCACTGAAATTTGATATCTCCTATCATTCTCAAACCTCAGAAGCAGAGAAGCATTACCTCTCTCCTCTTTCTCCTTTTATAAGAATCCAGTCCAATGCTGGGTGTGGTGGCACATCCCAGCAGCTCTTGAAGGTGAGGCAGGAAGAACCCAAGCTCAAAGTCAGCCTCAGCAACTTAGTGAGGCTGAAACAACTTAGCAAGATCCTGTCTCAAAATAAAGAACTAGGGATGTGGTTCAGTGGTTAAGTGTATGCCCCTGGGTTCAATCCCTGGTACACTCACACACATGCAAATACAGACTACCCATTGCTTTTGATTGCCCTATTGCCAGGCATCTCTAAGCCTCTCATTCCAGGATGAAGCAAGCATTATTGGATTTTCAATGAAGAGTTGTTATGATGATATCTATCTATCTATCTATCTATCTATCTATCTATCTATCTATCTATCTATACTTGGAATGTATCATCAACGGGTGTAAAAAGTGTGGCTTATAACACTGACAAATCCTGCCATCTTTTTCAATGAGGAGATAGAGTACATATCAAAGTTTCTATTTATTTATTTTAAATAAATGTTATAGTGTACATTTAAGGATACAACAAAGGGCTATGGGACACATAGAAATGGTACAATAATTACTATAGTGAAGCAAATTCTGTATTCATCATTTAATAGTTACCTGTGTGTGTGTGTGTGTGTGTGTGTGTATACAGCAAACTCTACTCATTTAGCAGAAATCCCTAATGCAATTCAATTTTTCCAACTATAGTTTCTCATGTTGTACTCTAGTCTCTAGATTTGTGCATCCTAAATCTTTGTAATTTCTATCCCTTGACCTATATCCATCATTCCATTTCCTCTGAATCCTAACCCAGGTAACTGTTCTCTAACCTCTGTATGTTTGACTTCTATTTTGGATCCCACAATCAGAGAGATTATGAAATATTTTTCTTTTTTGTCTGGCTCGTTTCATTTAGCATGATGTTTTCCAGGTCCATTCATGTTGTGACAAATGACAGAGTCTCCTTTTTACGGTTCAGAAATATTCCATATTAAACATACACACACCACAGTTTCTGTATCATTTGTCCACTGATAAACACTTAGATTGTGTTCATATCTTGGATATTGTGAATAACGCTGAAATGTACATGGGAGTACAGATATAGCATCAAGGTGCTAATTGCATTTCCTGTGGGTGTATACCTAAAAGGACAATTGCTGGTACACATGGTAGTTCAATTTTAATTTCTTTAGGAATCTCCTACTTTTTTCCACAATGGCTGCGTTAATCTACATTATCACCCACAGTGTGAAAGGTTTTTTTTTTTTTTTTCTCCACATAGCTAATATTTGTTCTTTCCTGACGTTTTGGTACTAGCTATCCTACTAGCTGTGAGGTTATATCTCACAGTACTTTTGACTTGCATTTTTCTCATGAATATTGTTAAGCACCTTTTCATTAACATCTGACTATGTTAGTGTCTTTTTGATAAATCTATATATTTAAATCCTTTCCCATAAATTGAGTTTTTTTTTGTTATTGAATTGCATGATTTCCTTCTAAAATTTAGACATTAGCCCCTTGTTAGATATACGGTTGTAAAGAAATTTTTCCCAAATTGTTAGATTACCGTTTTATTTTATTGACCCTTTCCTTTGCTATGCAGAAGCTTTTAGCAGTACCAAGCATTGAATGCAGGGGTGCTCTCCCACTGAGCTGTATCTCCAGTACTTTAATTTTTTTTTTTAATCTAGGCACTGAGAGTTGAACCCAGAGGCACTTTATTCCAGTCCTTTATTTTTTATTTTGGGGCAGTGACCCACCAAATTGCCTAGGCTGGGCTTGAATTTGTGATCCTGCTACCCTGGCCTCCCAAGTCACTGAAATGACAGATGTGCTCCACCATCCCAGCATGGTCTACATTTTATTGAGGTAAAATTACTGCAAGGAAATTTCTTCCTTTGAATTGAAAACATAAATGGCATTGAACTGTTCCTAAGTAAAAAAATACCAAAGAAATACTATAATCATTCTCTATAATGTGACTGCAAAGTAGGTTTCTTTCCGTTCTCTAATAATATCACAGGGAAAGAGAATGACATTTAGATGGATATTTGCTGAATCACAGGAAAGTATTCCTGGGCTCTACCAAGGGTACATAGAATAGAGCTTACCCATTCTTATCTTTCCTGGTGACCAGAACTATAGATGAGTACATTTAAGATCTGGAGTATCCCGATCAGGTCATATTTCCTCTGTGGAGGCTAAGCTGAAGGTTTCCTCTATCTTCTATTTCTCAATTCGATTTTGCTATTGTAGCTGATGGAGGTGCAGGGAATATGGAAATATATAGATGCTAATACAGCTAATGACAAAGGTCATAAGTCACCAGACCTCATCCTTGTGGGTCATAGTTTCTACCCTGACCTTGTTCATGTTCAACCTTGATCTCTTTATTTGTTGTGGCAACGAAGTATATAAAAGATTATTACTCAAATGGTCAGGGCAGTGTAGACTCAGATACCTGGTGCCACTTTCTTCACCAGATATCCTGCCTTAAATGCCCAAGTGTGAGGCCCTTTGTACACAAACATCACAGAATAGTTGTACCAGGTAAGTCATCCTAGAAAACTCACTTTTGAACTGAAACATCAAGTTTCATTCAATAATGTGGATAGTTTTTCCAAACTGAGGACTTATGATTTGGAAAGAACAATTATAAGAATTTACAAAGCAATGATCTAGATATTTAATGTTTCTATGTGGTTTTTGGAAGCTTCCAGTTTAGCCTCTGTTGTACTCTGAAATCATCCCATCTCAGATACACTGACTACCCAACAAGGAGGAGGTTATGCAGTCTGCAGTGAATACTTCTGATTGTTTTTAAATCAGAAAGGACAAGTAGCATCTGATTTACACCATTTCAAAGATGGTAATATTCTATATCACATTAAGGAGACATAGCCATTTAATTGCATTGACCCATTCCCAGAACTAGAAGACTGCTTCAATGGGGGTGGGGAAATGTGTTTAGATTTGTTCCTTCTTGCTTATTCATTCTTCTAATCTATATTATTATTTTCCTTTTCAGATATCATACAATATAAATATGAACTTGACTTTTCTTTCCATAGCAATTGGTTCAGCTCTTTGTGAAACTTCTTGTGAAGTTTCAAGTAGGGAAAATGAAGTGACCACCAACTCACCAGAATGGCATAAAAATGACTTTAAATTGAAAACATATGAACAAACAACAGTCATTGAAAGAAACCTTTCCAAGCTTATCTTCAGGGAGTTAACCAGAGCCTTCTGAATGCACAGCTGCCCCAAATCTCCCTCTTTGAGGGAATTTCCTATTTGGAAGAAGACTGACTCTTAGCACTGGAAGGTGAGAGTTCACTTGCCATAAATCCTTCCCTGGTGAGCTCCCAGCCAGGAAGGAGACTGCCCATCAGCGTCTGGGTGAAAAATTGCCTAAGGCTCCCAATGGAACCTGCCATATGTTACCACTGAAACCCCAAACTCATTGTCTTTAGTTATGTTTGTATATAAACCTTTACCCTGGCTACCCTTGGAGCCACTTTTTTTAGAGTGTTCTCATATGCTCTAAACTTTTCTGTTAATCTGATCTCACTTTAATTGTAGGTAATTTTTCTGATTTTGCCACTTCCTCATGCATTAGAGACTGATTTATAAAAATTAGAAAATATGAGAATATGCATAATGTCTAATTTTGTTCTCATATTTAAGATTCTTGTAGCATAGTAGAATGGGTTCAGGCTTACTTAAAAGTGAACAGTTTTTAAGAGTAAGAAATTAAAAATTGGAAAATAAAATCCCCAAAGTTAAATAATTTTAATAATTCTTAACTCAAATATACAGCATTGGGGAAAACTGATAACTCAAAATTTTATAGGATAGTGACAGATATTTCCAGGGATATTTTATATTTTTTATATATGTATTTTTTTAATTGTTTAGATCTTTTATTTTATTTATTTATTTATGTGCAGTGAGGATCGGACCCAGGGCCTCACACATACCAGGGAAGTGCTCTACTGCTGAGCCACAACTCCAGCCCCTATTTTATATTTTTTAATAATGAAATACACCATGGTAAAGGTGACTTTTCTAGTCTTCTATGTATTTCAAGTTGGTTGACTTGTTCAAGTTAATACCGAGGTACTGTATTAGCTTTTCATTGCTGTGAAGAAAAGGTGCCTAACATGAATAACTTAGAGGAGGAAAGATTCATTTTGACTTATAGTTTCAGAGCTTTCAATCCATGGTCAGCTGGCTCCACTGCTCTCGGCCTGAGATGAGGCAGATCATCATGAGAAAGGTCATGGTGGAGAACAGCTGGTCAACTCATGGCAGCAGAAGGAGGGGAAAGAGAGAAAAAGAGGGGAAAGGGAAAGAGAGATGGAGTGGGGCAGAGAGAGACAAATATATAGGTAGGTAGATAGAGACAGATAAAGGGTAGGGTGAGGAGGGAGACAGAGAGACAGAGAGACAGAGAAACAGGGACATTTTCCCCAAGAGTGAACCCCTAAGGATGCATTCATTTTTACTAGGTCCCACTTCCTACACTGTCCACTACCTCCCAGTAGTCCATTCAGATCATTATCTCTCATTCAACCCACTGATGACGTCAGAGCCCTCATGATATATTCACATCCCAAGGATTCCCACTTTGGATACATGAGTCTTTGGGGGACCCAACATATCTAAATCACAATGTGCACTTTCCTGTCTGTGATGGAAGAATTTAAGAAAAATATTTTGCAGTTTTCACATTTTAATTAATGTAATAGTATTTCAAGATATATTTCTTACACAAAGCTATTCTGAATTGCTAAGAAACATTTTTTTATATACTTCCAATAATACCAATCACAACAAAATAATTTAGGTTTAAGGTAAGTTACAGGATTAAAGAAAAGATTGAGGTGAAGGTGAATTTAAGCTTTTTAAAGATATGCTATTTCCTAATTATGTAGAAGCCATTTTCCCCTTTGGCTTGATTTTAAATTGAAAAAAAAATGTGAATGTAAAAAGAAAAGAGTATGAGTTTCAAAAGCCAAAAAACAAGAAAACATAGTTAAAACTACATAAAGCACCAGTCAGTTTTTCATATTGATCAGATTAAAGTAGATTAATGTTTGTTCTAAATTCTACTATACTCAGTTAAATTCAGTTACTCCTTTTGTTAAAAACAGATCTTTATTCTTTTAAACAGTAAGGATCTATAAAGTTCTATTCAACATGCAAAAGACACATCCAAGCATGGCCCTTTCTACTAAATTTGGTGCTCTACTCACAAAGGAGTTGCATGATTCTTTCAATTAGCTTTAATAAATATAATTCTTATCATTCTAATTTATGGTGGGCTATAAAATTAACAAAAATGTTTAAAAAACCCCAATTTATTTAACGTGTATCCTATCTTCTAAAATAAATGAACACAAAATAGAAAAATTTTTTGGACGATTAAGTATTAGATATCAAACATTAATGAAATATCATTCTATTTACTTATTCATTATCAAGATTTAAATACATTAAACATATCCTCTCAAACCTGGCTGGCAAAAGAGGTAGATAATGTAATACTTACATAGCCAACTTAATGTTCATTATAAACAAGAAGTAAAAAGGCAGGAATCCCCATTGAACTCATATAACAAGTTAATGACCCAAAAGCCAATCCCATGATAATAATCTTTCCTTTGGTATCACTGTCATATGTCTTCATTTGACAAAATAAACCTGAAGTACAGTAAGGCTAAGAAACAACTTGAGTGAATGTAAAAAATAAAATGTTATTAACAAAGGAAACAAAGCCTGTTTATAACACATTCACTAGGAACCACATGCAACTCTTAAATATTTGCATTGTTTTCTTTTGGCAAATCTAATGTTCCTAATTACAGCCTAATTGTACTTGAATATTATAGGAACAATCTAAAGAAATCACAGTACCTTATCCACAAGTGTTCAGTAGCTGACTTTTAGTTAATAGTTTAATGAAATTTCATCATCAGTACTAAAATAAAATGATACAAAGTATATTTCTTATTGGCAATGGGTCAAATATATTATGATATACAAAAGTAGTACATTATATTATTTTTAAAAGCTTTTGTCATTTGAGGCAAAAATTGAATAGCAAATGAGATAAATCATGTTTTAATATATTTCAAAAAAAGACAAGACACTCAGGAAATTGGTCAGTTTTCTTTAAACAGAATTAAGATCAATGAAGATACGTATTATCTGAAGGTAATACTAATATCTTTTCTTTTTCTTACATTTTCGGAATTTTTGGCTGAATTCATTTCCTCTATTGTTTTCTGTGCTACTATCACTGTCACTGGTTTGCTTTTGCCTCTTTCGGGTATTCATCTGATGAAGGTCAGAGTCACTTGGTTGTTGGATAGTCCATTCATAGGAGCTAGGTCCAGCATCTAGATCTGGAACATGACTCAGTGAGGAAGACCCAGATGTGCTATTGGGAAGTTGGGCTGTCATCTCATAGTAAGGAAGCTGCAGCACTGGATTATGTGCATGCCGCTGCTGTGGGGGAAAAAAAAAAGACAACTTATATACCAAAACAAATCCAAAATGCTAAATTAAATGCATATTAAAAAGTCTAATGCATGTTAAAAGTAACATGAATTATGCAAATAGTCATGAGTAAATCAAATTGTATTTTGGTATAAGAAAGGCAGTGACTTCATTGTAGGAGTGTGGGAGCTTCCTTAAATCCTTAACATAAACATTTAAAGGTTTATTAGTTTACTACAATATAGATTATCAAAGAAATATAATGCAAACCACATATGTAGTTTTAACTCTTCTAGGAGCCACAATATAAGAATAAAATGAAACAGATAAAATTTTTTACAAATGTATTAATCTCAATATATGATAAAGAGATGATAACTAAAATTTCTAACTACTCAAAGCAGATTAGAAATAAACTGTGATACCTTGAACTTGTCTTTCAACTCACTTCCATCTCTATGGGGGGGGGGGAGAGAGAGAGAGAGAGAGAGAGGGGGGGGCGGAGGGAGAGGGAGAGAGGGAGGGAGAGGGGGGAAAGAAAAGAATAGAATAGAATAGAATAGAATATGTTGGGAAAAATACTTTCATAGTTTCAGGTAATGAGTGGTTGTTCATTAATATTAACTATTTGAGCATCAAATACTAAGAATGTTTTTCATGTTCTTCATAAATTTGTGTCATATATATGCTAAACTAAATGGGTATCAAACTTACCATTTTCTGAAAGAAAAAATATTCTTGAGGTAAAGCAGTATTATTAATGGGAAAAAACTGCATGGGAAAGGAAGATCTGCCCAAGATTTCTTCATTCCTTTTGAGAAATAAAAGGGAAAACAAAAAAATCTTAAAATTCTTAGGTACAAATATTCTTTCTTCTTAACAACTTAATGAGGGTTGTCCATAATCAGAAACAGAGACAGAAAGAGCTTCTCTGATAGCAGTTAGAATTAAATATCTTAAACAAACACATGCAAATAATCAGTTATTATATTGATAATGTAGTGTCAAAACAGTACATTAATTAATTATTTCATTACTAAATATTGAAATTTCAACATTCAGAGTCACATTTGGTTTTCTGATATGAAAATGTTAGACCAGCACTTGTATTTATATAAAGATATACAACATTTAGATAGTAACAGAACAATAGCAAGTCATTAATCATCACTGGGCGTACACTTCAATCTTCTACAGATATAAAAACAAAGGGGGAGAAATTATCATCAATTTATTTTTAAAGTATCTTTGCTATGTAAATATATAAACTGTACTCCTTCCTAAATGGACTACTAATGTTAACACAAACATGTTGACTGATATTTTCCAGGCATTAAGATAATCAAAACATCTCTAATTAAAAAACGGTGGTGTTCCCCACATTTCATTTATATATGTGATAGTTGTTCTCATGGAGATGTTATAAATCCTGGTTAGGTTCTGCAGCTACTCTTCAATAGTCTCCTAGCTCAATAGTGTACCCTAATTTTAATGCTAACCACTAATCCTTAGGCTAGGAAGCATACTGTAAGGGGGGCTGAAATCAGCACAGGCAGATGGGAAGAAATGACAGAATGTAGTCAGATGGATGGGGGAGACTCCATTTATAAATACTGAGAGTAGTATCCCAGAAGTCAGTAGAAATCAGAAGTCTATTCATTAATAAAGAAATTAGAAAAATATAAGTTGTTCCATAGGGGTAAACTGAATAAACATTGAGGCTGCTGAATGGCTGATCAGAAAGTTCTCATCATCTCAAAAAGAGTAGCTCTCATATAACAGTGGGGTTAAAAAATGAACAGGAAGAAAGGATGTGAAAGATAAAAATATTTATTAGTGAGAGGAAGAAGAAAAATATGGGAGCCCAGTTAGGAGACAAGGTGAAAGGTGAAGGGAAATTACAGAGTGGGGAAGACTCCGAAGCAGAGGGGAGATAAGCTGCCTTATGAAAACAAGTGTCAATTGTCTAAAACACGTGTCTTTCCCACATGAATCTTTGGACATATAGTTGTCTGCATGGAGGAATCACATGTAAATTAAAAAATGTTATGGATTGATACATTCTCTTCATATTCAGTTAATGAAATCTTAGAATGTGGCCATATTTGAAAACAGGATCATTGCATATGTCATTGGTTAAGACATGTTCATGCTGAAATAGGATGGATCCATAACCCTTTATGACTGGTATTCATATAAAAAAGGAATATTTGGAGATGAAAACAGAAGAACAACATGTGAAAATAAAGGCAGAAATGTGGGTAAAGCTTCTGTCATTCAAGGAATACCAAGCAACGCTATCAAAACAACAGAAGAATAGGGGAGAGGCATGGAATAGATTCTTCCCCACAGCTTAGAAGAAATCAGTGCTTCTAATACCTTGATCCTGGATGTCTAGCCTCCAAAATTGTAAGACAATTAATCTCTGTTGTTTAAGCACTCTATAGTACATTGTTACAGTGGCCCTAGCAAATTAAAAATCAGTTCATCAAAGAGTAAGGCATAAGAGGCAATAAGAAGTCAAAAAACCCACTTACAAGGAAGACTAGTGAAAGACTAGGAGATAACATTTGCACATCACAACCAGGACATGATAACTCATTCTCATACTTCCTTTATGAGATACCAAATACTAGAAAAAAGTACTACCAATGAAATGTAGTGTCATGGGATATACTCATAACTTTTTTGACATTATAGTCTAGACTCTGTGATGATTTACAAACCATCTATCTAGTTATACTGCAATCTTCTATTGCCTATCTAGTCTTTTAAACTCCAAATCCTACAAATATTTTGTTCTTTCCCCAAACCCAAAGAAAATGAAGTAGTTTTTCGCTCTTGGTATTAAAGAAGAGGGGAAGATATTACATCACATATATGGCTCAATCCATACGTCTATAATGATTTCCCTATCTTAGTAGTAACTTTCCTTTTGTTGAATACTTACAATATATTCAGTATTTTAAGTATCTTGTATTTATTATAAAATTTTATTCTCATAAAATTTTTTAGGTATTATTTTTAGAGGTAGGATACAGAAAGGTAAAATAACCTCCTCAGAGTCACAGCATTAATAAAGTGGCACTGGCAGAATTCAAATCCAGGCAACCTGATTTTATTACCTACTTTATTAAGTTCTCTTTATTCTCCCCAATATAGAAATTCTGGAGAGAATAAAAATATAATAAAAATAAGTACTAAACTTATTTGGGGTTTAATACTTCTGCCAAAAATAATTGTGGGTATTTGCCAGTCCCAAAAGGTCACTCTCCCATGCCTTAGAGGGCTGATACACTTAACAAGGGATAGGATGTTTGGTTATTATTAGTTTATTTGAAAATATTCAGTTCTGCCAAAGACAATAAGAAAACAAACAGGATGGACAAAATTCTTAAAAATGCTTAGTGTAGATTGTAAGTAAGCTATCGGTTTATTAATAGCAATGGAACTGTTAGGGATAAAATAAGCAAGAAACCTAGGAAGCCAAGATAGAATTCATAATATATATTAGAGGATAGTGAATGATTTAGATCTTATAAGACACAAGAGAGATGGATACCTACTCCTGATCATGCCTAACAGTTATATTTCTCTTCTTCCCTTCATTCTGCCTAAGATAATCTGAGATAAAATCTACAGAAAACAAGCTGATGAACCAGGATGCTTCCTCATCAAGTAAGTAATATTAGTTCCATGAACTTTCCATCAGAAGGGATAGCCTTGCTCAAACATACACTCTCATCATCATCACCACACTATCAGTAGGGAAGGTTGACAGCACAGAAACAGTGTATGAATATTAATATAACCAGAACTCAGTTACTTCATCCTTCTGCCCACTTACAATCTATTCTAAGTGTGCTAAACTATCCACCAACCTTGCTCTTACTTTTCACTGTGTTTTTCACACTGATTTAATAAACACTGTGACTTTGGAATCTTAAATTGGTTTGGCAGACTTTAGGTACCATAACCTCTGGATACCTTGCCAGACAGTCTACTGGAAGGTTATCACTGCATCAATATATCAGACTACACCAAATTCTAGAACACAGAGAAGTTCTAAACATTAGTGAAATAAATAATTGAATGGCTTAACATCAGAAGACTTAGTTTCAAGGCTAGTCCTTTAGCATCCTTGTGACCTTGAGAATTGGTTAACTTTTGTGTCTGCATTTATGGAAACATAAAATATGGATAACAATATTTCTATGATCCATAACAGCAAGACTTTGTATGCTTAAATGATTTAACAGCTAAGAAAAACATACAGAAAATCATAAAGAATACCTCAAATGTAAATCTATGTCACTTACTACTTTAAATATTAAAACTGACCTTTAAATGAAAATATTTTCTCTCACTTTCCATGGGTTCAGAAGAAATGAACTTCTTAATCTAATCCTATGCACAAATAGTAATATTCTGTAATAGTCCAGAATAGGATAGAAATCATCCTCTCACATACTTATTATTTTTCATTAATATACATTATAAGAACATATTTATTTGCTTTACCTTTATGAAAAAAATATATTTCTAATTACCTGTAGGTGTGTGAATTTATCTTAACACAGCCCTCAAAATTTTGGTTAGCTGGTTCTGAAGAGCGAGAACTTCCTTTGAAAGAAATACAATGATTATTTTAGGGTACAACTACTTGGAGTTTAAATATTAAAACATAATATAAACCAATCTTTAAAGATATGGTAGTGACTTAAAATTCCAGTTACGTAAAATATGTGCATATCTATCTCTCAAGTCATATTTAAATATTGTATATATTACTGTAAATGAATGAAGTATAATCAATATTTATCCAAAAGCATGTCATAAATAAGAATAAAAAGATATGGAACTATCTGAGATATATGATGTTGTTTTGTAATACTTACCTAGAAACTAATAATTACAAATGTCAGCACTCTTTGCCTCCAGGGTAGAAGGCATGAGTTCTCTAAACTGCTCAGACAAAAGCCAAGTCAACTTTTTATAGGATGTTTCAGAATATAATAAGCTCTGGCCTATTCTATCAGCGTGTGTGAGTCAGCTGGGTAGAATCAAAGAGCATGATGCATCCATGCATTAAACTAAAAAAGAAAATGTGAAATGCAAAGACAAGAACTTTTACTATGCAAGAAGATATTGCTTTTTTAATTCTTATTTTTCATTTTTAGTGGATCAAGAGAAATAAAAACCAAAGGAGTGATACATCAATAAGCCTGATGATTTATGGCAGTGATACGCAATACGTCTGTACCATTTATAAAATGTTTAAACACAATATTCTAAGAATCCCTCAGATTGGTCCCTGAAAAGATGTGAGGCCAAGTGTAATAGTTTTCTGAGCAGCTAATCACAGATGCCTGGTTCCTAGCATGAATTCAGGACAAGGATTTGAAGCCATTGAGTCAGGAATCTTTCCTCCCCTTCTAGCAAGGCTCTACAGGTACCTTTGTCCACTTTGCTCTTATAGGGGCTTAAAACAACTCCAGGCAACAGAATGAGTTCCCCAGAAGGCTAATTTAGCCACTTATCTTCCAAATAGTAGGTATTTGATACCATACATTAGCAGTGACAAGAAGATTGGCAAACAACCTTGCTATATAAAAACTACTTATGTACCTTCAGTTCATATAAATTTGATCAATTTTAGTCAATAGCAACCGTCATAGCTGTCTCCTGATTTTAAAATAGTACATTTTAAATTTTACTTAAGAAGAGATGCTACAAATTTGGTAATATAACTGGCAATATATAAATTAGATATGTGTTTGAAAAAATTAAGAGACTACAGAGACACTTTTATTGTCTTATACTACATGGAAAACAAAATGCTTACAACTTCTGACACTAGCAGCAACCACAAAACACACTTTGAAAATTCATCAGTGAGAGAACCTACCAAATCGATACTGCACATTAATTGGTCTTCCATATAAACGGATTCCATTCAGCAAAGCTATTGCATAAGACACTGACTCTGGGTGCTTAAAGCAGACAAATCCAAAGGATTTCGGCTTTCCTTCTCTGTCTTTGCATATAGTCACTTTGGTTAGTGGCCCAGCCTACAAGAAACTTAAAAATTATTTTCTCATAAATCCAAAGATTTATTTTTACACTCAGAAAAATTAAACTTTAAAGAAAAAAAGGTTAGCAATAGCTTTATGTAGCTCTGCTAATAATGCATTTTCCTTACAAACATCACACTTACTCATACTTCCTCTATATTTTCTTTAGCAAATTCTCCATGGGCAAAATGTAAGAACATAAGCTTACTTCCTGATCTATTAAATGAGGTTTACATTCCATTTAAGTGGAAAAAGGAAATCATAAAAAAATGAGAAGATAATATATATATTGCCTTATGAATCCACACAATTGATAATTGTGATCCAGTCCTTATGGACTAGAAATCATATATTTTTTGTACAGGTAATTGCAACCCCACATTCATCTCTCCCCACCCATTTTTTTTGGGGGAGGGCTCAACATGAAAAACCCTTGTCGAAGATAATAATTTTACATTCCTTTCTTCCTTTTTGGTGGTAAGATTCAAATTATATTGGTTTTTAGAAAAAGATAAGGTTTACAGGTTTTGTTTTAAAGGGCAAACTTAAAAAGGTAGCAAATTAAAAGGATAAACATAAAGTCTTAAAATTAAAAATATTTTTCAAATAACAGAAAGTTTTACAATTAGGAGAAGAAACTGTGGTCCTGAACAGAATATTCTCTACTAATCTATGTGTATCTATTATTAACAGAGACACTTTAGTTTTGAGATAAAGTGGGTCCTTCAAAACCAAATAAATTCTTTCACCTCTGGTACTTATACTTAATCCTAGACATTTAGCTCTGCTATTGTCTCCCTTGGAACCCTCCTTTATTCTGACAGGAGGAAGTCACCTTTTATTTCCGTTAATGTTAGTTAGCATTACTACTAATACAGGCAGCAAACACCTAGTAAATGCCAGCTATAGATTTGCTTTATTTAGGTTAGCTCATTTATTCATCATAATTGTATCATATTATTCTTCAATATTCTCATCATATTGTAGATACTATTACTCCCATTTGACATTTGAGGAAACTAAGAGACTCATGTACTGGCCAAAAGTCACACTGCTGACCTAAGAGCCCTGCTTTTCCCATACTACATATCCATGTCTTTGGTAGATTACCCTAAATAATGGTAATTAATGTTCATTAATTAACAAAGTGTAAGGAATGTTTCTAAAATTTTTATGTCCAGCACCATACTTCGTGTTTTCCCTGTGATTCTGGATCATTAAATGGTTAGATGAGTGGCTGAATGAAGATATACCTTTGGCAAGTGAGACGTCCTGTGCACCACAGGTAAGTGTTTACAGAACACAGGAGACTGAATCCCAGACTTAATCCAGACCTCAAAAAGTTTCCTAAAGTCCTCTTGGAATGCAGAAAAAGACCTTGACCAGGGAATCAGTTGGTCACAGTCATGGTATATTGGTTGTCCATCATCTCACATCTCATTTATCATTCTAGAATAAAAATACTCCGCATAAAAGGGCTTAGGAGGATGAGTAATATATATGAAAACATTTTTAAAAGCGACACCTCTCACTTTGCAGAATGCAAGGCATAAGGGTGCTTATTATCTGAAGGAAGACAGTGACAGGGCTGTTTTCTACTGGAGCACATCCAAGGCCCGGTAAGCCCTTAATGAGGGCTGGGAGTTAGGGAGGGCCCAGCCACTGCCCATCCTCAGAACTCTGCAGTGAGGATGGGGCTAAACCATCTCCTTCACCAGCCGCTCCGCTGGGGACAGGTGCATCCAGTCAAAAATAATTAAAAGCTCGGCACAAGAGGGGGCGGGAAGGGTGCCGGGCCGCCGGTGGTCCAGGTGTGACCCGCCCCTCCGCCGCCCCTTCCCCGAGGACGGTACCTGAAGGAATAGCTCGTAAAGAATCTCTTCCCGCACGCGGGGCTCTAAATTGCCCACAAACACGGTCCTGTCGGCCTCCTCCTGAGCTGGGAACATCCCTCCGGTGTCAGCCCCGGGATGGAGGAAGGGCCAGACCCGCCCCCTTGCTCCGCTTCACTGCGCTGCTGGGGCGAGGGAGGAGGGGCGGGAAAGGGAGCGCGCAAGTAGAGGAGCTAAGCTGCAGGCCACGCCCCCCGGGGCCCGCGGGGACCGCCCACCACGCTGCCGCCACGCCCAGAATCAGGCCTGGGAAGAGTGTTAGGTAAGGAAGATTGTTGTTCAGGGGCTTTGCCCTTTTGCTGGTAGAGGGTGCTCTCTATTTTCTCCTGCTTTTTCTAGTCTTTATTTAAAATGTCGGTTGAGTAAATCCAAAGTCAAAGACTACAGAGATGAATTTAAGGTTTTAGTAACTTCACTTCAGAAGCTGCTAGGCTAATAAGGGAAGAATAATTTGTCTCCAAAGAGTCAAAGGATGATGAGTCATTAAGATTTTTAAAAATTATTGTTGTTATAGAAAATGATATTGAAAGAATTAATGCATGTATGGATCTTGTTACAATACAATACTGAAATTAAAATTTTATTTACCCAGGAAGTGCTCCCAAGAGAAGTCTTTGAAAATGGCAACCCAAGTTTTTGGGGGGCTCCGAAAGCAGCTGAACTTGAGAAAACAGTCATATCAAGGAATCCTTGGAAAATGTCTACGTAGGATCCTGAAACCATCCTGTAAATATCGTAAAAGTAATGAGGACACCATTCCTTTTAGTTTGGGAATTCATTTTGAATTGAGGAGGCAAGTTTTTGCTTGTCTGATGGACCAGAAAAATCATCTTTTCCAAAAAAAAAAAAAAAAAAAGATACATTTTAGGAAATCTGCTTTTCTCCTTTTACTCTGACATTGCTTAGCTTTAAGACTTTGAAAAAATAACTTCTGTTTGGAATTCAGGTTATGTTCCTTAAGGAATGGATCAGACTAAATATAATGACTTCATTTAATAGGTATTTTCTGATCTCTATGAAATGAAAGTGAACATAAAACTCTGCATAATGGGAGAGACAGAGGTTCTATACATACAAATGCAATAAAGTGTCAGTAACTCTAGTAATTATCTTAGGTGATAATTCATGAGTCTATAAATTGTTTCCCTTTCTTCTCTCCTTCTCTCTCTCTCTCTCTCTCTCTCTCTCTCTCTCTCTCCCTTTGTCACCAGTATAAGCATAGTAGGGTAGAAGGAGGTTAAGGAAACTAGTACAGTATAAGCAAATAACAAAGAAATGCTGACCAAATGAATGGTTACCTGCAAGTCTCTGTTATGTGTATATCTCCTGATATACATGTATTTATGTATCTTATACAAACCAACATATTTCCTCCTTGACCTACCTTTGGATACTACTTTTCTTGGAGCTGTATCTTCAGCTTTCTTTGTAAAAATAACTTTTGTTATTTTTGACTGTGCATGCTATGAATCTTTGTATTTGCAAATAGTGTAATTAGATCATATTATATTTTTATATTGAAATTTACACCATTCTTTTGTCTACAGATGCACGTGAGTTTGGTGTTCTTAATACATCTTCTGTTTTGGTTGTACATAATTTATAGTGCTTATAATTCTGGAGTACTTATTCAATGTTATAAACCATAAAATTCAGCCCCTGTGGCTATTTGTTTAGAATTTAACCTCAATAGATCTTTTTTAAAATGTATATATACTGTGTCTCCTAACTCATGATAGTAAATCTAGCAATAACTAAAAAAATCACTTTACTCTCAACATTTACTGGACCATTAGTCACATAGAAGGCATTGCTTGTTTCAATACAAGGAATACTTTATTATAAAGAATTAGCTTTTCTTTATTCATACCAGGATGTCTTATACTTCTACCTGTATGAACCTATCAAAATGAAAAAATATATATGCAAATTAGTTTATATGCTTATAAAACTGGAGCTCTTTACTTTTTCTTCTTTACCCAGATGACTCATTCTTTTTTAACTCAGTCCAGGTAGGATTCCCTGAACTCTGCAATCTAGATTAGCTGAGGGCCCCACCTGTATAAGTATCACAGTTTCCTAAGTATACTTCTTTAAGCCCTCCTTTATTGTGAACTATCATGCAGTAAATATAATACCTAGAACAATATCTGACATGTCTATGGGCCAATAATAAATAGTTGCTGAAATAATACTGTTTGAATAAATGAATATTCTTACTTTGTATTTGTGTTCCCAGCAGGTTAGTCTATGCTGGGCAGTCCATAGGTGCTTAATAAAAGTTGCATAAATGAATGACCAAATGAATGTCCAAATGGAAAATTGGAAATTTACTGTTAAAGGACTCTTTTTTTTTTAAAATTGACTTCATTTTTAAAAATTCTAATTTTGTCTTTATTATGATTTTCCTGCCCATATTTTTCCCCAAGTAAATATAACAGTTTTTGTTCTTGTTTTTTCTACATGTATTTTAGATGTAGTTATTATAAAGAAACTTTTTTTTTAATTTAAAGAAATAAAAATTACCAGAAAATATATCGCATAGAGATAATAATTTTGGAGGGAAAACTTGGATTTTGAACAATATGTATATACATATAACACAATTTTAAAATCATACTGTCTATATCATTTTTGAGCTTATCCTTTTCTCCTTAAAAGCATAATGAAGGTTTTTTTCTACACCTATAAATACGGGTCTGTCTGATTTATAAATTTTAATCTGCAGTGTGGACATAGTTAGGCTAATCCTACATGGTTAGACATTTATATTTTTCCATTTTTTGGCTATTATACCAATGCTCTGATGAACATCCTTGTTGGGATACATTTGTGCACATGTGGATTATTATGACTTTGGAGGACCTTGGATTTTTATAGAAAAGTACCCTGGTGTTAAAAATACCTTGATGAGTGAAAGGGTAAGATTACTAAACATTTTGACACATTGCTAAGTTAAATAAAAGGTTGTAGTAAAGTGCATTCTGATAAATATTTACTTTGCCATCACTATAAATATTATTCAACTATTATAATTACCTCAGAAGCAAGCCTGGTGCATAGAACTCAGTTTTTTTTCTTCTTAATCATTATCATCACCATTATTGTCAATGTCATCATCACCTTGGTGTTCTTGTTCACACTGTATGCAAGTCAGCCAATGTCTTAAAATCATTTTTTATATCCAAGGAAGACTAAATAAGTACACAAGTAAATAAGGACCTATTAAACTATTGGCATTTTATATATTATTTTGTCATTTCTTTATAATTTGCTGTTTAATCCAATAGGCTTTAATAACCCCAACTTTCCCAATTGACAGTAAGTATATGATAATTAATACATGTATTTTGAAACTCTGCTTTGTATTGTACTATATGAAATGCCAAGTTCTTATGATCTCTTTAGAATATAAAGATAAAAATAATGTGTGAGGGTCATATTATAGTATTACCTCAAAAGCATGAAGAAAAGGGAAATTATAAATTAAATAGGAAATATTGATCTTTTAATTTATTCAGTATACATTTGTTAAAAAATGTTTTACATGAATAATGTGTACATTATCTTTCTCCACTCTCTGAAGTGATGTGGTTTATTTATATCTCTGTTATATCCCAGTGCAGTTACTACAGCTCAGTGCTGTGGAAGGACCTACATTATTTGGTGGTAAACAAATTATAGTAACGGCAACCTTTCAAAATAAAGCCTCACATAAACATTCAGAGATCAAACATGTCAAATGATGATGCTTTATCAGCAGTTAAATTTTCATGATTTTAAAATGAATTTTTGTTTGTGGACTTCTGAAGCATGATTCCAGACTCAGATGAGTTTCTGCTGATCTCTGATGTACATTAAACACTTCTGTTCTTACTGAATCTTTGGAAGTTACAGAGACATGAATTTTCTAAAAATAAATTCAATTTTTGAACTTATAACCCATGTACTTAGAACTCTCAATTTTATTTGCTGAAGTTCATAGCTGGGAGGAAAATAAGACTTAAGTCAACATGTAAAAAGAAAGCTTATAATAATTTAAAATTATAGTAAAAGCAAAAGTATTTTTTTTAAATTTTTAATTTCTAGCCTTAAGAGACAAGCTAGAATTTTAAATTTAAAATAGCCTCTGTGTTTTGGATGCAAAATGATATAAACCTGAAAAGCCCATAGTTTACCCTTGACAGCTTCATGGGTATGGATTTCATTATTGGTTTTCTGGTATATAAAGACAACTTAGTTTGTAATCAGACTGAACATAAACCACAACTCTTTCTGACTCTTTCCATTTCTGGCATTTTCTAGCAACACATTTTTTCCCCCCTCGGCTTTCCACAATAGATTCTTCTAGACCACTTCTGAAATCCTGAGGCTAAAAGAAATAAAATATATAATTAGCCTTTTCATTCCCTTAAATTCAACTTGTGTAGTTGAAGCTTTGTGATTTATTACAGAGACTTTGACTTGAATATCCTTCTCACGACCTCAAGTCAAAAAGGAAAAAGAAACTACCTCACCTTTTCAACAAAGAGGGAGGAGCAAAAGTCAGTTTTACAGTAAAGCCTGCCAGCCTGTGACAAGCCTATCAAAGAGAAACCTTAATGAATTACGGAATTTCTTTTTTTTTTTTTGTGAATCTGAGTGCTTCTTTTACTTTTTCAGATTCCAAATGAGAGTATACATTTTCCTGTGTTTGATGTGCTGGGTAAGATCTGGTAAGATACTTATTAATAATTTGTCTTTAAAACCGCATATAAAATAATTAGTACAGTTTGTATTCTGGGATAAAGAATGCTATGACATCATAGTATGAAAAAATATGCTATGATCATAGGTATATTAAACCAGATTACTATGATGATTTGTATGTATATGTATACTTGTATGTTTAATATTGGGAAATTGATATTCTGTATTTTATTTACTTTTCAGATAATTAATAATTAGAAAACCTTTTACAAGAAGACTACATAGGGAATAAATTTATAAAGAGAAAAAATAATAATAATAGAGAAATTAATTCAGTGATGAAAATCATAACTTAATAAATATTGTATTTTAATTTCATTAATTCAAATAGCCCTCCTTTTTAGAAAACTTTTTACACAGGTAAATTATCAATTGCAAAGCAAACTAATCATAAAATACAACTTTCTTCCTTGTTTAGCATAATACAAACCAAAGCCGGTATATGCTCATAAGGAAAAACTTTATTCAATCTTGGTTTACTGTTTTAGGTTAATAAACTTTACTAATTTTAGTAATTTACTACTTTATTAGTTTTTATGGCAATAAAGTAGTTCTTAACGTAGAACAGTTTGTTCTACTTTATGATAATGAAAACAGCAAATTCAAAATTCAAAATGAAGTGTTTTCTGAGGAGTTTTGTGAAAGTAGATTATTTTCTTTATGTTTTAAATGTCTTCCTAAAATATTCTTGCATGTATACTAAAAAACACCATAAAATCTGAAATAGAAATTAGCAAATATATAATTTTATATTTTCAACTGCATATTTAAGCTAATTATTACTTCTGGAAACATTTGAATTTTCAAAACAGAATCTAAAGAATAGTAGTGTACAGTTTATCATATTGATTTCATCATTTATATTTATATTTTGTTGCATAAGTCTCTTAATGAGTGTTTTGTTTATGTAGTGCTTAATTTGGGCACTTTAATTTAAAAGTTAGAGAAATTTGAACTCTGGGCTCCTAACCTTTATGTGTCATTTTAATGTCATAGTTTGTGATCATTTTTATATTGTAGTTTCACTATGAACTGCTGGGCAGACTTCCTGAGATTGTTTTGACTAAAGATTTAGTCAGTTGCCTGAGTTTTTAATTAGGAAAACTCAAAGAATATTACTCAGTATGTTTCTGTCTCTGTTGACAGTTTCATTCTTGTATGATAATGATTAAAATATAATAGAACCTTTATAGCAATATAGCAAACAATAGCAAAAAGAAATAAGCTATATAACAATAGCAAAAAGAAAATAAGGTAATCAAAAATTTTGATGTGTCTTGAAATCATTTTTATCCCATGCAAATTCTTAAGATTTCTCTCATCTTCCTTGAATCTATACTTGATAAGGGATTTGTGTTGAATTTTCAGTAGATTATTTCACATGATTGGTTTATTCAAATCATATCTGCTCTTCCTAAACCCCTAGATATTGACCTCTAGGATGGCATGCCTTGCTCTTGTTGACATGAGTAATCATTGATTACATCTGTCTTTTAAAAAGGAAAAACATTCTGATAAGTGAAACTAGTCAGGTATTTTTTAAAAAATTAATATAATGGAATTGAAGATGTAACTGTACAAACAATATATAATGTCTCTATATGTCTCTCTATGTATATTCTAATTATATACATATATATTTGTAGTATAGTTGCTGACTCATACTACCTGTAAAAATGGCAGTTTTTGTTGTTGCTATTATTTCTGCAGCAAAGGTTAGCAAATATTTCTGCAAAAGGCCAGAGGGTAAATATTTTAGTTTTTGTAGGTCATCTATTCATCTCCGCCAACATAGTATGAAAGCAGCTGTAGACAGTATGTAAAAAAAAAAAAAAAGGAGTGTGTCTATGTTCTAACAAAACTTATGGATGCATGCTAAATTTTGTATTAGTTATAATTTTCACCTGTCACAAAATGTTATCATTTTGATTTTTTCAGTCATTTAACAATATGAAAGCTATTCTTAGATTTCTGACCGTATTTGTCTCATAGGATATAGTTTTCCAAATCCTATGTTTTAATATTCTGACAAAGATGTAAAAGATAGATCAATTCAGCTTTCTCATTTCATAGATGAGGAAAGTGAAATACAGGAAATTGAGTCATTTTCCTAAAAATCATGAAACTTGCATTATATGGTAAAGTATGCTTAACAAACTTGGTAAAATGCAAATTCTTATTCTTGGGCTGGAGAGGAAGCCCCAGTTTCTGCATTGCTAATAAGCTGTTAGGTGATACATGGATACGGGAAGCACACTTCAAATAGCAAGGGAATAGCATAGCAAGTCATGCAACCTTAATAGCCAGTATGTAGGACAGTGACTTTTCCAAGACCCATGGGATTTTGAGCTAATCGTCTCAAATAAAATTGTTATATTTGTCTAAATTGTACCAATACTCTTCTGATGTGTCCAGTAATTTATTTCTGTTGACTTATGAAAATCAAGTGCATACAAATGACTAATTTACTGTACTAAAGTCACTTTAATACAAGGGTGATGTGAAAGAACATGAAATGTGTAATTTTAAATTCATGTCCTGGTGGCTAGATATCAGGGCTAAGTGACTCAGCCTCCATGAACTTCAGTTTGCTCATTTTTAATTGAAAAGAATAGTTACAATACTACCTCATAGAATTGTGAAGCTCAAATGAGGTAATGTAAATGTGTGATGTGATAGATTATAAAGCAATAATCCACTGTTTTCCCTTTAAATGCATTTTCTTTTAATTCTGTTGAATAATTTCCAAATGTAGATCTTCTCCATGCAGTTTCATGGACTACTTGAATTTCCTAGGCTATCCATTTAAAAATGCAAATCTACCTACCAATCAGAATCTCTGGAAATTGCCCCAGGAAACCACATTCTGAACAAACTTGCCCAGTATTTTTTCATACCATTTTTTAAACCTATGCTTGGGAAATCCTAGTTTGTTTTGCTTGTGTAGTCAGATTCCTTGTCAGTCATTGGCCACATAGTTTTATAAATAAGTGATTGAATATCTTGATTTTTGTATAACATATTGAATCAATATTTATTTTCTGAATTTGCATTGATGGCTCAGAACTAAAATTTAAAATACATTTTTTGCCTTTACTTTTGCTTTTGGCCACTCTCCTTGAGGGATCTTAGAGTTTCACCTTACAATTTTGTTTTAACTGCTGCTATAACCACATAAACACCTGTCTTGGTGGCATCAGTGGGTCAATTGTTTCAGGTTTGGGATTCTGCTGTCCCCAAAGGCTCTTTATTCTTGATACACACAAATAGGCAAATGAACTAGTGAACTTCTGATGGGGTCTTATTTGTGTTGCTCAAATGTGTACAAAATAGCGTATACCATGAATATGTTCCTATGGCTTTTTTATTTCACCTGAAAATGTTCTGTTGCTTCTTATTTTATGACCTTAGGTTATTTAATCTGTTTAATCATCGCTTTATTCATATGTGGAATGGATGTGAAGAGTAGGGAAATATAAAACAACACAGAAGTGAGTTGGCATGGAGTGAGTGCTAAATAATCATATGCCATATGATTGTTGTTGATAACAAATCCATTTTGTTTTCAGAAATAGGGAAAGAGAAGTAAGGAGATTTTCAGGTACACTTTTTGGGATGAGATTGTGGTTTAAGGGGATTATCATAGAATAATGGATGAAATTCAGGACATGTGTGAGGATTTGTAACTTTTTATGCAAGTGTTGGTCAACACTGAAAGTCACAAGATAAAATCATTTGTCTTAGTAGTTTACCAACCAGTAAAATGTGTTTGGAGTCAAATAATATTATAGCAGTAGAGAACATTTGTCTCAACTCCTTCCATTTAAGGATGAGGACATTATTATATTAAGTGAGTAAGTCAGAAAGATAAATGTCTCGTGGCATGATCTTATTCATATGTAGAATCTTTAAAAAGTTATCTTGTAGAGGTTGAGAGTTGGATAGTGGTTACCAGAGAATTGGGAGGGGAAGTGGGAAAGGAAGATCAGGGAAAAGTAGGTCAACACATCCAAAGTTACAATCGGATAAGAATAAGCACTGGTGTTCTATCACCTGTTAGGGTGACAATATCTAATAATATATTGTGTATTTCAAGATAGCTAGAAAAGAAGACCTAGACTTATCACCAGAAAGAGGTACTAATGATTGAGGTACTATATATGCCAATCTGATTCAGTTTTTTTTTTCAAGGTTTAGGCATTGAAACCAGGGGCACTCTTTGACTGACGTATATCAATAGATTTTTTATTTTTTATTTTGAGACAAGGTCTCCATAAGTTGTTCAGACTGACCTTGAATTTGTAATCCTTCTGCTTCAGCCTCTGTACAGGCATGTGCCAGTTATTCAGTGTATATATGTATTGAAATTTCATTCACACTGTACTCCATAAACATGCAATTATTATATGGTTGATTATGCAAAGTAAGGCAATAAAATACTTCAAAAAGTGAAGAAACCCGGGCTCAGGGTTGAGAGGCATAAGAATTTGTTCAGAGCTGTCAGGGAAGTACGAGAGGGACTAGAGGCCCTTGGGTTTTAGATGTTCCTGCCAAGGGCACTGTTCATTCTTTGGAATGTTGTGATCATTCTGTTCTCATTATTACAGCCATTGTAACTATAATGAGAATGTATTGTGAAGATACAGTTAAACAGTGTAGAACGATTTTCCCCAACTTCACCATGTATCTGACATTTTTTAACATTTTTCTGCTACTTTATGTAAAATTTGAAACCTAAAATGATTTTCAGCATTCTTTATCAGTGTACCTCTCTTTTGAGCCAATTCCAGAATCATTATCTTCCTAAGAACTAGCAATAAAATCCTATATTGTTTCTCAGTTCTCAATTTTTAATCACAATAATGTTACATAATCTAGTCCTTAGACCCTCAGTTTGTTATTCAAAAATTAATATTTCTTTTTCTGCTTTGATTTCTTTGGCTTTTTTTTCTAATAACATTACTTTGTGGTGTTTTCAATTTTAATTCAGTGGGGTCTATTTAAACCATTTTTCCTCTTGATAACAACAAAATGTGAATATTTTAGGTCCCAAAATCTAAGAAAATATAGAAATACAGGAAATAGAAAACACAAAAGTACAAATAAAGAGAAAAAAAATTGCTGTAATATTAGCATCACCATAAACTATACTTTATGGATCTGTATCCTGGTTCTATTACAATAAATATGTATGGTTGTGTAAGTGCACATGTACATGTATATATTTATATTGTGCATACACATACACTAAGTATTACAGATGAAATTAGGACTCTACCTATGTACTACATATAGAAATATATTTATGTGATTTATTTATGTTTTTGTAATCTTGCTTTTAATTTTATTTTATATAAAAAGTTTTATAATTTATCTCTAATTTTTATAAATGATTTTTAATTTGTCTCATAGCCTTCATCTTAAGGATACACTATAACTTATTTTATTAGTCTCTCATTGCTATAATTTAGTTGATTACTAAATACTGACCATTAAAATTATAATACACCTTGATGTATTAATACCAATTAGGTCAATTGGTATGATAGTAAAAATAATATGGTAATATTTTAGTTAAATTTTATTTATTTGATCATATTTTAATAATTTTGTGAGTCCTTTACTTTGGATAATATCTGTTTTTCCCTTGCTTGCAAGTATCATTTTCCTTTACTCATTTATGGGTCTTTTTAAAAATACATATATATATTTGTTTATACCTTATATTGAAAATATTTTTCTAATTTATTTTTTACATTTTAGCTAGTTTATAGTTTCTATTTTCAGACATGTTAAGTTTATGTGCTGTGGAATATGTTGGCTTGTATTTATATTTCCACCTTTGTTTTTATGCTTAAGATAATTTCTCAGTCTGTAATTGTATTAATTGTGTCCTTCTACTTCACACAACTTGTCTTTTACATGGAATGATTTAGTATAGCTAGACTCGAATAATCATCTTAGCATTGTTTATTTAAAAATCTACTGCCTTTGACTATTTTAATTGCCCTAGTTTTCATGGCTAATATGATATACTTATTGGTGTCCTCATTTTGTTTCATCTATCAGTTCTTGATTCAATTTCACAGGCCTCTTTATTTATAATATTGGAATAATTTTAACCATGCCTCTTATAATCTTCAAAAGGTCATTCTTTTTTAATACATTTTTCCCTTCCTGTGACATCTCATTAACATCTTAATTTTAGAATTATATTGCACATGTAAATTAACTCGAATAAAAATTATTTCATATTAAATCTTCCATTCTGGATTGTGGTATATCTTAGTGCTTATTTGAATCCATTCTATTTATGTATAAAGTTTCTTTGGTTTCATAGCTTTTTTTTTCATTTTTAAAAAAATGTTTATTGTATATATTTTTGTCTTTGTTTTTTTTCCTTTCTTCCTCCTTTTCTTCCTCTTATTCTTTCTTCTGGTCTCCTTTCTCCTTACATTCTGCTTCCTCTTCTTTTTTTGAAAGAACTAGTTGACTTTAAATTATAGAACCTTGTTCAAACTAGGTTAAACAAAAACAGGAGTTTATTATCTTCCATAACTTAAAGAGTTTTGCATCAAATACCACTGAATACAAGTACTCAGAAAATAATAGCTTCAGGATGTATTTACTTCTAGCTTGAGCTCTCAAAAGAATAAAGACACTTTTTTACTTCAATGCCTCTCTCAAAAGGTTCCTAAGTGGGTCTGCTTAGATTTCACACACTCCTGTGGATCCAATCCTAGGTCTAGGCTGTTTGAATATTCAGAGATCTCTGAGATGGAGAGAGAATACACCTTTGCAAATTAGCTTAAAAAAATCATTTAGGATGGGGAGAAGTTTCCAAAAATGTAAGGCAGGAGAGCTGAAAAACAAATTATACAGATAGTAATATTAATTAATATTTTTTGTGGTTCTGAATATTTTTAAAATTATATTTTATATTGACTACTGTTGCTGTGAGCCAAGTTATTGATTTTTATATATTAACACTAAAGTTTCTCACTGGATTACTTTTTCAGTTGCCATCTTCATATTTTTGGTAGAACATCATGTCATATGCAATAATAAAGAATAATATCTGCATTCTTTTGATTATATCATATTTCTTTTTCTTATTGCTAACTTAAAAATATTTAAAATGCATAGTATATAGTATTTACTTTTATATTTTTATTATTTTAATAGATATATGCTATTATTATTTCCTCATTAATAGGATAATGACTCTTAGCATGAAATTCATAGAATTTTCTCATTTTAATAAATAATATCTGTTTTAGCTTATGTAAAATACTTTGTAAAATTTATTTGTTCTAATTAGTTATGCATGACAGCAGAATGGATTTCAGTTCATAGTATACAAGTGGAGCACAACTTTTCATTTCTCTGGTTGTACAAAATGTAGAGTCAAACCATTTATGTCATCATACATGTATGTAGGGTAATGATGTCTATCTCATTCACCATCTTTCCTATCCCTATGCCTTCTCCCTTTCCCTTCTTTGCCTTTGCCCTATCTAAATTTCCTGGATTCCTCCCATGCTTCCCCCAACCCCCATTAAGGATCAGCGTCTACTTATTAGAGAGAACATTTGTCCTTTGCTTTTTTGGGATGGGCGTAATTCACTTAGCATGATATTCTCCAATTCCATCCATTTACCTGTAAATGCCATGGTTTTATTCTCTTTTAATGCTGAGTAATATTCCATTGTGTATATAAATCACTGTTTATTTAACCATTCAACTGTTGAAGGGCATCTAGGTTGGTTCCACAATTTAGTTATTGTGATTGTGCTGCTATAAGCATTGATGTGGCTGCATCACTGTAGTATGCTGATTTTAAGTCCTTTGGGTATAAACTAACAAGCATCATTGTTGATCCATTAAAATGTTTTTTTTTTAATTTTGTCTAATGCTGTGTATTTTTGTCAATATGTTATTTAGGCATTTTGCTTTTAAGGGGTTGCATGGCTTAGAATGATTTTTAATTCATGTATCTGTGTATGTGTGTGTGTGTGTGTGTGTGTGTGTGCACGCATGCATGCGCTTTGTGCATGTGTGTCTTTGTCTTATTTTCATGTTTGATATTAAGGTTATTGAAATTTTTAAAGTGATATTAAAAGTTTTTTTTTCTATTTGCTGCAAAATATTGGGTACTTACGATGACATTTTTATAAAATTAAGGTTATTGAGGTATAATTTAAATGCAATAAAATATATACTTTATTTATATTTTGATGAGCTTTGAATATATATGTGTACAGTTTTATAAGTCTTAGTAAAAACATATTAAGATTTAAACATTTATTTTACCCTAAAAGTTAGCTTTTTGCAATTAATTCCCTTTTCTTTGATTCCTTATAAACTGGACATATTTTCTGACATTCTAGATTAAAGGTCCTTTTCTAGAATTTCATATAAATGAAATCTTCTTTTCTATAGTTTTTATAGCTATAGTTTTGCCTAAAATATATTTTTTGTGATTCATCAAAGTTGTTCATGAATAAATACTTTATTCCTTTATATTGCTGGTGGCCTTACATTATATAGATAATCACGCTTTGTTTATTCATGTACTTCTTGATTAGCATATGGGTTCTTTCCAATTTAGAGTTTATATGAAAAAATAGTACTGAGTGGTACATGTCTGTGATCCCAGCAACTCAGAAGGCTGTGGTGCGTGAATTGCATGTTCAAAGCCAGCCTCAGCAACTTAGCCTCAACAACTTATTTTGAGTCCTGTCTCCAAATTAAAAATAAAAAGGGCTGGGGATGTTGCTCAGTAGTTGAACATTCCTGAGTTCCATCCCCAGTACCGAAAAAGAAAAGAAAAAGTGCTACTATGAAGATGTACATGTTGTGGTGAGGACATGTTTTCAGTTCTCAAGGGTTAATACCTAGATGTGAGCTTTTTGTAGGTTTTTTTTTTATTTTAAGTTACATATTTAGCATTATAAAAAATTATCAACCTTTTTTCCCAAAGTATTGTATTATTTTGTCCTTTTTCTTCAGTAATGTAGAACAGTTTCAGCTTGCTTTTGCCAGTTTTTTAAAATTCTAGTGGGTGAGTAGTGGTGTATTATTTTGTTTTTGATTAGCATTTTTTGAATGACTAAGGACGTTGAGCATCATTTCCTGAGATTCTTGGCCATTATTACAATCTTCTGTTAAGTGTCTTCAGTTCTTTTGCCTATTAAAAAATTGATGTGTCTTATTATTTTATGTATATTCTACACACACTCACACACACAAATCGTTTGAGCCCAAGTATTTGTCAGATATACATATTGCAGGTCTGCATGTTTGTATCCTTGACACTGTTCTTTGAGGAGCAAATCTGTTTCATTGTGAGAAGGTCCAATATATCACTTGTTTCTTTTTTGTTTCATTCTTACAGTTTCTTGTATGAGAAATCCTGGCTTCACTCAAGATTGTTACTGTTTTCTCTCAATTCATACACATATCCTGCTTCCTGCCATTAAATGAGACTGAATCAAAGCAAGTCGAGCTGAAAACATGAGAGGGAGAAAGGGCGTGTCTAAGTTCTCTTTTACTTTATATGTGGTTTACAGCATGGCAACTAATGTGTGACTTTCTGGGGTCTCTAGAGGATGGACATGCCTTTCATTAATGTCCCTCTACTCTATCTAGTTGAGACATTAGTGTCTTCTTTCCCTGCATGACCTCTGGAGTTGTTCAGCTTGTAGCTCCTTGTGCTTTATTCTATGCATGCATAGGTTTGCATACAGCAACAGACACAAAGAAACTGCCCTATAGATTTCAAAGCTCTTCTTCTTCATGGCTTCTTCCTCTCTAGCATTCTGCTCTTCAAACTTCAATGGCCAAACTCCAGCTTTCTCCTATGTTAGCAGGATCGCCATGCTCTAACTGGATTCACCGTTCCTATACTGCAGTCAAGAAAGGACCTCCTAGCAGAAAGATATGAGATTATAGGATTCAAATAATTTGTTTCTCTTCTTTCAGGGAACACATTCCTATGATTGTTGTTGTCCAATTTTAAACTTATTTGTTCCAATTCTTATCCAGTATTCTGTTTTTAGAGAAATATCTGCAATGGATATCCATTATGATAGGAATTGGATTCTGTTAAGCATTTACTTATCTATTTATTTTTGTTCTTAATTGAGGTAAAACACATAAAAATTTACATTTTAGCCATTTCAAGTGTATAATTCTGTGGCATTAAGTATAAAAATATTGTCATGTAACCATCATCACTAACCATCTCCAGAACTTTTTCTCCTTCCCAAACTGAAACAATGTTCCTTTGAAACATTAACTCTCCTTTACCTCTTTCTGTTCAGCCTCTGGAAACCACCATTCTACTTTCTCTCTGAAATCAACTATTTTGGTCATTGAAACTAAGTTGATCATGTAAGTGGAACCATAGAATATTTGATCTATTTTTGATTGTTGTATTTTCACTTTATCATATCTAGTCAAGGTTTTCCCATATTGTAACATGTATAAAATTTTCTTCCTTTTTAAGGTTGAATAACATTCCATTGTATATTAGAGATTTTGCTAATCCATTAATTTATTGATGGATATGTAGGTTGTTTCCACTCTTTAGCTATTCTAAATAATATTGCCATGAACATGGGCATTGAAGTCTATCTTCAAGCCTCAGCCTTCAATTATTTGGTTATTTAGCTAGGAATGGAATTACTAGATTTGTTTTTCTTCTTTCAAGGAACACATTGTGGTAATTCTATTTAAATTTTTTTTTGAGAAGACATCATATTGTTTCCACAGCAGTGGTACCATTTTGCATTCTCATCATCAATGCAAAAGAATTCCATTTTTCCATATCTTTATCAATAGTTGTATTTTTTATGTTTTTTAAAAACAGTAGAGGTTCTAAAGAGTTGGAAGTGATATTCAATTATGATTTTAATTTAATTTTCTTAAATTTAGTATTTTTAAAATCAGTTTATTGACCATTTACTTTTCCTTATTGATATGTCTATTCTAGTCCTCTGCCTGTTTATTTTTTTTTTAATTTGAGTGTTTGATTTTTATTTGTTACATTGTGGTATTAATCTGAAAATTATCTGTTTTTTTTTATGAATATATTTCCCCATTCTGTGGGTTGTCTTTTCATTTTGTTGATTCTGTCCTTTAATGCACAAAAGCTTTTAATTTTGATAAAGATAAACTTATCTATTTTTGCTTTCATTGCTAGTGCTTTTTAAAATCTTTTTGGTAGTCTTTGAGAAATCAGGAAATCAGTGCTAAATCCAATTTAATAAAGTTTTCTATTTCTGTTTTCTTTGGAGGTTTTATTGTTTAAGCTTTATAGTGTTTTTCCTAATCTTTTAACAATTTTTAATTTATAAAGTTATTTTGTCTGGTATTAGTGTAGCATTTCTACTCTCTTTTGAATTGAATATTTTTTTTCATCTTTTGACAAAATGAGTCTGTTATAGATAGAATATAGTTGGAGGCTAGATTTTTTGTTTTGTTTGTTTATTTGTTTCCCATTCTGCCAATGTAGATCTTTAGATTAGGGGTTTCAATACATCTACATTCATCTGCAGGGATCTACTCTTTTGTCATTAGTTTTCTACATGTCTTCAAGTCTTTTTTTGTTCCTCATTTCCTACATCAGTGCCTTTTGTTGTGTTTAGTTGGCTTTCATACTGACATGCTTTTAGTCTCATTCCCTTTCTTATAAATCCTATAGATAGTTTCTATGAGGTTACGATGGAGACCACAAATAACATACTAAAATTATACCAATCCAACTTAAACTGATACTAACTTAAATTCAATCCCATAAAAATACTACCTCTCTAAAGTTCCCCTCCACCCTACTTAATGTTACTGATGACAAAACTTTTGTCTTTATACATTGTCTACCCTTGAACATGCACTTACAGTTATTTCTATGCATTTGTCTTTTAAATCCTTTTTTGTTCTTCATTTCCTACATTATTACCTTTTGTTATGTTTAGTTGATTTTCATACTGACATGCTTTTACAGAAAAGTAAAGTTATAAACCAAAATTATGATAGTATTGTTTTCTGTATTTGTCATGTGTTTTGTCTTTACTGGAGAACTTTATATTTTCATGACTTCAAATTACTATCTAGTGGACTTTTATTTCAATTTGAAAGATGCATTAGCATTTCTTATAGGGCAAGTGTAGTAATTTAAAGGAGCTTCCAGCTTGTTTGGGAATATTTCAATTTATACCTAATTGTTAAGGTTAATTTTATGAGGATTCTGATATATTTTTGATGCCTAGAATTTTATTCTTCTTTCTACTCTAAAGATCTAGAATTAAATCAATTTAATGCTCTTTAAGTCTAACAATACACTATGTTAACTCTTTTGTATTATTTGGTATCTCTTGTTTTCACTCTCTTTCCTACAATATTATAATCAGGCAAAAATAAAGCCAAAACAAAATAAAAGCTAACATCCTTAGTGGCACTTGATATAAATCCATTATTCTTACCTGTGGACTCAGTGGAACATAATAAGGAACAATTATTATTCTTGCTTTTGGTTGTGATCACCAGCATGTCTGACTGTTGAGTGGCCATCATCTGGACTGACTAGTGCCTAGCACAACTGAGGAAATAAGCTTTTCCACACCTGTCTCATCTTCTAGCTGGACAGACCAGGGTTGTTTTCATGTGATGGCAGAGGTGTGGAAGTGTAAGTCGCCTGGTACAAGTCCATTTCAAGCCTCTGCTTCCTTCAAGTCTCTTAAGGTACTATTTGTCAAAGAAAGTCCTATTTTTGTTTCTTCATTGTGGGTTTGGGGCAAATCACCTCCCTTAAATGAGAGAATACCTCAAAGTGACACAGTAAATGGCCCGGACTTGGGAAAGGGTGATGAATTGGAACCATCATTGTGCTCTAACAAAGCTGCCTATACCCCTTTTGTGAGGAATATACTTATCTGTCCATTTATAGTCTTATTTATTTTTAAAATATTTTTAGTTGTAGATGGACACAATATCTTTATTTTGTTTATTTAATTTTTTTATGTGGTGCTGGGGAACAAACCTAGCGCCTCATGCATGCTACGCCATGCATGCTAGGCAAGCACTCTTACCACTAAGCCACGACCCTAGCCCTGTGTTCTTATTCTAAATGTGTTATTCTTATTTATTTATTTATTTATTTATACAAAAGCTGAAATTGATTGCTTTTTAATAGACCAACTTTACAGTTACATGTCTATTTACATATCATATTTTTTTCTCTAGTGTTACTTTATCGTTGTCTTATGCTTTCTAGTTTCATTACTTCAATTTTCAAATTTTCTTTTCTTTTGTATATATATACTGTTATACGAGTAAATATTTAATTTATATTCTAAATATTTTTATATTTAGAAATTTATGTTTTACATAGCATAGCAGTTGACATTTGGGTTTTCAATATTTTTTTAAAACCCTGTTTTTCTATTTCTACAGTTAAAAATTTTGAAATTTTACAAATTCCTCTATTAAGGACTTTTTGCACCAAGCCCACTTCCTCTATACTCCTTTTAATATATTCTTCTATCTTATTAGTTTAATTTGGACATACAGAAATAACTTTTGGTATTGCTTTTCTGTTTTATCCAATTTTGTAACATTCAACCTAAATCAGTGTTCACCTTATTTGCACATTCACTTTCAATCTTTTTTATACTATGAAATTCTGTCCATCTTATCTCCAATAAATCCAACATTTTTAAGTAACAACGATGATTCAGAAAGTGTGCTGCATTATTCTTAGTAGAGTCCTCTAGAAAGACCTAGACTTCTTAGGCCCCAAACTTTCCACTTATAACTTTTGTCTGTCTGATGTATTCATTTAAAGGAAAACATGAAGTCATCATTACTTCATTCCTCTGTTTGTAACCTATATTTTCTGCCTTACTATTTTTAGGATATTTCTCTCTTTCATGGAACTCCAAACGAATTTCTAGGAAACCTCTTGGTGAGTCTGATTAACTGACTTTCTCTGCATTGTAGTGAACCTTCTCAGTTTGCAACTCCTGGTATGCAATTCCCTTAATTTTTGTAGTTTCTACCTACCCCCTCCCCAATGCCCCAGCCCATGGAACAACAACATTTTAAGATTTGAATCATCTTTCTTTCTCTTGTATGTATGTTTCCCTTCATAATTTTAATTTTTCTTTTTTTTATTTCTTGCTATAAGAGAGTTCCATGTTTGTTATAACATTTATAATATGAATTTTAATTCTGCAATTGCTTCTTTTTACTTTCATAAACTAGAATATTTCATTATTCTGTTCTCCATGTGATGCTGTGTTTTTTTTTTCTTTTTTAACCTCAGTTAATCCTCTCTTAATGGCTTCCTGCTTTGTGTTTCTGAAATGAGATTTTTCTTCGCATTCCAATGGGGATGCTATCTCTATAGAAATTACTTCTGCAATTATTTGTACATCTGGTAATAAATAATATATTTCTCTGCTGGTGGTTTTGGATGATAATTTCTTTCCTTTAATTTTTTTTCACAGTAATCCTACTGAATAATTCCCCATTATTCATTCTAGGGCCATGTAACAGCTACCTAGAGTTGGAGTGGGTCAGCAGTTTGGATTCATTGATTGCATTTGGCCCTTGTCCAAGTTCTGCTGATAAGATAAGGTGGAGGTACAGAATTTCTTACACAACTTGAACAGTGTAGCAAGCATTCATAGGCACTATGATTCAATCTATTCCTTCTCTTACTTCCTCATTCTCTAGTACTTAAAACATATGAAGAATCAAAGTTTTAACTTTTCCAAGGATACCTTAGTATTTTTGCCTGGGAATTGAATGTATAACTTGCTTCTCCTTCAATGTCTTTCTCCTTTTACTGTATCTCAGTGATTATGACAATACTGTAAATATATATTCACAATTAAGATTATTATAAAATATATATATCCAGTAATAAAATAATATTTGTTAGTTCATTTCTTTTTGTTTTTTTTTCCTGATAGATTCTTAGAAGTAGATTTGCTGAGATAAAATATACTAACCCATTTGTGAATATTTCATATATGTTGACAAATTCTCTTCCGAATATTATAGAGTTAATGTTCAAGAAGGAATATAAGCACACATTCTCATTAAAAGTTCATTTGGAAAAAAACTTTTGGGATTATGTTGTTATTATGAAAAGAGTTACAATTCTGAAAATCTATGAAAGAGAAAATAAAAAGCGGCTGTTGTTTTATTATGTGGCAATGAGCATTTTTAATCTTTCTTAGTTATTTTATTTTCTGCCTTGGTTTCTTCTGGGAATTATAAAGGGAGAGAGAAAGAAAGAGAAAGAGAGAGGGAGAGAGAGAGGGAGAGAACACATATAGTTTCATACTGACATTTAAAGTGATTTATAATTTTGTGCCAAGAATAAGTGTGTGGTGCACACATATGGAGATACACACATAAATATAAATTTTTCAAAGACTGTGTAATTTTATATGTTCTCACTGTTTGTGTTTATCAGTCATTTGGTATTTACCCTTATCAATGGTATAGGAAGATTTTCCTATTTTTATTTGATAGGAAAATGTTATCTTGTTTTTATTCATATTCATTAGAGAACTGGTCAAGTAATATGTCTTTTTACCTAAAGCTTATTATTCGTATATAAGTACTATTCTATAAAGCTATTGTTAAAGTTCATAATTCAAAATCAATTTATCTGTCTTACTGGTGGTGGGCTCATCACTTCTTTATTAGCAATATTCATGACTGTAGTCACAAACATTGCTATAATTTCCTATTTTATACAGATAAACAACTCATGATTTTTAACCAATCATATTTATTTATATTTTTTATTGTAACTTTTTAATTATTTCTAGTTTAGAAATTATACTTTTTTGCCTAATCAGTGCATTACTTTGAACAGTGCAGTTGATTAGTGAATTATATTTGATTGCTAATAAAATTTTGAAATCCCCTAACCCTCATATTCAATTCTGTTCTTTATAACAGCATCAAAAATCCAATAATATCTAAGTTCTCAGCTTAATTGACTTTTTTAATTTTAATTTCAGAGAATAAAAGACCATGCATTGAATTCTCTCATCTAAGTGTAAAGGATTCCTTAAAAGATTTGTTTATTCCCAGATTAAAGATAGTTCTGATGATGTATACAAGGAACAACCTGAACTGTGCTGAGCCACTTTTAGGGCTCAATAACTCACTCAATGTTAATTTCAACACACAAAAGAAAACAGTCTGGCTGATTCATGGATACAGACCAATGGGCTCCACCCCATCATGGCTTTCAAATTTTGTAAGGAGTTTATTGCATAAAGAAGATATTAATGTAATTGTAGTAGACTGGAACCATGGTGCTACCACTTTTATTTACAACAGAGCAGTTAAAAACACCAGAAAAGTTGCTGAGGCTTTGACTGAGTACATTCAATACCTTTTGGTAAGTCTGGAAATTTTATCATTAATCTTGCTATACAATATATAATGTGTTATGTAATACTACTTGTGATAATAAAAGTAATACTTTTTTTCATAAGCATTTAGAATTATAGCTTTGAAATTCTAATTTGTGCAGTCTTATTATTTTGCATCAAAATATAATTGTATATCTAGATTTTACCTTATTTTAAAATAATTCTCATAAACACTTGTTATGATTAATTTAAAACATTGTAAGACTTTTTGACTCTAACTAAATTAACTTCAGAATAAAGTAGTGATCCTATGTGGGCAGAGGGGATAAAGTATATAATCTTTTCATTCTTTAGATATTCTCCCTAAAATATGTCTTAACATGTTTACATTAATCAAATATGAATTTGGTAAAAGACAGGAGAAAACAGTCTGAAAAGTAGATTAATTTTATCTATGTCAAAGGAAATTCCATTCAGGTTTGCTCAAAGTGGGGGTCAGGTAAATTTAGGCCAGTTCTGGGTCATCTATAGTTTGAATGATTTTTCTTAACCATGTCAACCTTTATGGAGACTCATGTTTATCCTGAGAGGTGGTGGTTATGGGTAATTGAAAGACAGAAGGGTTAATTTGGTCTGTGGTTCATTCTTGGGCTTGA
Organism: Ictidomys tridecemlineatus; assembly: GCF_052094955.1. Taxonomy (NCBI): domain Eukaryota; kingdom Metazoa; phylum Chordata; class Mammalia; order Rodentia; family Sciuridae; genus Ictidomys; species Ictidomys tridecemlineatus. The sequence continues at coordinate 189,880,676 of NC_135479.1, read as the reverse complement.
AATTGCACATGTTGTGCTGAACTTCCAAGTCTTTGCTGAAATTAAACAAGCATAGCAAATCCAAGAAGCAGCTACATCTAGTGGCTAGAAGTCAGACTCAACGGTTCAAAGTCCAAATCCTTCACTAACCATCACAATTCATTAGCCTCTCTATGTGCATTTCCTTATTTTTTCATTTAAGATAAAATTTTATAATAATGTTTATAGAAATATTAAAGAATACATAGATATATAAAAAATGTTAATGTGTATGTATGTGTTTAACCAATGAATAATATTTAGTAATCATTGAATACAATCAACTTTTATTATTATTTTTATGTTTCCTAATTTGGAGAAAACAATACCATCTCTGTGAAAGGCAGAGGAGATAATTGCCTTACTCATTGCTATCAGTAGGTTATAAAAGTGCACAATCAATTTTTTTTTGGTTATAGATTTTACATAATAGAAATGAACCTCAAAGTATGGAAAGGGTGAGAGATAAGTAGAGAAATTTGGGAAAATTTGAAGCATAGATAAATTTCTAGCAATACTTCAAAGTTCAGTAACTGTTTTAAAAATAACATAAATCGTTCAGTAGCACTACACTTTGGAGAAATATTTTCTTCAAGTTTTGGGGCATTGCTCTGAAGTATTTGGAGACCTTTATTGCTTGGTGCTGGGAAAACCTGTCTAGTTTTCCCTTAGTGGCAATTTACATCTTTCTGTAAGCCTTCAGGCATGTCACCATATAGACTAGACATGATCTGCTCACAAGTCTTCTACAATTTCCTTATGAATATGGTGGAAGAAATACACCCTCATGTAAGCTCCTAACACCTCCATCCTCCCACCTCTACCCATTGACTAATAGGTTTTCAAACCCTGACCTTGGCAGATTAAATTCCATCACTATCCAGCTTGTGATAGGGGAAGCCACTTAAAATCCATAATCCTAATTTTATCATCTCTGAAGTAGAAATTATTATTACACTTTCACCAGTTTTTCTAGGATTTTTGATAGAATCTAACCAGAGAAAATGGAGAGACAGATTAGCATAAACTTTGGTGAGTCAGATTGATCTGGGGTATGTCTTAATTCATTTGAGCTGCTGTAACAAAAAGCAAGCTATACATAGTGACTTACCTTTAAATAAAAGTTTAATGATAATTAAATAAAAGTTTAACTTGTTTCAAAAATTAAAAAAGTTATCTTCTCTATCTCCCAGAAATGAATTAAGCCATGAGAAAAAATAAAAAGAACGAGTTTTAGAATATGGTTGTGTGAAACAAGATTTGTAAATACCCAAAATGAAAATTGTGACATTCTTATTTTCAATTGTAGACACATGGAGCATCTCTTGACAATTTTCACTTCATAGGCATGAGCTTAGGAGCTCATATTAGTGGTTTTGTTGGAAAGATATTTCATGGTGGACTTGGAAGAATAACAGGTAAAACTATTTTTAATAAATTATTATTTTAGCACATTTTTAAGTATCAGAAGTTATTTAAAATTTAGCAGGTACAAAAACGAAGCAATAGAAATTGTGTATGCACATTTATTTTTCTGTACTTGTCTTCAAATATTAGATATAAGTAAGATTCTAAAATATTTTTTAGTTCTGAATACAGCTCATGTGACTTGAGATAGAAATGAGAGGAAAAGATCTATCCCTGTATTTCTATCTAAATTATTGTTGTAAGAATACACAGGAAAATTCGGCATATTAAATTAAACTTTATTGTACTTCATGTATGCTGAGATAAGAATGATAAGAATATGGCGATGTACTTAATTTTCACAAAACTGTATTTCAGTTTTTAAAGTGTTTTACTTGAGTGCTAGAAGAATCAAGAGTCGGTATCCAAGTTTGAGGAGTTCTGATTCCCAATTTTTCACATATTCCCATGACAGAGTTACTGTATCCACAAAACTCAGTAACCAAATAATGCCAACATAGACTTTCTTCCTTCCTCTAGAAGTGGTGGTGATTTTAGAAGAAGTATAATATCCTTCCTTGAACAATTTATGTTATTTTTAAAACAGTTATTTATATGTATGTCCATAGAATATTGATAACATTTTGAAGTATTAATAAAAGACAATAAACTTTTAGTTGAATTTTAGAAAAGAGGAAAAGGAGACGTGAAAAAATCTGTATGTATGGATATATATTTCTACCTATTAGTCAAATTTAATGGCTACATATTGGGGCTATTTAAATAAAATAAGAATACTAGAAGGGCCCAAGATGAGCAATATATTTTTCAAATAAATTTTTAAGATGGTACTTTCTTCCACTGCATATATGCTTTCAAGGAAATTAATTTTATCTCCCCTGACTTTTGATACAATTCAGAAAGTCATGAGTCTAGAATTTTATATAAAATTTAAGCTACACTATAAGTAATATTTATATTACATAGAAATTTTAAATATTTTTTTTTCTTAAGAGAATATGAACACATACTATTTATTATCTTTTCCCCTCCAGGAGAAGTCATAGTTGTTATTAAACACAGAACTTCTAATTTGCTAACAATTGTTACCTAAACGAAAATTCTAGAAATGTTTCAAAATATTGTGTGTAGGTATCTTTAAGGTGGTTTAGTTTGACTGTCTTCAAATGTTGATATTAAATATTCAAATAATGAAGATCCATGCTATTTATCAAGTTTTACTTACCTTTAAATATGGTTTGGGGGCAGATTTCAACTTAAAGTGCTTAGTATGTTTCTAATGTAAAATTAATAATACAACGCTGCAATAAATGAGCATCAAGTAAGAGTTGATTAGATTAATCATTCCTTTCTTGAATTTCAGGTCTTGATCCTGCTGGACCAAAATTTACTGGAAAGCCATCAAATAGTAGATTAGATTACACTGATGCAAAATTTGTAGATGTCATCCATTCTGATGCCAAAGGTAAAGCAGTGGCTTAATGATTTAAAAATGAAAAATTAAATGTAGATCCTGGAGAAGAGGAGATAATAAGAGGAAGAAGGGATGTGGATAAGATGTTTCATGTTAATGATTTCCTGCATTGTCAAATGACACTGCTCGCCTCAGTTTGCCTCATTCAGGTTTCAAGAAGTATCACATCATCCTAAAAATGAAAATTTTGGGAAACATAATTTGTTCTATTCAAGCCATTAATAGTCATTGATTTGATCCTCTTCCCCCCTTTTTTAAACCTAAATTCCATCTTTTAAAAAATAACTTCAGAATCTAAGTATTAAATTAATTTGGAATAAAAAGGACTAAGTATTGCTAAGGCAGTCTTGAAGAAAAAAGGTACATATTTTTAACAGATGTCAAATTTTATTATAAACTCATAGAAATGAAGACAGTGTGGCACTAACATAAGGAAGACAAAAAATTCAATAAAATAAAATAAGTTTCTTGTAAAACTTCTGAGATTTATGACAGGTGGGGCACAGCTGGGCAAAATGAAATGAAAATGAAATTTCAATAAATATTTCTGTTTTAACCTGTTAATTGTTGAAGTTTGGAAAAAACCCTCTAACTCACATATAATTAAAATCCTGTCCACATTTTGCATATAGTATGAAAAAGGAAAAGCAAATAGCTCATAACCCAAGTGAGAAGACTTAAATATTTGTTTACATTAAGACTGATAACTTAATAAAAAAAACTTTCAGAAAGTAAAAAGCAAGGGGTTGTGGTTCTGGCTCAGTGGTACGACACTTGTCTAGCATGTATGAGGCACTGGGTTCAATCCTTAGCACCAAATACAAATAAATAAAATAAATGTCCATTGACAACTAAAATATATGGAAAAAAAAGAAAAGAAAGAGCAAACCAAAAATATGGGGAGAAAGAGCTTTAAAACAAGAGTGCATTAATAATAAGGACAAAAATAATCAAATTTTAAAAATCAAGGCTTGGGCTGGGTTTGTGGCTCAGTGGTAGAACACTTGCCTGGCATGTGTGAGGCACTGGGTTCAATCCTCAGCACCACATAAAAATAAATAAATAAATAAAGATATTGTGTTCATATACAACTAAAAAAATATTTTTAAAAAATCAAGGCTTGATCAGGCATTTTTATAAAGGAAAAATTCCAAATAAACAATAACCATATGGAGCATTTTTAAAGTTAGTAAAAAGAAAAATGCAAATTAAAACTTGAATGAAATACCACATGCTTATAAAGAGACCCAAAATTTAAAACCCTGGCAAGACCATTTGTTAAAGAGGTTAAAGAACAACAGAAATATTCAAATGTGGTTGATAGAGGCTCAAATTGGTGCTGCCAATTTGGAAACACTTTTGCATTATTTATTAAAACTGAAGATATTCATGGTCTATAAAACAGCAATTCCACTTCCAAGTGTACAGTCAACAGATTTGCTTTTGCATGTACATGAATATATGTTCAATACTATTCAGAGTATGAATGAATATTATCCCCAAAATAGAAACAACACAAATGTCTCCCAACTGGAGAGGACAAATTAAGCTGTGGAATGCTCATACACTGAAGGGCTACGTAGCAGTAAATAACCTTCACACCTGATCATGTGGAGTAACATCAAAAACAGACTGATCATTAGAAAAAACCAGACACAAAAGCATATGCATATGTTTTATGTATATGTAGTGTCTTGTATGTATTCATAGTGTATAAATATTTATATAAAAATAATTTCATTAAAGGAAAGGATGTTTGTTATCTTTAGAGGATACATAAAAGCTTGTGATTGGATAAAGGTCAAAGAGGTTTCTAGGTGCTGTTCCTTGACATGAGTAGGTACAAGGCTACTTGCCTCATAATAGTGTATTTGTAGCCCTTTATTTTATGTTACTTTCTTATGTTGTTATAATTTAAAATAAATAGAAAATGGAAAGGCCATATTTGTTCTCCCTATCATTCTTAAAATCAAGGGAATTAATAATCTAAGTTGACCAAGCCATCGTGTTCCCTGCATCTGATAAGAAAAATAACATGCCTGAATGAAGGACTGTTTCTAAGTTTATAATAAGTATCTTTTGCTTCCCCTTGATCCTGGAGCTTTCCTGTTTGGGTCAAACCCAGTGGCAGATTGGAGAAATAGCTGGTTCCAAAATTAGAACCCAATGTTGCACTTAGAGGTCAGGAAACTTCAGAGAACTCCAAATTGTTGGATTTCATATTTGCTTAAATGCCATAAGCTGAGCATAAGATGAGATGTAAAGAGGGACTGACTCTTCTTTCAGTCATACAACGCATAAACTGCCCTGGAATCTGGAGACGTTAATTGAAGTCATCTAAGTTGTCTTTTATATTTCCTTATATGCTAAACGTCCTCACTTCCCCACCATTATGTATATCACCAGTGCTCTCATATCCCTCTAATGCTTCCCTAGCTGTTACTGTGTTCTCTTAGTATTATATACTAGTTAAATTTCCTGGATCTTAATCTTTGGCATTTTATTTTTTTGTACCAGAGATTGAACCCAGCTTAACCACTGAGCATATTACCATAGATATAGATAGATATATTTTTTAATTTATAGAGAGGGTCTCATTAAGTTTCTTAGGACCTCACTAAATTGCTGAGGCTGAATCTTTGGCATCATAATAGTTAATGTCAGACTCAATTATTTTATTGTTATGCTAAACCTTTTGCTGATTTCTTCCAAGTGTTAACTGTGTTAATTTCTTGTGCCTTAAGGCAAAGCATTTCAATCTTACTTGGCAACAGGGTTTTTTTTTTTTTTTTAAAGAGAGAGAGAGAGAGAGAGAACTTTTTTAATATTTATTTTTTTTAGTTCTCGGCGGACACAACATCTTTGTTGGTATGTGGTGCTGAGGATCAACCCGGGCCGCACGCATGCCAGGCGAGCACGCTACCGCTTGAGCCACATCCCCAGCCCCGGCAACAGGGTTTTATAATTGTAGTCCTGAATTTTCTGAGCTTGCTACTCTTTTTTCATTCTAGTGGCTCCCTGGGTATTAGACTGCATATTGATAATGGACTCAGAATTTCAACCTTCACCAGTGCCCCAAAGATCTACAGATCTACAGAATCCTGGGACTCAGCTGTATGTTGCAAGCCACCCTGACCCAAGTCATACAAGCTGAGGCTGTGTGCTCTTTAGGTTTTGCCAGTTAGCATCAGCTGTTCCCAGGCATGAAAACCCCAAATGAGAATAAATCCTCACCCTGACCAGAAGGGTCATATATGGTGTGAATTCTTGTCTTCTGATGATCCTTCTTACATGTTATGCTCCAGCCACCTGGATTCCTTAAATACCCCAAGTCTACTCACACACATATCACCCATGGCTTACTGCTCACATCCTCCATATCTCTACTCACTTTCAGCCTCCTCAGTGGGAAGCACAAACTACTGAAAGTTCAGCTACCACCCTAGCTAGGTGTGCTCTGCGCCCTGTTCCACTTGCTCCATAGCACTTATCTTGAATATTATATTTTTATTTGCCTCATATTTTTCTTCCACTAGAAAGTATATTCCACTACAAGGATTTTTGCTCTATTTTTAAAAAACTTATTTATGCACTAATAGCATAAAGAACTGTGATTGGCCCATAGTAAACTGGTGACTGGTAAATATATTGAATCAATAAAATATAATCTCACAAAGAATTAATTTGAAAAACTAACATGATAGAAACTCATATCTGGAAAAAAATAGCTTTTATTTTATTTTCAATTTAAAAATTTAAAGAGTACTTTTCAATAGATTTTGTAAGCAATTTTGTTTTAAGTGATTGTTGCCTCCCTGATTATATATACTTTGTGATTCTTGGGTACTTTTCTTCTTAGGTTTAGGTATCCAAGAGCCATTGGGACATATAGATTTTTATCCAAATGGAGGAAAAAAACAACCTGGATGTCCTAAGTCAATTTTTTCAGGTATATGAAATAGTATTTGCAAATGAACTACACATGATTGGAAATGGTAAAAGAAAATAATTTATTTTTCCTTTTTAATCTTTGAGCAATAGTTTGATTTAATCTTCTTTTCCCCAAGATTCAGGATAGTTATTGATCATAAATACTTTAATTTGACCCTGAGTCATTCATAAAGATTGCCAGTAGTCATATCATTTGTTTATGAATGAGTCCTATTATGTAATGGTTCCAGTGATTTTAGTTCATCATTTTAAATGTTAGGAAAATTTTTAAGTGATTGAGAAAGTACCATGTAGCTAAAGTATCATGTAATACACATTTGATCTCAAAATTCAACATTCACCATCACCATTTTACTGTACAAACAAACATTCTAAACTCTTGATTGTCTTATATATAGAGATAAATGAGCAGCTGCTACAGGTGTGGAATTTGGCTCGTCTTAGAGCCATGGTGATAAATATTCTTAGGTCCACAGCAGTAATGAGTAAGACATAACACAGGGCCAAAGGCTGCTGAAGATAGATGAGTTTGGCCAACGGGAGAGGATGCTAGACCTTGGGAAAGAAAAGAGAGGTCATAAAGTTTCATTGTCATCTGCTTCCATAGGTATTTCTTAGGCTGGGTGGAAATCTTAGAGGTAGAGGATTAGAAGGGAGAGATGTACACTAGTTATTAAATATGCTAGCTTTGTGTTTTTACAACCTGCTTCTATTGAAATTAAACATCCTTTCTGTATTAGTAATTACTTTATGAAAAATTTTATTAATTTTCTGCAAAAGGCATGCTAAAGTTAAGTTTTTAATGGTACTCTTTGTTAAGGGGCTTGAGATATAACTATATTGTAGTCAAAAATTTCATATTTGTGAGGTGCACAGAATTTAGTAGAACTTAATCTTCAGTTTTTCTCTAATTGATCTCAGTTTAATACATCTATAGTTCTTTTGCTTTTTTTTCCTTAAAGGATTGGAATATATTAAGTGTGACCACCAGCGAGCAATTCACTTGTTCATGGCAACTTTGGAAACAAACTGCATTTTTGTTTCATTTCCTTGTTCTTCATACAGAGATTACAAGGCTAGTTTATGTGTGGACTGTGGCAGCTTTAAGAAAAACTCATGTCCTAGGCTAGGTAAGAGGGATTGGTATAGTTACTGTAATTTCTTTTGAAAATGAATACCCAAATTGTTAATATTTTCTGTTGAATTTAAATCATAAAATCAATTATTTATGTTTATGTGTTAATTTGCTAAAATTTTATGGAAATGTATCTGTGGAGATGTGGTACTGTCAGAATAAATATTTTATTTACTACTAATTTTTTTTAATACACATGTGATTTTTATTGATTAAACAAACTTTGATTGCTTTCTTGATTAAGAAAAAGAAATGATATATTGAATTTATGAAACATCATAAAAGTTACTAGCCAATTATTAGATACATATGTTCCCCCCCAAAATCCAAAATACCTTGCTTGTATTCCTATAATATAAAAACTCTATGCATTTTATTAAGCAAACTCTATGCATTTTATTAAGCAAGTAGTCATGAATCCTACATAGTTCACACCTTCTAAATCAATAAAGCTTGATAAGAGCATTTAAGCATTGCAGCTTCTGAAATTTAAAGCCTTCCAGTGGAAAATTATAAAGCAAAAAGAATGTATATGAAAATAGAATATTAGAATTTCAGGGACTGTTCATTGTTTTCCAAAGAAAATACTAGAGCCTAGCATATAAATGTCCAGTCAGTATCAAGGAAAAATATTCCAGAAATGTTTCTAAAACCAAAAGAGCTCTAGTAGTGTTTACAAAGGCTGAATCCAATCATATGCAACCAGTTTTCTTTAGCAGGACTAAGGTATATGGAGAATCTCTAGGCAGGCAGGCATTATACCAAATTTTTATTATCCTAGTTCACATCTGCCCACATGACATCATGTGAGTTCATTTTCTGCAGAGTTCTTTTGGGATTGGTTTTTTGGTCTTATTGTTTTTTCATATTTGACCCAGATTGGTTAAGAGCATAAGTGGGGGCTGGGGTTGTGGTTCAATGGTAGAGCGCTCATCTAGCACATGCGAGGCCCTGTGTTCGATCCTCAGCACAACATAAAAATAAATAAAAAAAGATATTGTGTCCAACCAAAAAATAAATATTAAAAAAAGAGAGCATAAGTGGGAACTAAAGTTGAACTTGTGAAATCTCCATTAAGAATTCTTTCTACTTCATTCAAATCTCCAATGTTGGAGGTAGGAGTTGGGGAACAAAGAAGCATTTGAAATATGTATGTGTATATATTATTAATAAATATTTAAATTTTATAAATATGGAAATCTGTTATATATAATACACATTCTATGTGCATATGTGTACATTTATTAAATATATGTTATCTACTATGTGACTGTGTATAGATGCCCTTTATGCTATTTATATATTTATACTGTATATCATATATATACATGCATATCATATGTGTATGTATGTATGCATGTGTATATAGGAAAACTGAGGGCTATACCCAAAGAACTAAATTATATGTTCATTTACTACATTGTATTCTGCAGAACTTACTAAAGAGTTACAAGTAAAATTATGAATTCATATTATAGTAGTAAAACCTATTATAAATAGACTATAAGTCTTTCGACATGTTAAATTCTGATTAGACTTTTAGAGAGTGGATTTATTAATGAATCCTGAATTTGAATTATTATTGTAGTTGAAATAAGTAGAATACTACACTTTTTTTTTTAGTTGTCAGTCGACCTATTTATTTATTTATATGCAATGCTGAGGATCAAACCCAGGGCCTCACACATGCCAGGCAAGAACTGTACCACTGAGACCAGCTCCAGTTACCAATACCGCATCATTTGAAAAATATTTTTAAATTATTAAAATCTATGACTGTGATTATCGCAATGATTATGCTTATTAATTCTTTAGTTATACTTTAGTGATCTGAAATATGCATGTTATTTGATAGAAGTTCAATATCCAATGTTTTATTTCTTAAATCTCAGGTTATGAAGCTGAGCTATGGAAAATTGGCATGAAAGGAAGAGTGGAAGGATGGCCTCATAGGACCATTGTGTATTTGGATACTAGTAGTGCAAGTCCATTTTGTAGTAAGTTGTTAACATTTTTAACAAATGAAAAAAATATTATTTTTTTGTATTCCTTTTTTAAAAAAAATTTTTGTACCAAAGATTGAACTCAGGGGCATTAACCACTAAGCCATATCCCCAGTCCTTTTTTATATTTTATTTTGAGACAGGGTCTTCCTTAGTTGCTGAGGGCCTCCCTAAATTGCAGGGTCTGGCTTTGAATTTGAGATCCTTCTGCCTCAGCCTCCCAAGCTGCTGGGATTATAGGCATGTGCCACCGTGCCTGCTGTAGTCCTTTATATTTTATTGAAAATATGCTTTGCACTCTCCCAAATTCCATCACTTTAAAAAATTTGTTATAGTTGAACAAATTTGACTAAGGACTTTATTTTTTTAGATAAGTTGATCAGATGCTTGTATAATATTTTCCCAAAGAAATCATCCTAGCCTCCTTCAAATTCACATGATTTTTTTTTCCAGAAATCATTTCAGCATATAACATGTTAAGAAGCTTAAGACTTTTGTATATACTACTTATACCAAATTAAGACTTAAACTATATACATCTGAAAATGGCAAATGAATAATAATCTCCCTAATACATTTAGAGTTAAATGAGAGAAAATGTGTAGAACAGGAGAGAATGTTATGCTAGTTGTATTACATAACTAACATAAAGAGGACCTATGAAAGATAGCACAATTATTTTCTTAATTGTATGTCCTGTTATACTGAATTGAGTCTGTCCACTAATGAATTAAAATTTTTATTTATTAATTTTAGATTTGCAAATAGAAGAACTAATACAGAGCTACATACCTTTTATCCAATTTCCCTCCATGGTAACATTTTATAATACTATAGGTAATATAATTTTATTAGCAGTGTATTGATGTTTGTATAGTCCATCTACTTTATTCAGATCTTTTCCTAAATTGTGTGTGTGTGTGTGTGTGTGTGTGTGTGTATGTATAATCTGTATACAGATTAGTCACATATATATGGTATGTCTCTACCACAACAGTTAAAATACTGAGCAGTTCCTCACCACAAGGATCCCTTATGTTGTGCTTTTATAACCATATATGCTATTTCCCAGCTGTCTCTGACTTCTGACATCCATTAAAATATATTTCTACAATTTTGTCATTTCAAAAATGTTATATAAAAGGAATTATTTAGTATGTGATTTGGTTGTTGGCTCTTCTTCATGCAACATAACCTGAAAGGTCATTCATGTAACATGTATGAACAATTCATTCCTTTTCTTTAGTGAGTAGTATTCCAGAGTATGTATGCACTATAGTTTGACCTTTGAGCTATTAAAGAGCATAGAGGATGAATTTAGTTTTTGGCTATTACAAATAATGCTATTAAGAATTTTGTGTACAAATTTTTGTGTGAATATGTTTTCATTTTTGTCACAAAGGCTCAGGAGTGCAATTTTTGAATCATAAACTAATTGCTTGCTTAGGTTTATAAGAGACTGACAAGATGGCTATATCATTTTGTATTCCCCTGAGCAAACTATGCGTCATCTATTTTCTCTGATTCCTGTTTGGCTTTGTCATTATTTTTGAAATCTTACCGATTCTGATGAGTATATACTGACACCACATTTGACTTTAACTTGCGTTGCCTGATATGTGATTATATTGAATATCTCTTTATAAGTCCTTTTTAGGTGAAGTGTGTGCTCACACCTTTTTGGCATTTTCCAATTGGATTATTTTTTAACTATTGAGTTTAAGATTTCTTTACATATTGTAGAAAGTAGTACTCATTAGTTATTTGGTCTAAAAATATTTTCTCAGGTTCTGCAACTCGTCCTCACAGTTTTCTACTGTTTCATGTTAGTTATACACGACATTAAGATTCATTTTTACATAATTAAAAAAAATGGAATGTAAGTTGCTTAAATTCTGTCCCCAGTATTTCCCCTTCCTCTTGCAGTTTCCTTTCCTCTACTCTATAGACTTTTCTGCTATTTATTTTTTAGGTTTCTTTTTGTTGTTGTTAGTGTTTTGTGGAGATACCTGATGGTGAGATTCATGGTGGTATATTCATATATATGCATAGGAAAGTTAGGTTCAATCCTTTATTCTTCATTTTTTCTGCCCCTTCTCCCTCCCCCATAGTCCCCTTCATATAGCTTATCCATCTTTCTTTTATTTGATGGAATCTCCCCACTGTCCCCCTCCCCTTTTTTTCTCTCTCATTTTTTCCTCCTTACTTGGGGCTTGATTTCACATATGAGGGAAAACATTGGGCCTTTCACTTTCTGAGTGTAGCTTATTTCTCATAGCATCATTGTTTCCAGTTCCATCCATTTACCAGCAAATGCCGTAATTTTATTCATTTTTATGGCTGAGTAAAACTCCATCATGTACGTGGACCACATTTTCTTTATCCGCTCATCTGTTGAAGCACACCTGGGTTGGTTCCATATTTCAGCTATTGTGAATTGTCCTTCTGTAAACATTCATGTGGTTGTGTCACTGTAGTATGCCGATTTTAGTTCTTTTGGATATGTGATGAGGGGTGGTGTAGCTGGATCATATGGTAAATCCATTCCTAGTTTTTTGAGAAATCTCCATACTGCTTTCCATACTTGTTGCACTAGTTTGCAGTCCCATCCACAATGCATGAGTGTACTTTTTCCTCTCATATCCTCACCAACACTTACTATCATTTGTATTCTTGATAATTGCTATTCTGACTAGAGTGAGATGAAGTCTCACCATGGTTTTGATTTGCATTTCCTTGATTGCTAGCGATGTTGAACATTTTAAAAATAGATTTGTTGGCTAATGGTATTTTTTCTTTTGTGAGGTGTGTGTTCAGTTCATCTGCCTAATTATTAATTGGGTTATTTGTTTTTGGTGTCAAGTTTTTGAGTTCTTTATATATATTCTTAATATTAATATCCTACCAGAGGTGTGGGTGGACAAAGATCTTTATTGTGTAGGAATTCTTAATTCTTTCCTTTGCTGTATAGAAGCTTTTTAATTCGATGAGATCTTACTTATTGGTTTTTAAGTTTATTTCTTACATTTTAGGGGGTTTGCTAAGCAAGCAGTTCCTGTGCCAACATATTACAGTGTTGGGTCTATATTTTCTTTGAACAGTTGGAGAGTTTCAGACCTAATTCTGAGGTCTTTGATCCTCTTTGAATTAACTTATGTGTAGGGTGAGAGATAGAGGCTAAGCTTCATTCTTCTACATTCTTCTACATATAGGGTTCTAGTTTTCCCAGTTCCATTTGTTAAAAAGGATATCTTTTCTCCATTGTGTATTTTTAGCAACTTTCTTTAGTGTAAGATAACTGTATCTATATGGATTTGTCTCTGTCTTCTGTTCTGTTCCATTAATTTTCATGTCTGTCTGGGTTGTCAGTACCATGCTGTTTTGTTACTATAGCTCTCTTGTATATTTCAAAGTCTGGTATTGTGATGTCTCCAGCATAATTTTTTTTTTTCAGGATTGCTTTGGCTAGTCTACATCTCTTATTTTTCCAAATGGATTTTAGAATTGCTTTTTCTAATTCTGTGAAGAATATCATTGGCAATTAATTGAATCTATATATAATGCTTTTGGTTATGGCGATTTTAATAATATTGATTCTCCAGATCCAAGAACAAGATGTAAAGTGTTCCTTTACATCTCTTGCATTAGAAATTTTCATATTCTAAGGTCTTCTTCAGTTTCTTTTTTCAGTGTTCTATAGTTTGCACTGAAGAGATTCTTGACATCTTTTGTTAGATTCATTCCCATATATTTTATTTTATTTTCTGAGGTTAGAGTGAATGGGATAGTTTTCCCAATTTCTTTTTCAGTGGGTTTATTATTGGGTTTGTTATGTGTGTTGATCTTGTATCCTGCTGCTTTACTAAAACTTTTTATTAGCTCTAGAAGTCTTCTGGCTGTAACTTGTCTTTTCATCCTTTCCACAGTCATTTGCAGAGCAAAATGTTTACTCTGATAAGGAATGAATTCTATATTGATGCTTGATATAAACTTATATTCTGCTTTTGCTGTTTGGAATGTATATAGTGCTGTTATGTTTCCCTGAATATATTATATATCATATTTGCTGCTTTTATTTTTGCTTTATATGTAAAAATTTATCTTACCCTCATGGACTATTTTATTAGATTATATTCACAGCAATAATTTACCTCACAGATTCTTTGAATCTTTTCTTTATATCTATCTTTAATATTTTATTCTGTGGTATTTTGCTTCCATTTATTTAATACTCAATATTAATTATAAATATCATTATTGCATTAACTATTCAATTTTATTTCCAAATTTATTTTTTCTATTTGTGTCTGGAGTTCTGATCCTGCATTTCTTCCTTTCAGTGTTGACTTCTTCCTGACATATACCCTATCAGTGACTTTTCACTAGTGGTCTCTACCTCTATTTTTTCCCCTTGAAAATATTCTTATCTTTTTCTCACTTAGAAATGAAAACATAGTTTGAGATAAGTTCTATATCAACATTTTTGTTCAGCTTATTGAAAATATTAATTCTCTTATGTTCATTCAAGCTTTTATTCCCCAGGTTTTATGAACCTAATTATTTCCTGAAGATAATCTGTCACTTTCCTCTTATTGTATTTATTAATTTATTTTGTTTTGGTGTTATTTTTCAATATTGATGCCTTCAAGTCTGGATTAATTGTTAATGAAAAATCTGTGCTCTTTTAAATCAGAAATTCATGTGTTTCATATATATAGAAAATGTTCAGCAGCCAGCTGTTTTTCAAAATTCTCAGAGCACATTGGACTCCTTTTTTTCTAGAACTATATCATTACAATCCTAGAGGACTCTTATGTAAATTGTTTGGGGTTCTTCATTAAATGACTTGTATTAATTTAAATTTCATGTTGTTATTATTTTCTTAACCTTAATACCTGCTGGGTTTGTACCTCGGTAGTACAATGCCTGTCTTGCCTTGGGTTCAATCCTTAGAACCTCAAAAAGAAGAAAAGAAATTATTTTTAAAAAGATTCATACAGGCACAGAACAAGGAGGAGTAATTTCCCCTTTGATCACTTCAATGATGAGGCAGGAAATTGAGGTTCCTGGATCTCTACAGGGACCTGCATTTCAGCTCTGTCACTTAGTACCAGGTCTCTTTTTCCTTTGTGGAGGTTGATACTTCAGCCTCACTTTCCTTCATTCACCCAGTTCTCAGATCCCAGGGCTTCAACCCTTATGGCTTTGAATATTTTTTCTTCATTTCTACTTTCTCCTTTTGGGTTTGATTTTGTATGAAAATATATATTGCTCACCTACCACTTCTACATACTTACAGTAGGATGGTGGCTTATTCTGTAACATTTTAATATACGGTGCTGCCAGAAATTACCTGAGCCAATTTATGGGTGAGGTGGGTGAAAATACTATGCCTGAAGCTGGGCATAAACTTCAGAATAAGAAGTGTTTCTTTATATCTCTTGCATTAGTAATTTACAAGATGCAGTCATAAATGCATTACTTTATTTGAGTTAATTCTAAGCACAATGAATGATGTTACTTCTGACTGTTTAGTGGAAACAATTACCAGGAGCATTTATAACTGTTGTATATCTCACAGGAAAATTTACAGATTTCACATTATGTTTGAATATGTATATTGTCTTCTAGGGAAGACTCAAGATAACTGGCAGAGTCAGGGCTTCCTGTGTAATCCTGAAACTGTTGAGAATAGGAGTGATTTCACTAGTTTTGCCTCTGGAAGGTATACCATACTAAATTTTCATGAGCGCAATTTTGAATAGGAGCTATAGTGAACTTACTCTACTGGAGTTATTTAATTTAATAGAATCATTTAATTTACTCTTTTCAGCTGCCAAAAAATTGGGGATGATGGTAGTCAAGCAGATGTAGCTTGGACTATTAATCAGATAATTAAGAAACCTTATTGTATTTACCTTAGATATCTTATTGAAAAGTACAAATTGTTTAATTGGCCCAAATTTTGAATGTTGTTTATTTTCTGATTTGCAGATTAATTAGAATTTATTAGGTATTTGGCCAAATCCTAACCACAATCATGACTAGGTTCTTAAATTCTTTGTTTTTAAGACTTATCAAAAGTTGACAAACAAGTCAGGTGCAGTAGTACACACCTTAAATCCCAGCAGCTCAATAGGATAAGACAGGAGGATTTTGAGTTCAAAGCCAGAGTTGGCAATGACAAGGCTCTAAGGAATTCATTGAGAGACTCTGGCTCTAAACAAAATACAAAATAGGACTAGGGATGTGACTCAGTGGTTGAGTGCCTCTGAGTTCAATTCCTGGTATTCCCTCCCTCAAAGAAAAAAAAAAAAAGCTGACAAACAAGCAAAATATATTACTTAAGGACAAAAAGAGAGCTTCTAATGAATAACATTTAACATATATAATATAGGACTAAATTAAATAATATGTATCTCTTTGTATTTGTATATGTACCAAAATTAAAGTTTAAAAAATAATGTGAATGGCCTTTTATATTTTTATTTCGTAGCTTATTATTTTGTTCTCAGTATAGTTGCTGTGGGTGAAGCTATGAGTGATGGCTATATTTCATTTAGATTATTGAACCAACTTGGAACCATTGAAAATCCAAGGCTCTATGAGTAAGTACCATTTCATGTTTTCTTCTTTCATACAGTAAATGTTTGCTATCGTGAGTATCCAGTTTAGAAGATAGTCCAAACAGAGTAAATTTCTATCCAAAGAGTATTAAAATGTTAGATTTTACAAGGATCCATGTGTCACCTTTGGATTCTTTCATTTTAAAGAGGAAAATATTGAATATGAGGCCGAATAGCTAATTAATATTATAGAACTGGTTGCTACCTCAGTTACAAGAGTACAAGAAGAAATGTTTTCTCTCTGTCTTTTCATTCTTTTCTTAAAATTTGGATGTGGGCATGATACCTTATTTATTTTTACGTAGTGCTGAGAATTGAACCCAGTGCCTCACACGTGCTAAGCAAGTACTCTACTGCTGAGCTATGACTTCAGCCTCATCTTTCCATTCTTAATTCCAGTATTTTTCCTAACAATCTTGCTTTCCCAATTTCTCCAGTTTTCATGGAACATCATGTTCACAGTGGTGAAAGTGAAGGTCCAGTGGCATCAGTTAATAACTAAGTGATGCCATTTTAGTATTTCAGAAAACCATGCTCAGCCACAAAGTTCCTAAATAATAGGAGAGAGATGTTTTTCCTTAATCTTCTATTTAGCTTCTTATGCATGTGCATAATGTTATCTAATCATCTCAAAGCCAACTATCATGTGGGTTTCTTGAATGCCTGTGTGTTTAATAAATTCTTAAAGTAGGAAATTTATTTTCTCTCATAAGTATGACAAATAGGTATGTGTTACAGTTGAAATTATGACTTCCAATATAGTGTGTTGGACTTCTAGAAAGCCATTAAATAACAGAGTTGCTTTCAAAAGACTCACAGTTACCATATCAGGTGATTAAATAAAAGATAAATTTTATTTTGCTATGACTGCACATATAATAGTTTGGTTTAACTTTTGAATGGCTATTGATGATATTGGAGTTTCAGGAGGTTTAGTTGGTATCTCAAACATTTGCTCCTGTCACATTTTAGGTAGTCCTAGTACCTGAATTGGCAAATTGATTAAATCTAATGTGTGAGGGACCTTGGACCTGAGTATACAGTGACATATAGATTTATTCAGCCATTAACTATGAACTAGGAAAAAGTTCCTGCCTATTTTATTTGCACAACAATAGCAGTGTCTTTAATATTATAGTATTATTAACATTTAATTAAAATAAGAATAACATTAAAATATAAAAGGAGACACACTTTATAACTGATACAGTGTTTAAGACAAAATATTTTAGACCATGCACTACACAAAGAAAATGATTTTAAAAAAGTTCATGTTGATAAAGATCACTGAAAACTTCTGTACTAAAGTAAAATAAAGACCTTCCAACCTAGAAAACAATGATCATCCTCAGGAATAATATTCTTGGTTGAGAGTCAGGCAATTTTTAAAATCTTTTGAGAAAAATGCATTTTTTAATATTAAAAACTCTAACATTAATTTTCTAAAGTTAGTAAAAGCATTGCAGATAATTTAATGGTAAAATGAATGTAGTAGGGCTGGGGATGTGGCTCAAGCGGTAGCGCGCTTGCCTGGCATGTTCGGGGCACTGGGTTCGAGCCTCAGCACCACATACTAATAAAATAAAGATGTTGTGTCCACTGAAAACTAAAAACTAAAAATTAAAAAATTCTCTCTTTAGAAAAAAATAAATGTAATAATAATGCAAGAATGCCAATTATTCTTGTTCTTTTCCTTTTTTAAACCTTCCTTTAGTCACTTAGAAAAGATGATAAAAGAAATCATATTAAAATTTCAATCCAGATTTTTTTTACTTTTATCAAGCACCCGTCTTTTATTATAAAAAGCTTTAAAGCGTTATTTATCTAATTTTGAACATTGGTCAAATGTGTTGTCATTGTATATATTATTGCAAAATAGTTGACTACTTTTTGTAACATTGTATGTAATTCTAATTTGAGTATGTATATTTATGCACATTCATATAGTCAATTATTTAGTCTTATCAGAAATATGCTTTTTTAGCTTTTGTATGAATTTACTTATCTAACACATTATTCATCACAAATCTTATTCAGACATTTTACAGAGTACTAGAACTCAAACTGAAATAGTTTTATTGTTCACAAGGAAGGCACAGAATACTGGAAGACTAAGCCATAATTGCATCTCTGAGTAATCAGTTTTATGATAGAATATCACTAAATTACTGTTAAAGCACAGAGGAGAAGCAAGGGAGCATTTGAAAATAAGGTGATGGACTCCAAAAACAGGGATAAGTTATTTTCAAACATAGGGAGATGGGAAAACACATAATTTAAGAATAGTGCACAGAGTAGAGTTCTCAAGCAGTTGCTTTGAATTTTTCTGGAAAGCAAACTTATGTCCTGATTTATTTTGCAAACATATGGAACACCATGGAGAAATGTAAAATATGGGAACATTCCATGGTAAAATCTGCCCATCTAACCCTGGGTAATGGCTTTATTGTTTATATATTAATTATTTTGGGGATTTGAACTATATTTTAGATGCTCTGGGAGTCAGAGAATGTTAATGATCTTTTATTTGCCTTTCCAAAATTGAAACAGGAATATTTCCTCACTGTAGAAAATGTGTCATTTTATAGACTAGAGAATGAGAATTGCCTATAATTGTATCACCCAAGAATATTCACACTTAACCATTTTTTTAAAAAAATAATCATTCCACCCCTTCTTTCTCCTCTTTTTCCCCTTTCTTGTTCTTTTCCTTCTCTGTCCTCTTCTGAGCCTCTTTTTTGGTGGTTGTTATTTTTGCACATGACCCTGTGGATATATTTTTTTATTTAGCAAAATGTGTATCTTACTGAAAATGTGGTCTTCATCCTGATTGTTATACTTAGTGATATAGTGTGGACACATTTCCTTTGTAACTAAAAATCACTTAGATCTTGTGAGACCAAAAGTATGAATATGCCAATGCAGGACTTTAAACAGGAAATACCAGTATTATAAGTTCAGATTGTAACAATTCCCTAGATGAATGAGCAGTAGGTAGATTAGAGGGAATGAGATTGGTGCCAAGAGTCCACAGATAGAGCTACTGCCATATTCCTATAAAAGATGAAGGGGCGTGGATCAAGCCAGTGGGCATGAAAAAGAAGTGTGAGACTCTAGAGGTTTTAAGGCTTACAAATAGTTATGTGGTATGTTTTTATGATAAATGAACGTGAAAATCAAAAAAAGAAATCAATCTAGAGTAACTTCATGTGTGGAGCTTGGTGGCTATTTAAAAAGTATAGACTATTACATAGTAAGGTGAGACTTATTTTAGGGGATGATCCAATTTAATCATTAAATTAAAAAATGTTGAGAGTTTTCATAGCCCAGGAACAATGCTAGGATGGGAAAGAAACTCTTCGACAAATTGGATCTCTGCCCTTATATGATTTCAGCATATAGGTTTTAAATTAATGATAGAAGGAATACAAGTATGTACATCATCCCTATTTTCAAACAACTTTATGTACATTGAGTCAGGCCCTTTGCTAAGTGTTTAGAATATTGCAATGAGCAAAATAGACTTGGTCCTCTCCTCATTAAGCTTGCAGCATAGTGAGGAATAGAAGGGTAGACAAATTATAAATAAGTTAAAAGTAAAATCTGTCCAGGAAAAATATCTTGAGACAAATTTGTACTTAAGTATGGAAACTTAAAGTAGGGAATATGAATTAGTGGGGTCATTAAAACATTTTTGTGGGTATTTTTCATTAGTTGTGATCTAAATGATCAATGGGTCACTGCCCTGCTGCATTCTAGGCTGGGGATCCACAAATGCAAAGAACTGATGCAGAAAGCAGCACAAGCCACTCTGGGACCTGACAGGAGCTCTGTGTTTCAGAATAGGGGCAGAACAAATGAGAGGGGCGGGGAAGGAGAAAGATGAGATAGAGATCTCCCATATATCGTAGGAACAAGAATTCATAGGCCATGCTCCAGAATTTGTAATAAATTCACTGGACAAATGAAAATCACTGAAATGTTTTCATTGGGAAGTTTGACTGGGGCCAAGACTGTATTTTTATTTTGGAAAAACAATAGACCACAATGGTTAGAGAGGAAATTGGAGAGGGGATTGAGTGCTATTGCAATTATATATATAGGCAAGATACAATGGTCTCCTTGGTAAGAGGATTTGCAACGGAGATAGAAAAATGAGATTGGATTCAAAGATTCAAGATATTTTTTAGGTAAGATTCATAATAAGAATTTATGATAGACTAGATGTGGGGATTGACTGGAGAGTGGTATTAGTGATGAATCCTGATTTTTTTGGATAAGGCAATAGAGGGTAGTATGAATTTACTTATCCAACACATTAATTTACTTATCCAACACCATAAAGATAATAATGCCCTTTAATATCATTAGGAAATTTATGTTTTTGTTTAGATTTTTATTTTCTTTTTGTGGTCAGGGGAAGGTGTTGGGGAAGATAATTCGTTTAGACTTGAAACTTCTAAGCTTTAGGCATCCTTGTGATATTCAAATGACAAAGTGAATACTGGTGGATATATGTTTCTGGACTCTCAATTTGAGGTAGCTACTTGGTGATCATGAGCAACCTGTTGGCATTTAAAACCACTGGGGTGAATGCAAATTGGTGGGAAAGGTAACGTGTTCTTATATAGACATGTTGAATTTGAAGTATTGAAATCCAGATAACTTCTTGGAAAAACATTAGGGAGATATCCAGTGACATATTCTGTGAAAGAGGAGGAGGTGGCTCTGCTGGGAGGGAGCTGGGATAAACCTTAAGGATAATAATGGCATCCTTCTTTGGGCCTAGCTGTTGTGAAGGAATAAAACAGGAGGGCAATAAAAAATAAGATATGTTAGAAAATGTTTGTTCTTCAGTGTTTCTGTATGAGATTTTCACCTTGGTTTAAGCAAGTCTTTCTTCTCTCAAAAGAGAAGCTTCTTTCAATAAGACTTTCTTTCTTTCCCTCTCTCTTTCTTTCCTTCTTTCTTTCTTTCTTCCTTCCTTCCTTCCTTCCTTCCTTCCTTCCTTCCTTCCTTCCTTCCTTCCTTCCTTCCTTCCTTTCTTTCTTTCTTTCTTTCTTTCTTTCTTTCTTTCTTTCTTTCTTCCTTTCTTTCTTTCTGTTTTTACAGATTTTATTTCAATAGACTTTAAAAAACGATTTTCTCCCTTCTCTCCTTTCCTTTCCTCTCCTTAACTTTGTTTCTTTTCTTTTCCTCTCCTTCCCTTCCTTCTCTCATTCTTCTTCCCTGTTCCCTTTTTCCTCCATTTTGATCCTCCTCCCCCTCATTTTTCTTTGCTCTTGGTTTTATCTAAAGAAACACAATGCAGTGGAGTAGGTTGAGTCTCTTTGCAGACAGGTAAATCCATGTTGGTACAACCAACTCCAGGGACATGGAAATGAAGAATTGGCAGAGAAGCACCAGTGAGGCTGTTGACATCCCTCGTGCTTGTCTGTCAGCTGTGTGACTTTAAGAAAGGCACCTGGATGCTCTGCTACTCACTTTTCTCATCTGTATAATAGTAATGCTCAGAATTCCTAATAAAAAGAGTTGTTGAAATAGTTAAATGAGGTCTAATATGTGGAGTGTTGTTAGAATTCTGGGTACTTCATCAGTGCTGAGGAAATTGTATTCACTAAATATTACCCTTGATTTTTCTTTTGAATCTCTGGCTTTTATAGATTATCCCTTTAAGTATGGAATCTTTGATAAGATGGCACAGAACAGTGGAGTTATTATTTGAGGAATTGTGATATTGAAGTGTCCAAAGAAAGAAATGTAAAACAAATAATCTTAAACACATGTATAATCTAGGCACTCACTCAGAAAAACAAGATAGCTCACTTTTTAAAAAATTTATTTATTTGCTCTTATCAGTTATACATGACAGCAGAATGCTCTTCCATTCATTATACACAAATGGAGCACAGTTTTTTACTTCTCTGGTTGTACCCAAAGTAGGGTCACACCATTCGTGCAATCATACATGCACGTAGGGTAATGATGTCCATCTCATCTCACCATCTTTCCTACCCCCATGTCCCTTTCCCTCCTCCTCTTTGCCCAATCTAAAGTTTCTCCATTCATCCCTGCCCCTGCACCCCATTATGTATAAGCATCTACTTATCAGAGAAAAACATTTAGCCTTTGTTTTTTTTTCGGGGGGGTTGGCTTACTTGGCTTAGCATGATATTCTCTAACTCCACCATTTATCTGCAAATGCTATCATTTTATTCTCTTTTATTGCTGAGTAATACTCCATTGTGTATATATACCACAGTTTCTTTATTAATTCATCTATTGAAGGACATCTAGGTTGGTTCCACAGTTTAGCTATTGTGAATTGGGCTGCTATAAACATTGATTTGGCTATGTTACTGTAGTATGCTGCTGTTCTGTACCTTTGGGTATAGAACAAGGAGTGGGATAGCTGGGTCAAATGGTGGTTCCATTCCAAGATTTTTAAGGAATCTCCATATTGCTTTCCAGATTGACTGCACCAGCCGATTGGCTGCACCAGCAATGTTTGAGTGTACCTTTTCCCCCACATCCTCGCCAACACTTATTGTTGTTTATATTCTTGATAACTGCCATTCTGACTAGAGTGAGACAGGATATCTCACTTTTTTTTTTTCCTCAAAAGTATTTCCCCAATATATCTGTGGTAATGTATGTATATATTATTATTTTATTAGGTTTATAGTAAATTACTGTTTAGATTATTTTAATAAATATTTAACAAGTATTTTATTTGGCCTTTTCCATATCAAATTGTTTTCTAAATCTTGCCTCATTAGGATTATACTGATTTTAGACATAATGTATGTTTAAAATCATTAATATGCAAATTTTTTATTTAGGAAGAGCAAACCATTTTATAGACTTCAAGAAGTCAATATTCTTGCTCAATTTTTCACTGATATTGTAAATATTTCAAGCATTGGTTTGACGTATTTCCAGACCTCAAATATACAATGTTCCACATGCAACTACAGGATCCAGAGTCTCATGTTAAAATCTCTCACGTACCCAGAAAGGTAAGACCACTCAATTTTTATTTCAATGTGTCATCTTTAACTTGAAAATCCCTTGTTAAGTAATGTTATAAATATTCATGTATAAATAGTCAAGTATCTGTTTATTGTTGATTTCAGACTATATTATACATAGATATTAGAGTGTTAAAAAGGTATGAAATACATTTCTTTTTGCTTGGATAAAATTTATTTTGAAATTACATTACCTAAGCAAAGAAAATACACAGACACAGTCACTTCCTAAGACAAAACAAACATGAAAAAGTGAGACAATGTGTGCCTTAGAGGTTTATCTCTGGTTTCTTATTTACAATACATTTTCACGAAGTGGTTGAGAGCTGTCCTTTAGATGGTGTCCAGTGGTTGAAAACTATGATGAAACACAGGGTCACAGCAGATGCAGGTCGCCATGACTTCCAGCAATTCATTCTTTCTCCCAATTTCATTACCCTTTGGTTGGGGAAGGAAGAAAGTCCATTTTCATCTGATGCCCCTAAGATTCTGGAGATAACTGGAGATTCAACACAAGAACAGAGTGAGACTCTGGGATGCGTACCACAACAGCATGAAGAGAAGCTGACTCTACACACTTTAGTCTTATAGTCATTATAGTCATCTCTCTTGTTTGTCACTTATGTCACTGTTGCCTCCATTCCTATTGAAATGTGACACCATCATGATCATCTGGGGTATATTGTCTTGGGGATCATCAGCTTAGCAGTAGTTTGCTTCATCCCACTGACTGTTCTTGATTTCTTATACTCACAACCACAGAGGACTCCTTGTCCTCATGGTAGTGATGAACATGTTTACCACAGAATTCATATCTCCATCAATAACACCCTTGTGAAGGTACTAGGAACACTGAGGAGCTCCTTTGTGAGTTGGTCACCTGTCATTTGCATGTGTGAGTGTTTCCAACAGTAAGCATCAACTGAGAGCCAGTAGAAAAGCCATGTGTGGATTGCTGGAAATCTTTCTTTACTTGACTATGATGCTTTCTCTTTATGTACTTGTGCATTTATATATCTGATTTCCCAATTACCTTCCTATGAATGTTGATAATAGTAAATATGAATTTGTGGAGAGTAAAAATAAAAATGATAAGTGATAAGAATACAGATTTACATGAAGTCTATATCAACAGAGAGGAGTTGGGAAAATTCTCTGAAGTATAAGTCATTTTATAACTTTGGGGGCAATATTTAGACACTAAAATGTCAACAAAATGCCATTATAATTACAAAAAACTAAGGATTATTTTATGGTCATTTGCCTTGGATTACAATGTCTACAAAAAATATATGGACATTTTTAGCAGGAGCATTTTGCTTCATCATTCTCTACCAAAGTACAAGGTAATGATGGTGGTGAGGTCATGCCTTGAATGACTAAAACTGTAAATATTTCAATCTTCAACCAACCTCCATATTTACTTTGTTAAAGATACAAGTTCTCCATTAAACACAAGCATAGAAATTGTATTTGCAGTCCCCAAAGCTGGGCTTAGAAGAGGTCAAAGTTGTAACAGCATCATATTGTCCTCATCTCCTCTGTCCATACCTTTCTGAGTGTAAAGATGGAGGATATTAGTGCAGAAGTCTAGAGGTTGTAATTTTGCATCTTGTCTATAGACTTTAAGGGATTCATATTGTCCAGGAATAGTCTTTTTAAAATTTGGTATCATAAATGGAAAGAAAAATGAAGAATTTTCTTCTCCGTCCAGTAGAAGCACCCAATATAAATCCTAACAAGATACCAGGCGTTTAACAAGAGTATTTGTATACAGAACAGCACACAAGCTCAAGATGAGCAAAAGAAGTTTTGTTGTAAGCATGAATACAGTAAAAGAAACTACTCAGACTCCATTCTTTTCGAGCATGGGTAAATATGGGGGTAGACACTCCACTTACTGTTTAAACTGAAATGAAATGAAAACACAACAACATAGGTAATAATACAGTGTTGAAAATAAAAGAAAATTTTACAATCAAGCTTTAGGAATAAGTTTACTTTAAAAATGTTTATCAAGGAAATTACATAAAGCATTGCTCAGGGTTCTCACTGATATTTAAGAAAACAAATTCAGAAAAGAACAAGTGAAGACTGATATGATGAAACAAATAATAGTGGTTAAAAGAGATTTGGCTGAGATAATTGAAATCAATATCAAAATTGGTATTGGTATTACAAACAATAAAGGAAGGTTCAATAATGTAGAAAATACATTATAACCTACTGAATAAGGAGATATAAATATTTGAGAATATTGGATAATATAGATATGGGAAAATAATTGAAATGCGAAGTGGATACCTAATGTCACTAAAGAAGAGACAGAAGAGAAATAATATTTTGTGATAAAATAAATCTCCCTTTAATTGAAGAAAAGAAGATAAAGATCTCAAATGGAAAGGCTGAACTAAAAAGCAGGAAACCAAGAGGCCAACACTTAGACTATTCTTATAAAATTTATTTTAAAATTTTGATGATAAAGAGAATTTTTTAAATATTCAAATAAATCTTTAGGGAGTAGAAAATTCAATGTTTTAGCAATGAGGGTTTTTATTAAATGCATGTGCAGGTTTAATGTGATGCCAATAAAAAATGTAATATTTGAATCTTCTAACCAATCTGAAATTAGAAATATCAAGATGAGCCAAGAAAGCTTGAGTAATTAGTATAATTTTTATAACTTTAAGTGTGAAGCAGTAAAGAGTTTATCATTGCTTCCATGCAGCAGTAATTTAAAAAGTCTGAAATTGACAGATAAATTTAAATGTAGTTTAATGAATAAATAGAAAACCCCAAATCTTAGGGATGTTGAGGATAGCAGTCAAATAATGACACTATACCAAATGATTGGCAAGTAAAAATTTGACATTTTCTTATCACACATCAAAATTAGTTCCAAATATAGTGAAGTATTAAATGTAAACTGGTAAACAAAGAACAGAAAGAAATCTAGAACATGTTTGTGTTTGCACTAAATTAAAGCTGAGATAGAAAACAAAAAAATGTTAATCAGTTTGCCTATATAAAAATCTAAAAAACAAGTATTATGTATATGTCAAAGATACCATTAACAAAAATAAAATAAGCTTAGAAAATTTTATAATGTATATGATATTGGATGACTTTAAACTATATATAAGTAATTTTTACAGAACCTATTAAAATGCATTTTAGTTGGAGTATGGAGTAAAGGACCTTCAAATTATTTAAAACCCAATTTCTGAGCCTATCTTCATTTATCATAGCCTAGATTCTTTGTCTTACATTCCACATCCAGTTTTGATATTGCTTGTCTCTACCTTCTAATCATTCTCAGAATTCATCCATTCTTCCCATCTCCACTGCTACAAACTCTATTAACCTGGACTGTCCGCTAGAAACATTTTAATAGTCTCTTACCTGTTCTCTTTACCTTAGCCAAATATCCTATAATTTATTTTTTTCTTTTCCTTCCCCCTGCTCCATTTTTCTCCTTTTCTTGGGGGTTGGGTATTAGGGTTGAACTCAAGGATGTTTTACCACTGAGCTACATCCTCAGCCATTTTTTCATTTTGAAACAGGGTCTCATTAAGTTGCTAAGGTTTTCACTAAGATTGCTGAGGCTGACCTTGAACTTGCTATCCTTGGGCTTCGTTCTCCCCAGTTTCTGGGGTTCTAGATGTGCATCACTGTGCCTGGCCTATAGTTTGTTTTTAAAACAGTGCCCAGAGTGATCCTGTGAATGGTGGCTTTGGTCCTGTTAAACTGACTCACTTAGCTCTTCTCAAAGGCTTTCTTGATGTCCTTGGATACCCTGGACTGATACTCCTTACTGTAACTTCTCCCTCCATGCTATTCCCCTGGTTGGTTCCTCTACCTGGAAATTTCTGCTGCTTGATATGCCCCTGGCTAACTTTCTTGTCTCCAAAATTTTTCTCAAACATGGTTTTCTCAACGAAACCTACCTTACCATTTGGTTTACAGTGTACCCAGCAGTCTTACCACTCCTAACCTGCTTCTTTATCATTGTAGCACTTGTTATTTATGGTGAACTCTATACTTATTCCTTATTTTTGTTGTTTGTTTCTCTCTGGAAGACTGTAAGCATCTTGAGGGCACTGATTTTATCTCTTCTGCTCAAAATATTTCAAGTGCCTTAATATGTGCTTGGGACATAGTGGTCACTAAATGAATGGTTATTGGATGAAGAAATGCGTATGTATCTTGTCATAGAACAACTCTAAAAGTTGAAGTAACAAATGGTTAATAGAATCTTTAATCCTGATTGTATTCATGTAAGTTAAAATTAAGGCAAGGAAACATAGCATATTTTTCCCAACTTGGCAAAACAACGTCTGTTGTTGAATTCATACTGAAATTGCCTTCCTGTTTTACTGCTGGTAGGTATGCAGGCTTTTACACATATTCCATAAAAAAATTAGTGAAATATATCAAGAACTCCCAAATGTTAATACATCATTTTGTTTTTAAGAATTTATATTTCAGAGACATGGGATGGTGTTTAAGAGCATCAACTCTGCAGTCAGAGTGTCTGGATTTGATCAATTAATTACTGTTTTTGTCATCTTGAACAAATGAATTAATCATCTGTGCTTTAGTGTCCTTATCTGAAAATAGGAATAATAATACTTTACTTTGTAGAATTAAGAAGGTTAAATAGTATAAAGGAAATCTATAATAGATACAATATTTTAGATATTTAAACTATTGCCTGGCATATAGTAAGTGCTATGTAAATGTTTGTTAAAGGAAATATCAGAAATATATATAAGTATTTCTATATAAGAAATGTATACACAGTTTGACTTACAATACTAAAATAGAAATAAATTAACTGCATTTGGTGGGATAATTGATACATATATTATGGAATATCTATAGTATGAAATGTTAGGTAGTCATCAAAATGGGCCAATTAACACAGCATATTGTTTAATGACTAATTTTTTCAAATATAATCAATGTATTCCACAATTAGGAAAAAAACAATGAAATATATTTTTTTTTCTTGGGGGGACTTGATGAAAATAATTTAAATATATACTAACATAATAATTCTGTAAATTTAGTCTAAATATTTTCCTTATTTCATGTTAAATTCTCTGGTTACTTAAATGTAGTTACATATAGTTCAATAGTTTCAAGATTCTTTTGGAAATATATATAAGGCTTAAATTTAACGAAGGGCAAGCATTTGAAGAAGAAGAGTCAAGAAGCTGTCTTTAATTTAGAAAATAGCCTCAGAAAGCCAATTTATAGTTACATACTTTGTGGTGAAATAGAGATTTCATTTTTGTCCTTTAAACTTCATGCCCAAAACACCAAAGTACTCTAGAAATTGTGGGAATTGGTGCTCCAGATCTCTGAGATGTATAAAAGTAGCAACTTTTGCAAAACCTCTGAAGTACATTTTTCCAATATGTGTTCATACAGTCTGAAGCTTTCTATCCTCACTGTCCACTCCCTTGTCCCCCTCCCCCCCTTCTCAAATGATGTGATCCAGTTTCAGGGGATTGTGGAGAGGTGGCATAGATAAAACACCCCAGTGTCAGTAGTGTGAGGCACATATGCATGTGTTTTAGTAAGCTTTTTGCTGCTGGGACTAAAAGCCCCAACCAATACCATTGTAGAAGAGGAAAACTTTGTGGGCTCAGGGTTTCAGGGATCTCAATCCATAGACAGCAGGCTCCAAATCTCAGGCTCAAGGTGAGGTAGAACATCATGGCAGACAATTTTGGCAGAGAGAAGCGGAACTCACTCACATGATGATCAGAAAGCAGAGAAAGACTCCACTTGCCAGATACAAATATATACCCCAAGGCCCAATAGCCCCAAAGCCCAACCTTCTCCAGCCACACCCCATCTGCCTTCAGCCACCATTTAATCCCATCAGGTGATTAATTCACGAATTGGGTTAAGGCTCTCGTGACCCAATCATTTCTTCTTCGAACCTTCTTGCAATTTCTTGCAATGTCTCACGCAAGAGCTTTTGGGGGACACCTCACATCCAAACCATAACAGTGCATTTCTGTATGGAGTGTAAGGCACACCTCAACAAGAAGAATCTAACAGGTTTAGGAGGCCTGAATTGGATGCTCCTCACATGTACCAGTATATGGTTAAGAAATAAAACCTATTCACAGAAGTATTGGGAATAGAGTTGGAAATAATTTTATTGATAATTTCAACAATTATTTTCCCATTGTTGAAATTATCAATAAAATTATTTCCAACTCTATTCCCAATACTTCTGTGAATAGGTTTTATTTCTTAACCATATAAATTCTCCTAGGTTCTTGTAAATATTGCAATTATTAGAACACTCTCGACTTCCTATCAAGGCTCTATTCTCACTTCTACCACTCTGGTAACTTCAGTGCTAAGCATTCTAATCCAAGAGAGTTTGGGGTGATATAGGAAGACTGAGCAAAACTAAGAAATTTGGAAAAAGAAATCTTTCATTGA
Source organism: Ictidomys tridecemlineatus (assembly GCF_052094955.1). Taxonomy (NCBI): domain Eukaryota; kingdom Metazoa; phylum Chordata; class Mammalia; order Rodentia; family Sciuridae; genus Ictidomys; species Ictidomys tridecemlineatus. The sequence goes on along the minus strand of NC_135479.1, from coordinate 189,850,542 downwards.
TTGAAATTGCATCTCATAAGGTAGAATTTATCTTCAGAGTTATTTATCCCAACTTTAGTTTAACCTCTTCCTGCAGAGAATTGAAGGGACTTTTAGTTTTATCCAAGGTGCAGGTTTTAGACAACACACGTGATTTAAATGCAATATATTGTGTACCAAGGATGGATAATTTTAAATATTTGAGCACTAAAGATACATTTTTTGAGAATTTTTATGTGATTGAACTGCTTTCTAGGTAAATAATCATGTGAACATTTGTATATAATATGCTAAGTTGCAGATGCTATTTTTTGTGATATTTAACACAAGCCTTTGAGATATTTTGTTTTATTTAGCAAGGAGACAGAAATTCACTAGTGGAAAGAACGTATCTAAGCTTTATTAGCTACTTAATATATTCTAATATTCACTGCAGAACTTTTGAAAGTTTTATTTACTATATCATCCTTCAAATAAAAGATAACAATTATTAATATTTTGTTATATTAAGCATATAAGTATAAGCATGCATGCTACAATTAAACCATGCATTTAATTTTTTATATCATGGTAAAAGCAGGGTCTATTTGTGAAATCATGCAGTTCTATTTATTGACTGCAATAAAGTCAGGTATTCACTGTTCCTGTGGACATCAACATGAACACAATGTATCCAACCTGCACTGCACTGTGGACCAGGCTATCAGCCTTTTTTTTTTTCTCTTTCTAACTATAAGTTAATGACTACATTGTATTTCACCTTTTGTGGAATATTTAACCTTATATTTCATGATTTTCAGATCCTTCATTTTTTTTACAATGTGCTATTATGATAAACAATGAATATATGTACATATATGACTATTTGCATTTTAAGCAGTTTTCTTCTTAAGTATTCATAGTTGAGAGATTAAGAAGGAGAAACATTTTCAAATTTTTCATTTCACTCCATAATGCTCATACCTTTATTCAGACTGTTGGAGAACCTACAGGTAGTCCCTGTTCTCCCAGTGTATTTCCTTCTTTAAGGTCACTTATTACAGTTGGTAAAGGAAACAGAAGAGGCAACACAGATAACCACCATTATATTTGATTCATTATCAAATAGTGTGTAAAATTTATTCACAGGTTAAGAAGTAGTGTGAAGTTATTGGGATATGCCCCAGTGTAAAAAAAATGCTCTAGTTTGTAATTTTAAATTTAATGTGAAATCTAAACCATGGATAGAATATGAAAATTCACTACGTTTATGAAATTTGGAAGCAGTTGTTTCTACTCAGGAAAAAGATACCTAAAATACATTTTGTGGGTGTGTAGCAAAACTTAACATTCCCTGCTGGCTGGAGATGCTAACAGATGCTTAGATGAAAGTATGCTGTAAGTTTAATTACCTAGATAATTGCTATAACCATCTAGTGGATTTTCCTATTTAGATCTGTCCATACAGATAATGTGCAATTAATGAGAATTAGCACTGCCAAATTATTGTAAATGTGAGTTATAAAAATGTGATGCCTTATGGTCTAGATTAAACTGCAGGCACTCAACAATAATTATTCCTGTAATGAGTGTGATAGAGACTACAAGCACTCTTTCCTTCCAGACAGTTAAGTAGGACCTTAGAATTTAGGGAGTGAAGAATATACATGGCAGATGTGACCTGGGATGCCTTCTGGAGAATAATTGGGCTACGTGTCCCCCAAAACTCATGCTCCCAAAAGAGAGTACAGAAATCTTCAGAAGTGAAACGATTAGATCCCAAGAGTCATAACCTAATTGGTAGATTAATCCATTTGATGGATTAATGAGAAGTAACTGTAGGCAGATAGTGAAGGAAGTAGGTCATTGGGGGCATTCCTTTATAGTTTATGTTTTTTCCCCTGGCACCTCTCCCCCTCAGGACCCCTGACCTTTCCTGACTCTACTTTCTGTCTTGAACTGAGCTGCTTTCCTCTATCACACCCTTCTGCTATGATTTCTGACTCAACTTGGGCCCAGAGCTATGGAGTAGATCAATCATGAACTGAGGCTTTGAAACTAAGCCAAAATAAACTTTCCCTCCCCTAAGTTGTTCTTGTCAGGTGTACTGGTCACAGAAATACAAAGTTGACTAAAACAGTCACAAAAATTCCCTGGTACTGCCCCTTGGTTTTCCACACCATTCGCCATCCCCACCCACTGACAACCAGTCTGGTTTTACCTTTTCCAGATATAAACAAAATATGTTATATTATGTAAATGGAATTGTATAATATGTTATCTTTTAGGTGTGGCTTCTTTCATTTAGCTGCTTAAAATTTATCCATATTGCTGATCCCATCAATGGAAAGTGTAGATGAATAGTGTTCCATTGGTGCAAATAGACCACAGTTCATTTATCCATTTACCAGGTAGAGGTCATATGGCTTCCTTGAAGTTTTTGTAGTCTATTAATAAAACTGTCATAAATATTTGCATGTAAGTTTTTATGTGAACATAGTTTTTGTTTCTCTTGGATAGATATCTCAAAAAGGGATTGCTGAGTGATATGTAAGTGTGTATTTAACTTTATAAGAAACTCAGGGGACTTCCCCTGGGTACAGCGGCGCGGCGGGGTTCTGACCAAATTGGGCGAGGGCACAAAATAACCACTTACCCCTTCTCACCGAGGAAGAGCGGGAGAAAGGGTATGGCACAGTCACAGGGCTGGGTGAAAAGATACTTGAAGGCCTTTTGTAAAGGCTTCTTTGTGGCAGTGCCCGTGGCAGTGACTTTCTTGGATCGGGTTGCCTGTGTTGCAAGAGTGGAAGGAGCATCAATGCAGCCTTCTTTGAATCCTGGGGGAAGCCAGTCATCAGATGGGGTACTTTTGAACCACTGGAAAGTAAGGAATTTTGAAGTACAACGTGGTGACATTGTATCATTGGTAATTTGGAATGCTTTTAGAATCTGTGGTTTCTGAAATAATTTTTGTACCAGTAAGGAGCAAGAAGGGACAGTTATTTTTCTACTGGACCAGACTGAGTAATCGTGTAAATGCATTTCTAATTATCATTCTGTGAGCTCCTATTCATTTCTAGCCATCATGGATTTCATTGTAACATGTCATAATTGCAGTAATATTGTTTAAATTATGTTTCTGAATTGTATAAGTTTTTGAACATCTTTAGTATTCCATTGTAACCTGTATCAGTGTTGAAAAGAACCTCAGCTGTATTGACAATTTTTAAAATAACTTTCAAGAATTTATAGGAGAGTACTCAGAGATCTGTTCCAATGGTACTCTTTTTTAAAAAATCATACGAGTTCTCTGAGTGAGATTGGATTATTGTACTTTGATTAGTTCTATTATGACTGAGAGGTCATGAAGTGGCTACTGCAGTTATCTTTTATATTTTTCAGCTTAATAATGAGAAGAAATTGGAGAAATTTGAGTGGTTCCTATGCTGATAATGATGTATTCCCATATTTTATATATTTCCTATATATCCTATATATATCTGTCTCTGTAAACAGATAATGAGGTATATAGTTAAACCCCCATTTTAACACCGAAATTATGAGATTTTTGATATGTAGAAATCCAGAGTTCAAGTTTAGAATTTCTGATATTATATTCTTTATGAATTTCAGCTCCATTTTTGACATCAAGCAGTCAAAATGGCTCTCTTGCTACTTCTGCATTTACCTTGACTAAACTAGAAGATATGATGATAACATTTAAATTATGAAGATAACATAAGATTACTTTCTTGCCCCTGACTTACCTCTGAAGACAGATTAAAATATTTTTCTTTTTTATTCAGAAATAGCATATTTGTGAGTTAAATTTTCCTATATTTATTTTGCTTCCATTTATTCATAGATCATATATTTGTTCTGTCCCAAATATGTGAAAGACATAGCTCAGTCTTCTGGTGTATAGTAAAGTGGATGAATAGTTGAACAGTTGGTCAGAATACCTTGCAGGCACAACTGTAATAGAGATGTGCAGCAAGGGAAATGGAGTGCATGTAGTTATTTCATTATAGTGTCACATTTAAACATATGATCTGCATGTGAGTGACTGAAAACTCCTGAGTAAAAACAGGTTAAATGAGGCATTCTATTAGATAAGAGTTTCTTTTTCATAAATTTTAGAAGTTAGTATTTTTAGTTTCATTTTTCTCTAATAATTTGTTTTCCTACTTGAGTATAGGAGCTGTCTATCCCTTTGAAGTCATGATATATAATTTTAAAATCTGTAACCCCTCATATGTACATTATTCTGCATCAAATTATGCAGATGCCCATTTCCATATAAATGATTTTATATATATATATATATATATATATATATATATGATAATTATTGAAGTTAGAGTGCCTGTATGTCATATCTCTAGTTTTTGCCAAGTAGTAACAATATATGTTTATATATAAATAACACTATATGTTTATATATAAATATGGGCTATCAAAAAATTATATTTTTAAGTAATTCTCTTTTAAACAAAAACCTAAACCTAAGATTTCTAATTCCAATGTCAGATAATTTTTGCTAAATGATATTGTATGCTGGGTTTCTGCATAATTAATATATTATTTATCTTTTATAGTTTCTGAATATTCATATTATTTTTTATTATTTTCAAATATTTAATGAAAATAACTTAAGTAGCTGTATTGAATGTTATTTCTCCATTGCCACCCCACTGTTAGAAATGTTTATTAATTCATGCATATGACCTACAGTTTTAAATATTGTATTGAAAAATGAATTTAAATTAACAGTGAAACAATGTAACTGAAAACTAAGCGAATCAGATTGATATGTGAACAGTTAATGTTATAATTCTTATTTCTATTATGCTATACAAATATTAATTGCCTTAACAGAAAAAGGATATCTGAAAATGAGAAATATGCTTTAAAGTACAAAATAAATTAATGTACAAAATATATTAATGATACTTTCTGTTTTCACAAATCATATGACTCTTTATAAAGTCTTGCTTAGGGTTGCCTAAGAGTCTGTGATCCAGTGACGACTTTTAGTACATTTGTGCTGGCTCAACAAAGGACAGTTACACTTTTGACAAGAATGGTGATTGAGGTATTGGATTTGCAAGAGATCATTGTAATCATATCCTAATAAGTTACAGAAAATTTTTCAAAATAGGGTAAAGAATACATCAAATACAGAAAGGTACAATTAAAACTCTAAACAGTCATTGCCAACTCTTTAGTATTTACTATAAGTCAACCAATGAGAAGGATTAAAGAACTATCAATTTTAACAATTCAGGTGTGAGGGATCAACTTTTTAAATCTTAAAAAGTTCACTTAGTAAGACAGTGTGTGGTTGTCTACTTATTATACAATTCACTGTTTTTAATGTTAATATTAATTTAAATATATATACAATTATTTCCTTATATATTGAAGAAAATAGTAATTTCCCCCATCTTAAACATGCTGAATATTATCATTGTACCTAGCTATATTTTGCTGTTCAAGATAGCAATGGGATGAAAATTTAAAGATAAATAGCAAGTGTATGAGGGGGAGGCAAGAGAGGAGGGAATGAGAAGGTACTGGGGAAGAATATTAAGCAAATTATATTATCTTTATGTATAAATATGAATCCCACCATTATGTATAGTTATAATTTAAAAATTTAAAAAATGTAAAAAAAAAATAAGAAACTCAGTGATTTTCCAGAGTGACTGTATATACAGAAGTTTTATTCCTCTCCTGCACCCAAACTGTATTTTATCAGTTTGTTGTGTTGTTTTGCTTGCTTGTTGGTTTCATTTTAGCTCTGCTAATGGGTGTCTAAAGGCATGTTGTCATTTTAAATTTGCATTTCTCAAATGAAAAAATGACTTTGGTGATGTCTGACATTTAATTGAGGGTATTTACATATTAATTTAATGCAATAAGTGATATGGCTGGTTTTAATTCTATTATCTTGTTGTTTTGTTATCTATTTTTCCACCTGTTGTTTCATTTTTCCTTATTATCCATCTTCCTTTGGATAAATTGAATAGTTTCATTGTACCATTTTATCTCTTTGTGGGTTGTTAGATATGTATCTTTGTTTTATCATTTTGATATTTTTAGGGGTTTGCATTATAATATTTTGTTTATTATAGTTCATCTTCAAGTGGATTTTATCATTTCACATGTACACAGTAGCATACTTCCAATCTCTCACCTAGCTTTTATGATGTTGTTGGAAAACATTTTCCTATACATATGCTAAAAACCTCCATAATACATTGTATCATTGTTGTTTGAATAATCAATTGAAGAGATATAAGTAATTGGGAAAAATCACATATGGTTACCCACAGAGTTTCCATATCTGGTCCCTTCAGACCCCTATGTAAGTACACGCTTTTATCTGGTATAATTCTTCTTCCAAATTGAAGTAGCTTCTTTAACATACTTTTATACTACAGGTGTCCAGGTGGTAAGTGATTTAAGTTTGGGGTGTCTGAAAACATCTTGATGTTGCCTTCATTCTGAAAAATAATTTGAGTACAGAATTTACATTCATTATTTTAACATTTCTATTCAATTCAGCATCTACCAAACATTGATCCTAATGAGAAACCTATTGCTCTCCTTTCTTTTGTTTCCCCTGGTGCTAAGGATTAAACTCAGGTCCTTGTGCATGCTAAACAAGTGCTCTCCCACTGAGATACATGCTCATCCCTGCTTGCTAATTCTTGATTAACTGTCAGACATTGTGCATTTAATCATGTGGATTTTCTATATTTGTGTTCCTATACATTTTCTTGAGGTTTATTTTCAAGCTGCTATTAAGTTATCTGTAGTCAAGTATTCATTTCTGGTCCTCTTTTCAACATGTAATTAGGCAGCCAGGTCTGGCCAAGTGCTAAGTCTAGGCTCAATAACTTGCACTACTTAAAAAAGACTTCTTTGTGTGCTTTATCTTGTGCCCTTGGATCATTGGTTTTTCCCACTTGGCAGGTAGGAACTGGCACTATTTTTGTTCCTGTCTTGGTGTTTAGAATCTTATCCTAAGTAAAACAAAAAGTCTCAAAAAGAGATTTTTTAACTGAAAAAAAAATACATTCCTTTCTTATAATTTAGTATGATATATATGGATTAAAATGTATGGATTAAAATTAAAAACTATGGTGTATTTAAATTTTAGGGGCTATTTATTTCAGGACTTCTTCCATTACATTCATTAAAGTTTATACTCTGTCAAGGTAATGTGCTCATTTCTGTCTATTTATGGTCAGCAAAACATTGGAAATGTAATAGTTAGTATTCTTTTTGAGATTAAAAAAGTAAACACAATATTCTTCTCAAAGTAGTTTCACATAGATCATACATTATCTTCTAAATTATAGCATTTTCATTTCATATTGTTTGGAGAGAAGGAACTATTGATAATAAAATAAAAAGGTGGTTATATGTTTTGGTGAAATTTAACTTTGGCAGGCATTGCAAACCTGCTTAAGCTTTTTTAAATGCTTTCAGAGGCTTTATGAAGTGTGGAATCTTTAATAATGGTGTGTATTTACTATGTTAACAATAGAATACATATCAGTGGTCATAAGGTGTGCATTTTCATTCTATTGTAAAAAAGAGACAAAAACATACTTGCCTTCATATTATATTATAGATATGAAACAGAAAAATTACTAAATGACAAAGGTAATGTTTCTAATGACATGTTTACTGAACTTGATAAATTTAAAATGAGATGAGTCTAGGAAATTCAGTGCATTGAAAGTACATTCAGTGATAAGAACAGATGACAAGTTATCATAATTGTATATACATTTGTATGGGGAATAAAAAAATAATTCATCTACTTATTTCTTAATGGAGAAGGATAACATCAGATTTCTTAATCATATGCAATTATTCTAAAGATAGATGTGCACATTTTACTCTCTGATAGCTTAACAAAAAACTACTTTGCCAACATCCAAAAGATCTTCCATATTGAAACATTATTATTTCAAATTTACTGTTAGAGTATTAAAATGGAATTTCAAATTGCCTTTATTAGTCCAAATGGAAAATACTGTACTATCCTTTATCAACTTCCATAAATGAAGATGAATGTCTATCTTTTATGACTTTTGTGACTTCTAAGCATGTGTAGAAATTTAATTTAATTTTTTAAAAAATGAATGATTTAAACTTAAAATGCTCTTGAGTGTTTACAAAATGTGTTCAGTGGTATCTTAACCAAGCTGGGAGGACCCTGGAAGCCATGATCTTCTGAATGAGAGTTCTCCATGTCACATTAAGGTGAGCTGCCACCACCTCTGCAGTCCCTTTTCTTTAACTGGTGATGGTTGCTGATACAGATTCTTTAAAATTTATTTTTACTATTTTACTTTGTCTTTTATTGAGATTTTACCACCTTTTTTTTTTATTTTAGCTGATCACTTTTTGTGAGAGTTTTTCAAGACATTAAAAGGAAAATTTATAGCTTGACAAGATGCCTTATCTTGCATTTGAAGATACTCTCTTCATGTACACTCTTCACGTAGTATACATATAATCTCTCCAAGAGAGATTGTATTGTTATGTCCATTTTAATGGGTGGCAAAGAGAAAAAAAGGACTGATTGAAGAATTTAGGCAAAATTTGCCTATACAATTCACTTCACTCTTCTTTTGAGGTAGTCATGAGAGTGGCCTGGCCACTTAGTGAATACAGGTTAAGCTATTTCAGTGTCCAACTATGTCTCCCATACAATGTAAACTTCCAGTAAAGCAAAAAGTACATATGCTGAAATGGAGAATTTCTTCTTCATCAGTGTTATATCTTCTTCATCCCTACATGACTGAATGAGATGGAATGTTTTTGAGCCTGTAGGTTTGTTGGAAATCCCTGCATTTGGAGAACTAGTTAGTTACAGGCATAGACTATCCTAACACTTCTATAAAAGGGAAATAAAATTTGTTCTTTTACTAATCAATATCTTTCTCTCTTTTTTTTTTCTATTTTACAGACCACCACTCTGCAGGTATAATTTTACACTTAAAGAGGGAAAAGAAATATTTCTTAAACTACGTGCATGTACAGCAAAGATTATTTAAACTCCTTCTCCCATCAACTGTAAACTTATTTTTGAATTAAAGAACTTTCAAATTAGAAAAATACCAGCATTCTTTCTTTTAGAATGCATTGTTTTTAGAATCGAGAATATTAAAAATAAAAATGCATATGAAAAAATATTCTGAATATATTCTAAAGCAATTTATTGCTCTTTACCTCATCTACTTCCTAAATCATAGATTTACCATTGAATGTTTACCTCAATTTGTTATTTTAGTAAATATGTTAAAACATTTTCTAAAGGAAAAATGGTGAAGAACTTAATAGGTCCCTTCTAATCAATATCATTGTACAATTCTGCAGTAATAAATTAATTTTTAAAAAATTTATAAATTTGGGCTAATGTAATCTTTGTAAATATAAATACTTGGTACTTTCGGTAAAGTTTTGTAAATAAAGGATTTGCTAGTATGAGCATAATAAATAAATAACATATAGGCCTCTAAACTTATGTTTAAATCCTGTGTTCATTATTTATTAATGTTGAAATCCTGAGTAAGTTAATTTATTTTACCATGTCTCAATCATCTAAGGAAATTTTGTAAGATTGACTCAATAAAGCCCTTTGAATAGTGTATGTCTATAATAATGATAATAAGAATGATGATAGCTATTACATATATTTATCATTGTGTTCTTGGAAAATATTAATTAGTTTAATATTACAAAAACTCATGAAGTTAGTCTTGTTTTCTCCATAGATGAAGAAACTAAGGCCTAGAAATGTTCACTGACTTACCGAGGATCACACATAGAACCAGAAGTCAAACCTAAGAAGTTTGGGTTCATAGTTTTTTTTGTTTCTTCAAAGTTTGATGTGTGTTAACCATATTAGTAGCCATATTTATTAATGATCACATTCAAAATAATAATATGAACACGGCTGAAATTTTCCAACTTATCTGTTCAGTTCAAGAATTTCTGGGCAAGGATCCCTCTCACTTATGTTTCAATGCCCTGTCTTTTTTGTTTTCCTCTGAAGCGGACTATCAACAATAGTCGGTATCTATAGTATTTATTGTCTACTGTTATGGTTTGCATATGAAGTGTCCTCCAATAAACTCAGGTAATAGACAATGAGGAATGGCCAGAGGTGAAAGGATTCGATTATGTGAACAGTGACCTAATCAGTGGATTAATCCATTTGATGGATTAATACTTTAAAAGGACTCCTTACTGGGTGATAACTGGGGCATGACAGGAGGAAGCAGGGCTCTGAGGTATGCTATTAGAGATTATATCTAGTCCCTTGAGTTCAAGTTTCTCTGTCTGCTTCCTGGCTGCTATGAGGTAAGCAGCTTTCTTTCACCAATCCCTTCTGCCATGATGCTCTGCCTTACCTGGGCCACAGAGCAATAAAGTTGGTCAACCATGGACTGAACACAAAACTAACTTTTCATCCTCTAATTTGTTATTGTCTCATGTCTTAGACACAGCAATGAAAAGTTAACTAACATACCTCCTATATTAGTTTTTCATAGATTCCAGAACAAAATACCATATATTGAGGGGTTGAAGCAACAGAAATGTATTTTCTCAGCATTCTGGATCCTAGGAGTGCAGGATCAAGAGTTGGCAGGTTTGGTTTCTTGTGAGGCCTCTCTCCTTGAAATGCAGATGGCTTCCTTCTTGGTGTGTCTTTTTAAGGCCTTTCTTATGTGCATATTTATCCTGTGTCTCTGTATCCAAATTTTCTCTTGTTGTAAGGTTGCTTGCCAGAATGGATTAGGGTCTATCCCAATGGCCTCAGTTTGAATTAATTGTTACTACAAAGGTCCTATCCCTAAATATAGTCACATTTGGAAGTAGTGAGAACTAGGGTTTTAACATGAATTGTAAGGGTACACATTTGAGTATGTAACACTTGCCATGAACCCTTAACTTAATTACCCACTTGAAGATGAACTGGGGCCATTGTGGGGTGCCCACCTGGAAATACTGACTGTGAAGTCCTTGAGGTATCAGTTGCATGCTCTAGGTAGAAACACAAAGATGCTTCACTGTTTACCTAAGGATTTAAGAAGTGTTGCCTGCACCTCTACTAAATGACTATATTTCAGGAAAATAGCTCCTTTGATTTTTGCTGTCATCCTTCACTCCATAGGCCCATGACTATAGTCCACAGAGATAACTTCTCTCTCCTTTCTGCCACTGACACTCAGGCACTTTCTGCCACTACTCACAGGCTTTCCACATTCTTAAGCAAACCCACAAACTCTTATGTAATTTCATTTTTTATAATAATACTCTCCATTAATTTTTGAGATATTCCTAGAAGCTTTTGAATCTCACAATGATATTAGAATAATTTAAAATAAAATAAAAATACTATAGATATGCTTCTAGGGACACCAGAAGTGTTCCTGATTGTTTACAGTCTCTGGGCATTAGGAAAAACAGTAGCCTACTTTTCTCATAGGATATTGGACCACTTTACCTTCATAATGAAACTTCCATCCACAAGTGATTCAGTCTTCCAAGGATAACTCAAAGATGAAGATGCTTACAGGTTTTCACAATGCCATGCCTTCCAACTTTTTTCAGGGTAAAAATTGGCCTGAATAAAGAGCCTTTGGAGTTTGCATTTATGGTAGTGAGGGAAATAAATTCCTGTGACCCCTAAGTTTATAGCACCCAAACAAATAATGTACTCACATCCCCCCCCAAAAAAAATTGCAAAACCTGTAGATTATAAAATGAATGTAAGGAGGAAAAAATTGCACTTTTGGGGGGACCATAGTGAAGCACAGGTATTCTAAAAAAATTATCTGGAACAACAAATGAACAAGTGGCCATTATGTACAAAACATCTTATTCCAGATTGCCTTGATGACATGATGCTCTAGGTCAGATCCAGAAACATGCAAAGAGACTAGGTGATTTAATTCTTTATTCCGTAGATGCCTGCTCAGCCCCGGTCACAGAACATGACTAAATACTACCTTTCAAAAACTCTCAAGAAGGCAGTTTGATTATATTTTTGTTAATGTTTTAATATAAAGTTATTTAATCTAATTAAATAAGACCTATTTTATTAATGGGACTTGTTTTCATTGAATTATAAACTTCATATAAAAATGTCATCGATAAAGCAATGTTTGTTACTTTGGCTTTGAGGCTTTGATTTTTGCTCTTTTAAAAAACAACACTTCAAAACATTAAAAAAAAAAATTATATTACCTAGATGGCTATGTAAGGTTTCTAAGTTACTGAAAAATCACTTAAATGTGTGTTGCCAGTATATACTAGGTATAATTATATTTGTGTATGTATAATTATAGTAATAGAAGTGTCATGGCTTATAATATTTTTGGCTTTTGCATTAATCCTGTTCTTTCACATTATTACAACAATAATAGCAAAAACACAATGAGTATTTACTGTGTTAATTTTCCATTGCTGTGACAAAATACCTGAGAAAATAAAAGGAGGAAAGACTTATTGTAGCTGGTGTTTCAGAGGTTTCAGTATACTGTCAGCTGGCTCTGTTGCTTTTGAGCCTGATGGAAGGCAGAACATCATGATGAGCATATGTACTTGGAAAGTTCTAAACATCTCATGGTGACTGGGAAGCAAGAAAAGAGAGGAGAGGAGGAGACTGGATCCCAATATTCCCTTTGAAAACATGCGCCAATGACCTAATTTCCTTGCATTAGTCCTTATATCTTGAAAACTTCCACCACCTCCCAATGGGGCCATCAACTTGGGACCAAGCCTAAACACATGATCCTTTGGGGTACATTGAAGATTCAAACCAAAACACTTTCTGTGTACCAATTTGTACATTAAGTCCTTACTTGGAACATCTCATGGATCCTTATAAATGGCCTATAGAGCATCTTCAGGTACTCAGAGGAGACAAAAAGGGAAAAAAAAATCCTTTGAATGATTGAAAATACTGGAAAAAAATTGTTGTGTTTTGATTGTTATATATTAAGTAAATAATGAGCATTGTGTAAATTCATGAATGAATAAATTAACGAATGGATGAACAAAAAGTCAAATCCTCTACAAATGACATATAGGACAACAGGGAGGGCTGGGTTTTAAGTAATAGTGATGTGGCTGGTGTTTGCCAAGTAACAAGAATTTGCTGAATGTGACCTTTTTGGCAAATTGACCGTCACTCATGATGTTTTTCTGTTTGTGCTTTTAGGTTCTTAGGATTAAAACACTGCTAAAAATTCCCCAGTACTTGAGTTCTGCCCAAGACAAATATGACTTGCTTTTTCAAGTGACCTAATCATTGTTAGAGAACATTAGGGAATGGTTCTGGAGTTATGAGATGTAGGACTGCAAAGCAAAGATAACATTTTCATTCATAATTTTTTCCCTGTGAACATGTGGGATATGAAAAAAGAAGAAAATCTGGTAGGTGAACAGCTGGTCATGCAGATGGTGTTGACGAACTGAATTTGGATTTCTGTATCATGGTTTAAGTTTTTGGAATGCTAGACTCTTGGCTTAAGGTAGAATTTTATCTCACAAGGACATGAAAGAATGTATTTGCATTCAGGCTAGCAGTCATGATTAAAGTGCTTTAAATGGAACACAACATTGCAGAAAGTGTTGGAAGATTAAAAGCAACCAATCAGTCACCCAGATTCACTAGGATTCTACCAAATACTCTTCTGTGTTTCTTTGGTCCTCATTAGCACATTCCAGTTCTTAGCTTGGATTTGTCCTAACATCTTTCTTCTCAGTTGGGACCTTTCCTTTGCTTTCTATGTGGTTAATTTATCTGTCCCAAGCCTAATACTACATTTACCTTTGCTTCCTGCCCTATTTACTAGATATTTTTGTCCATGTCTGTGTTCTAGCCTGGATATTACAAATCTCTGCTAACTTGTCTGTATCCATCATGAGAATGTGAGCTTCCTGAGAGTAGGAAGTTTTAGATATACTGTATATCTTTGTATTGTTAGGTCTCAGTGAATGGCTGGCTTATTATAAAGGCACCATAAATATTTGTTCAATGACAAATGCAAAATGAAATAAATGAAGCAGGAAGTTTTTCTTTCTTTCTTTTTAATTTAGTAGGGAAAGAGTGGGCAGACACTAGCCATTAGAGGGTATTTAAAAGAACAAAATGTTAAAAGTAGTTCTGGTTGGAGGTCAGAGAGCTCTCATTGTACAGCAAATTGAAGATAATCTGTCTTAAAGACTTTTCTAAGAATGTCGTAAAACAAGATTTCAGTATGAGTTGAACTTAGTCAGAACAAATATAATATTTAATAATAATTTGCATGTAGAACTGAAAACTTAGAAATTCTCCTGCCATATATTGGTTAAATAGTAAAGCACCAGTTAACATCTAAACACATAAAGAATGATAAACATCAGGTATCTCCTTCATAGTATTTTAGGAATAGAGATGATTGAAAGCAAGTACACAAAATTTACTGCAGATAAAAATTCTGAAATCACTGGACCTTTATCAGTTGAACTTGTCATATTGCAACATAATTTGTACTTTCGAATATTTAGTAAAGTTGTTTTACTCTTTATGACTTGGTAGAAGAAAGTTTCAACTGGAAAAATGTCTATGGAAAAAGTTTTCAAGATGAAAATTGTTGAAGTGAATGAAGAATGGGGACTAGGGACAGACTTAGCAGTAGAGCACGTGCCCTGAGTTCCAACACCAGCACCTCAGAAAGAAAGAAAGAGAGGAAGAAAGAGGAATAAAGACTATAAAATGGGCTTGTTCTTAGCAGAACATTCTTTGAGACAGGGGCATGGGGGACAAAAAAGAGAATATTAGAATTCTTTAAAAATATATTGCATTTTAAAAATATTTTTTTAAGTTGTTGATGGGCCTTTATTTTATTTGCTTATTTATATGTGGTGCTAGGAATTGAACCCAGTTCCTCACACAAATGAGGCAAGTGCTCTACCACTGAGTTACAACTCCAGTCCCTAGAATATATTGTATTTTAATGATCTTAGTAAATGTATTCTTCCAACCACATGACCCAGGACAATGCACCCAGCTCAGAAGAAACTTTATTACAAAAGAGAAGATTCAGTTTCACAAAATTAATGTAATGCCTATCTTATTTCACCCTCATTTCCCCATAATTGCCCTAAAAGTAACATTTAATTGATATTTGTAGATTTTATTATAGTTTTTAATATAAGGTAAAAAAAAAATTCGAAAGCATTTCAAGGTTACGAAATGCTCCATTCACCCTCCTCTCCCTTCTCATAGAACAAGTCAAGAAAAGAGAGAATCTAGATTTAAAAATCTCTGCAATCCAGGAATATTAATCATAATCTTCCAAATTTCAAGAGAAGACTTTTAGCAATCAAACAAAAATAGGACTTTAAGATGAACAATATTGCCAGCAGTGTAAGCAGGGTAAGAGACTGACGAACTACCTTCCGATTTCTTTTCCAGGCAAAGGAATATTGTTATTTACCTACCAGCAAGCAGTTGCTTTATGACATCAAGATAATTTCCACTGTGCATCACATTCACCCTGTTTATTTTACTTTGTACTCATTCTAAAGCCACAGATCTAGGAAAATAGATTTAGGACAGTGTTTAAGATGATTTGGTATAAAGTAAAAGTTAAGTAGTATACCTTCTGAACTCTAAAGGAAGAAGTGTATGAAATGTGGCAAGAAAAATTTGGGCCAACTCTGGGAGGATGTGACATAGAATGAGTAATGGGGGAGCCTTCATTCTTTCATCAAATATATATTAAATGCTTATTTTGTATTTGATGGCTGGCTGGAGACATACCCATGAACAAAAGCCACTAAATTCTTCACCTATGGAACTTGGGTTTTAGTGAATAAAGCAGAGAATGAATAAAGTAACAAAAATACAATTTCAGAGGCTGATAGAGCAATGAGAAAAATCTGTTAATAAATTTGTGATATTAGAGGAATAGAGTGGAGATGGTAAGGGAAAGTCTTTTTGAGAAGATAGTTTGAGGACAGAAGTTTGGAGGCCATGACAGAGCCACTAGAGTGAAGATCAAGGGCATAACACTTCAGACAGAGGGTATAGAAAGTATAAGCAGAGGAGATAAGAAAGTGTGTTGGGGGCACAAGATCAGCAGAGTCGGAATCTTAGCAACCCAGAAACATGGTTGTAGCAGTTGAGTCGGGTAACATACTGGTCATGTTAGCAGTTTGGATTTTATCCTAAGTAGGATTGAGGCAGGATGGTATCACATTAACGAAAATGTCCTTGGTAGCCAGGTAAGGTTGGAAGCAGGCAGCCACTGAGAATGGCTCCTAATGTCATAATCTGGATTTAATTTTAACTAGATTGGGCAAAGTGGGAAACAGGAAGATTTTGTGGGGAGATAGTGGGCTAGGAATAATAATTCAATTTTTTAAATTTAAGATTTGAGATGACTAACAAAAAAAGATCCAATGGAGATATCCAGTGGGTCTTTAGAAATATCAGGTGTGGTATAAGACAAGCAATGTTAAATAATCAGGATTTTCTTCAGCTCATCTCATCTACACTAAAAAGTACAAAATATTTGGCATGCAGTGGACATTTTCAACATTGGTTCCTGACAACTTGAAACAAAGACATGAACTAAAGAAGTTGAACACTGAGAGGGTGAGCAAGAAGAAACCATTTTCTTATATAGTTGACAACAGCCATACTAGAGATTTAGTAAATATGAAAATCAAAACAAAACTATACTCTTGTGTAAGTATTCTGAAACAAAAAAAGGGTAAAACAATATTAAAATGCAGTTATGAAGGAAAAATGCTTTCTGGGAGAAATAGATGAAATTTTATATATGAAATATTTATTTATGAAAAACCAATAATATTTTAAAGAGTATCTATAGTGAGTTTTCCAAAACAAGAACACACAGAGGGTAAGGAATGGATGAAAAATAGGGGGAAAAAATCCAATGCCCTAATATGAAAACGGAAAGTGACAGAGATGTTAAAAGATTTGGAGAGTTACGGAAATATGTTAAGGAAATTAAAAATCAATAGCAGTTTTAGTCGAAAAGTAAGAGGTACTACAAAATATATCATGAATGATATTTCAGAAATTTGAGACATGCTTTTAAAATGAAAAGGAAATATTGAAATGATAAATGATAAGTAGGAATGACAAAGACTAAAATTCCAATTTAAAGATAATTGATATTTCTGAACACAGCCAGAGTAGAATAGAAAACCATATATTTAAAATATAATTAAAATACTAAAATATAAAGTAGTTTGACATAAAACATTAAGTGGTGTGATAAAATTAATTAAACTGGAACAATTAACCATAGCCATGCCATTCCTTTAAATATTAAGGGTAAAGAAAATAAACAGAAATTAAGTCAATAATTACTAAAAACATAATTGTGGCTAGCAAATTTTCCACTATAGTCCAAATCCAAAGATAACCAGAAACAATTGAAGTTGAAGAAGGGAATTAGATGTAAATATTGTTCTGTGGGAATGAAATATATAAGACAAACATGTCATATTTATATATAAAATATAAATATATAAATATATGATGGAGATGCAACATGAGAAAATCTCAATACTGAGAATGAAAGGATTTCAGAATATGGAGATCACTGTCAGAAAAAAAGTGCAGGTGGTGAGAGTTTCCTCCAGTGAAATATGCATTTACCTAATTTTAAGTAAACATAAAATAAAAAAAATGTACTTGAGCAAACGGTAGAATTAGTGACGTAGCATAAAAATTAATTTAAATCTGGTTTTATAATTTCAGATGGTGTCAAGAAAGAAGGCTAATTGTTGAGAAATGAAGAAGGGGAATTAACAGAACATTAATTTGCTCATAAGATCCAGAGGGAAACTATAAGTGAGATTTTGGAAATAGAAATCCAAATACTTTTTTGAATATTAAAAACATGAAGATTGGCAGCCATTAGGAAGTCAAACAACAATAAGTGCTGGAGAGGATGCGGGGAAAAGGGCACTCTTGTTCATTGCTGGTGGGACTGCAAATTGGTGCAGCCAATTTGGAAAGCAGTATGGAGATTTCTTGGAAAGCTGGGAATGGAACCACCATTTGACCCAGCTATTCCCCTTCTCGGTCTATTCCCTAAAGACCTAATAAGAGCATGTTACAGAGACACTGCTACAACGATGTTCATAGCAGCACAATTCACTATAGCAAGATTATGGAATCAGCCTAGATGCCCTTCAATAGATGAATGGATAAAAAAAATGTGGCATTTATACACAATGGAGTATTACTCTGCATTAAGGAACGACAAAATCATAGAATTTGGAGGGAAATGGATGGCATTAGAGCAGATTATGCTAAGTGAAGCTAGTCAATCGTTAAAAAACAAATACCAAATGACCCCTTTGATATAAGGGGAGTAAACAAGGACAGGGTAAGGACGAAGAGCTTGAGAAGAAGATTTACATTAAACAGGGATGAGAAAAGGGGAGGGGAGGGGAGGGGAGGGGAGGGGGGATAGTAGAGAATAGGACAGACAGCAGAATACATCAGACACTAGAAAGGCAATATGTCAATCAATGGAAGGGTAACTGATGTGAAACAGCAATCTGTATACGGGGTAAAGTTGGGAGTTCATAACCCACTTGAATCAAACTGTGAAAGATGATGTATTAAGAACTGTGTAATGTTTTGAACGACCAACAATAAAAAAAAAAAAAAAAAACAAACAAACAAACAAAAAAAAAACATGAATAAGAAAGAGGGAAAAAAAGTGGACATTGGTTTTTCTTGATCTAATTGCTTTATCCACAAATCTACTAACATATATCTCTCTGGCTATTCTGGGAAGATGGACTTGATATTCTTCTGACTGCAGGATTCCAAAATCTCCATTTTTTTCATGACTTAATAAATATCCTGTGCTTTTCAGTTCTCTCTCTCTCTCTCTCTCTCTCTCTCTCTCTTTTTGTTGTTGTTTTCTCTCTCTCTCTACTGTGTTTGCACAAATCCGCAGAGAATTAATTCTTCTGGGAGGAAAAAAAAGAACCTTAAAGCCAAATTGTTCACAAGGAAGCAGATTTTGTCTACCACTTGTCACAAACTTATGGTGAAGCAAAGGAACTCTAAACCCCAGGTACTTGCTTATAATTCTCAGAAGAATAGGCAGAAAAAAAAACAAAACATGAAGTGTTAACTCTCTCCCCTGAAACCAAACAAAAACCATAGCCCATTTAGTAATAAATAGTAAACAAGAGAAATTGTTGGAAAACATAATACAAGATAGTTTAAAACAATATGACAACAGTAAGAACAAACATGTTTGGGAAAGAAGTAAAAACAGATCCAATTTAATGATGAAGAATCAATGCTTAAACAAGTAGCATGCAAATGACCCAAAGTCATGGGATGTGAAATGATGAATGAAATTACTAGAAATGGATAAATAAATGACCCATAATCATAGAGGCATAAAATACTCTTTTCAGAAATTTTCAGATCCAAGGGTCCCCAAATACATATAATGCATTTGGATATAGTGAACATCTCTCTCTCCCTCTCTCTCTCTCTCTCTCTCTCTCTCTCTCTCTCTCTCTCTATATATATATATATATATATATATATATATATATATACACACACACACACACACACACACATATACTTAGTACTTTAAAACACATAACAAACATTTTCTAGTATTTTAGGAAGTTTTACAACATTACCTTCCTGGTCAATTGGTGGTTATTAGGCTATAGGAGAAAAGTCTTGATAAATATTACAAAGAAAATATTCACAATGAATTTTTAAACTATGATGCCATGAACTAAAAATCTGTAATGTAGAAAGATGCTGGCACTTAGAAATTTAAGTGTTCAACCAAGGAACTAAATGTCAAAGAAGATATTGGAAAAGTTAGTAACATTATTAGAAAGTAATATAAATAAGAATATTATATAACTGAAGTGACCAGTGGTTCTCAATCAATTTCAACTCTAAAATTCATTAAGATAAAAAAAATAAATAATCCCATAAAAAAAGCAAAGAATAGCAACAAATAAAACTATCAAATTATTTGGCAATACTCAAGGAGGATAAGAACACACATATGCTAGATACTTTTAAAACTGGAGAAAAGGCATAATAAAATAAATGAGATATATTTTGATAAAAATATTTTCAACACAAATGAAACAGATGCCTTTCTACTGATAAAAATTACTAAATTTTTATGTAAAAAATATCACAATTAGGCAGATGAATCACTTTGTAAGAAATTCAGATACTTATTAATATTGACTCGAAAAAGCCTTTGATCTAGAATTCTTTCCAACACTGAAGGAAGAAAAAAAGTTACACATTGCATAAAGAGTTCTAGAATATGATCAGGTGAAATGTTTCACAAGTGAATCAAGTATATTTATGTCAAAGGCTAACCAAGGGAAACCTATTGCCATTTTATTAGGAAGTCTGTATTGATGATAGAAAATCAAATGATTATTTTGTTTGATTATACCACAAAATGTATTTTATAAAATCTGTATTGGTATGATATGGTTGTTGTAACAAAGCACCACAAAGTAGTACAATTGAAATTTATTCCTTCAAAGTTCTGGAGGCTGGGCTTCCAAAACCAAGTGTGGTGGAGGTTAGTTCCTTCCAGAGGGTTGGATGGAGAGTCTATCCCATGCCTGTGTCCTGGCTGTTGGTGTTTTAAGGAAATCCTGGTGTTTCTTGGCTTGTAGGTGTATCATTCCACTGTCTGCCTGTCTTACATGGTGCTTTCTCTGTACGTCTGCCTATGTCTGTGTGTGTTCTTTTTTTAGGGGCCCTGTCTGGGATTTAGGGTCCCAAAATAATCCAGTGTGACCCCATTCAAACAAATTACATCTAGAAATAAATAAGTCCAAATAAGATTTTTGGTGAACAAGATTTTATACAGACATTATTCAATTCAGTAATGAAAAAGGAAAAAAATCAAAACTTCCATTTCTCAGAAAATGGAAGAAGATACAATTTTATTAAACGAGGATTTTAATATTTTTACTGAAAATATTAAATATTTTTATTAAAAAGTTTCTTAGGATGATAAAATATATACCTTTAACATTTTCCACCTTAAATAAGCGTCAGTTATCCTTGAAATCAGAATCAAGGTAAGGAATCTTATTATCACTGTAGTTTATTTTTATCTTGGTAATTTTTCCCAAAGCAATACACGTGAAATAAATACGTATAAATTCAATATACTTTAATAATGTGTATACATAACTATCCTCTGCAAACAATGCTAACGCCCTCCTTTTTCAAGTGATTTTTGTTTTCAGATGATAATACTCAATAGAACCAGTTTAGAAATTAATATTTGCTCTATAGAATTAGTTAGAAAACTATACATAGTAAGATAGATATAATTTATATTGTAAATAAATCATAGCATACCTGATATATTATTTTTATGTAATATCATTCGTTTTTTCTGTTTATAAAAAATAATCATAGTGAATGAGTAAAAATAAAGCTCAAAAATCACAAAGTCCTTTTACCAGCATTCATATTTCTCTCGGTTCACAGAATATTTCCAAACAGTGTCTAGATGCAAAATTATGCACTAATTTTTTTGTATCAGCTTTGCTGATAATTTTGAAGAATCTAAAACTTTGTTGTCCTTGCAAACTAGCAAGTTAGTCTGCTACATTTTCATGCAAGAAGAGATTTTCGTTCAGAGAGAAAAAAAAAAAAAAAAGACTATGCTACTCAGAGCAATTGTGCAGCCAGACTGCCCAACTCCCAGAAATCCTGTTCTCCCAGGGCAACACAGAGCTGCCAGCATGTTGTATCATAGCAGAGCCAATCCAAGCTTAGGAAACCAAAACCATTGTTTATGGGCAGTTAGTTCACTTGGCTGAACTTTTTCCCAGAGGGAGAATTCATCTATAATACACTGGACAATGAACAATATTTTCCTTTGCTCCAGAAGGAGGCACTTAAAAAATACATATATAATATATATGTATATGTAGAGAAATATATATATACACACACACACATATGTATGTATGTGTATATATATATATATATATATATATATTATGTGTATACCTCAAACGCTTGTAAACAAATCTCTAGAAGAAGGAGTCACTGTCAAATTTGCAAAATGCACAGAAATTCAAGAGACACAAGAACTGCTGTTCTACAAAATCCTGTTGTTTATTTAGAAAAGCATTTTTCCCTGCATAATATACCTTCAGTATACTATCATATTCTGAAAAAATAATAAGAATTATCCCTGATTTGAGATTCAGAAGGATATGGTGAATTTAATTTTATTTAGTACCACTTTAAATAGTAGTAATAACTACAAATAAAATTATAAAAATAATGCTAATAATATTGCTATTATTAAGGAGACAAGCATAAATTATTTTATTCTGCAATCCTAGTGTCATAATGAGCACAGGGATTATTTTCTACTGTAAAATTAATAGACTACAAAGAATGACATGAGAATAAGTGGATTTAAATAACAAATCTGAATTTAAATGGTAAGTTTCAAATGTATGTGGAATTGTTTTCCTTTAATTGCTAGAATTCCAACAACATTAGAATCCCGAAATCAGCTAGGGGAGCTCTGTAGCAGGAGGTACAACTGTTCTGGTGTAGGGAGCACTCAAGATTAAAGTCAATCCATCAACAAGGATACAAAGCAAAGGACAAGAAACCTAATCCATGATCATTTTTGCATCTGGCCTGAAGAACCAAAGTCTCCAGAAACAGAACTGTTTTAAACACATCATTAAGCTAGATCATAAGAACTCTATCCACTTCCTCAGTTCAAATCTTGGCTCCACCCCTTACCATCCTGTACCTTTGTTCTGACTACTTAAACCTTCTGTGCCTTAATTTTCCCATCCAGAAATGGTGATATCAATCATGGCTTCTTCACTGGGTTGGTGTAAAAGTTAAATAATTGAAAGTCTGTCATGTACTCAAAGAACACACAGAAATATAACTATTAAATAGTTACATATAACTATTAAAATAATTAAAATCAGGGCAAAGTGTTTCCTTAAATATTACTTTGTTATTCAAAGTAACAACAACAACAGCAAACACCCATCACAGGAAGACTTGTGAATATTCAAGTATAGAGAGGACAATTTTTCTGAGGGATAATTCTGGAAGAAATTTCACGTTGATTTGAACATGTATGGTAATATCCTTATTTATTAATATCCTATGTTCACGCTGTTCTCTTCCTATGTAGCCCAGCCAGTCCAATATTATTCTCCAAATGGTGAGTGCCTCTCCAGAGTCTAGTTTATCTACATACCCCATTTTACCATAGGTTCATTTCTCTTTTAAAATGCATTGACATCAGTTCAAGGTGATATAATTTATACACAGTGCAAATATATACTGCATGAGCATTCTTAGAGATCATGTATGTTTCAATCCATAAATTCAGAAGGGCATGTAATGTCCATTTTCTTCAAGCCCTTTAAAACCCCTTAATATCTATTTTAAGACACTGTTCACCTGAACTATCAGGAAAACTAGCCTTGGTCTGTTTTTAGATGCTGTCTCCTGGGTTGTTCCACAGGTATTGGGGTGTCATCAATCGGGTGTTTCAGAAAGTGTCTTAAATGGAGAGTAAGGACGCTTATTGGGATATTCCCAACATGTGTAAGAGCGAAGCCCACAGGACTGGGCAGAGCCAGAGGTTAACTGAAGCCAGTCATACAAATGGCCTCAGCCAACTCTATGGGAATTTATTTCAGTAGATCCCAAAACCTCTCAAATTGGGGCAAAGAGTCTGGGCCTTTATAGCTCCATGGTGATCAGTTCTTGGATGTGGGATGTCCTTGGAAAAACTTAGATGGGGGAATTTACTCAAACTTGAGTTTTATTGCCAATACCCATCTGTCAAAACTCCCAAGAACTGAGGAAGGATGTTTCAATCACTTAGAATCCATCCAGTTGCAGACCACAGCCTTGTAAATAGAGGCCAAGCATGGAGGATGATCGGTGTGGCTGGCACTTGGTGCTTGATTACCTGTCACACAAGCTGCTGCTGGCCTCCTTTGTCCATTTCTTCCTGGCCTGTTTTGTCCACTAGTTCACTGCTGTTTTTTATTATACTTGGAAATGCAAAAATCTCATGAGTCTGTTTGTGGCTCCTTCTAGCTAGACAAATTCTTGTGGCTGCTTTTTCTGGTATCTTTATACCTTTTAGGATGTTTTTAGGAAATTGTGCTCAGGTCTCATTGCTCACCAAGGGGACTTTCTGTTTACTTTTCCTCTGAATCATGGGAAAGAAATGTAGGGATAGAGGGGTAGGATTTTTTTTTTTCCAGTTCAGGGAAAATCTTTTCCCCTTTACATTTGTGTACTTTTAATCCTTTCTAACTGAGCCACCATCCTTCTCATTCTCTCAAAGAATTAAGATTTCAGAAAATAAAAGCAAGCAAATTGCAAGTTACTATTCTTTTCCAACAAACCTTTCCTTTCTATCCTAAAAAGCAATGAGCCCAGAAGAGATTTTCTTCTGGAACTGGGAAGAGGGTCTCGGGGAAATACTGGAAGAAAAACAATTCTTAAAAGTTAAGATTGAAAAAAGATTGCCACTGTATTTTTACTATGGAGTATAAAAATGTAAAGAAGGAAACAGTTTCAAGACAGCTGAAGGAAAGACAGACCACAGAACATTGTAGCCTTATCATGCAATCCATTTAGTTATGATTTCTGCTTTAAAATTCAGTTCCTTATAGAAAGGGACCAAGTGTTTTCATTAATACATACACACAATCTAAGAAGTACTTAGCATATAAAAAACTCCTGTTTATCTAATTCAAATAACATTATCATCCCCTGGTAAGTTTCACTGGTTGTCTAAATCAAAACTAAGTTCTTTCTCTTTTTCAGGTATAATAACATATATATGTATATGTATTTATGTATATATGTGTGTATACATATATACAATTGTACCTGCAATTGTACTTTGAAATTATTTTTTATATCATTTACCTCCTGAGTTAGATTTCATGCATTAGCTCTTTAAACCCACAGGATATGTGCCATTCCATTAGAGATATCTGCTGATGAATTAATTTATTCTTTAATCTGGGGGTGACATTCATAGGTACTCTAATATAGATGGTAGTCTAGGTTATCACATTTTGTGATGTGTGCCCCTTCCATTTCAATCTGTAATGAATTTTTATTTTTTTTTAAATAAGAAAAGTGATTTTTATATTTTTAAAAATATGTCCATTTAGCTAGGTAAATAATGAGCTGGATTAAAACCTTTAATTCCATGAAGCATCTACCTAGACTGAACTATACATTATCAAAATCTGGCATATTATCAAGATAGTTTTACTATGTTAAGACTTTCTTTTTTCATACTATTTTGAGTTGGATTCTAGTGGGTATATGGTAAGGTTAAGATTTGACCAGTTAAAAAACATAATATTTTGCCACAAGAGGGCAGCCTTTCAACATAAATTGTTTCTGAATTTGTAGGCATTTCTTGATATTTTGAGGAAGTATTTTTTTTTTAAATCTGCAAACTAAATTATGATAAAATGATACAAGATGTTTAGGCAAATAATTTATGTATGTTGTACCTTTTTTACTATGTCTAGTTGATATAATAAAACCAAAAGTTTTATTATGACATAAGAAAAAGTTGACACAAGAAAACCAAAGTTGGTGTAGAAGATGGATTTCCTTAGCTTTTCCGTTTTAAATACCAAGGGAGCAAGTTGCTGTCTGAGGCTGAGTATGCCAAAATTCTCACATAGCTATATTCAAATCTACATCTGATCTACTCAAAATTCCAATCAAGTGAAGACAACTTGGAAGAACCAGAACAATATATGAACCCAGAGAAAATGAATGACTCTGAATTACACGGTTCTAATTTCCAAACTCACAAGTATAAGAAATACATTAATGCTATTTGAAGCTGTTTGTAAAGAGTAAATCACAAGATGTCTTGATCTCTAGGGCATCTTACACGGGTACTCTTAGATCTGCAGATCCTCTTTCCACTGGTGATTGCTCACGGCAGAGCTGAGCCACCTGTATAAGGTTACACCCACATCCCAGGAACACCTCACAGTACTGTACTGCCTGATCCCCACCTTTCCCCAATTTAGTTTTCTGTAGCTACTGAACTGGAAAGTGCTCATGTGGTGCTCAGGTTTCAGAAGTCCACAAGGTGATTTGATGTAAGAACTACTAGCAGCTGCTGGCAGAGAACATTGAAAAGCCCATAGCCTCTGTGAGGTTTGAAAATGAGTGTTCGGCCTTACTGATGTTCCAATCTGCAACTGGGTTCACCTGTAGGCTCTTCTCTCCTCCCCTTGTCCAGGGTTGGTCATGACCCAAGGCAGTATTTAAGGAGGTCTACCATTCAAGCCTTAGTTCCTCAACATGTCCCATGAACTCAGTCTAGTTGTGTTTATGGGGCTGCCCCTTTGTGTGTGTTTTTTTAAATCTATCATATTCTATCCAGAAATTACTTCTATCTTCTGGTAAGTAAGCTTCTTGTCAAATCTATGTTTCTGAGTTTGTTTTGGTTCTTGTTTTAGTAGTCCAGTTATTCTCAATGTCTAAATGCCCCAGAATACATCTCTGTCTCTCTGTTTCTTCTGAGTTTCAAAACATAAACTTTCTTAATTCCACCTTTCTTTCTTAAATGAGAACTCTGCTTTCTTTTTGTCATTTGTACTCTACCAGGAGTACCAGTCGCTACCTGGATTTCCCAGTGGTGACTACTCTAAATGTCCTTTTGTGGGACTTTGATTCCTGTAACATAAATTTTCATCTTACACACTACCAATCATCCTTTTCTCTTGCTCTGTTATTTCCTCTTAGCAAGGATAATCTTTATAGGACACAGAAGGTAAGTCAGTTTCAGCGTGTGTCCACAATATGCTAAAGCCAAACTCTTCCCTGTTGACCCATCTGGGTTGATTTGTTCCACCAGTTTCTGATGCTCCTGTCCCAGGAGCTGAGCAATTGGTCCTAGAAATGATACAAGGTGTGCAACAGACCTGCCTTATACATGATGTTGCAAGGAAATGGGGCAGGGCCTAATATTTTCATTTCTGAAAGAATTTCAATAGTGGATGGAGTTTGAAGGCATTATACTTGTTTTTCTTTTTGTATAGTATTTTAAGATTAGGGAAATATTTTCTTAATTGTAGCAAGTGAAAATGTAGATGTCTTTCGTCTTCTAGACCAAGTAAGGGCTCCCAAGAGAGTTTGGAAATCTGCTGAGAACTCTAAGGAACATATTTTTTTTTTCCTCGAAAGAAAACTAAATTACATGGCTTTCGATCCTGTTTTAATTTAATCATGTATTTTAATATATATTGCAGTTTCAAAGCAGCATGTTATTTCAAAATAAGATACTGAGAAAATAAAAAGATTTTATTCTGACTTCTTA
Source organism: Ictidomys tridecemlineatus (assembly GCF_052094955.1). Taxonomy (NCBI): domain Eukaryota; kingdom Metazoa; phylum Chordata; class Mammalia; order Rodentia; family Sciuridae; genus Ictidomys; species Ictidomys tridecemlineatus. The sequence goes on along the minus strand of NC_135479.1, from coordinate 189,823,105 downwards.
TTCTAAAGGAAACTAAGAATAAAGCAAAATTAAGAAGACTAAAAAGACTAATTGTCTGCTGATGAAGCAAAATTACAATTACATGTGTTCTTAATTTGGGTATGAATGATAATACCTGAGGTAAAAAAAAAATGGTCATTTTTTTTTTTTTTTAACCAGACACTTGAGGTTTAAAGCCTTGGTCAGGAGCTGAAGCATTTTGGAATTGTATAGGAGTAGAAATTGTCCTGCTCATTGATTCTGAGTTAAATTACTAGGGAGAGCAAAAACACAGGGGAATGGCTTAGCTATCAGGCGATGCCTGATCTCACCCCAGACTAAGCTTCGAATTGGGGGAGTGTGTTGTTGGCTGGGGGTTATGGGAATCCAAGAATACTGATGAAAAGCAAGGTCCTAATGGACCCCTAGGCCAGCTTGTGTAGAAACCAGAGAAATGGTTATGAGCTCTTGGAAGCTCACTGGCGACAAATGATCTCTTTGCAAGTCCAGAATGACATATGTGCATTATCAAGATTCTGTGGACTGGAACCAGTAAGGTGTGTTCCACAGAGCTGAAGAGGCCTTGTGTGGGACTGCAGGTAAGATTTCTGTTATCAGCTAATAATTGAAGACTCAGATTAGTCCCTTTTGGTTATTAACATGGTTTTGGCATCCCACCCATTATGACAGCTTAACAATATAGAACAGCCCCTCCCTAACCCCTGAAATCTGGAGTCAATACTGGGAAGAGGGCAGGGGAAGACCTTAATTCACAAATTAATTTTGCCACCAACTGGCTACATGAGACATAAATGCACCAACCACTGTCATACAATTATTGGCAACTTAAAATTGCAGCTTTTTAAGTATGGTGAATAATTTTGCAATAAAGTAATTCTTGCCTTTATAAACTTACAAAATGACTGGAAACACCACAGCATATCAAAACAGGTATAAATGTTCAGCACATTATGTTATTTATACCAATGATTGTTATCATATATAAAGCTAGTCTTCATGTGAGATTGGAATTTAAACTAGTGAGATTTAATAGTCTATATTTTACCTCCTTTAATAATGATCATAGTAATTCACCAGTTTTTGTTCTAAAATTTAAATATTTTAATGCATTTTTGAGGTTCATTAAATTCACTTTAATCTAAGAGAGAAGCTTATTAAATGCTTCATTGCAAGAACTAAAAGGTTAAAGTATAAATTAATAGGGATTTGGATAGTTTATCTGTATGATAATATACAATGGTATTGAAATTTTTTTGTACAATGGAAAACACTCAAATCTAGTTACCATAGACCATTTTTGAATCAAACTAGAAAAAAAAAAACTGAATGAAGCCAAAAGGACAATATTTTAAAAGGTCTATTAATACATGATAATACAAAACATTATACCTCATTAATTAGCATTTTATAAATTGAACATAACTAGATAAATTTAGCATCTTATTACTGAAGGATTTTTTAGTAGAGCAGAGTCTCAAAGAAGTATCTGTGAACCTGATATTTTTGACATTTAGTTTTTAATATCTGAAGATTGTTAAATTAAAAATTAAACCATTCTTAAATGACATGAGATAGATATCCCTTCCTACATTGTAACAGGATTTATTTCTAAGTGATTAAGTTCTAAGTTGTTGAGAGTTTTGTGGAATAATGTAGTTTTATTGTTGGAACTGTATTTCTTTGGTTTCTCGACTACTTTTGTTTCTAACTTAGAGCAAATTACCATATTGTTTGCTGCTGTGTATCTGGATCTAGAACATTACTGAAAACAATCAACAGTTACATGTTGGTCAAATAAATAGATATCTTGTACTGAACTACTAATAGAGTGGTCAGGTTTAAAGTCAAGACTGGCTTTTACATAGAAAATGAGTTTGGAAAAATCAAACATGGTGCCTATGATTGGGTAGGTACAAGTTCAAAAGCCAGATTCACCTTCAACATTAATGATGAATAGAAGTCATGAATGTGAATACTCTTTTCTTGACCTAATCTGTGGGGTTTAAATATTAAGAGTTTTATATTAAGTATAGTATTATTCATAAGTTTGATGTGTACACATTCATTCTGAGGGCAGAATATTTTTATTCCTGTTTTACTGAGCGTTTTATTAGCAATGGATGCTGAATTATGCCAATGACTTTTTCTGTGCCGATGTGTTACTGTAACAGAGCCTGACACTGGGTAACAGAAAAGAGGTTCATTTGGCTCATAAATCTGGTAGTTGAAAAGTCCAAAATGCATAGAAATGTTATCCTGCTGTACCACATCGTGGCAGATGGCACATGGCAGCAGCAGGTGAGAGAGGGAGAAAGGGAAGGAGTGGGAGAACCATGTTACTTGATGAGAGAGGAAGCAAGACAGCGGGGAGGGGTATACATATCCCTGTTTTATAACAATCTGATCTCACAGGAGCTAATCAATTCCTGGGAGTGCTAATCAAACTTGAGGAAAGTAACCCAGTTTCTCAAGGAAGACAAATTCATTCTTGAAAGGATATCCATCATTACCATAAATATCCCTTTAAAGCCCTCACCCACTCAATGCTGGGTATTTAGGCCTTGATATGAATTTTAGTAGCATCATACCAGTGTGTGGCTATGGAGTTGATCATGTGGTTTCCTTGATTGTATTGATATAATGAATCTTATTGATAGCTTTTAAAATAAAAGATTTAACTCAAGTTATCCAAACTATTAACATTTTGATATATTCAATTAATTTATTATTTTTAAAGTAAAAATTTATCATGAGATCTAACATCACATTTGAAAATATAGAGTATTTTTTCCTGTAGGCATGTTAAACAGAGGTTTGCTATACCTGTTGTATAGTGACTCTACATTTCCCCCACCCCCAAATTCTGGAAATCAGCCTTCTATTCTGACCATGACATTGGTCCTGACAATGATTTCTTAAATATCACACCTATAGCACAGCAATAAAATCAAAGAAAAAGAAATGGGGCAACATTAAACTAACAAGCTTCTTCCTGGAAAAGGGAATAATGAAGACTGAAAAGGCAACCTACAAAATGGGAAGAAAATATTTACAAACTGTATATCTGATAAAGGGGTAATATCCAAAATCTACAAGAAATTCCTATAATTTAAAAAGAAAAAAATAAGCTGATTATACCGTAGGCAAAGGAATTGAATAGACAATCCAAATGAGGCAAATAGATGGTCAACAATTATATGAACAGATGCTCAACATCACTATCTCTACTCAGGTAAATGCAAATGAAAACTGCAGTAAGTGAACAACTCCCACCTGTTAGAGGACACACACACCTGAGATAAGGGTTAGAAAGGATGTGGAAAAAAAATGGGATACTTGTAGGTACAAATATAAATGGTTCAGTGCCATGGAAAATAGTGTGAATATTCCTTGAAAAGCGAAAAATTGAACAAGAGTATGATCTAGCAATCACACATCTGGGTACTTATCTGAAAGAATTGGAAATAGTATCTTAGTGCCATATGTACCTCTAAATGTCTTGCCATATTATTCATAATGACAGAAAATGTAGAAATAATCTAGATGTCTTCTGGCAGATGAACAAATAAAGGAAACATGATATGAACACTCAATGGACTATTGTCTAGCTTTAAAAATGGAGAAAGCCAGGCAACGTGTAACAATGTATATGAACCTGGAGGACAACTGTACTAAAGTGATCCAGTGCTGCCTGTTTTCATTTATGTGGGGTTTATACATCTAAAGAAGCAGACAATGGAATGGTGATAGTTTTTTTTTTCCCTCTCACTGGGGGATTGAACTCGGGGACACTTAACGACTGAGTCACATCCCCAACCTTATTTTGTATTTCATTTAAAGACACAGTCTTACTGAGTTGCTTAGTACCCTCCCTATTGCTGAGGCTGACTTTGGACTTGTGATCCTTCTGCCTCAGCCTCCCAAGCCTCTGGGATTACAGACATGCACCACTGCTCTGGGCTGGAGATAGATTTTTAAATTAAAAATGAATACTGCATTGCTTGGATTTGTAAGGTTTTGGCATCAGGATAATTCTGACTTCATAAGACAAGCTTGGAATTGTCCCCCTCTTTATTCTGAAGAGGATAACATTTTTATTCTTTTAATCTGGAGAACACATTTATTTTAAAAATAGATCTCAGCAATAATAAAATACCCAAACTGGTCATTATTTAAAAAGAAAATAGATAGCCAAAGTTTGATTTTTGTCGTTCCTGAAAAATACAAAATTATCACTATAATAAATTGTGAGTTATCATTTATCTGTATTTGAGTTTTTCCTTTTATGGATTATCCAAGGATAATTTTGAATCATAGATTGAGGTTGTGCCTAATATTTAGATATATGGGTTTTATTCTTACCTTCAAATAAATACATCCTTAAGGAGTGAAAATAAAATCGAGCAATTGCTTAATATAATTAGAAGATAAATTTATGCTCAGAAAGTGTGTTCCAAAGTAATATATTCTATACCACCACTTTTCTTAATATTTTTGATTAAAAAATTGTTAAAGATACTAGTATTTGAAAATAACAAATTATACTGCTTATATACAGAGAAAAGCCACAATTCCATTATTTTCAAACAAAGCAAAAGAAACATTCAAGGCAAATGACATTTGGTGCTTAAGAAATTATTTTCTATTTGTAAAGTTGTAAAGAAACAGTATGAAAGAGAAACTTGAGGTCAGTCTGTAAAATTATGGTTGACCGGAAGCACTGACTCAACTTCCAAGAATACAAGAGAAAATAAGTTAAAGGTTCTCTTACTACAACTAGATTTTGCACAGAAATAAAAGCAGTAGTTATATAACCAGTTAGTGCTGAGTTAGTAACTCACCTATTAGCCCACATTTCTTTTCAAAACAACCATATGTGTTTCATAAAATTTCCTCCCTAGCATGCTATATTGAGTCAGTCTTACCCACAAGTTAGTTAATTTTTTTATTCATATTATTAAAATCAATTGTCCATAATACCCAGCAAGTAGAAATTATCCCATTTATATCAAAACTTTTGATATTTGGCATTCTTTGAAAACCAAAGTTGATGAAATCATAGTCCTAATTCAATACAATGCATACTCATTAGAATGTCTTAGTTCACTTTTGTATTTTCAGAAGTAGTTGTTGTGTACTTTGGCCTCTTGAGATATAGATGTTATCTTAGTACTTAGATACTAAATATGTCTTTTGTTCAAACTTGACTGAGCTTTGATTATGGAATATAAACTTTATGCCTTGAAACATTCTAAACTCTATTAGCTAATAGTGATGTCTCCATGAAACTTTGCATTTTCCTCCATTAACATAATGCATCTAGCAGTAACTCCTCTTCAGCCATGGAGTTGGTGCTTTAGGGAAATACCCAAATAAGGTAGCAAGAAATTTTCTGACTAGAAATTTCCTTTCTTAAAGCTTGATGGGAATTTATTCCAAAATGTGTGTGTGTGTGTGTGTGTGTGTGTGTGTGCGTGTGTGTGTGTCTGTCTGTCTCATTTCCCCAAGCCTCTGAGTAAAATCAACAGTGCATGAAGATGCAACATTCTCATTCTGCAAAGTTTAGTAGTGGAGGAATATCCCATAGTCTCCAATTTAATAAAATTGGCATTAATTTATAGTTTTGACTACATAGAGTGTTTCTTTTTTTGGAAACCATATAAAGGGCTTTAAAAAAAATTTTATTCTCCAATAAAATAGTCAACATATTTATTATAGGTCTACAATTCTCAAAAATTATTAACAAAATATAAAGTTAACATTAATGAGTAAATATGAAAAAAAAGCAATTGCTAGTCATGACAATATTCTCACAGGAAAAAACTAGAAGATTGATTTGCTACTATCATTCAAGTTTTACAATAAAGTCTTTAAAACATTATTATGTAAACATTGCATTTGACCTAAGTTACAGAGAAAATATTATATCAATTAATGTTACAAGGTCAAAAGAAGTCATTAGTAAAATGTATGTTCTTAAATGTTCCAATGGTTTAATATAGGTATCATTTGGGGTTTCATCTGAAGAACTTTTTTTGTATTTTGTTTCTAAACCAACTACTATACTTCAAAACATATAAAATATTTATGCTTTCTTAAATCATGCTTCAGAAGTGCTTTACTCAATTGCAATGTCTGTTGTGTGGCATTAGTAATTAGGATATGTCCAGATGTGAAAAACACTGATGGTCTTTGCATGAGTGAAAGAAAACACTCAAAATCCTGAGTGCTGTGACAAACACCTTCTTTGTATGCCCAGGTTAGGTATGGTGTGTTCAATGTTGTATTTCAGTTACTGATTCTATGTGACTAATGCCACCCAAAAAAAGGACTTGTTTGGCATGCGATATATTTGATAAAAGTGAATATTTTCATTGCACAAATTGTAAGCTCCAAACATTCATTAAAAACCTCAAATCATGGGCTAGGGATGTGGCTCAAGCAGTAACGCTCGCCTGGCATGCGTGCAGTCTGGGTTCGATCCTCAGCACCACATACAAACAAAAGATGTTGTGTCCGCCGAATACTAAAAAATAAATATTAAAAAAATTCTCTCTCTCTCTCTCTCTTTAAAAAAAACCTCAAATCAAACCCTTTTAGTAATCATATTTCACCTTTGCATATTTGTGTAACATATTGGGCATTATTTGCAGAGCCTGCTTATACTATTTCCAATAAGAGAATATTAAACCAAAATTTTTAGGGCTGCATTCACCTTTTTTTCCTTTCTTCCTGGTCTTTGGATTTCCTTTAAATGATGACATATTCATCAACGGTTCTATTGATACCCCATGCCTCTTCTTGGATGTATTTTGTATCAAATGTAAAGAAAAGTAAAATCCCCAGTATTAATACCAGAACACAAAAAAAGCTGCGAGTACCAAATTTTATTTGCTTATTTTATTTAGTCTGAATAGTTTCTGTGATTGTTGCTGATGAAATAGGTTTCACTACATTGTTGTGTGCTGTAGCCTTCATGGATATTGACATCTGGGTGGTTTCTTCAAACAATTGTTGCTTTGCATAAAGTGTTGAAAGTTATATTTGTTGAAATCAGAAACAGACTTGAAGGTGGTGAAAGTTATTTGTTGAGACCGCTGATGTTGACCCTTATGACGTTACTGTAGGTGTCAGTGGCCATTTTCATATTGCTTGAGACTGGTTATTTTCATCGGCAGCAAGAACTGTTGGCCTCTCTGCACGTAGACCCCGCTGCACTTGCCCTTCTGCTGGGGTCATCTCCCTTTATTTTCTTAAATGTGTGAGCAGATTCACCAGGAAAATCCTCAGCATCTTCAATTTATTCATTTGTTTTCTTTACCTTTTATGTAAGATACTTGACAAGTTTAGAGACAAAAAAAGTTGAAATCAATGAAGTATATTTCAGATTTAATCTGTGGTCTTTATGAATTTTTTATTAAGTTTTTTTCTTAATTTTTCAAGATATTGGACCTCTTTTCCAAGGGATAAAAATTGGTGTAAAGAAAAGTCCTCCTACTGTTCCTTTTCTTCTTTAAAGATACTATCTTAATTCCTGGCAGTTTGTTATTTTTGCTTTCTTTCTGACCTCAGAAATAACTTGTGGCCATGTTTGTTAATTTTCTCTCATATTTTTTTTAGGTCATTGATTGCTAATCTTCACTTTTTCCCCTTCTATTTAATTTGCTTTTTTTTGTTTGAGAACTTTAGATTTTTTTTTGAGGTAGAAAGTAAGTTATTTTTAATTTTTCTTTTTTGTATAAACATTTATACAAAAACTTTAACTCTGTTGACATTATTTCACACACTTTGATATGATGTAGTTTTATTTTATTCAGTTCAAAATATTTTAAAATACTTTCTCCCTAGAGCTATAGGCTATTTAAAAAATATGTAGTTTAATATTGCAAGATTGTAGCCACTTTTGGCTTCATTTTACTCATTTTTTTTAATTGGTTGTTCAAAACATTACAAAGCTCATGACATATCATTATGGTCAGAAAGCACACATAAGATTTCAGAGGTTTGAGACTTATTTTTTAAAATTTATTTATTTATTTTTTATTTATATATAACAGTAGAATGCATTACAATTCTTATTATATATATATAGAGCTCAATTTTTCATATCTCTGGTTGTATACATAGTATACTCACACCAAATTGTGTCTTCATACATGTACTTTGGATATTTTGTGGTCTTGTTTGAGTCTGTCTAAATAAATGTTTCATGTGTAGTATAATTGAACATGTATTTTGTGTTTTGTATAAATATCAATGATCAATTAAAATTTTTAAATTCTATTTAGGTACTTATAAATTAACATTATGTATCTAGTTATTCTGTAAATTCACAGTACAGTATTATATATACACAATCAAATAACATTTTATCATTAAGAAATATCAATTTATCTCATATTTCTTATTTGGATATCTACGTTTTAATAATATAATCACTTAGGGTCTCTTATGCTAGCTGTTGCCATGATGTGGTTAAAAATAATTGTATGTATATGTGCCTCACTTGGGTATTTGTTGTAGGCACTAGGCACTTCTCTTATCTGGCTTGACAAGCTGTCTTTGATCTGGAATGTTTATTTCATTTACATTTGGAGTTGTTTCTATGGTTTGATTTGAGTCTACTGTTTTGCTCTTTATGTCCTTCACTTGATTAATTGACCATTTTTTAGCATTCTGCTTTAATTCCTATATCGCTGTATGAGTCTCCTTTCATAATATGGAATAGTTCTTTAGGAATTATAATAAGCAACTTTAGCTTATCACTGTCTGTTTAGAAATAATTAAGAACTTTTTCATGTAACAGGAACATGGATGAATAATTTTAACCTTTAGCTTCTTGTCTGTTGAACTATTAATTCAGAATGGTTTATTTACATTCTCCATCACACAGTGATTCTCTCCTGCACCTGAGTTTTCTATCTCTTGTATTCTCTTTACCTAGAGCTCTGTACTGACTCTTCTCACTAGAACAACTTGCTGTCTTCATTGTAGACATCCAATCATATACAGAATGAACAAAATTTCGTCAGGGGTCAAATACTGACTATCATGCTAATTCTTTTGGCCAATCTAATCAAATATATTCTAAGAATTTGTAATTTTCCTTTGCATCTGAATTAAATATGTGCTATTACATTTTGTACTTGAAACTTTTTGTATCAATGTTTGCAAACCTTCTCTATATTTAGTAAATTTTCCAAGTTCTCAATCTTCAAGCACTGGAATTGGTGATTAAATTCCCATTTTTACCTTTTAAGCAGATGTAAATAATCAGACATATCCACACATTTGAAAGTAAGAAAAGGGTTATAAGGCACTGTAGGCAGCTATCATTTTTAAAAAGTGCATTATAGTTATACAAAATAGTGTGCTAATTTTGACACACTGATCCATTCATGGAATATAGATTTTTTTCATTTTAGTCCCCACTGTAATATTATTTGATGCAAGTGTGTGTGTGTGTGGTAGGGGGGTAAACTTTCATTGACAATTTCTGTCTTCCGTGATTGTTTTCCTATGAGTGAATAGTTAATTTTATGGACAGAAATGGGATTAGTGTGGTGTCAACTGACATTCTTGTTTTATCCTTTTTTTAAAAAAAATTATTGTAAATTCTCCTTTGTTTCTGGTACTATTACCTATACAGTATAGAATTTCATAGTTTTGTTCTGGTTTTGCAATCCAGCCTAAACTTTTTTGGTGGGTGAAACTCATTTTTGAAAAGAAGCAGTTTGGGTTCATACAAGACAGAAATGACAACAAAGAAGAAAATAAGGAAATATATTTGTCATAACAAACAAATTACTGAAATTTTGCAAGTTCAACAATTCTCTTTCTAAAATGCATCCAGAATTTATATTTCTCAATACCATTAAATTAATACCAAGCCATAATCAGTAAATGAAACTCCTATGTCATGAGGGGTTTCCAGAAATGTGTAACAATAAACACTCAGGGAGAAAATGGACAGAAGGCTGAAGGAGGTAAATACCATGTGATAATCTAGGTGGAACCCTGTTGTGTACAGGGAGCCCTAATCCTCTTTACCATGGCATTTATAAAATAAAACTTAGATTCCTGTGAACTTGCTAATTAATATGACTTTCATAGACATTTCATTAACCTAAATGGTTTAGGTTTCCTGTAGATAGACTGCATGTATTCTCATCTTTAACCTTTCCTTAATGTTCCCTAATTATAGATTTCACTGATTCTTAATAGCAAAAGAATGCAGTAGTTTATAAAGTTATGTTCTAATTTGTTTTATACTAATACATGAAGTGATTTTGTCTTTTATTTCACCTCTAGAGATAATTATGCATTCTAGGTTAACAAAAATTCCTAATCATGCTATCATTGGTTTAAACTTTACAATGAACTCATTATTATCATTTATTACTAGCTGTATTATGGCAATATATAGCTAATGAATTCTCAAAAATATTTCTTGAGAGGTTAAAGAGTATCTCAAGTAAATGCCAAAATTAATTTATCTATCTGCATTTTCAACAAAAGTTTTCTTTTTAACCTCAAAGGGGCACTAATGAAATTAGAATGTAAAAACTTTCTGGTTAATGAAATTGAAAATTACAAATGGACTACTTTTTTTTCTTCGTATGGTTAGTGATATGATTTTTTAAAACAATGAATGTTTAATTTTTAAAGGCTGTTAGCATCTATTTTATTCAGAGGTGTGAGCTACTTAGTTGAGCATGTTGATTGAAAAAAGATGGTCCAAATTTCGATTTGTTTAATAGTTTCTGAATAGTTCAAGTCCAGAGTTACTAGTACATATAAGATCATGTGAACAAGAATTAAACATATATTATATATAATACATACATACTATATATATATATATATATATATATATATATATATATATATATATATATATATATAAATAATATGTTTAAGGCAGACAGCTTTTGGTAGTAACCTTTGGAATTTTGCAGTCATATATTGTGTAACAACAGAATATGTTCTGTGGAAACACATCTCTTGGCTATTTTGTCATGTAGAAGCATTACAGAGGCTACTTATGCAAACCTCATGGTACAGCTCACTGTACTTCCAGGCTATCTGGTGTAGTCTTTTGCTCCTAGGCTACAAACATGTGCAGCTGTTCCTGTGATGAACACTGCAGGCAATTATAACACCATGATATGTGTGTATCTAAACATCTGCAAACATAGGAAATGTACAACAAAATATAGGAAAAAAGAGATAAAATAGGTATACCTGTACAGGGTGTTTATCATGAATGGAACTTGAAGGACTGGAAATTGCTTGGGTGAGTCAGTAGTGAGTGAATGTAAAGACTGTGGATGTTACTGTACACTTCCGTAGATTCTAAAAACACCACACTTAAGCTCCACTAAACTTGTAAGTAAAAATTTTTGATAATAAATTAAACTTGGATTACTATAACTCTATTTAATTTGTGCATCTCAGTTATATAGAGTGATGGGTTTCATTTTGGCATATTTGCACATACATAAAAATGAAATTTGATAAATTTTTTTTTCCCTAAATGCCCTACTGCACCTCCCAAACTCTGTGGTCCCCTCCCTCTACCCTAATGGCCACATTCTACTTTCATGGCATTACATTTTTTCCCCTCCAGCTTCCACATATAAGGGGAAAATACACCTGTCATTCTTGAGTCTGGCTGAATTTGCTCAAAATTATTGTCTCCAGTTTCATTTTCCTGCAAATTATTTAATTTCATTCTTTTGTGTCTGAATTAAATCCACTGTATAATTTATAACATATATTCTTTATTCATTTATCTATTGACAGCACCTAGGCTGATTCTATAATATGGATACTGTCAATTATGCTGTGATAAACATTGGAATGCCTGTATCTCAAAAATATGATGACTCTAATTCTTTAGCATAAATACAAAAGAGTGGAGTGTGGGATCACATGACAGTTCTATTTGCAGTTTTTTAAGAACCTCCCTACTGATTTCCATAGTGGCTGTACTAATTTACATTCCCACCAACAGTGTATGAGATTTCCATTTTACCCACATCCTCTTAGTGTTTATTGTTATTTGTATTCTTGATGACTGCTGTTCTAACTGGAGTGAGATGGAATATCAGTGTAGTTTTGATTGCATTTCCCTGAGGGTTAAAAACATGAACATGCTTTCATATAGTTGTTAGCCATTTGTACTTCCTTTGAGAAGCATCTGTGCAGTTAATTAGCCCATTTATTGTTTGATTTTTTTTAAATGTTGAGTTCTTTGCATTCCTTATATAATATATAATGGATATTAATCCTGTGTCAGAAAAATACCAGGCAAAGTTTTTCTGTCATTCTGTTGGTGGTTTCTTTGTTCTTTTAATTGGCTTGTTACAAAAACGTTTTTATTTGTACCTTTACTTCAAAACCTTTTAAAAATATTTGAATTTTTTACTTTTGTCATAACACTTAAGATGCAAACACATTATTATCAAATGTTATATACTGCACAAAACTGTATATGCTACACTTTTATATGGCTGACAGTACAGTAGGTTTATTTATACCATAACTATCACAAATATGTAAGCAATATATTCACGATGATGTCATAATGACCACAATGTCACAAGCAAAAGAGACTTCATCTCATGGGATCACCATACTATAGGCAGTACATCTTTGACTTAAAATTTGTTATGAGATTCATGACTGTTATAAATCCTATGCAACTGGAAATTAATTGCTTCAATTTGTAAATATGAAATACAAATGGAAATATTGCATGGCAACAATAGCATACAATTAAGTTATAAATCTTGCTTTTGAAGAAAATTCTTTTAAAAGTGCATGTAAATTGCTAGCAAATGTAATATACAGAGTTGACTAATAAGTAAATAAGCAAAGATTTCTGCAAAAAGCAAAGATGTTTGCAAATGCAGTTTGACAGAGATGCAATTTTTTCTCTTTTTATTGGATAATTTCCAGAAATATGTAGTGCTTCAGGAAAGTGGACAAGGGATGGAGGCTGTAGGCAAAAATAAGCAACAAATAGAAACAGATGCTTAAATATAAGCATTTTTATGAGAAAATTATCAAATATTAGTAATTTCAAACACAGCTTTGCCAGGAAGTATTTTCTGAAAATATCACAGCAGAGATAGGTTATGTGTTCAGGTAGATCTTATTAATGAAATAAGCAGTTAAGAGTCATACAGTTGAATTTTAGGAGGTACATTGACATCCTAAAAAATACCTCTCCCACAGAGATTTTCTGGGGATGTCTAATTATCAAAAGCATAACTCTAGTTGGGTAATTCCATGAATTAGTCTACAAAATGTTTACAATTTGCTTTTCAGAAAGTTTCAAGTTCTGTTCCTACAATTTTGCAGAATGAATGTTTATCAGGACAAAATATTAAATAATAAAATTAATTGGGTCCTACAAATTAAAATCTAGGCCACCTTAATTGTTTCTTCTTAATGAATTTTTTTTTTTTTTTTGTATCTTCATTCATGTCTTTATACATGGAGCAATGCTCTGGAGACCTTTTTTGAAATTCTTGGCCACCAATATAATTAATTATTTAATTAGCCCACCCACAGGGGGCTGGTTACATTAAATTGGAAGCTGTTTGCTAATTGGCATATCCTAGAAGATAACCTAATAATAGCTTTTATAAGAGAACAAAAGTTTTTATTTTATGAAACATGAAATGTAACCTTCACAGTAAATATAAAACTTCTAGCTGCAAAGTGATAGTTTGTAAACAGTACAGTGAATATGCCAAAGGATAATAGTTGCTTATCTAGCAAGTCTATGCAAAAGTTCTGGGACAGGTCCAGGTGCAGGCAAAGTTACACAGTACTTGACACTTGAGTTCAGAGTTTTTCTCTCCTTCAGAGGTATTCTACATATCAAAGAGATGCAGGCTGTGAGTAGAGATTACTAGAATCAATAGTAGGGAATGAGTCATAAATAAGTAAATTTCCCTGTCCTGGATTTCCCAACAGTTTCAAAGGCAGCAGGTGTAATTCTCTAGGCCCACATAATCTTTTTACATAGCAAGACCAACTAGTATCTGGTTAAGATGTAAGGTGTGTGAAGGTGTGTGAAGATGGGTCTAAATATATTCACTCAGAGGTCTGTTCTCATTGCTTATTTTAGCATTCAGTAAGTAAGTTATCAGTGTTGCAGTAATCAAGGAATAGGCAGTGTCTTAACTCTTATCAAGTTTGATATCAACCCCCAAGTTAGGTCATTTGAAAACATAACTACAGATTGCATCACACAAAGGGACATATCCAGTTATGAACATTCAGTGATATTTCTATACATTGAGCACTCCAGGCAGCAAAAGATACACCACAGGAAATGGCAACCTGACTTCATTGACTTTTTACCTATGAACTCATCTATGATTTTTTAACTCATAAGAACATAAAATAACTCATAAAAATATATTTATGGGATACCAGGTGATGTTTCAAAACATGTATGCATTATATAATACTAGGTAAAACATTTATCTCCTGAATATTAATCATTTTTATGATGAATTTTTACCATTTCATCTAGCTTTCTGAAATGTACAGAATGTTATCATGCATGATCATCTTACTGTGCAATAGCACACCAGAATTTTTTAAATCTAACTTCATTACCCACTGACCGATAGCATCATCTCTTTCTTCCCCATATTATCCCTAGCTTCTGGTAAACACCATTTCATTCTCAACTTCTATGAAGTCAACTTTTTTTTTAATTTCACGTATGAGTGAGATCATGTACTTGTCTTTCTAATCCTGGTTTATTTCACTTAACATCATGACATTCAGTTCTTTCCATGTGGCAGATGACAGTATATCCTAATTTTTTATTGGTAAGTAGTAATGTGTTGTATACATGTACTATTTTTTCTTTATCCATTTATTAGTTGATGGACACTTAGGCTGTTGCCACAATAAACAGAGGAATGCAGATGTCTCTTCCCTATGCTGATTTCATTTCCTTTGAATTTATATCCAGTAGTGGGATTGCTGGATGATAAGACGATCCTATTATTTTTAAAGGGACTCCATACTGTTTTCCATTATGGTTTTGCTATTATACATTCCTTTGAACGGTGTGCAGTTGTTCCCTTTTCTTGACATCCTCCCCAGCACAAGTTATCTTTAGTCATTTGATGGTAGCTGTCCTTATAGAATGATGGGGTCGGGCTCCAAATTCCTTAATAGGACACCCATATCACAAGAGTTAATAACAAGAATTGACAAATGGGACTTACTTAAACTAAAAAGTTTTTTCTCAGCAAGAGAAACAATAAGAGAGGTAAATAGGGAGCCTACATCCTGGGAACAAATCTTTACTCCTTACACTTCAGATAGAGCCCTAATATCCAGAGTATACAAAGAACTCAAAAAATTAGACAATAAGATAACAAATAACCCAATCAACAAATGGGCCAAGGACCTGAACAGACACTTCTCAGAGGAGGACATACAATCAATCAACAAGTACATGAAAAAATGCTCACCATCTCTAGCAGTCAGAGAAATGCAAATCAAAACCACCCTAAGATACCATCTCACTCCAGTAAGATTGGCAGCCACTATGAAGTCAAACAACAACAAGTGCTGGCGAGGATGTGGAGAAAAGGGTACACTTGTGCATTGCTGGTGGGATTGCAAATTGGTGCGGCCAATTTGGAAAGCTGTATGGAGATTCCTGGGAAAGCTGGGAATGGAACCACCATTTGACCCTGCTATTGCCCTTCTTGGACTATTCCCTGAAGACCTTAAAAGAGCATGCTACAGGGATACTGCCACAACGATGTTCATAGCAGCACAATTCACAATAGCTAGACTGTGGAACCAACCCAGATGCCCTTCAATAGATGAATGGATAAAAAAATGTGGCATTTATACACTGTGGAATACTACACAGCACTAAAAATGACAAAATCATGGAATTCGCAGGGAAATGGATGGCACTAGAGCAGATTATGCTTAGTGAAGCTACCCAATCCCTAAAAAAACAAATACCAAATGTCTTCTTTGATATAATGAGAACAATTATGAACAGAGTAGGGAGGAAGAGCAGGAAAAAAAAAGATTAACTTTAAACAGAGACATGAGATGAGAGGGAAAGGGAGAGAAAAGGGAAATTGCATGGAAATGAAGGGAGACCCTCATTGCTATACAAAATAACATATAAGAGGTTGTGAGGGGAATGGGAAAATAAACAAGGAGAGAAATGAATTACAGTAGATGGGGTGGAGAGAGATGGGAGGGGAGGGGAGGGGGGATAGTAGGGGATAGGGAAGGTAGCAGAATACAACAGTTACTAATAGGGCATTATGTAAAAATGTGGATGTGTAACCGATGTGATTCTGCAATCTGCATTTGGGGTAAAAATTGGGAGTTCATAACCCACTTCAATCTAATGTATGAAATATGATATGTCAAGAGCTTTGTAGTGTTGTGAACAATCAATAAAAAAAAGAATGAAGGGATATATCATTGTACTTTTAACTTAGATTTCCCTAAATAGTAATGTTGCACAGTTGTACATTTACTTGACAATTTGTGTCTTTTTTGAGTGATGTCTATTGCCCATTTTTATGAGGTTATTTGTTCTTGAAGTTTCTTATATACTCTGGGTATTATCCCCTTGCCAGGAATAGTTTGCAAATATTACCTCACATTCTGAAAGTTGTTTTTGTACTCTTGATTGTTTCCTTTTCTGTATAGAAGCTTTTTAATTTGATGTAACTCTATTTGTCAATTTTTTTTCTTGTTTCCTGTGCTTTTGGAGGCTTGTCTAAAAAAAAAAAACAACAATCTTTGCATATTCCAATGTCCTGAAGCATTTCCACCTAAGTTTTCTTCAAGAACTTAACATAGTTTAAGGTTTTACATTTAAGTCTTCAATTCATTTTGAGTTTTTTAAATGAGAGAAGGGTCTAGTTTCGTTTTTCTTCTTATATTTGTTTTTCTTTTGTACCAGGGATGAAACCAAGAGGGCTTAACCACTGAGCCTTTTTTATTTTTTATTTTCAGACCGGGTCTTGCTAAGGTGCTTAGAGCTTTGCTAAATTGCTGAGCCTGGCTTGGAGCCTGTAATCCTCCTGCTTTAGTTTACTGAGCTCCTGGAAATCCAGGCATGCACCAGAGCACCCAGCTAGTTTCATTTTTTTTTTTTTACATTTGAATATCAATTTTTCCTGCACCATTTACTGAAAAACTGTTTTTCCTCCAGTGCATGCTTTCACACCTTTGTTGGAATCAACTAGCCTCTGTACAATGTTTGTTTGGTCAAGGTGTCTGTTTTATGCCAGTATAATAGTGTTTTGATTGCTACAGTGTTACAATGTATTTTGAAATCAAGTTATATAAACCTCATGCTTTTTTCCTTTTACATTGGATCTATAGATTACTTTGGGTAGTGTGGACATTTTATCAACATCAGTTCTTCCCCTCCGTGAACATTGGACAATATTCCAGATTTTTTTTTTTTTGGTAATCAATTTCTTTCATTGATGTTTTATAGTTTTCATTATAGAGATTTTTCATATTTTGATTAAATTTATTCTTAGGTATTTTATTTTACTGTGCCATCATTGTGAAATTACTTTCTTGACACAAATCAATTAGTACTGATTTTATATGCTGGTTTTTACATCCTGAAGTCTGCATACATTTGTTTATTCTAATAGGAGTTTTTTTTTTTAATTTAATTTTTTTTGTAGAGTCTTTTGAGTTGTCTATATAAAATACATGCCATCTGAAATATCAGTTTCTTTCCTGCCTTTCCAGGTTCGGTTGCTCTTTATTTATTTCTCTTGCCTAATTGCCCTGGCTAAGACTTTCAGAAGTTGTTCAATAAAAATGATGGAAGTATCCTTTCTTGTCTGTTCCAGATCTTAGAAAGTTGTCAGTATTTCCACATACAGTAAATGTTTGCTGTTGGCCTATTATAAATGGCCTCTATTATACTGAGGTATGTTCCCTCTATACCTTATAACTTTTTCGACATGCATTTGGATTCTGCTTGTTAGTATTTTGAATTTTTACCTCTACATTCATGAAGGATATTGGCCTGAATCTTTCTTTCTTTGTGCCATTGGCTAGTTTCGGTATCAGGGCAATTCTGGCCTTCTTGAATGTGTTTGAATTAGAAGAAAGAATTCTTCATTCTTCTAATTTGGGGAATAATTTAAGAAGAGTTGGTATTTGTTCTTGTTTTAATGTTTGGTGGAACTCAGTGGGGAAGCCATCTGGACCTTCCTGGGCTTTTAGTTGATGGGAAGCAATTAAATTACTGAACCTCAGTTGTTGTTTGTCTGTGCAGGCTTTTATTTCTTCATGATTCATCATTGTCAAGATGTATGTGTCCAGGAATCAGTTTTTTCTAGTTTAAAAAACTTGTGGGTATAAAATTGTTCTTATAGTCTCCACTGAACCATTGTATTCCTGTAAAATCAGTTGTAAAGTTTCCCTTTTCATCTCTGATTTTGAGGTTAATCTAGCCAAGAGTTTGTCATTTTATTTATCTTTTTGAACAAATCTGATCTTCATTTAATTAATTTTTTATATTGAAGTTTTTATTTTATTTTATTTCTGCTCTGATATTTATTATTTCTTATTCTAATTTTGTGGGTTCTTGTAGTTTGTGAAGATATAGCAATGGGTCATTTGTGATTTTTTTTTTTTAAATGTAGGCATGATTGGTATAAACTTCTGTCTTAGTATTTCTTTTGCTCTATCCCACAGGTTTGGGTATGTGGTGTTTCCATTTGTTTCAAGAAATTTTTAAATCCCCTTCTTAATTTTTTCATGATTCATTGATTGTTGTAGTATAATTTGTTTACTTTTCATGTGTTTTCAAAGGTTTTCTTCTTGTTCTGGTTTTATTTATTGGGGTAAAAAAATATACTAGATATTTTAGTTTTTCAAAATTTGTTGATTTGTTTTGTGGTCCATCATGTGGCCTATCCTGGAGAATGTCCATATTCTGTTGTAGAAAGTGTATTGCACAGTAGTTGAGCAGAATACCCTTGTGGTATGTTAGGATCATTTAGTCTAAGGTGCTGTTTAACTCTGCTATTCTTGATTCTCTGTCCAGGTGGACTGTCCTTTGCTGAAATTAGGGTACTAAAGTCCTCAAACATTTTTGTATTGTATTTTGTGCTAGGTATTTTGGTCACTGCAAGAAAAACCTGACAAAAACAAGTAAGAGGAGAAAAGCTTATTCAATTAAGCTTATGGTTTCAGAGCTTTAGTCAGTCCATTGTTGCTTGATTCCATTGCTGTGGGCCCAAGTAGAGGCAGAAGATTGTGGAGGAGGACTGCTGCTCCATTCATGCCAGCCAGGAAGCAGAGAGAAAGAGAAAGTTAGAGAGGCTCCAGTAAAGATTCTCTTCCAGGGACTTCGCCTCATGATCCATCTCATCAAGCCATACGCCACCTGCCTACAGTTATCACCTGGTTAATGTATTCAAACTAGGAAGGACTGATTAGGTTACAGTTTTCATGATTCAATGAATTTACTTCTGAACATTCTGTATTAACAAATGAGTTTTTGGGAGACACATCATATTCAAAATAATAACATTCTGCACTCCCCCTAAATAGTCATGTTCATCTCATCCTATACAGGAATTTAGTGCATCTTCAGGAGTTCCATAGAATTAATAGTTTCAGCATGGCCCAAAGGTCCAATTCCATAGTCTCACCTGAGACTCAGGCAAATTTGGCTGTGAGCCCCTGTAAAAATCAAAAGGAATTTTCATATATCCAATACATAATGAAGAATAGACATTCTCATTCTAAGAGGGAGCAATAGGGGGATAGAAAGAAAGGATGGGACCAAACCAACAATGAAACCTAGGTAGGCAAACATGTCCCATAACTCTACATACAGATCTAGGACACATAGTGGCAAACCATGCTCTCCAAAGGGCTTGGACAACCTTGCTACTTTAGCCTTGACTATATTTTTTAATAGCTTGCCCTTAGTTCATTAATTATTTCTTCTATTTGACTTAAACTGCTATTGTGATGCTTTATGTCATGTTTTAATTTTGCTTAGGAAGTTTTTCAGTTTACTTTTAAAAAAATTCTCAGTAAAATTTCTTTGTTAAAGCATTGAAAATGTTTGTTTTCTTGAAGCCTATTGGGACTCACCATTTCAATTGTACCTAGATTGTTGTAGATATAAATTTCATTAGCATTCATAGAAAATGGAGCCATGAATTAATGAGAGTTCACTGGCCAGGGTCTGCGTTACCTCAAGGAATAAGTTCCCTTTTTTCTTTTTGCTGTCATTGGTCAAGATGAGAACAGTGAAATCATCCAAAATGATAGTTGGAACATTAATACCTGATGCTTTTGGTACAATTGATGTAATTATTGGGAATCAAATGTGAACAAGTAAATATTCAGGAAAGCTGTTCAGAAAATTATCAGTAGAGATGCTAAATAAGATATCTGGAAATGGTTGTTCTCTTGCTCTGCTTTTCTATAGTTTTTTTTTTCCCTAGTCATTTCCATTTCCTATAAAGTTCCCACAGTTTTATCTAACAATTAAAGAATTAATTAAACCTAGTATTGAAGGGCTTTTGAGATTTCAACAAGGGATGTTTTTGCTAAATGATGATTGCCTAAAATGGGAGTTGACTTCCTTCATACTCTTGTCTCATCTTAAGAGACTTTTGCTTTCTGGGATTTCTGAAAAATCTGGGAATTTCTATTGCCTACATCATGAAAATCATCTGGTATCAAATGAGAAAAAACATTAAATTTTCAAAACATGTGACTTTCTTTGTTTAGAGCATGCCTGTCTCTAAATGAAGCAGGCATGGGTCTGTCTGAAAATTTTCTACAGTTACTCTGGACAAATTTTGGGCTATGATTTTTGCCTATTTGTCATAGATAATATTTAGTTTGAAGGATTTTTTTTGTAAAATATATAATGTGAATGTGCTATTTTGAGGGTCTATCATCTAGCCTTTTTAAATGTCAAATACTGAGCTTTTGGGGGACACATCATATTCAAAATAATAACATTCTGCACCCCCCACCCCCTAACGGTCATGTCCATCTCATCCTGTATAGGAACTTAGTGCATCTTCAGGAGTTCTATAGAATTAATAGATCCAGTATGGCCCAAAGGTCCAATTCCAGAGTCTCACCTGAGACTCAGGCAAATTTGGCTGTGAGCACCCAAATACTGTGCAATCAAGGAGCCTCGTTAGAGGACTTCACAGACACAACACATACCCACATACACATATGCATGGATGTGCACCACTGGATTAGGCAGGATGAAATGGGACTCAATGAAATTTCAAACTTATAAGAACAGTACAAATGCCTTGGTCTTTAAAGTACAGGATTGAGCGAGGAGCTATGGATATGTCTCTATTTTATGTCCTTCTAATTAAGCTTACTTAGCCTTCTCATGCACTTGGATCTGGGAACCATGGATTTAAAAAAAAAAAAATTCTGTGCTCTAGCAGTTCCCTCTGCTTCTCCATAGAAGCATGGGTAATTGTTTCAGGCCAATACTACTTTTTAAATGGAATATTAATTGCTAAATATAATTCCATAAAATAACATTTTTTTAAATTTTCATGAATGGTTTTATGCCAATGTTAGACAGAACCTGAATCACCATTTACTCTTCTTATGATCTTTTGTTTTTCTCAGTTTAAGGACAAGATCAAAGCAGATCCCTTATTATACTTGTGAATCAGAATGATTTAAAGGAATTATCCATTTATTAGAAACACATACTCTAAAGACAGCATCCAAAATATACTAGCCTCCAAAAAGATAAATTTTGTATTCATAGTATTACAGCTAAACTTATATTCACATTTTTATTTATAATATTTTGTTAAATTTGGTAGGTACAATGATAAGTGCAAAGAACATGTAGTGGAGAAAAATCCAAGCACCCTTGGTAAACTGGCTCAACTAGTGTTAGTAGAAATTCTGGGTATAATAGTGAGAAACCTACCAGTCAAATTTGTTGAGCAGTTTTAGTTACTGTTTTAGTCAGCATCTTCACCACTGTGATCAAAAGTCCTGATGAGAAGAATTTTAGAGGAGGAAAAATTTCTTTGGGGCTTACAGTTTCAGAGGTCTGCCTACATGACTAGCTCCATCATGGCAGAAAAGTGTAGTAAAGAAAGCAGCTTAGAACATAGCCACTAAGGAGCCAGACAGACTTAGCTTGGCTCACCAGGGACAAAAACCCCCAAAACATGTCCCCAGTGACCCACCTCCTCCAGTCACATCCTCCCACCTGATTAATCCATTTAAGTGGATCAATGCACTAATAAGTTAAGGCTCTCTTACCCCAATCATTTCACCTCTAAACTTTCTTGTATCATCTTGCACATGAAATTTTGGGGATACCACATATCTAAATCATAACATATGCAGAAGACTGTTGTCTGTTAATCAAGGAACAATGTAAGTGGAGGTGAGTGAAATCAGATATTTAAGTTTTGCTTTGGTTTCTACTAAGAAGAAAATATAAAAATTTATAATGCTTTTTTTTCCTTGTATGGCTATTACTTCTCAATGTTCTATATAAACTGCTAGTGTCTGTTGGGTTTTACAAGATAAATGATTCATATTCAACATTTATTGAATATGACACAACCCCAGGTTTTGCCCGGTCCTTTCATATTGTTTTCTTCAACCACATTAAGCTAATAAAACTATCTGCTCCTAAGCTTTCTTAAACGACTTGTCCCTACTATCACAACCATGTTATCCCATCATTTATTTATGTTCATGAATTTTTTTTATTCTTTTGAGAACAGCTTAAGTGTCATCATTTTAAAAAAGTTTTCCCTAATGTTCCAAGTCCGAATCAGGCACATCCTCATCAACTCCCTTAGATGTACCACTTGTGCATATTATTTGTTTATATAGTGCTGGTCTGGAAATTAGGAAATTAGCTCCTTATGGGCAGGTCTAGGATCCAGGTATTCTTATGTCCTTATTGCCTAACTCGGGGTCTATTGCCATAAGCATAGTGAGGGACCACAATGCCAGAGCATATAAGCACATGGTAAGCATATGTAACGGTTTTGAATAAATATAAATTTGTTATATTGAAGAAATCAATGAACTTGGCATTTCTATATATGAAAATCATAGGGAAAAAACTAGTAAAGAATAACAGAAAAGCTAGGATGTAGAGTCACAGAGCAGGAAATTGGTTCTAGATGCTCAGATGCAAAGAAATTGTGAAAACTAATTGCAGACATGGGGAATGGAGTGTGCAACATGGACTAGCAGCCAGCATCTGTTATTTCAAGACATTCAGGAAACTGCATTTACCATACAATAAATTTGTGATTAAATGGAAGATTAGACAAGAGACAGAGACAGAAGACTTACAGATGATAGACTAAAAAAATAGACATGGATGGGGCTAGAGGCCATAATCTTCAAAAAAAAAAAAAAAAGTTACCTTTGCTCCAGGAAGGAAGACTAAGTCTAAAATGTAATAAAAGATAGATAATCAGCTACATCATAATGTGTTCTGAGAACTCAAGACATATGTGTTGGTGGTAGTCATCCCCTGTGCTCACAATTTAGATTTTAATATCTTAAAAATCACATTTGTACGGTTCTTCTTACATGAAATAAAAAACACAAGATGTAGAATGGTGGTGTCTGGGAGAAGAGGATTGAGAGGCCATGGTTTAATGGGTTCATAGGGTTCAGTCTTACAAGATGAGAAGAGTTATGGAGATGGATGATGGTGATGGCTATATACCATTATGTATGTACTTTAAAAAAACACTGAACTGCACACTTAAAATGGTTAAGATGGAGAGTTTTATGTTATATGTTATATTGCCATAAGCCATTGATAGAAATTGCATTTGAAGACATAAGCAATTTCAACAGCTGTATGAACCTACTCATCTGTGAACAGGCATCTCTGATACCACTGACAGGAGGTTAATGTCATTCTCCAAAATATGAGAAAATTGATCTCACATGGCCAAGTAATGTGGGTGTAGTTATACCACCCAGGCAATAATGATATTATAATCATAATGATAATTTACATTTAACACACTTTACATTTATAACCCCTGGGAAAGTACTTTGTAGACATTATTACTTAATACCATTTTCTCCTTACCACATCTGTCTCTTCTGTCTCTGCTGACTTCAGAAAAATGTCTCTTCCACAACACTCTTCAATCATCTTCTTCCTTTTGTCAAAACTCAAGTCTCAGAGTCTCCAAGAAAATATTCCAGACAAGCCTCATCAGTTTCCAGTCACTGATTTGCCAATGTCCTTAGAGACTTTCCCCATCTCAATTTAACATAGCTTTCAAATACCTTTCCAGTAAAATGGAGTTGTTTATATGGTTTTGTATTTCTTCCTGTTGCCTTATGAACATTTATCTATATTGACATTGATTTCTATCTGGTCATGAACTACTCAAGGTGAAGAAAATGGTACAAGATGGCTAATGTTTATCAAGAGTCAGGTACAGTTATAAATTTCCTACAAGGATAAATTAATGTAATGCTCACCTGTCCATAAGAGAGTCACAGATTGATGCAGATAGAAAACTAAGAGAAGTAAGGGAACTTTCACAAGGACACACAGCTACTTAGGACATGAGCTAGGTTTTAAATTCAGGCTACTTTCCCCAGAGTCTATGCTTCGGCCATCATTTTACTGCTTCTCTTAATTATACTAAAACTGTAGCATTAAATATCAACTAGGCCACTGATTATCTTGGAATATTGTACCTTGCTCTCTATATGACTCAATTTCCTACTTTGTACAATGATAAAGTCAGTATAGTTCTTACAAACTCATTGTAAGGATTGCACAAAATGTCACACTAAAAATATTGGAAAATCTGGAAGAGTAAACTCCTATTCTCTCAGTTTGTCAATATTTTAATGATAGTTTATCAGTGATGTACATGGTTAATGTTAAGTGAGTTTTGGCCTCAGGAATAACTGAAATGTTAATTGCTTACTAGTATGTTAGTATGTTCCGTTTATTGATATAACAATGTAGTTATTTAATTGTCGGCTATGTTTATTTTGCTTTTCACTGTTTTTCTTAGCCAGAGATATTTTAGGCCTCTTCAATTATGAATGCATTTTGTAAGTTTGGTGGATGGATTCTTATAGGTATCTTTATATCTTCCTTTCCTTAGTAAATACTAAATTCTGTCATGCAGGAGAAAGAGGGTTTTGTTATTTGTGCAATGGTTTAATGTTCACTTTTATTCCCTGAGTGGTGGTTCTGATTTAAGTGGTGTTTAGAATGAAGCTTGCTACATAAATGCTTTCATAATTGCAAAACTTGTGTTTTAATGCCTTCTACACACACACTGTGATTTTCTTTATTTCCTTCCATCTTTTACTGTTCCATAATCATGGCATTTGAAATCTCATTAAATGTTGTTTGGGGACTTTGTGGGAATGTCATCTACATAATGATGTCTCAAGTTTGCTGTGTCTTTAAGGCTTAATAGGAGATGGAATTTGTAGCAGAGTAATAAGCATTTCTCTATAATGTTTGTGACTGGTATGACTTTGCTCCTAGAGGACAACACATTATGACTACTGTACAAGAAAAAACAAAGAACTTCTTTTAACTTTAATACAGAATTAATTGAAAAAAATTCTTTTTGACAAAATCTAAAATCTGAGTGCTAGACTTATGAACTCTTATTTTCAGAGCATAGTTAGTTGAACAATCTCTATTTTCCCTCTGCCAAAAAAAAAAAAAAAAAAAAAACCAAAATACATTCTTTTAAAAAGCCCTAGTTTAGCCAGTATGATGGGAAGAATCTCTTTTGGGCATAGGCCTAGGGAGGTCTCTTCCTATAGAATAGCTCTGGATGGGCAGCAAGGAAGGTGGGTGGATATTTATCACACATATCTGCAAAGGCAGAAGGCTTACAAGAATGTGCTGAATTTAATCAAAATGACATAAAAAAAGCTAAGAAATTTCCATATGTTCTTTTCCCCCTGGGCTCATCTTTCAAGATGGCCTAAAATGCACTAGAATTTTGTGAATGTTCCCAAGTCTTCCTTAGTGACATCAAAGCAAAAGACACGGATGGGGCTAGACCTCAAGGATACCTGATTTTGTTTTTTTTAAATTTTTTACAGTGTCACAGAGATAGTCCTTACAGATGATCACTGGTTTTCTTCTTATGTAATGTTCACATGTTTGTGTTGTCATTTGTAAACTGAAACTTCTCAGATAAAGGTCACTTATTAAGTTTCAAACATCTTAAAATCTCAGAGCCTGAATGCATATGTGTGTACTTTTTTTGTTGTTGTTATTCTGTGTAAGAAACCAGGATCTTTGCCACATTAGGAAAAGAAAAGTCATAGTTCCAGTTCCAAATAAATCAAAAAATTTGATAGTTTTTAGTCTTTGATATATTATGAAATTGGATAATAAGAAAAGTAAGGAATTTTGGTTAAATTCAGTCACTAATATAAATTATTTTAAAGACTTACATGTACAGAACAGAACTATGGTATTAAGTGACTCAGTGAATTTATTTGTAGGGGAGATAGAGGTGGATTTTTATTTCTGTAAACAAGCTCACTTTTGAGATAAATTTGCTTCATTGAAAAAGTCTTCTAGGAATACTTTGGAAATAATGTGGTGATTTTGAAAGAGTTGTGGACAGGATTGGAGATGCCAGAATCCTGAAGTTGGACATCTCTCCCAGGTTTAATAAATAAGTGGTGAATTTCAAAAATGCTGTGTATCAATGTGACTCATATTGATCCTGAGCACAATTTAAGGAAGGTCCATTAAATGGGTGTTTTGAGAGCACTTAGTGATTTTTCTACTGCCAGCTTTTTATCCTAAGAGCAATTCTGCCAAGTTTACCTCTTTGACATTGTTACCTGATTGATTAAGGGCGGCTTTGATATTGACAATATAGATACCTTCTGGCTAAAGTTATTGCAAGGCTACAGTTTTTCTTGCCTCTAGCCCAGTTTTCCCTTCAGTTAATCTCAAGGAAGCAATGGTTGATCATGATATAGAAATTTTTCGGTTTGGCAAAAACCACCACCAACAAATGATCCTTAGACTGTTCTTTTCTCTGTTATTAGATTATACAAATTTGCCCTTAACAAGAAATACAGAAGTCTCCATTGCGGTCATGTGAATATGAGAGACAAATTCCCTGCATCTGTTTAATGCTATTCAACAGAACTAATATCTTACTTCACCCCTGCCAACTCTATGTAAATAGGAACAATATATTTTGTCTCAAATTACTTATCACATAATGGGGGCATTAACATTTAATTGTTTGGTAAGGCAGTGCATATTGTTATAAAACATAAAAGACAATGTTTGTTACCTCCCTATGATCCATTATCTATTTCTCTGCTTAATAGTATTTCCATTTCATACAGGTATTAGAAATCTGTGTGTTTCAATGGGCCCTAGGATCAGTGGTGAATAATCAAAGGTTAACTGATTGAATGCCTCTCCTTCAGAGAAAATTCTTGAATGGTCCTTTCACTATTCTAAAATGTTAGTGAAAACATAATGCCTGTATTCAAGTCATCAAAAAATTAATGCCACAACTAACACAAAGCAGAAAGAATTGAAAACCAATTTATAACCCCCCAAATATGTGGTTGTGCCAGAGAATTTGTGTTTAAATACAACAGAACATAATGAAATTTCTATATCTGCACCCATCTATTGAATAATTGTAACTACAGAGTTGAAAATACAGTGATGTTTATGAATTTCACTGGACAATCCAATGTCAGAACTGCCATCATTGACATGATGATCTGGAGTGGCAAGAGCAATTGATATCTTCTGTTTTTTTACCAATTTTACTCTACCCTTCATCTTCTTTTGTCACAGTAGAAGACTGACCTGTGTAAGTTATCAGTAGACTTCTTTCCTTTTTAGCTTCTGTTGTGTTCGAGAGATTGGAGAAAGGAGGAAATGGGTCCAGGATTACTCCCCAGGTCTCGTCCCTACCAGGTCCCCAGTGCTCTCGATTGTGGTCATGGTGGTTTGTTGCCACAGATCTCTGCTGCTACTAATCCAGAGTTACAGTGCAGCTTATTGTGATTTCAATACCTCTCTCCACTAATTTCGTAAGCAGTATCTCTGGAAATGAACCTTTTTTTGCATTGTCTTATGTTGATTATTCGGCCTGTTTTACTGTTGAGACTGACAGCATTCAGCCATTAGCAAAATCCTAATGAAAAGTCTTCCATCCAATTGTTTCATTCATGGAAAATTCACAATGTATGAAAACCAAACAAACTACTTGTCATTTATGTATTAGTTCCAGTTACATCTGGGTTCAGATGATTAAAATATAGGCTACCCCTCTCATTGCATTAGAAAGTTTTTCAGGATATATGGTAATAAGTTAATGAGAGGAGTTAACCCTGCTTTGCAGGACACATAGCATTTCTCTCATCTAACCCCAAAGGTTCTTCTCCAAAGTTCTGAAATGCCCTACTTACTCTTTTTGCTTTGGGGTATGGTCACATAAAGATTTAATGCATCA
Source organism: Ictidomys tridecemlineatus (assembly GCF_052094955.1). Lineage (NCBI taxonomy): Eukaryota > Metazoa > Chordata > Mammalia > Rodentia > Sciuridae > Ictidomys > Ictidomys tridecemlineatus. The sequence goes on along the minus strand of NC_135479.1, from coordinate 189,794,543 downwards.
GAAATCCTTAAAAATATGGGCAAAAAAATAAGAATCACATAGAAGGGAATCTTTGGCCAACAATACATGATCTGTACCAATCTATTTGTTTGCAATTTGATAATAATCAGTTTTCCTCTACAAGTACTTGGTACTTTGCTATTTGATGTCAAAATCATCTCCACAAGTGACAAAATCACTTTATTCCATTCTTTTGATAGTTGTAAGTAATTTCAATTAAAAATACTCTACACACTTAATACAATATATGCATTTTTGTGTTTGTGTTTATATGTATATATCTGTATGTATACATATATGTATATATATATAATGCTTTTATGTATATATTTATGAAATTGCAAGGAAGTAAAATTTATTAACTCTCCAGATATAAGCATTTTGGTGCCCCTTTTTCCAAGATATGAAATCTTTTATAGATACGTACTTTTATAACTTCATACAGAGAAATGTATTTTGCATCTTTTTAATTGTTTCTATCAAACCTATAAAGTTTATATGGAGAATAAATTTCTCTCTGCATACACACACACAGACACACACACACACACACACACATAAATTAAAAAAGATAGGATGTAAAAATTTCTTAATTGTTCACCCTGGACATGATTTCAGAATTGACTTGTTTCAAAGGACTACATAGCTTGTTAGTAAGCACAGTCAATTCTAGGTTAATTTACATTTTCACAAATGGAATATGAACTGGGTTAGCTACATAACATAATGAACACTGTATTTTATGAAAGTTTTAAAAATATGTCTAATACAAAAAAAGTAAAATTAGAATTTAATTGTTTATTTTTAATTTTTAATTATTTCACATTAACTAGTTAATATAGAAATCCACAAGGATATTTTTTATTGCTTTTGCTGTAGAAAATTTTGATACTGGGTTTTTAAAATCTCAGTCTAAAACATTGTTGAAATATCTCCTTAATGAAATAGGACACAAATCATTATTACATTAGCATAAAATATAACTATATAAAGTTTAAATTAGAATCTCTGCAGCTATCCTACCAGCCTTAATTTTAAGCAGCTTAAAAAGGACATCTCCAAAATATTAGTGTAAAATTGTAATTAGTTAAAGAATATTTGTAATGCATGATAATTTAACTGTTGAATAAAAATAAACACACATATTAACATATTACAGAGAAGATATATCTTCAATGTACATTAAAACAATGTAAAATTCCAGGCATGTTGTTATTCTTTTTTTCCCCTATGCTGTAACTTGACTTGTAAGATCATATAATTTGAACAGAAATATATTTTACTTTAACCATATTTCATTTCTTTTAGCTACAAAATTATCCTATGAAAATTTTGTTTAAAGGTCAATTTGCATGTTTGAAAATCATTGTGTATAATGTCAAATATATTCAATATTGGATTAGATGTCATTTCATGTTGCTCATGACACAAAATAAATTTATCTTCAATAAGTTCCTGCTGATATTTGACTCTGAAAGATTAGATATATTTAACCTCTTCCAAATTTTAATTCTTGACATGAAGATTATGGAGACTAAATAAGAATGAATCAGTGGCTGATTGTATTCCTAGAGTCAAGATTTGATCACACATGCAAAAACTGTTAGCTTTCCTTCCCTTCACACACATACATAATCCCATGCTGACCAATGTAGATATTCAGTAATGCCTTTATGAAATTTGTCTAATTTAGGCATTTTGTTTTTCAGCTTTTCTTTTTTTCCTACTATCAATACCTTCTAAAAGATGAACAAGTAGGCAAAACTAGAGAAAAATTTGAATCTAATTAGGTAACTAGCTCCCCAGTTTCTAAGAATTTGTTTCTCCAAATAGCTCTCATTTTCATTCCTTTTCAAGCTGTAGTTTTCTTTCCCTTTCCCAACACCAGCCTTTCCTGTTTGTTTTCTGTTTTTAGAGACACCTACAATGAAAAGACACACACACACACACACACACACACACGCCTGCTTTCAATGCAGCTACGAATTTTACATTGCTACAGAAAAGAAAGTTGTCTGTTTATAAAAAGAAGAAAAAAAAACAATAAAAATATGAAATGAGAAAGCACAGAAGGTAGCAACCACATTTAGATGTTTATCATGGAATCATCATTATAATCCATCTGTTAAAATCCCACAGAGCAAGCTAGACGTAATTGGGAAATGTCTCCTTATTTTATATATTTGGGCTTTTAAGGCACAAAAGCATAAATTTCAGTTCCTTTTTTCATATTTGGATAACCACTTAACTTGGCCTAAGTGGTCCCCTGGTAGATGATTGAGCCTGTTGGGCATACAAAGTTCTAGAGAATCTTTTATAATGCATTTATTATATTTATAATGTATTTATATTTTCTGTTCACGTAGTATTTAAGAAACATTTCATTAAGAAGCATTACATCAAATTATAAAATTTAAAAGACAAAAATGTGTTTTTACCAAAGTTTCTTTGTAAAAGTAGTTACTATTCTTATAAGTCTCCAAATATTTTTATCCTTTAAGTGTAAGTCTAGCTTTGCCCCCAGGTGTGTAATGATACTACACATTTTAAACCTAAGAAAAATAATTGATTTTTATTGGACATTCCCTAACATGTTAGCTTTTGTAGATGCCAAATTCCTCATTTAAGCCACTGTGGTGGCAGCAAGTCAGATTTTGGAGAACTCCAGAATCTGGTAGGGTCTCTTTGGTCATGATGAAAGTTGGCTCTGAGAAGGACTCTGCTGAGTTGCATGACTTGACAGGTGAGCTTAAAGGCTGGCCTGCTGGGAGGCTTCCTTAAAGAGATTGGGCAAAATCACGAGCAACTTTCAACATGTGTGGTTATTAATATGAGACTCCAACACCATCAGGCACTCTGAGATGGAGGAATGAGAGATGTTGAGTATTTAATTTGATCATCTTGTTTAGGTTAGGGAAGTGTTTAACAATTAGTCCCCAAGGGTGAATCTGGAGCATGTGCTCAGTGTAAAAGCTTGCTGAGATCAATTAGAAGTATCCATGGTAAGCATGGGGGACTATCACTCTGGACAAGTCACATAATTTTCCTCTTTGTAATCTAGAGTCTGATTTCTTCTTTATATTGTTCTATGAGTGTTGGGCAGAAGACAAGTTAGTTACACTGGAGGAGGAAAAAAGGTTTTAGCAGAAGTAAAAAATCAATGGAGGGTCACAGAGGGACTATTCTGCGGACCAGGGTAGAGGGCTGGGAAGACAAAGGAAAAGGAGCCGATAGGCCAGATAACCTCACTACTTTCTCTATTTTGTGAGAGTGAAATTGTTGGCAAAACATATCAATAATTAATCAGAGGCTTTTTACAGAGTAAGCCTTCTAACAGATATCTCCACAGTCGAAGTCCCTATACATGACCTGGACAGATTTGAATCATAATGAATTATTCATTTATTTAACAGATATTAAAATCAAGGCTTAGTTCTAAACTCTGCAGGGATTAAAAAAAAGAACAAAAGAAGGACATTCTCCAGTAGCTGCTAAAACCCTAGCTGCTAAGAGATAGAGATCCCATTCACATGCCCGGGTCTCTGGTTTTATGTCTTTCTTTGTTCTTGTGCTGATAAACGTATCATTTGACTCACTCTCTAACCTTGCCACAGCTCACCCACTTGTATGTGAAATCTCATACTTCCTGCCAAGGTCTTTGCTTCTTTTCCAAAAGAATATGGTTTGGGTCATAAGATTGGGGCTAAGTAATGACTGAATTTGTCTTGACTTTCAGAAAACACTCCAGCAGCCCAACTCCTGTGAATTTTTCTGTGCCTCATATATCAGGGGCTGAATAAATTGTTTAATTGTTATATAAATGATATTTTAAGACTCTCATGCAAATAAATTCTGGTAATAGTTTGTTATCTTACTCTAGTAACAAGTAATGCCTTCTTCAAATTCAGTGTAAATGTAAATTCCATAACCCACTATCCCCCAGTTTATAGGACTTTAAAACTTATCAGTTATTTTCTACTATTTAGATAAAAACTTAATATGACAGGCCCAAATTTCTTTATTCACAGAATTATCTGGATGTTTTCTCAAAGATCACCCAGATTGAAGATCTGTGGGTTTTTTTAATAGAAGAAAAGCAGTAATTTAATAATTGTGTTGAAACTTGAATTATGTGCTAAGAAATGTTATGTATTTCTTTCGGGTGTCCATGATGAATATTTCTTTTCATGAACATAAAAAATGGTCATATAACCTTATGGTTTTCATTTAATAGAGTTTTGTGAAGTGAATTTAGATAGTAGAAGAATACATCATCTAAAATTACCAGAAAGTTTCTATCACCAAATGAGTCAAAACCTTATTCTGGAAAATTTCTTCAGCTGACAGATGTAATCCCAAAGTTTGAAATAGGAACAAGGGTTAATTTGGTACATAATCATCCAAAATGATAAATGTGCATGGCTGTGTATAATATATCTAAGATAATCCAAGGGAGTTGAACAATTTCTGATCTTTCACCACTGTGAATCATTCCAAGGGAATGAACATAAAATCTGAAATAGTCAAGTCTCCAAGGAGGCCTCAAACTACTCTTCTAAGGGAAGTGTCTCTAGAATAAAAACAAATATTTCAAACCATAGGCAGTGTCTTCCAAATTGTCTTCAAGTGATAATTAGTAAATACGTGGTTTAAATATATATGAAATTCCATATAACCCTATTTCATCAGACTTTGTGAGAAAAATTAATAACAGTACTGGTGGTTTGAATGAGGTATTGATGGCTAAATAAAAATTGTAGTACTAACAATCCTTTTGTTACTAGGTTTCCCATTGCCCAATCGTCTGTTATTCCTTTTATCCCTTTAAGATACTTTTTAAACTTAGAGGTTTCATGCATGCCGTAATGTACACATGTACATATTATTATATATAATGCCTTTTGCATATTTTTCCTTTGATAGCTAGATATCTAAACCCTTAATGTTTTTTTCTTTTTTATTGCTTTATTTTTTATTTTTTAAAATTTGTATATGACAGCAGAATGCATTATAATTATTACACACAGAGCACAATTTTTCACATCTCTGGTTGTATACAAAGTATATTCACACCAATTTGTGTCTTCATACATTGTGTCTTCATACATGAATATGTCCATCATATTCCACTACTACTTCTAACCTCATGTACCTTCCCTTCCCCTCCCCATCCCTTGCCCTATCTAGAGTTTATTTATTCCTCCCATGCTTCCCTTCCCTACCCCACTATGAATCAGCCTCCTTATATCAGAGAACAACATTCGGCATTTGTTTTTTGGGGATTGGCTAATTCACTTAGCATTATCTTCTCCAACTCCATCCATTTACCTGCAAATACCATGATGTTTTTCTCTTTAATGCTGAGTAGTATTCCATTGTGTATATGTACCACATTTTCTTTATCCATTCATCTGCTAAAGGGCATCTAGGTTGGTTCCACAATTTACCTTTGTGAATTGTGCTGCATTGATGTGGCAGTGTCCCTGTAATATGCTGTTTTTAAGTCCTTTGAGTATAAACCGAGGAAAGGGATAGCTGAGTAAAATGTTGGTTCCATTCCTAGTTTTCCAAGGAATCTCCACATTGCTTTCCATATTGGTTGCACCAATTTGCAGGCCCACCAGCAATGTATGAGTGTACCTTTTCCCCCAAATCCTCACTAACACTTGTTGTTTGTCTTCATAATAGCTGCCATTCTGACTGGGGTGAGATGAAATATTAGAGTAGTTTTGATTTGCATTTCTCTAATTGCTAGAGATGATGAACATTTTATCATGTATTTGTTAATGGATTTTATATTATCTTCTGAGAAGTGTCTGTTCAGGTCATGGGCCCATTCATTTATTAGGTTATTTGTTTTTTTGGTGTTTAGTTTTTTGAGTCCTCCATATACCCTACAGATTAGTGCTGTATGTGATGTGTGAAGGGTAAAAATTTGCTCCCAAGATGTAGGCTTTCCATTCATCTCACAGATTGTTTCTTTTGCCAAGAAGAAACTTTTTAGTTTGAATTCAGCCCATTTACTAATTCTTGATTTTAATTCTTGTGCTCTAGGAGTCATATTAATGAAGTTGGGGCCTAATCCAATATAATGGAGATTACGATCTAGTTTTTCTTCCATTAGATACAGGGCCTCTGGTTTTATTCCTAGGTCCTAGATCTACTTTGACTTGAGTTTTGTACATGGTGAGAAAGAGGGGTTTAATTTCATTTTGGAGCAAAAGCATTTCCAGTTTGCCGAGCACCATTTGTTGAAGAGGCTATCTTTTCTCCAATGTACATTTTGATGCTTTTGTCTAATATAAGATAGCTGTAATTATGTGGGTTAGTCTCTGTGTCCTTTATTCTGTACCAATCGTCTACAAGTCTATTTTAGTGCCAATACCATGCCATTTTTGTTACTATTGCTCTGTAGTATAGTTTAAGATCTGGTATAGTGACGCCACCTTCTTCACTCTTCCTACTAAGGATTGCTTTAGCTCTTCTGGGTCTCTTGTTTTCCCAGATGAATTTCATGATTGCTTTTTCTATTTCTCTGAGGAATGCCATTGGAATTTTGATTGAAATTGCATTAAATCTGTATAGTGCTTTTGGTAATATGGTCCTTTTGATAATATTAATTCTGCCTATCCAAGTGCAAAGTAGATCTTTCCATCTTCTAAGGTCTTCTTTAATTTCTTTCTTTAGGTTTCTATAGATTTCATTGTATAGATCTTTCACCGTTTTTGTTAGGTTGATTCCCAAGTATTTTTTTTTTTTTTTGAGGTCATTGTAAATGGGGTAGTTTTCCTCATTTCTGTTTCTGAGGATTTGTCACTGATATACAGAAGTGCCTTAGATTTATTAGTGTTGATTTTATTTTATATCCTGCTACTTTGCTGAATTCATTTACTAGTTCTTAATGTTTTTCTTAATTGTGAAAAATGGTGCACAAATACAACATCAGGTAAGAAATGGCTAATATAACATTTATTCTTGTGACACTTAAATTCTCTCAATTCACCTGTTTAATTTATCCCAAGATAATTGAACATAACTATAATTATTATTCTTGCTAGGTAGAAACATTTGGGTGGTTAACTGATAAAGTACATTGTAAATGAAAACATGCTTGAGTAGAGAGAGCATTCTGCAAATATTAATCTGATTAGAACTGCTGATTTTCCCAAGAATTGAAGATCCCTAAATCTGTCTTTATATTAAAAATTTGGTTCTTAGGAACATCTCATTACAATGAGTCAAAGTCCTGTTTGATCATTAATGAGGTCATTTTAACACTTCCAAATAACTGCTTATGAGACAACTAATTTGTAATAGGATATTGAAGTGCAAATTGCATATTTCCATATAAGTAGAGTAAAATATGGACACTATCACACTACATATATCCAATTAAATCCAATTTGTCTCTAAAAGAAAGGTTGACTTTTGCAGGTCTCATCCACAAAAGGAGGTGTTAATAAGCTACAAATTTATTTTCACTTTTAAATGCTTTCTTTTTAATTGTAGAACAATGATACTGCAGTTTATGTGGAAATAAAAAAAATCAATGAGAAACAATTCCTCAAGGATATCATTATACCTTCAGTCATATTTAAGATATTTATGCTTGTACGGTGAGGACAGAAAGTCATAAACATCTGTTAAATTTTTCTCCCCTCCTTCCAGATAGCTCTAAATTACATTTCCCTTGCTGTCTGGCTAGTTTTCATGTATTTTTATGTGAAACACATCATAATTATTTATGCAAAAACAGCATATCTATAAAGTTTAAAATACACATAGTTTAGTTGGGAAAGAATGTGATGAATGAGTTATCAAAGTGATTTTATAGGTTCCCAGATTTACTCTAGAAGAAACAAAACATGCTTCTAAAAATTTCCGGGCACTAAGTACATTTAAGGTCTATTTAAGATGCCCTTAAGTTCTTCGAATATTATTGCCAGTAAAAAGAGAGCACCTGATAATAAAACCATTATTCTTTCATATTCTTCTACCCCTTCTTATGTGTTCACAGAATACTGTCTCCATTCCTCTTGGCACAGTGTGTCTGTCTCCTTAGAGATTGCGTGGGTGTCGAGGGGAGAAAATGTTAATTTTACTTCCTGTAACGAAGGTCTCAATAATTGAAGTTTCACATCAAACTTTTCATTTATCTTCATATCAATGTCTTGGGATTGCCAGCTTGTATCTATTTAGATTTTGTATTATAAAAAATAAAGAGTGCTAGCATTTGTTGGAACTGACTGTATTCCAAAATCTCTATTGATATCATGCTTTTAATTATTATTCTTTCAATTAATGTTCTCATCCTTATTTTTTATAATGGAAAAAGAGGCTTTGGAATATTCACATTTTGCAGTAGATTTCATAGTTTGCAGGAGAAAACCACAGTTGGAATTCATATTTGTCTGATTCCAAATGCACATGCTTTTGTTTCTCCATGCTGAACAAAGAGAAATTGGATTCAACCAGGGAAATTCATTTTCCATTAAAAAAAAAAGAAGAAAAATAATTATTCTGAAAATAAATATGTAGCAAAAGCTCAACTCAAGGATAGGCTTCTAAGTGGTGGCATGGGTACCAAGGACATATGTCTAGAGGCATATTGACATAGTTGATATGAATATCTGACCAAAAATTTCCCTCATGATTTCCAAATCAGATGCTCAACTGCATTTGATGAGAGGGCCATGAATCATTAATACCAGTCTGTGAAACAGAATTATGAAAGGAATATTAAAATTTTTAGCCATGACTATCTTGTCTAAATAGTAAAATATATATATATTAAACAGAAGATTCCATTCTCCAGTAAGCCTTAACAGTTCAGCTTGTTCAATGTTATAAAATATGACACCTAAAAATTTATGAATGTTCTTTTGACTTTATGCTTAACGTGGTTGGCTGTTGCTTTTCTTGGGGCTAAAACGTTCAGATTTTCTGTCAAAGCATTTTGCTGTCTTCTAATTTCCATTTCTAGAGTGCTCTTTTATAGTGACACTTTGGATAAAATATCAGTTCTTCAGTTTAAAAATTTAAAGTCAAATGGAACTACAATTTAAAACACCAACAAAAATTCCCTTTACTGTGCTTTAATAAACTTTTAATCAATCAATTGATAATTTTTTGGGGGGTACCAGGGATTGAATCCAGGGGCACTCAACCACTGAGCCACATCCCCAGCCATATATATATATATATATATATATTTGTTATATTTGTGTGTGTGTTTTATTTAGGGACAGAACTCAAAAAAGCATTGCAATTTCCTGAGTCATAGGGGAAACATGGTTTACTCTTCATAAGATTTGCTTTTAGACTACCTGAGTTTATGTTAATGATAAGACTGATGGGTTGTGACATCTAAACTCACTGAATTGCTTAATTCCTTGCTTTTGTTGAGCCTGGCTTTGAACTCAGGATCCTGTTGCCTCAGCCTCCTGAGCTGCTGAGATTACATGCATGCGCCACTGTGCCTAGCATCATTTGGTAATTTTTTAACCTCAGCACAAAGTAACTCTTTTCTATATAAAGGGAATTTTTGTTGTTGTTTTAAATTGTAGTTCTAGTTGTTTTTAATTATATTCTAGTTGATGCCATCTTGATCTCTTAGTTCCTTGAACTGCTCTGCTCCAAAGATGATTCACCTGAACTGTTCCTGCTCCCAATACTTCTGACACCTTATGTGTGTGCTTTCCTCACACCAAGTGATTCTCTGACACTTTGGGAGCTAATTGGTATACTACAATTTAATTTAGGTTCTAACACTATCTACTTGGAATTGGCATAAGACTCCAAAAGTTAAGGGTTCAGTCCCACAGCACTGCCTACCACTTTGGATGCCATTCCCAGGCTTCCTGTTCTTCTGACCCAATGGCTATAAATCAGGATTCCATGGACCCTTCCTCCAGTTCTACTTGCTATATTACTCACAGAACTCAAGAGAACACATTGTTTGTGTGGTTATTCATTATGAAGGAAAAGCTCAGGAATAGGCAATTGGACATGTTGCATAACAAAGTATGATGGAAAAGGGCACAGAGGTTCCATGCCCTATCAAAGTCCACCACCCTTCAAATACCTCAAAGTGTTCACCAGTCTAGAAATACTTCCTACCCCACTTTTAGTGATTTCAATGCAGGTTTTATTACATAGGCATGATGAATATAAATTAGTCACCAATGGCCAATGATTTTATCTATGGCCACTCTTCCCTCTGAGTTTGGGATAGAGAGAAGAGGCTGACAATTCCAACTTTCAAGTAGTGCTTTGGTCTTTCTAGAGAATATTACCCAAGCCAAAACAATTTAGATGTCACAACCCACCAATCTTGTCATTAACATAAACTCAGGTAGTCTAAAAGGAAATTTTATGAAGAGCAAACTACATTTTCCCCACCCCTATCACTCAGGAAATTGCAGTGCTTTTTGGAGTTCTGTACCTTGAATATGAAAATATCAAATACATAATTTTGGTTTTTTTTTTGTACAGCGAGTTGAACACTGGTGCACTCAATCTTTGAGCCACTTTTTATTTTATTTTGAGATAGGGTCTCGCTAAGTTACTTATGGACTCACTCAATTGCTGAGGCTGACTTTGATTTTTTTAAATTTTTTTTTATTGGTTGTTCACAACATTACAAAGCTCTTGACATATCATATTTCATACATTTGTGATTCTCCTGCCTCAGCATCCTGAGATGCACACCTTACAGGCATTCATCACCACACCTAGCCATAATTTCTTTATATTACCATATACACCACCTTATATTGGTCAATCACTTCTATTGGACACATTCTAAGCCAGTGATTCTAACCACTGTGTGCATCAAAATTATTTAAATTTTATATAAGAGATTACAGAGTCCTGCTTTTGTAGATTCTAATTGGATAGATCAGGGCAGAATTTGAGAATGTGAAGTTCTAAGAAATTCCTGGGTGATGCTGATGCTTTAGGTTCAAAGACCACATCTTTGGAATGTCTGGCCAACACACATGGTCACTTCTCTCAAGAGCAACTCGTCTACACTCGTTTTCCTCCACCCCTTTCTCTGAACTCCTTCAGTCATTCCTTTAGTACTGACTTACAATTTTTCTGGAACTTCCAAACTATTGTCCCACTGATGCTGACTTTTACCCATTGATACACCTGTCTGTTTGTCAACCTAAATTCTATGGGCAGCCATTCCTATGTGCACTCAATTTTCCAATTTCTCTCATTTTGTTGAATCCAACTGGGGAAGAAGAAAAATGCTGACTAGATCCAAATCTATACTTGAGAAATTGGATGCAAGGTGCAATTTGAAAAACCACACTTTGAATTTATAATAGACCATCAGTGCTGCCTATCAATGCCTATACATGTACCTATTTGCTCTCTAATGTACTTAAATTGCAGTTTTGCATCTTCTCCTATTTTGTAAACCTCTAAAACTTCCTCAGAAATCCTCACTTGTCTCTCATTGCCTGATAACATGGAATCAACGAGCAGAGAACTTTTTATGTACCCCTAAAATCATTTATACCTGTGTCTATTTATAATAGATATACCTATTTGTATCTATACTCAGTCTATCTTCTTGCCTATACTTACATGTTTACTATCTGATCCACATTTGTACATTATATAAGGTTCTTATTTTATAGCTGAAAAAAAAGGATGAGGTTAAAATTGTTCCTTGTAACATAGTTTAGCTTCAAACCCATGTGTTTCTAGAGCCAGAGATAAAAATTAATGTACTTCAAATGGGATGGAAAGATTCTGGATAGAGCTGCTGATTAAAGGCCTGGTCAATTTCTCTATTATACACCCTTAGAAAGTAGTCCTTCAGTAGTCTCATTTGGATTAATTTCAGTCCATTCACTCCAGTGAGCTGATGAGGGTTTGAAGTTTAAAGGCCAATGAGCAAATATGTCCATTTAATGGTTAGAGATAAAAAATTTATTATGCACAGTATCTTTTTTTTCTGTCATTTTAATATTATACCTTTTTTCTAATTCTTTTAATTGATTTTATTATTTTTTTAAATACACGACAACAGTGGAATGCATTACAATCCTTATTACACATATAGAGCACAATTTTTCATATCTCTGAATATAAAGTATGTTCACGTTATCTTAAAGTTTAATTTAAACCCATTTCACAGATTAAATGCAACTTTGGTAATAGTCTCCTAACATATTATTTCCAATATGTATAATGGGAAGAGCAGAGAAAACCCAAAGATTTCTAGGTGCCCAAAGTTAAAATTGAAACCAAATTCAGGGAAGAAAATGGCTCAGAAGCAGAAATTTAAGGACATAGAAAATAAAGTTCAAAGATTTTAACTTTCTAGTAAAAAGTCAATTCTGTATAAGAATAAATGATGATTGTCCAAAGATAGCTACGTCATTCATATCCATTAATGTGTTCAGCAATAATTTATATGATATGTAACTTCTCTTGATGTTAATAAAAACTTTATTCTGGGGAATTCATAGACATATCTAGAAATATTCTGAAAATGCTAAAATTGTCAATGTAAATATCAAGCGAAACAACTTTGCACAAATAAATGAGTCCATATGAAGTTGCATGCTTGGTGACAATGTCACGGTGGGCATTGGGATTTGGTTTTCATTTTGTAATGACAAGTCTAGCTAAAAGTCAGATTCTAAACTGTCAGAATAAATCTCAAAGAGATCATTATAAATGTAATCCAGTCTTTAAAAAAGGAATTCCCTTCAATTGTTTGTTAAAAATATCACGCAGGCTCTGACTATGATAAGCATATAGATTTATGAAAAATATTTATAGATTTATGTCTTACAAAGTGGATTCTCACAACATCTAGTCTGTTCCTGTGGCACTTTAACATAATTACTATAAAATATTTTATGAAAATGTATTAATAAATGGAAAATTTGAACTTTATGCACTGAATGTTACTTTGTATTAACAGCTCTTGAATACAGGGGCATATGTGAAAATGACATTTGTTTTAATGCATCATAGTATAGCTTTTATCTTCAGCTACCAAATTCCCCAACATTTCATTATGTGAGTAGCCTTTCATTGATCATCATTGCCTACCCACCTGCACTAATTCACCACTCCTTCGCCAGCAGATGCCTTTCCAGGGTTCTGCCTTGGGATCAGTTTTATATTTTCCTATATTTTTTCTTGACTGCCATCCAAAATTTTTTGGCTTCATCTGAGATTTTCACTTTGTTGATCGCTTCCTTTTTTTTCCCTTGTAGCTTTTCATAATTTACTGCAGTTATATCTGCCTAGGTTTTTAGTTCCCTGCAGATTTGTTTTTAAGACTTCAAACTTTTTCATTTTATTTTTAGCTCATAAGACTTGCAGAAGTCTGCACCCTTTTGATTTTCACTTGCTTCATAATCAGATTCCTGTGTTTTGTTTTTATTTTAAAATACCACAAAGTAAAATGTCTCAGTAGCTTGGTGAGTAAAATAGTTTATTTATAATTCTTACTTTTTGTGAGCTGTTTTCTTATAAGTTAAGCTTTTATGAACTGATTCTTTAAAAAAAATTAAATTTCTTGGATTCATATTTTTTATCATTCTATGCAATCATTGATGTGAATTTTTATTCCTTTAATCAAAGGAAATAAAGAAAAAAATGTTCTAAGTAGTATTAAAATATTGATGTATTCAATTACATTCTATTAAAGTGAGTTTAACTAGACATGGGACAGCTTACAAAGTATAATTTTTTTTTATTCATATCAGACATCTTTTTCTGTCCTGGAAAGAGATAATAACCAAGTGATGTGCTGGCAAACTGACTAGGGGAGAGAGAGCAATGTTGTGATTTGTAGAACTTACCAATTTCTATGACAGAAGCACTTCCACTAGGGTCAGTTTCAAGTTACTAGAACTTTGGCAACCAGTGTACAAAACTTTTAAAAATATAATAATCAGCTCTCTCAGGTATAGGACACTGCAAGCCATCTCCAGTACAAAACCAAAAATTGTTGTTACTCTTTACCAATCCATTTTTTCCTCCAATGTGTGTTGAAATTTATGCCCTTTAAAAGACAAAGCACATACATACAGATTTTGAAAACTTTGCAGTTCTGCTCCTGGGTCTTCTTCCTGTGTATAATCAGAATTGAAAGGGTTCAGACTTTGATTCAGGTGACAATTATGTTTAATTTCACTATCTTGTATTTTCTGACTTGGGAGACAGAATTTTTAACTACAGCATTAATAGCTTCTAAGAGACACAGGATGTGTCCTGGGAAATGTGCCTTGATCTCCAGTGATTCTCTTCCTGAACAACCATGTGACAGGTTTCCTTTGTTTAAAGATTATACGTGATTTTTGTACTTTCATTAGCAGCTATTTTCTTTTGGAACGATAAGAAGAGAAAGAATGAGATTTCAAAGCTCATGTACCCTATTCACAGGGAAAATGGAGAGAGGATTTACACCATTTAAGGAACAGCAAATGATTTCAGGGAAAGCTGCAAGGAGGTCCTTAGAAAACTTGGGAATCATTTGTGATAAAGTCTCTTGACTTCTGAACTCTCCAATGACATGTGTTAATTTTCCCTGTTCCATGAAGCTCCTGAGTGAGGGATAAGTAGCAATTGAGGATCTGCCTTTAGCAGGTAAGAGGACTTCCAAAAAAGCTTTTCTTTGCTGTTTTTCAAGTGCCCTCAATTAGAAGTATGCTAAAGTGGAGTTCTTTTCCTGAACTCCTTTAGAACTCTTTTTGATTGATACAACTAGACTTATATAAAGGTAAAGTTCTATCAGATAAAGTGAAGGAAAAAACTTTCTCTTGCTGCTTGCATGTATTTTGAAGAAGCAAAGTTTTCACATTTGTTCAATTTTTCAAAGTACAAAAATATAAGTGAATATCTGAAAATTTCTGCTGTATTTCTATAAAACCAAATTCAAGAAGTTGTCTTTGTAAGAATCGCAGAAAGAGAAAATGATTCTTGACTGCAGCTTCAATGATTCTTTGCCAATAGTGTATCTAATTAAAAGGCAAAAACTCTCTATTTCAGTTTTATATGCATCAATTGCCTGATTAGGAAATAAATTTTCTAGCCTATATAATCTGGTGTCAGGAAACTTGTAAAAAAATTACTTTAATTTCACTGCTGATAAGTTTGTGAATTTAAATCTCAGTGGACTGTGATGAATTTATTTACTTTGTGCTGACAAGACAGTCTCTTGGAGCTTTGTTTTCCAACTCCGTTCTAAATCTGTAGCATATCACAGTCTCCTCATTATGCTTTGGATGTTATGGTAGATAAATGGTATCTTCACAAAGATACATTCATTCTGGTATTGAAAGTGCCTACTTAACATTCTGCATGAATAGTTTTATTGAAAAAATATGTAGACAAGCCATTAATTATACACAGTGACTTGGAACAAGTGCTTATAAGAAGCATAGCATGTCTTCCATTAAATGTATACGTTTTATACAAAGTTACTGAAAGTCTTCCTGAGGTTAAACAATAAATCTTAGAAATTTCACTGCTGTGCTTTCCCCAAAGGGAATTGTTTCTATGATACACACACAAAGCATCCACTCAGATCTTACCCCAGTTTAAAAAGCAAGAGACTATTTTAGTGCATTTTTCTGTTTGTTAAAAGAAATCTGCTTGCTGAGAATAAGTTTCTCAATTATCTTCCACAATTTCGTTTGTTTTGTAATTATTATTCATTCTATTTTGGTTCTCCCTTAGAATTGGGAAATATCTTGAATTGGAGAAAATACGTGAGAATGCACCATGCCATAAAATTAGGTCTGAGAAGTGTTTTGTTACAGATTATACCTTGAATTTGAAGCACCATTTTATTTAAAGCACATGAAACATTTTCTGGCTCACTTATTTCACAACAGTATAGGATTTATTGTTCTTTTGTTTGAAAGGAGACACAGCAGATAAGTGTAAAATTAGAGTTTTGACTTTGGTATTCTAAACTTATGAACTGAATTAATGAAAACCCTTCATATTCAATGTTTACCATTCTTTTATTATATGGTAAGAGTGCAAATAAAGAGTGGGTACATGTATAAATAGAGGTAAAGACAATTAAAATATATATTAACTTGATAAGTCTTTAAACATGCCTCAATTTTTTTTTTTTTTGGTACTGGGAATTGAACTCAGAGGTGCTTTACCATTGAGCTTTGTCCATAGCCCTTTGTTTTGTGACAGAGTCTCACTAAGTTACTGAGCCTGGCCTCAAATTTGTGATCTTCCTGCCTCAGCCTCCCAAAATGCTGGGATTACAAATATGTGCCATTGTGACCAATCTTAAAATTCTTGGTATTTGATAGTCACATGGATTGAAAGCAAACATTTCTGAGGGGAAAATGGTTGAAAAGCTAAAATGTATAAGTAAATTTCCCATTAGTATGAGATACAATTAGCATGGCTTTTTAGCAGGTGCTAGATATATCCTTAGAAAGATCTTTGGATGATAGGATATCAAGAGTCCCTTCTATAAATGGCATTCTCAAAACTGGTTGAGAGAATTACTCTCTTATTATTGGATTCAAATATAAAACGTGGAAGAGTTAAACACCTCTCAAGGAGCCTCAGAGGAGGTTATCCTATATAAATATATGAACCATATTTCTTTTTTTAAAATTTTTTATTAGTTGCTCAAAACATTACAATGATCTTGACATATCATACATTTGTCTCAAATGGGGTACATAATCTTATTTTTCCACATGTGGCCATATTTCTGATTCAAATTTTAACTAAAAAATTATCTTATTTCTTCCACATTAAAAATTGTACTGACACTGTGTTCTCCAAGCAGGAAAATCTTTCTTACCATCATTTTAGATATCCAAGACCCAAAATATAATATGTATTATCCCAAAAATGTTTTCCAGGCAAAATAAAAAAAATAGTTGAAGGTACAAGGACAGAGATGGATCGATGCAGGTCAATGGATACAAAGTGGTAGATGTACAAGATAAATACATCTAGAGAGCTAAAGTACCTCATGGGTCCTGTAGTTAATAATATTATATCTGATATTTTGTTAAGCGTAGTTTTTAGATGCTCTTGCCACAAACAATAATAGAGGTAACAATGTGAAAAGAGGGCTATCCTCTTCTGTTTGACAGAATGAAACATTTTACTATATATCAAAACATCATGTTATGTACCTTAAATATATATAACAAAGGACTTCGGTTGTGGCTCAGCGGTAGAGTGCTCTCCTAGCATGGACAAAACCCTGGGTTCAATCCTCAGCACCACATAAAAATAAATAAAATAAAGGTATGAACAAGGTATATGACAAAAATAATGCTTATTGAGCTAGTATTTTGAATATATTATTTTGTTCATTTTGTTCTTCCATTAAAAAAGGATATAGAGATGTATGAATCACTCATGATATTCTAGCTGTTATGGTATATATGGGGGAGTTGCCATAAAAAATAAGCTAAAATCATTGACCTCAGATTGCTTAAAGTTGATCTGAAAGCTCTGAAGCTAAATTTTCAGTAATTCAGAGAATTATCCCAATGATATAAAAATTGTCCCTTCCAAGATAGCAGTGATAGCTTTGAAATATTTGTATAATTTTTGACTTCTGTCTCTATTCATTTACAAACTCAAATTTGTTTTTTTAAATTTTTCAGTAAGTATATGAAGAACATTATTCAAATTCTCTGTTTTATGTTTTGGTGACACTCGTTTGCTCAACTTCATGCCTCTAAGGTTATGCCATTGTTCTTTCTCTTTGGCTTCTTCTTTTTCACCTACTCTTAAATTCCCTCAGCTGTCAGAAACTGGCCTTCAAATTCCACTTTTTTGTTGTTGTTGTTAATAATCATGGCGTTGGGAACATCTCTACATATGACTCTCTATGCCTATATTTTTAATTTCTCTTTTCAGCTACAGACCCATGTGTGACTACTCTCTGGGTCTCCCTAGGAAGAAGTCCCCTAGTGCTCACAAGCTCACTAGAGATATCTTCATCTCTCCCATATTCTCTCCCCCAGCTCACTCCTCTTCCTTTCCTTATGCTGTTTATCAGGATACCATACATCTGGCCACCAAAGCCAGACACCCCAGCTTCACCCTCAGTTCCTGTCTGTTATCCCTTTCTCCAGTTGCATCCTTTAAGTCAACAAACCTTCCTGATTTGTCTTCTGGTCTATTTCTTCTATCTATCAGCACATTCCCTCATTTGGGTATGCTTCTCATTGCCTCTCACCTGGACTACATGAGATATGTCTTTGAGTCATTTTTCTCATATGTTTACTCACTTACAATATGTTTTTCTTTGGTACCAGGAACTTCATATACCCCATCTTCACTGTGCTCCACCAGCCCTTTACATTCTTCCCAGATATTGCATCTTCTTCCCTCTTCCACCCTGTTAGCTCCATTTTATGATGGAATCTCCCAGCATTCTTTGCACCGTGGCTTTCTCTTGATTTCGGCAAATAAGAAGCCAGGGCAGGAGATTGGGGACTGGATCAAAAGAAGCATAGATTATTTTCACTTCCACTCTTCTTCCCTAATGCAACCCTGACAGCTACAGCTCCTGGAAAGAACTCTTCTGAGCCATTATCTCTCATCACGTCTCAGTGACACTATTTTTGCTTGTTCCTACTTTATATTTGGGAGTGTCCAGTGCTTCCCACTTGTTTCTGCTCACACTTCAGCAAAATAGTCCTGTCATTAAATTCCTTTAAGCTAAAGCATTCTCTGTGTGTTACCTACTCTTTGCCTGATTCAAAAACTGAGCTTGCTCCCATCTCAAGGCCCTTGAACTCACTGTTCACAGTCTCCTAGAGCTGCTGCTGTTAAATATTTGAATGAGTCTCATACCATTTACGTCTCTCTTTAAATGATGCCTACTCGAAATTGCTCTGCCTACCTCAACTCTAACCCCTACCTCCATTATCTCCATCCCTGCTTTATATTTTTCCTATAAAATAATTTCTTATACTATATCCATTTTATTGGTTCTTTTTAGTAATACATTTTGATAAAATTATACATGCATTTTGATAAAATTATACAGGCATGGAATATACCTTATTGTAATTAGGCCCCCAGTCTTATGGATGTACCTGATGATGGGATTCGCTGTGGTGTATTCGTATGTGTACATAGGAAAGTTTCCTATGTTTTTATTTTTATTTTTACTTACTTTCTTATTTGTTCATTGACTTCTACACTGGAAATGTATGCTTCTTGAGAACAATACTTGGAACAAAATAGGTGCTAGATAAAATTTTAACAAATTACTCTTCAAAAAAAATGTTACTTTTATCATTGAAATTTCAGGAGTTGAGCTCTGATGTACAATTTTAATCATGTTAGCTGGTTTAGATTATCATGCTCTTTGCTCACTTTAATTTGTACTATCATTCTGAGAAATTATTTCACTTCTTGAGAATAGTTATATGTTAATACTTTAATTTGAAGCAAATAAATCATGTTCCTGTAAATTATCTGTTATCTATAGCTATATTTTCTCAAAATCTATTTCACTGTTTTTCATTGCATTTCACAAGGATTTGAATAACTTTAGCTTTTACAGCATGGCATTGGAGAATATTGTTTAAATAGATCAGAAAAAATGTCAGGCAGATAGAATGATTTGTGTCATATGGTTGCTATGGCTAAACATTTCCTTCTAGAAATCCTAACTTCTGCTTCCTTAGTAGTGAGTGTCACATTTTCCCCTACTACCTGGTCCCATGTTCTTATATTTTTTTTAACTGAATACAAAGTCATCTTGCTTTGTTCTTTGAAGACACTATTAATTGTTTTTACTGTCATCATTTGCAAAGTTCTCTTAACTTCTGAAGAAATTCAGAGTCATTCATTGCAGGGCACTTTCAACAATATCTAAGACTGACTTTTTCAACTTTACACTGTTTCTCTTGCCAATTTCTCAGGTCCTGTCTGAATTTACATTAACCCAATTTGTCCCATTGTCCCATATGTGGACTATGTATGAAAATATAAGTTGAGCAACACATAATACCACTTAGGGTAACTTCAGAAAATCATGTTTTTTTAATTTTTATTTTTTGTGTTTTTTTCTTTTATTTATATATGATAGCAGAATGCATTACAATTCTTATTATACATTTAGAACACAATTTTTCATATCTCTGGTTGTATACAAAGAATATTCACATCAGTTCATGTCTTCATTCATGTACTTTGGATAATAACGATCATCACATTCCACCATCATTTCTAATCTCATGCCCCCTCCCTTCCCTTCTAATCCCTTTGCCCTATCTAGAGTTCATCTATTCCTTCCATGTTCCCTCTCCCTACCCAACTATGAATTAGCCTCATTATATCAAAGAAAAAATTTGGCATTTGGTTATTTGGGATTGGCTAACTTCACTTAGCATTATCTTCTCTGACTCCATCCATTTACTTGCAAATGCCATGATTTTATTCTCTTTATTACTAAGTAATATTCCATTGTGTATGTATGCCACATTTTTTTCATCTATTCATCTACTGAAAGGTATCTAGGTTGGTTCCACAGTTTAACTATTGTGAATTGTGCTGCTATAAACATTGATGTGACAGAGTCCCTGTAATATACTGTTTTTAAGTCCTTTGGATATAGACCGGGGAGAAGGATACCTGGGTCAAATGGTGGGTACATTCCCAATTTTCTAAGAAATCTCCATAGTGCTTTTAATATTGGCTGCACCAGTTTGCAGTCCCACCAGCAGTGTATGAGTCTACCTTTGTCCCCACATCCATGCCAACACTTATTATTGTTTGTATTCATAATAGCTGCCATTCTGTCTGGAGTGAGATGAAATCTTAGATTGGTGAGGTTTGTGTTTCTCTAATTGCTAGTGATGATGAACATTTTTTTTTTCATATTTGTTGATTGATTGTATATCATCATCTGAGAAGTGTTCAGGTCCTTGGCTTATTTATTGATTGGGTTATTTAATGGTACAAATAGAGGACACAGACCAACCCACAAAATTACAATTATGTTATCTTAGACAAAGGTGCCCAAAACATGCATTGGAGAAAAGATAGCCTATTCAACAAATGATGCTGGGAAAACTGAAAATCCATATGCAACAGAATGAAATTTAGCCCCTATATTTCACCATGTACAAAACTCAAGTCAAAGTGGATCAAGGATTTAAGATAAAATCAGAGACCCCGTGTCTAGTTGAAGAAAAATTAGGCCCTAATCTCCATCATGTGGGATTAGGCCCCAACTTCCTTAATAAGACTCCTGTGGCACAAGAATTAAAATCAAGAATCAATAAATGGGATGAATTCAAACTAACAAGTCTCTTCTCAGCAAAAACAAACAAACAAAACAACAACAACAACAACAACAAAAACATCTTTGAGGGGAATAGAGATCATACATTTTGGGAGCAAATTTTTATCCCTCACACATCAGATAGAGCACTAATCTCTAGAGTATATAAAGAACTCAGAAAATTATATTTTATATATTGATTCTTTTGAGAAAAGTGGTTGGTGAATGATTACAGCATTTGAATATATATGTAAATATATAAGGGATATATAAGCTCTATATTATGATTTCTAACCTATTTTAATGCACCTGTGTCAATAATTTCATAGATAAATTAAGAATTGAGAATTTGGGATTACTGATAAGTTGGAGCACAGAAATATGAACAGTGGATACTGAATAAGAAGGTTGTATCCATATACCATTCCATTGCTTTGATTTTTCTGTTTGTTTACTTGGTTTTTGTGTGTTTGTTTTATTGCTTTTAATTTTTTCTAAGTTTAAACTTGCAGTCTTTCTTATGCTTCCTTGCAAATGTGTCTCTTCTAGTCTTCTTTTCCCCCATTTTCATTATTCATATTTGAAACTATGTTACATATTTGCCTCAGTGCTCCAACAGTGATAAGGGTGAATAATAACACTTTCCTGAGAATTTCATGGGTGTCACTCTATATCGTAAGCATTTTACATGCAATTTCAAACTGAAAAATGCTGAAATCTTTTCTGACTATGCTGATTTAATGTGATTCATCAGCCTTATTTGGTCTTTAGAAGATAATAAAAATATATTGACTATAAAATGAAGCTATAAAAATCATATCTGCCACTTGAAATCATGAAAATCAATTTTATAATCTCATTTGATGTTTCATACGTTTCTCAGAATGAAACCTTCTTGCCCACATGTGTGCTTAAGTTCTCTCAAAGATAGTCCAATGCTAAAATAAAAATATTCAGTCAAGGAATGGTAGATTTCTTACTGTCAGTCTTGTTTCATCCACAATTAGTGAAACAGTTCCTTATCATTTTATAAAATAACATTCTAGCCAGGTGTTATGGTGCATGCCTGTGATCCCACAGCTGAGGGAAGCTAAGGTAGGAGGATTGCAAGTTCAAAGCCAGCCTCAGGAATTTAACGAGTCCCTAGGCAACTCAGTGAGACACTCTCTGTACAAAATATGGAAAAAAGGATAGGGATGTGGTTAAGTGTTAAAGTGTCCCTGGGTTAAATCCCCAGTGACTAAATATATAAAATTATAAAAATTTGTTAACTCACCTTTATATCAAAGTAAAACATTGTCTTCTTTAAAAATCCTCTCCAATTGGCAATACTTTTCTCCTTCAAATCGATTTCAATTGTGAAAATATAAAAAATGATTTAAAAACATTTTAAGTGACAAATAAACATTGTATATCTTTGCAGTATATAACATGTTTTAAAGATCTATACATTGCAGAATGGCTGAACTGAGCTAAATTAACATATGTATTACCTCATCATTTATCTGTGATGAACACAGTGTCAGCCACATTCAAGTTTCTAATACATTGTTATTAACTACAGTCACAGTGTTGTAAATGGAGCTCTTGAACTTACTCTTTCTGCCTCACAAAAATTTGGCTTCCTATGATCCGAGTAGTGATTTTCACCCAGTCATCTATATCTACTTCTCTACCTTCATATCATTACATGGTTATCCATGCCATTGTTTTTATCATGACTTTCCCTTGTTGAAAAAAGCTGTACCCAAAACCCAAGTTATTTTTTCTTAATATGTATTAATTGTACATTTTAGTGGAGTATGTGCAGTGTGCATGTAGTGTGTGCTGATCAAATCAGTATAACTGGGATTTCCTCCTCCTTGTCATTTCTTTCTTTGGAGCTTTTGAGTTCCTCTATTCTAGATATTTTGTACCACATTCTCTTACTTATACTCATTATACCTACTCGTTTTGTCTTTTTCTCAGTATCTAAAAGCCAAACGTGGCCAGAGGCTTTGGACTGAATTCATTAAGATTTTATATAGTTATTCAGACATAAAATCACAGCACCTTTTGAATATGGAGTTGGGAGTCCCTGGGAGGTCTGTCAGTAGGAAATAGATCTCTTCTGTGGAATATATGAAATCAGTCTGTAAATTCACTTAACCCAGAGGGACACAACCTGGTGAAACAGAACTATAATTATTTCCAATTTTTTTTTTTATGAAATGACTTTCATAAAGGAAATGACTTTTCCAAAATCTGTTAACCTCTGGCAGAATGAAATATCTTAATCTCTTGAGGAGACTAAATATGAAAGGATCAATTACTTAATTTCTTGACTTGAACATGGAATGTCCTAAAGTTTCTCATATTTTTTATGAATTTTACTTATCATAGCACTCTTCATGTCTGAAGTATAGTTTTATTAATGCTTTGAACTATGTTAACCTCTTCCTTGAAATGAGAAACCTAAAAAAGTCATAGCATTTTGGTTGTTACCTGGAATTATGATATCTTTTAAAATACATGTATGAAGATTTGAATTTGGTGTTAACATACCTTACATACAGAGATATGAAAAATTGTGGTGTGCATGTGTATTAAGAATGCAAAAAAAGAGTACATGTAAAAAAATCACTCTTATGATTTAATATTTTCACAAGTCTCAGTTTTACCTTATTTATGCGTTATTAGAAGAAATTTAGCTTATAGTAAGCTATTGCATTCTGACCTGTGCAAAATAAAATACTTCTAAGTTTTCCTTTTATATTAATTTGTCATTTTGCCATTGATCCATCTAACCTGTATTGTTATTAAACAAATTCTAGCTAGTGAGGACTGTTATAGCTACTCAAAATTTTAAGGGAATTAAAGAAATTATTATATAAAGTGGTAGCAAGACAAATCAACCAAAACTTAATCAACACTGCATATTTTAAATTGGATGTCTTAAAAATAATGTTTTATCAGTCTAAAGATAGAACTTGATCCATGTTTCTACTAAATTTGACTTTATATGAGTAGGCATATTATTTTTGAGTCTGGTATTAAGCAAAACAGCATGAGTTTATAGTCCATATCTTTACCTATGCCATTGATGAATATATTGAACAAGTGAAGTCTTAAGAAAAGTAGCCTCCACAGCAGGCTTGTAGAAATTTTTTACCAAGAGGGGAAATGAGTAAAAATGGAGGTTTCAGGATGCATCCCAATGAGACAGATGTTATACAATACATACAATGTTTATTTCACATATATACAATGTTTATTTGTTAATTAAAAATGTTTTAAAATCATATCTCATATTTTCTCAATTAAAATATATTGGTAGGAGAAAGAAATTGACAATTGGAGATGATCTTTAAAGAAGACAATGTTTTACTTTGATATAAAAATGAGATTACAAATTTTAGAATTTTATGTATTTATTTAGTCACTGGGGATTTAACCCAAGGAAACGTTACCACTTAACCACATTCTTAGCTGATTTTTTTTTTCATATTTTATTTAGCGAAGGTCTCTCTAAGTTGCTTAGGGCCTAGCTAAATTCCTGAGGAAGACTTTGAACTTCCAATCCTCCTACCTTAGCCTCCTTCAGCTGTGGGGGAGGGTTAGGGTTAGGCATGCCCCATACACCTGGCTAGAAAGTTATTTGTTAAAATGATAGATGATATCATTATGAACATGCCTTTTTCTCTACCAGTGCTCTCTAGTCCTGCCTGAAAACTGAAGCAATCTGGGGTATGGCTCAGGGTGTGGGCTCTGAGAATTTGCAGCACAGGCACAAAAATTTTCTCTGACATTTTAAAGCCTGGGATCACTTAACCTTCTATGCCTCAACTTGATGCTGGTACCCACCTCTTACCAATGTTGAGAGAATAAAATTAATGTATACATGTAAAACACTCAGTAATTAAATGTAGTAAATTATAATAATAATTACTATTTTATGATTATGATTATGAGCTCACTAAGGCCTTTAATAAAAGCGAAGCATAGGATGAGTTGATTCAAGGAAAAATTAGAATGGTAATGACTTTGGGTGCTGTGAGTTACTGGCCTATCAATTCCTTTGACAATGAGACCCCAAAATAGAATGTGAGTTCTCAAAATCTACATCCAAAGCAGAGAGGTATGAAGTCTGAAAATGACTTAAAACTCTTCATATAGTCGAGAATTTTCTTCTAAACAAACAATTAATGGAATTAACTCTTCTTCTTCTTCTTCTTCTTCTTTTTTTTTTTTTTTTTGTGGAGGTATCTATTTTTGAAGTTAGGGCATCCCTGAGTGCAAATTCCTTTGAATTTTAGGCACAAATTCTTTTTGAGCTTAGAGATGACCATGATGACATTTACTTAGTCTTTCTCCAAAAGTTGGCACAAAGTTAATTCAATTTTTCAGACTAAAATCGGTGTCTGAGTTTACATTTGCTGAAAAATTTATCTCTCTCAATATGGAATCAATCATTGTGATTCTGGTCCTCTGAATACTTGTTTTTTCTTTTCTTTTTCATTCTACACTATAATTCAGACTACAATCACTGGATCACATATAACTGATCAAACCGAATAAAAAAGCTATTTAAAATAATATTCCATCACTAAGCTGCCTTTTGGTAAGTGTATAATTGGTTTGCTTCGCTAGAAAATCAAATGCATGCAAATATGTTTAGTGCTTAGGATTTTCTTCCAGGTGGTCCCCAGAGTTCACTCTGCCAATTTTTTACCACTGTCAGTAGCAACTTTATTTATTTTTATACATTCATCATATCATGATAGTGACAAGAAATTTAATGTTCAAAAAGAAGTCAAAGATAATTTCTAGGCCACTATTTAAATTACCATTTAAATAATTAGCCACAGGCCCCTAACTGTTTTGTGATGAGTATAGAAAATCTTTTGAATAATTCCATTTTCTTCCAGAACACTTTGAGGGGTCAAATATATTTTTCTCTAAAGTGTAAGTTAAAATATATTTTGCATTCTCTCTCATCTTAGTGTTTGATGTTGTATGCAATGGACTGAAACACTGCATTACAAAAAGAAATCTTTATACAGTTGACAGCTTGTAGGTCCCTAAGGAATCTATTCAATTAGTGTCATGTCTTGGCTCCCTGTACTATCAAAATTTACACAGAATTGCAGATGCTTAGAAATTGTATCTAAAAATCAGAAAAAAACATAAAATTATTTCCTTAAAAGATTTTAAAAAAGCAAGGGTTCTGCATAATGTAAGTAATGGCAATAGACTAAGATCCTGACATTTAGTTGATCCTCCACAAAGTACTATCCAGATCTACTTGTTTAAGATTATATGGCTATAATTTAATCAGATTTATCAAAACCTACCTGGACTTTGAACCATTCTGTTGAACTTTTCCTCCGTGAAATCTGGGAAAATCCCATTTCTTAGGGAAGAGAGGCCATCAGTTAGGTATCATAGGTTGAAATCCTGCAGGGGGATCATATAGGAGAGGATCAATTTCCTGTGTGGATAAGAAAGCATTAGGATTTACAGTCACTCCCAAAGTCTCATCTATGCAAGATATACAGAAGTGAAGATGGGAGAAGTTGCATCTGTTGTGAAGTTCAAATAATAAATAAAGTGCTATGACTAAGATTAAAATCTTACCAAAGCAAGAAAGAATAGAGTTAAATACAGGCATAAAACGGGAAGAAGGGGACAAAGAGCAAAAGGGAACAGGCAATGAAAATTTATTTCTGAGCTGTCCAATCCAACCTTTCTTGGTTACTGATGGTGCAGTGTGTGGGTGAGAAGGCTTAGCTGAAAGAGACAACATACTTTCCAGAATGGAAATTTTGTATAGCTATACTCACATGCTTCCTGCTTTTGTCAAATGCAGAGTAGAAGTTACTGCTTGCTGTTGTTACTTTCCAGGTGTCTACAGTGGTTCTGGACCCTTCCTTTATCTGTATTCAGACACCTTTAGATCCATTAATCTTTCTTTCCTATGCACACGTCCTTCCAGTTTGCCAGAATTTATTTTTAAATATACAGACTTTTCTGATTTTTTTGGGGGGAATAAGTTTTATTACTGGCCAACCATCTCACTTTTCTCAAGCTTTGTTTCTAGGCTGTATTCAGGAATTCTCCTTTTAGAAGTTTGCAATTTCAGCCTCCATCGGTTGATGTTTTCATGTATGGTCCACAGTTAGCTCTTCATTCATTTAATAGCCCACCTATCTGCAGAATTTTTGGTTCTTTTTTTATATCCTATTATCCAACTAGCAAATAGATAATGGAGCAGCTGGCATGTCAGATATTCTCTCCATTCCATGTCCTAATTGAATTTCCTCATAAACATACTAATGACAGACATCTTGTTAAAGACATTGATATTTATTGGTATGAGTTCTTAGTTTGGTAATGCTTTCAGCAATACATGTCTAATTGTCCAGAATTACCAATAACAAACACATGACATCTATGCATTTATGGGGCATGATTATCTGAATACAGAAAGATCATATTTCATATCAATTATGGTTCTTCCACTGTACATCAGGTGACTCCATATATGCTCTAGAGCCATCATATTTAGTTTGGGTCAGGAAACATCCTGACATGGTAAGGAAAGGCCTAGAGAATTAAATTGGTGACCTTGGACCTCAACTGCATAGTTTGTCCATTTTCTTGAAATTATTAATAAAGTTGATAAGTTCTCTGATTCCCGTGAGACTGAATATGCAATCTAATCCTTTTTGCATTATGGCATACACCCAATATCCTTTGGATATTATTCATCAATGTCCTCAGTTCTAAGGCTGAAAGGTTATTAACATCTAAAGGAGTGAGATATTTTTTATTATAAAATTCTGTCATAAGAAAACAAATCACTGTGGTTATTTGAAAGAACTTATGAGAGCACTGAAAGTCTTTGGTTCCTATTAAAGCTAGTTTATTTTAATATATAACTCCTATAATCTCTCTCATCAGTATTCATCTAGAAATATTAGCTAATATGTTAAGATAGCTCCTAAAAACCTACTTTTCGCTAGTTCTATAAATACAGGAGTGTTGTAAGACAACACTATAGAATTAGTTTCTATGTAGAAGTAATTATATGATTATAGTATATAATTGTGTAAAACAATTTACAGCACACATTAAATATTTTTTTAATCTAAAGAAAAATAAGCTGGTTGACTAATAGCTACTAAACCCTACAGCTGTGCTAATGTTTTACAAGTGTCAACTAAATATTATTAACCACACAATTTTATCAGGCAGTAATTATTACTTTAGGAAATGAGGAAACAGATTGGGAGAAATTCGTTGATATTCCTCAGATTATATTCAGCAAATGAGAGAAGCTAAATTTAAAATCCAGGCTGTCTAATTCATAGTCAATGATCTTTTTGATATAAAATACTACCTGATGTAATAGTGATAATTATGTATCAAGGAGGTAATTTAGAAAAGTCTTGCTTTTGAGTTTATATAATTATTGGAACACTTGGTAATGGTTTTATAGTAACTAATATTGATTTCTTATGTAACATTCAAAATAGTTGACTATTTCACCATTAATAATTTAAACACATGAATGTTTGCTACAGACTCAAATATGTCAAATCAGTTTCAGCACATTATTTATCATTAAATTTGCTATTTTAATTTATTGATTATAATGTTATATGTACCTCAGATTTATTTAATTGACAAAATGAATTTTCCTTATGAATACATAAATTGTAAGCATAAGGAGTTTGATGGTTTTATGTTTAGACACAGAAGAATTTAGATCAACACTAGGAGCCTTTACAACTTTTTTTCTTTTTAAAAAGATTAATATATTGAAAAATTTGAGAAACAGATTGAAATTCCTTGTGCTTTAGAATTATGATGGCAGAGGCTAAGAGTTTGCAATTTTTCAGGGAAGAGAATTCTCAGGCATTTTGATTCTTTTGTGGTTATTTCAAATCAAGAATTTTTCCATGAACATATTTTTTC
The DNA here is from genome assembly GCF_052094955.1 of Ictidomys tridecemlineatus. Lineage (NCBI taxonomy): Eukaryota > Metazoa > Chordata > Mammalia > Rodentia > Sciuridae > Ictidomys > Ictidomys tridecemlineatus. Next base: position 189,765,301 of record NC_135479.1, on the reverse strand, counting down.
AAAAATTTGCAGACATATATGTTGGTATGAATTGCTTAGAGCCTGATTTCCTCTGGACTTTCAGTTAAAAAGTGAAAGTTTAGATATTGAAAACTAATCTATCACCCAATATTATTGTTAGACCAGCTTTATCAATTTTATATTTTATATAAAATATAAAAGACATGTTCAGGTGAGAAATGGAGGCACCAAACATTCACTTTTTCAGTATGTGTACAGATAGCATATCCCATACAGGAGGCAAACTACCTGTGTGGGGAAAGATGGAAGGGAATTGAAAAGGACAGAAAATGTGATTTAAAAATTGACTTGGAGATGGGAATGTTGGGAAAAATCTTTTTTTTTATTGATTGTTCAAAATATTACAGAGCTCTTGATAAATCATCTTTCATACATTAGACTCAATTGGGTTTTGAACTCCCATTTCTACCCCAAATACAGATTGCAGAATCACATCTGTTACATACTCACATTTTTACATAATGGCATATTAGTGACTGTTGTATTCTGCTACCTTTCCTATCCCCTACTATCCCCCCTCCCCTCCCCTCCCATCTTCCCTCTCTGCCTCCTCTGCTGTTGTTCAATTCTCTCCCTTTTTCCCCCTCCCCCTTGCCCATCATAACCTCTTATACTTTTGTGTATCATTGAAGGTCTCCTACCATTTCCATACGCTTTCCCTTCTCTCTCCCTTTCTCTCCCCCATTCGTCTTTGTTTACTGTTAGTCTTTTCCTCATGCTCTTCTTTCCTGTTCTGTTCTTAGTTGCTCTTTATATCAAAGAAGACATTTGACATTTGTTTTTTAGGGCTTGGCTAGCTTCACTTAGTATAATCTGCTCTAATGCCATCCATTTCCCTGCAAATTCTATGATTTTGTCATTTCTTAGTGCTGCATAATACTCCATTGTATATAGATGCCACATTTTGTTTTATCCATTTATCTATTGAAGGGCATCTAGGTTGGTTCCACAGTCTAGCTATTGTGAATTGTTCTGCTATAATCATTGATGTGGCCGTATCCCTATAGTGCACTCTTTTAAGGTCCTCAGGGAATAGTCCGAAAAGGGCGATAGCTGGGTCAAATGGTGGATCCATTCCCAGCTTTCCCAGGAATCTCCATACTGCTTTCCAAATTGGCCTCACCATTTTGCAGTCCCACCAGCAGTGTACAAGTGTACCCTTTTCCCCACATCCTCGCCAACACTTATTGTTGTTTGACTTCATAATGGCTGCCAATCTTACTGGAGTGAGATGGTATCTTAGGGTGGTTTTGATTCGCATTTCTCTGATTGCTAAAGATGGTGAGCATTTTTTCATGTACTTGTTGATTGATTGTATGTCCTCCTCTGAGAAATGTCTGTTCAGGTCCTTGGCCCATTTGTTGATTGGATTATTTGTTATCTTATTGTTTAATTTTTTGAGTTCTTTGTACATTCTGGATATTAGGGCTCTACCTGATGTGTGAGGGGTAAAAATTTGTCCCCAGGATGTAGGCTCTCTATATACCTCTTTTATTGTTTCTCTTGCTGAGAAAAAACTTTTTAGTTTAAGTAAGTCCCATTTGTTTATTCTTGTTGTTAACTCTTGGGCTATGGGAATCCTATTAAGGAATTTGGAGCCCGACCCCACAATATGTAGTTGGGAAATTCTTAATTCAATGCCTTTGAGTAGTCAGAGTCTGCATTGATCAGTCAGCTACTTGAATTCACTATTTCTTCCATGTCTGGTCCCGCTTCACCTGAATGCTTTTTTTTTTTTTTATTCCTAATAGTATTAAATAACTATCACCAATTCAAAGTTGTCATTATTTTAGTCTTAACTGCATTAATAACTGATTTAGTATTTTAAAATTCCTACATTTTAACTCTATGTAATATGTTTCAGACAGGTAGGTACTCAGGTTACGACATTTTACAAATGGAGAAGAAGAGAGAGCTGGTTTAATTTCAATTTACAATAGGAACAAATTTGAACCTTGGCAAAATTTGAACTTAGGGCACATCTTCTCCGCCTCTGTGTCGGATAGCCTCTTGATGACCTGGTAAGTGACTTTTACCAGTCCGTGGTTCAGGTCCTTTCAAAAACCTCATTAGAAAACATATTCATGGACAGGGTAATTTAAGACATGAAATCCATAATGGTTGTTATTAAGGAGAATTGATTATCTGATGCCTGTGTGTGTTGTACCCAAGTCTAACTCAGCATCTAAAGATGGTCTGTGATGCCGGGGACTGAGCACAGTGAGCATGCAAACTAGTGACCTATTTATAACTCTATTCTGAGGGCTATACATGAATATTTTATCATCGATTACAGTATGTTTCAAGGTGATGAGATACCTCTAATGCATTCTAAATTAGCAAACTTATTTTACAATTGAAACTTTATGTAAAATTTATTTTTTTCAAAATGTGTACTTTTAGATGAACAATATTACAGTAATGGCCATGGTTTTAAGAGTAAAAGCAAAGACCTTTTAATTTGAAGTTGAGCAGAATAATTGAAAACATGGACACACTGAGGCATCCTCACTCTCCATATTGTCATGAATCATTTGGTGGGACTAGCTTCAGACCAGGATTAGAGGAGTCAGCACTTTAAGTTGACTAAACCTACATCCTTATTATGATTAAAAGTGAGCTATGTATAAAATGTGGTTTGTGTATGGAAAGTTGATCATATTTTCCATACATTAATATTTGAGTTTGATTTATATTTTAACTAATTTTTAAAAGATAATTCCATACCTCTTAATATGTTAGGAGTGGTGCACAAACCATAAGTTAAATGTTTTCCTGTGGTTAATATTTCAAGCATTTTGTGGTTATTTATGACAGATACATAAATGTACATGACATACCTTACCTATTTGTTTTCATACTGGAGTCATCAAAGTTAGCTTTTTTTCCTGTTGGATTTCTAATTCATGGTAGGTAGACGGATGTATCTTTTTGAATTAATAACAAGGGGGTTGACTCACCCACACTCCTTCTGCTGACATTATGTTGATATAGCAAGATGAGAGGAGTTTATAAAATCCAGCCTGTGTACCATGATCAGATTCATGAAAAAATAATGGAAGTGAAAATCCCAATGGCAGTTAAAATGTCCCCACATTTAATATATTTCCAAAAGCAAGAACATTTCAGTCCTCCATCAAAGTGTGGTAGGTTAGCTATGTTTTCACCACACCAATAACTGATGAACACTTACTTCCTAGAATAGTAAATTCAGTAATTTTGTCTCTAGCCAGTTATTGCTATATCAGCTGCCTGACTGTTAAAATTATTTGGCTGATGCCAAAAAATTCTGTTAAATAAGTTAATATGTGTAAAGCATTGCAACCAATGCCTGGCATATAGTAGGTAACAAAATGTGATGTGTTATTTTTTTTTTTCTTCTCAAAGATTCATTCTTTACACAGATTTTTATTTTTATTTTTTTATTGGTTGTTCAAAACATTACAAAGCTCTTGAAATATCATATTTCATACATTAGATTCAAGTGGGTTATGAACTCCCATTTTTACACCAATTACAGATTGCAGAATCACATCGGTTACACATCCACATTTTTACATGATGCCATATTAGTGACTGCTGTATTCTGCTACCTTTCCTATCCTCTACTATCCCCCTTCCCCTCCCCTCCCATCTTCTCTCTCTACCCCATCTACTGTAATTCATTTCTCTCCTTTTTTCCCCATTCCCTTCACAACCACTTATATGTAATTTTGTGTAACAATGAGAGTGTCCTTCCATTTCCATGCAATTTCCCTTTCTCTCCCTTTCCCTCCCACCTCATGTCTCTGTTTAATGTTAGTCTTTTCCTCCTGCTCTTCCTCCCTGCTCTGTTCTTAGTTGCTCTCTTTATATCAAAGAAGACATTTGGCATTTGTTTTTTAGGAATTGGCTAGCTTCACTCATGCTAGGAAAACTGGAAATCCATATGCAACAAAATGAAGCTGAACCCCTTTCTCTCGCCATGCACAAAAGTTAACTCAAAATGGATCAAGGAGCTTGATATCAAATCAGAGACTCTGCACCTAATAGAAGAAAAAGTTGGCTCCGATCTACATATTGTGGGGTCGGGCTCCAAATTCCTTAATAGGACACCCATAGCACAAGAGTTAATAACTAGAATCAACAAATGGGACTTACTCAAACTAAAAAGTTTTTTTCTTAGCAAGAGAAACAATAAGAGAGGTAAATAGGGAGCCTACATCCTGGGAACAAATTTTTACTCCTCACACTTCAGATAGAGCCCTAATATCCAGAGTATACAAAGAACTCAAAAAATTAGACAATAAGAAAACAAATAATCCAATCAACAAATGGGCCAAGGACCTGAACGGACACTTCTCAGAGGAGGACATACAATTAATCAACAAGTACATGAAAAAATGCTCACCATCTCTAGCAGTCAGAGAAATGCAAATCAAAACCACCCTAAAATACCATCTCACTCCAGTAAGATTAGCAGCCATTATGAAGTCAAACAACAACAAGTGCTGGAGAGGATATGAGGAAAAGGGTACTCTTGTACACTGCTGGTGGGACTGCAAATTGGTGAGGCCAATTTGGAAAGCAGTATGGAGATTCCTGGGAAAGCTGGGAATGGAACCTCCGTTTGACCCAGCTATTGCCCTTCTCGGACTATTCCCTGAAGACCTTAAAAGAGCGTACTACAGGGATACTGCCACATCGATGTTCATAGCAGCACAATTCACAATAGCTAGACTGTGGAACCAACCCAGATGCCCTTCAATAGATGAATGAATTAAAAAATTGTGGCATTTATACACAATGGAGTATTACGCAGCACTACACAGATTTTTAGATGATACAATGTAACTAACTTTCCAGATTTAAAAATTCATGCATTAACATATACAACTTAAAATATATCCATCAAAGAAATAATCATGATTATTTCAGATTTCAATGGTGCTGCTTCTTACGAAAATGCTATTACAAATTTTATTTCTTATATTAGAATTAAAGCACTTTGTCACCTTATATAAATTTCATGGAACATAATCATGTACTACAAGTGTAGCTACTTCTGTTATACTTGTGGAGGCATTGAATTTATAAACCTAAAAAGTACTGTGAAAATATTTAACATTATGGATGTTTACTTTAAAAAGAGGACCTTAAATATTTTATATATCACTTCCCATTTTTTAGCAATAATCTCTTTTCCCAACATATTATGGGATTAGACACATATATGTTCATGTTTATACCCTAATGTTGCAACTAGACACACCATAATGGATACCCAAGGATTTGTAGAGAACTGTATGAAAGCTTGGAATACTGATAAATTGAAAAAATCCTGTGTTGTGCTGGCCAATGTGAACTATGGCTCAAGTAACTAGGAAGAAATATAATTTATATTTTATCTTATTTTTTTCAAGAGAGAGAGAGAGAGAGAGAGAGAGAGATGCCGCAGTCCGGCTGCAGCAAAATAACGGGGGGGGGGGTGACGAATAACTTGTGTACATTGATACAGCAGGAGTAGGAGCCGTTTATTGTAGGACAACAGAGCTATTTATACATTTTGCACAGCTTATCTTAATTAGCATAAACTAGATACATCAGTCAACCAATAAGGAGTCTCTACACTTAATGGCTCGCTTTTGTTACTTCTCAAACCACTCCCTCTGGCATTTTGCCAGGCACCATCCAGACTTGTTTACGAACTCTAACATTCCCCTGGCAAAATACCAGGTGTTATTTTGACTTGTTTACAGACCTTAACAGAGAGAGAGAGAGAGAGAATTTCAACATTTATTTTTAGTTTTCGGTGGACACAACACCTTTGTTTGTATGTGGTGCTGAGGATTGAACCCGAGCTGCATGCATGCCAGGCGAGCGCGCTACTGCTTGAGCCACATCCCCAGCCCTATAATTTATATTTTAAATGTCCCCCAAATTATGTGCATCATGAAAAAAATCACTGATAAACTTAATGTCAGGAGAAACTAAATCTACTTTGTACAGTTAATATTTTCCCCAAAGTCTGATTTTTCAGTTAAAAACTGTGACTGGATTTTTAAACCTATTTTGAGGGTCACATTTTTAACTGAAAAATCAGACTTTGGGGAACATATTAACTGTACAAAGTAGATTTATTCCTAATACAGTTTGACTATTTTATTCTAAATTTTATTAAGTAATTGAGATCTATAAAAAGAGAAATCTAACAAGGCATTTAGGTCTTTATCCTTTTTTTTTTAAGTTACCTTTCATTCATAAGATTCTTTATTGAAGTCAAGTTCGGGTATCCTTGGTTATTGCTTATAGGCTTCACTTTGAAATGAGTGAAGACTTGCTTGGCATTTTAGGTCACTTTGAGGCTAGCTTCATTAATAAACTTTAATTGTTTCTTTTGGGCTATATCATGATGGGTGTAAATATAATAAACAAAGTACAATATAAGATTTGTTAATGGACAGACTTCTATAGGCTCAGAAGTAGGTAGACTCCACTGGGGTTCAGTGTTCTACCACTAAGCTATATACCCCAGTGCCTAGATGGATTCTATGATATAAAATCCATAGGTGAGGATAAAGACGGGAGCATACCAAATCCAGTCAGCTTTTCATTTTAAGTCTATAAAGATCCACCACTTGAGATGGGTTTTCTTGACTTTAGGGAAACATTTCCATGACTTAAAACTGATTATAAACTGCCATTTAATATGTTGCCAATAAATTAAGAGACCTCCTCAAGGTCCCCAGATAACAGGCAACCTAGAAAGCAATCAATAAGATGCAAACTAAACTGTAAACTCTGAAAATTGACATCTGCTTTGTAAGTGGATTAAATGAAGCAGCAAACAAGTCCTTGAATAAGAGGAGACTGAGAATAGCACTGATGTTAGCTCAGCTTTTGAAAGTTGGTCCTGAAATTTAGGGGAGTCTAGGGTGTGCAACTTTCTACCTGAGTGACACTGGCCATGTTTCTCAACCTCTCTGAGTCTCATTTGCATCAAGTGTAAAACTGACATAAAATTCATTTCACCCTGTTGGTATTAGAAATAAATGGAGAATACTTAGATGAGTCTCAAGCACACAGTTTTTGCTCAAATGGAAGTCACAAGAGTTATTGTAATTGTTCTTGTAAGAGTTGGACATTAAATTTTTTTTCACTGTGACTCTAGTAATGTTCAAACCTGGCAGTGGCCAAGGCCACAGTAACTTGAGATGAATTTTAGGTTTGGTGTGCTGGTGCACACCAAGATATATAAAATTTGTCTACACTTGTAATCTCAGTGGCTTGGAAGGCTGAGGCAGCAGAACAGTGAGTTCAAAGCCAGCCTGAGCAAGTTAGTGAGGCCCTAAGCAACTTAGCAAGACCCTGTCTCTAAACATTCAAGAGTCTGGGGATGGGGCTCAGTGATTAAGCATCTCTGGCTTCAATCCCTAGTACCAAAACAAAGGTGAATCTGTGGAATTTGACTGTTTTTTATCTGCTTCCCTTAAAGTGTACAATTTAATCTCTTGCCAAACATAACCTCTTGGATCTCCCTTCATCCTCTTTGAATGTATTCATGCTCTGAAAGGCATGATTGGTGAACTACTCTGCAATACTTCCCATTACCACCAGAGTAAAGGCAACTCTGTTTAACACAGTGACAAAACATCAATGTCATCTCCTGGTGGTTCTGCCCCTGGATCCATTTAATTCTTCTCCTCTGTCTGGAACCTTCTGGTCTCCTCCACCCTTTCTCTTGACCCCTAAGGATCACCACATAGCTGTAAGCTTTGTGTAGCATCAGTATCTGTCAGGGCTCTATCCAAATTATATGCTCTGAAAATATTTAAAATATTTATTCTACACTACTTCAGATAGGAAAGAACTGAATCACTAAAAATTTCATTTTAAGGATCTTATAATTAAGATATAAACCTAGGAGAATCAAGTCTTTAGAGTTAAAGTTCCATTTCTTTCCCTTCGACTCCATTTCTGGCAGGCAATTCTAGTTTTCTTTATGTCTGACATTGCAAATTTGCCTGCTGTCAACAGTACCTAAGCCCAATTCTTGGCTTTAATAGGTTTTATTTCAAACTTTTATTTCTATTTCCATATACCTGATTCTAATTTCTGTTACTTAATTTCAGCTCTAATCCAGAAGCCACTTAATTCCCTTCCACAAATTAAATTTCCATTAATATATACCAACCATTGCTTTTGGAATAATCTGTCTTTCAGATCTAATATTGTCTCTCTTCCTCTAAAAAAATTATTAAAACTAACTCGAGGTACATCAAATTTGCCTCCATCTTCAATTTTTGACTTATGTGCAATTAGATAGCCCCCATCATCATTCTATTCTCTCCTATATGATGGCACTAATTGGCAGGGCCTCTATCTTGATCCCTTTTGAATCAGTCTACCCCAAACAATAATGTGAAGACAACCATTGAAGCCCTAGAAAGGTAGAACTTGCTGAGTATTACTGGCACTTAACTTCATGACCACAAAACTCTATAACATAACCTAAGTAGCTATGGAGTCAAATTCTAAGAAGAAATTTTAATGCATCATCAAAAAATTTTTGAAGTATTTTAGCCTTTACAAAAAGATTTTTAACTGTCATAGTAAGCTTTAACCCTCCCTTTTCAAATATTCAATCTTGGAATTGTTATTAACAAAAGAGTCTGAACAGGGGAATTACTATCTCTGGGAAACAGTATAGTGTATATCAGATGCCATTTTCAAATAGCAGATTGAGTCAAAATAAATTATTAACTTAAGGGAACATACTCTGTGGCTTTACTATCTCTAGGAAGGCATTATGGCCCAGGCACCCTGCACTGCTCTCCCGTGCCTTTCCACACACCTTCAATAGCAAAATTCTGTATCAAAGCAATGAGCTGCTAGAAATCTGGAAATATTAATATGACATGTTAATTAATCCAAGTAAGTAGTACCATTGGCCCTGGAAGTTAACAATCAAAGGAAAGTCACAATTAGTCATGTCAGATTAGGAAATTTCATAAGCCTTTGTGCTTCTTACCTAACTAAATTTTTAGAAAGACACTCTACTTGGAAAAGAGGATGACTATTTACCATATTTCAGACAGAATTGAAGCAAATTCATTGACATGAAACCAAAAAAGATGAAGGAAATGAGTGAGAGTAAAATCAGCAGAATGACAAAGATTACTTAGCTACTGCTTTGTAACACGTATTAGCCAGTTCTATATTCCAAGTCTAAAAGAATCTAAGGCATCCAAGACCATTCTTCTTCATTTCGCCCCTCTTACCAATATCCCCCACATTCAAGCCTTTGCTATCATTGGTGAACAAAGTAGAGTCAGCCAGTCATACCAAATGTACCTTACGGAAGTCATCCAATTCACCATGATAAAACTTTAAACCTAGTTCAAAGATGAAGTTGTCACCAATAATTTTCAAACTATACTCAAAAACATGAAGTAAGGAATTTAGTCAACCATATATTTAGCAAACATTTTACAAAATGAAAGCTTCACCTTTTTACACACACACACACACACACACACACACACACACACACACTGATACATGACACATGGAATGCATCATTTTTGTGTTAAGTAATAATAATGGGAAATGTATACCCAATATTAATAGCATAATATTTGGCATTGTTACACTTTGGGCATTAAAAAATCACAAGTGAAATTTACAGTGCTTACAGTTTTAATTTTTTTGGAAGTTCATGTAGATGCCCAAATTCCCATGTACGAATTGAACATAATCTTCATGGCCCTAAATTAGAAGTCTTAACTGAAAAAAAAAAACTGCTTCTATTTACAGAAAACAATTACCTGTTGAAGTAGCTTTAATTCCTTTCTAACTAGCTCAGATTCAGGCATTCCATTTTCTAAGTTCCTCAAAATTTTTATGGTAGCTGTGAATAGGGTGATGTCCAGGTATGACCGTAGAACCCTTCCTACAGATTCTCCGGATTGTAACAAGCAAAGCTGAGGCTCTGCAGACTCTATGGTAAAGAATGAGAACTGTGGTGGTTTTATAAAATAGCCTCTGAAAATCCTTCAAAGCTTTTTCTATTGATCAGTGTGGGTTATGTCCACCCATCACAGTGGTCTTGTGAGGGCCCCCATAAAGTAACTCCCTGCATCCTCTGATTCTAAGCAACTTCTGCATTTACTCTTGGAATAACTTGCCTTGGGTGTACTTATCTGGACACAGCTATCACTGCGGGAAGTCCCAAGCCACAGGGTGAGGACACATACAAGTGTTCCAATAGATAGTTCCAATAGTTCCAGTCATGTGAGTGGGAAGACAATTCTAGATTATTCCAATCACTTAGGTCTATCTAACTGAGGCCCCCTTTATAGGCAGAAATTAGTTTTTTCTCTGCTGATCTATACTCTGAGAACCAGGAGTATAACAATATTTACCACTTGTTATAAAATTTAGCATGGCTATTATGCAGCCGTAGACATAAGAAGAAAAACTATTGAGATAATTCCATATACTAGATTAGTGTATTTAGAATTTTATATTATAGTTCACTTAATCTTTACCAGAACTTAAGTGCAGGTATTTTTAACTTGCTTACACATGAGAAACTGGAGTTCAGAGAAGTTAAGTAACTTTTCTGTCTAAAATACTGTACTTCTAAATTGGAGGGTTTAATTGAATACCAGGTTTGACCATGACTGAAAATCGCTTTTTTAATTATTGATTTTTCCCAGTCATGTTTATAAAACCTGAAAAATGGATCCTATCCTCCTAAGTGGTTATTTTAATATTTTGCAAGCTCAATATCCCAGATATTGACAAACATGATTCAAATAGACGACCCATCATTTTAGTGAAAAAAGACTTAACTGTCCCTACCTCCAGGATGTTATGCTAGTCTGATATATTACTTTTCTTGGTAGATACTTGGAATGTGCTTGTTGAATAAACAAATTAACTAGTTTATATTAACTGAGGAGTACAGTTCCTTGAGTAGTGTGCTAACTTATTAATGCCTTCAAAGAAGAATGTGAAGTTCTGGGGATATGGGGTAAATTATATTGTTGTATTGTGTGCATGTACTAACATGTAGACAGATCCCACCATCATATATGACTATAATGCACCATAAAAAATTAAATATTTATAGCAGCTCAATTCACAATAGCTAAACTGTGGAACCAACCTAGGTGCCCTTTAATAGATGAATGGATAAAGAAACTATGGTATATATACACAATGGAGTATTACTTGGCCTTAAAGAAGAATGAAATTATGGCATTCGCAGGAGAGTGGATGGAGATCGAGAATATCATGCTAAGTGAAGTAAGCCAATTCCCCCAAACCAAAGACTGAATCTTTTCTCTAAGTGGATACTGATCTGAAATGGTGGGGTCAGGGAATAAGGGAAGTATGGAGGAACTTTGGATTGGGCAGAGGGAAGGAGAGAGTTTTGGGGGTGGGAAAGATTGTGGAATGAGACAGACATTATAATCCTATATAAATATATGATTGCACGAATGGTGTGACTCTGCATCATGTACAACCAGAGAAATGAAAAGTTGTGCTCCACTTGTGTAAAATAAGTTGAAATGTATTATGGTGTCATGTACAACTAGCAGAACAAATACAATAAAAAAAGCAGTGCTTTGTGATTAAGTTTAGAATATTTCATCTGCTTTAAAAATATTTCGATCATAATAGATTAAGATATTGTTTAGGAGAAAAGAGCCTCAAGAAGAAAGCATCACAGAAGGTATAGTAATAATTACTTTGAATCAAATTTAAGTATCAACTTCTTTCTCCAAATAAACAAGAGTCCATGTTTCTTAAAATAAAAAAAATGAAAATGGCTAGGGATGGAGCTCAGTGGTAAAGTAAACCTATGTTTAATTCCAAGTACCACAGATGCACATACAAGTAATCTGTCACTATCATATTTGCTTATTCTTGGTTTCTGTATATCGTAAAATGATAGTGGTAGATATTTATTCCTTTAATTACTTAAAACTGGTAAATACAATCCTCTTCAATGATCTTAAACTGAAGAGCATAGAATGGAGATGCAGAGTTAATTGGGATTATTGACCCATTTTTATGAAATGCACTGGATATTACTGCACAGCAAGAATGAATTAAAAGGTTAGATACAGAAAACATTTTTAGTGTTTCGGAAGCTACCTAAAATAATGTTTCTTACTAATGTTACTATAAGATGATGTCTTATCCAAAATGCTTAAAAACAGAAATGTTTGAAATTTTAGATTTTTTTCATATTTTTCATATCTTTTAGGGCTGAGACCTAAGTCCAAACACAAAATTCATTTATTTCCTAAGCAATTTTTACATATAGCCTTAAGGTAGTTTATACAATATTTTTAGCATACCTATGTTTTGACTGTGAACTGACACATGAGATCACATACAGGATTTTCAATTTATGGCTTCCTGTGGTGGTCAAAAAATTTCAGATACTAGAGCATTTTGGAATTCAGATTTTCAGAATAGGGATATTCAACCTGTATGGTCATTAAAATATTGCCATCCTAGAAGTGGTATTAATGCATTTATTGAAGAATATTTTGAGGCTGCTTTAATACTAAGAATTGTATAAAGATAAAAAGTTCCCATGCCAATAAAACCAGTTCAATACATCTTCTCATTGCTAAATTATTAGATTAATGATGCTTTTAAGTGAAAAGTAGCTTCAGGAAGTCATAGGGGCTACTAAGGTTAAGCACTTAACTGATGGAAACATGACCATTCAACTCCGCTTCATCATGACCCAATCTCATATTGATTTTATTTCATAATGGCTTAACTAGGCATTATAAGATTTCATAGGGGAAAATTTTTCTGTAAAGATATGGGCAAAACAATTATTTAAAAAATACTTGGTCTATAGAGGAAAGGTCTTGAGAGATGAAATTCTATTACAGGAATGTGCTGCTAACAGATGCTTTCTGAAGACCTTTTACTAATACAAATGTTACTTGCAAATATATCCTATCAAATTAACAAAGATTAATACATTAAGCAACTATAGCAATTAAAATTGTTATATTTTAAGTGTCTACAAAATTGTGGCTTTATGATGTGCCTGCATAGCAATACACTTTTACATATTTCTCAAATATTTAAGAACTGGATGGATATGCAATGATATGCAAAACAGAACAGTCTTTGCCATCATGTTGGTTGTGATCTAATTGTGGACCAGCCACTAACCGATAATTTGTACCAAGCCGTGAACAAATCTTAAATGTGAGGTACACACTGCTGTGAGAATGTTCCTTAATAGGAACACAGGAATATTATTAAGTGAAGTGAACATATGTTTATCAAGAAACCTCTGTACTGAAATACTGCCAGATTCCACAGGGTTCTGATCAACCCTACCAGTGCTTGGGAAATCATAATCTGTGTCCAAACAAGGTTGAAAACTTTTTTTCTGCTAATCTAAGTCTTTATTTGCCTATACCTCAACTCTTTTCTGAGAATCAGGCTTAAGATGATTTTAAGAAAAATGAACTGTCTTTAAGTGAGATCTTACTCTTTCACTCTACCACTGCATCCTGACTTCCAAAGGTACAAACCCCAGAAATCACTCATGTGATGAGAAGACATTTAGGACATTAGCAGTCTGGGGCTGGTGGACTTTCCTGTACTGGCTTCTGTTTTCCCAGTTCACTTAACATGACTGAAAAATGTCAAGGCTAAGTTTGAGTCAGGATGTCCTTTGTCATTTACAAAATTACAAATTCTGATTAAGACCGTGATAAGAAGGTGACACCGATGGACGTGTTTAAAATTGAGCTCTTATATGGCAATATTTTAAATTATGACAGCAGTTCTGAACTGCAGACCTTGAAATTATTGTTTGTATATACAATCTTTATTGCTCATGATGAATGAAAAATAGAATCAAGGGAATTAGGTAAAATTTACTCATTCTTTGAATATTTTCATTTGGTCACTGTAGATGGAAAAATGAATAAAGACATTAGGGTTGATGACTACAGAAGCATATTACAAAAATATACAATGTGCTTGTGTTGTGAAAGATGTTTATGATGTTTATTGAGGTTATGCAGAGTGCATGAAGAAGACGAACTGATTACTAAGGTCAAAGTTGAAAGGCCTTAGTAAGCTAATTGAGAAGAGGTTTTCAAATGAGACAATAATTTTTAAGGAAGACTAAATTTATTCATAAAGGTCAACTTTTTGTTTTTCAGTGTTGACAATGTAATATACCTGTCCCATGCCCTATATTTTAATCCCTTGGTGACTTCCCTCTGCTAGTCTTCACACAACAGTGGTACTCCAAAATTCATACTATAGGTAATGAAACTAATTTTAATTTTAGCATAAATATACTAAGGGTGATAAATCAACTAGAAGAAGGTCACAGAATATTTCAGAAGTATATTTGGCTTCTCTTCATTAAAAGTGAAATATTCAGAGCCACTGTGATTTAACTAAAAAATATTAACATTTTGAATTTTCACAATTTATTCTTGATTAATATTTAAGGGCATTACTTTTCATTTTCCTCTCAATTTCAACAAAGATTATTTTCCTTTTTGCCAATGCTTTTTATTAAAATATAGAAGACAGATTACTAGTGATTTTCTGTTGTGCTATGTAATTTTTAAAAATGAGATTCAATTTTTTTTCAGTAATAAGCATGTTAATATTTTTTATATAGGTATATAATTCATAATTTCCAGAACTTGCTTTAGTGTCCAAAATGTAAAAATGACTTGATGTTGTCTGGTAGGAGATTATTTTACTCAGAAGAGGTGGGCCAACCTAGGCTACAACAGCTGTACCTTGTAGCACCAGGGACCATGGCTCAGTGTTTGTGCCCTGACACAGTGGCTTCCAGAAGAACAGAAATGTTCCTCCCTCTGGAGTTAGTTTATTCAAGAGGGCTCCAAGCCACAGCTAAGCTTTGTGTTTAAACTTAGTCAAACTTGGCATTGATTTCCTCAGCACACAACCCACCAGGACTAGAAGACTGTGATGTCAGTTGATTTCCACATATTAAACTAAAATTTCCTTTACACCCAGATTGAAACCTGGAGCAGCCATTCACAAACTCATTCTCTTCCAATGCTTACCAAACATTTTCTAGAAGGTGGTCTTGTCTTTTTGTTCCATCTGGTCTTGGTCAGGTATCAGGACCTAGGTTAACAATTGAGTTATAAAGGTAACTCTCAATGGCATAAAAGGTTTTGACTCCAGGTATACTTCTCCTCCTAAGTAAATTTGTGGCACAAACAAAAATGAACTCTTGAGAATACTGTGACTCTGTTCTCTGTGTGTTCTATACATGTGCTTGCTTATGCAGGGAATTATTGAAGTTTTCTTTGTGTCTACTACAGGAGCATTTTTCATAATTGTGTATACTTAGAAGACAAATCTCTTATAAACTGTAGAGTTTAATAGATAGCATTGCTAAGCATTATCAAGTGGAAATCATTCAGGAGTCATTTCTATATTTGACTTTTCTATTTGATCTGTCAAAGGAATATTTTAAATCTCTGAATACTCTATTTCTCCTTGTACTACTTGAAAATTTTTGTTTAATATATTTTTAAAACTGCATTATTTGGAACATAAATATTACTATTTACAAATTATGCTTCAGTGTCATATTATTGTACTAACTGTAATCCTGTTTCAGTATCTATTTTCTTCTTTGTGTATTTCCTAAGTTATATCTTTGCCTATCTCACTATTTGTGATATGTTCACTCATTGGATCTACAGGATAAAGTTGGTGTGTGTGTTTGATAGCACAATTTTTTGAAAAATTTTTTTAGTTGTGGATGGACACAATATCTTTATCTTGTTTACTTTTTAAAATATGGTGCTGAGTATCAAACCCCGTGCCTTACACATGCTAGGCAAGCACTCTCCCACTGGGCCACACCCCGAGCCTATTTATAAAACACTTCAAAGGTCTGTTTTTTTTTCTTTTCTACTTTATTTTAATTAGATATTTTTTTTCAAATTTCTGGAATAGGAGATTTTCTCCTAATTTTAATGGTTCCTCCTTGTTTTATTAGATTCCATTTAGACCTTGTGGTTTCACAGCTATGCCATCCATAGTTTTTGCTATTTTCCAGTAATTTTAAAGCATTGTAAGGCTTTTAAATATTTAGTGATAAATTTTACACTTTGGAAATATTTAAATATGTATTTTCCAAACTTAAGCATAAAAATAAATTAATACTTCATAAAGTGAAGAATGCTGACACATATGTGTCTTCTTTACCCTTTTATTGAGGGTACATAGAGATTGAAAACTTGACCACAGATTATTGACACTGTTTCTACATACTGCCTGATTTTTTTCAAATGTGATCTTGTTTTCAAAAACTTTTTCTATTTACTAATACATCATTAACATCAATACTTCCACGATAACCCATTTGTTGAATTCCTTTCTTTGATCTGGTCACTGAACTTTTGGGGGAAAGGGTTAATGGGTAATATACTTCTTGATTTTTATTCATATTAAGAAAGATTTTTTTTTATTATCTGAATACATACATGACAACTCTACTAGGAATAGAATTTTTATTATGCATTTTTCATTCTCATATTAAAACATTGTAGACATATTTTAATGTATTTTGGCAGTAAGAATTCTAAGAAACCCAAGAAACAACTACAATTACAAATTCTAATGAATTTATTAATTGCAAAAGTGCAGAACACAATATTATAAATATCTAGAAGTATAAGTTCACTAGCAAAGGTTCTTTTATCTAACTTTGGCTTTCATGTCTCTTCAAGTCAGTTTGGTCACTCTCATTGGAGTTTGTGAATTTATTTTCTTTCTTGTTTTTGAGTAAACTTGCTTCCTTGATTTGGTGACTATTTTAGTGCTACTTGGGGAAATATGCTCAGTGAGAGAATCCACTACATTCTGTAGTACTGAAAGATTTTGATATTTGATGGCTGCCTATAAATGCAACAAAATAATTAAAGAGAGAGAGACAACTATTTAAGCTTATCACAAATAAAAAAGAGGCCCATCTGTACTTTAAAAATTAGAACTTTGATGGACCAAAATATATGTATTCTGAGCACTTTGATTTTTTTTCTTTTAAGTTGGCAAACAGATCTGGACATTCATCTGTCTAATACATTTATTATTTAAGTCTCCAGGAATGTAACAAGGTTTCCTATTCTCACCCAGAATTTTATTCACCACTCTTGTGTTCTCAAATGTTATATTTATGAATTAATATGGCTTATAGTAACAAACATCTATTCCATTTTATTTATGGCTCAAACATGAATAAGATTGTATGTAATTACACTGTATTCAGCGTTAAATGTTTTCTATGTGCTTTTTAAGTTCAGGGCTTCTGTTTCCAGCTAGTGGGAACACTGTGGCAGAGCCATTAGCTGTCAGCCATCTTTGAGAATTTTCTTTGTTACAGGAAGCCCCCTCACTCTGGGACCATGTCCTTTATAGGGTAGCCTTTACCCAGTGACTGAGTAATGTGTGAGAGATAAAGGTTCTTCTCCTTGCCCAGACTCAGACCCCTGTGCAGGTGCTGATGGAGGTACTTGTTGAGTCTGAACCACTGTTAGTCGTCTTCCTATTCATATTGCATTGTTTTTCCCTTCCATTGGCTTTTAATCTCAAATTAGTTGCTTAGTAAACTTCCAGAATATTAATTTCCATTCCATATTCTGGGACAGCCCAACCCAACCTGGGACAAGAAATTAAGAAAAACAAACAACTCTTCGATGCTAGTATATTTGGAGATATTTTTCTTCTGTACCTTGAATCTCTCTTCAGCATGAGTGTAAGAGGCCGTTGTCTGTGATTCCTCAAGATTCATTTGGTTTTACTGTTTAAGCAGCTCATTGTCCAGTCAGTAATCATTTGCTGTGCCAGATTCTTAAACAAGGGCTGTCAACTGATTGTGGATGACAAAGGAGGAAAATCTCAATAAAAATAAGTAATGACAAGAATGGATGAGATATGGATATAATAAATAGTGTGAAGGGAATTCTGAGAGATAAAAATGGTCCAAAATAGTGAGAGAAAGTAGGATCAAGAAAGGCCACTTTGAGGAAAGGACACATAAGCTTGGATTTGGAAGATGAGAAGATGACGGAATTTCAGGCAATGGGAAGAGTGTAGACAGAGGCCCTCTGACAGGAGAATATTTGGGGTGTGGAAGTAACTGAAGGTCAATATGGCTGGAGCATGATAAACAAGGCAGGGTTGCCCTGTGTGAAGCTCTACATGTGGTTAGGATCAGGGCTCTGATGTGGGGTGTTGTGGTCTTCTCTTACAAACACTGGGAAGATAGTTAGAAGATTAGCCAGAGTGACTGGATGTGATGTCTTCTCTTTCCTCTTTTAGGTTACTCCTTTGCTTTCTAGAGATTAGATGGAGGAGCTGGGGCGGGTGTGGAGTAGTGCATGCACAGATCCATTGGAGAACTATTGGACTTTTAACCTTAGGAAGTGATTGTGGTTTGGACACAAGTGGTCATTATAGATGAAGTCTAATGGACACATTAGAAACAATTTCCAAGTTTAAAATGCAAGAAATACAGATTGGTTCAGGTAGGAAGATGATAAAGAAGGGATGATTTCTAGTTTACTGAAAGCTGCAGCTGAGAAAGGACAGTATCTAGGGGCATTTATGAGAACACTTCAGGAGATCAGGGGGATTTCTGTAACTATTAGGGAGGAAGTTTAAGGAGGCTGTTATGTGAAGGGACTTAATGGAGGGAAAAAGGACAAAGGCAATTTGGTGAGTAGTTTTTCAGAGTTCAGTAGTACCAGGTTCATCCTTCGCACTTGTGAGATGAGCGAACACACTCAGAAACCATAAACTTATCAAAATTATTTATCTAGCCCAAGGAATATTTTGGTGAGACTCTTTCTATATTCCCCAATTTATTTAAATAGTTATAATTATTTTAGATGTTTTAACTGATTTTGACCTTATAAGTAATCATACATTTTAATTTAAAATTTCTAACTATTATAATTTCATGTAAAACTCAACCCAAGCATCGTATTGAAATTGAGCTACTGCAGGTCATTGTGGCTGGAGCATGAAAAACAAGGCAGAGTTATTTATCAATTCTGAAGACAATACTAAATCAAAGTTTTTGAAAGATAAATATATAGAAAAATCTTTACTCATAAAAAATAAGACAGTTCCAGTTAATTGAAACTTTGAGCTTACAATATTTAAAAATACATGCATTATGGGAAGTAAAACACATTAGAATTATATATACAACCAGAGTTCCAGTGATTCTATCTTTATAATGGAAGTATTTTTTAAAGCAATGAAATTGGAAAAGTTAGAATATTTAGTAAGAAAAATGATCTTTGCCTACAAGAAAATAAAATGGTCAAAAATTGTGAGAAGGTCTTCTTGTGAAAGATTGCTTTAGCTACTTTGACAGGTGTAGGTGAAAAGTAAGTTAAATACTCATAAACAAGATTAGCAAGTGTGTTCTCAGAAATATCTTACCACTAAAAACAGAATTGCATTACCACCTTTGCTTTTCCTTTTTATTCATATTTATGTAACTGTCATCTATAGAAAGATTATGGGAATTTTAAAAATAGGCAATAGTTAAGGAACACCACAATAACACTTTGCTGAATACATAATAAAACATTTCCATTCTCTCTAAAAGCTTTTTAAAAATATGTGCCATGACTGTACAGCTAGGAGAAAGCACTTCTATGTTCAAGCTCTGTTTCTTGAGGTTAATAACATTTTGCTGCTTTCTGGTCTGATTATTCTTGACTACTCATGATCTTCATGTATATTTACATTTTATGTATTGAATTGCTTTTTATTTTCAAATATTTTTTATTCAAAATTACAAAGTACTACTATACAACATAATAACTTACCTATGTCATGTGGAAGTTTAAATATGAATTTATCTGGTATTGGCAGTTTAGTTTTTGAGGTCCCTAATCATTGATATTTTAAATAAAGTATCTAAATGTATCCCAGAATATTTTTGCAAAGCCTGCTGATTGATTCCTATAAAGCTTCTGAGGAGTATAGTAATCTTGAACAGTGATAGGGATTTATATAAAGCATTAGGCCCCTGAGTTGGAGATTGTATCCTCATAATGAAGTAGAAATACAGTAATAGGTGGAGAAAGAAAAAATATATATATATACATAGAGCAAGCAAACAAGCAAAAATTTTGCAGCCTGGCTAGTCATGTGACTTCAGGAAAGTTATGTGATGTTTCCAGACCTCATTTATTTCATCTCTATTAAAGACGCTTGATGAACCCCATTTTCCAGGCATTCTACTTTGAAGATTATAAAATCTATGCTCAGGTGGTAAATTGCAGTGTTTACACACACATGACATATTCTGCTCTGAATACTATTCTGCATTTTTCTCAATCTCCTTTGAGGGATTTTAGTAGTTTCTTTAAAAGCCAGTTGATGAATAAGGACGATGACATTTGACAGGAGTCAAAGATGAAGGAGAAACAACACAAAGTATGCTCTGGGAAAAAATAACATGGCGAGGCTAGGGAATACTTACCCTCAACAAAAAGACCAAGGTCAAAACTTCCTTTTCAGAATCCAATCTGACTTTTAAAATGTCAATTTTCATCCCTGACTTCAAAGTAGTCTCGCTTATTTCTGGGTTTAAAATACATACTTTCCATATGCAGCCTTCCCACAGGGAAATCTATACTTGGGAAGTGCAGTCTAAGCCCTAATTAAGAACAACTAGAAGATTTACAAGGACTGTAAATCTTTGCATATCTCTGATTCTAATGAGGTGATTTATTGTTTCATAACACACAGTGAATTGTAGACACCTCTTTGTGATCATATTACAGAATGGGTCTAAAGACTAAATACAAAACTTCACTTCCATGTTTCTTATACATGTCATTTATGACATATTTATGTCCTGTTTTTTTTAATGGAGCAATTCTTATTCTTAGTTTTTAGGCCATTTATGGATTTTTTTTGGCATTTTAACATTCCATTTGAAAAATTCAAGAAAAAAATTCCAAGTAGAAACTACCTTCCTTCCAATACTATATTCTTTACAATAAAAATTTATCAAACAGACAACAGTCTTTTTAGTTTTTGTATTTTTTTGTATCTAATCATAATTTCTCATGGATGATATTTGATTTTGCCCTTATTATTCTATACCATACTGTGTTCTGAAGATTATTGTAGAGGCTTAAAAAATAGGTCATGTACAGTTAATGATATACAAAGGAAACCACTCTCAGGAAGTGGAAGCAAATGTACTAACTACAAATTAGAGCTGGAGCTTAGCAGTGAGGCACCCAGAGTTTACAAATCTTGCTCATAATTTATTAGCCCTGTGACCTTGGGTAAGTTTTTTTAAAGATTTCTGAGACTGAGTTCCGTAGATTGTAATTGAAACGTCATAGAATCATAACAAGTATTAGTAAAAAAAAAAAATCTGGGAAAGAAGATTTTTAAACATTAAGTTTTTTTCTCAACCAGCCCTGCGTCATTATTACATTAAGTTTCGAGCCTAACTTGTATCTAACCTTTGGATGCCACATTCTTTTCCTTTTCAAAAATTCTCAGTTTTCTCCTAGAATAATGGCAAACAAACAATGAACATAATATATTAGCACTATTTTGTATGTTTTATTTAACCAAAATCAATCTAATATTCACTATTTAAAGTGATATAATTATATTTCCTTAGAACAAAACTGAGAACAGATGTGAAATAATCTCAAGTTTCTAAAATATGAGCCCTCACTGGGCGTATTTTGAATAGGCACACCCTTTGAATGTCAAATGATTCCTTTGCAGACTTGTTGTTTTCGCAGTCCCTGTCTGATTTTTGCCCTCTTGTTTTCATTTGTGCCATTATGGTTACCTCAGTTCCATTTCTCTAAGTAAATTCTATAAGAATTTATAAGATTCTATCTTTTCTTGCGCATAATAGATCCACAAATGTATTTGGCATATAAAGTAAATTGATAAAATATATATCTGTGTGCCAAAATTTTAGTAAATGATACAATGGCTCAAAGATTTATCCATTCCTCAGCCAAATATATTTGCTCTTAATAGCAATGTCCTATCCCATTCAAAGGCAGGGCTCCAGAGGTGACAATTTTAGCCTGTAGGTGAAAGAATGTATAAAGCTGTGTTATTTCCTGGCTACAGTTCACTGTTAAGGCACCAAAGCTTGCTTGCCTCTCCTACATGTTGGATCAACACAATAATTTATATATCTCTGAGGAGTAAATGAATACTCACAATATTAAAATAGATGGAAAAATTCAAGAAGATTCAATAGAGATCCTAACCAAAGTTGTCTGTTTTCTTTATTTTGTACTATGCTTTAAGCCTGTAGACATTATGTAGATTCATGAATTATGAATAGATTTTCAAATCTGTTTAGATACTTTTATGATCTTCTTGTTTTTTTCTAGAATGTTTGTCTCCCACTGCTTATTAGTACTCCCTTTCCAAGCATCACTTGGAAACAATATTATGTTGTTCCAAATATCACATACAAATAATATTAAGATATCTAAAAATTAAATCCCTTTTAGGAGATGACTTTTGTCAAAAAAAATGATTAGGTGTGGGATGCCTCAGCTATTGTAAGGCCTAGTTCTCAGCCTTTTGTCTAATATCTCAGAAAGTGCTAGATATGATAGCCCCTGGGATATTCTTCCAGGCATCTTTGTTTCTTGTTCCCTCTAACTTCTGTTTTCTGATAACAGCAAACACTTGAAAACTCAAATCCAATCACATGTGGATGCATGTGTCACTAAATGATGATTATTAGTAAAAGATGAATTAAAGGCAAACAGTCTTAAGAGAAATGAGTGTGATGGCATAGGGTAAGCACACATCACTGTATGGTCATTCAGTACCAAATATTTTCACTAGAAAATCCATTAGATGAACCTAAAAATTGAAATCACTTCAGAGAAAAACTAGAATGAAATGTTTGAAAATGTTATACTTTATGCAAGATTAATAATATGTATGGTGTTGAAAGGTTTGTGGTCATGCCTTCAAGGAAGTTAAAAGGTCAGAAACCACAAAAGTGCATGTGTGCTGTCATTGGCACACTTACTAATTTTTCTCATTATTCCCATAATGAGATGTACTATTTCAACAGAGACCCTCTCGAGAGATGCTTTTAATGTTTTCAGGCAGGCAGTTCTTTTGCTTTCATGTTGTGGCCTTGGCTAAGGAGTTCAAATTGACTTTTCATTTATTCAGCAAGAATGTAAAGTTATTATAAGAAATAGTTTATTTAATACTCTCCATAACTACACTCTAAACTCTAGATACTCTAAATGTATTCAAGGGCTATGAAGTTTGAGCACCTTGGTACATCCCACATTTTGCACAGGGATTAGAAAAAGAATTATACTAGGACATTTTTTTTCCAACGAAAGAAGAAATATATAAATGAAATTCAACACAATGCTTTGCTCCCAAGTCTGATCCTTGGCTTTACGTTAATAATGCATGAAATCATAAAATACTTGGGAAACTTCTCTCCTTTAGAGACTTATTTTTTAATTGACAAAATGAAATATATGTACATAAAAGTTTAAAGAAACACAATTGTGTTTTTGCAAATGGGTGAAAAATTTAGTAGAGCAGTTATGACCATTTATTCAACATTTTATAAACATCCTATTTTTTCATTGCTGATTGGTGGAAGTGTAAGTGACCAGAACTATATACCAATTGAACAAAAGCATTGAAAAGAAAGAATAAAAAGAGTATTAACATTTAAAGGAGAAAAATACTTCAATTACCTAGACAAATCAGGGAAAGATTTACAGGTAACTCTACAGTGAGTATTCAAGGGTATGATATAAATATGCCAGGATCAATATAAAGGTAAGATAGGAAAATACATTGTAATTATATGTTATTTTATGTATTCAACAGAAACATTATCTATAAAGTAAAATATAGTTATTTATACCTTTATCATAGTCATTTAAAATTGCTTATAAGCAAAATGTACTATTAATTAGTTGATTAATATAAATGCTTTAAATTGTCTACCTCCTGTGAAAAAATTATCTGTTTTTCTAATTCTGAATTGCCTTGAAAATATGCAGAAAGAGCCTACCTTGAATAATTTCTGGAATGGAGCATAGAAATGAATAATCTGAATAGTTTTGCTCATGACAAATCTGGTTGTACTTGTTAAATTCTTCCAATTCTACAAAGAAAAATACAGAACTCATGGTGTTTTATTCCATGAAGGAAGTTCTTTGTTTGAATAAGACAAATATATCATTGACATATAAGTAAAGTAAGTAAATTAATATGCTGCATTTATTAACTGTCTATTATTTCTATAGGCCTAAATAAATTTGACTTTTAATGTTGTTTAATATGCTGGAAACTTGAATGTGTAATACATTTTTCAAGAGAGGTTAGTTGAAATAAATTACCATTGATTTTTAAAAATGTAATATGAATTAGTTATTGCATATTCTTAATAAGAAATGAGTGTGTATTTAGCTTGCTAAAGCTTCCTTTGTTGCAAAAAGATTACGCCTATTGCGGGCTTTTTGGAAGAGCTTATATTTGGCCTCTTACATGTGTCTGCAAATTGTTTATGAACACTTTTAATATTATTTTTCTAATTCTGTTGGCTATTCTTTTTATAAGTGATCATGATGGTTAGCATGTATTTAAATTGTTTATTTAGTATGCTTCACTAGTCACAAATCCCCTTGATTCTGAGTATTCATTAGTTTTTTGATATGCATTTGTTAAGATTTCTCTATCGGTTCAAGTACCCAGTGTCATCTAAGATGCATCAAGTTATAACACACAGGTTGTGGATTGTGAGAACTACAGATTTCAGTTATTTTGAATCTGAAACTTAGAGTCTCTTTTCTTAAAATTACTAACATCGCTTCACAAAGTTGTGGTAAATATTAACTAGGAAAAAAGACTCTTATTAAAGAGTTTGTGTGCAAGTATCAGTTATCTTCCTTTAGGAATCTGTATTGTCATAATTGGGAGATTACTGATTTAGGTTAGATTCTGAAGTACACCCAGAATGTACAACCATTGAGAAATGTATTCCACCTGTGAACTTTCCAGCCTAAAATCGAGCCATGTTAGTATCTGTACAGAAAATAGTGTGAATACAGATATGTCAAACTCCTACTTTACTTTCTGACACTTGAAAATGAGCAGAGATATTTAGGGAGAATTCTGAGGTTATTGATTTTTTAAGCAGTTGCCCAATCATCTGTGTGTTTGAGGAAGTGTTAGATTCTAGAATTGTATAGCTGATTGCTTCCTTTAGCCCATTTCTCTAGTGACCAAAACAGGCATATCTGCAGCTCTGCTCATAAAAGTAAGGGGACAGGGCTTGTGCGCGCTCCCTGCCAGGGAGGAGCCAGGAGCTCCCTCATTAGCACCACGGACAGCTCCTAGGAGCTTGGAGAAGGGAGGGGACAGCTCCCTGCGCCACCGCCAGGAGGAGGGAGCACAGTAGCGGGCAAGCGGGGGAGGAAGCGGAGAGAAAAGGAAGCAAGACTCCCGGCTGGGAGTGGAAGAAATCTGGGAGTAGTCGGAGCAGCAGGTCTGGGGGAGCTGTGCGGCAGCACTGTCCCCATTATTCAGGCAGACGCTGCTGAGTTTCGGAGCTGTTTTCTGATCGCTCTGGGTGGAGAATGCTGTCTAGATCAGACTCCAGGTGAGTTAAGCAGAGAGGCATCCTGAGGGGTTTGGAACTAGGGGCGTGGATTTGGGAGGTTACTCAGCTTCCCAAGTGTTGCCAGGTGTGAGATATTTCCCAAAGTCACCAGTAGACTTGGTCTTGGCAGTGGCTGCATACACTAGGGGTGGGCGGATGCGCTGTGGGCGGTGGATTTCCTCAGCCCTGGTGGGAGATTTGGATGGAATTCAGCTGAAGTGAATGGGGTTTTTAAAAATGTCCCAAAAGGCAGACATTAAATATATGTTGATATAGAAGCTATAAATGCAGAAATTAGTTTTTCTGTCCACCAATTTTGCCCTCCCCCCCCTTGTCTTATGCCCAATTTTCCAAGCCAAGTCAAAGGACTGGAAAGGTGTGGAAGTAGGGAATATGGGTACAATGGAACAAGAAAATTTGTCCTCTAAATCCAGGATGGTTCTTCTTTCACCTTCTGAGTAACTCTTGTGTTCTGTACCTTCCATAAGCTCATTAAGGGGAACTTCAGACTCTCCAGACAGGCTTTAAAATGTGCTTGCAATTTAGCTTAAAAGCCATATTGATTCATTTCATTCCTCTTTTGTTCCCAAATTGGTACCTTTCTGTATTTAACAACACAACTTTTAAGTGGTTGACTCTTAGGGAATGTATTACTCATTTTGAAAATTTTATGTCACTGAAGAAAATGATAAATTCACATTAAGAGGAAGGCAACATTATTTTCCTGGAAGGACTTCAGGAAAAATGATTGGTGGATAAATTCTGGGAGTGAAATTGTGGACTCCCCCCCCAAAAATTTCCTTAATTTATTTTCTTACATTTGTTTCAATTTTATATTTAATGTGTGTGTTGGGTGTGTCTGTATGAGAGAGACAAAATTCTTTAGGTATGAGTTTTAGAAATTGTTTTCTCATTAGCACTAACTTATCACAGTGGTCGTGAGTTTTCTAAATATTTTGCTTTTATGTGGCTGAGGTCTCTGTGTTTTTTAATTCAATATTTACTGGATGGACCTGGTTGAAGACTCCACTTGGAGAATTGGTGAGCACAAAATTAGTCAGATGGGCTAACATGCATTTTATTAGATTTGAAGTATACCAGTTATTTATCAAATAAATATCAGAATGCAATTGGGGAGTAAATTAAAACCTTTTACATATTTGCTAAATTCTCTATCACAATCTGGTATCATTTTATGTTTAAGAACGCTTATGGGTTTTTCAAATTGACATGTATGCATCTACAGTTTTAGCAATAGAAATGTAATATTTTGCTTTGCTCTTCTTCCCTTAATGCCAGTTTGGATTTAAATACTACTTGAATATTTAATGTAAGCCAAGATTTTTCACACATTTTTCTTTTCTAATTTCTTACAGAAGTTTTGAGAAACCAGAAGTATTAGATCAATTTTGCAGATTGAGACTGTTATTGAGGGATTACTTTTTCTATTACTAAAATTTTTATAAATCTGTAATTTAGACCAATCCTATTTATATACCTTCAAGTTTAGTTCTCTTTCCAAACAAGTGAACAGCTAATTTTAATTGAGAATATTAAATGATACATGAATATGTCATATGAAATATTTATATTCCTTTTTTGGAGGGGCGCTGGGGACTGAACCTAGGGGTGCTTAACCACTGAACGACATCCCCAGACCTCTTATTTTTCATTTTGAGACAGGGTCTTGCTAAGTTGTTGAAGTCAGCTTTGAACCTGTGATCTTCCTTTCCAGCCCCCTGAGTCTCTAGGATTTCAGGTGTGTGCCACCATGCTCTGCCTCCTTGTCATGTTTCTAGTTTTACCTTACTTTAATTGTGCAGAAGTAGTTCTCATATTCATGTGCTCCTCACCTTCAAATAACTCCTAAACTAAAACTGAACATATGCTCTTAATAGAAATAGATTAAACGATATTTACAAAGAATTTTAATGGGGATAATTTATGTCTTATTATCAAGAAGGTAGCCAATATTTAGTTGCATTTTTAAGTTGCTTAGTGTGAAGTCAATACACATATACCTTGCTTTCAGAGTAAATTGCCAGACTTCATAATGAATATTCTTTAAGATTCCTTGGGAACATTAGAAGGTAATGAATATCTAATATAGGATTCATAAGAAAAGGTGAATTAGAAACTGAATGTTTTTATTTTTACTATGTGACAACATTGACAGAAATATATTTGTGATTATGTTGGTGTTTGATGTGCATAGAGTCCATGTAAGCCCATTGTAACTTCTGAGGGGAGGAAAATTACACCTCTACACCACTGATTCAGCTTTTTTTAAAATTTGTTTTCATCAAGTGGCAATAATCTCTCAAGAACCTCTTTCAGCTGGGTGTGGTAGTGTATACCTGTAATCCCATGGGCTCAGGAGGCTGAAGCAGGAAGATAGCAAGTTTAAGGCCAGCCTCAACAACTTATCAAAGGCCTAAGCAACACTCAGTGAGAATAAAAAAGGGCTGGGGTTTGGGGATGTTGCTCAGTGGTTATGCACCTCTGAATTCAATCACACACACACACACACACACACACAATAATAATAATAATAACAAAAATGACAAAATAATCCATTTCAATTTCCAAGAGAGTTGGTGAGTTTTGGGGAAGAGTGCATTTGTGTGTGTGTGTGTGTGTGTGTGTGTGTGTGTGTGTGTGTGTTACATGCTCAACAGAAAATTCAGGAGTACAAAAAGAATTTGAGTAAGAGATAGGGAACTTCTAATACTGTGAAATTATTTTCACATTATATATATAAGATTTGTAATTGTATTTGAGTACTAAGTATGTGGCCTCTAATTTTGCTTTTGATTTGAGGATTCTCTGTATATTCATAGCTCAAGTATTCTCAAGTGAGTCAGGATAATTAGTTCTGTGGTTCTTGTCCATATGAGCTTTCAGGTCCTGATATGAAAAAGGTAACTTAAAATAATTTTCAGGAATTTTAAAATTTTCTCCTGGATCCTATAAAATATCTCAAACAAGGTGTTTGATACCATCATTTTAACATTTCTGAGAGAAGTGATCCTCTTGAGTGCCGAACAAAGCCTTATTTCTGTTCCTTTGTAATTTATTTCAGATAATAGTGAGCAAAGCTAGAGGGGAAAGGAAAGAAGAGGATTAGGAGATAGAACATTTTATCTTTCAGGAAGGGGAACGGACTGTTGTACATCTTTATCTAAAAATATTTACCTCTAAACATATCTAAGCAAGAAAGTTTTGCATATGCGTTGAAGTAAAGTACATGGTCAAATTCTAGTGTTCTTTATTGCTTCATAGACAGCCAAAAATAAAATGAGCAACTGTGGATCAGTTATATCAGGGAATTATGGGGGAAACTGTAAAATATGGACCAGAGTTATCCAAATAAGGGGCACAAGAATGATCAGTTTCTTTTACAAATTCCCATTATTGGTTCAGAGCTGTTTCAGAAACCAGGGACATTGCTAGGATTTCTGGACAATCTTGTACAGAGGTTGTGACAGTTCTGTTGTCCCAAGCAAAATTTAGGAAAGAATCATAGCTTGCTTTTGACATTGTCTGGCCCAATTGCATGAAAATAGTGAGAGTGGACTGAGAAATATTGAGTGGCTCAGTGGTAAGGATGTATCATGGACTTCTCTTGAGAAAACTGAATTATTTCTTTCACATATATGATGCCTATTGGGCCATAAATTTTTAGATTAAAAAAATACAGAAAGTGTAAAATTAGATTTTGGATTTTCTTAAAAGTGCCCCATTTACTTCATTGCTCCTATTAACATGAGTGTGGTGAGCAGGACATGAAATGCTAGGGAAATTATTAAATATCTTCAATTCTAGTGTATATGCCTTTGTTCAGATGATTATTCCTTCTGGCACTTGGCATAAGGGAGTATTAGAAAAGATTTAATGTAGAAAAATATGAAGATAAGTTTCAGACAATGTTGGCAACTACAATTTGCATTGCAGTTGTTTCAATGCAAGAAATTTTTGATAACTACATTTTAGTCAATATTTATGAATAATGTAGGGGAATTATGAGAAAACTATGATGTTAACATTAAAAATTTTTAAAAAATTTGTGAGTGGTATTAGTGATTAAACCCATGGCCTCACACAGGCTGAGCAGGCACTTCACCACTGAGATAAATCTCTAAAGCATGTTTTTGATTTATGAAATGGCTATATTACATAGAGATGAGAAAGCAGAAGATACCAAATAAAAGTTTTGCTATATGTAATTCATGGAGTATTCTGATTTATTTAAGCAAATATTCAAATGAATATGTACATTTCAAATGTTAATAATTTAAATAATATTTAAACCTTATAGAAATCATAAAATTGTGATTTTGTATGAATTTTATAAGCTGTATCATAGGTATAGAAATGAATAAATTGAATTAGTTTTTATTGAGTGAAAAAATTTCTTCATTCTAAACAAAGATAGCAGTTAAATGTGATGAATAATGCCTTTCTTGAGCTTCAATATTTGCAACCAAAAAGGATACATATGTTGAACTTTATTTTTCTTTAAATGCAATAAAAATGAGCTATGAAATTGCAAAAGAGAAGTTCAGTAATTCTCAAACTGAACAAGAATATACATAAATTGTAGTATACTTATTGGATATCAGATGCTCACTTAGGTTTTGAAGTATCTCAGGTAGTCCTGGAAAGAATTTGTTTGCATCTTGGGTTGATTAAATGTCTCAAAGACTTGAGTTTCCATGATCTTTTGCTGGCTATGTGAACTTGAGAAAAATGATAGTGTTTCCTCATCTCTACTTGTTTCCTCTATAAAATGGTAAGAATAATTATATCTAAATTACAGGTTCTTTATTCATAATTTGCTTCTTAGAATATTGCCAGACACAATAAGGGTTACATTGCTATTTTTTATTGCTATTATAATCTCTATATTTCTGCATTTTTAGCTATGTGAAATTGATCAAAATCCCTTATGTAGTCTTTGTCTATAAACTGAAAATAAAAGAGTAGTGACCATTAACATATTACAAAGATTAGACAAAATCATATCGGTAAGGGGCTCTGCACATGCTGGATATTCAGTAAATATTTTTCTTGCTCTTCTACATATTACCCCATATGTCCCAACATCCCATTGATGGAACAGCTAAAAAATTTAAATTGAGCAATAAATATTCTACTATGGTAAATATTGAAGTGTTTGTACATATCTGTTCTGTGAAAATTAATAGGTGAATTATTAGTAATATTAACAAATGTTGAGATCATTAATATTATTTATACTAAATTCATAAGCTTAATTATGATTTTCAACCTATTTTAATGCACTTGTGTCAATTTCATTGAAATATTCACAGGACTGAAAACTTTAATAGTGGGTTAATGAGATATTCTACCTACTATTTCCTTCCTCAAGTTTAATGTCAGTCTTGTACAAACATTGCCATCTACTACTTTCCTTCTGATGTTCTGTAGCTATTAGACTAGAGAAATGTATAATGATTTTGTGGTATTCACCATGTTTAAAGGGGAGATAAGCATAATTGAGTATAGGACAATTTCAATAAGGAAAGGAAAATGTTTATGCCACAAAGGACTCTTCACATCCTTAAAATAGTTTTATACTGTAGTTCTCTCAGTACTAAGTGAAATTCTTGTCTTTGTTGTTTTCTATTTGTGGTACCATAACTCATGTCTGGACTTCATCTACTTACATATAATAATTTACTTTCATTTTTAACAAGAGGAAAAAATTGACACATTTTTAAAATATTTCCTTGAAAAGTCTTTAACTTTGTTGGCTAAAGATAGCATTACAAAAGCATTGCTAGTGATATTCTGGAAAAATAATATTTGAGTCTTTTTGGTATTGTCTGGCTTAATAGGATCTAATTTCAGAAGTAACTTTTCTGTTCAACAAGAAAAGATTCTTATGTGGAGATATTAGCTTCATCAGACACATGATTGCTCAAGGGCAGCCACATGGGATTATGGGAAAGGTGAATCAAAAATCTTAAACTCTAAATTATACGTACTCATGTATTCATATCAATTGGATGATAATGACAGTAAAAATCTAGCTTAAGGGGTAAATAAGTAACATGTAATACCCTTATCAAGATGTCTTGTTATCAAGTTTAAAACTCCATTTTCTTCTGGGATTTATGAAATTTGTAACCTGCACTTTTTTTCTTCTGTTGTAGGGTTTTATTAGTTTTTCGCTGCTGCTGTAACAAATTGCAGTAAATTTAACAACTTGAAACAACAGGTTTATGGTCTTAAAGGTCAAAAGTTTTGAAATTGCTTTGCTGGGCTAGAGCTGAGATTGTCTGCAGGGTTGGTTTCTTCTAGAGGCACAGAGAGGAATCCATTTTTATGGCCCTTTTCTGTACCTAGTGGTACAGGTATGTTAGCTTTTGACCTCTTCCTCTGATTTCACAGTTAATTGCTCTGATTGCTGTGTGTCTCCATTGCCTTTTCCTCTTTGAATCTGCCTCTGTTCCTTTTTTTTTAGTAATTCTTTTGATTAAATTCATCTCAGTAACCCAGGAGAGTCACCCCGTCTCAAAATCTTATCCATGTCAGAAAAGCCCCTTAGACTATATAACACAATATATTCACAGGGTTTGGATTTAGAATCAGAAGATATTTGGGGGTCATGTTTCAGCCCCCAAATGGTGGTAAATTTTTTCTGTCTTGAAATCCTGAAATTGCTTACTTCTCCATGGAATAACATAGAGTTTGAGAATAACAGGGTTTTTAGATACACTAGAAGGTATTGATGGAGAAGGTTTTGGACAATAGCTGCTGATCAATTAAATACCATTAAAATTATTAAATATACTTTTAATAAAATGTAAGATAACTTCATTTCTAGATGAAAAAATAATTGCTTTCATTAATACATTTTAAAGACAAACTATAGCTCTTGTTTATGTAGCCTAATCTACATAGAAACCACAGAAATATTCACTTTTTAATCTTCGTAGAATATAATTTTCAGTGGAATCAGGATAGTGGCCCCATAGTAATTGGTGCACTTCACAAATGCACATTGTGTAAATTTCACCTCAACTGATATATACTATTTGTAGACTTAAATTTAAAGATAGTCAAGTCAGATTTTGAAATCTTTCTGAACCTCAAGGAGGACTATTGTGTAAGATCGATTTGTTTTTCCTCTTAAACCATTGGTCCCAAAGATAACTTGAAATGCCCTGCTTAAATTAATTTAATGCAAATAAATTCTTGCTGCCTCACAAGTTTGTCCTTCATTTTTTAAAAAATTATGTTGTAAGTGGATGTGACATGCTTTACTGTTTGTTGTGCAGAGAGCAGTGTTCTTCCTAAAAGCTCCCTCATTTGTCAAAAAGAAGCCATTAAGAGTAAAGTAAATTATCTTATCTGATCACAGTATTGCTATTGACCTTAAAACAATAAATTTTATAATCAGTACAATAGCTGAATAGTATTTTCAGTTGTACAAATTTCACAAGAAATCTTTTGTTGTGATATAAAGCTCTTAAAATCACAGGAAAATCTGGTTTTCTTTTACCTTATAACAGTGGAGAGGCATATAGTTTTTGTGTAATTGCTATCTCCTGGCTTTCCAGAAACTTTAACTTAATACACTAAGGTTTTAAAGATTTTCTTTGCATTTCTTTTAATATTTTAATGTCAAATAGACCATATTTTTGTGAATATCAAGTTTAAAATAACTTGTATTCTATGAAATTAAGCAAGGGTGATTATCAGTGGTCATTTTTGTTAGGAGAAAAATCCTTTGGCATACAAATGCAAAATGATTCAGTGAAGGAAGGTGAGATTGGACTAAGGAACTCTGTTGATGTTTAAGTTATGCTTAATGAGACAGCGAGTAATATACACACTTATTTGGCTCTCAGGTCCAGAGATAGCATAATTGTACAAGCAATGGTCTTTTTCTACATTGAAGGATCATCTCCTCCTCCAGCCATGCTGTTCCTCAGAATAAGCACTTCAATTGAGTTTTCAGAAACCTTAAGAAGGATGGTGTGATAGGCTGCCTGTACATATGGCCCCCTTCAGCAGGCCAACTGTTACTCTTGCCCACCCACATCACTGAGGACATATGGCGCTACTTTGGCTGCGGAAGCAAGTGTATGTGGACATGTCTTGGTGTGGGTATAAGGCTGCTGGTTGTCGTTGTCTTATTGCTCATGCAACCAACTGTCTCAGTGGAAGCTTATTATCCATAGCACTAAATTTGAGGATGGTAAGTGATATTGTTTTATTATTAATTGAGCTTTTTTGACCCTCTTGTTTGATCACAAGACTTACTAGATGTTTTCACTATAGAAGGAAAAAATGGCTTTTCTGAGAAGAGGAGGAGTCAGGTCTTTTTTTTTTCCAGTTAAATTCTAACTTATTTTAAAACAAGAATTCTATAGAACCAGAAGAATAGAGGGATCGGAAATGTTGAGATGATTTATTATGGAATAATTAATAAAATGCAAAGATGTTATTAGGTGGAAAAATAATGAGAATACATGATGAGGTATGTTGGAATGAAGAGTTGTCTAATTCCAGCATAATTTATTTAATAGAGTTTAGAGTTCTAAAAAATGTTTGAAACTTAGATGTATGTTTTTAGTATTTTAAATTCTAAATTTGCAAGACGAGAATTTTCAGTATTGCAGTAAGTGTGTACTTTTCAATGGTGGCTGTAACTCCTACATAGAGATGGTCTTGAGCTTCAGTTAGGCTGGAAGGCAAAGCAAGAGGGCTCATGCTAAAGTGGGATTTGGGCAGGATTTGATTTAGACAACTTACATCAGTGAGCCAAGATAACAGAGTTGGCAGTGCCCTGTAGAAAAGAGGATGACACTGCAAGGCCACCTTTGCTGTCATTACTGGAAAATTTATATTTCAGATTTGTTGCAGATTTCATTTTGAATCTCATTATGATTTCACATACTGTATTAGGCAAATCTGAAAATTGTTTTCTAAGACTATTTGCTGAATCTTAATGAAATAGAATCAAAATTAGAAGAGGTAACATTAACAAAAGCAGTATTTGCAGATATAGAGATGGCAAATTTTGAAAATGCTTTTGAAGGTAACTTTTTCCACAAAGTCTCATTTTATTCTTGGTACTATAGCACCACGATTAATCAACATTAAGGTAGTAGGTGAAATATTTGGCAATATAAATATCAAAGACTCCTGGTAATGGTGATTGATGAAAAGAATACAGAATCATTATTGGCACTTACTGACTCTGGGAACTTCAGTTTTCATCTTTTTTCACCTTGCTATAACACCGAATGACAGCTTAAAATTGTCTGTCCACTGAAAAATCTATTTTCTTGGAATACCCCGATTTATTTATTTTGGGGATCACTGTTAGTGGTGAGATATTAAATAATGAATATATTATACCAAAGTGACAGTTCCAGTGTTACTTAATAAAATGAAATTAAGCAGGTTTACTACCAAGAAATATACTGTATTGCTTTCATTAACAGAAAAAAATCGCAGATCATTTTAATCAAGTTTTATTAATTTTTGTTATGTACATACATGTATTCATAACTGACTTCCCTTTATCAGGTCTGTGTTTGGACACACATAACTACACAAAATAAATCTTACAGATATCAGGCCAAACATGAACTTTAAGGTAACTATTTCAAACACATATAAAGTGTGGCAAAAAATAATCATGAAGTGGCAATATGGGAAACCATAAAAATGATAATAAAAGGGAGATAGTGGTTAAAAACACTTCCAGATGAATAATTTTTATTTAAATTATCTTCAGTTTTTAGCTGAGGAAATTAATGTAACTGAAACTACTGTGCAAATTAGTCCTGTTTGTTGTCTATATGTACATATGTGTTATAAATACAAAATGGATGGCATATTATTTATCGTATCCTATCTAATCTGTATATGTACATATATCATGAAATTAGACTACATGTGATATATACATATTGTGTACTTTCATTTTTGTATCTATTTTCTCATTTCAGCAGCAGCAGAGAAAATAGAGTAGTTTTCATTTGGTAATTTGATCTCATTTTGGATCTTCTAGTCTCATAAATATATGGGTTTCTATTGTTTTCCCTCCCTCCGTGAGTAGACCTCTAAAATCAAAAATTATCTTTCAATCCTTGATATTTTCAAAGCAACTTCTCTGTAAAGAGTGTGTAAGCATGTATCTTTACTCCTTAACAGAAAAGCCATTCTAAAACTAATTAGAATGTAGTAGCACTACTGCAACTGACAATCAGATATTTAGTAAATGCATTAATGATTGAGCAGACATTATTTCACATTTAGTATCTGGCATGATGTTGAATTGTAGAAATATCGCTATACACAAAACTTGGTCCCTATCCTCAAAGTTAAATGTGTAAAAGGAATAAATTAGTGTCTGAAAGTAAAGTTTTTACATACTCCCTGCTTCAAGGAGATTGTGTTATATTGTTCACACCATATGGAAGCAATTTCTCAATCCAGTCTATGAAAGAATAGAAGGGGAGAAGTAGAGCTGTTTGTTGAGCTTAAATTTGAATATTTTTATAATTAAATTATTTCATATTATATAATCTCAATAAATTTTGAAATATATGATAGTCTTTCAAATCATTAGATGATGATTCACAAAATGGTGCTCATACAATTAGCTATTTTTTAGTTATAACAAATGAAAATGCACTATTTGTAATTACTAATTCTAGGGTAGGTATCAGGTTCCTCAGAATATAAAGAAAACCACCATACAGCAAATATTAATTACACTATTGGGGTGAAAATAAATTTTCTAAACATATCCCTAGCCAAAGGCAAACAGAAAAGGAAAACATTTATGGATTGAAACTTTTTAAATATAACACTATTACATTTCAAAAAGTACCCTAGGTAGGTATAAAAAGCCAATGTAAAATTCAGGAAAAATTATTTGCATATTTAACATGAACAGATTCAGCAAATCAATAAGGGAAGATTAGTAGTTTAACCAAAGAACAATGTACATTGGCAGGAAGCATAAAGAAACTCATAAGCACTAATAAATGTATTAGAATTTCTATTAAGCAAAATGTAAAAAAATGGGGATATTAATATTTTTATTCATATTATAAATTCATGTAGTCATAAAACCTGTGATTTTCTATTATAACAGTGATTTTACCTGAAAGATTATCATGTCTATTATGAGCCTTTAAAATGCTTTTTAAAAATGTACATTATTTTTAACCAAATATATTTTCATATTGGGGGAAATACTTTGTTTTGTAATTTTTTCTGTTACTAATAGAATAGGTATTAGAAGCATAACAAATACACGTTTTCATATGGGTAGGCTGGTTTCCATCAGTCTTTTCAACTTTTTCACTTTCAAAAGTAGATTCAAACATCTGAGCACAGCCTTTGCTGCTGAAAACAGCCTTTCAATTGTAAGCACACACTTTCCCTGAATTTCACTGAGGATGGGGGCCTAACTATCTTATCACAAACTATATTTCAAGAATGATTTTGGTTCTTAGTAGTACTGTACTCTGTACTCTGTACTCTGGGCTTAACTGGTTGAGAAAGAGGTTTTGAAAAGAAAGCTTGTTGGTGTATCTTTTTTATTGGGACAGCTTTTATTTCCTTAAGTGTTTTGTTCCTTCAGTGTGATGAGTATCCGGCAGTGGAGTTTAGTGGAACAGATGCTTATTGTGATATATGAGATGAACTTGCTTTCCTCAGCACGCATGGGCATGCAGTACATCTGGCTTCTGCACATAAAAGTCAATTATGTTCCAAAATGTGTCTCTGTGCATTACACAGATTCTTAGGGGCAGACTCCTTCCTATTCCCTCAAAAGGGGACTTTGCTTCATTATGAAGTTCAAGTTAGACTAGAAATTGAAGGATACTAATTGCACACTGTCTGAACAATTAATGCTACAATTGCATACCAACATCATAAATCTTGCAGAGAAACCCTATATGGGATGTGGGGAGAGGGTAGTTTCTGTGTGCATGAAACAAAAAATTGTTGTATAGCAGAATATAAGTGTGAATGTGGCATGCATAACAAATGAAATCCAGTACAGAAGAGGAAAATGAGTGTAGGCTGAGGAGAAGAAAAAAAGGTAAGCTTTAAAAAGTAGGACATGTGTGTGAAGTGATGAAAGTAAAGACCATTATTAAGCATGAGGGGGAAGAGCAAGCAAGCTGACAGCAAGGAGTTTAACTCGTGCACATTCTGTAACGGGCAGAAATTGGAACTCTTGAGACATGGCAACTATAGCTCCTTTTCTATTTTTCCATATAGACTTTAAAAAGACTATTTTACTTTAAAAAGACTCTTTGTGGCTTGGCACAGTGCCACATGCCTGTAATTCCAGTGGTTTGGGAGGCTGAGGCAGAATTATGAGTTCAAAGCCAGCTTCAGCAATTTAGTGAGGCTCTAAGCAACTCAGTAAGACCTTGTCTCTGAATTAAATATTTTTAAAAAAGGGCTGAGGATGTGACTCAGTAATTAAGTGCCCCTAGGTTCAGTTCCTAGTACCACAAACAAAAACTATTTGTGTGTAATGAGTTAACATCAATAACATAAGATTTTTCTAGAATATACAAAAATGAAATTAAATTCCAGTAGCTAAGTCTTTCAAAAACAGTTTTTGATAGAAATCCTTATAAAATGTATTATTTAATTTGCCATAGATAGCGTTGCATTGTACATAATTTTAACTCTCTTGATCACTTAGTGCATCAGTAGAATAAAAACTCTGGAGAAATGTCCACATCCCAATCTCCAAAACCTATGGATATGTTATGTTACATGGCATGGGACTATTAGGGTTGCAAGTGGAATTAAATTTTCTAATTACCCAACTTTAAAATGGAGAGATGATCCTGAATTATCTAGGTGGGCCCACTGTAATCACAAATGATTTAACAGAGATTGTTCAAAGGGATCAGAGTTAAAAGAAGGTGGGATGATGGAACCAGATTGGGTAATGTACTTTGCAGATAGAGATGGGGATCTATAGCCAAGCAATACAGTAGGGCTCCAGAAGCTGGTAAAAATAAAAAAATAAAAAATTCTCCTCTGAAGCTTCTTGGAAAAGCAAAACAAAACAAACAACACAGATCTGTTAATACTTTGATTTTAGCCCAATAAGACCTGATTGGGACTTCAAACCTCCAGAACCATTAGAAAGAGATATATTGTTTAAAATCTGAGTTTCTGCTAATTTGTTATTATAGTAGTGAGAAATTACCACATGCTGACACTATTGTTTGCTATTGTTTTTTTTTCCTATAGTGTATAGTATTAAATTTGCTGTTCTGGAAAGCAATTGAAGTGATTTTTAAAGAGCCAATAATCACAATAAAGAAATCTGTATTTTATTTATTTATTTTATGAAAAATTATTATACAATGAGTGTGCAGAATGAAGTATCTTTTGAGGGTTCATAAATTCATAAAATTGTTATTTGACTACATGAACTTGGATGAAGCCTCAAAGATTGTATTGTATTGTATCTACAGTCTTTCTGAGATTATGAATCATTGCTATTTGAGTTTAAGAGTATCATAATCTGGGTTCACTTTGACCAATACACTCAATGAAGGACAGAGTTGTAAGTGTAGGTTTAGTTAATTGAAATAAAGACCAAAATGAGGCAACAAGAGATGCATTTATTTATTTGGCAGTCCTAAGGATAAAACCTAGGACTTTGGGCATACCAGGCAAAACCTCTACTGCTGAGTTACAACCCTACCCCAGGATGCCTATATCAAATCCAATTTCTACTATCCATTCTTGCCATACATTTACTAAAGATTTGTACACACAATATTGTTAAGATGAAGATACAGTTTATTATTGAAATCAGATGAAATGTGCTATACTAATAAGAGAAGCTGCTGGAGAAGAATAGAGTGGAAAACTTGGTCATAGCTGGCAGTTTCCTGAACCACAAGATCAAAGTCAAATAAGCTTTTAAAAAGGTTGAGTTCATTCCAACTCTCTTACCTTTTATCATAGGTCCAAAATCTAAATTAGTATGTTTTTATACAATGGAAAACAATGCATTTTTAATGAAGCTTTTAAATTTTTACACATTTGAGTTTAGTTTCTTTATCTTCTGTAAACTACATCTAGGAAAATAGAAAACAAATCTGTCAAGTAGCTGATCATCAGCTATATAGGGAACTGGTTCTCCATAATGAAGAGAGACTTTGTAGCAAGGGAGTGAAATTCATAAAAGCTCCTAAAATATGGAAAGGATCTGGTTGAAATTAATTGTATAGCTTCATGACAAATATCACCTTCCATACTTTTTTTATGACTATATTTTCTTAATTTTCTGGCATTTGTGATTGATCTCATCAAATTCACAAATTAAAATCTGTTTTTGGTAACTTTAATAGTCATATATTTTTAAGTTCCCCAATTTCTTAAGACTTTTTTGTTAACAGTTATTTTGAGTATATTTCATTAAAAGCATATATTCTAGGTTTGGCCTGTTTATAAGTTCTTGCAGTGTTTATAAGGAATAACATGTTTCAGAGGCTTAATCTAATTGAATCTGGGCAGCAAGTTGAATTCAAAAATAACTTTAATAAATCATAGATTCTGATTTAAAATGTCTCCATTAAGCATTTTAAAATAATTTAAAAGTTCACTAATGTGATTCATTATACTTGGCCCTAATAGTAAAAGTGTTTTTTTTTTTTTAATGAAGATCAGTTGAACTTGACAGATATCATACACCAACTTTAAATGGTCATGACAATTCCTGTAACTCATTTAGAAAATAATTATTTCCAGAATCACAGTGCTTGGACCAGAAAAGCAATTTTAAATATCTTTAACATTTTAATTGAGAAATTAGCCTTATTTCTCCTTTGGCATGCTTTTTTCAGATAGGATTTTAGCTTTGAGTGTGAATAAAACTTCAGAACACTGAAGGAGCTGGAGGATAGGCAACAGGATGACCATGCCCTATCTACATTCCTTACCCCTATCACTTAAAGAGCTTTATGGTAAAAAAATTGGAACTACTTGGATGTTACATATAAAATTATGAATTATACATATACTCATTTAGTTCAGTTATTTCCTGCTAAATTGAAAGAGTCCATTTCTCTCCTTCATTTCTTGAGTTTGGGAAAGAAGTTAGGAGTCTCATCGAGTATTTTAAGTTTATGTCCATTAAAATCAACACATAGAACCTGTGGGTGGAATTCATACCCTTCAATTTCCATTGAAGAGAATTTCTCTTTGAGAGGTTAAATAGTTAATTACAATGTTATTCACCTAATTTTTAACTGAGTCAATCAGCATGTCTAATTTTCTTTAAGACCATTTCTCATTAAGCTATTTTTCCACATAGTATTAGCTTGTGATTACACATGATTCTATCAGGTAGTGCAGAATATATGTTGCACACAGAATACAGAGTAAAACAAAGCCTATTTATCATCCTGTTTCATTTTCCATATTCTCATGCAAAAAGCTGCTTATGCAATTTACCCAAAGCCATGGTGCCTATATAGAGCTGAGAGATCGATTATTCAGACCTCGAAACTGGGAACACCTAGAAATGTAAAACAACGTACATTCTGTTTTTTTTTTTAACACATTCTAGTTTTTCTCTCATTATAGATTGTCCCAAAGGAAAATGCGATGCATTTGCTTTTCTTTTTTGGAATATAGAGATAGAAAAAGATAATGCAATGACTGAAGATCTGTGGCAAAAGCCTATACGCTTGTATATGAACCATTTAATATCTTTTTAATTTTTTTCCCTTTTAAGTTAGTGCTGTGTAGGAAAAATCAGCAATTTAAAGATGCAAACAAGCTTGTAAAATCAAGTGTACACCTATTATTGTGCAGATATTATACCTGCCTATTTCTCCCTAAATTTTTAAAAAGAATCTACTTAATCTCCAAAGAATTTGAGTCTGGGAACTCATCCAGATGATTTATTTTGGCCAGCTGAGCAAGAGTTTAGTCTCACTGTAGGTTACTTTTACTTGTTTTGAGTCCAACACCACTGGGTTACTTTGACACCTTGCTCCTGGCATAAAGATGACTCAGCTCAATCAGTTGCAGAATTGAGCTCTTATTATGACCAAGTTCACTTATTTTTTAAGAAGATGTGTTACAATTCTTCAAAATCTTTATTCTTGAAGAATATGGAATGTCTTGTTTACTTTTAGTGTACTTTCAAAAAATATGTGTTTATGTAGTGAGCTTACTCTGCTCATTGAAAAAGATGGAGTAAATTTTATAATATGAAGAGAAGTGATTTATAAGATTCAGATAATTTTTGAAGGGAGACTCTATGCCATTGGGTTATATACCTTTGTGTTAAATCTGGACTCTTTTTTTTTTTTTTTTTACTTACTAAGCTACAAAGAACTGTCAGAAATGGCTGTTGCTATGTTCTACTTTGGCCTTTTAGTTACCTTCAAGTAAACGTGGTTGATATCAAAGAATAACTTTCCTTCTCACTTTCTTAAATCAAGACATTTTTTCCCCTTATCTTCCACATACCTAACACCAAAGGTTGAAGAGAGGATGAGGTAGTTGTTGTTCTTCCCTATTAGAACTTCCAAAGTGCTAATTTCTCCCCTTCTTGCAAATAAGATTTCTTTGAAATTCAAATTCTCAGAGTCTTAGCCATTCTCCTTTCTTATTGTTGACATCAGATTTCCTGTCACTCTTGTCATTTAAGAGTTCAGATCCTTAATCAAAATCTTCAACTAAGTCTTGTTGTCAGTTACCTCAATGTCCAGATGAAAGAATCATGAAAACATCCTGTTCTCTCCATTTATTGATATCTTTATCTCTATTGCTTTTTTTTCCTTCTACTTTAGTTGCTCCTTTTGTGAAATCAGATTTTCTATACTGGCAGTACAGATGCAAATATCCCCCCTTCCAGCTGGACATTGTTCCTAGATCATTTGCTACAATCCTTTATCCTACCTGAGATTTTTCCCTAACTTCTACTGCTCCCTTACAATCTATTGCCACAGTCCAGCTGCAGCAAAATAACCGGGGGGTGACTAGCAACTTGTGTAGATTGATACAGCTGGAGTGGGAGCCGTTTATTGTAGGACAGGAGGGGTATATATACATTCCACACAGCTTATCTTAATTAACATAAACTAGATACAGCAGTCAACCAATAAGGAATCTTCTCACTTAATGGCTCGCTGGCGTTACTTCACAAACCACTCCCTCTGCAAAATACCAGGCGCCATCTTGACTTGTTTACAGACTCTAACAATCTATCAGTACTCCCCTGTCTTCAATTTCTATAATTTTTACTTTAGATGCGATAGTTCAATGTTGACACTCCTTTGCAAATATTCAGAGCTGCATTTTCCTGCCACAAACAGAACCAGTTTTTGCTTGTGTCCCTCTGTACACTTTTCTGTATTGATGTTCCTATGTGTGTCACTCCAATTACATTCTTTGTAAACACACTTTTGCAAAGATCTAAATGTCATTTCTTTTAAGAAGTATTTTATTGGTACATGTTATATGGAATAGTGGGTTTCACTGGGGCATATTCCTACAGGCACATAAAATAATTTGATTAAATTTGCTACCCAGGATTTCCTGTTGCTCTTTTATCCTCCATCCCTCAGACCTCCTCACATCCTGACAGTTTTCACGAGATTTCCTCATTTTCTTTCTTCCCTCTAGCTTCTATAAATGGAAGAAAACACCTGGCACTTTTCTGAGTCTGGTTTATTTCACTTAATGTGTTTTCCCTCTCCATCCATTTTCCTGCAAATGACACGATTTTGGTCTTCATGGCTGAACAATACTCCATTGTATGTATATACACACACCATATTTTCTTTATCCATTCATTTGTTGAAAGACAACTAGACTGGCTTTATGACTTTACTATTGTGAGTTGTTCTGCTATAAACATGAGAATATATTTATCTTTAAAATATGCTAAAAAGACACTTCTCAAAAGAAGTAAAGATAACTAACAATGATAAGAAAAAATGCCCAACATCTTTATCCATCAGGAACATGAAAATTAGAACTACTCTGAGATTCTTTCTCATTTCAGTCAGAATGGCAATCATGGAGACCACAAATAACAAGTCCTGGTGAATATGTAGGGAAAATGGAAACCTTACGGATTATAAACCAGTACAGCCACCATGTAAATCAATATGAATGTTCCTCAAAGATCTGAAACCGTAACTACTACATGATTTAGCTATTCCATTCCTTCATGTTTACCCAATAGAACTAAATATTAATTTTATAATAAAGTGCTAATTATTTTCACTTTGAGATTCTCTTCTAGACCTTCTCTTTGAGAATCCATTACTTATTTGAAAACAGCATTTGGGTAATTCATATAATGTACTCTATATTTATAAACATCAGTATGGTATACCACCAACCATTCTGATATCTAAGAAGTTTTGAGTCATTTTATTCTTTTACACATGCTGAAACTGTCTAACTCAATAATCCTATTAAGATGTGATTCCAAATAGATTCAATTTCTCTACTTATTTTGAAATAGTTATGTAACATGAGTAAGTCTTGTATAACCAAGTTAAGATCATCTATTTGATATTTCCCCAAAACTCTTGTCTATTCACTCCCTTGATCAACTTTGCATGGGCACACACTTTGTAATAATTTCTCTCTTACATTGCATTTTTGCTGTTGTCTCCCTTTCCAGAGGGAAAACACTAGGTGTGCAGGGGCCTTGGCTTGCTTCTTTGCCTACCACTGTAACAAACTGGTATTATATCTGTCATGTATTTGTTAAGTAAATTAAATATATACCATTAGGTCCATTAAAGCCCCCACTCTATTAACTTTGTCATTTCCAAGGCTCAAAGTTTCTTCATCCTAACT
Source organism: Ictidomys tridecemlineatus (assembly GCF_052094955.1). Classification (NCBI taxonomy): domain Eukaryota; kingdom Metazoa; phylum Chordata; class Mammalia; order Rodentia; family Sciuridae; genus Ictidomys; species Ictidomys tridecemlineatus. Next base: position 189,720,693 of record NC_135479.1, on the reverse strand, counting down.
TAATAAAGGAGATATGGGACAGATAATCTTATTTCGGGATAGCTCAACTTTAAGCTTGCTTGATGGAGCATCAGGGTTGGCAGGGATGGTTTTAAGTTACTTCAGAAGTTCCTATGTAGAGGAGGAAATTTACTCTCCTTCTATGGAAAGACTTGAAGCCCCTATGACTCCTGTGGGCTCTAAATTTTTAGGGTTATTACTGCTAAACTGTAGCTTTGAGTTCTTTCTGTCATATTCTTTAAAATTATCCAGATCTGACTTGTCACTATTTTGTTGTTGTTGTTGTTGAAAATTCCCACTAAATAAGAACTTCCATTAAGATGATGAAACTAGGTTTATATGAAATCTTATGCATTTGTAATCTTCATATATGTACAGTTTTGTAATCCAGTTATTCCTAAAATCAGAATGAAAAATGATCACCTGGATGATTTATTATGGTGCATATTTCAAGGCCTCACCTCTAGAGGTTCTGATTTAGCTTGTCCTCAGGACACGCTGCATGTATAGGTCTTTCATTTTACCAGACATGCTGGATTACTCTGAAACAACATTTACACACCATTCTTTGGAAGATAGAGTGCATGTTATGGTACATTTCAAGATGTCTGGTTATTAATAATGAAAATTAAGTGGTTTATAAGATTTCCCTGAACTAATAACATAGCACAATTTTAATACTTTAGAAATTGCAGGAATCAAGATTTTTTTTTTTTACTTCTCAAAATTGTAGAGATCGAATTTTTAAGAAATAATTTGTCAAAAAATTAAATGGGGTCAGTATCTAAGCTTCCTACCATTGTCTGGTCTCTCCAATCTAAGAGTGTTATTTTTTGCCTATTATTTTACTGAAAAAAAGTAAAAATATAATCAAGTACTCTATCTACCTGCAATTTTTATATACTGCTATATGAATTGGGCATATATTGAACTTTGCCCATCACTATTAAAGTATAGGTATAGTTTTAATTGAGATAAGCTCCATCTGTGAGAATTTATTAATGTCAAAAAATACATTTTAAAAATGACTCAAAGGCACCTAGTCTAAGGACAATGTTAAAGTAAGGCTCCAGTATATATCTTAATCTAAGTGATTACTGAATGTAAGTCATGAGATGGCTTCTAATGAAAATTTCCCATTGAAAAAAATCAATGTTAATAACTGGAACTCGAGAACTCTAATGGGCTCTGCTGTGTTTTTCTGGCTTACATTGTGTTCCTAATATGCTGAGAAGAGGAATTGATGACCTGTGAGCTATGGTCACTTCCTGATCTCATCTGATTCTTTGGTCTCTAGTTTTAAAAGGGTGATCAGACAGGTTGCTTTATAATGGAGAAATTGAGCAAAAGGAACATCAACCTGGAGTCTCATTGGCACAGCCCCGCTCTCTTTGGAGAAGCACTTTGATAAAGAGGCCTGTGGCCAAGAGAGGCACTTAGAAGGAAACTGCTACAGCGAAGAACTTCTTGAAAGAAGCTACTGTACAAGCTCATGCTGGAAGCTGACCAGAGCTACCTTCTTCAGATGATTATGAAGTAGCATTACTGCTCTGGTATAGAAATAGACTCTAAGAACCAATTTTCTCCCTACATAGTATACCTAAGCTCATTGGCTAAGTTTGCTCACTGGGAATCAAAATATTTAGATGGTCTATATGAGAAATAGAACATTTGGGAGTGGACAGAAGAGATTTTGAAACTGGCTGCAGATATCACCTGCTCTGTATGAAGCTGCTCTACTAACTGGAAACTTTCACTGGCTTTTGTAATAGGTGTTTTATAGACACTAAATTCAGGACTGCCCTTTCTATTTGGCACCTCCAAATATAAACCATCCCTCAGACTAGGTGGTTGCACTGTGGGCTCATAGACCAATGTTCTGGAGATAGATGCCTTATAAAATGGAATCACCCATTAAAATACCCCATAGTGATGTGTACTCTAGAATTTTTGCATAGTCAACCTAATTTTGCTATTATACAAGACAGGAAGTACTACAACTACATTCTTAAAGTTTTTCCCTTGGTGACTTACACACTTGATTCAATGATGCTCATCTTGCTTTTTCAAAATGTGTTTACACAGTTATCAATCTGAAGGCCTAACTGCTGACTGAATAGCAAATCCATTGACAGAAAAGCATAATGAGCCTAACTATTTATGGTTTATGATTTATTCCAATCTTTAAAGAGTAATATGTGCAAGTAAAATTATATGCAATAGATAATTCCAATTTAGTTTAATTCTATATACAAAGTGTTCAAAAAATTGGAGAAATCAATGGCATATATTTATGGCACGTAGTAAACGTTACCTTATTTTCTGTTTCATTGAACATGAATCTTTTTAGATTTTTGTTTTCTCATTAAAATTAAAAATGCATTGACTTTTACATTGAATGAGCTCAGTTTTTAATTTCAAAGTTAGTTAGAAAGTTGATTTTCATGTTTATAGTATGATATGGACAGCATATAGATAACGAATCATAGTAAATTGGCATTTATGAAATATTAGTTTTCTGCAAGCATCAACACAGAGAGGAAGGTTACATTTTCTCTTCATTACAAATACATTTTGAAAGTCATCTGTTCTTTCAAATTGTTACTAAAATAGATAATGTAACTGTTTTTAATATGCCAGTCCTTGCTGAAGAGTGTTTTAATGTTGCTTTGTATGCATCATAAAATGACTAGTAGAAATTTTGCAGAAATTAAGAAAATATTACAAAAAATAAATTACAAAAATAATTCATTAAAGGGTAATTTAAACATTAAGAGTGAATTTTAACATTTTGGTACCAGATAAAACTCGTTATATAGTGATTAGAATGGAATAAGAATTTAACAATTAGTGGTTGAAAGAGCATATGCTTATATCCACAGATAGGTGTACATATACCACTAGGGTTGGTCCTTAACAAGAGCTTCTTGTCTTAGTCCCTGCTTCTTTAATAAATAGTCATTATATTTGCTCTTTTATAATATTATTCATTCTTTCTTCCATAAAATTGATACTAATGTGTTTGTTGGGGAGATTTTCCCTGGACACAATTTGTTCCCGAAAGGATTGATGATTTTAGAAATGAATAGTTTGATTTCATTAGGTTCTAATGATTTTCAGTTTGAACATTTGATTTTTGTTTCAAATACCTGCGGCTCTATATGCAAGAGAGTTCCTTGCTCTTCTCAGCATTATTTTTGTAAGGGTTACTGCACTACAGCAGGACAGTTTACAACTAAATTCCTGTGTGGTGATTAGTCATTCAGAGCATAGGCTTTGATGTCACCCTGCTTATGATATCATGTAATTGGGAATTGTGCGGCTTTTCTCTAAGTCATCATTTGCGCAACTGAAATGGTGCTTTGAAACTGCTTAGAATTTCTGAGAAATAAGTGAGGCAAAAAATTAAGGCATTTAACACAGTAAACTAACCTCAAATATAGTATATTTTAAGGAAAACTTTAGGACTAAGGTTATCATTGTCTTTATCATTTAATATTACCCAGGAACTTGGATATATCATTTTAACCTTCTCAGCCAGTTTGCTTGTTTAGAATGAGGAGACTGAGTTAGGGGTTCTTAAATTTACGTTTAGCTCTGATTCTATGAATCTCAAATGAAGTAATGCCAAGTGAGTAATTAAATCCTATTCTTTCTTGATGTGGGAGAAAGGGAGAAAAGACAACTTCTAGCTGTCTGGATTCCCCTCCAAATTTTCTACAACTACGTAGCATTTTGAATAAAGGTATTTATTCCAGAAATCATTAAATTTACTTTCCTTTTACATTTTGTTAACTGAACAAATTGAGATTTAGGAGTAGTCTTCTCTGATTTCAAATTTTGATTTTTGTGATTTCTCTATGTTCACTTGTAATTTTAAGTATGCAGTATTAGTTTTGTGTACATGAGTATATTTAGCTAAATTTACCAGTTTAACAAAAATCCCATTTAAATAAAAGCTTAAGACTATTTTGTGAGATATCATGCTAAATATCTTGTTCATAAATATATTGAACAGTCACATTTTGTTTATGTATATGAAGATGACATGGTGTTTTTAATGCATCACCCTGCCTGAATAACAAGTTAGAAATATTGTCTGTGAACAATTTATTGCATGATTGAAGTTCAATGGGGACTTTAGTGATACTTTTTAAGCATTCATAGATCTAATGGCCTCTTTTGCACAAAGATATTGAAAAATATCATTTGGATGACTGTTTAGAATATGAAGTTAATGATGAATGAGCTTTCATATTAATCATTATCGTGAGAATCCCAAAGGGAGGTGTGGTTTTTAAATGTATGTCCTTGTAAGCAGGATAATTCATAAATGCACAAAACATATTAGATATGGGACTTGAGTGGTAATATATTTAATAATGTAATTTATTATTCTTTTCACACCTACTCTACTCGATATGCAGGGTTTAAAATGCAATGGCCATCAGACAAGGAAGTGTCATTAGAAGAATGTGGACTTGGACTCCTGGGCTTCTAATGATTCTTATCTTTTGGGGTCAGCACGGGAGTGGACAAGGACAAGGTAGGTGCAAGCATGTTCTAACACTTGAACGCTGGATTTGAGTTCCACTTTAGGATGAAATTACATCAGTCTTTGGTTTGATGGTTGTGGCGATTTGTTGTAATCTTTCCCCAAGATTTTGTCAAAGAGTACCATTATGCTTTTGAATCAGTTAAATTGTACTAGAGTTAGGTGTGAGTTGGTGTATCAAATTTAAAACCATCTTTCTGAAATTTGTTTTGCTTAGATTTAGTAGATACTGCATGTGAGTGTGTGTGTGTGTGTGTGTGTGTGTGTGATTTTTAGAAAAGTACAAAGCATTTAAAGGCTTTATATTTTGAAGAGAAGTTTTTGAATCTGTTTTTGTTAGTTACCTTTATGGTATGTATATAGATTGATTTCAAAAATATTTTTGACGTGATATTCTTCAGAAATTAAATGTAACACTTGATGATTCTCATTGCCAGAGCAAGTATTTTGGGGCAAAATTAGTAATGGAGTAGAGCTGTGATGTTGTGGCATTCTGAAATGTCCTTTGGAGAGTAGAAAAAGGTCATAGATTTTGTTAATAATGTTTTCAGTATATTGTTTGGTTGAATAAATCTATGGAGCGGTTTACACAAATGCTAGTGTCTCTCTGTGTGTATTTCATGATAAATATTGTATTTTTGGAAATGTGGTGCCTACTCAGATACAAATTAAAATTTATTGTATATGATTAAGAGAGGTTATGGTCCCCTTTGGAGGGCTGTGTTTTGACTTGTCAGAATTTGAAATGAAATTTTTGAACAGGAAAAGCATAGTGGTAGGTATATGACTCCTGATATACTTGAAAGTGTGTTCTGGTATTATATAATTGTGATGGAATTGAGCTTTCCTAGTCCTTTGGCTTCCAAAATATTTGATGAGTATTTATAAATATTTGCATATTCAGATGTTTATTTACCCTTTTGAAGAGCTCCTTCAAAACAAACACTGTTTGCTTGCCATATGTAGTTTTGTCCTATGAATTTTTTTAAATTCAAATAGGAAGATGTTTCCAAAATAAAAGTGCATGTGTATCCATGTGTGAGAATAAATATATGTGTATATGTATTTATATGTATATAATACATTTTAATAATTAGAAGACCTCGATGTGAAAGTGTTTCTTTCATGCCATTAAGAATTTATATTATGGGCTGGTGTTGTGGCTCAGGTGTACAGTGCTTGTCTAGTATGTGTGAGGTTCTGGGTTCAATCTTCAGCACCACATAAAAATAAATAAATAATGTATTGTATCTAACTAAAACTAAAAAAAAACAATTAAAAAAGAATTTATATTAGTATCTAGTTGAGTATTCATTTTCCTTTTCTTCTATGTTGAAAATATATATGAAATTATATTCAATATATAGTTTTTGGATTTTTTAAACCACCAAAGGTTTAAAACAAGAATCTGTAGGCAGTTGCTGTATTACATTTCTATTGGCTAGGAGAGCTATTAATACTTCTGGCAGTGTATCAGTTCACTAAAATGTAGTCTGCTGACTGTATACAGAGATCGAGCAGTACATGTAGTATTGAACAGGATTGCAAAGTCCTTCCTCTTATCCGATGGACAATATTTATTTTATTATTTTCTGATGAATAATCATTTATTGGACATGTAAAATAATTGTGAAAAAATAAGTATTTTCTTTGCCCAAAATCATTATTCATTTTTTAAATTTACTCTTTTAATATTGATTGCTCAGATAAGCTTTAACTTTGATTGTGACCATCATTTATTTTTAAAAAAATGCCTGGAAATCAATTTGTAGCTGAACATCAGTGAAGCTTCTAATGGTAAATGCAAGTTAAGTAATTTGGCTTCTTTTTAAAAGAATAAATTAAAATAGACAACAATTCAAAGGAAATATGATTTAGCAGAAAACATAATGGAATGCTTTATCTTTATTATTAACGGAATTTTACTTTCTGAGTAGCTAGACTGAGTGATGGAGATTTCTTAAGTATGATGAACAGAACTTACCATTGCAAATATAACATAAGCTACATATTATAAAATGTTCACTATTAAATATTTTTTCACTTTTGAATATTGAAGCAAAAATCTGTTTACTACTAATTTTTTTTGCACTTTTGCATATTGAACCAGAAAATAAAGTTTTTCAATTAAAATATATATTATTTGTCATATTTTAAATGAAAATCTTAGAGCTCTTTACTATTATTGATAAGAATATAATAATTAGGAATCTAATGAGTAATATATTCTCTATGGTTTGCAACTCTCCTTTGAACATTGGTGATTTACATCTCAAACTCCAGAATTATGACTAAATCTCAATAAAGTATTATTCTTACAGCAAGTGTGCATATAAAAAGTAATGCAGTTATTTTAATATAAATTTAAATTCCTCAGGCATGATAGTAAAGCCAGTGTCTATTTCTATGAGTAGATTATGTTTTAATTGTTTGTCACTCACTGAAAAATTTAGATATTCTTTCCCATGGATACCATATTAGAAATGGTAGTCAGGTTGTGAGGACAGAGGATGAAAGTTTTTGTAGTTGAGTTGAGAATGTATGTGAGTTGTCATACTCAGTTTTGTTTGAATTGTGGGTAATCGCCACTTAAACAAACATGATATAGCAAATGTAGTCTGAATTCTAAACAAGGATTTTTCCCCCAGATCCCTCTGGAAGCATCAGGGTCAAAATAAGAGGAAAGAGATGGACATGCACTGGTATCAGGCACATGTTAGCAGTGGACTTTTTAATCCATCAAATAAAGCATCTGCATCAAGAATCCAATGCTTAACTTCTGGATTAACAGGTGCTTGTCTTTATGGTAGCATTCTTGGCTAAGCCTTGCCTCTTATCTAGACTGCTCATGTTTTTTTGCACAATAGAAACTGTTAGGTATGGGAAATTGTAGGCAATCCTTAAGATAAAGTAGAAGGTATGTGAACTTTGAAAGAAAATATCTCCACCTTACAAATAAAATTCAGTGTAAACATTCAGATTTATTTTCTTTCAAGGAACTAGAATAGGCATTTGTATAGTCCTTTTTTTAAATATTAAGTTAAACAGTGACATTACGATAATCTAGATAGAACTGAACTGGCATGCAATAAGAATAGATATAATTGGTAACACAACCAGCAAAACCATGGACCTATTAACTGCAATAAAAGCGGGGAGGGAGGGAGGGAGGGAGAGAGAGAGAGAGAGAGAGAGAGAGAGAGAGAGTCTGGAGAGCCCAATCCATTTATAGCCTGCTAGAGAGTGTAGGAGGCAGATATTATATTCAGAAATGAAAACTTGTTTTCAAATACATCAATCCCATGTATTTCTTCCTCAAAAACATATTTAACTGATAATATGATGTATGCATTAGGGTTATGAAAGCATTAAAATAAAAATCAGTCACTAGGATGAGTGTGAATGTAAAGGCAATTTGAAGAAATTTGGGATTGAGAAGAATGCTTGCTAAAAATAAAGGCAATGAGTTTGACTTTAAGAAGCAGATAAACTTCATAACTATTATTTAGTAATTCTTAAATTTGCCACATTAATGGCATAGTAAAGAAATGCTATTTCTTTTTCATATGTAATAGAGATGTGTTTATTTTTCTGGAACTTAATTTTAAAAAAATGCAATGGATGTCAGTCTGTTTCAAAAAGGATTTGCCAGTGTTTTCAATGTATCATCATTTTAGAGTTTTTATAAATAATTTAGTTTTTAAATATAGTAATAATTTTAACATGTTTTGGATATAAGAGAATTTTAAACAACTTTGTTTCCATGATGAGTTTATATGCTGAATCTCAAATAGCAACCCTTATGCTAGATGTAAGAAAATTTGAAATTTTGAAGAATAAGTGAAACTTAGCAAAGTAAAGATTTGAGGACAATTCAATTTATGTTCCCTTTTAACAACTATAAATGGGGTCAGATATTATAAAAATAAAATCTGGTAGTATCTGGTTATTACAATTTCCAGTTTTATGATCAATGAAAAAACTACTTAAATATAGAATGATGGAAAAATAAAGAGCTCTTCATTTCTCTCTCTCAAATCCTTCTCAAATCCCTCTAAATATTTTCCCAGTGTATGAAGCTGTTATTTTTGTTTCCCTCTTCCAGTCAAGAAATTTAAGTGATTGTGTAATTCTATCAATAAGTGAAGGTCTACGCAACTTTGAATTGAAGGTTTATAGATAGAGCTTTTTATTAGAAAATCTCAAATCACACAGTTTGTTTTAATATCTTAAGATCACTGCTGGTAAGGTATAATTACCTAGAAGAACCTTGAAGCCATCTAGAGCTAGCTTTTTGAAGTTGCTTTGTGAATTATTTTCATCTTATAATTGAGTATCGTTATAAGAGAAATGAGCTCAGACATTTTGGCAGTGACTATCGAATGATCATTATTTGTGTATCCCAAAAGACCTGACCTTAAAATGTCATAAAGTTAAGTAGTGGTGAAAATGAACTGTGCTATGTAATAGATGTCTTTGTTTCTGACATTCTTTATCAAATGTAAAGGATTTTCCATTATGCTAGATGAGAATATATACATACACATACACATGGCAGAATTTAATTGAATTTAATTTAGTCTATGGCAGAATTATGTTATATAAGTTTTTAAATTTTTAATTCTTACAATTATAAATGAAAATATCCAGTATTTCTAACCACAAGGTTACCCACCACCAGCAACATTTAAAAATCTCAGTTTATTTCTAATAGCTTCTTCCTACAAAAGAAGTCAGAAATTTTATGGAGTGTACCATTTCATATCTTAAAAGCTTCATATCATATAGTAAACAGGAAAATTAGTCATTTGAAACTGGAAGTGGATTTATCTTAATGACAATGTTTCAAAAAACTTGTCTTCAAAATTTAGATTCCTGAAAAATATATGAAAAATAAAAAATGTATCTCTATAAATTCATCTTTCATTTCAAATTCTTTCCATACATCTGAAATTTGTGTTTCTAACAGTAGTACAAGCACTTAATCTATATGACGATAGAGAGGTGTAAAATATAATATCTTGTAATAAAGTTTCATATTGAATTGCTCTTTAACAAATCTTAATTTTTTTCTGCAGATAGAATTTTCTTTAAACAACTTAGAATAATCACTTTTAAACAAAATCACTGCATAAAATTTTCATGTTTCAAATAACCTTTTTGAAAAATTATGGGTACATTACTATTATACATAATAGTGGAATTCATTATGTCATATTCATACATGGACAGAACATAAATTTGATCAACTTTATTCTTGTATCTTCCCAACTTTCCTTCTCTTCCTCCTTCTCTCCCCTCTTTTTCCCTATCCCTTGCTTTCTGATCTTCTTTATATCATCATTTCATCATCATCATTATTTTAGTGTATTATAATAAATATTTAGTAATTAAAGACACTGCTATGGAACAAAGGCAATTTGCAGAATATTCCATTTCTCTGTGGGAAGAATATGGTAATTTATACCTCTTGCTAATTAAAATCACAATACCCAATATTTGGGTGGCAGTCATTCACAATATTCTAGAAAACTTTCTTACCATGCAACATAATAAAATGTGTTTTACTTCGTATTTGTTAGATTTTAAGTTGTTATTTTAGGAAAATCTCATTTTAATGAGATTTATATCATTTTAATGAGATTAATACCCTTCAAAATTAAAGCTTATTTAGGAAAAACTAAATACCCTTTTCAAGGGACTTAAGTATTTTATTGATCTTTGTTCTGTTTGCACTTATTTGGAGATGGCACAGTCATTTGATTTAGAATGAAAATTTTACAGATTTATTTTTGTATTTGCAACTTTTATGCAGTTTGTGAAGAATAATGAAATTTGTTAAGACATTATCATCTAGTAGTATAGTAGCTTCGTCTCTCTCCTTAGGTACATATTTGTAGAGGAAAAAAGAAGCCAACTTTGAAGTAAAGAGATCATACATAGTTGGAGGAATAGAAAAAAGTGGTTGCAACAGTTTCAAAAGGGCAAATTGATAGGAACAAGCATGGGGAACACAGAAGCAAGGGTCCACTGTTGTTAGTAAAGAGTATAAATTCTCAAAATTATTCTGCATGTGAAATTTTCAGTAAGGCCTTCATACACATGAGAGAGATTGGGATGGGGGAGGAGAAAGAGGAGAAGAGTGGCTGAGGAAAGGAGCCCTGTGTGCCAAGTAGGCACTTCACCTCTGTACATGTTACTCTGTGGCCAGCCCCAAACCACCAAGTATGAAAACAATGTTTCAAGAGCAATGTTGTTAGTTCTTCATGTACAAACTCAAGACCATATCCTGGGCATGGGAGGGTGGTCAAGAGAGTTCCAATGTTGTGTTTGAACTGGGTACCCTGGCTGTTGGCAGAAATGATTGCTTTTTCTTAATTTTATTGTTTGTTTTTGCCTCTTGAACCTATAACGCCATACCTACTGCAGCATTAAGACAAGCTTGGGAATCACTTCTCTGTCACTTATTATGTGTCCTTTAAAAAGCTTATGAATTACACATAAATTTCAAAGTTGCTAACTGAGGTTTCAAGAGACTTAAAAAAAAAATCTGGCACCTTCCCATTAGGAACGCTGTACACAATGTTCTAGTGTTTGTTCACAAAGGACATGGTCCCATCCATCAGCAACTTTAATTCTCTAAATCATCCTATCCTGTGTAAAAGCTTTTTCTCAATGTTTAAGAAGCTTTTAGATTTATAGATGGTCATATCAGCCACATGCTTATCAACTGTAGCTTTATCACACCATAAACTGCCTTGGGATTTTTTGGTTTCTTACATGTGACCTAGTAATTGAGTTGCAGTTTATCTTATGTTTTTTTTTTTTTTTTGTTGTTGTTGTTATGATGATTTTCCCCTTATTTTCCTTGTGGTAAACTTCTGGTGCCTATTTGCAAAATATTTCTCTCTCCTCATTCTGGCCATATTTTCTTTGTCATTCAGTTCATATATCACAGGTTCCATGTCTCTCCCTTGTTGCTCACTGTAATGTAGCATGGTGTCTTGTAGATGACATGGCTTCCTACATACAACACTATATTTCTCACTCTGTACTCTAATTGTTAGCATGTGTCTTTTTTATTTATAAATTCCTCAATAGTTTGAAATGTATATTCATCTAGTCAACAAGTATTTTTAAAGCATTTACCTTAGGCCATGAATTATTCTGAGGGAAGGAAACTGACCCAAATCTCTGGCTTCATGGGGTTTGCATTCTAATGTGAGGAATACAGATAAAAGATAAGGAGCAACATGAATATGTAAAGTGTGGTAAGAGTAAGTTACCTGGTGAGAATAATCCTGTGATGGGAATCTGAATTCTGAGAGGTTTAACCTCTTTTAATTGGATAGTCAAGAAAGTCCACACACAGGAGATGGCAACTGGAAGTCTGAGATAGTGAGGTGATAAGAGCCCAAGGCACACAAATTTGAGAGGGTCCCCAACCCGACCCAGGGCACAGCATGTATGTTATCCTTGCATGGGATCATACCTGTGTTTTGCATGAACGTAGAAGGAACGAACATGGCTAAAGCCAAGCACAGATGGGGAGCGGTAGCAGGTATGGAAATAGCAGAACAGGAGAGAAGCGATAGAAATTGTACAGGGTTTTTCTTATTGCAGAAACTTTGACTTTGTTTTGGAGCAAAACATAAAGCTGATGGGGATTTTGAGGCTTTTTGGAAGTTCACTTTCTGCTTTGAATGGTCACTACCTGGGACTGAAAAAATTTGTTTTATTGCTCTTATAATAAACTACAAACTAGTGTATGAAAGTAATGTTAAATTCTACTTTAAAATGACTAACATGCTTTTTATCTCTCTTTCCCATTACTGAATATTCCATTTTTAATTAATCTGAAAGCTTTTTGGAACAGCGAGCCAATGCAAATTTAGTATTAATGTATAACTTATTCTTCATCAGATTTAGGTAGTTAATTGAAGATACTAATTAGAAAGATTACTTGTTCTATTGGAGAACATTGATAAAACCACTTTCAAATTACCGTCACATCAATCAAAAACATATTAAACTTTTTTTTTTGAGCTTCAGTATAGACATTGGTAATGAGTTAATAGCTCTAAGTAGACACTTTCCATCCCTGTGGTTGAAGAAGCACAAAAATAGAAGCAATTTTTGGCTTCAAATTTGGGGACTAGGAATAACCAGAAAATTTTGGGTCCTGTGGAATTGTCTTCCTGGAAGGAAGTTTTCTTACTATATTTTGCCTTCCTTTATGGTTTTTCTTTTCCTCTCAAACAGTGTTTTCTTGGGGGAAATTACCATCTCAAAACACAACACAAGGGAAAGTGCCAAGGGCATATAATGATGTACATTTTAATATTGAGTAGAAAATCCAAAGAAAAATAATTGTTCGAAAAATACAGGAAATGAAAAAATGGTATAAAATTATTGAAAAGGATTAGTGTACACACAGTAGTTAAGTTCACCCATGAATTGTGTGCCAGGCATGAGGGGTATGGCAATGAAGTAGGCAGAGATCCAAATCTAAAACATAAATTAGAAAACAATACAAACAACAATAACAAAGTTATAATGCAGTTAGGAAGGAAAGAGAAAGAAGACACAAATATACAAGGCCAATGTGTGAGGGGCTATGAATTTGTCTACTAGAAAGATTAGATATTATAATGTAGCTGAGTATAGCTGTTGGGAACACTGATCTAGCTATAGGGAGTCAAGGAATTTCTCCATCTTGAAAGTGATGCCTCAGTTGAAACTAAAATGAAGAAAGAGGCCAGTATTTTGCTGATACAGGGTGTTTGGAGCCAATAGAATAGAAAATATTAAGATTTCTAAATAAAAGCCAGATATTTTGTTTGGAAGAAAACAAGGCAAACTAGTATGGAATACAGATGGAGAATATAGGAGAGGCATGACATAAGCACTCCCAAGTTAAAATTTGTAGGGAATGCCTGGACATAAATTCAACAAAATGTTTTTAAATTGAAGATGAAATGATCAGATTGACTCTTATACACTTTCCACTATTTTCAGTGTGGCAAGTGCACTGTGTTGATAGTGGCGTGGTATGATAGTGGCAGAAGAGGGACCATCTACTGGACTAGTGCTTCTGCCCAGTTGGAGGGTCATCCTGATTTTGATCAGATTTTTCCAGCTTCTCAGTTGGAATTCTGACTTTAATGAAAAAGTTGGAGAAAATCATTTGAGATTGGAAGCTATTTTGAAAGTAGAGCTAAAAGTTTATACTGGTCAAGAATCATGCCAGGATGTTTAGATTTAGGGTCATGATGGATTATGGTTATTTATTGGCATGGGGAAAGCTTGGTGACAAGATGAATTACAAGTGCCAGAGATATAGTTGTGTTCATGTGTCTGATTGATTTTACTTTTTAACATTAAATTGAGATACATGTTGGAATTCAAGTGAAGAAATAAAAAAGGAACTGAACAATCTCAGCTAGAAATGTGAGTGAGAATTGTAGACATATAGACTATGCTTAAAGTCATAAATCTAGATAAGGACTTAGAAAACTGCAGCTCATGAATTGGATCTAGTCTACTGCATGTTTTTGTATAGCTCATTTTATATATATATATATATATATATATATATATATATAAATATATTAGATATTATAATGTAGCTGAGATTAATATCTAATCTTTTATATATATTATTTTATAAGTGGGAAATGTAAAGTAAACTAACAAATTCTGGTGAGGTCAGTTACTCAGATTACATCTTGGCCCATAAAGTTTGATATTTTCTCTTTGTTAAACATTTTAATAGCTCTTGATCTAGATGAAACCCTGTGGTAAGAAAGCATTGACAGAGAGTATCATAGTGCATATGAAAACTGTGTCCATTATAGTATGTATGCTGGGTAAGAACATAAACTTGGGTATAATTGAGTGAGAGACGTTAAAATAAAAGATTTCTTTTCAGTATCATCAGTGAAAACTTTTGGGGTCAAAGGAAATATCTTCAACAGACCATTTACTCACTCATACAAGGAACTCCAGCAGAAAGTGTACTGTTATTTGAGGATAAAAGAGAAGGTTAATGGAGTTAGAACAAAGAAAGTAAATGGGAGGATGGCATTGGACCTGGCTGAAGATTAAAGAAAGTGTCAGATATTTCAGATTTTTAAAGTGATTTTTAGAAAAATGTGATGTCATTTAGAGATTCTGAAGGGGGAATGCCAATCATATTTGATGGGAATGATCTCTCTGGCTGTATGTGTTGCCAGAATGGAAAGAAGGCAAGGTGGATGAGGAATTAAAATTACACACTAGAATCAGTGAATGGAAGACCCCAGGTAACCTTGGAAAGGGCAGGTACAATATCCATATTGGAATGGGCTTAAAAATGAATGAGAATAACAACCTTGGTATTATATTTAATAGAAATTTATCAATCCTTTGACTGTGTGGTCAACATAAGCAATATTTTATTTGCAATTTAGATTTTTGCATCTAACCCTGGATATTGTGCCTTATTAAGTACAAAGCAGGGCTAGAAAAAAAACATTTTTAATTATCCTGATGAATAGAGTAAGAATCATGACTCTACTGATATTGAAATGTCTCTGTGATATTTTATAATTTTTACTTCTTTATTATTAATACACATTTAGAAAATATTGCTTTAGCTTCATGTAAATTCACCTGATCAATTGTTCTCCAAACTCAAGTATTTCCTTCCATTTGTAGCTTTCTATGGTTCCTCACTTAGAATAGGGCCCTTCTTCTTTAAAAATTAATGAGAATAACAACCTTGGTATTATATTTAGTACAATTTTACGAATCCTTTGACTTGAGCCTTCCAGTAGTATCCCATAAGAAGACTCTATGACAGCAGTCACCGATGCTATAGTAATTATGAAATAAGTCAGTCACCCTCACTGAGTGAAACTTTTCATGTAGCCTGAGATTTCATCATATTTCTTTGAACTATAATAAAATTTACACTCAGAAAATTAAACAAGTTGTCTGTTTTGAAAGTACCAGGTGTTTTGATTTGAGTATTTTTTCAGTATACTACTACTTATACTGTTATCTCAAGAAAACAGATTTTTATCATTTTTAAACACCTTCATATCTAATTCTGACCAGAGTAAATTAATGTATAGTCAACATCTATTAGAACATTTCTGTTTGCACAGTTGTAACAGCATCATTATACTTGATAAAATGTTTAACAGTTTGAAGTGTTACATCATGAGGACTGGCATGAAATGTATAACTCTTACACAAAGAAATTTTCACAGATTTTAAAAAATACTAGATATCAAAATAAAGATCAGTATTCCCACTTGATGTAATCAGTTTCAAGTCATATTACATATTACATAGTTTTGCTGAAATAACAGCATACTATTTTTGAGTTCTATGTGTCACTCACCACTCCCCCATAAACCCATACCCTAAGTTCTTATTTCTCTGTTTGGTGGATAGCTTGGCTTCTATTTTGGAAATTTTTGTTGGAATTTAATAATCACCACTCCTTTTGGATATGCACAGATACTGTTTTCCATTTTGTTGGCAAACTTGATCCCAGCAGCATAACCTGTGTGTGCCTTTGGCCATGACTGCTCAGAGATCCATCTTGAGGATATTGGTTTAACTTGTTGCCCACTGTGAATCTTGAGAGGCTTGGTGGCTGTGAAGGCTGCTGATTTGTTTTGACATAGTCACTCAACATGTACTGGCAGGAAGTTTGTTTTCCTCCTTAAATGTTACACTGCCTTATAAACAAACAATATCTGACAAAAATGCAGAAACTAACATCTAATTTTGATGTCCTGGGAAGTAGTCCCTTTCTGATGAGATAGGTTTTGTTGTCCAACTTTGCCTGCTGCTGCTGAATACACATGGTGTTCCATGACCCCTGGCTTGCTGGACTGGAAACACTGTTGTGATGAAGCACCTGAAATTTAATTCAGATTGTTTTGCATTTTTCCATAGATGACTTTTCTGGAAGCTATTTGAATTCATTATAAATTAGAGTTGTATTAGAATAACTTTAATTCATTTGTAATGTGAACTTATATATAATGCATTTGTTCTCCTGTTTAATCCTTTTTGCATGCTAAATCATTTGCAAACAAATATCTTGTCCTTGAGAAAGAATAAGCCTGAAGGTACATTAAGTGCCAGCTGGGACTCTGAGCCAGTGGTCTTATCATCATTATGCAGATACAGTGAGTGAGAGTGTATGCATATCACTCAATTTCATCAAATAGTTCTTTTGACAAAATTGATATATGATTTCTAAATTATAGTGTCTCTGAATTGAGTGTCATCCCTCAAAAATGCAAAATTTTTATCCTACAATTGGCACTTCCCTTTGGAAAACTAGAATCTATCATTTATGCAAAGAAAAAAAGAAAAATCATCAAAAAAATAATTTCAGGAGACAGAGATCAGATTTCTTTTACAGATGCCTGTTCCTTTTCTTTCCTCTTCACCTTCTCCTTACTTTTCTACACCTCAATTTTTTTTTAAATTGTAACACATGTGAAAAAAAACATGTTCACCTTCCAGAAGATCTAAAGTTTACGCGTACAAGTTTATATCTTAGAAAATATAAGAAAAAAGGAAGATGTGGGTCGAATATGAAATCCTATTTATAACAGAGTTCTAATGTGGTTTGTGCATAGGCTAATGGTGTAGTACTAGAAAATTCTGTTAAGAGGCCCGTTGTACTAAACTGAAAAATATTTGTGTAAGTCTCTTAATTCTGAAATGTTTGGAAATGGTAATTTTCTTTCAGTAAACTCATCAAGTATTTGCTCCATTTTTGTCAGGGATTGTCAACCTTTTTGTATAAAGCACTACAAGTACATATTTAAGTTTTTGCTGACCTTACCCTGTCTCTTCCCTTTCTTCTACTTCTCTTCCTTCTTTATAGATGTAAAAATCACTTCTTACCACTAAGACATAGAAAACAATCCATGAAGCACATTTGGGCTGTGTGTCCATAATTTGTAAACCTCTTACATCATCAGATAGCTTTATTTAATATGCGATATTAGAAAGCAGTGGTGCTGCTAGCAAAGAGAAATCAGCTTCTGTTAACATCAAGCTTTGGAAGGAATGAAATGGCATGAGAACTAATGCTCTGCCTTTAATACAAGTGATATACTATCCATTTATGATGTTAGAAATATATGGGCATTACTAACTTAAAGGACATTTCCTATGTTTCATTTTTCTCCTCAAATAAAATGGGATGAAACCAAAATTTTCCTTTCCATTTGAACTTTCATTCCATGAGAATTTCTAAAACTTATTATCTCTCTTGTTCTTTAAATATGTTTTACTGCTTATTCTCAGTAATTATAGTGGAACAATTTCTGTGCATTTGGCTTTCTAGAGCAAAGCAAAATAAAAAATTTAGCTTAATATGTATAATTAGATGGATTGCAAGATCATGTGAAAAAGATAAGAATACAATAAATTCACCATTTGGTAACAACAAAAGATAGTAGATCAAAAGAAGACAGGACTTCTAATGTTTCACATTTTAAATATCTTTCACAATAAATCCCCAGTGCCCAGAAATAAGTCTTAATTCTAAATCAAAATGCCTTGCAATGCTGTATTAACATGTACTGAAATTAAGTCAGAATATTCTTCATTATCTTTATTTTTTTTATTGAACTATATTCGAACAGACCCTAAAATGAGCTATTTTGTTCTAAAGAGAAGATTCTTTGACTTTGGAGGTGAAAATATTTTCATTGTACTCATTAAAATGCTCTAGATGGCTTTTATTGTATTCTGTTTCATAGCAAAGAATAAAACTATAAAGTGAAAATAAACTACAAAGCAGTAGAAGCAGATTTGTCTCTTACATGCCATACTGCTCTAAGTTTTTCAATCAGGTATAAAAATGTGTTCTTTCCTTTTAAAATAATAAACTCATCTTGTAAAAGTACTTTTGAGTTTACAGAAACAAAAGTTTCCATGTCTTTTCCCTTCCCTATATCATTTTCCCTATTTTTATTGATTTGTATTAGTATGGCATATTTTTTATAATTGATGAGCCAATATTTGTACATTTTTAACTAAATTCTATAGTTTGCATTAGGGTTTATTCTTCGTGTTATCAATTCTATAGGTTTTAATAAGTGTCCTTTATATCTGCTTTAACATTTTTCATTTGCTGGAAGTTTGTAATATTTCCAAGCAAAACTATAGAAAAGGATCTTCATTTCCCCCCACCCCAGAATTTTCCAAACATTTTAAAGGAATATTTCTTAACATCTGGAGGAACTAATCTTCCATGTAAAGCTGAAAATCAGGCAATTTTATCCAATAATGCAGATACGCACGATTTAATACAATGATACAAGTTAACTTTAAAAACTTCTCAAGCATTGATTCACTTAAAATTTGTTGTTGCTCAGGTGAGGAATTTAAAAGATAGGAAATTAGAAAGTTTAGAATGACCTTCAACATTAAGGGTAAGGATGCCCCTGGGTAGAAATTAGCAGAAGAAAATATGGAAAAAAATCAATAAATTTGCCCTTTTGCTCTCTTGTTATTTAGTTTTGGGCTAATAAAAATAAACTCAGTTCATGGTTTGCATTACTATGAATGTATAACATGAAAGGAAGTCGCTCTAGCAGGTACTAGATATGTACAACAAGAGATTAGACTTGGCTTAATGTTGTTATTTTGTTTGTTAGAATGAATGTCAATGAGAAATTTCCACTTAAGCTTCCATTTTCAAGACAAGTGTTTAATTGAATTGCAGAATTTATTTTACGGGAAGGGCTATGAGTGGAATATAAATATCTTCACAATAAAAATAGTTTGTGCACATGTGCACATGGGTTTGAGAGCAGTTGAGCATCACTATAACCTCTTCCAGTCTTCCATTTTGTACCTAAAAAGAGAGAGAGAGAGAGAGAGAGAGAGAGAGAGAGAGAGAGAGAGAGAGAGAGAACTAATTTCATAGCATATTGTGAAGGCCATAAAACAAATGCTTGTAAAGATACACCGAAGTCACAATGTAGTCCATAAACTGCATTTCTGCTCATATTTTGGGTTTAAAAGCTTACCCTTTGCTGATTCTACATTAGTATTCCAGGTGCAAGAGGTGATGTTGATAGGGGTCGAGAGCACAGGCTGACACCAATCGTGTCCTTCTAGCCTGTGCTACCTACACTTGCTATACAATTTCCTAACTTTGGAAACAAATTTTATTATTTATAAAATGGGCTGTGGCTCATATTAGCCAAGTTCTAAAAGGACTGTGACAATGCTAGTGTATGATTTGTGTTCAAGTAAATAGAAGTTATATTTTGTATTTGCCAATCATAGGATCCCTTCACACTTTGTCCTATATGTTTAGTGCAGATCATGATTCCTAGAGTATGTAAGGTATTTAATCAATGCTAACATTTCAATTACACAGGAGTTATTTATATGGAATTTGTCTCCCCTTGGGTGAGCGTGTTGACCGAGGCACTTAGTTTAGCTGAGAAAATGTAGATTCTTAATTAAAAAGATATCAATTTGGTCCTTGACTTTTGTCTTCTCAGAATTATGGATTCCTACCTCTTGGAACTAATCATTGTGATCAGTAGTGAAGCTTTGTGCATCTGTGTCTATCCTACCAGCCTTTATGTTGCTGGAGTCTTTGGAGTATTTCTGCAATGCCTGCCTTCTCATCAAAATTTATAAGACTTGGTCACTGAATTGTGAGGTTGTTGCAGTGCAGAAAAGCTTCATCCTAATGCTTTGAAGGATGAACCATTTTATTTTCCAGTAACTTTTATGTTAATCATTATTAATTTGGCATTGTTTTAATTTGGGTGTATGAAAATACCTTAGCTTTTCCCTAGAAGTGCCATAAAGAACATATGAGATCATTGAGATATATGTAGAAATTTCAATGATTAGAAACTGTCCTAGTTTCATACTGTTGGTGAATATACATGGGATTCTATGTGTCATACTTTCTCCAGAGTAATGTAAAGTTAAAGAAATATAAGATTCACAAACACAGGATTGTGATTTATTTCATGGACAGTGTTGCAAGTAGCAGTCACTTGATCAGTATTGACTGTTTGAATACATGTCAAATGACAGATCTTTTATTTCCCATCAGTGACTGTCACTACTATTGACCCACTTTTCAGTAAAATAACAAAAAGAAAAACATTAAGTTGGACAATGTGCATTGGGTTTTATTGAGAAAATGGGTGTCTTTATTTTTACTACTGTTTTAACTCTGGAAAAATGATGGATATTATGGCCTTGATGTTATTTTAGACCATATAATTGAGACTATTATATAGTTTGCAATTTAGTTAATAATATGAAGTTTGAGTTTTCATTTCATCATTAAGCCATTTATTTTATGATACAAGTGATTATCTTAATTGTTTATGATCTACAAATATAAATATTTCACAACCTAACTTGAAAAAAATCTAGTGTATTTTACTAATATATTTTAGTATTATGTTAAAGTTTTAGTTCCAGATAATGATGTAATAATATAATACATATGTTTTTTTTCATTTTTTTTGTTTTTATTGAGATTCCTACCCCAATAATTTTATCAGTTTATACAACTTATATTCAGGAGGGGACAAAAGCCTAAGACGTAAACTGTTTCAGTGATAATTTTCTTAATTCATAATTAAACAATTTACTAAAATATGGAAGGATAATTTTGCATATTTATAAGCTCGATATACATATTCCTGCATGTTAACTTTAATAGAAAAATTTTGCCTTTAGTGTAGTATAATGTCAAAATCATTGTTTTTTTTTTCTATTTTTTGCAGTTCTGTTATTGAACTGAGAGACATTTTACAACTGAACTACACCTTCAGCCCTTTTTATAAATTTATTTATTTATTCAAACAATCTCTCACCAAACACTGAGGCTGGCCTCAAATTTTTTCTCCTACTGCCTCAGCCTCTCAAGTTACTGGGATTACAGGCTTGTGCTATCACACCAAGCTGAGTGTTTTTTTTCTAATTTATATAATGCTTAAAAATAAAGCCATCTATTTCACTTTTAAAAGTAGAAAAATGGTTCTCCCAGTTGACTTTTAAGGCAATTAGCAATTAGTTTATAATTTACTTTAAATTTTCTACAATATTTATAATTTCTGTTGATGCAGAAATTAAAACTGTCAAATACAGAATTTGTGTCAAGTCATGGCATTTTACAATCTAGTTTATATCCACTTTCTTTTTCAGATAGCATTAAAAAAGGGCCTATGCAGCATCATATACAAAATTGAAACATCATGCTCAGATGTATGTACAGCCCTTTTGATCTCTTGCAGTGATGTGTTCCAAAAAGTAGGAAGATTTGAAAAAAATTTCTAGAATGAGAATTTTCTCAGTCTTTGTGAAGCTATTTGAGATAAATGATTGTATTTGACTGTCAATTAGGAGTATGAGATTTTTGCTTGATACAGTCTTGAAGTCTTAAAGTATTTCATTAATGGCTTGTGTGTATCATCCTGGTGATCAAAGGGGAAGTAATACCTAAAATTAGGAAAGGTAATGTTATATTTTCTAAATACAAATTGAGTTTAATCTTAGAAATTGGGCTATGAGATATTTTTTGTCCCTTGTTTCTAAAACCCTATGTATCTAATGAGATTTTGATAGAATGTGACCTGTCTAGCCTCAGGGGCAGAGGAGGTCAAGGGAAAAAAACACTGAAGAATATGATTTGAAGGGGTCAAAGGATGAAGGTCTGAGATTCAGAAAACTGTAGGGTAGTGGGGAAGAGGTCCAAGTGGTTAGAATTGACGTATTCTCAATGAGGCAATATTCTGAGTCTTTAGCGGGGTGGGGGGGCATAATATAATAAATGTCAATCTAGATCACTTATATATTTTCAGATCTCTTCTAGAGCTATTTGTGTGTAAAACTTTACCATAGCAACAAAGAGAACAATATCAGTTGTCTCAAGTTTAACTCAGTTGTTTTTCTTAGGTTAAAGTCCTTAATATTCTGGAAAAATTGTCCTTCTTATAAAGTGAAGGGTTTAGATTGGATGAGTTACTCAATTTCATTTAGCCTCAGTTTCCTGCAATTTAATAACTATGAAGTTTTAACTGTTTCTAAGCCAGAGTAACTTTAAGGCAGCATCTCAACTGGGAGAACTATTTCTCTACTTTAAAACTTCAGAATTATTATTTAAGTATATAATACAGTATTTAGAAAGTACAGAAATGAAAAAAATGTTAAATATTTTAGAATGTTTATTTATTTCCTTTTAAAAATAATTCAATAAACAACAAAATATTTTATTAATTCTTACATATTACATACATAAACTTTCTGATATTTGACTCCAGAGTTATATGGTGAAATTGTATTTCCACATCAAATGTTGTCTGCAACCATGAGCTCTTAAATGATTGCTTCCCCTCTAGATAGCATCACAAAATAAAGAGGTGATTATGGCACATTTCTAATGTTCTAATTTTGTAATTTATTGACTTTTAAATTTGAACATTCCATGGAGAGTTAAAACCATGTCAATAATAATTACTCTTTACCTAGGTTATAGCAAATGGAGTTTTTTTTTTTTTTTTTTTTTTTGCAGTAAATTGGGAGTCCTGTAGGTTGGAGCATGTAGAACAAACACAGAAAACTTATAATAGGAAGAGAATAAACTGATCCTAACGTAAGTCCATAAGACCTAAGAGAATGTCACAGAATTTCTTCTGTTTCTGTGAGCAAAACACCTTTTTGTTCTATTCTGATAGCAAGGAAGCTGACAGGTACATGTCAACAGTACACAGCTTTCTGGTTTTTCCCCTGCCCCCAGTACTTGCAATATTTCTTTTAAATTTTAAGTCAAATTTATTTTTATCAGATTGATGAATCATAAAGATGGTACACATTCCTGGGTTACTGCGTAATGATTTGATGTACAGATATGTTGAGTGATGTTTAAATTAGTTTAAATATGTGTCTCCTAAAACATGTATCATTTATTTATGACAAAACAGTCAAAATTCTTTCTTCCAGCTTTTTCAAATGTACAGTTAGTTAATGTTATCTATCTGAGCAATAGTATACTGAAGCTTCTTGCCCTTATCTAACTATAGCTTAGTATCCATTGATCAATGTTTCTGCATTGTACATTTCCCAGCCCTTATTATCCACCATTCTGCAACCACTTTCTATGGAGTGAACTTCTTTAGATTCCACATGAGTGTAATAAATTGATAATATTTTTATGTGCTTGGCTTGCTTAACATAAAGATCTCCACTTCTATCTATATCATCATAAATTATAGGATTTTTTGTTTTCATGGCCCAATAGTATTCCATTTTGTGCATGTGCCACATTTTCTATTTTCATTATTTCTATTTCTCAGTTATTATGAATAATAATGTAATGAACATAGGAGTTCCAATATGCCTTTAAGTAAGCCACTAGAATTTTGACATAGTATGCAACTGACCTAGTCAGTTCAAGTATAGTAAATTAATTTTGCATAAATGTATTCCTATTATATATATACATATATATATATGTGTATATATATATATTAACTCACTAGTTAGTTAATATTGTATATGGTACCTAGCACACTCTGCTCTAATTTTCAAAGGATACTTCATAAATTATTAAGTTGGGAACTGAATCAGTTAAGTAAAATAATATGAATTTATCTTGTTCAGTATTAGTATTTAACATATAGTAAATATGAAAATTAAAATAGCTGAAGTAGTTTTCTTTCTTGAAATAATGGTGACGTATTAAGAACATTGTTAAACTTGGGAATTTTAGTTGCCTTTCTGCAATAAGTATTCTGTGAAGATTTGCAAAATGAACCAAAGAGATATGACAGAATTATAGAAAACATGGAGATGATCTCTGAAACTTGAAGCCATCTACTTGGCCCTACTCCATTTACACTCTTAACTCCTAGCCAACTACCTGTAATAAATTGGACAGTAGTACCATTTACTTATCAAACTGAGCTGAAATCAACTCCAAAAATTTATAGCATAATTTTGTATTAATAGTAGTAATTGTTATTACTGCTGGAATATATTAGGTACTCAACATCTTTACTCTATGTATGCTAATACTGTGTTTATGATATGTATATATAATTTTACAGGTGAAGGAATTGATACTATCAGAAGTTTAATAACTTGCTGAAAAATGGTGAAATTTCTAAAGAATAGTTGAGCCACAACTGAGTCAAGTATCTTCTTTTATAAATACCGTGCTCCACTCTAAATTTATAAGATTGCATGTTAGTCTGTTATTCCTACATGATGAATAGCTCACTAGATTTTAATATTGCTTCAGGCAAAAATCCTTCATAAATGCTTGTAATATCCTTTACAATGCTTGGGTTTAAAGAAAATATGAGAGCAGAGGTAAAATTATTTGCCATTTCACTTCCAATCTTATCCCCTGAATATAGTTTGTATGATATATCATTCATATTGAAGGCTTTTGAGGAATATAGAAATAGGAAATTTTGTAATAAGAAATTATAAAACTTAAACTAAGGAAGAAGGTAGAAAAACACTTTTTTGCCAAGAGGCTCATGATATATTATTTTAAATATATTTCTTTGGGAATCTTCAAACAAGGACTAAAAATGTGTCAGCGAAAATACAAGAATTGATTTATTTTTGCATTGACACAAAAAATAACTAATTTTTTTTTCATAAGAGGCATTCACTAATTTATGATGCTGTTGTTCAACTCATATTCCTTACTCACACATCCCAAACACTGACTTTAAATCTGTAGAGAGTATTTATACTTAAAAAACATTAACAATATGTATTTAAAATTTCTTGGATTTTAGTGATTTTTAGTCTTAAATTAAAAATTGTTCATTATTCTCAGTTGAAGGAAAAAAAATTGGTGGAACTTAATATTGACAACGACAAAAAGTAACTCATGGCCTTATAGGAGAATTATGTCATAATTAACAGCTGATTTTTCACAACAAACAATGGTGTCCAGGACACAGTGGGACAGTAAAATTAGAATGCTGAAAGATTGTATGCATGCACATGTGTGTGTATTTTGGATTTTCACTGAAGTTGTAGCCTGTCTAGGACTCAAATGTAAGAAGTAACACTTTTAATTAAGAGGCAAACACATGGACAAAATTATATTTGAGAATACGAGAAAGAAAATAACCATGACTGGGTTCTAAGTTTGTCCTTATTAGGTAGAACATATTTCACTTTGGATAATTCTTCAAAAAATATTTCTTGTCTGCAAAATAATTGGGCTGGACAACCTGAAAAGTTTGATGTCTAAGCATTGTATATTTCCATGGATTCAAGTTAATATAGTGTACAAATGTCCATCTTGGTTGTTATTTGGTTCTCTAGAATGTGGATTTTCCCTTTTATAATTCTGTGACAATTGTGATCCAAATGAGAAAATATTTTTATTGTGCTTTGTGAAAAAGTGTTCTCTTCCTTCAGCTGCCAAGAAAATGTGTTATTTCAAGTAGGAGGACTGGGATTTTTTTTGTTTTGTGGATGGCAGTTTTTTTTCCAACTTTAGCAGTAGATATCTTATATGAGTAACAAAATTTCATTAATTATCTCTCCGCCTAAACCTACTTCCTTTTCTTCACATCTTTCACCTGAGTAACACTAGAAATTGTCTGCGTGAGATTGGTTTTGTCTCAAATTAAATTTATCTTATTTTTTAAAGCAGGCAAATTGATGTAGGTTCTCATAATACTGCTTAAAACAAAACAAAAAATGAACACATTTTAATTATTTTAATTGACAATTTTCTAAGGGTTTTAGTCTTAAATTTTGAAACGTTTTTAAAAAGATTGTCATTATAATACTGATAAAAGGGAGAATGGATAAGAAAATATGGTGTATATACACAATGGAGTATTACCCATATACTAAGAGGAATGACTTCATGATATTTACCAGTAAATGGATCTGGAAACTGTCATGCTAAATGAAATAAGCCCATCTCCCAAATGCCAAAGGTTGAATGTTTTTGCTAACAAGTGGATGCTAACCCACAATAAGTGTGTGTGGAGGGTGTGGTGAAGAAGAATAAAAGTTCAGTAGATTAGACATAGGGTAATGAAGGGAAGGGAGGTAGGTAGGAAAAAGATAGTGGAATGAATCTAATGTAATTTCTGTATGTACATGTATAAATACACCACATGGAATACCACCATCGTTTATATACACAAGAATGGGGTTCTAATTAGAATAAGATATATTCCACGCTTGTATAATTATATTAAAATGGGCTCTACTATCACTTATAACTAAAAAAAATTAAAAACCTGATAAAAGGAAAATTATAAAAGAATTGAAAACAGTAACATTGTTGAGTATTTACTATAGGAGATCCCATTAAGTGCATTAAGCTACAAAAAGTTGTGCTAATTGCATAGTTTGTTAGGACTTCCATAAAAAATTCTGTGGAGCATGTGTCTCAAACATCAGTAGTTATTTTTCTTATAGTTCTGGAGGCTGGAGGTCCAATATTAAAGTATAAGAAAGATTTTCTTTCTCTGAGAATCATAATGGAGGGACCCATTCCAGGCTCTCTCCTAGACTCGTAGATGGCAGACTTTTTATAACTTTATCCTCACATGACTGTCCCTTCATAGACAAATGCCCTGGTGCTCCACTGTGCATCTAAATTCCCTCTTATGGAGTCAGATTGGATCAAGACCTACCTTGATGTCCTATTTTAAATTAATCTTTTCAAAACCTGATCTCTGAATATGGTTATTTCCCAGGTTACTGGGTATTGAGACTTTAACATATGATTTTGATGAAAGATGCTCCTGTGGTTGGAATTTATCCTTAAGAGCTGATGTATTAGGGAATGCAGTAATATTCAGAGATGAAAAGATTGGATTATGAGAACTATATCTCATCAGTGGATTGATTCACTTGATAATAATTTGAGTGGACTACTGAGTGGCACCTATAGTCAGGTGGGGTGTGGCCTTGAACTATATCTGTCCCTTGACCCTTTGTCATTCTTTATGCTTCCTAGCTGTCATGAGCTAACATATTTCCTCTGCCATAACCTTGGCCATATTGTTCTGCCTCCTCTAAGTTCAGAGCAATGGAACTGAATCTGACCAAACATGAACTGAATCTTCTGAAACCATGAGCCAAATAGATCTTTTCCTTCTTTAAGTTGTTTTTGTAAGATAGTTTGGCCACAGAAATGAAAAAACAACCAACATAGGGCAATCAGTCATTAACACTAGTGCACAGTAGGGAGTTATTTACCAGCTTCCTCGTGTGATGCAAAGAAATAATAATTCCACCTTGTTTATGGGACACACTTTTTTTTCTTTTTTCAGGTACAGACCTAAAAGTATGTTTTAAACGGGTGTAGAATTTGAACAAGTTAGGAGAGATGTCACTGAGCTCTAAATGTGGGGTCATTTTGATGGTTTCTTATGTTTCAAATCCTCATGATCTTTATTATAGTAATCTTATAAAATAAATATAGTATACTTGGGATTGATCCAGGGGCACTTAAGCACTGAGTCACATCCCCAACACTTTATTTTTATTTTTTTGAGACATGGTCTTGCTAAGTTGCTTGGGGCCTCAGTAAATTGCTGAGGCTTGCCTGGAATTTGTAATCCTCCTGCTTCAGACTCTCAAATTGCTGGGATTATAGGCATGTACCATCATGTGTGTCTTTTGCAAAATATTTAAAACCTTCTAATAAGAATATTGAGAGGTGTAGGAATAAAAAACATAGTGGTAAATTTTTACTATGTTTAACATTTGTATAGCTTCATTAAAAATGTAGTTGTTTAAAATATAAAAATATTTTATTATCTTATTCTTCTATACTAATTGAGCATATTTTGTTTTATTATTTTGGTCCCCTGAACATTGTCATGATGACTCACAAAAATTGCTACTTTTTGCCCCCTGGTAAATTCAATTACATTATACATGTAATGTAAAATTTTGTATCTTTTCCCATACTTTATACATATATATCCCTAAGGCAAATTCATACCTCTAAATATTTCCATTATAAGTATATTCTTCCCAAAGGAAGTCATAGTATTATCATAGTACTGGAAGTTATAGTATTGTTTTTTCATCAAAATTTAATCCGGTCAGTTATTTCTGCTTTTAGCAATTAAAATTTTTCACCCAAGCTTTTCATTGATTGAAAGTGTATTTGTTATGGTTTAGATATAAAATAGCCCCCCAGAGTTCATGTGTCAGACAATGTAAGAAAGCTTAGAGGTAAAATGATTGGTTTATGAGAACTGGAGGACCTTTACCTAATCAGTGTATTAATCCCCTGAAAGGGTTAGCAGAAGGGTGACTGCAGACTGGTAGGGTGTACTTGAAAGAAATGGGTCACAGTTGGTGGGGGAGATAGTTTTGAGGTATGTTTGGTTTGGAGCTTATTCTTTCTCTCTCCTTCCTGGACCAAGTCTTGAGCTCCTTTTCTCCACCACGCTCTTCCATCATGATTTCTGCCTCACCTTGAGCCCCAAAGAATGGAGTCAGCTGTCTGTGTTCTAAGACTTCTGAAATCGTGAGCCCCCAAATAAACTTTGCCTACTTTAATTGTTCTTGTCAGGTCTTTTTGGTCACAGCAGTGAAAAAGGTGACTTAAACAATATTATTTAATTCACATTATTCACATTCAAACTGTCAAATTTATATCTTTTTATAACATATGTTTTTACTCTTGATCAAACACAAATCTTTCAAATTATTTATGTGGTAGAAATGGATAGGAATAGGTTACTGCTACCAGTTCATGTATGTTGACTATTTTGCACTTAAGTGATTATGGTGTCTTAAGAGATAGGTATAATACTATTATTCTAGAGTAACCACTTAAAATGATAAATGTGAGCCATCTACTGTGTATTATCTATTCAGTATGCAATATGAATAAGAATTGCTCCATGTATGATTACATAATTATGTGTACTCATTTGTGAGTCTTCTGACCATTATAAACTAATCATTCTCTAATCTTTTTTTACACAGCAGTTTTTCTCTGCTAAATTTTGTTAATGTTGTGCTATTCTTAATGAGGCAAAAGTGCTGTAGGAAATAGTGAAGCATCTCCTAAACATTTTCCATTTTACCAAGGAGAGAGGATAACTAACTCAGGTACAGGACTTAAGAAGTTTAAGAGCTATATGATAGGAACAGGTTTCCATTTCTGAGGACTCGAACACGTATTTCTATGTTCTTCTGATATAAAATATTAATAAATCAAATAAATGTATTAAATAATTTTACTCTATACCTCTGTATAGTACTGGGAAGACTTTAATGCTCTATCTTTTCACGTTTAAGTAAAACCATGAGTTTATTTTGATATCCAGTAGGATAATGAAAAGTTAGTAATTATGTCTTTCCATTTTGTTGCTTCTTAAATTGAACAGTCTTCAATATTTCTTCAAGAGATCACAAATATGTCCATCTTATCTTGACTATTACAGAGGCAGGACTTTAATTGACGCATCTTCAGAATTACCCATAGCACAGAAGTAGATTTATTTAAAGTATTATATACCAAAAGAATATAAGTTCATTTTTAACTTGGATAGAGTTCCCCATAAAATAGTCATAATAGCAAAATAGCAACTAAAATAATGGTAAATCCAAAAGTTTAAAAATAAATAGTTTTAGACAAACAACTTTATTTTCATTTAATGTGGACTGATTTTCCTGGACTTTCATATAGACTTTATAATTTTTTTTAATCTGCAGTTGGAAAACATCATATAAATAAACATAGTTTGTAGCTACTATATCTGGAATTGAATCATGCCTCAACCATCCAATATTGAATAAATAATGTGCAGTCAGATCCCTGGAAAAAATAGAAAACGATCAGTTTCAGTGCTGTATTGTTTAATATATATTTATGTAAAGTGAAAAACACAAAAACTGATCACAAGCACTCAAGTCTTAGTGCCTACATCCTAATCCCCATTTTCTTTACTTACTCTCACAAATGATTAAAGCCCCTTGACTAAAAATCAGTGGTCAGCTCCGAACTTTATGTTGTAGAATTAAGGGATCTACATTTTCTTATTTAGTAACTTTTATCTCCTTATCTTCTTGAATTTATAGAGTTATATATTTTAGGGTCCAATTAATTTGACCTTAGTTTTCTGTAGATGGAAATTTATCAATATGCTGATGCTTATTGTCACTGATTTTGCTCCATAGAGTCATGTCTTTGATTTCTATGGGTGTGTGCACATAGAGACTTTATTTATTTATTTATTTGGTACCTATTGAATACGTGGGAGAAAAGAACAATTATTGCTGTGAGATAATATGCTAAACCTTAAGGAACATAACAATATCATTATTTAAACTTGGAACATCTTAAACTATCCTTTTTTTTTCTTGTTTTGTAAGTATCTCAAAATGAAATGACTGTCAGCAGGATGAGGCACATGCCAGTATACACTGCCAGCTTGAGATCGTTCTTATCCTAGGACTTTTTTAGAATTGTCTAAATGCCAATCTTGAGAAAAATCTCAGTTACTTGTAAAGTTTTTCTTTGTATGAAAGTGAATAAGGTATTTTGACTTGACTAGTAGAAGCATGTACATCAAAACTTCTTTTATAACTGAGGATAAGTGATTCCCTCTTTTCAAATAATCTTGATATCTCTTGGCTTATTATATGTATATATAATGTATATTATTTAGTCCAAAGTAAAAATAATTACATATTATAGAATCTATAAGAAATAAAAATACATCTAAAATTATAAACTAATGTATAGACTTTAGTGTAGCAAGTTGTGTGTTTCTGTATCCATGGGTGTGGTCCTCACTATACTCTTCACATACTTATTCACCTTATAGCTTGTTTTGAGGTCAAAGAGGTATCCAACTGGAAATAACATTGTTAGATTACTTGGAAGAATCTTGCATTTCCCACTATCTTAGTTACCTTGCATTAAAAAGCAAACTTATTTTTAGCATCTTTAAATAAATTATTAGAGTTAACATAAGTAAGATGGCAGAGAGTTTAAGGAATCACTTTAGTAAGTTGTCCATTTATGAAAGTGATTGGAGGTAGATATTAATGAAAGCAACATTTTAAATGCATAATTGCTCTGAAGCAATATTGACTTGAAGTGTCTTCGGTGCTCGCCAGGGTTCCTGGCATGTACAAAGTACTCTATTATAATATGTTGAATAATTTATTAAGATTTTAAAAAGTCTAAGAATAGCCTGAGTCTTACAAAATATAAGTATTATGTGAAATTTCCAAATATGCTAAAATGTAGGGTTGTTTTGTTTTAATGATCATGACAAAAGTTATGGATGCATGATCAGAGAAGCACCTAATTAGGATAATAGATACTAGTCAATATTTGTTGTCTTGTTTTTGTTTCATACTTGTAACAATAGCTTCTATTAGCCCAAGTCTTTAATGGTCAGCACTGTGGTATTTATTATTGTGTACATAGGCTTCAGTTGTGAGTGTATGCTTGTTATATTATTCCATTTTTCCTTTTTATCTTTTATCATTCTCTGGAATACTATAAAGCAGTTGTGAATTCCTCATTATTTTAAAAATTTTCATTTGTTATGAAAATTATGTATAAATTTAATTTGGATTACCTATATTTTGGTATGCATGCATATAATTTTGTTATACATACTTAGGGAATACTATATTATGTTTTGATATACATATACCTAATGAAATAATTACTACACTGAAGCAAATCAATATATCCATCAGTTTCTATAGCTCTCTTTTTCTTTGTAAATGTTTTGGATAAAAAAATTGAAAATCTACACTCAGGAAAGTTTTAGTATGTTGAGCGATTTTCTTAACTTCCCTCTCATGCTACACGTTAGATACCTTGACTCATTTATCCTATGTAAGTACAAGTTTGTATCATTTAAATTACTTCTCCCCATTTCCTTCCTGTGTTCAACCCTTGAAACCACCATTCTACTCTGTTTTTATGTATTCAATTTTGGGGGGATTCACCATATAAATGAGCAATATTTTTCTTTCTGTATCTTGTTCATTTCTTTTGGCATAATGTCCTCCTGACTTCATCCATGTTGTCACAAATGGCAGTATCTCCTTTCTCAAATATCTCCTTTCAAATATGTCTTACTAGATTTATATATACTGCCATTTCTTTAGCCATCCATCCTTTATGGACATTTAGGTTGTTTACCTAGCTTGGTTATTGCAAATATGCAGCTATAAACATTGGAAAGCGCATATCTCTAGAGGTGCGATTTTCTTTCCTTTGGATACATGTGTAGCCACAGAGGGATTACTTGGCCATATGGTGGTCTGCTGTTAAGGAAACTCCATACTCTATTCATAATGGGTACATCAGTTTAATACCCTTTTCTCCACAAGTTTGTCAACAGTTCTCTGTCTCTTTGTCTCTCTGTTTCTCTGCCTCTTAAATAATAAACAGAACCTAAGATGTGTGAGATAGTATCTCATTGTGTTTTGTTTGTTTGGTTTAGTTTGGTTTGGTACTGGAGATTGAACAAAGGGGCACTCAGCCACTCACCCACATCCCCAGCCCTATTTTTGTGTTTTATTTAGAGATAGGGTCCCATGAGTTGCTTAGTGCCTCACCATTGCTGAAGCTCACTTTGAACTCTCTGTCCTCCTGCTTCAGAGTTCTGAGCTACTGGGATTACAGGTGTGAGCCACCTCCAGGCCTTTATGATTTTGATTTGTATTTCTCTGATGTTGAGCATCTTTTCATATACCTGCTGAGCTTTTTTATGTCTTCTGCTGCAAAACCTCTACCCATGCCCTTTGCCCATTTTTAATTTTTTAATATTATTTGTGTGAGTTCCTTATATATTTTACATATTAACCCCTACTCAGATATATGGTTTTACTTTCTCTCAATCTATTAGCTGTTTTTAATTTGGATGATTATTTCCTTTGCTGCAATGGAGAATTTTAGTTTGACGTAGTCCCAAAAATGTTTAGTTTTGTTTTTATTGACTGAGCCTTTTGTGGGATGCCCAAATATCATTTTCAGTCCCAATATCATGGAGACTTTCCTCTGAGATTTCTTTTGGGGGATGTTACAGCTTCGCTTCTTATTTTTAGGCCTTTCATTCCATTTTGAGATGATTTTTATATTTGATTAAGCTAAAAATTCAGCATTTATTTATTTATTTTACATGTGGATAATAATAGGACAATTATTTCTCTACAAGGACCATTCCCAGTTATTTGACTAGATTTTTGCTAAGTAGCTCCTATTTTTCCTTCAAATATAAGCACAGTGCACCTTTCTTAGGAAGGCATTCCAGGGTTTCTTAGGGAAGCTTTAGTTGTTTTCTACTCATTCCCCACATAGCTTGTATTTTCTTGGTAACTCATAATTCTAACTTCAGGTGAAATATACAGTTCACAAGAATGTCAGTTTATCTTGTTCTATAACTTATGCTTGAAGCATAGGATAATCCTGGATCCATAATAGGAAACAATGGTTGAATTCAGTAAAAATCTGAAGCTCATGTTTATTTTTTTTGTTGAGATGAGGATACCCAGCATTTTCATGATAACGTTTTCAATGATATACAAGATATGCCAACACAGTGTCATTTCTATACAAAGTAAAGTGATTCAAAGAGTATATATTGTTTATTAGAATCATTTATGGTGGAAGGAAAGACAATTTTCTGAGGGATGTTTCTTCTAAATTCTGTCTGAAAGTTGATTGAAAGTAGAAAATTGAGTTTAGATTACATTACAAGACTAAATGTCTTTACTAAATTCACTGTGCAATCTTTAATCAAATAAGTTAATGCATTATTTCCAAGTTTAAAGTACATATTCTCTTCAATTGGAATGTTCATCCTAGAGGAAAATACATTTAATACTGTATTAATAATCTAATAATCTTGAATAATTTATTTTTGAATATTTACTACATGCTAACAAAAAAAATCTTTAGCCAAAATATTTTTAATCTTATTTTACAGTTTTGACCATATGTTAAAGACTTTTAATGGAGAATATTTAAAATATTCGTGTGACATGGAAAATATTTTCTTTCAATCAATGCTCTGTTTCCTTATATTTCCTCCTGCTTCAGGCATGGAAAAAAATGATGTAATTATGCCATCAAACAACTACATGCAATATATATCATTAAATTGGGATATTTAATGGAAAGGAATTAAAAAGATATTGGTATGAAATCATATTGATTGTATTTAGGAAAAAAAAAAAACTTGTCACACAGCCAGGTGCAGAGTCATATAACTGTAATTTCAGCAAATTGGAAGGCCTAAGCAGGAAGATCACAAGTTTGAGACCAGCTTCACTAACTTAGATCCTTGGCAACTTAGGGAGACATTAACTCAAAAGAAACTTGGGATGTAGCTCAGTAATAAAGTGCCCCTGGGGGGTTCAATTCCCAGTACTAATCCCCCACAAAAAAGATGGGGCCAGGGAGAAAACTTGTCATGCACATATAAATATCATAATCAGTTTTCATTTCTGAGTTCTCTAAGTATAATCCTAATGATTCAGCATGGTGACTTAGTAACATTTAAACAGAAAAATATACCACAATTTTGGAGCAAAAAAAAATAAAGCAAAAACAATACTTAAATCTTAGGCCAAAATCCTAGTTTCATTGCTGATGGTAAAATTGAATAAACAATTAAATATTCATTTCTCATTTTCTTTATCTGTGAAGCAGGCATAGTTGAACTCATTGCACTTTTTGTGAGAAAGACAGTTTTATGATAACTTAACTTTTAAACTGGTATTGTAATGGAAATTCACTTAAAATTAACTATTTTGAAATAAGAAATTCTAACAAATGTCATACATCTAATTTAGAAAATTTTAGGTTAATGTCCAAGGCATGGCAAAGTAAAGCATGTATACAGTGAAATATTAAAATTTTCATTTAAACTTAGAGATTCTTAATTTTTGCAGATGAAATATTCACAGGGGGGTCAATAAGTATTAGAAAATACATCCTTTAACCACTTTCATAGAAAACACTATATAACTGAAGAATCATACTTGCCTACTGTGTACATAAAGAAGATACCATCATAAAATAAATGATATAATTTTTTTCTCCTGATGCATTAAAATGAAGGCTTATTGCAGAGAAAATAAAAGCAAAAAATTTGTGCATATATCTGTGTGGCAAAATTTTAGATGAATCACTATCTTCCTTGTGGAAATAAGAAATGGTGCTAAGTCAACTATATTTCTTTTTTGTCCGTCTCCTGTGGGTCCCATAAATGCTTATTGAATAAATGTTTATGAAAAGACTATTTTAAGGAAGATACTTTCAGAACTAAAATTAAGACACACTCAGGCATCTGTAAGAAGGTTATGAAATATGTATAGAAGTGATCGATTAAAAAAAAAGCATGTTACATACCACATAATTGGTATACTGGATGTTTTGGCAGCCTGTTTCAAAGACTATTCTGAGTGTGGAGTCCTGGAAAATATTTTTGGCCGTATTTCAGGACATTGTTTCAATTGAGAAAACAGTAAGTGTGGGAGTAGGGCAGGTAAATTTGACTTCATGGAATAAGTAGTAAAAACAAAAAGACTATTTCTGAAAAATGAAGGATTATTTTTCTCTTGAGAGAAAAATTGTATTTGTGCTGCCAGTTTGACCTGCCACTCCTTTATAAGCAAATTCTAAAGACCTGACATACCTGATTATGTTAGGGATTATATAGATGGGACTTCAATGTTGAAGACACTTAGGGACTATCAAATTTTCTTGAAATCAAATCATTTAGACCAGTGAATCTCAAAGTGTGGTTCTGGGATCAGTATTAATGTTGTATTGACACATAAAATCTCAGATCCTTGACAGAATCTACTGATTCTGATTCAGGAGATAGACCCTGGTACTGTTTTATAATAGGTCCTGTGGGTAACTCTATTGCACACTGCAGTAGGAGAATCACTGCTGTTTGCTATAAGCAAGCAACCAGAGCCTCTATGAGGCAACTTGTTAAGTGTGGCTTCGGATAGGAGCACACCTTGTTCATCCTATCTAACATGCAGCTTTGTTAATGGCATTATCAGCATAGGATTGTTAAATATATATGCATATACAAAAGACTAAAAGTTAATTCATCAAGAGAATGCAAAAAGCTGATCATCTCCCACTGGATGACTTATGAGTAATTATTCAGATGACTGGATGACTTATGGATAATTTTTTATGTATAGCATAGTATTTTTGAGTCTTTCTAGATTTACAACTTCACATTAATCTTGAACCCATTCATATGTAATAATGTGAATTTAAGTAATTGAGCCTTCTGAAATTTGTCTATTTGTTTATAAACAAATAAAATAGCATTTAACTAAGACATAAGTGAGATAAATTACATATAGGGGTCAAAAGATATTCAGTGTTATAAATAATTCTAATTCTATAGGGTAAAAATGTTTTGATTTCATAAAAGTATAAAAAATTGTTATTTAGGTGAATGCTCATAAGATATTGGACTGTAAATATGTTTATAATAATAAATTCTGCAATAAAAGTGGGCTGGGAATATAACTCAGTGTTAGAGTACTTTCTCAGCATGTTTAAAAGGCCCTAAGTTTGATCCTTTGTACCTTAAAAAATAAGTGGCAGCATGAAGTAAATAATATTTTACATTCAGTGTGCGAGAGTAATACAAATTACAAGATGCTTGTAAAAGAACCAGGGTGAGAGTGGTTCAGAGGAAGGTCAATTTGCATTTCATGATAGTACAGAATATTTCATGGAGGTAAATTCAGTGTCATTTCTTAAAGAAAATAGCCTGAGCTCTAGGGAAAGACTAATTGTGTTAGTATACACTAAGACTGAGAGCAAGCATATTTAAATGCTGATACATGGTCTGTGAAAAGCAGGAAAATAGAAGTGTTCTGGAGGCAATATGTAGACCCGTGGCCATTTATGATGTTAGATACATTTGTGTTTGACATTTCAATGATCAGTCTAGAAAGGTTGAATCTCGGCTAATCTATCTGGGGATTTGATTACTGGGGCTAAGGAATCTTCTATTGAAGTGTGAGAACAGATCTGGGCTCTTAGGAGGACTAACCTGGCAATCATGTGTGTATGTTTAGATTATACAAAGCCTATAAATTCAGCAACTAAAAAGAGGACAGTGAAGGAGAGTAAGAGAAGAGAGAGATAATAAGAACTTGTGGGTAAGGGGTGAGAGAAGAGAGAAAAGTGGGTAGAATTTATTACATAAATGTGAAGGTAGGGAAAAATAGTAGCCAAATGATGTCTGGGAAAATGAAAATTTTGGAAAACAGGGGATATAGGAAAGGGAGCTAACTTTATAGAGAGAGTGTTAACATTTGATTTTAGATAAATTTGAAATGACAGCAGGACATGAGAATAAAAGTAGCTTTGCAGCAGATGGAAATGTTGATATGTAGTTCTAGATGGAGTAGACTGAATCATTAAATAAAAATAATATTCCAGATCTTTGGTGGGGTGAGGAGAATGTGAATATCTAAGAGGCAGAAGAATAACCTGAAGTTCTCAGCATTAGAGAAAAAGTAGTAAAAGAGAACCAATAAAGATGATGGGAGTGGGATGATAAGAAGTTAAGCTGGAGTACAGTCAGGAGGAGAAAAGTCATGGTCATATGGTTGTATACCATGAATCTGGTGCAGGAGGAAGGACTCTATTTTATTTTTTTGCTTGTTTGTTTTTTGGTAGTGGAAAATTATAAGAGTAATATGTGATGGAGACTTAATATGTGATGGAGACTATCAGATACTTCAAAGAACTCATAAATTGCTAAATTATAAGACCTTTGGGTTTGGCCATTATGAATTCATTATGTTTGCAAAACATAATGTACTTGATGAATGCAAATACAAAGGGTACAAGATTGTAGAAGAATTTTCAACATGAGAAAATAGATTCAGGAACTTGGTAGATGTAAAATATAGAATGTGGAAAGTGTGCAGAAGTGTGCAGAAACAGCAAATGAGTTCAAAAAAATATTTGTTTCAGAGGCAATCAGATACAAAGAGAAATCACATTTGCTGTTGCAATTTTTGTCACTGTGACAAAAGAAAAGAGTACATACCCAGTGTTTAGAATGATAGATTCATTTGAAGAACTGAGAATAGATGATTTTTGAAGTTGGTACTATTTGGGGATTAAATCCATTAATTTAAAAAAAATTATCCCAAATTAATGGTACCAATGGTAGTAATGAAGAAAATAATTTTGCAATTTATAACACTCCCAATCATTCTGTACTATCATGAAATGCAAATCGACCCTCCTCTGAACCACTCTCACACTGGTTCTTTTACAAGCATCCTGTATTTTTATTACTCACATATTGAATGTAAAATATTATTTACTTCATGTTGCCACTTATTTTGTTTTTATTTTTAAGGTACAAAGGATCAAACCCAGGGCCTTGCATATGTTGAGAAAGTACTCTAACACTGAGTTATATTCCCAGCCCACTTTTATTGTATTCTAATTCATATGAAACTTTGGCAAAACAATGTTTTAATTTTACTGTGGCAGCAATAATTCTATTAGGTAAGTGTTTACAATATATTTAACTATTTGAGTTTAACTTCTCAAATTAGTTTTTGAAAACCTTACCTAGTTTTATATATCTATTGTGTTTCTAGTATTTTTGAGAGATTAAAATATATAGATATATTTGCTTTCAGTAACTTTGTACACTTAATTTTTATTTATACTTATTCTATAGCAACAGGAAGACCCTTGATTTTTTTCTATAAAACATATGCAGATGTTTTTATAAAGATGATTTTTCTAAACTTTTTATACAAACAGTACAATTTTTTTTATTAAAAAATTTTGTTTTTATCCAGATGAGATTTCTGAAACACTGAACTATTTTAAGATTCACATTGAATATTTTAAGTTTGAAAGAAACTATTTTGGGATTAGAATTGGACAGATGTAAACTATTTGGCACATATCTGAAGAACTATCACCATCATAGATTAATTTGTTTTCAAACTGAGTACAATAAACAAATACTGGCAAGTTGGGTAAATAAAATGTAGCATACATAAAAATTTAATTAAAGAATATTTATAACAACTTAATAGTGTTTGAATTTTGCTTAGATATTTTGGAAAAATCTAAATTTTAATTTTAATCATATTTCTATAAAAATAAATAGTCGATATGAAATATTTGCATATTAGAACAGTTTTTCTAATAATAAATTTCAGAAATCTATTTAGATCATTTTAAATTGTTTAATTTATTTCTCATTTTTCCACATTTAATATTTTTCTAGTATTCATCTACTATTATAATTTTGTTTTCAGTAATGTTGCTCAATATCAACAGTTATGACATGAGTTAAAAATGTGGTTGAAAGAAATCTTACGAAAATTACCATCCTCTCTGACTTATTCTCCTTGATAAAGAGGACACGCTAAAATGATTATACAGGATTTAATCATAGATTATATGTGGATCTGTGGTGTATAGTTAATTTGCATAACATAAGCATGAAAATTCCATCTGGCTATAATTTGGAGAGAGAATTAATCTGATTTCTATATAACTAGGGAGACTTTTTCTGGTTAAATGAAAACTGGAGTTTGTTCTCTTCCTACCTTTAAAAAAAAGGGGGGGGCATGAAATTCCAGTTGATGCTACATGTTATGGTTTACATTTGAGGTGTCCCCAAAGACAATGCAAGAAAGTTTAGAGGTAAAATTATTGGGTTACAAGAGCCTTAACCGAATCAGTAAATTAATCCCTTGATAGGGATTAACTGAGTGATAACTGTAAACCAATAGGGTGTGGTCAAAGGAGATAGATCCCTCTAGACATGCCTTTGGGTTTATAATTTGTCCTTGTTGAGCAGAGTTCTCTCTGCTTCCTGATATGTCCCCAGCTGCTTTCCTCTGACACACTCTTCCACCCTAATATTCTGCTTCACTTTAAGCCCCAAGGAATGGAGTCAGCCATCTATGGACTAAAACCTCTGAAAGCATGAATCCCCAAATGAAACTTTTCCTCCTCTGCAATTATTCTTGTCAAGTCTTTGAAAAGCAGAAAAAAATTAATAAAATAAAATACCAACTGACTGAAACACTGTGCGATTCTGAAAATCAGGATTGAGCAGAAACTGAGAGCATCTAAAGCACAAGCATCATTGGCAGAGTAATAGAATTTAAAAATTTTTATGGACGTGGAATATATTTGCATGTAGATTCATGTGTAAATGTACTGGTCCATGAATTCACAAACTGAACACACCCATGTTGCTAGTAGTCAAATCAGGAAATCTTACCAGTGCCCAAGAGCTGGTTTAATTGATACCTCTGAATCTTCATTGGGAACATGGAGATTTCTCAGTATCTCTACAAATTGGAATCGCAGAAACAAATATACCAAAACAAACAGACCTAAAAAACTACACATTTCTATATGTATATGCTGTATGACTCATTAACTTAGAAAATATACATGTTTTAAAAAAAGAGGCACTGTAATGTTTGTGGTAGACACACACTGGGAACCACTCAAATACAATGAAAAACAAATAAATTAATATTGCATTTTCAAGGAGTGTGATACTATCAAGCAGTTAGAATGAGATACAATCACATGTAATATGAATGAGTTTCAAAAATATAATATTAAGAGGCCAAACACAAAAATTACATTATATATAATTCCATAGACAGTATTGAAAGCTGATAGATCTTCTGGGAATGATATAACAATGTGACTATTGGCTACAGAGGTGGGTCCAGTTTGTGGAATTTGTGGAGAGGTTTACTTATGTACATTTTTCTGCAAATATATTACTTGTTTATAAAACTCAAATTTGAGCTGTTAGAAATATACAATGAGGATATTCAATAATTCACATTATTGTTTCCATTGTGACACAGACCATATGAGACATAAGCTATGTAATATACAGAATAGGAACTAGAAATGATAAAGATTCATAAAGAACAACAGAGAGGACAAACCTTATGACTTGCAGGGGCACATGCTTCTTGGCCACATATATGTGGAAAGAGTTCCTGCACACCAGAAAATGGATAACTTAGCCTAGGTATCCTAAATTATTCCTGCTTTTTTTATAGTGTGATGCATTAAATAACTCTTTCACGTACTATTAAAGCATTGTTAAATATCTTTGTGCATTTAATAGTACAATATTCCTAATAGAAAGTGTTTCAGAACACCATGGCAAGAAGCAACAAATCAAAGGTTTAATGAGGCTAATTCATGCCTGTTTTTCCTCTGATAAAGGTACCTGGGAGCACAGAACAAACTTGATACAACCTGAAAACAGGTTAGAAGAAAGGTCTATGCATGCACTAAACTGAGAGTGGAGTGATGAACTTGAAATATATACATACTTTTCATGGTCTCTTCTTGATGGAATTAATGGCTACAAACTACTTATAGGAAATATATAAAGGCCAAATCTTTACATGTAGAAGGATGAAGTTGTATCTTTGCACTTTTTTTTCAGTTGATTAGACAATCTTTTC
Source organism: Ictidomys tridecemlineatus (assembly GCF_052094955.1). Classification (NCBI taxonomy): domain Eukaryota; kingdom Metazoa; phylum Chordata; class Mammalia; order Rodentia; family Sciuridae; genus Ictidomys; species Ictidomys tridecemlineatus. The sequence continues at coordinate 189,678,599 of NC_135479.1, read as the reverse complement.
CTACCCCACAAAGTCGAAACTCCTTCATTTTGAAAAGGCTTAAAAAAACTTTTCTACCACTAGCAACTCTCTATACCATATTATATACTGAACAGACTGAGTATTTGGGTTTCCTTAAAATTCAAGAAGGTAAGCTCATTTCAACAAATGAGTAGGGGTATGCTAGTTGCAATTTAATTAGGATTGATGAATATGCATGATAAAGACATTTAGAAAGAGTGAAATTGTCATATTGATACATACAGTTCAGCATGTACTTTGGACTTTTTAAAAAAGATCTAAGGTTACAGTGACAATAATGGATCCCATTTCATATTTTTTTTTGCAATTGGTTATTTCTAATTTTACAATATTTTTAGTAAATGAGACATTCTTCTATACAAGAATGATTCTGAAAGTGGTGAGCTTATTATTGTAACTTTAAAATCATTTTCTCATTGAATTTATCAATTTAGAGATGTTATTCTATAACCAACATTGTATAAAGATGACTGTAACAAAGAGGAAGTTAAAAAGCCTAGCACATAATACACCATTAGTTGAAATAGGTCCCATTTTTTTAAAAGAAAATATATTGGTATATATAAAAAGAGTTTGTAAAGCTATAACAAGATAAGCAATGCAGCTGTCTTCATACACTAAAATTTACTATCATAAACAGAACTGTAGCTTAGAGAAAGAGCTGAATTTGAATCCATTTCTTCACTTAAAAATAGGTTGGCTTTGTTTAAATTATTTCTCTTCTTTGTTTTTTATATGTCTAATGATATAATGATGGGCTCTCTTGTTTTGTAGTGAAACCAATTCTTTAAAATCAGTACATACAATATAAGAAATACAATAAGCATTATTATTATCCTCCTATGTTTTTGTGAGATGGCATTTGAAATAGTAAACAACTTTTTTTCCATTTTTACTTTAATGTGCAATTAAAATCTCTTAACTTTTAGCTACATTTTATTAAAACAAAATGTGTACATCATTAAAATACAGCAAAATTAGGAAATTTAGATGAACTGAAGCCAAATTTTAAGCAATAAAAATCCATTTAAAATTTTTAAAAACAGGTATTTAGTTACTAAGAAATGTTTGGTATGCAGTGCCTTAATCTAGATTAACCCTTAAGACTTCATGCTCAGTCTTTATTCTCAACAGCAGTAAAATGCACTGTTGAAGTAAAGGCACATAAAAGTTCCATGACACCTTTGACACTAACAAAAACCCCAAGTGTGAAGACTATACAAACTAAAAGGAGAAGTTAGTTAGGCAAAATAAGGTTTTGCTATAAAAAAAAAGTCAGAGAACATTGCTAACCTGCAGCAAATGCCATGTAGGCTGAATACTAAATGAAAGCACACAGGTTTCTTCTTTCCTGATGGGGCACCCTCCACTATGAGACCATGCCTGAGTTAGTCTCCTAGGGGAGAAGAAACCTACAGAGCAGAGGAGAAGTCTCTCAAGTGAGGCCAAATTAGGTCTCCCAGCACTTCCTTGACCAGCCAGCTGAACACACATGAAAATGGAAGATCACCTTACATTAAACTAAATGTGGATCTTTGTGAAATAATGGTGGTTTAAGCTACCAGATTTATGGATGATATTGTTATATGGAAGTATTTCAAAAGTAAATGACAAAATAGTGTACTGAATAATAATTACATAGTAATGAATATTTCTGAGAATGAATTCCTGTGACCCTCCCATTTTGGGAGGCCAAACATATTAGGAGGATTTGGCTAAGGCAAATGAAAAGAAGTGGCAGAAGAGGAAAGAGAAGAATCAAGAAAGAGTGAATGATATTTGGATAATAATTCAGGGGAAGATTTATATTCGGATATTTCAAGGATAGTATTTCAATTGGGTCAGGTCATTTTTGAAGATAAATTCAATCATGTGAGAGCATGGAAGGTACACTGGCTTTAGTTTAGAGTAGTTACCTTGGTGAAAGCAATTAAATAGGTTTCTGTGGAATAGGTAAATGAAGATTTACTAGGAAAATGGGATTGAGAACCAGAGCTGATATAAAAGAGGCAAAAGTAGAGATAAAACTTTCAAGAAAAGTTCTTATAAAGATGAGAGAGTCATGGAACAGTAATTAGAGATGGATAAAGGAATGAATAAAACATTTTAATATGGGAATATGCATATACAACATATATAGATAGGGTAATGGATTTGTATATATACTTTTACAGTAATTATCATGTCTAAAGTAAACAGTGGGGATACTGGTACCATTTATTTGCCTAGACAATAGAGAATAGGACTCAAAAGTTCAAGTTGAGATAGGTACACTGTATGGTTCTGGAATTCTCAATGTGGGTGAGTTTGTCCAATAGGGGACTATAAATAGAAAATAGTTCTGATTATAGATCCTTTTGTGGTCTCATCTAATGAGAGAATATGGAAAATCTCTTTTGGTATACAATGAAGAATTAATAATGAAGACTTGGGACAGAGCATGCATTAAAATGCCTCATCTATTAAGTATACAAAACAGATTCTTCTCACCCTCTGTCAACTTGCCTTCTGCAAATTCTGTATCAACTGATCCTTTTAATTAACCTTAGAGTCCTGAACATCAAATCATGTTCATTAGCTTATTCTTTACTTGTTAAGCCTTGGAAGTAATGTATTATCCCTAGATTATTGTTCTCTTTCATAGTATAAAATCTTTAGAGATAATGTTGATATCCTATAGTACAATATTGGGAATATATGCTATTTAATTCTATCTTGAATTGCATAGCATTTTCCCATAATTTTAAAATAAATTCTATTTCTTAAAAATATATGTTGGAGCCTTGGAGAAGATTATAAATACTAAATTACGATAATAATAAGCATTAAAATTAAATATCAGCAACGATTTTTAAATTTTATGTGCTTGTCAAACACATGCAGCAGCTATTTTGGTTACCATCAATTGGATGAAAATTAGTATCAATTGAAGTATTCTTTCTAAATTTCCAAATTAATATTGGGAATTAATCTAAGTCTTTGCCAACCTTAGATTTAAAATTTTACAAAGTGCTTACATTTCTTTTATCAAATGAGACTCAGAAATTCTAAAATGTATAATCTTTAGAAAACACAGAACTTACTTTACATGAGGAGCCTCACTCTTTTTTGCTCTGAGGGCAATGTCAGTCTATGATGAAAGAACAAACTTCAGCACTTTGAGGGTTTACAGATCAATCCATTGTTATTCAGTCCACTAGCATTCTATACAAGCCTTTGTGAAGTTATTTTAATTTGATGTTCAGTTGGTGCCAAATGTACCTGATTAATTTTTTTCTCTGCCCAGTATACATTGTTATTACCCTTGAATGTACAAAAACTCATGTGACAGTAAAAATGACTGAGATATGTCAAATGGTACTCATATTTTTGAGCATATTCTATGTTTCTTTATTTGAAGATATACAAAGCTGAATTACACTCAATTGCTGTATAAATTGTATAAACACAAACAATAATAACTTAGAAGTCTAAAGCATCACTGTTCACCTAAACTGGAAAAGGATCTGGCTAAACATGTGCATTTCTGACTTCAAAAATCCCTAGTGTCTTGTGTGTTTGTCTTGACTCTCCTTGGTTTTCTAACAATGGCTATTCTCCCCCTACTTCTCTCATAATTTTCAGGAAGATAAGCTCTGAAGTGTAGGGACAAAATTATTAATGAGATAAAAAACAATAAGACCATATTACAGGATATTCATTGACATGAAGATAAATTAGTATTTATATTTTTGTTTTATATAGAAAACATTGGGGGATTTTTTTTCACATGGCCAGTATTTAAATAAAATACTTGTTGTGCTAGAAATAAGATGGCTAATAATTTTGATTAATAATAACATGAAAACTAGCCCAAATATTAGCTAAGCCTTTCATTTTAATATTAGAAATTAATGAACATATTATATTAGCATATTGTAACTTCTTATGTAGAGTATACAATCAATGAAGAAAAGGGCAACGTGTTCTTAGCAAAATCTTACATAAAGCCAGCCTCTCAGAGATGAATAATTTGGTGAATAAATTCCATAATTTTTTATAATTTTATTCAAATGTTGCTCTGAAACCTAACTGCTGAAAGACTTGGAATTACTTTAGGAATTAATTACTAAACTATTCAGTTTCTTAGAGTCCCCGTGTATACAAAGAAATGTATCCTCTACATCACAGGGTTTTTTGAAGATTAAAATGTAATCCACAGTCATTAAAGACAGTTTTAATTACAAAGAGTTCATTAAACAATGTTAGTTTTTCACTCATTTGAAATAATTGCTCACATGTATGAACATGTATGAATGGGGGATATGAGTTACATTTATATAAATGATTTATTGTATGTGAATACTTCAATTAAAGAGTAAATATTATAATTTTCTTGCAAAATAAGTCTTTTAATTCTTAAAATTTAAGTCAATTTAGTTCAAGAATATGGATTCCAGAGTTCTATTAAGTGACATTTGTAATTTCAATCTCAACTTTGTATTCTGCATCATAGATCACTGGTGGTACCTTCCTTCTAGGAAGAATGAAAAGTTTTATAACACTTTTGACACTTGCTATGGAAGTTGCCTGCTGATCACCTTTCAACCTTGCCAGCAAATCCAATCAGCTTAAGAGCATTTTAATGTACCTATGTGAGTCCTCAGAATTTAAGATTAGGAGAAAGAGCAGGTCTTATGACCTTCATAAGTGGTATTCAAAGGTTACTCTAGAAATGATAGAATTAGCTTAATTTAAGCTGCAATTTGATGGAAATGTTTTCTAGCTTAAAATCAAATCCACTCACTAGCGCCCACAATGTGAGGAAGGTTACATGCTGTGCATTTCTAATGCAATAGAAATGCAATGGAGTCAAACAAAATCATTTTGTCATCAGTAATCAGGAAAAGGTTGCCCTAGATGTTTTAGATTCCAATTTTTAATTTAACAAGAAAGCTTAAGTGTACAGTAGTGTAGCATACACACAACTCAGCTCTTTTTGCTTAGGAAAAAAAAAGTGCAATATTTTACTTCCTCTGACCTTGAGTCAAAAGCTTTAGAAGTAGATGAAGAATTTGATTCTGACTGGATTGGGAGTGAACTTAAAGGAAGAGAGGGAAGAGCTGCTTTTAACATTACCAGATGGTAATTTTTACTAGTTGGCAGTGAACTGAAAAGCACATTTTCTGAAAGGAAAGTATACATTATAGACTGGCACAAGGAAATGTGCAAAAGCATCCAAAAATAGATAAAATATTCTTTAGCTTTGAAGTAAAGTTATGAAAAAATCATATAGTGAATGGTTTCTTTAGGCTAAAGATTGTAGTGAGGCTATAATCAGAGGTCCTCTAGGTTTTGAGATGATAATATCTAACATCTAGTGTCATAGCCTCTAATAGTTGCTCTGTCCTCCTTATCTGCTAATTCCAGGTTAAATAAAAGGGTATGTATAATAATTTAATAGTAACTGCTTATTTTACTGAAACTTCTGTTGTTAACTCAAACTCTAGATTTCCCAACTAATTTAAAATTTTTTTTCAATTCTTTCATTTGTTCTTTAGTTATATATAACAGTAGAATCTATTTTGATGTATTTATACAAGCACGGAATATATCTTATTCTAATCATGATCCCAGTCTTGTGGATGTGCATAATGGTGAGATTCACTGTGGTATATTCATATATGTACATAGGAAAGTTAGGTCAGATTCATTCCTCTGTCTTTCCTATTCCCATCCCTCCTTCCCTTCATCCCCTTTTGTCTAATCACTGAACTTCTATCCACCTCTCTTGTTGTGTGTTAGCATCCACACAGCAGACAGAACATTCAACCATTGTTTTTTTTGGGATTGACATATTTCATTTAGCATGATAGTCTCCACATCCATCCATTTACTTGCAAAATGTCATAAAAGCCATGAAGAAAAATGATAAGAAATACTCCATTGTGTATATATACCACTTTTTTTCTTTATGCATCCATCTGTCGATGAGCTCTAGGTTGGTTCTTTAGCTTAGCTATTGTGAATTGTGCTGCAGTAAACATTGATTGATGTTTTATATCAACTAAAATACATTCATAACCTAGAATACACATATTGAACTTTAATAAGTTCTTTATTGAATTTTTTGGTTCTCTTTGCATATCAGTAGAGTTGAAAGGATAATACCTGGAAACCACAAAAACTCAAGTGAAGATATTTCATAAAACATATATTTAATTGCTTATTAACAGTTATTCTCTGTAGTTGATTTTTTAATACTTAATTATTTTGCATGTAGCAACTTTATTAGACACAATTACTCTGCATTATCCTTTGATCATTGGTATGGTGAATTCTATAGGCTCTTTTAAAACTGTAATAATATGTAACCCTTTTAGTAGTGGAATATCTGAATACTTTTCTCTGAAAATGACTGAAACATTATTTCAATATACCACTGGAAGTTAAAATTAGAACACTGACACTTTGTTGAAGACTATCTGCAAGAATTTTATAATTTCGAACAGGTACAATATGTTCTTTGAAGATTCATGGATGACAGTAGAAGAGTGTTAAGTAATTAAGTAGCCACATATGCACTATTTTTTGAGTGGAGTTATCAAACAATTATTAAGTTGATTTCTACTTTAGTTTTTGCAATAGTCAGTTTGATAAAAGTTAAATGCCCATCATAATTTATTATTATTTTTTAAATTGCAATAAACACAATATTTCTTCTTTATATAATGTTGTCAGAGGCATGATTGGAAAATATAACACAGATTAGGATCTCTAGATAAAATAATATCTAACATTCAAGACAAGAACTGAGAGAACTTGCATATTTAGTACTATGACAAGTATTTTTAAATAAATTTTAATTATACTTTTACATTTTTGTTTATAGCCTTTGATCCTGAAATAAATGCCACTTATTTATTAACAGCCCAGTAAGGTAAAACCAGTAATTAAAAAGAGCCAGTTTTTCTGCATCCAATGTATTAGAAATGTTTTAAATATGTAGGAATAAATATTGTATATGTGTTCACATATTTAATTCTCACAAGAAATTTTTGAGGGAGAAGTTAACTATCAGGGCCAATCCTAAACTGATAACAGATTTGCTTTATGTCATGTACATTTTATCATGCAACCATCATCACCATCAATCTGCAGAACTCTTATCTTGTTAATCTTGTTAAACTGAAACAATATACTCCTTAAAAAAAAAAAGCTCCTCATTCCCCTTCCTCCCAGCCCCCGGAAAGCATCATTCTTTGTTCTGGCACTGATTTTGACTACTCTAAATACTCACAAAAATTATATAATATTTGTCTTTGACTTATTTAACGAAACATAGTGTCCTTAAGCTCCATTCTTGTTGTAGCAAACATCAGAATTTCATTCCCTTTTAAGTCTGAATGATATTCCTTAATATATGCAACATTTTGTTGATCTATTCATCCTGTGATGGAAAACTATATTGGTTCTACATTTCAGCTATCATAAATTATACTTTTATGAATGTATGTGTATGAATATGATTCCATACTTTAAATTATTTTGGATATAGATCAAAAAGTGGAATTGCTGCCTGTTGTGGTAATTCTACTACTTTTTAAAATTATTTCTTCTTTTTAGATGACAGTAGAATGTATTATACATATTATACATATGTGGAGTGTAACTTATAATTATGATCCCATTCTTGTGGTTGTAGATGATGTGGAGTTACAATGGTTTTGTATTCAAATATGAACATAGGAAAGTTATGTGTGATTCATTCTACTGTCTATCCCTCGTCTCTTTGCTTCATTCCTTTTTGTCTAATACACTGAACTTCTTTTAAGTTTTTGAGAAAATATCATAATGTTTTCCACAATGACCACAGAATTTTCTATATTCATAAATAATACACAAAGTTTCAATTTTTTTACACTTTTACCCATAATTGGTTATTTTCTGTAACTTATGTTTTTATTTATTTGGTTTTAGTAGCTATCCTAATAGGCATGGTGTGGTATGTCATTACATTTCCTTGATGAATAATTATGTTGAACATCTTTTCATGTGCTTATTGACCAATTGTATTATTTTTTCATTTTAAAGGTCTATGCAAATCCTTTGCTCATTTTTAATTTAATTATTTGTTTGATTTGTTTCTATTGGGTTTTGGAATTCTTTATGTGTTCTGGATGTTGATCCCTTGTCAGATATATAATTTTCTCTCATTCTGGGGAATTTTATTTTGTCAAAAGTATTATTAGATATACATTTTTTAATGTGAAACCATCCTCACTGAAATATACAACCTTCGTTTGTATAAGTTCAATTCATTATATTTATTTATTTATTTATTCATTCATGGCTGGTTTTTTTTGTGTCACATCCAAGAAATCATTGTCAAATTCAATGTTATGTAGCTTTTGCTTTTAAGTTTTGTTCTAAGTGTTTAATAGCTTTTTCTTTGTCTATATTTAGGTCTTTGATCCATTTGAGTTAATTTTTATTTTTATTCATTGATATTTGCTTGGTATTAAGGGTCAGTTTTCATCCTTTTGCATGTGAATTTCCAATTTTTACCACTACTATCATTTGTTATTGATATAAAGAACTATTCTTCCCTCATTGAATGGTCTTGGTCTCCTTGTCAAATACCACTGGTCAATATCTGGGCTCTCTAAAAATTTCATTTGTTTATAGATCTGTCTTTTGCCAGGACATAATTTTTTGGTGGAATTTGAATAAATGTAAAAAAAGGTTCAGCTTGGGAAAAAGGATTATGTGATGCCCACTCACATTGGTTAAATGGGAATCTTCTTTACTCGGTTTTTAATTCAAACTTTAATCTCTTCTGAAAACACCCTCATAGACAACCAGAGATGACACTTTTCCAGCTACCTAGGCACCCTTTAGTTCATTCAAGTTGACAGATGACATTAACTATCACATAATGAAGACAAATGCGAAGAAAAATGGATGTGTGTGTATATGTGCCTGTGTTTAAAAGTGTGGACTTTTCACTGGACTCTGACTTTCCTTCATAGCACACATTTGCTTGACCTTTGAGAATTCATTTCTCTCTTTCTATTGTTCATAGTATGTTTTTGTGTCTCCTTGTTTTGCATAACAGATTTACTTACCCTTTAGTACTTATTCTTCCTATGCCATAATCACCAATTATTTCAGGTTATATATTCTATCACATGCAATAACTGATTAAATTTTGCATTTGATTTTTCTCTAATTTGTGTCACTGAGGATGTGGGTGCTGTTTTTTGGTAGAAATGAAGTTGTTTTAAAACACCTACTTTTATTTTTCAAACATTTTATCTCAAATAAAGCATAATTAAATATATAAATACTTAGGATATAGTCTATCTAAAAAAAGCATCTTTTCCAGTCAGGCCATCTGCTCAGAAATATGTTTTTTTTTTGTTGTTGTTGTTTTTACAAAAGTCATTTTCCTAACCTCATATTCTCTAAAAAGGAGCCCAATAAATGTACATTTAAAACAGTTGATAGAGGTATTCTATTAAAACTTTGATGGATCACTGCTTTCTATTGCGAGGGAACAAAATTTTGAGTAATAGTGATGAAATTTTTGTTTATTGGAGATAAAATAAACATTGCTTTAGGCATTGAATTTCAAATTAACAAACATAATTTAGAAAAAGGTATGAAATATGAATAACATGAAATAGGAGGAATTGTGCCTGACAATTTTCTAAGGGATATAAACACAAATAGACTCTTTTGGAGGTTTTGGTTCTTTATAGAAAATACTGGTGTTTGTTGTAAATGTTAGAAGAGAAATGTAATTCTATGAATTTTTATGTAGACATAGAATAAAATTTAACTGTCTGATTCTTGAACTATGAATACTTTACAGATCATTCTCCCACCAGTGGTCAGATTCTTGTGAATTGATGGTCTTATTTATTATAATTTAAGTTTAAAAGGCAGAGCCCCTGGAAACCGAGGAAACTACGGAATAATATATAATAGAGAAATGGCTTGAACAGATGGTACTTAAATCCATCACTCATATTGTCACATGCAACAGTTCACAGTTGCTGAAGTGAACACTGAGAATACTGTTCCCCACCAACACTGAAAAAAAAAACTAATTCAAAAGACATTTCTCAGAAGAATGCACCAACAATGCAAGTAATACTTGTAATTCAGTTCAGTCCTTAATCAATTACCAACAAAGTAAGTCCAGCAACAAGTTAAAGTTTGAGGATAAACAGATTAAGGCACAAATTTAATCCTTTAGGATGTTCAATTTTGAGATATATGATATAACCTATTAGCACAGAATACAGTACAGAGCCCTGAACTTTAAACACAAGTTTCATTCCAAGATTTACAGTGATGTTTAATAAGGAGAATAATGAATACTTTTCTAGGCTCATCCCTGTTTACAATATTTTAGGTATTTTATAAGTTTTTTTTGCAACTTGAACTGTAATTATGTTTGGCTTAGAACCATTTTTCTTCCAACATTGTTCTTATTGTTCAAGTCTTTTACCAGATTTTGTCAATATCAGTGTTATCAAATACTGTAAAAAACAAGTTTTCTTGGAGATTGAGAACGTTGGAATGAGTCAAACAGATTCTAAAAATGGACAGCCTGTATTCAAATCCTTACCATCTACTTACCTACTTAAACACATGATTTGGAGCAAGTTTGTTACTCTCTAAAACTTACCTGTGTGGATTGATTTAAATACAAAATATACACACATACATATGTATACATACACATGCACATATAAAACAAAAAGAGTTAATATATAAAACTACACCATATTTGACACATGCATATCCTCAAGAAATATTTGCTCTTATTATTTTGGAATGTAATCATGGGATATGATCACAGCCTCCTTTGTGGATTTGAGTCAAATGGACATTCTGCTTTGAGGGGTCACTAAGAAATGTTATTAAAATTATTAAAAGATGGTGAGAATTTATATAGCATGCAATGTGAAGTAGGCTTCAAAGTGAGAAATCCATTCCTGATTACTCACTAGGTCTTAGGTGTGGACACTCTATATAGATACTAAAATTGCAACATTAGGAAAAAGTCTCAGATTTTCCTTATAATAACTAAGAAATCCAGACATGACTAGATTATGTAAAATGAAGGATTCCACATTTTACTCCTTGGAAATAAATGAAAGCAGGCAAATATTATGTTAAACATTACCATCATTGGAGGGAGGACAATGTAAAGACATGAATTAATAAATGGAAAATATTAATATTTTCAGTTTTGGAATGGGCTATACTTTTGTATTTCTTTACCATTATTGTATAGAAATGACCACAGCATTAACTCCTAGACTAACACCATTCACCATCTGAGACTATACATAAACCTTCAAGAGAAGTGATTGAAGCTTCTATGTCATCATAGTTGGAAATAAAAATTCAACATGAAAGTGCTTTAGTGATAAATGAGGGGGTTGTAGATGAAAAGATCACAGGAAATCGTCTCCTGTGAAAAATTGCTTTCCATAATTATTGGGAAATTGAACTAGTAGAAGTAAGATTAATTCTTGGTAATTTTAATTCACAGTGATATATATATATATATATATATATATATATATATATATATATATATATATATCCGTGATAAGATATATATATCTCCTATCTACCTTAGATACCAGAGTTTAAGACTACAGGTAATTTGTTTTAAGTCAAGGACAACTAATTATGAATATAGTAAAAATGTGTATCCTCAGAACTATTGTTCTATTCTTAGTAAGAGTTGTTACTATTTTTGTAATTGTTTTAAGCAAGGATTTCTGCAAGTCCAGAAAACTCAGGCACAATTCCTCCTATTTCTTGTTATTCACATTTCATATCTTTTTCTAAATGTATGTTTGTTAATTTGAAATTCAATGTCTAATACAACGTTTATTTTATTTCTATTAATTAAACAAAAATTTCATCACTATTACTCAAGATTTTGTTCCTTCACAATACAAAGCAGTGATCCATCAAGGTTTTAAGAAAATCTATCAACCATTTTAAATATATACTTGTTGGGCTACTTTTTAGAGAATATGAGATTAGGAAGATGACTTTTGTAAAAACAAAATCAGAATACATTAAATGCTCAAGAATAAAACATGAATGTTTATTTTTAAGAGACTTTATTTTTAGAGTAATTTGGATTTATAGAAAAAAATGACAAGAAAATAAGATACTGCTCTCTCTATATATGTATGTGTATCTATGTGTGTGTGTGTGTGTGTGTGTGTGTGTGTGTGTGTGTGTATGGTTCAAGTATGTTTTGAAGTTTCAATACTTTAGTCAAACCTGATTATTAGAAGATCAATTTTTCATAGAGTTCAGTGTTATGTAACAATAGTCTTTTCAATGTGGAAGTGTTTGTTAAATTACTCCGAAAACATTTGTGTGTGTGTGTGTGTGTATACTCATACACAATTATTTTCATCATTTTATTCCATTTAATTTGTTCAAATGAAACATGTTACTTTTCTGTGAAGTAAATCACTAAATTCATTATCACTGTAAAAGGTATATAATACTCAGAACACCATATTTTTAAATTATTCTTTGGAGATCATAAAAATATCTTTAAAGCTGATGAGTACACACAGCAACTATAGGGCAGACAGACCTTTAAATCCAACTTTTAGATATTCTAGTTGTGTAATTATTATGACATGGTATTTCATATTGGCTCCAATTGCAAATGTAATAATTTGATCTGGTTATTTTAATTCATGAAAGATACAATATTTCTAAGTGAGTGTATTCATATATAAGTATTGGGTTTATGTAATTTCATCTCTTATTTTAGATTTCATTGCATTGTGAAATATTGAGCTCTAAATAATGGCAATTCTTTAATATTTGTTTGTCCATAATTTTGTATCCATATAGAGTAGTGATTGATTTCCATCAATATTCTATGTAGGCTCATTGAGTTCTTCATATTATCATTGTGTCAAACAGCATGACTGTATTGCCTATATCCTCTACAGTTTTATCTAGCTCATGGAATTGAGTTAAAATATTCTCCATGAATCATGGGATTAATTATTTTCCACTTAGAGTTCTGACAAATTTGCTTCATGAAATGTGAAGGTAGATATATCCATTCAGGAGTAATTTATTTGCTGGTGACTTTTATTAAAAACTTCCTTAATCTATAATAAAAATTTTATTTTACTATATTTAATGAGATACTAATATACTAAATGTTAGATTTAAACATGCATTTCCCAAGGGCACAAAAATTCAATTTATAGCTCAAAGGAATTTCAAGTGTGAGAACATATTCAGTATCTACGGGTAGTTAATCTATTTTAAATACTTGTCAAAATTCATAAATCTGAACATTTAAAAATGTTACTATATGTTGCTACAGTTTGAGTATATTCTCCCAAAAATCTTGTGTTAGAAATTTAATCCTCAATGCAACCATGTTGGGAGATAGGGACCAACTTGAGGTGTTTGTCATGAGGTCTTTACCAATGTGAATAGATTAATAATAATACTTAAAGACAGGAGATTGTGAGTTTACCCTTTTCCTCTGTCTTGCCTGCCTGCCTGCTTTCTACCATAGGGGGATACTCTAAGAAAACCCTTGCCAACTGCCAGCATGCCAATATTATACTTCTCAGCCTCAAGAACCATGAGGAACTTAATCAAAAATTGTCATGGCTCTGATTTCTGTCATACCAACACAAGGCACATTGAGATATTGCATTTCAACAGATAGCAACAAAAGACTGGAAATCCACCACAATGAAAAGATATTTTCAGTACCTCTGAGAAAGGAGATGAGCAAATGTCCAAAGAATTGAAACAATGAGTATTAATCTTTTGAGAGCAGAAAGTGTCAGATTCCACACTGTGCACATTCTGTAATGGGAGCAGTAGAAACTGAATTTTCCTACGGTTTTGTTGTTTTATAGGAGGAATGGTGACTCTCATGTAACCATTTATTTTATAAAAATAACTGGAGGAATTCAACATATATACATATTAATTTGGGAAGACCATACAGCTGTATCCTTATAATTAGGAAGGCTATCATGGGTGGACTTGACTTTCAAAATCTGTGTAGATTTGTGAATAGCAATTCCCTATCTCTATAGATACTCCTAATTTGAGCTTCAGCAGCTAAATCAATGTTTCCTATTCTGCCAAAAAAAATATCCATAATTGAATCTTGAAACACAACAATTTTCAAGATCATTCCTTTTGAATGTTGAGTCCAATATATGTAGTGGATGAGCTACTCACAGAAGAGGCTAAAATTTTGGTAGTGGTTTAGTCTTAATCATTGAAATATACAAAGTACAAACAAATAATAAATAATTTATCATGCTTTGGTTTTTAATGTTTTGTTTAATGTAGGGGATATTAATTTCTGGGAATGATTTAAATAAAAGTTTTCTTAGAAAACACAAGATCCCTTAACTTTAAAATAGAAAATAATGTAGAAAAAGACACACAGGATCAGATTTGCTTGGTTTCTCCATTTTTTTTCTTTTTTAAGCATTTGTCTTTTTTTCCCCAAAGAGTAACTGTATTTATTTATTTTTTTTAGTTGTACATGGACACAATACCTTTATTTCATGTTTTTTTTTTTAATGTGGTGCCAGGGATCGAACTCAGCTCCTCACACATGTTAGGTAGTGCTCTACCACTGAGCCACAATCCTGGTCTTTCATTTTCTTTTTTGACACTAATATTTTTAGCATTTAAAGAAAGCATCTTATCCTCACATATTTTTACTGATCAAGTGCTGCAAAAATATTTATTTTTTGAATATTGGACATTTTCAGAGTATTATGTTAGAATCTTCCAGTTCTTGAATAATTTAAATGGCATATTCAGGTTAAATTCAGCTTTGAACTGATTTCATTGACATTTGTTATTTACAAAGCAAATTGTATGTAGTAGTAGAGAGGTATTTGGAAATGCTGAATCCCTGGATAATAAAATATTGGTTTAAATTTTGGAACTTTGAGCTAGAGTTGTACACCTATGCTGCATTCCGTTTCAATTTAGCCTATTTTTTTTTAAAATTTAGAATATTGAAGTAAGCATGTATTTTATAAAGCTTTATTGGGAAGGGCATGAGATCTCACATGCATAGCACTCAGTAAATGAAACCTGCTATATTTGTCTGTCTATCCATTTAGATGTTTACCAATCCTTTATTTTCTGCAGAAAAAAAAAACGGTTTAGTTCAAATTCTGGATTGCTAATTTATAATTTTTGCAACTCTTGACAAGTTATGCACTTTTCAGAGTCTCCATTTTTACATTTATAAAATGGTTACTGGAATATCTTAAAGGGTGATTATTAAAATAAGACTCTGAAAAACTCCAAAGTGCCTGGAATGTAGTAGGCAGTCATTTAATGGCAGTTGCTATGATTTCAAATTTTATATTTATCTTTATTACCACATGTATTGATTTGATGTTTCCCTTTTGTAAACTATGTACTCTCTAAAGTGTGTGCTGTTCTTCATCAAGCCTACATTAGAAATTAAAGACTTTAATAAAAAAAATGTTTTCCATAGATTGAGTAAGGCATAGTGCTTTTGTTTTTTAAAAAAACAAAAACAACAAAACCCACAAATCTTAAACAACAATTAATCAAAAAGTAATGCTATATTGAACGTAAAATACTTACATATATATATTACATAAATGCTAGAAATTATTGATTTCTAAGGGAATAAGATATAGTTATAAGAAATTTAAACAATACATCATTCAGAACATTAATATCAAATGTGTCAAAAAATATGTACAATGAGTTTAGCATAACATTTTTATCAGCATAGATGCATTTTATGCATTATTATTAAATGCATTATTGGTATAATTTATAATTGTATTATTGAATTTTTAAAAAAGCATTCCTATATAAGTTGAAATGGAAATTAAGAAGGCCTTTCTCACAGCTTTTTTTTTATTATTATCATCCAAGAACTATTATTTTTTAAAATATCTCTGATAAAATAGTTGAAATTTTTTAAAAATATGAACAGCTTTCATCTTAATTAAATATTTTCTTTACTTATGCAATATTCTCATGGATCTATAATACCATATATTAGAATTAGTATTTTTGCCTAAAAATAATTGCTTATTCATCAAGTTGGATCTAGATATATTTTGTGTTAGATAGGAATGAGGTATTTCTATAGAAATAATCTTAAAAATACTTCTAAGAAATGGGCTTGGAAATCAAAAATATCTGGAATTGGAAAACAGAAGTAAATAGTTCCACTTTTGAACATATTTTTTGTCTATAGATAAAGAGGAAATTAAATCATATATATGGTAGCATATATGAATGAAGGTGTCTCAAGTGTACCTAAAAATGGAAATATTTACTCTAAGTGGAAACTGTGTTTGATAACTTTAATAATTTTGAATAATTCCCCTCAGAAAAATCTGTTAAAATAAACAAATTCTATAAGACAAAAATATTCTTTCAAGTACTATCTAAAATAGCCAAGATAATTCATCAGTGGATAAGTAGATAAAGAAAATGTGGTATATGTACAAAATGGAATATTTTTCAGTCATAATTATTCAGCCATTTCATTTCAAATAATAAAACCCTGTCACTTGCAATAAAATGGATGTTACTAGGGGACATTATATTAAGTGAAGTAAACCAGGCACTGAAAGATAGACTATGTGTTCTCCATCATAGGCTAGGAGGAGGGTGGGGAGAAGGTGGGAAGAAGATTGGATTTCTGATACAAAATATAGCTCCATAGGAGAAGTAAGTTTAGTGTTCTGTAGCATAGTGGGATGACTGTGCTTCATAAGAACTTATTACATATTTTATGAAGAACTAGCAGACAGGATCTTGAAGGCTCCTAACAAAGAAAAACAATAAGATGGTAAAACTAATTACTCCAATTTGATCATTACACATTGTATATGTATATTGAAACATCACACTGTACCATACAAATATGTAAAATTATGCATTAAGTGAAATGTTTTAAGTATCTTAAAAGTTTTGTACAAATGGACTTTTGTTATTTTAATTTACACAACAACTCTTCAGAGATCATGATAGTACAGTTAGTAAAATTAGAGGAAAATAGAAAGATACCACCATATGTCTAAAACTTTTAAAATTGCTGCTAATTACATAGTGCTACTGATTTCTATTTATGCCAGTATAATTCATGCTTTCTTGATAAACGAATTTACTTTTATAAGCAGGCAAACTTTCTGGAAGAGTTAAGTAGACTCTTCATGGTACAGTCTTAGGATAAACACCAATGGCTTACTGTTCTTGGTGCCAATCTACCTACTTGTAGGGATCACACTGTTGCATGTGGAATGAGAAAATAATTCATATTTTTGTGAAGTGTCTTGTAAATTAATTTTTTTACAAAATTTTACATTTAGACATGATTTATGTATCACCTAGTTCATCCACTGAAACTGTACACTCCAATAGCTCTTAGGGTGATTTGAGTTGTTCCACCATCACAACAGTGTACTTTAGAACATTATCATCACACAAAAACTTCATTACCATCATTAGTCACTCTCCATACCCTTCAGTGTCCTCACTCAGCCACACCACACTCACTTATTCACTTTTTTTCTCTATACAAATTAAAATTATTTCTAGGAGGGCAAATAAAACAGGAAATTAAACAACTAGACCCTGGGCACTCAATAACCTGACCATAAAAGTTTCAAGAATATTCAAGCACAGTGGTGTAGGTCTATAATCCCAGCAGCTGGGGAGGCTGAGGCAGGTGGACCACAGGCTGAAAACCAGACTCAGCAATTTAGCAAGGCCCTAAGCAACTTAATGAGACTGTGTCTCTTAAAAAAGAATTTAAAAGGGGTGTGAAATGTTACTCAGTGGTTTAAAAAATTGTACTGAACAAATTATACTGAATACCAACTGCAAAAATTCAAAATTTTTTAGAATTCAAAATTCTAATGCTTCTTGCCAATATAGGGGAGAAAATGTTTCTTATCAGTCACTGGGTTTTTGATTAAGGCATCTATGACAGAAGACAGCATAAAAAGACAAGCATAAAAAATGTGTTTAATACAAGTTTCTCATGATAGATGAGCCTTCAGAAATGTAGACTCCAAGAAATGGATACCTGTGTATTTCTATGCTCAGATTACATGAAAAGGAGGCAGTCACAAAGAAATATTATTGAGCAAAGGAGTTATGAGCTAATGGTAATAAACTGGTAATGGTAATTAATTTACTAAATAAATTTAGTAAGGAAGCTGAGGCTGTTCTCTGTGTTCCTATGCCACATTCTCTCCAGGTGTAGGGCACATGAGGGTCTTATGACGTAATTTTATTGCTGTCTAGGTACTGTGTTAATTATCTCTGTTCAGCAAAGAATTGAAGAACAGGATACAGAGGTGTCCAGAAGGAAGTAGTTTTATTGCAAAAGCAAGAGAGAAGGGGCCCCAGAGCTGGGAATCTGGTGCAGGAGTTTTGGCCTGTTCTTTTTATGGTCTTTGGAATTTCCTCTGTTCCTATCTCCTCCCCTGTCCATACTCTCCTCATTATTATTGATAGTTGTCCCCTTGTTCACATGCCTGTTTTAGAGTTTTCTTGGATCACTATTTAGGAGCATGAGTATGGAAGTGTCTATCTTAGTGGGTCTCTGGCTTGTGTCCACAAGCACTTACGTGAAGCATGAAGTTGACCTCATCAGAAGACCCTCTTTTGTTCTGGCCCTGTCTCTGACCTCCTCCCTGGCCATCTTGCTCTGTCTGCCTAAGCCCTTTTATTTCTCCCTCACTTCTCCTAAAGGTCAGAGAATTCTTTCATGGTGGGTTTCATGGGAGAAGGACAGAAGGAGGAAGTCAGAGATCTTCTTGCTGTTTTTTTCAAAGACCAAGCTGCCATATTTTGAGGTAGAAAGTCCTGAACCTCATTATCCATATGATACAATACATTTTTAGATATGTTAATTCAGAAAGATATCAGATTTTCTTTCACATCAAATTTAAGGTACTCAGTTGTTATAAATACCCGATTGTGTTTCTCTCATCTTCCATCATTGACTTTGTGGTGTAGGTAACAATATGATGCTTCTGTTAGCTTAATGAGACATTAATTTAATTCAGGATTTTTATAACCTAGTTTCCAGATAGCAAAAAATGTTATGTTTTATTATTTTCTTTTCACTTAACAAAATTATTTTTGCTTCATATCATGTTAATTACAAGTTTGTTGCTGCCCTTAAGACATCCCTTTATGTCTAACACATCGTTGCCTTACATTTTTCTTGATTTTTTTTAATAAACAAAGGATATTTGTAGAACTTCAATATAATATTGGTTTCAGCTTCCTTCAGAGCAATGTATCTAGGATGTTCTGGGCATTA
The DNA here is from genome assembly GCF_052094955.1 of Ictidomys tridecemlineatus. Lineage (NCBI taxonomy): Eukaryota > Metazoa > Chordata > Mammalia > Rodentia > Sciuridae > Ictidomys > Ictidomys tridecemlineatus. Next base: position 189,659,200 of record NC_135479.1, on the reverse strand, counting down.
AGCATACAATTTAATTTCATATGGCTAATTTCTACTTCTGATTAGTATTTAAAGAATCATCCCCTGATATTTATATGGTTTCAGAAAACGTGAATGGATTAGAATGGTGGTTGTTGAAGCTTTTGTATTCTAGGCAAATTCATGAGTATTTTCCTTGAAAGTTTGTGCACAAAAATTTTACTTTCAACATTTTTATCTTTGACTCTGTATTATAGTCATTTTTCAGTTAAATTATTCCTTCAATTCAGTTTTTACTGATAATGGTATACATACTGAGAGTCTTTAGTTTTTATGTTTTACATTTTTCTGTTGCCACTCACTGATTACTAATTTATTCCTAATTCCCTTATATATATATATTACAATTTCTCATTGGTATTCAAGAAACAATGGAAAATTTATTAATATTAGACTTATGTGAGTTGGACACCGGTGCTTGAAAAAATTCTACAAAAATGTCTTTAAAATTAATAAAATATCAACATGGAAAGGTAGTGTGCCTGGCACTTGGTCCCAAGGTGAGTGGCACCAGGTGAGATCAAACCTGAAAAGCAAGCAGGGAGGAATTTCTGGATTTTATAATTAGGTTAAGGGCTGGTGGACAGTACAGAACAATAATGACAGGAACTGAGAGAGGTTTTGTCTTCTCTGAATGCAGCAATGGTTGTCCTGCCTGTCCCCTTGTCATCATATCAGAGCACTTTCCCAACAAGGAACAATTCTTCATTCACTGATAAAGGGGGTTTACTCTCGCAGTTGGAGGTATGACTTCTCTTGACATTGCTGCCAACTTCCTGGCACTCTCCCAGAGGTACTGAATTAGCATTCATGACCTGCAAACAGCCTGATTTCCCCAGGGTCTTTGAACATAAGGAGTTGGCCCTACTAGGCTGAAAGCCATATGGTATAAATTGCTACTATTCTAAACATATCCACCTGACTGATTTACTGTGTTGACCAGATGCTCACCTTGAGCTATGTATGTTCACATAAAAATTAAAACAAAAACGTTAAGAAGCATAGTTTTAAATTATGATTAACTTTATCCCATCAAGATGTCAACGAAAGATGATCAACTAACTTCCAACTGTCCATTGACAGTATTGTAATTCACATGTTGGAGAAAAATGTTGAACTTATCAAAACTATTGTACATATATAGACATGTAGATTGTTCAAAATGGAGTACAAAAGTGCATTAAAATACCACAGGAACAGGAAAAGTGGACAAGGTACATCTTGAAATTTTAACTCACATACTTAAAAAAATACATGAATTTAGTACAAATTTTGCCCCAAAATACATCCTAGACCTTGGCGATGTTTAGAAAGGAAATAAAGCCCAGGACTATGAATTATTGGGTAAACTCTATAAATGAATGCAGAAAATGTAGACTCTGGAGAAGTACAGGAGCAGAGGAAGAGGAAACAAATAGAGGGAAGAAATGAAATTAGGATAACTGTAAAAAACAGATTCTGAGAGGATTCCAAATTAGCATGTATAAAAACTTTCTGCTCCTCCACTGAAGTTTTGGGAACCCAACAGCATTTCCCATTGATTTTTCTTCAGCCGTGTAGCCCCATGCCTTCCTGAAATGGTGTACCACTTCTTTTCTGAGAAAGAGTTTCAGATTGATTTCAAGCTCAGTTGTTCAATAAGAACCCCCCCTTTCAACATTTCTTAATGTCTATTTTAGTTAATTGGTAGCAATGCAAATTCTTGCCAAACAAGGAATCTGAATTTTTCAAGATTGAATTTTATTTTATCTCCAGCTAGAGGTAGTCAGCCAATCTTCTGGGAGACACAAATTAGGAAGACAGCCAACGTTCATTCACTTTAATGTAAACCTTTTTATATAATGAATTATTTGTCATAATTCTAGGAATTGGTTAAGTTGTAGCATTATAAATATATATTGTATTTTCAAAATAAAAAATTAAGCTATATCATTAAAATCAAAATGATGTTTAAGGGAAAACTATAACTATCCTCTTTAGTACATTAACATGTGATTTATTAGATAACATTTTATACATCTATTATGCAAGAGAAAAATCTTAATATACAGGTTTTCTCTAGCTCATACACAACAAAGTTTCGAGAAATAAAATATAGAAGTATTCAGGGAAAATTTCTTCCAAGTTAGATTTAAATTAAATAAATATGTTTTTATTTATGACCTATTGCCTATAATGTATTTAGCTGATACCAGCTTTTATTTTGATCTGAGGTTAAGGTTCATGTATTTGTGTCTGACGATGTGATTTACTAACTATTTAAGTTTTTTTTTTTAAATTTACATAAGTAAAATACTTAAATGCCTAAATTGTTTTTAAAATTTAGGAAACATGAAAATATCACTTATATATAACTTATCCAAACTCCAATTCCTTTCACTGAGAAAAGAACCCTAGATAATATTAAAATTAAGTAATGTATGTAAGAGCAATTGATATATTGGAGCTACATAACTTGAACTGATATCAATCTATACCTACATACATTGCCTTATTCTATGTGCTCAGAGCCTCTAGACTTGTTATATTTTTGGTCTTTTGCTCCCTTTTCTGTGGTCTCACACATTTATATTGGATTAAGATGATCTGGTAGTCAGCTTTCCTTTACTGTGGGAAAATACTTGATAAAAGTCAATTTAAGGAGGAAAGGTTTATTTGATTTCATAGGTTTCAGTCCATGGTTAGCTGGCTTTATTGCTATGGGTCTGTGATAAGGAAGACCATGGTAGCAGGAGGGTATGGGAGAGCAAAGCTGCTTACTTCATGGTGGCTAGAAGTTTAAAAAGAAGGCAAAAGGGTACAAAATATGGTCCTCAGGGGATTGCTCCCCAAGGAACCACGTGCTTCAGCTAGGTCTAGATTTCTATATTTTCTGCCATCTTCCAATAATCCATTCAGGTATGAATGTATCAAAGTGTTAACCAGTGATGAGGTTGGATTCTTATGATCCATTCTTATGATCTCTAAAATCCCCAGCTGAACATTGCTACATTGGGGAACAAGCCTTCAACACATGAGCTTTGGGGGGACATTCCAGATCTAAACTGGAATAGATGGGAATAGCAATGTTTGTCCTTAACTGTTTCATGGTAATTTTATGATTTATATTTTATGTGTTGGCCAAATTTAAACCGACTAAATATAAAAAATATACATTATTGGGAAGTTTTAGCTTTAAAGTTTGGAAAAACTCATGTGCATTTATATTAAAAATATATAAAATATGCATATGTTCACATCATTTACTTTAAAAATATCTAACAAAATGTAGAATTTTCAAAAGCATTATACACATTGAAAGTTACAAATAAAAAGATAAACATTCAAAAATAAGTTTTAGCTTATGTCTTAGAAATAACTGCAATTCCTCAGTAATAAAGAACTTTATAAATTATAGTATATGCATAACTACACTTTGTACAGTTGTAGCACTCAACAAATTATATTAAAGACTAAATTAAATCAGACCAAGAAAGCAAATTTCTTATGTTCTGGTGTGGGAAGAAAGACATTTTTAGTATAAAATTTACTGTGCGATACAAAATGGCCAGATGGTGAACACAATCCATTTGTTGAAAGGCTTCTACTTCTTTCTGCACTTTGGAAGAAAACCAGGTGACAAGTTAGGCAGCAGTTTTGCAGACATTTTCAAACTGTATACAACCTGAGAATAAAGATCTTGAAAATAACTTCCAAAGAAAACAAGACATTGCTAATCAAAGTGACAAGATTTCACTCTTTTTTTTTTAAGATTTCACTCTTAATAATTACAAAATATTTGTCTTCTCAAGCTTAAAGATTGTCTTTAGATACTTTGATTTGTTTTTAAGGATTTTTATAAACATAATATTTTTTCCTATTCACAGGAGAGAATTGGCAGCAAAAATGACAATAAATTCTTGCAGTTGGTGATTTTTTCCAAGATCACAGTGCTGATGAATACACCATGTGGTTCAGATAAAATATGAGAATGGCCTAAACTGGGTACCCAGAAAAGAGCATTGTAGCTATTATATGACTAAAATTATTCTTCATTTTACTACTTTGGGCCATTCTGAGAAAATTCAAAGAAAAAAAGGTTGTGTATTTTTTTTTTTTTTAATGGCATGCATCTGTTTGGGACAGACTGTGCTTTTTAGATGAACCACTTTATCCTGCAGTAAGAAATTCTGGAGAAGTGTGATATCAGAGCTCAATTAAACTTGATATTTAAAGTCTTTGTACTAAAATACTGAATCTATTCATGAACAATACAAGGATTAGATTTGGCATAAAAATTGTACCAGTATATATTTCACTATATTGTTGCCTACCTAGGATACTAATTCACAAGAAAAAAATGAGACATTTTTCAACATCAGACATTAGTTTGAAACCTGTCTGCTTTTTTGATAAAGATACTTTACGTAGAGAACCTGGCAAAGAGTTATGGATATAGAGTGAAGTGACTTAAAGGTGAAAACTGTTCCCTGAATATAAATAGAATATTTTGGTTAATATTGATATTATCTTAATTTTCCAGAAAAATGATAAACCAGGATATGTAAACTCTTCATGCTGTGGGCCATATTAAACAAAGTAAATAGTTGAAATAAAATGCAAAGATATTGGTTGGGATTAATCTGTACCCACACATCTCAATTTTACCTGAACACCTTAGATTCTCAAATATGTGCCAGAAAGCTGTGTAGTATGTGTGTGTGTGTGTGTGTGTGTGTGTGTGTATGTGTGTGTGTGTAACATATTCTCTCACTCTTCTTCTTTCTAAAAGTAACTTGCCAAAAAAGGAGATAATTAAGGTGAAACTTGTTAAAAGGGAGCCCCCAAATAATGGATTAAATTAGGTATAGAAGGAGGATTATAAATCTCTTTGGTATTAAATCCCATTTAAAATACCATCAGTTATATGAGGTTTCAGAACAAAAGAAAACAGCCTGTGTTTTGCATAGCAACTGCTGGCCAGTATGTGATGTATTATTAAAAGTGGATTGAGGAATTAATACTCCATTCTTATCTTCATTTTACTTCTTGTTCTTTCAACTGCAATAATTTGCTACTATTTCTTGCTCAGGGCATCTTCCAGGGCAGCAGGAGTTTGCCATTTTGACAAATGTCACTTTATAATATAATCATGATATAAGCAAAGAGGAATAGCATTCCCTCCAGCATTACAAAAGGCAGGTTCAGTACCTACTGGAGATTAGAGGTTACCAACTTAATGACACTCACAATATATTTTTAGTATTAAACTCACTAGAGGATCAATTTGATACATGGGTTGCCCGAGGATAGGTCTTGGTTTATTCTTGAGGCTACTTTTATTCTCTCGATGTCCTGATCTCTTAAGCAAATTGCATGATCACCTACTTAAAGATCTCTTGACTTATATAAGAAATAGCAACTTAATACATATTCAATGAAGTGGAAATAAACTTTAAAATGTAACAAATATGAAAAGATAGCTACATGTCATCTTTGCCACCTTAGAACTTTTTAGGATTTTTGTATAACAAATCACACACATTAGCCACACACACCCTCTCATGCATTGTCAAAGCAACCAAGCTATGAATAAAAATTTTAGAAAATTCAAGTAGAGTAAAATTTTATAGAATTGACTTATTTAAGACTGAATGTTCAAAGACATTTGAGTTATCATTCATGAAATTATGGTAGAGATTGCTCCAATTGAATAAATGACATTTTTTTTCAATTCTCCTTTTTATAGGAAAGCTAAACATCTGTGCACACACGTATCTTTTTCTATGAAGAAAGGTCCTTTGTTGCATATGCTTGAGGAAAGATGTTTAAGTAATGAATTTACCAACATTTAGGGAAATTGAACATGCCCATTTTCTTAAAAGTTCGTTTTTTTTTTCACTTCAGTGTCCCTCTTTTACAAATGAACAGTAAATGCCAGGGACATGCATTGAAGTACTGCTAACAGAGAGAAAAAGGGCAATAGATAAACAGAACTTGAGCCTACTATGCCATGTTAAAGGGAACAAAGTGAACCATTTTATATATATATATTATATATATATACATATATGTATATATATATATATATACACACCTATATATATATAAAACATATATATACCAATATATATTTTTACATATATACACCTATATATATTTTACATATATATACATATATATGTGTATATGTATATGTACACAAATAAAATGGGTCTCAAAAAGCAATGCTGAATGTAAAAAATTAAGCAAAAATTTAAATGTCTCAAGGTTTTTATGTAAATTTAATAATAGAAAAATTGTTACAAACCTTGCTGGATGTGTGTGTGTATACACATATTTAAAAGGATTGAAGTTTGATATTAAGAGTAGATATGAAAATATTAAATATATAATATTAGTGTTAGATTATGTTAACTTTATATTTTTGTTTACTATTTCATTGTTTTTAATCTTAGATAATTTTCTTTCTTGTGCATGGTTGTATTCTATTTTTTTCCCCTAATAACTGACAAATTCATCTGTCTTCAGCCTTTATTGCTTTCTGGTGTGTTTTATGCTGTTATATCTCAAAATCTACAAGTTTTTTGAATTAATTTTTTTCTGGTATCTAAATTGGGTTGTGATTGTAGAAGAGACTTGCATGATTATTCCTTGAAACTGGCTACTTTTTCCTTTGTGCCTCCCAATTTGGTTGTTTTCTTTTAAGTTCCATGTGTATCTCAAAATAATATATATTCCTTTAAATGATAGATTACATAAGAAGTCAAAGAATCTATCATTTTGCTTTATTTTGTTTGTAAGATATTAGAGGCATCAATATTCGAATCTACAAATATTCTCATTTTTTCTTTTAATGTTACAGATTAAGTGACTTACCATTAATTTTTTATCTTTTCTAATAGTGTTTTGTGCATTGAAAGTATGTTTAAAATATAATATCAATGCATCACCTTTTTTTTCTTTTGCTAAATTTAAGCTCCATTATTTTCAACCTTTAACTATCAATTTTCCCATAGCCTTATAAAATAAGGCTTGACTCATTTCTTTTTAATTTTTTATTTTAAAATTTAATTTGAAATTTAATCTTTTATATGTATTAGGGTTATAATTATATTTGGACGTTAGAATTCATTGCCATCTTCTTATTTTATATATTCCTTCTTTGCATCATTTTTAAATTTTTCATCATCTTCTCTGCATCATTTACATTAATTTTCAAATTCCATTTCCTTTTAATCTTTCAGTAATTATTGTGAAAAGATAATGGATTTATTACCTCAAAGTCTACAATAATCTTTATTCTTTTGTGTAACAAGCGGACATAGAAATTTTAAAATTCAAATTGTCTTCTCTTCCAGAAGATTTACTGTTTAAATTATACTTTTCTTTGTTCCTCAATAACATATTTCTGTTATTTTACCCAGATTGGGGATGGTTAGACTAATCTACATTCTTTCCATTTTCTTTGCACATTTCTTTTTGCATCTTCAGTTTTCCTTCTGTGATTATTTTCCATCTTGCAGAAATAACTTCAAAAGTTTGTTAAAGTGCAAATCTGTTGGTGGTAAATTCGTTTACTTTTAGGATCTCTAAAAGGGATTTTAGTTTTTCTTTTTTGTTTACTTATATTTTACCTTGGAAGAAATTCAAACACTGAAAATATGTATGAAGAGCAGAAATAGTTCCCATATATCTTACACCCACATTCTCCACTGCTTTACACATTACCAAATGCCTCTTTTTCTCCCCTCTTTCCTGTGTTCATTATATTATCCTGTTGACAAGAAGATTTGTTCTTACCTTATGAGATGTGAGGATTTTAAATCAACCTGATTTATTATCGATGCAAGATTCAATGGAGAGACTGAAGAAAACTAACTATCTCTTCTTTGACTTCTGGTAAAATGGAAATCTGGGTCCAAAGGTTACCTAGAATGAGAAAGTCTAAGAGCGTTAATAAAATATATAGTCATGTTGCCCTCATAGCACCAGTACTTTATTGGTAGTTCATAATTTTCAACTTCTCAAATTCAATAAATTTGTCCACAAAATTCTCTGCCACTCTTACCTGTTAATGACAAGATAGAACCAGGGAAAGACTCTTCACCATAAAAATATTATTCATTCAATGCAAGTCAACTATGTATGTAAGTTCTTGATATGAAAAATTTCCTTTAATTTCTACAGTACTCATATCAGAAGCATTGTTTCTCTCTTTTACATAAAGACATAATGGTTGCAAATTACACAGCAAAAAAATGGCAGAGATTCAAATTCAATCTCTTTCATGCCAAATCCCTTGTTCCTCATCACTGCACACTGTAAAATTCGGTTTAGGTAATATATAATGTAATAATATTTCCTAGGTTTAATATAACATATTTATTATTGAACACTATCTAATTAGTAATATGTATTATTTCCATACAATGTGGGAAACAATGAGTATAAGCAGAATGGTTTAACCAATACTGTAGTCATTTAAATTAACTACTGTTTTCATAAAGTAGTCAATATAAGACAAATCTTAATATGTAATGCATATTTTAAAATAGCATTTACAACCTTAAAATAAACTATGATTCTTTTCGGAAGTGAGAAGTAAGACCTACAAGCCTTTAACAGGGCTATAATTTAAAATTATATGTGGCCTTTCTCTCTACCTTGGTAAGAAGATGCAATTTGCCAAGGTATAGGAAAAAATTAATTTAGAATATTAATGGACGTAAGTTAACTCATGTTTATATTTTAAAACTTATTTTACTGTTTAGAAAACACTAGATTGACTTTCCTTTGTATTTATAGGGTAGTATTTTTAAATGTGTTGTTTCATTTGCTTGTTACTAGTTTGTGAATTTACAGTGCTGGCTTCATACTTGGTTTAGTATATCCTGTGGAGTATCTGCTAACTAACTAATTTAAACATATGGCTATAAACTTGAGTAAAGGTGTTAACCATGCATTTTCAAAAGCAAGCTCTAAGGAGAAAGTAAATCCTTAGTTCCTATTTCTGTTACAGTTTAATAGTATAAAAAATAAGTTAGTGATAATGTTTAGAAGGTATCTAATATTTTTAATGTTGCTTGGCATTACATTTTGGGAGTTTACTTGAAAATGTGCCTGAACTACATAGCAGAATAATTATTTTCTTCCTTGAATTGGTGAAATGCAAACTGTCATGTCTGTATGTGACCACTTGATGGAACTCTTTCATTTTGCTTTCAGCATTCTAAGCATCCATACCCTTACATTTTGGCTATGATACACACACAGAATTTCTTTTTAAAAGTCTTGAAGGAACAGATTATTTGGCATCTTTGATAAACTCTGCACATATGGTTTTTTTATAGAATGTTAGCAAATCAATGTATAGAAAAAAAATTCTACTTTCTCTCTTGTTTTCATTCTCCCTGGAGAAAATTTTGCTGGAGAGGATGTTAAATTAATTTAAATAATTGAAAATAGTCATATCTACATGTTATTGATCTTTACAGTCTGTGCTCTCACAATAGATGGACTATACATTACCAAGGTCTGCAGTGTAAAGACATTAGGGAAAATGTAGCTATGGGTAGTTCCCTGCAATTATCTTAGTTGGGGAAGATATTTTGGTAAGGAGAGTGATTAATTGTGAAGAAAGATTTCCAGTGAAGTAATATGGAGCAATTGGGAAGACTAGAAGTGAAGATGAAAAATCATTATTTCTATTAAAATACTGATACCATAGATGATCAAAAGGGCTATGGGTAATCAGTGGTTACCTACCTCTGATCTTCTCACTTAAACCTGTGTACTTTGCACATAATAGGAATAAGTCTCTTGTGTAACCACAGAATAGTAAAACTCACTATAATAATACATTTTTAAACTCTAAAAGCATCATGTCAATAATGGTTTATAGAATTACACTGGTTTAGAGAAGCTCACAGCAAGCAAGCCATGCACATCAAGAGAAGGACAACTTCAGAAATTCCAGTTATAAAATCATTTTGTACCTAGAATGCTCTGTAAAGCTTGGCTCCTGGTGGTAGGAATATCCAATAAGTGAGATCTATTTTTTGTTTACCATTTATTCTAAGTGATCACTGCGACTATTACTTAGAAGTAGCATTGACTCCTGAGCTAATCATGGCCAAATCCTGTTGTCTCCTCCCTAGTCTTCACCTGAACTCAACTGTTTCTATTAGATGTTTACTCACCATTACAGTCATCTTATTTCGTGCCATCCCAAACTAACCTCACTCTATTTATTCTACAAAACTCTTTTTAACCTGGCTGACAATGTTTTTTTCCAAATTGATGGTGATGATTAGTCTCTTTTTACTTAGTGCTTGGCCGACAATACTAAGCAACCAGTGAACCACAGAATAAATGAAGCATTCAGAAGCATAAGCTGGAGCTTAGACCTACTGCTGAGAGTCTTCAGCATCAATCTGTTTTGACAAAGATTTTACAACATTATTAATTATTTATTAACACATTATTAATTAATATAATATTATTTCTCTTTTGATGATGGTATTTATTTTTGATCTATACAGGCATTAAAAATGTAAGGTACTAAGTGATAGTTTGAAAGAAATCCCATGAGTGTACTAGTGAGAAAAATTCAGTTAACTCTTTTTAGGAGTAAGTTATTAAATATCATAAATGCTTTTCCTAGACACACACTTTTTGTTCTTAAATTATTGAACAGATGAATAAACTTAAGAGAAGTGTCCTTCAACTGGAAAGATGTAGGAGAAAGTCTGTATTACACTTACCTCTATGAAAGCCTGTAGATGATATGCATTCTGTTCAAAGAAATACAAATGATTTCTGCAGACCTGCAGTACACCAGGTACTGTTGAAGGTACTCTGGAAAAAGTTATGAATAAAATACCCATTTCATACTTATGTAGTTTGTGAAGGAGGCCCAATGTCAAATGTATCATTTATAGTTTCAAGTAACTTATGTTATTTGGGGTTGCAAGAGTATGGCAAAGAAGTGTGAAGAGCAAGGTGATAAGCAGGCTGCTCTTTCTTAGTGGGTGGTAAGGGAAGACCTTTTTAAGGGGACACTTTATGTAGAAGTATGAGGGGAGTTTACGGAAAAGTCATTGAGGAAAAACATTTTTTGATTCCCTCAAAAGGTCTCAGGAACCTCCAAGGGTCTCCTACCACTCTTCAAGGATCTGTGCCTGAGAAGCTGATTATAGTGAGGAGATATCTGAGGATTAATCTGGGGCTACCTAGCAGAGGAGGTTCCAATGCAAAAAAACTCCTTGAAGGGAGGTTTAAGTCAATTTCAAGGTTCTGTAGAAATAATTTTTTAAGACTCCTACTTAATTTTTCATTTGGTCATCATATTTTTTCTTCCAAGGAATACATTTACCCTTTACTGACTACAAAGAAGTACTTGCAGGTACACTATATATTCTGTAACTGCCTACAATGGTTTTAATAACGAGAGCATCAATTCATAGGTAAATGTGGCTCAAAGGATGCAGATACTAAAAATCAATGAAAATAGCATATTCTCATATCTTTATGTCCCCATTTACTGGCCTTAAAATTTCTAATGAACAGGACCTCTCTGGTTCTTTTTGGAATCCTTGACTTTATAATTGCTATCATAAAGTGGATGTGCAATGTTTGTAATTTGGATTAATAGGTTAATGCCAGGGAAGGTGTTTGCACTGTGAGAAGGAGAGCTTGTGGTATACTTTTCCAAGGAGTAACCCGTGAAGAGACACTGTTTGTGACTACATGAGATCATTCCTGATATTTCCTTTCTAATTATCATAGTTCAGAAACAAAAGAAAGTGAAACACATCCTTCTCTGACAAAGTGTTTTTGCTCCTGAAGATGAAACTAATGATTTTCTTAAAATATTCTCAAGAGTTTTGGAAAAAGCTAAAGGCAGAAATTAAGAGTTATTAGATTAAAATAGAATTACTCCAAACAGACCACATGTAGTAACTCTGAAATAAATACTTATATTTTGAAAGCCCTATTCTTTGATAAAGTAATAAGTACATGATTAGTGATAATAACCATTAATATTATTAATGTTGATATAATTATTGATAATAAATTTATAAACTCTAGATTGTGATTTCCAATCTATTTTCATGCACCTGTGATTATTTCATGTCATATTTGCAGAATTGAAAACCATGTGTGAGATAAATCACATGCTATAGAATTAAACTATAATCAAATATATACTGATTCAGCAAATCTGAGGGAGGGTAATTCCACAGGAAGTTAACTAGGTCTGCTCTCTGAAAAATGGTAGGTTCAGATAATCTGTGAAGGGACTAGAACACTTACAATGAAAGATGTAGATATATTTTAAGAGTTATGTAATATTTTTAGCAGACATATATACAAGAAAAATCATTAAGTTTCTAAGTGAGGTAAAAAGTAACAGAAGTATTCCCAACAATGCAATGAAGACATTAAAAAGTACTACAATTGAAAGAACTTCAGGGTCATAAGGGACTTGTTAGTACATTGTAAAAGAAGTTGCTAATGAATAAGAAACACTGTTAAACTGACTTTGAAAATCTCCAAAGAACTAGGACATGCATTAAAGAAATCTTCAATAAAATGCAATTCATTAAAATTCAGACAAAAATGTTTAATTATTGTAAGGTCCAAATTTTTAGTGGTGTGAATTTCAGAAGTACCTTCAGAGCTTTGGTTATTTAAAAGACAAAAACAGAGCAAGGGAAAGAAGAGGAGGAGGAGAAAACCTGTTTACCAAAGGTCACTATATCAAAATCTTAGAATCTTTTTAAAAGATAAGCAATTGGCTAGATAAAAATTTTTTAATTGTTTTCATTATATAAATTTAAACATGAAAGTCTTAAACATTTTGAATTTAATGTCTAATTCTGGTGGTGTGCTTGGAATTAGTCCTATCAGTGTCACCCCAGCTCATATTTTGGGAACTCATTCCTAATACAAATGGTATGACCTTCGAAAGACAACTTTCTTATTCAGATGTCAGCAGTGGAAATTCATCATCCAATTTGTGTATGTAGTCCTGGAATATAAAGCAACTGAGTAGGAAAGGAACATGGATTGTTCTTATGGATAGTTTCACAAAAAGTGGTGGAAAAGGGTTTCTTTAGAGGAAAAGAATGCTATCAAGAAGTAATATATCAGTTTTATTCATTAAAAACAAATATCCAAATACTTTGAAGCCAGAAAAAAATTGAAATAAAAATGGAAGTTATCATGGAAAATTAGTAAAAAAAAAAAAAATTCTGATTTGTTCTGGTCAACTGGGCTTACTAAATACTCAGAAGATACATGACATTTGACTGGTGCCTCACATATATCTGAAAATCTATAAATTAGCATGTTTGCAATTTCCAATGTATAAATATTTTAAATGCAATGACATGCTGGTATAAATAATTAGGTATTGGTATCTTCGAATGGACCACAATGTTTCAATAGAAATACTCATATTGTTTATCTATTGAAATGAGTTTTGGTGTCACACAAGATGATGTTGCTTATGTTGGAGGAGGTAGACTTTTCTTTTAATATTACAATGCATGATAAATTGTCAGAGTTTTGCACTGAAACTTTAAAAAGATAAGACACATACACAAACACATTATGGCTAGCTTTAAAAGTAGAAAGAAATAGTACTTTCAGAACATAACAAAAGGAATATAACAATTATTGTGAGAAAATTTTTAAACATTTTTAGTTGTAGATAGACACAATACCTTGATTATTTTTATTGTAGATTTAAAAAAATTATTCTAATTTGTTATATATGCCAAGAGAATGCATTAAAATCATATTACATATATAGAGCACAATTTTTCATATCTCTGCTTGTATACAAAGTGTATTCACACCATTGTGTCTTCTTCATACATGTACTTAGGGTAATAATGTCCATGTCATTCCAACATCTCTTTTTGTACCCCCTTGCTCCCTCCCTTCTCTTCCCTCCCCTTGGCCCTATCAAGAGTTTGTCTAATCTTCCCATACTCCCCCTTCCAACCCTTGTATGAATTAGCCTTCTTATATCAGAGAAAACATTAGACATTTGATTTGGGGGGATTGGCTAATTTCACTTAACATTATATTCTCCAACTCCATCCATTTACCTGCAAATGACATAATTTTAATCTTGTTTATTGCTGAGTAATATTCCATATTCTTTATCCATTCATTTACAGAAGGACATCTAGGTTGCTTCCACAGTTTAGCTATTGTGAATTGTGCTGCAATAAACAGACACTTCTCAGAAGGTGATATACAGTAAATCAACAAATATATGAAAAATGTGTTCAACATCTCTAGCAATTACAGAAATGCAAATCAAAACTATTCTAAGATTTCATCTCACTCCAGTCAAAATGCCAGCTATTATACAAACAACAATAAGTGTTGGCGAGGGTGTGGGGAAAAAAGCACCCTCATACATTGCTGGTGGGACTGCAAAATGATGAAGCCAATATGGAGAACAATATGGAGATTCCTTGGAAAAGTGGGAATGAAACCATCTTTTGATCTTGCTATTCCACTTGTATACAAAGTATATTCACACCGTTTTTAGATGTAGATGGACACATCTATACCCAAAGGACTTAAAAACAGCATACTATAGGGACACAATCACAATCAATGTTTATTGCAGCATAATTGGGAGAAATTTTGTTTTGTTTTTCCTTTGTTCTCATAAGGGAAGAAAAATAGAAATTTTATCAGGATATACTCAAAGAATTTTCTAAAATCTTTCTCATGCCATGATTGCTGCTTGATCTGGTCTGACTGAGCTGTACCATACACACATTGCTGTCCAGGATATGTGCGCTACTGCTTTCACTTCTTGATGTAAATATTGAGAAGTCTATGGATCTTCTGCTGCTCTTGCTACGTCCACTTTCTGTTTATCCTGTGAGGTCTGACACTGTGGCTTTGCCTCTGCCAATGTGGTCTGACATTTTTTGTGCTAATTGAGCCTCCAGATATTTTCTGCATGGCAGTGTGGGCTGCCACTGGGATTTTTCACAGAACAGGTAGCAGTAAGCATATTATTTGAATTTCACTGTGTAAGAAGGTATACCCAAATTTAATAGTTCTCAGCAATAACTGTTTATTGCTCAGCATTCCATGGGACTGAAATTTGGGCAAGAGTGAACACAGATAGCTCAACTGTGCCCGATAGGATTTTAATGGGAGCTGGTGGATCTCTTTGTCCTCATTTATGGAAGTAGCATTCAGGTTCCCCATGTGGACTTTTTATCTGTATCTCTCCTCTTTCTCTGTGTGTCCATCATTTCCAGCAGCAAAGCCTGTATTTATTTATGTGAAACTAGGTACCAAGAGAGAAAATAGAAACTACGGAATCTGAGCTCAGAAGTCAGGTTCAAACTCTACTTCCCTTTTTAAAAATTATTTATTTGTTTTAATTAATTACTTATGAACAGCAGAATGCATTTTGATTCATTGTACATAATTACAGCACAACTTTTCATTTCTCTGATTGTACACAATGTAGCATCACACTATATGTGCAGTCATACATGTACCTGGGGTAACAATGTCCATTGCCTTCCACCATCTTTCCTGCCCCCATACTTTTTGATGGGAGATGCACACCCTTTACAAAGAAGCATAAATATGTTCATTGGTGAGTGTTTTTCTCTCTCTACCAAAGTGTTTCAATGAGTGATTTGCAGTGGCCTTTGAAAAGGATGGTTGTGCCTGATAGCATTTTGCTATGAATAAGGCAGAATTATGAACTTTAAGTTGTTCTCTAAATCATTTTCTGGGAAAAAAAATTAAATACCTGTTTGTTTGTGATTATAGTGTCAGATAAAACAGTGGTTTGAAATTTCAATATAATCTCCTTCTCAAATAGCTTACCTGGTTTATTCTGGAGAACTAAATTGCTTCTGTCTTTATTATCTTGTTCTGTTCTTTTGAGATAAGCAAGTCACTATACTGATGTTATGAGATAAGATGTGTAAATTGCATTATAGATTCTTGCAGAGAAGTACTCTCAAAACCAAAAGAACAATAGCAAAAGTCTGGTTCTCTGTGGAACAATGTTAAATAATGAATAACTGGCAGCAGTGCTGTTTCTTGGAAATTTTCAGAATGGGGACAATACTTACTTTTCAGCTTAATCATGCAAGTCTCCTTTGTAATTCATCTGCTACAAGTTAGTTTTGTTTCTTTTGTTTATCCTCTTTGGTGTACTAACTTGAATCCATTTTTTTTGTGTGTGTGTGATATGTCATTGACTTGCAACAATGCCCCTTTTTATTTCTTTCTGTGACATTAAAAAAAAGTGAAAATTTCTTGGTATGACATTTGTAGACCTGACCTGTTTTCAGCTATCACTCATTATGGTCCATTTCATGGGCTATGTGCCAGACAACCAAACTGCCTATGATTTTTCTCAAATTATAGTGTGGGTCAAGCATATAAGACTTTGCTACTTCAACTCTCTGTGTTGAAATTTCTTTCTTTGGTCCCCTGACGTCTTTTACTCCCACTCCTCCAAACAAAACAAAACTTGCCTAATAACAGTTTCTTCTAGCCTTAGCTAAGGTATTGACTCATAAATCTCCCTTTTCTCATAATGCCCCTTTATTTGGAAATGAATTTTTTAAAAAAATCCTAGATTTCTACATGCTTTTATTTTTGAAGCTAAACTATATTATTGGATTTAATTATTTAGTTTTCTTCCTGAACTGAACTAGTTGAAATATCTTCTCTTCCTAGGACTGCGTGTGACATATTTTTCATTTTAAAAAATTATATTTTTTTATTCATGCACCTGTGTTAAAATCCTCTTCGATATTTAGCCTTCTCGGTATCAAATATTCTAGACAATGTCCCAAGGCAAATACACAAGTTTTATCTCAGCATAGATTATCCCAATGATATTCATAACAGATTACTCACATAATTATTTTTTAATTTGAGACTTGAAGCATGAATTCTATTCTGAAGATGTGCTGTGCTATAGTAAGTTTTCTCTTTAATATCATTGAAGAGAACCAGCAGACTATTTAAAAGAAACAAGAAACACTCCCCACTTTACTTTATTAAAGAAATCTGTTGATGTAGTGTTTGATATTTTTTTCTTTCTAAAGCACACATTAGTTTATAGCAATTAAATAAAGGAATATTGAATCATCTCTATGCCATACTGCACAGTATTTTGCATAGCTACACCTTGATATGTCGTGTAATTACCACGTGCATCTGGAGGCCTGTGCATGTTATTCATTGGCACCCTCTCATTGGAAGGCAGCAGTCTTGATAGAAATTTCCATCTCATCTTGTAGGTGATTTCTAAAACCATCATGTTGGCACATTTTTAATGCTGATCTGTTTCACCCTTTTACAAATTTAGCTTCTCTTTTTGAAACCTTTGAATCATTGTATTGTCTGAACAGAATTTCAACGAAAAACTTTCTTTGAAAATATTTTTTCTTTTTCTTTCCTTCCACTTAAATTTCTAAAGCTAGATTCAGGATAGTTAGTGCTTAATGCATTGCTACTTGGAAAAAAAAGTAAATCAGTTGATAACCACACTTATTTGGGATTACATTCACATATTATATTGTACATTTGAGGTCAGAAAGAAATAAGTTTAAATTTTAAACATATTATGTTTTAGCCAAGTGATTTTGGGGCAAGTTTTTTATTTTCTTTTTACATCTACAAACTATTATTTATCCCTTCAGACTTCTGTTCATCAAGAAGGTCAAGGTCAATCTTGTTTCCCCTTGCTTGATAGTACTTAGATATTTTGCCATAATGAATTTATCCATACTTATTTTGGAGCTTAGTAATTTATATACTTACTAAGGTAATATAATTATATAATTACTAAGACCAATGGTCTTAGTAAACAAATTATTTAACAATCTTTTGTGTTATTTTCTGACTTTTCTGACTTCTACTATTTTTCATTGAGATTTTCTCCTGCCCTCGGGTAATATAGGTTAGTCCATCCCATTGTCTCCCTATAGGCCTTTGAAACTAATCCTAATTCTAAATCTTGCCTATTGACTAAATCAGAATTTATTTCCCATATAAATTATTCTTATTCTCCTATGATATCAGTATTGAATTCTGAGGAAGGAAGTGCTAAGTTAAAAATGCAAACACATTTTCAAATCACCATATGAACATTCTTTATTCTTGCTTTTTTTTCAGAGAAAACTCTCTCTCTCTCTCTCTCTCTCTCTCTCTCTCTCTCTCTCTCACACACACACACACACACACACACACACACACACACACACACATTATTCCTTTGCCCTCTGGGAACTTACAGTCAAGGAGAAAAAGATATTAAATAAGTAAATAATTGTCATTTAAATAAACACAAAATACACAAAACGGAGTAAGATTCTTGAGCAACATTCCTGGACTGCTCTTAATGAATACTTTTGATAAATGATGACTTCTTAGGAAATGTCCTTAAGCTGAGATTTAAAAATAAAGATTAGTCCCATGAAAGGGGTTAGGGAAGAAACCTGAGTGAGAACATTAGAGATAAATTTTTGAACTAGTGTGGATCATAATATGCAGAGCTTTGGGAGTCAGTCAAAATAACATTTTGCCCTATCTGAAGGGTGCTGGGAACTCACTGAAAGATTTCAACAAAAGGGTAAGGTGATCTTGTTAAATATTAAAGGAGATATTCTACTTTTCCTATGTGAAGCAAAGAAAAAAGAAAATGAGGTAATGATGTTGCTTGGGAAAGAGAAGGATGTGCAGGAAGAAAAGCCATAGAATTCTGTAAGTAGGTTTCATAAATAAGTGAATAGAATTAGAGCACTAATCTCTAGGATATATTTCTGCTATCTAATATGCCTGTGGTAAAAATTTGCTCCCATTCTGTAAGCTTTCTATTCTCTTGTCTGATTGTTTCTTTTGCTGAGAAGAAACTTTTTAGTTTGAATCCATCCCATTTGTTGATTCTTGATTTTAATTCTTGCACTATAGGAGTCTTATTAAGGAAGTCAGTGCCTAATCTGACGTGATGGAGGTTTGGGCCTACTTTTTCGTCTATTAGGCGCAGAATCTCTGGTTTAATTCCTAGGTCCTTGACCCACTTTGAATTGAGTTTTGTGCATTTTGAGAGATAGGGACTTAATTTCACTTTATTGCATATGGATTTTCATTTTTTCCCAGCACCATTTGTTGAAGAGGCTCTTTTCTCCAATACATTTTTGTCTAATACAAGATAACTGTAATTATGTGGGTTCGTCTCTATGTCCTCTGTACTATTGGTCTACAAGTCTATTTTGGTGCCAATGCCATACCATTTTTATTACTATTGCTCTGTAGTTATTAGTTTAAGGTCTGGTATAGTGATGCCACCTGTTTCACTATTCTTGCTAAGGATTACTTTAGCTATTCTGGGTCTCTTATTTTTCCAGATGACTGCTTTTTTCTATTTCTATGAGCAGTGTCATTGGATTTTGATAGAAATTGCATTAAATCTGTATAGTGTTTGGGTAGTATGGTCATTTTGACAATATTTATTTTGCGTATACAAGAACAAAGTAGATCTTTCTATATTCTAAGGTCTTCTTTAATTTCTTTCTTTAGCATTCTGTAGTTTTCATTGTACATGTCTTTCACCTCTTTTGTTAAGTTGATTCCCAAGTATTTCATTTTTGTTTTTGATGATATTGTAAATGGGGTAGTTTTCCTCATTTTTCGTTCAAATGATTTTTCCCTAATATACAAAATATCTTTGATTTAGAGGTGTTGATTTTATATTCTGCGATTTTGCTGAATTCATTTATTAGTTCTAAAAGTATTCTGTTGGAATTTTTTGGTTCTTCTAGGTATAGAATCATATCGTTGACAAATAGTGCTAATTTGAGTTCTTCTTTTCCTGTTCAGATCCCTTTAATTTCTTTCATCTGTCTAATTGCTCTGGCTAGTGTTTCAAGAACTATGTTAAATAGAAGTAGTGAAAGAGGACATCTCTGTCTCAAAAATCTGAACACCATAAAACCAAATCAATCAATCAATAAACGGGCTAAGGAACTAAACAGACATTTCTCACAAGAGCATATACAATTAATCAACAAATATATGAAAAAAATGGTCAACATATTTAGCAATTAGAGAAATGCAAATCAAATCTACTCTAAGATTTCATCTCACTTCAGTCAGAATGGCAACTATTAAGAATACAAACAACAATAAGTGTTGGCAAGGATGTGGGGGAAAAGGCATACTCATGCATTGCTGTTGGGACTGTAAACTAGTGCAGCCAATATGGAAAGCAGTAGGGAGATTACTTGGAAAGCTGGGAATGGAACCACCATTTGACCCTGTTATACTACTCCTTGATTTATACACAAAGGACTTAAAAACAACATACTGCAGGAACACGGCCACATCAATGTGTATAGCAGCATAATTTGCAATAGCTAAACTGGAACCAACCTAGATACCCTTCAGTAGATGAATGGATAAAGAATCTGTGATATATATATAATGAAATATCAACATTAAAAGAAAATAAAACCATGGCATTTGCAGGAAAATGAATGAAGTTGGAGAATATAATGCTAAGTGAAGTAAGCCAATCCCCCAAACCCAAATGCTGAATATTTTCTCTGATATAAGAATGCTGATTCATAATGGGGATGGGGGAAGCATGGGAGGATAGGGCAAAGGGTGGGGGAAGGGAGGAGAAAGAGGATAGGAAAGATGGCATAGACATCATTACCCAAAGTACATTAATGAAAACACAAATGGTGTGCCTCTACTTTGTATACAGAGACATGAAAAATTGTGCTCTATTTGTGTAATATGAATCGAATTGCATTCTGCTATCCTATATAACAAATTAGAATAAATTATGAAAATAATTTAGCAGAAATAGCTAATGTAGATATAAATTTGGGTTATATTAGTTTGTAATTTTAATAGAATACCTGGGAGTAGATGTGATTGTCTTAAGAATATAAGAATAAGGATAAAGAAGGAATTATGAAAAAAAATCCAACATTTAAAATTTGGGTAGAAATGTGGATCTAGTGACATATAATCTGGAAGCATGCTTACAGAAATGAGAGAAGTATTTTGAGAATAGAATTCTACTGTATGTTTGATGCTATGATAGCAGCTCCTTTCGAGGATGACCTTATCTCAAAACACTGACCTCAGTGAAGTGGGGAATCCTGGCTGACTGGTGAGGGGATATAAGGCCCAGGCCCTTTGCACCAATTTGGATTTAGCTGTAAAAAAAATTCTGAAGTGTCTTCCCATCTCCAGCTACCTCTATAGGTTGGAGATTGCCCATATTATTGACTTTATTCCATTCCCTTGTTGTGCTGCTTTTCCTTCTTTCCTGGGCATTGATTCCAAAGGAATTTTATAAAACTAATCTTTTTTTCTGCTAATCTGCATCTGGCATTCTCTTCCCTAATATTGATTTTCATGTGCTACAGTCTGGTTTTCCTAGGGAAAATATATATAAAGAAAAAATAACTGCCAGATTGTGTTTAGTTGTCTTAGTCAAGAAATGATGTTTAGGATAGAGAAAATAAGGTGACTAGTTTTTCAGTTTAGAAATGAATGCAGCTGTTTTGTTTGAGTCATGAAAGCAGCAATGCAATTGAACTCTGCAAAGCTATAAGAATGGGGATTTAGGATCAGGAATATTGGTAATCCTCTTGTGAAGTTTAGCAGAAATCCAGAATCTGGAGAAGGGTGATATGGGGATAATTTAAGAAGAGAGAAACTGAATCATAGATTACATAGTGCTCCTGAATAGATGGCAGAAGTGTTCATAATGCAGCTTGGCTTGAGTTTGAGAGCAGCTGCAACACACTTTTCTGTTTTGTGGCTTCTATCTGACTCAAGGAAGGAAAAAGCGAAGAGTTCGAAAAGTGGAGACAGCTTGAAATAGTCATTTGAAAAGCAATGCACTGAGAAGAAACACAGGAAATTTTCTAGGCACCACTGGGAGTCCAGGTGAGAGTAATAGTAATGAATTTATACAGCACAAATTTAGGCCATCAAATATTCTTCTACTTGCTTTATTGTTTAATATAAAATGTCATGCATTTTGAGTTGCTTGGTAAATGATGCTTGTGATGAAAACATCTGTTTTCTTTTTTCCTACTCCCTTAAGAAAAGGCAATTTAAAGAAACTTTCAATTACCTCTCATTAAAAATGAGCACATGACTAAGATCACATAAACATTTTCTCTGTTGGGGATTATTTCATAATGAGTCTCATCTTTGCTCTGTCTATAGGGCAAAAGGAAAGAATACTATTTTATAAATGAAAAACAATTATTTGAATATATTATAGTAAGCATAAACACTTGTCAGTCTAAACTTAGCCTGTTGAGTCTCTGTAATTAGAATATAACTGAGGAAGGGCATGGTCATATGTAATTTGATGGAAAGTTTTGAGAAGTTTATATCCATAGAGGATGTAGGTGGATGAATGGTTCAGATCAATAAGTATCATTGCAGATCAATAAGTATCATTAGAGCTGATCAAACCTGCCTTAGAAAATAAAATACACAACAACTTGAAGTTCCTTTAAACTTTACAAGTTTTATGAAAGGTGAAAATTTATTCCTCTGTTAAATAATATCATTTTTTTTTAATGAAAAAAATGCAGGTTTCTTAGCTGGGCATGGTGGGGCACACCTGTAATCCCAGCAGCTTGGGAGGCTGAGACAGGGGAATCCCAAGTTCAAAACCAGTCTCAGCAACTGGCTAAGCAACTCAGTGAGAACTGGACTCTAAATGAAATATAAAATAGGGCTGAGGATGCATCTCAGTGATGGAGTGCCTCTAAATTCAACCCCTGGTACCTCCCCCGCACTACCACAAAGAGATTATTTTATAATTTTTTGCCTCTGTTGTACAGAGAAAACTTCTGAAGATTATTTATAACATTTGCTAGCCAATGTTTTTAAAATGATAGATTTAGAAAACTTCCTTAGCTTTTTCATTAGTAACATTATTTCATTTTATTTATAAATCTTAGAAATCTTTAGCAATTTTAATGGGTAATGAATAGTATATTTGATCTTATTTACAAATGCAAAATATGCTCAAATATTTTGAAATTTGTTTTTATAACTTTTTTAAATTGCTTCTATTTTATGAAATTTTTTTTTCTAATTCACATAATTTTTATAGATGGAATTAACAAATACAAAAAACTCAAACTCTTCTAGCTTTTTCCAAACAATATACAATAGTAAGATACCAACGTAAAATAGGATGCCTGCCTATATCACTTATCTGCATATTTTAAATTTGAAATTATGCTATCATCCTTATTCACCAGCATTTCTAATAGTATTATATTGTATGATTAAGTCTGAGTTGTCATCATCAACAAATTTCCATGACAATATTATTTTGTAAGAATAAAAATAGCTCCAAAATATTACTGAATGTGCCACTAGTGTTTATAATACTAGTAAAAGGTTTAAAATCAAATGCCTATTCAAGTACTCAATAGTGCATTTGATACTTAACCTTTGAAATTATTACTGTCATGGGATATATTTTCTTAAATATTAAAGATTTATAAATTTCCAAATACACGTTCATTCATTTTTAGTACCAAACTTTCTCTATCATTTTAAATCTTCTACATTTAATTACACTTCCTCTGAGCACAGAGACATATACATAATAAGAAAACAATAAATACACTTGTAACTGAAAGTACATAGTTGATTTGAAATCTCACTGCTAAGGAAGAAATGTTATCCCCTATGCTTATGGTTTGTAATGACTAGAAACTTGACTATGATAGTGAGTGACTTTTTTTTTTTCTTCTGAGCTACTCTATTGAAAAACCTATTTAGAGTTTTTATTTTAGTGACCTCCAACATCAAAGACGAAGTCATAGCTAAAATTCCCTGGGTTTAATGGAAACAGATTTCCTAATTCTCCTGCATAGTCAAAGAGTTATGGCCCCTCTTCTGTGTAGTCCACTTTTTGTATGTCAGATGTATGTTACCCTGATTGACTCCTTTGAAATGTTTATGTATTTGCCAACTAAATGCACAAACTTCACTGGATTCCCACTAAATTCTTTTTCCACCTAACAAAATTAATTTGACTTGATGGAACTTTATTTTTTTCATGTTTTTAATACCAGAAAACACTTGTAGGTATTGATATCATGTGAATTGAAATTTGTGTACCTCATACTTTTATCAAACTTGGGCTTAAAAATTATAAGGGCATTCTATTGACATTTATTTAATTATTGCTCTGACATTTTCAATGGATCAGTCCCTACATTATTGGCATTTGAAAATAGAATGCTCTAATTTTGCTTTAATGAAACATATTGACATTACGTGACACATGAGTACACTTCAAGTTTATAAGATGTTCAGGTAACATCATTTGAAATCTGTGCTGTCAGTACCAGGGGTACATGTGTGTGTTTATGTGTTAAACATAGGCAGATTAACCAAAGAACAAGAATTAAACCCAGATCATTCGGAGACTTTAAAATCATAAGAAAAATCAGGAAACCCTTGGTAGACAACACTTAATAAATGTCTTCCAAAGTTTGTGTTAACCTTGAAATAACACACACATACACAAATACCCAGAACATACTAAAGGGTTAGAAACAAGTTAAAGCTGATTTAATTTCTTCTAAACTTTAAATATAGTCTTTTTGTATATTTGACAAAGTTGGATAATATATTCTAAGAATATCAGTTTATAGAAAGGATAGAATATCTGAATGCCTAATTATGTTATAGTTACATGATTTTAAAGAAGTGAAATGAGCAAAAAGCTTGATTTTTCATGCATGGCATGCAGGTGTGTATAAGAACTTTAATAAAAGTTGTCTAAAATAGTAGCAGCTGTGTCCAGGTGTGCCTAGGTGTGTATGAATATCAGAGATGAAAATAGAAATTGAACTGAGAAGCAGGGCCACCATTGAAAATTTACTCCTTTAAAGACTATGATCCACTGAGAAAGTATTTAATGCTGCATTTTATATATACAATTATTCACATCTGCTTAAGTGGTTTTTTTTTACTCTCAAAAATTTAAAATTTCTTTCAATCCTCTTTTCACCCTTAATAAATAGTTTTTCTGCATTTTAGATAATAATTTGGATATTCCATCCCTTTTAATATCTAAAATGGCGTTCTTCCATATCTAAGAAGTTATTAAAATCTTAAAAGCAAAAGTGTTTAATGCATACAGATAATTCTACACTAATATCAGGGTTTGTCTTAACACCATGGTGTCATAGATTTGTGTCCATTAAAGAGCTGCTCTTACATGATGGTAAATGTGGTCCTGGTGCCCTGTTTTCTCTTTCTCTGTTAATTTCTTCTTCCCTGGAATATTCCTGCCCCTTCCACTTGCAGTACATCTTCTTGGGCCTGGCACTTCTAGGGGTTTCACTTAGCTCTGCTTTGCTCTTTCTCTGCTACTGAGCGAAAAGATATAATCAAGTTATGAAAAAGTGGGCAAGTGAAATATTCCTCCTCTAGTCATCTGGGTTATTCCCAAGTTTGTCCCAACCAGCCCTTGAAAGAGCAGGTTTCTAAATAAAGAGAAGTGGTATTTAATCACGATTCTATCAGAAATATACATAACGTACAATCTCCAAACAAGTTCTCAGGTCTATTGTTGGGAAAATACAGGGAGACAGGTGCTGCTGATCTTGTGACTATGGTTAAGGATTTATAAGGGCACATGGGGCTAGGTGAACTTGGTGTTGGGGGAAATAAGCCACAGTCAACAAGTAGTTTGTTAGTTTTCCTTATGCTCCAGTACTAAATTACGACAACTAAAAAGTGATCCAGAGAGATGGATTTTTAGCCTCACAAGTTTAGAGTACACCGGAGGAGATAGAACTCAAGTAGGAAAGCACATAAATAAGCTGTTTCTAAATTAGGATAGGTTCCATGATTTAAAAACATAGAACTGATACAGAAAGTTTCACATTGTGAGAGAGAAACTTGCTTTATCAAAGACATGTATGTAAGGTGTTTTTTTTTTTAAAAAAATGTAATTAAAGTGAGACTTTAGAGATTAAGATTGGGGGGCTGGGATGGTGGTTTAGGGTTAGAGTGCTCGCCTGGCATATGAGAGGCAATGGGTTCAATCCTCAGCACCACATAAAAAAAGAAATAAGGTTAAAAATATTGTTTAAAAATTAAGGAGGGGTCAGCGTCTAGGCAGAGATAAACAATGTGCAGATGTTTTTGAATTGGAAAATTCTTAGGTAGGCTGTTTGAAAAGTGATAGGGGCCAGGTGGGAGGTGGAATGAATGTGAGCAAAAGTCAAACAGGCTACTTCAGTTTTATGACAACCAACCCATGGAGTTTGTAAATGCTACATAAGTTTTGTTCTTTATTACTTGTGAGAGAAGGTAATTTTGTTTTAATCAAATTGCCTTTTCATAAACTCCTTTCACATTTTCTTTTAAGAAAGCTGGCGATCTACTGCCCTCGTGTGGCATCCTGCTGCATTACAAGTCATATTTGAGTAAAGTCTTGGAAGGATGATTTTAGCAATAACCTTGCAACACTTTTCAGTTAATCCTAGGCCTCTCTGTCAGCTTTTAGAGTCAAAAGTAGAAACTTTTACTTTGTTTTCGTTTTTTTATTTTCTAATATTCCATTGTGCAGAGGACATGCACTGGGAGCCCAAACTTAGATGGTTTAAGGAGCCAGGTAGATTAAGAAAAAGTTGGGCCAGGTTCTACATGATAGGGTGAAGTGCAAAGGTTTTTGAATTGGAAAATAGGAAAGGAAGTAGATCCTATGGGGACCTTAGTGATGCAAGTTCTAGATAAGAATCTTCAATTTTGCATGTTTATTTTATATAAAAAAGGAGAAATTTAAAACAGACTTATGGACTTTTTCAATCCAGTCCCTAAAATTTCTACTTTTAGCCAATCTACATTATTAATTTTTCAGCCAAAACAACAAATGCTTTGCATCTTTAAGGTTTTGATTATTTAACAGCTGGTTATTTCATACATCAAGCAGGCTATTTCCACATTTGATATTTTGCCAGAGGTTTATTTTGGAAAGTATTTCAAGTAGTTTTTGTTACTGTGAAAGGTATCTTCTTCTATTCTAACATCCAAGCAGCCATTTTTAATATAAGGTTTCCCCCACCCCCGCAAATTATTGCCACCCTGCTTTAGGGAGTGTGGGTATGGAGTTTTGCCTCCATTTTTCTCTGCATTAAGATAGACCCAAATTGTTTTCAGAGGAAACTCTTCACTCTGACTGCCAGCACTGCCTGTACACATTTTTAGCCAGAAATTGAATCATTTGTTCAGGACCATCTTTATCTGGTTCCTTCTTTCCATAGGAGGATGCTTGTACTACACACAATTTAGTTGACCTTTAGTGTATAAGACTGTCTGTCAATGGAAACACTGAATTGCAGGTTTCTTGGCACTTGTCAGGGACTACAATCTCAAATTCACTGCAGCTCGATACCTTTCAGATGCTTTGGCTAAGAGAAATAATATTTATTGAAGAATGCCTGGAGGAAATGCAGTCATCCAGTTTGCCATACAATCAAAAGTCTGTTTCAGGATTAAGGGAGGCCATCAGGAACAGACCCTTCACATTGGGTCCAGCAGGATGGTTTCTGACAGAGCCATGCATTTGCCATCATGGTGAAGTACTCTATGAGGGACCAAGGAAATATTTTCTCTTCATTCCTATTGGTGTTCATTTCTAATGACTTGCTTGTACTATGTTTGGACTTCTTCCTGGTTATATTTTCTACTTTTCACGTGTGTCTATTAGAAAACTCAAAGTCAAGTTTGTGCTCTACCTTAATTGAGCAAAGATTTTTCATTTGTTCACTAATCCCATTCGCAGCACTGTCTTTACTTTCCTGTTTTAATATTCCAAAGACTCTCTTTACAGAACTTCAGTATTTTATCTTGATAAATTGTATGCATCTATAAGCAACTTAAGTGCATTTGAGACTGAAGTGATGTATAAATAACAGCCATAGGATTGCTATTGATGCTGTACTTGAATATAGAATTTAATCCTTGGATGAACAGTCTGTAACCTAAATAAGAACTAAACAAACATCTTATAACGTCACAAGAGCTGAAGCACCCACCAAAATTATGTGGATTTAAAAAAAAACATGCTAGTCCAATTTTGCAGTGTGCAAAAGTTGATATTCCTCATGAAAAAATGTAATTAGAGAGGCAACAAAGGACACAGTGATAAGGACAAAATATATTCTTTAAGGTTGTAACACAAGCTTTCCATCAGGGCTGATTGGCATCCTCAGTGAAGAGTGAAAATGAGCCACGCCTTCCATTTACTCTGCATCAAGCTTTGACAAAGGATCTGAATATATGGTCTGGTTGGTCATCCAACATCATCATTCTGGGACTTATGAGTGATGATGAACATCTAGAATTATTATATTAAGATACTTTTAACTTCACTTACACATAATTTTACAAGATGTAGATAAGGGTAGTGACCTTGAATTCAGTTTTGAGACAAGAGACATATGCCTATATATGTATGATGTATGTATGGAAAGTGTATGTATTGTTAAACCTCAGAAAACCCAATAATTTAATCTGCAGATTATTATATTACAAGAATTCATAGGCCTTTCTGATGCCACTAAGGTTATCTTATGAGGGATATGAAATATTACTTAGGCTAAAACTGAGGGAAGAATGTTATTCTTTTTATGACATGGCTATTATAGCTATTGGCTCTATTATAGCTGTCAGCTATTTATCAGAGTGGCCCTAAACATTAGTGATTTATGAGTCAGTGGCTTCTAAATAAGGAGAGCTGAAATTTATTGGATTTCCACTTTATAGTGAGTATTGTATCAGAGGCATTATACATATTATCTCATTTAGTCTTCGTAAAACATTTTATGAAATGAATTGTCACTATATTATGAATGAAGAACAGTGATCATTTTTATTCTTGTAGGTGGGCAGGTTTTTGGTTCTAAAGATTAGTTGCTTATTCATGTCTTAACCAGAATGTACAGTAGAGTTTAGTAGAGTTCCATTATCTGCTAGTTCTAGAGCCATCTTGATGGAAACATGGACTTTTAAATAAACAAAATAGAAACTATACTTGCATTCTTGTGACTCAAAAAGTATGAATTTTCCATACAATGTCAGGGAGACACATTTTCTGTTTGACACCCAGGTTTTTGTTGTAGAGTAGATAACAGTGTTAAGTCACAAAATGAGTTTTTACATAATCTGCAAATACTTATACCTAATATAGTAAGCAATAAGGAACTATTTAATTTTTTGTATCATGTGAGCATTATTCCATGTGAACATTATTCCACATTCAAGTCATTATTTGAACAGGGCAACATGGAACATTTTATGAGGCTGGTGAACTTTTCAGTTGTCATAAATGGTTCAAAAGCAAGTTGAAATTATAGAATAAGTTTGAAGATGCATACATGCTGTCACCAAGCAAGTTCACTGTTAGACAAGTAGAGAAAGTCCTGAGGCACATGCATAAGGACATGGATATCAATGTTCATGGCAACTTGTCGGTGATAATGCTGGAATGCTGATAGAATAAGGAAACAAATAGTACATCTACAAAATGGAATACTACACAACAATGTGAATGAAAGACTAGAAGTATACATGTCAGCAAACTGCATCTCAGGAACATAATGTTGAATGAAAACAGCACATCCCACAAAGATACATGCATTTTGAAAAGTTCATAAGCATACAATAATAAGCAACATAAACTACTGTTAGAACAAAGGATTAAAAAAAATACAGGATAATGGTGACCTCTATGGGGGAGAGAGATGTAAACCAGAGTGTTCCTCTGGCAGCTTCAGAAATTCTGACACTTTCTTACCTTGAGCTGGGTTCTATGTGCATGGGAGCTCTTTTTCTTTTTTAATCTGGGTGCCTCACATTGTCATAAGCATTCCTTTGTGTGTATGTCTTCAGTTCTCCAAGAGGAAGAAAAAAAAGGGAAAATATGTGGGCCTTAAATATTAACTTGAAGTCATTCATGCCATCCACCAAAAAAGCTTTTCACCCTTGCTTGTTTTTGCCCATTTTTCTCTGAACTTAATTGCACACAAGTTCGAGTCCAGTGTCCTTTAATTCCTGTCACGTTTTCATCAAACAAGATATATATGACTTCCTGTGCCCTGGCAAGCACTTGGAAATTTTCACTCTTGGCCTCCCACAGTTCATCTTCCTACATCAGGCCAACTGGCCAGGTTCTGTAATTTTGCCTCTTGCCTCCGATTGCTAAAAATGAAAAGCAGGTGTCTCTCTCGTCTGCACTCTGTAATACTGCCCAGATCCAGTAGATCACTAGTTAAGTGGATGCAGAATGGCTTCTGCCAGCAGTGGGTTCCTGGTATTTGCCATTCCCTGGGTGGGAGGTGCGGTCAGGGCTATGAATGCATAAACACCCACAGGGTTCTTGCTGCTACAGCAGACCTTGGCGATGTTTATTTGTCTACAGGCCCTGCAATAGCTGTGTCCATGCTGCCTTCTCCCGTGACTTCCAGGTCATCTTTACCTTCTCATGTCTTCC
Source organism: Ictidomys tridecemlineatus (assembly GCF_052094955.1). Lineage (NCBI taxonomy): Eukaryota > Metazoa > Chordata > Mammalia > Rodentia > Sciuridae > Ictidomys > Ictidomys tridecemlineatus. The sequence continues at coordinate 189,628,611 of NC_135479.1, read as the reverse complement.
CTCCCAAGGCTGGTTCTTTACAACGGGGCTCAGAGAGGGAAAAGGAATCCACAAATGCCCTCTCTAATGAATAGAACTATGATGTTTGACTTTTTTTTCTTAAATAACTAGAATTATTGTCATTTTCATTAAAAAGTGAAGATAGAAAAAAATGAACAATTTCTGAAAAAAAAACTATGACATATAGTTTATCATGCTCTTAAACATGCAAACTTGGTGATATGTTGAATATTCTTGACAAGTTTTTCCTGCATCATGAGTTTTCTCATTGTACTAACTAATCTTGTACAGTTTCTTATATACACTTGTTCTATGACAAAAGTAACCACACACAAAAAAAATTCACTTACTCTTTTATTCAGTATTCTGAAAATAATAGGTTCATTTTTTTGAAATCCTAAAATATATTTTCTCATATCCATTATTTTTCATTTTCAAAATGAAGTACTTTACTATGCAGCTGTGAATATATCACTATAGGTCTAAGAAATTTCAGTCCCCATCTATCTAAAGGGCCAATTTGTCTTCTATTTCTCAAGGAATCTGCTGATAAGACAAATTGAATGAGTCGAGACATAAGGTCCTACTTTCTGGAGACTTTCTTTTCACACATTTGTTAAACATTGTACTACATTTCTAAAAGTTTGCAATTATTTCTTTAATTATACACATAATTATATATACTCGGTGTTTCTTGCAGGTCAAATGCCCAAATAAGCTTTATGAACCAGATATGGATTATATGGTTGAGTTGTATAGAATATTGCAAATTAACACTAAAGAAAAAATCTTTGCCTCATGCAAAAACTATGTTCATTCTAATCTTGGGCTTTAAAAGTAATTTGAGGTAAGATCCAGTTCAGTCACATTACTTATATTATCCTTTCCTATCATGTGTGTCTTGCACTTCAACAAACCATGGCACAATGTTAAATAAAGATGGAGACTTATGAAGGGTTAGATTATATGTTTCTAAAGTCTGAACTGCTACAGATTTAATCAATAAAATCTGTACTTAAGTTAGTTGTGAGGAGATATTCCTCTTCAATAATGGCATTTTTATAATGGAATTATTTAAATTGCAGTGATAAAACTATTATTGAAATAAAAAATGTTGATTACTGTTCATATAATGCATTTCTCTAATGAATATAATCAGAAATACAAAAATGTTTTTGAAATGGTGATGTGAAAAATCTCTCTCACATATGTACACACAAGCACAAAATTTCTAAATTAAGTTTTCAAATTATTTTTAAAAGTTATATACCAATAACTATCCCATCTGACAAGGTAAGAGCTATGATAGTTAGAAAAATTAACTTGGTCCTTGAATTGGGGTGGGAAAGAAAATGAAGTCTTCCAGGAAGATGTGACAATTGTATTTAAAGTTAAGAAAAAGATAGTGGAACATTAAAAATCCAAATTTTACCCTTAAAATAGTAAAATTTGATGGCTAGCTGACAAATCTATCTTAAGGGTTTCACTTATGTACAAATGAATGCAGATGATTTGTATTCTGTAATCAAGTTAATTGGTGAAATAAAATGATGTATTTAATCCAGCACTTCTTCACTAGAGATTAATCTAGATTAGTAATTTTTTATACTCTAATAATATTTTATGATACTCTCTGGAGATTCTTTGAGATAAACTGTCAGCATGATACACATTTGGGGCTTAATACTTTTAACATTCAGGGAATAATCTCATTTTCTGATTAAATTAAAATTTCTCAGTGATGTAATGATGTTAGCAAATACTCTCACTGCTAAATAAAACAAAGTATACGAATCAGAAACCTGTGTAACTTTTCATGATTTTAATTCTTCATAGGAGTTTTTGCTACTATTATTTTTTTTATGATCTTCCAAATTGAAATGTCTCCTTGCATAATTTAACATCCATATTTTCAAATCTGATATGATGAACTAAGCTATTTCTTTGCATATAATATTTTATAAAGTTAATTCTATGCTGGGAGATAGAACATAAGTGATTACCTTCAAAGTGGCTAATGTGCAATTGTAGAAATTCTAAATGTTAAAGTAATTTATAAGGTAACAAATATGACATTTTGTTTACATTGGAAAAAGCCATAGTTTTATTTATAATTTTGAGATATAAGTTTATAATTTTAAGATAATTATAGATTTATAGGCAGTTATAAGAAATGATATAGAGAAATCTCATCCAGCCTTTACTCAGTTTCCCACAATAACAATGTTTTGCATAACTGTGTTATACAGTATCTCAAGCAGAATATTAATATTAAAGCCATCCACCAAATTCATTGTGAAAAAATATGCAAACTTCACAGTCCATTTAGTTTTTGTTTCTAAAACATCCAAGCAATAAATACACGGTCTTGTTGCTTTAAACTTTGTTTCTAAAGTGAAGTTACTACATTTATGTAGTTCCAAGAATTGCAAACTTACTTAAAGAATTAAATTTAAGTGAAAGTTTAAAGGAGGGTTTGAGTGTCTTCTAGTTCCAAAAAAGGGGTAAAAATGAATAGTAGATGTTCTCTCTTTTTTTTTTAATTTCAGGACTTAACAAATATTCTATACTTCAAAAGTTTCCATTAATAAGTAAAGAAGTCAATAGTGTGATTAGAATATAGACATATATGTGTATTTTATATTTGGATAGATTTCTACATGAAAACATGTAATACTAATTTATAATTAACTGTTATTTCATAAGCAGAAGTCATAACAGATTTTCAGGGGACCATAACAGAACAATTTATCTTGTATAATGTAAGATGCCCTAGGGATATTAAAAAAAATATAATGTAGAGCATTTAGTTGGGTTTGCTGTACATTTAGATGGATGGGTTCATTAAAGTCTCATCTTCTCTATTTTAGAGAGTAACTTCATATTACAGTCATAAGCACCAGATTGAAAGCCTGCTTCCCTGATCCTGTGTCTTTTCATATCTGATCTTTGTGATGTAGACCAAATGGGCTAGATTTGAGCACAATTTGTAGAATGGGTTTGCAGAACTTTTTATATTAAGTAATTACCTCTTTCCTTCAAATAATACTGCAAATATCTTAAATGCAAAGTAAAATATCTACATTTAACTTTCATTACAATGCCTAAAGATTGAACTTATCTAAACACTAAGTTGACTAAAGATATGAGCAAACACACTGGATATGAAATTTTGTTTCATATTTTTGTGGAGATATGTTTTAAAACTTATAGAATGTTAGTTTCTACTTGATTATTTGGACATTATACTTAATTAAAATAATAGGGCTGCCTTCATTTTAAGTGAATACTGATTTGATGAGGTAAAATGTGTTCGTTTAGGTTAAGTTGATGTCAAATATTTTATCTGAATTTAGTTCCATATTCTAGAGGGAAAATGGAAACAAACCTAGGTTATTCTTAACAATTTATGGTCAATTCCCAGGTGTAGGTGAAACTCAACTCAGATACATTCAAGCTGATTTAAGTAATATCTACATAGTAGGCAATATGGCCCAGGAAATCAGATTGCTTTTGCAGTGAGATCTGCTAGAATAGGTAAATTCATTGACTGATGTAATGCATCAATATTACCAGGATGTTATGATAAAAAAAAATCCTTATAGCTGAAACAGGAACATATAATGACAGAAGTATATCTGAGTTTACCTTAAAATACTTCTTATTTGAAGAATTTATTTCCCCTGGATATATACAGAAGTCCTTGCTAAAGGAAATACTGATTAAGGTCAGGGTCACCATAATGAAGCTGCTGTAGAAAACATTACAACAAATACTTTACTAGTTGCATGTTCACAAAATTGATACACAATACATAATCTTTATTTTCTAATTTTCATAATGGCATTAAAAAAAATTCAACCCTAAATTCCTGCCAGCATATCATTGAAAGAACTGCGGTGACTAGAATGTCATATTCATCAGTATTAGATGAAAAAGTAGTTTGGTTTTCAGAGACACTATTTTTTTTTCCAGGAAAAGTATGTTTAAATGCTTTCTCAAATGTGTAAAACTTTAACCTGAGATACTTCTATCTTGATCTCCTCTTCTACTCACAGTACCTGTAGTACTTGGAGAATCTGTTTACCAGCTTGTCAATTTTCTTAAGGAGTGAATTCCTAAAAATGCTAATCCCAAAGTGACTTTAGAGAGGAATTGAGAAACAGTCATCTAAAGTTAAAAACATCCTGGTGGAGTTTTAATTCTTCAATCAGGACTGATATACTTCTAGTGTTTCCCTGTGTATTTAATGCTTTCTTACTGGCTCTTGTCCTTAAAGCTTATGAGTGTAGATATTGTAATTATTATTTTGAAAATAAATTCAGGTGCATATACTTGAAATTTCTTTTTTTTCTTTCTTTCTTTTCTTTCTTTTTTTTTTTTTTTTGCATGTTTTATTAGGAAAAGTCAGGGAGAGGAAATTTCATTCTATATGTAGTCATCCCTCTGCTCTTTACATTGGATCTTGCTGTGCCACACGTCTTACATCATTCCTTAAGCTCCTGAACCAGAGAGGAGGGAGATGCAGAAATTTTGTTCAGATCCTCAGGTTGATTGATTGTCAGTCCAAAAGGGCAGATCTCATTTATTGTTAAGACCAGCTTTTTAAAAGAAACTTGAGGGACTGCCTTCATTATTAAGTTTCAATTTGGGTGACTCATTTGACATTTTTGGAGGGGGATTAAAAACACACTTGGATAGTCGGAAGCAAATATTGTTAGACACAAATCATCAGCCCATATAAGACTGTTCTGCTACTGATGCTGCAATCTACAATGTGGATTCTTTAAGTTATGTCATATTTTCTTAGGAATGGGTCATTTTAAAAATGTCTATTAGCATTTTATCTGACATAACAATTGTAAATATTTATGGGAAACCATGTCATAATCTGAAACATGTATACAAAGTGCCATGATCAAATGGAAATATTTGATATTCCTACCTTTACTTTGTTTTGAGATGCTTCAAACTCCTTTCATAGCTCTTCATCAAATATATAAAGTGTTCTAAACTATAGTCATCCTACTGTACTTTAGAATATTGTAAATAATTTCTCCTAACTGTATTTTGGTGATACCTTTTAAGGCAGAATCATATTGGGTGTTTTTTATTTTAACTATGTTTTCTAAAAGAGTCCCTAGAATAAAATTATAAAAAGCACATACTCTTTAAAAATGCTGAAGGCTTATTTATCCTTTATAGAGGAGTTAAAAGGGGGGAAGGAAAAAATTAAGTGCATTTCTTACAATTAGGTATTTGCCTTTAAAATACTTAACATAGTAGGGCTTGGTGGTGCATGCCTGTAATCCCAGTGGCTTGGGAGGCTGAGTTCAAAGTCAGCTTCAGCAACTTAGTGAGGCCCTAAGCAACTCTGTGAGACCCTGTCTCTGAGTAAAATGAAAAAAAGGGCTGTGGAGGTGGTTCAGTGGTTAAGCACCTCTGGGTTCAACCCCTGGTACAAACAATAGCATCAACAAAAATTTTCTGTTGACTTTCCTTTTTGTAGGATTCTGTGGGGCGGTTATAATTGTAGTATTTCAGAAATCTCTGATAATTTAAGGTCATAGAAATTCTAAACATATGAGTAAATTATGAATGAAGAGGTAGTGACAGGGAGCACTTTATGATATGAAAACTGATTTGCTAAAAACTATAGTAGAAGAAATTATAATATCAGATACAGTAAATAGCAATTCTTGGAGTGAAGAGTTTCAACCCATTATTAAACACTAAAAATTTGTCTTTATAATTATGGTGTGTGTGTGAGCATGTGTGTATTTAAATTATGTTACTGACCTGAATATTCTGCCTGTTTATCATTGAGTTTCTCATAATTTTCCAAGAACATATTTGAATGAAGCCAAGATTAAAAAATCTGAGTATCTGGATTTAATTTTATTCTATGTAAAATTTTTATCATCATTTTTTAGCTTTTATATTATTTTCATATTGGCTTCAGTCTGATGCAAGATGTTTGTAGGTTCTCCTGAGTGTATCTGCAGGAGTGTATGGTGATAAGGATATACTAGGAGTTCTTTAAGTTTATGTGGACATCTGTCCTCAGTTTATATTGTTTGTTTGTTGCTTCATTAATCTAGCCCACATGAACTGGAATTCCTGAGGAAGAATCAAGTTTGTTAAGATAGTAGCATTTGGAAGTTATAGGTGTTAATAAGGACAAAGCTATTATGTGAAAATGCCTAAATATTCCTCACACTGATCTTATGAATATGCTGTGTGTTGATGTGTAGGTCAGTAAGGGGTTTCAGGAGGGTTTTACTCTTCTGCATTTGGAATGATCTTCAATATAGTATGCTTTCAGGGTGACATTTAGATGAAACTTTTGAAAAATATATCACAATCTCAGGAAAGTACTGAAGAGTAGAACAGATTTATAGACCTGAAAGCCTATTATGCAAAGCTGTAGATCACTGTGGCTGACCAATGAGACGGGCTCCCCAACCCGCTGGCCAAATATTCACCAAAATGTCCTTTGTCTTGTCTTTCCTTTTCAAGTAACAATTCAATTAGACTTTTGTGTGACTTTTTGTTTAAAAATTCAAAATGTTATTCATTCTAAATACTTTTTCTTCCCAATCTTATGCCATAAACAAAATTTTTTGTTAACTGCATTTATCAAGAGAGAGAGAGATCTAACAGCAAAGCATACATGTAGACAAGTAGTTAAAAATCCAGTACCATAATCATCGCCTGTATCCTGAGCATGTGGAGGGATATGATTAGGAACAGAATGTGGGTGAGGTAGAAAAAGAAATCAAATAAGGTTATTTTAGGAAGGAAATATTATCAGGTGTAGAGTTATAATTATTTTGCAAAGCTAATTTTACCAAAGTAAACAGATCTATAGTCATTGCTTTTTCATGTATTCAAAGTGTCTGTGTTTATAAGTGATGCTACTATTTTTATATAAAGCATTTAGTTTATAGCTATAAAACTTTTTGCAACCTAATTGATGAAAGTGGTAGAGAGACAATTCCCACTTTTTAGAGAACACTGCATGCAAATATCATAGATCAAAAACCCAGCAACTCTTTACTACTACATCCATATAAACCTGCATCCGTCAGATGGTAGTCTCTGTGAGCAAAATACTAACCATAAACAACTTAGAGTAGGAAAAGTTTTGTTTTTTTTTTTTTAACTCAAAGTTGCAGAGTTTCAGCCCAGGATTTGCTGACCCCATCACTCTGAGCCCAGGCTGAGGTAGAACATCATGGAAGAAGAACATAGCAGCAGAAAGTTGCTCACCTGATGATAGACAGGGAGGGAGAGAGGGAGACAGAATGAGGAGCCAGGGACAAAATATAATCCTCAAAGGCATGCCCCCATGATCCACCCCATCTAACCACACCCATCTTGCCTACATTTACCACCAAGTACATCAATTCTTTAAATTATTAATGCATCAAATGGATTACTCCACTGATCAGGTTATAGCTCTTATAATCTAATCATTTTACCTCTGACCATGTCTGCATTAATACAGTAGATTTTGTATCCAGACCACAACAAAATATTACCATATCAGGGTGCGTTTGGAATGTCTTGCAATAGAACAGGTTACAAATAGTTTTTATTTTAAGAACATGTGATTTCAGTTGTTGAATATTACCACTTTTCACAACTATAAGCTATTTCCACATTCTTCCGTTCTGAAGACTACCTGGGGTTTGATTATCACAAATCATATTTATACTGAATGTCCATTTATATGTAAATGGAAAAATGCTTCTTCTCACAGACTTAGATATCATTTTTGTGTATATCAGGAATAGAAATAAACCAGATATGGATATTAAGTTAATTTGAGTATGCAGTGGCAGAACAAATATGCAAATCTATAGCCATAGCCTTAATCAAAATCTGTGTTTCAGTATACTTTTCTATTGTAGCCCTCTAAGTTTTGTCAATGACCTTGGCATTGTTTTAATCAACACTGGACATTGGCCTTGAATTTATTTAGTTTTCTGGAAAAAAAAATGGCTACCTTGGAAAGTGTTAATTTTTAAGGCTAGCAGCTATTGCTGGCTACAGTAACCAGGGATTTTTATCCCAACAATGGCAGGTATAAATACAGTCTGACTGCTATGGGCTGATTTTTTTTTTTCCCTTTACGACTATAAATAACAAATCCAAGATTTTTGCTTAAGAGATCATACAAATGTTAGGATTATTTCAGTTTTCTTCCAGTCAAAAAAAGGTACCTCTCATGTATTATTCAAAAGTAGTGTGAATGATAATTAACAGGTCTTATCTGTGACGCCTTACTGGATAGAGTATTTCTCTGTTTATGGAAAGAGAGATAATAGAGAATAAGAAGTTTCTAACTTGGCTATCTCACGGTTGTTCCTTCCGGCAGTGTGTAAACATACTCCCATGTCGGACACCAGTCAGTGTTTCAATATTAGAAATTCTAAAAGTATGTTTTTGCTATAGTTTCACCCCAAGGAAAAGAGTATTGCAGGGCTGGGATTGTGGCTAAGTGGTAGAGTGCTCACCTAGCATGGGTGGGACCCGGGTTTGATTCTCAGCACCACATAAAAGTAAAGGCATTGTGTTGTGTCCATCTACAAAAGAGTATTGCAAAACTCCACTAGATTTGAGGTTTTTATTTTCCCTAGCATTGTTTGAAAGCACCCAGATTAGACCATGTTAATTCATGCTATTTTCTTTTATAAAGATTGTGAAAAATAAATGTCAGAGTGAATTCATGTGTATAATCCTTCACCAAGTTAATTTCATGTCAAACTTAAAATTTGGCCATAATTGATTGATATAATAAACCAATTGTAGAAATTGAAATTATTTTACTGCACAAATTGTGGTGAAATTTGTGCTTTTTATCATCTGTATCCTTCATCTCATGGTCAAATTAGGGAATATATTGCATTTATGCAAACTCAAGTTGTTTTGATTCTCTAATTCTTTCAGTATAACTTCATTGTTCAGAGTAGTTTGTTTTTTTTTTTGTAAAAAGGATTATTGACTTTAAAATAAGTCTATTCATTGTTGCCTTTGTGATTGAAAGTGGACACAGGTATGGAATGCATTGACTTCCTGTTTTCCACATTTGAATCAGCGTTATTTTACCGAATGATTTAGGAGTAGAGATGTGCGCTGGTCAAATATATGTAAGTGTATGTTTTATCTAAGCAAATCTATTTGCCAGTGATTTTTGATATGCAGTCTGAGGCACTAGAAACTTTCTTCTGTAAAATCACACTTAAGAATTGTGTAAGTTCTTTATAGATGCTGTAACAAATTATCACAAATGTTTTGGTGGCTATAAAGTACATAACTGTATTTTTTAATTCTGTAGATGAGACATTCAACCTGATTCTCACAGGGCTAAAGTCAAGGTATCAGCATTCCTTTTTGGAGGTTTTAGTCCATTTCCTTTTCTTCTCTAGCTAGAAAAGGCCACCTGCATCCATTGCCATGCGGTTCCCTGTCATCAGAGCAACATTGCATGCCTTTATGCCTTCTTTCTGTGGTCACATCTTCCTTTGACTCTAATTCTTCTTCAGATTTTTATTACCTTTTTAAGGACCATTGTGATTTCACTGGGATCCCCAAGAATTATCCAAAGTAATGTATTTATTTTGAGGCCATCTAATTAACATGATTGTATTTTTTCTTCTGTGAAATATCAGTTCTGTTCCTTTGCCAATTTATTGAGTTATTTGTTTTTTGGTATTTTTTTAAAAATTCTTTATATATCCTGGAGATGAATGCTTTATCTGATGAATGCTCAGATGACAAAGATTTTTCCCCATATTGTAGGCTCTCTCTTCACATTCTTGATAGTTTCTTTTGCTATGAAGAAGCTTGATAGTTTGATACCATCCAATTTATTATTTCTTGATTTTACTTCTTGCCGTTTAGGAGTCTTGAGGAATTTGGTTCCTAAGCTGACATGGTGGAGAGTTGGGCCTAATTTTACTTCTAGTAGGTGCAGGGGTTATGGTCTAATACCTAGTTCCTTGGTCCACTTGAGTTCAGTTTTGTGCAGAGTAAGAGACAGGAGTCTAATTTTATTTTGTTAAATATGGATTTCCATTTTTCCCAAAACCATTTTTCAAAGAGGCTATCTGTTCTCCAATGTTTGTCTATCAGCATACTATAGTGATGCAGGCAAATCAATGTTTATAGCTGCTTGATTCATAATAGCTAATCTATGGCACCAACCCAGGTGCCCTTCAATGGATAAATGGATAAAGAAAAATGTGGTATATGTACATAATGGAATATTCTTCAGCCATAAAAAGAAGAATGAAATTATGGCATTTACTGGTAAATGGATGGAGCTGGAGAATATCTTGCTAAGTCAAATAAGCCAATCCCCCCAAACCAAAGACCAAATATTCCCTCTGATATGCAGATGCTGACTCACAAGAAATGGTAGGGCAGGGAAGAGAAGAGAAGGGGAGGTTCAGCAGATTGGACAGTGCAGAGTAGAGGGAAAGGAGGTTAAGTGGGAATGGGAAACACAGTAGAATGAATGGACATAACTTTCCTATGTTCATATATTTAAACACAATCCTTGTGATCATGTTACAGCCACAAAAATGGGAACTCCATGTATGTATGTCAAAATTTATTCAACTAAAAAGAACAAGTAAAAAAAATTTAAAAATGACACCCATGTTTGGAGAAGTAAGATGGCATATTTTGAGAGGCCATAGGGCTAGGTTCTAAAATTGCCTGTTAGAGTTGAGAACAATCCCTGGCAACAGCCAACAAAAGAAAGCAACTTTAGTCCTTCAACTGCTTGAAGCTGGATTCTTCCCTTATCCTTAAAGAACCCAGGAAAGAACCCCAAGCTCAAGATGAGAACAACTGACTAGGTGACATTTTACTTTAGCCATGTGATACACAGCAAAGGATTACTCAGATTGCTGAGCCCTCTACCATAACAATACATAATAATACATTTGCATTGTATCAAGATTTAATTTTGTGTTAATCTGTTAGCAGAAGAAAATTAATACATATGATGAGATTACAAAGTTTATCAGGGGCTAAGAATTTCACACAGAAAGCCCTTGTTCCACAGTCTGAACTGTAAAGCAATAAACAATTCCAGGAGAACACAGGTCCCTCATACTCTAAGCCAGGCTGCTGAATGGTGCTTAGAGAATTAGAGAATTGCATTTTTCTTCTTCAATGACCAAATTTAAAGGCAAATAATTGAAAATTTGAAATTTAACTAAGTATTAACTTATTCTGTAGCAATCATTTTTAAAAAAATAATAAGAAAGTTTTCCTACTCATTACTTTGATTATATTGCAAACAAAGGTACATCAAAATCAGGTGCTTTAGTATTAAACAGATTTTTAATTTTATGCAAAATATAATTTTCTGGCTTGAAAGAATACATACAATGTAAAATCAGAATAGAGTTACATTATTTTAAAGAATGTGTTCTTATTGATACCTAAATTTCCCACCTGTCATATATAACAAGGCATCATAAGGTAAAGATGTGATTAAAAACATTTTTTTATTGGTGATATTCTTCATTCCTATGTCTTTATCACAGAATGTGCCAAAACTCTATATATTCATTAATAGTTTTAAATTCCCTATGTTATTGTTTTGAGTTCTTTTATGAAACGTAGTTAGATAAATTGAAACAATTTCAGGAAAGAAATGAAGCAAAAGTTATTATAAAATATAACAGAATGGGAAATTATTATAACAAACAAACAAAAAAATGTTGCCTAGTGAAGATGTCATTCATATGCTGGTAGCCAGCACAATAAGCTATTTCTCTGTTGTCAAAGTTAACTAGATAGGCATCATACAGTTCTTGAATAGATCACCATGTTTGCTCATGTTAGAAACAAGAACATGCTTTTCTGTTTAATTTTAAAACAGTCATAAATGTTTGTCCTTATATTGTTAATAATTTGTGAGACCAATCTATAATGCCAGGGGAAATGAATACAGAAGTTAATTTTAAAAACTTGATGCAATAAAGTATCATTTTTATCATTTTTAAAACAATAAAAAGTTATGTAAAAATTCTTTCAGATGATAGCATATTTTATTTCAAACCAAAGAAAGATTATTAGCCACTAATTTCTCCATATTTTCTGCTTCAAAAACAAAATCTTTAGCTAATTCTACACACAAAGGCATGTAAAACCCAAAGAGCATCTTCTTAGGGAATAAAATTTCTCTTCATAATAACCTTTCTACCAAAGGGGTATATTTTTCATAATATTAGAATATGAATGAAAAATTATTCACAAAGTAAAATTTGAAACACATACAAATATAGCCTGATGCAAATTTTCATATACATACTAATTTTTTCATTTATACATGCATGTCTCTGTATCTGATGCATTTTGTGGTTTTACTTGGACATGTTGATTCAGTTAAGGAATCACTACAAATTTTGTCTAAAATACGTTAGGCTTAATGTTCAAGGGATAGTCTATATAATCAAAACATGTCCATCACAGGACAGCTCAGATGGTAATCATTCTGTGCTCTCCAAAAGTGATGTTACTTAGCATTCTTAGTTGAACCCTAAATAAGATTTAAGATTGTTTTGGCTTTGTGTTCCAAGAATCTCACTTTAAATCCTTCTAAGATTATAACAGCTTTTATAGAATGCATAATTTGTCATCTACCTTTTGTACAAATGTGACATGATCCCATTATATTTCTGCCACTGGATTTTATTGCTCTAATAATCCATTGCAATATTCACAGAATGTCATGATAGATCATATTATATTTATAATATCACACAATAAGTACAATGACATATTAATAAGTCACTCTAATTTATAGAATGTTGATATTATTCCTTGAGACTAGCAGAGAAATGATGAATCAGCATCCAAAGTCTCTTGATCAAATGCATAGTTTTACACAAATTTATACTCTAAAAATGGTTACTGCATATGGAAACTCAAACTTGTTTTAAAATTTTCTTTATTTTAAATGAGTAAACTTCAGCTGTATGAACTATTAAAAATGAAATATTTTTATAAATAAGCTTTATATTGAAAATACAACTAAGAGTAATAAATCTTTGTATATCTGTTGAAAATTTTTACAGTTAAGCAGAATGGATTGAAGGAAAATCTAATTTTGAGATTATAAAGATCCACAGCAAAGTATAGGCAAACATGATTTAGTTCCTCATTTCTGGAGATCAGAAAGAAGCAGGCTCACATATATTAAGAAATGCAATCAGTTAGGCTAAGAAGTGAGATCAAAAATTGGGTTTCCAGACATTTATTTCAGTTACATGCTGCTGCATTCTTCATTTTTGCTTTTAAAAATGTTTATTAAATTTTAAGGATTTAAGAAATAACTTTGTATTTAAATAGCAGAGAATAATCAGCTGAGGGATATAGTAAATCATGTTAGTCTAGGTGTATAAAAATCTTTTGAAGTGCAACTGCTATTTTATTGGCTGCATAAATTGATGATACCAACTTTTTATCAACTGTCTTTTCACTTAAAGTGGCTTCTTCATCAGCTCTTACAAAACAGACATTTTCCGTGAACATCTTTGCCTTATAATGTGATTCTAGGAACCAAGTTTATGTGTCTGATCCAGGAAGCCCAAGGCAGTAGTTGAGTAAGGGTGTTAAGGACATGGATTAGACAGTACTCTTCATTGGTTTGAATTCCAGACCTTCCACAAATCAAAAGTGTGATAGCTTATGCTTCTAGCTAATTCCTTTGAGTCCCTTCTACAGCAGATAAGTATAATGAATAGTACAACAGTACTGATAGGTCTGTTGAAGATTAAATTAATTTTGTGTAAAGACCAAAGGACAATATCTGCAAAATAAACATCAACAGTAGCTATTATTTACATTAGTAATATTAACTAAGAGGAATCTGTTTAACCACGTGTTTGAAAAACATAGTAGAGATTGACAACCAAATTTATACAAACTGTCTGCAGAATTCCTGAGTTTCTTTACTCTTTCTAGCAATAAATCAAATCAGAGCCTTGAAATTTTTTTAAAAAATGATGGTTTACCTTGAATATTCATTATATTGAATATTCTTCATGCTCCAAACAAGTTATTACAAAGAGGTTATGTTCCTTATGGACTCCTTTATTCTGTAATGTTAATTGAACTTGATCCTAGAGCAAAAGTATCTTCCAGAGCTCACGGCTTCTTTCAATGACAAGGTTTGAAATTTAACTGTTTTTTAATAAAGCTTTATAAATAATGCTTTGTGATTTATTTTGGCATTCCATTTTTGTTATATGTGAAATTTTACTGAAAGAATATCCTCTAAAATGTACACAATTGTTCATTATTTAAACACTAACAGCATTTTAGGATTTTTCAGCTTTGGTAACTTCAGAAATTTCAAAGTCAGAAAATACGATGTTGGAGTTGAATCCTAAACTATGTTTTCCTTATTTTTTAAAACAAATTTACTTAGTATCAAATATCTGAGGACAGACAGTAATTTTGCTTCTGGAGATACATGAATAAACAATAGACAGAATTCCATGTCCTCTTAGAAACTGTCTTTTAGTGGGTAAGATAAACAGCAAAGAAAGAACAACAAACAAAAAAACCACATAGAAATCCTATGATGGTAAGTGCTAAGGAGAACAAGGAATATGGAGGTTAGAAGGATAGACTGCAATTTTACCTAGTGTGATTAAAATAGGTCTCACAAAGTCATTGCCATTTCAGTTAAAAGCCCAAGGAATAAGAGAACACAGTACAACACAGCCTTATGGTTAAGAGCAGGACTTTGCAGGCAGAGGGGACATATAGGTGACAATGACTCATATGTGACTGGACAATAATCAATGGAGGGAGAATGAGAGCAGGAGGTGGAGAGAGAGTGGAGCCAAATTGCAGTTTCTTCCAAGTCTTGGTAATATCAGAGCTTCTACTTTAAACAAGATGAAAAGTCACTGGGGAATTTTTTTCTTTTATAATCAAGACATACATCATGATCTCTTTGCCATCTTGAGGAACCACTCCAGCTGCTATGGAGACAAGGCTGAAGCCAGGATATGTTCTCAGGAAATGCAAAGTCATCTTGTATACCTGACCCCCTGGAGTCTACTCTAATTCATGACCCTTATTCACTAACTTTTCATTTTCTTCTGCATTGTCAAGTAGTTTCTTTCTAATCAGTAATTCTCTTCATATACAAGCATATCACAATTATTCTTACCTAAAAACATCTTCCTGGATCATACAATCCTCTTAATACACTATCTCTTTTTCTGATCCCCAGGTCAAGACTTCATGGAGTAATAGTCTGTACTCATCATGCTCAAATACTTTCTTCCAGGACTTTGAAGATTTCACCCCAATGTCTTTTCCTCTGCTATGTCAAAAATCCATAATTGTTAAGGGCAGGACTGACTTGCATATCCCTTTTTATACCACTTGAGATAGACATTTCTCCCTAAACATTGGCTTCATTGGGATCTGGAGCACTCTACTATACATCCTGCTCACCTCATTAGCTACTGCTTCCTAATTTTATTTTCTGATCCCCAACTTCTTTAAATTGTAGCCCAATAGGTCTAAATTATCTAATTTCTTTCCTTTTATCCAAAACTCAGTTTTTTTTTCCCCCTCTAGATGGTCTGTTGCTTAAGCACCTTTGTTTATGTTGTCCAATTTCAGCTTTTTTCTTCATCCTTCATTTTTCTGATGAATTCCAGAATTATATATTCAACTGCCCAGTCAATATTTGAAGTCTAATATGTAACTCAACATTATTACTTTAAAAATTGACTGTGTAGTCTTTCCCTTAGATACAGTTCTCCCACAATTTGCCCAGTTTTAGAAGATGGTGATTCTATTTCTTCAATATTAAAACCAAAACCCACAAAGTTATCTTTAACTGTTCTTTTTCCTTTGTCCCAAACTCAACCCATTGGAAAATTCTGTAGGTCTACTTTTAAATTAAATATGACATCAAGGTATTTATTTTATACTTACACTTCAGTGATCCAAGTCAGTATTCTTACTAAATGGAAGATTATCTTAGTCTCCTACCATATGAGTCTTTCAATCAAGAGTACATGAAGTTAGATAGCAGGCTTATTGATAGTTTTTTTTTTCCTACAATGGCAATTATATAATTTGGTGAATGAGGAAAGAAAACAAAATTATCTAAAAGATAGAAAAGCATATATTTCGGGATTATTATACTTTCATTATTAATTAAAATCTTAAATTAAAAACAAATGTTGGTTTTCGAGTTCTTTGTGTCAATTGATAGCTCTTTCTGGTATTTTAGTCTACCCATATCCATTTTCTTCTTTATGTCTCCATGAAAACTATTTTGTCCAATGCTAACAAAAGCCTATTAATTGTCTTCTGTACAGTATATATTCTCATATCCATGTTAAGCCTTATCCTTTTGTACTTTATAAGCCAATGGAATAGGATTTTAAATAAATATAAAAATGAATATTGCTTAAATCATTGGTGATCTATTTACACATATTGTGTTTTAGCATTCTTGGGATATTATTATGATGGATTTGAGGATTGGTTTGTTCTATAACACTGCAATCTAAGAAAGTTTTTCTTAACTTTTAATCTGTTCTCAAAGGCCAAATAAGTCTTTATTTAAAAAGTAAAATTTTGCTTGATTTTTTTTCCTTGAAGCATATTAAATTCTTAGTTTCTTGGTATATACAGAATACAGCTTTAAAACATTGTGCATAAACTTTTCATATTTTTCCTTCCTATTTTGTAGAGCAATGTTTTGAAAAAAAATGCTTTATTTTTCGTTTGATTCTATTCTTTTTGTTTATTAGGTTAACTCTGAAATAATACATGAAGTACATTTACCAATTTATTCAATAAAATGTTTCCTTTACTTATATTCCTAAATCATGTTTATTAGTAAGGACAGAAAGGTTAGAAGGTTAGATCAGAACATAGAAATTCCTTAGAATTCCTACAAAATATATATTAACAATTCTAGACTAAATTAAAGTTATTTTGAAAATATCTTTTTCTTACCAATTCTCTTAGTACCAGAACACTTCATATTACAATTTAAGCAGTTATTCAGAAATGTTTCTTAATATCACACATCATTCTTCAAAATGTAACAGTTTAATTTTATTGTATGGATTAAGATCCTCAATGGAAAAGAGTCAAAAAATGTGAAGGAAGGCCAACATGTGGCCAATGGCCTCAAACAATGTTTGTGGACATTCACAGCAAGAAAGTAGGAGAAATTGATGATTGTCAATAGTAAAATCCCTCTCCCAGGACTAATGATACGATGTGCGCAAACATATACATACTTGGTTCATAGTATTTTTTCAATGTTCCACTGTTGAACCAATTTTTGTGTCTTTTATTTTGTTCTTTTTCCACCATCATTTGAAATAGCTATTGAATCTAGGATGATAAAATTGATCTGCTTATTGTTCCTGTACTTTATATTTCCTGCTGAAATCTCAAGAATCTTTATTTCATATGCATATGTTTAAAATGTTTAAAATATTTATTTTTAAAAAAGTAAACCTAATTAGTTTGTGAACTTTCCAAATTGAATATTATTCTTAAAATATTAAGTTAATAAAAAATCACAATATAAAAGATGCAATTAATTATGTAAAATTATGCAAGAAATGAACAACATTCAATTAAATGGAATCACAGTGAATATCACCTGGGATCTTACTTGTTTTAGGTGAACTCAGGATTAATATTGAGTCTTAGTAGTTAGCAAATGCAGAATCCTTGTAACTTACTATCCTATAAGATAAATTATGCAGGTTCAGACAGAAAACCAGGTTTTAACAAATGAGAATGAGGTTCCCTTCTTAAAATCATTCCTAATTAGTTTATTCCCTTGAGCTTATACTCAAAGTCTGTTGAGGGCAGGTAGATTTTTGAAGCTAAGGCCCAAGGACCAGGAACAAGGCATTTCTTAGTAACTATGCCATCAGATAATGTGACAGGGGTTGTTGGGAAAAGTTAGAACCTGGATGAATATTTAAATTTTTCTGCAATGAGAAAGAAAATGAATCAGGGAATCCAGGTTGGTTCCACAATTTAACTACTGTGACTTGTGCTACTATTAATATTGATGTGGCTGTGTCCCTGTAGTATGCTGTTTTTAAGTCCTTTGGGTATATGTTAAGGTCTGTAAACAAGTCAAAAATAACACCTGGTATTTTGCCAGGGAAATGTTAGAGTTCATAAACAAGTCTGGATGGTGCCTGGCAAAATGTCAGAGGGAGTAGTTTGAGAAGTAACAAAAGTGTGGAGATTCCTTATTGGTTGGCTGATGTATCTAGTTTATGCTAATTAAGATAAGCTGTGCAAAATGTATAAATAGCTCTGTTGTCCTACAATAAATGGCTCCCATTCCTGCTGTATCAACGTACACAAGTTATTCGTCACCCCCCGGCTATTCTGCTGCAGCCAGACTGAGGCAGGTATAGACTGAGAAGAGGGATAGCTAGATCAAATGGTGGTCCCATTCCCAATTTTGGCATATATACACAATGGAATATTACTCAGCAATAAAAGAAAATATAATAATAGAATTTCCAGGTAAATGATGGAGTTAGAGAAGATAATGCTAAGTGAAGTTAGCCAATCTTAAAAAACCAAATGCCAAATGTTTTCATTGAAATAAATATTCATAGTGGGATAGGGAGCAGGAGCATGGGAGGAATAGACAAACTCTAGATAGGGCAGAGGGGTTGGAGGGGAAGGGAAGGAGCATGGGGTTATTAATGATGGTGGAGTGTGATGATCAGTATTATCCAAAGTACAAGTATGAAGACACAAATTGATTTGAATATACTATGTATACAACCAGAGATGAAAACTTTGCTCTGTATGTATAATAAGAATTGTAATGCATTCTGCTGTCATATATAAAGAAAATAAATAAATAAATAAAAATTTAAAAAAGAAAAGAAAAGAAACCAGGGAGATTTCCTTGCTTCCAAAAGGCAAGGAACAGGAGAGGAGAGACCCATGACTTGCAAAATGATTTTTTAATAACCAATGAGCCTGCCACCATTAAATAAGGCCTAATTAGTTGGGAATATATTAGCAAAATAGATGATTATTATCTGCTTTCTTAGAAAAATGAGGAAAGCTATAGGAAAGGAGATGGAGTCCTAGAAGCTTATCTTCTCCTTTATTAATCATCAGAATAAAACAGATGCTATTGAATAAAAACTAGGAAACTGAAAGAAGTTAAATCACAAATTGAGGTGGATTCATGTTCTAGGTTAAATACTAATCATTAGTAAGGATGAACTTGATAAGATAAAACATGAGCCCATTCAAGTTAAAGAGCCAATAAAAAAAAAAACACAAGTAGCCTAAATTGGCTAGTTTGTAATGAAAATAATAATAATAATAACAATAATAATAATAGTAATGTTGTTGTTTCAGGCATGAGCCTTCGTCAAGTAATACATAAAATGATACCAAAATAAGTTGAAGATTTAAAAAAATGATAAAATTACATCTGTATGATTCCTCTAATAATTTGCTCCTTGAAGCAAAAATTAATGAAAGGATGGTAAGTTCTGAATAAATGAAAATGGTCAGTATGTGGCAAAGGATTTTTTATATTCATTCAAAATGTATTTGGGAGGAGGGACCTAAATGAGTGAACATGAGCAGAAATAGATGAGATTCCGTCACAAGCACTAATTTATGAGGTGGCAAGCATGCTCCTGGTAATCCTACATAATTCTTAGCTGAAGCAGCATCTCCTTGCAGCTGATTGTGCACAGTATCACCCATGCTTTGTGTCACCTCCTGGTGGCTCTCAACTAGTTTCACAGATGAGTAGCTTCTGTGCCTGTGGGGCCATGGAATCATGCTCTGCTGGTTGGGGAGTAGCTTCACCCATGTTTTCTGTGTTAATGCCTCCTCCTGGTGGCTCATTTGATATCAAAGATGAGTAGATTTTGTGACTGAGAGTGGTCTGTACAGAAAGAAGAATGTGCACTTATTACTAGGTAATTAGGGAAAAGTGGCCATTGCTGTAGGCTGGATGAGTAAAGGTGAGACAGACAACTTGTAAGCATCCTCTGCATATGTAGGAGTTTCTGGACTCTCTCTTTGTCTTTGACCCATCTAGACTTAAATGAGGAAGACTAAAAATGAATCTTTTGTGGAAGTCTCGTTTTCTTGCAAGGGATAAAAACAGCATAGTAGGTATCAAGCATAGATATGCTACTTGCAAAATTATAATTTCTCAGTAGGGATGAATTGAATATAACATTTATATATACATTTCATATAATGTAGCGGCATTTTTAATCACGTACCGCTCCACTTAGGTCAGTGATTCTCTCAATAATATAGACCAGATAATCATCTAAAATTTGATCATATGTCTCTTCCCTTTGTTCAACTTAAGTTGGTACTTAAACATTTATTTCACACATATAAGTGACAGGTTTAGTGCTGAGAAGTTTGTATTTTTTTATTATGTCTAAGCATGATGATATGAGGTAACTGTCTCATTAGTTAAAGAGCATATAATGATTAGTTAAAGAGCATATAATGATTTATTTAGTGACTTGTCCTGAAACTACATAAACTGATGAAAAAGTTGGGGATTCACATTGAGAGATGTCCAGTTCCAAATTATGTGCCAATTCTAAATCTATTATCACTTAGAAAATGATTTTAAGAAATACCTCAGTGTAAACCTTTCACAAAGGATGTTTCACAAACATCCAGATATTTTTAAAATCAATATTGTTGTTAAGCGTGATTTGAATGTATTTTTACTTCATTTACTTCTTCAGGAGAACAATTGTGTTCATTTACTGGATGATTAATTTAGATTGTATAATTCTATAACCATATATCAAAATTTTAAATTTGAATTGCTAGCCCCCAAATAACATTTATGAGAGAATTATACAAGTCTTCTAAAAGCACAACTATGTTTAATCATGACACACCAGTAACTATACCCTCTCTCCTTGTGACCAGAAAAGCCATACTAACTCACAATTGGCTATGGTTAACTTTTGGCATAACAAAAATGGAAATCATAAAGAATGTTAGACACTTTACACTAATGCATTCATTTTATGGAGGGTGGGTTACTTCATTTATGCATCCTAAGGAACAAAATTTAGCTAGTAATTAAAAGTATTTAACCTACATAAAGTCTTTTATGAAGGCCATAAAATTAATTTTATTACAGATATTGCATCACACTTAACAGCTGATGACCTTATCTTACCACAGTAATGTATTTTTCATTAAAATGAAACATTGAGTTTCAGAAGCAGGCGCCAAGAATCAGGACTTGAATCAGAAGGGGCTCCATGTATTATGTACAATTGCTGTCTTCCAAAAGAGCCTGTAACCTAGCGTTGCTCAGTTTATTACTGCATCAAGATGAGCAGATTTAAACTCTAATTAAAGAGCTGCCATACATTGTCGTTTTACAACTTGGGTGACTTTAACTGTTGTACTGTTGAACCAGCCTTGGTAAATTATAACTGTTGTTTTGGTCTTTTATGTAAGCTAAGACATCTAGGTTGAATTTATCATGAAGGTGGAGTATTGACTTTATTTCCACTAGCCATTATTTCTTTATTTCTAGCCAATACCTATGTACTGCAATGTTTTAATTTTTGGCAGGAAAGAACTAATTTTTAAAAAATATTAATTATTGCTTATCACCCATGTAACATTGTTTTCTGTAATATACAAGAGGCAGTATGAATAGCATCTTAAAAAGTCTGAGAATGTGACTATTTTGAGAATTTTCTGATACGTATTAAAAAAGCAAACAATGTCAATAGGGATTAGGATCATTGTAATATATATAAATTTCACAAGGTGTCTGAAAATCATAATGAATTTTCAGTATTGGAATTTTTCTGGAAAGACCGAACTGAATCACTTCATAGGTTTTATAGTTTTTTTCTGATTTATTATAATTTTAAAAATAGGAATATTATACTAGTTGATTGGGAAATATTTGTGGGTATGAAATAGTGAAATTTAAAGAAACTCTTAGATGTAAGGACAAAGTATAAGTAAAAACTAAAATACCTTAGATTTTGAGATGTGGTTAAAAAATAGGATAAAATAGGAAATAATTAGAAAGATGCAGCGGCAGAAGAGAGAGCAGATTTAGAGAAATTCTATTTGAAATCAAAGACAAACATTGATTCCAACTTCTCTTGATAACCTTACCCCTATCACCAAATTATTGAGAGACCATGATTTCTCCATTTCTTTAAATGAATGGTCAATGTAGATTTTCAGCTGAGAACCTCTCTTTCCCTCCCCATTTCCTTTTATTGGAGCCCTGGTTCACTTTTCAAAATTCTAATAACAGAAAATATTTTCCTTTTAAGCCAGGCATGGTGGCACTCACTTGTAATCCCAGTGGCTTGGGAGCCTGAGATAGGAGTATTTGCAAGTTAAAGCTGGCCTCAGCAAAAAGAAAACATTCTTCTTTTAATGGCAATTAGAAAGAAGAAAAAAATCAATGCAATGTGCCTCTGATAGCATAGTGTAGATGTGGTATCATTACAATCTCTATTTTCATTATTAGTTGCAAGGAAGGTCATATTTTTTTTGTTAATATATCTGAGTTAATATTTAAAAATGTTTTATATTACTTTAATGCTTTTTCATAGAAATAAATTTAGATGGATTGGAGAATCTGGATAGAAATAGTATTCAACTGATTCAGAAATAAATTATAAAGAAAATGTAAAATCCTAATGTGTATAATATAGGATCAAAGTGTTATAAAAAAAAAGCTTGGAATGTAATGGGGGAAGATAATGTTTTATGAAATAACTTTTAGATTGTTAGTATTTTAGAGAAATATAAAATATTTTCTCTAATATTTCATATTTAAATTAGAACCTATTCTATTTAAAATAATTTTTTATAAATGTATCTTATTTTTCTGTTAAAATTGTCATTTAATGAAACTCTACATATAATTCAGTTTGGGGAATAATAGTAAAATGGACCAAGAGGAATTTATAATATTGATGGATCTATATTTGGTTTTAAAGTAAGGTCAGAGTACCAAGGGCCAAATAATAAATGGATGAATCATGAGAGTAAATTTATATATAATGTTCTGGAAGATTGGCTTTACCAGTGTCATTGTCATCAAAAAATGAAAAAAGGGAAATAGGACTAGTCATATGCCTGAGTGTTGTCTCCAAATAGTTCATGTCCATAATGAAGTTGCCTAGCTTGATCCTAATAGGAAATAATATTTAAATGGATTCTTGTTTGCATAAAAGTAGCACATATTTTTTTCTTTTATTTAAGGTAAAATTAAATATAGGCAAAGGAAAACAAATGAGTCAGTTCTTAACCCAGGAGAGAGATAAAGAGGACTGGTTTTATCTCACAGGGTTCACTGCCCTTGGCCAGGAAGCTGAGGGAAACACCCCCTTCTAGCCTGCTTGCTCATGTTCAGTGTGTGTGGACCACCAGAAAATGATGCATGTTT
The DNA here is from genome assembly GCF_052094955.1 of Ictidomys tridecemlineatus. Lineage (NCBI taxonomy): Eukaryota > Metazoa > Chordata > Mammalia > Rodentia > Sciuridae > Ictidomys > Ictidomys tridecemlineatus. Next base: position 189,605,105 of record NC_135479.1, on the reverse strand, counting down.
GCAGTATCAACACTTACATTCCTGATTGCTGTCAAACATGCCAAGGTAACTAGACCTATGGCCATTTAGTCATTCTTTCCTGAGGTTAGACTCAACTATGATTATTTTAGTGCTTTCCAATACCAGCTTGTGCAAGACTTCAAGTAGAAAATACCAGAGATTGAATTAATAATATTCCAGAAAGCAGAATGTCAACCTTTGTGGTAGAAATGTTTCATGTTCTGTTTTTTTCTATTTTTTGTAAACAATGCTAATCTCTGTCCTTGCTGGGTTTCAGATTTACTCTATTTTTTAAATAAATTACCACTAAATTGTGCCAAATAGTGACATCCTGGATAGTTTTACTTATATATATCTATTTACCCTCTATTCAGATGTCACATGTATAAGTTAAGGCATTTTAAAATTAGACGTCAAACTTTATTTTCATCATTTCCACCTATTTAAAGGAAAATTATCTATTAAATTTCAGTTTTAACCATTTACAAGGGATAAAAAATGCTAAGGCTGTAGATATAATATATAACTCTTTATGCAAACACAGCAGAAAAAAAGGTCAGTTTCTCTTGAGTGCTAGAATTGTCATATTTAAATCATCCTTAGAGAATATTTCTAGTCCCTTGTTTTTTTTGTCAATATCACATACAATTATACTAGTTTATTAATATTCATTTTAAAATATAGCCCAATGCTACAGAGACTGGTTTGTTTATGGAAAAATAACAAATAAATGAAATTTATAATTTCTCTTTAGGGAAATTTTAAAAATAAAAATAAAACTCAAGTTTTATACCTATTAAAATTAAAATAAAGAAAACATATTTGGTAACAAGTTAGGTGTAACAAGTTAGGCTTTGTAGCAGGAGAACAAAGGGCATTAGCTGTTCTCATATCACTTTAAAGGAAAATTCATGAACATTATTCGGTTTTGCACATTTTATGAAATAGTTTATTGCATTTACAAACTACATTTTTTTTCTTAAGCAGATATAACTTAGATGCTTATTCAATGGAAATAAACAATCTATATTTGTAAGACAATGAAGATGCTTGAATCTCATTCCTGATATTCAAGTTTTATACTTATTTCTTAATAAATATAATTGTCATATAATTGAACTTCTGAATCTTTTTTTTTCTAAATGGTGAAAATCATGCTTCAAGAAAGGGAAGAGGGAAAAAGAAATATTTGATAGTATAAGCCTAGTCCAGTCTCACATAGTTAGGGAATCAATAAATGGTAATGAAAATAATAGACAACTTACTGTTGTAGTAGTACTTCCCTATGCTTTGCTGCCTATCATAGAATTGGATGAAAATGAGAAATTCATTTATGTCCAAGAAGCAGGAATGAATTAGATCCTTCAGGCAGGTTTTATCCCATTCAGGCCCTACATAGCAATTTCCCCTCAAACACCCAAATGCTGGGTTGTAAGAACTTAAGATCCCCTTCCACGTGGGTTATTCGCACTCTCTCAAGTTTGCTACCACATCTCTCCTTTAAAATCCTGTCAACATTCAACTATCATGGCTTTATATTTATGTAGCTTTCTTTTGTCGCTAATTCCATAAAGGAAATTAAGAATGCATGTATGTATGCTCTCTGTATATCTCTGTATATCTCTCTTACACATAAACATACATACCAAAAAGCAGGTTAAAAGAGAAAACAGCAAGGGCAAACAACTCAAATGTAGAGGAATACACAGACATATAGAATTCAACCTTCTTTTGTAATAAAGTTAGACTCAAGCTATAGACTTTTGTGTTTGCAATGCCTTTTCTTCACTTCAAGCTAATTGATTCATTCTTCAAACTGGTTAACTATTTACATGTATCCAACACTGTGATGTACACTCATTAAAGTCAGTTATTGCTCTAAAGTTAGGATGACATAAGATATTATAAGCGAAAATCCATTGTGTTATATGCCAGGTCAAAGTAGGTATGAGAGAGAAAGTGACTATTGTTATTACCAAAGTTGGGGAAGATTGAACATAGGAGGTAACGGGAGATGATTCCATAAATGTTGAATCAAAATTTAATAGAGAATAGAAAGAATTCCTTTTAGATCAAAAGAAAAAAAAGAACATTGAGGACACAAAAGCATGATGTGTTCAGATAAAAGAGAAGTTTCTAGAGAGAAACATTTAGTATGTACAGTGTGAAATAAGGAACAGAAATCAGATGATAAACAAGTTACAGAGTTTCTTAAGTAGAAGAGTTGAATGACTGAATCTTACCTTAAAAAGTAACTCCAACATTGTAAGGAAGAGATTGTCTAAGAGGGAGTGATAAGTTCACAGAGACTGATTGGAGTTGGGAAAAGAGAAAAGGCGTTTGTTTTTATATTCTTCAGCTCTCTGCTCAAATATTACCACTTTGCCTAGATTGATCTTGATCATATTATTTACATAACTGCCCTGATACTGTTTTTCTTCATTTTCCACTTTATTTTTTAATCATTACATGGACAGCTGAATTATGATTTTTACATTAGCATGTAGTTCTTAATGGCTTTAAAAACATTGCCATAGCTTCACTGACCAGAATATTGCTTAGAACATAGTAGCTACATAGTAAGTACCATATCTGAATAAATTAATAAATGATTTTTCCAAATATGAACTCATAATGACCTGAGCTAAGTAATCACTATGGGCATAGAATAGAGAAAATACACTTAAGAAGCTTTCCTAAATTAAAATAAAAAAAAATATTTGGTAACAAGTTAGATGTCATAAGGACGAAATAATAAAGGACAGTATTCCCTTGCTTCAAGTGTGGGTGATAGGGTGAATTATGGCAACCAGCAAAATGCAATGTGATAGGAATACTAGTTCTGTGATAGAGAAAACAAATTCAATATTAGATATATTGAACCCCAGTTGTCCATTGGCCTCTTGGGAATAAAATTATAGACCTGGGAGAAAGATCTGAGATTGAAGTAGAGACTTATAAATCATTAAAAATTGATAGTAGTAGATGACACAAGCATAAAACTAATGTAAATAGCGTAAAAATAATATACTGCAAAAATCAGAGCATTAGAAAAATGTTAAGATGAGGAAGCAAACATAATAACTTTTAAAAGGATGTTAAGAATATCTAAAATCCTATCATTGTGAGCTAATGGAAATTGCAAATTGACAGGACCATTAGGAGTCTTCGAGATTGACCACTGTTCATCTTGGGGATTTAAAACATTCTTTTTTAAAACTAAAAGCATGGAAAGAGTAAAATAACTTTCTTTTCCCAGAATGCTCTGTAGGGTTTTTATATTTTAATAGTTAGTCAAAATATTAAGTCTTTAGATATAAAAGGTATGTAGGCCAACATCTGAGCTCAGACTCAGATGGCCATAAGACAATATGATATTTGCATAACACATTTTTGTCTTTAGCTGATTCCCTGATGGGGCCAGCATCTGAAGGGGTACTTGTGATCACTGAAGCCTATACTTTCAAAGGTTTGTTCTCTGTGTACTTATTTCCTGTTCCACAACTCCTGCCTCTGATTCTATATGTTTCAAAACAGATATAATCCAACTTCCAATTGCTTCAGTTATGTTAGCTCCTTTCTCAGGAGCAGATCCTGTCCCCTCTCCTGTAAACTAGTCACTAAGATTCCAATATGGCAACCTCAACAATGAGAGCCTCATGACAGTTACCACCTTTGAATGTTTATCAAGGCCATATTTCAAATGTGTGCATGATGAATTTATTTCAGTTGACATACAGAAAACTGTTCCATATTCACTCCCAACCCATTGTTTTTAATGAAAGTGATCTGTGTGTGAGGTGGAGTGTACCCATGCAGAACTGAAGCTATTCAGGACTTTGAGATTTCTGAGGGAAGAAAAAGTAGACACCATCATCATCTTGTCTGATACAATGTGAACAGCAGCTGCTGCCATCTTATAATTAGAAAGGCCATAGCCTAAGTATGAAGCCAAATACAAGAATGTGAATGTGAGAAGCAAGAAAGGAATAGCTATGAATAAGCCCTTCCTAAAGCTACATGTAGAAGCTGGGTACAGTGGTGCTCATCTATTATCTCAGCTACTCCGGAGGCTGAGGCAAGAGAATCCCATATTCCAGGCCACCCTAGGCAACATAAGCTCCAACTCAAGGAAGATAAGCTGAGTAACGTAGTTCTTTTCTTATTTAGCCTTCTTTTCTCCACAAACACTGAAGTTCTAATTAATACACTTATCACATATTACTAATTATGCTGTACAATTTGTAAACATATCATTTAATACCATAGTCTGAGACAGCACTATAACCAATTTGTGAACGAGGAAGCTGAGGGACAAGTAGGTTGAGAAATCTACTCCAAATCACAGTTAATTGAGGCACTGATGCAGAAACTGAAATCTAACCCTATTTTAAATCCTACATTTAATCACACACAGTCTGTCTTGACCAGAATTTGGCAGCACTTGAGGATTTTCACTGTAATTTCTAGTATAGAGTTTCCACCAAGGTCTGTCTCATTCTTGTCTCCTGTCTACCTCCTCTTAAATCCACAAAATGAATCAAAATTATAGGATTTATATCTCCACCTATAATCAACGACCAAAGTATTTCCATCTTATGGAAAAGAATCACATGAGTAATAGTCCTCGATGCTCAAGAGGTAGTTAGGATATTCTCCAGGGATTCATCCTATCCCCATTACACATCTTAATCTGTGGAGCATATGGAAACCTAGTTTAATTAAATTAACAAAATGAAATAGCTAAGGATTCAGAATGTATCCAAGTTAGTACTAGGAACAATTCTTATAGGATCTTTACACACTGTATCTGTTTATGAAACCTCACGTAGCACCCATGCCCTTAGAAATGCTGTGTTCATGCATTGAAACCTTATGTATAATCCAATTTAGTTTTTGTGTAACATAAAGCCCTCCATTAATGTGTGTGTGTTTTCATAAATCTAACAGGAATTTTGTAAGTAACAAACTTTAGACTTGCAATTTTTAGTCAGGCGTATGAGGAGCTGAGAAGTAATAATTCTATTCTTCTGCCAAGGTAAAGGTTTTTAAATAATGAAGAAACAGCAGCTATTCTTAGATCCATCAGTAAGTCAGATCACAAGGCAAATCACTGCTCCTCAAATTTAAGAGAGACACAGGCAGACATAAGGAATCAAAACCAACCTGAGCAGAAACCCTTTAGCAGAAGCATATGTGAGAACTGAAAAAGGAAAACCTCAACTGTAACTGATGAACGGATGGAAGTTAACTCTGGACAAGCTGGAGAGAGAGAAACTCCAGGGAACCCCCAGGCATTGCCCACTTTGGTCTCACTTTTATAGATTCACTCTGGAAGTCCACCTCTCCTTATAGTGAATAGTAGAGAAAACTGCCTTAAGTTTTTGGCAGGGGAGGGGAGGAAAGGAAGAATTTACCTAAACACTAGACCATCCTGTTCTTTTTGACAAGACTTGTTCAGGTATTTAATCAGACAAGTCTTCTTGAATTGTATCAAATTTTTACTGACCAGGGGGAAGGAGAACGTAGGCTGCAGCTAACCCTAGTCATCCTGTTGCATTTAAGGGGTTCATATCCAAGGGCAGAGGCTCAACAAAAGACTGAGGACTTACCACAGAACTACAGAGTGCTTCCTCTCTCTGAATCCTTATTACTGTATTAACAAAGGCCTATTTACTGCAGTTGCTTCTACCCTGCTCATCATGTCTGCCTTTCAACAAGAACAAGTCACAAGGCTTATTACAAAACAATATATAAATGTTGATGATGCAGTGCAAACATTATAAATGAGTCAGAAATGGCAAGAATGTTGGAATAATTAAACCAGAAATTAAAAAAAATAAAACTGTGATCAATGTGATAGGGGCTTTATTGTAAAAAATAGACAACATATAAGGATAGATGGATAATGGATGTAGAAAGTCTTTCAAAGACTCAAAGAAATTCTAAAGAATATTAAAATGACAAATGCATGGATGGGCTCATTAGCAGACTGAACATGTCTGAGGAACGAATCTCTGAGCCTGAGTATGTGACAATAGAAACTCTGAAATAGAAAAATGAAGAGAAATCAGAACTCTACAGGCACAGTGGTGCATACATATCATCCCAGCTGCTTGGGAAGGTAAGATTGCTTGATCCCATGAATTTGAGGCCAACCTTGGCAAAACAAAAGCAAGAAATCAAAAGAGAATATCTAAGATATATAGTAGAACTTAAAAACATAACCAAAGCCATAAAGGGTATACAGGAAGGAAAAGTTAAATTACCATTTTTATTAGCAATTCCCCCAAATTAAATACTTATTCTGTACTTACGCTGTTAGGTTTATAAATAATTATAAATATCTAGGAGAAAAAATGTAAGATTTTTATGAAAGATAAAAAAGAACTAAATAAATGCATGTTGAGTTATACTTTATACTTAGATAGGAAGACCAGAAAATATACAAGTGTTTTAATCAACTTTGCATCACTGTGAATAAATACCAAACAAGAACTACTTGGAGGAAAAAAAAATTGTTTGGGATTCAGTGTCAGAGGTTTCAGCCTATAGGTGTTCAATTCCATTACTCTGGCCCCAAGATAAGGCAGTATATCAATGGGGAAGAAAAGTTGCTCGACTCATAGTGGGGTCAGCAAGCAGATGTAGTAAGGGAAAGGACAACAGGGAAGATGGATTCCTGGGGTAAACCCCCAGTGATTCCCTTGGCCAGTCATGCTCCACCTGCCTACAGCTACTACCCAGTCCATATATTCAAACTAGGATGAAATGATCATGATACAGTACTCTTAGCGCAATCATCTTACCTCTGAATATTTCTGGTTAACATGGGAATTTTGATGGGACACCTCATATCCAAACTCTAACGTTGCACCCATGGCTCCCAAAATCTTATGTCCATCTCACAGTGCAAAAAGAATTTGGTTCTTTTCTAATAATTCCATAGTCTTAACAGTTTCCAACATTTCCCAAAAGTTCAAGTCCAACATCCTCCAAGAGTCAAAGCAAACTCTTGGCTCTAAGTCTTTGTAAAAATAGAAATCAAGTTTATCCAAAAAGCAGTGACACAGAATAAATATTAGCACTCAAAAAAGGGAGGAATAGAGGCACAAGGAAAAGAGATAGAGCCAAAGAAAGACCAAAACCCAGCCAGGCAAATAGATCCCATAATTCCTTGTACAGTATGTAGGACAAATTGTGGCAAAATGTTATTTCCAAAGGGCTTTGGTAGCATCAGCCCTTTGGCCTTCTGGTTGTAGCCCACATATGTATTGTTTTAGCCTGAGTCTTTCCATAGCCAGCAACTTTTGTCAACACACAGTCCACATTACTGTCATCTCTTAATTCCTGGGTTGTCTATTTCAACTTCAACTTTGCTTTTACATCTTCACACTTTATTCTCCAAGGGGCATCACACAGGGACTCCTTCCCTGCTGCACTTTATTTGGCCTCCTAGGCCTGCCTTTGAAACCTAAGTAGAAATCTCCATGACCTCTTAACTTTTTAAAATCCTGTATTTCTGCAGAACCAACACCACATTAATGATGCTAAGGTATGCCACCATCTTGAGCAGTAATCAGGCTTCCTGAGACTATAACATCAATAGCCTGAGTCCCTGACTAGCTCAACATGGTGAAACAACTTCCTGGCATCCCTGTGTGATCGAGGTGCCCCAAAGATCTCTTCTCAAAGGGACTTTGCCTTTCACAATCAGGAACCTACAGTGGGTAATGGGCGTGGTCTTGCAAATTTTTGAGATGTTTTCAAGGCATCTTTCCCACTGTCTCTATTCATAGTACTTAAAAATCTCTTTAGGAGCTATAATTTCTTCAACATGCAAAATTCCTTTGGCCTCATGCAATTTTCTGGCCAAACTTCAAGTTTTTAAAATCCTTCATTGTGATTTTTTTTTTTACTCCTGATTCCCAGTGTAAACCTGGATGAAAGCTGTCAGCAGAATCTGACATTGACTGTATGCTGTGTTGTCTTGAAATTTCTTCTACCAGATTAATCCATCACTTTTAAATTCAGCCTAATGCAAAGTCTCAGGACATATGGAAAAAATGTAGGCAAGTTCTTCGCCAGAATATAATGTAAGGAGCCTCTAATCCAATTTCCAATAGAGTCCTTAATTCTCTCTGAAACCTCATAATCACAGACTATGTTCTTTTTTGACAGTTTAGTCTTCGGAGATCCCACAAGGATCACCAATTAAGTTCTCCTTACAACATCTTCAAGTTTTTCCAATTTCTAGCTCTAAACTTTTAAAACTCCTCCTACAAACCAGCACCAAAGACATCTAAATTGTATGGTCATATTAGAGCAGCAACCTCACTTCTCAGTAATATTTTTTTAAGTCATCTTTGCATCATTATGACCAAAATACCTGACAAGACCAGCTTGGAGAAGAAAAATTTTACTGGGGACTCATGGTTTCAGAGGTCTCAGTCCATAGATGGCCAATGCCGTAGTTCTGGTCCTAAGGTAAGGCAGCACATCATGAACAAAGGGATCTAGAAGAAGAAAGCTTATGGTGGTGTTGTGAAGTAGAGAATCCTAAAGAAGATTCACCCTTCCAGAGTTCACCTGCAGTGACTCACCTCCTCCAACCACATCTCAGCTGCTTACAGTTATTACCCAGTCAATCCATTCAAAGTAGGGTGGACTCATCATGATATAGCATTCACAATCTAATAATTTTACCTCTGAACATTCCTGCATTAACACATGAATTTGACAGATACCTCATTTTCATACCATAATATTCAAATAATAAGTTCTCCTCAATTTGATCCATAAATTTTGAACATGATCCCAGATAATTTCAATAAATTATTTTATGAATATCAAACTGATTCTAAAGTTTATATGGAGAACTACAAGACACAGAATAGTTGATTCAATATTGAAGGAGGAGAACAAAGTAGAAGGAATGATACTAACATTCTTAAGACTCTCTATAAAATAACTATAGGCACAGGCTTTACACCACCAACTAAAAATAAACTCTAATTAGACCATCAACCTAAACATAAATCACAAAATCTTGAAACTCCTAGAAGATGGCATGGAAGAAAAGCCTAGATGTCCTTGAGTATAATAATGTCATTTTAGGGAAAAAAATGCAAAATCCATGAAAGAAATAACTGATAAGCTGGACTGAGTTAAAATGGATCCCAGAAAGTTATTTGATGTGCTCCTAAAAGCACATTAAAGAAAATGATAAGAAAAGGAACAGACTGGTAAAGAATATGTGTAGAAGACATACTTGATAAAGGATTCCTACCCCAAATCTATAAAGAACTCTTAAAACTCAACTATAAGAAAACAATATGATAGCAAAATGGGCAAAATATATGAACAAATAATTCACCAAAGAAAAAATAAAGATAACAGTGAACAGATGTAGATATTCAGCATCAGATGTTGTTAGTGAATTGCAAATCAGGTGAATGACTATTAGGATGGCCCAAATCCAAGACATTGACAACACTATATGCTCATAAGAACATGGAACAATAGTAATTCTCATCATGAGATGGCAAAATGGCAGAGCCACTTTTGAAAAACAACAGTTTGGCAATTTCTTACAAACTAACATACTCTCACTATATAACCCAGTAATTGCATTCCTTGGTATCTATCAAAATAAAATATCCACATAAAAACCTGCACATGAATGTTTATAGCAGCTTTATTGATCAATACCAGTACTTGGAAGCAATCAGGATTTCCTTTAGTGGTTGAGTTCATAAAGAAACAGTAGTACATCTAGACAATGAAATATTATTCAGCAAGATAAAGCAATGAACTACATTATAAGATTCATAGGAAACTCAAATGCTGTTTGCTAAGTGAAAGAAGCTAATCTGAAAAGGCTACTACTTGATTCTAACTATACGACATTTTTGAAAAGACAGAACTATCATGAATTTAAAATATTAGTGGATGCCAGAGGGAAGAGAGTAGGGAGACATGATTAAGTGGCACATGAAGAATTTTTAGGGAAGTGACATTATTTTATATAACAATCCAATAGTGAATATGTATCATTACACATTTCGTAAAATCTAAACAAAACCTAGAGTGAATCTTAATTTAAACTAAGAACTTGGGGTGATAATGATGTGTCAATGTAAGTTAATCCATTGAAACAAATGTACTACTGTGAGATAGGATGTGCATATCAGGTGAATCATGAATATATGGTGGTGGCATTTAATGGGAACTCTCTTCATTTTCCACTTCACTTTGTTGTCAACCTAAATTAAAAAAAAATAAAATTTATTAAAATATATATACAAATATACTTGGAAATTATTAGAATTTATTTTATCCAATCTGTCATTTTATTTCACTGCTTGGATGATACTAAAGGTGGCCAAATTTTAAAAACCCAATACTTTCTTTATATTTGGATTTGATTCTAAATATCTACACAATCATTATGTAGTGTGATCAACCTTTCTCTTCTCCATGGCTGTGTTATATAGTGTTTGAAATGAAAGGGAATGACAAGTCAAATGTCATAACTTTTTTGGAGGGGGATTCCATATGTAAACCCAAAGGTGTTTAATCACTGAACCACATCTCCAGCCCTTTTTATTTATTTATCTTTGGGACAGAGTCTCTCTGAGTTGCTTAGAGCCTTGCTAAATTACTGAGGCTGCCATTGAACTTGGCCTCAGCCTCCCCAGCCACTAGGATTACAGGTGAGCACTACCACTCCTGTCAGGGTCATAACTTTGATGCTGTAAGTTAACGAATTAGGGAATCTTTGGTATGTACCATCTTAGTACATGAATTTTGTCTCTCCTGGGGTCTATGTAGTTGTTTTTCTCTGGGTACCCCAGGTAAGCTACCAGATGTACTAACCAGATTCATACAATTTTTAACTTGGTTCTCTTTGAACTATTTTCTTTGCTCTTTCTAGATCCAATCTCTTCAGCTAACCCACTTCATTAAATTTCTCATGAGTGATATATCCTTTGTTTAAGAAAGGTTATCCGATAATATTTATTATGTAAAGATATTTAAAAGAATTTATATTAAAATTGATTTGTCTATTTTTTTCAAAATTAACAGAAAAATGCAAACATTTAGTGACTCAGTCAACCTTGACAAAAGAGCAATTTAAAGTAGAAATCACTGGAGACTTCAACTTGTGTATTCATAATGCATCTGTCTCAAATCACATTTTATTTAGTGTTCTACTTATGAAGGTATTTTGCATCACAGCCCAAATGGAGAAAACTTATTCCCCCTTTACTGTTGAGTAAAACATGGTTGATTAGGTCTGTTTTGGGATACTTTTGAAATGTAAATTTTGGTTTGAACAAAGGAGGTTGATTTGAATTTTCTAGTCTTTATATTTGTCTTCTGGTGTAATTATCATTGTGTTTCTATTGCCTTTATGTAAATGATACCAATTCTGCCCATCCCAAGATTTAATACAGCCATGCTTCACTTAATGACAAGGATACATTCTGAGAAATGCATTGCTAGGTGCTTTTGTCATTGTGTGAACGTCATAGAGTGCATTTACACATCCTGAGATGACTGCAGCATCACTAGGCAATATAATCTTAAGGCAACACCATCACATGTTGTCAGCTGTCAACTGAAACTTTGCTATGCAGCATCAATCTGCACATTGAAAATCCATGACCCATCAGCTTGTTCCTGTTTATTCTTATGCAGAATCAGTTTTGGATATATGGGCTTTGTATCTGGGTATTTTTTCTTTTCTATGAATAATATCATTCTAAAACAGATTATCTTCCCCTCCCCAAAAAAAAAAAAAAAACAAATTTTTCCATTGGTTATTTACAAGATTTCCTTTAGGTCAGATGTCTGGTAAATATCTACTGAATACTGATATAGGCCTACTTGGAAACATAAGGCTGCAAGTAATATATTGAACTCAATATAATATATATCATCATTATATACTTACACATGTATATATTATGTGCACGTTACATAATATGTTCTGATATATTGATCATTATATGGTTATATATGTTTACTTGATAAATTGGTTTGAACCATTTTTAAAAGATAAGCATCTTCCAACTTTGTTTCTTCTAAGAACTCAGATGGGAATTTTTCAAACACATTATTTCCTAAAATATCCAGGTGGGCTTTATGTTGTACTGTTTTCTCTGTTTTAATTAAAGAGGTAAGAGCCATATATGTAAATATTCATTCTTATAAAGGTTTATAACAGAGAACAACCTTAGAGAAGAAAACTACAGTGGGAATAGTAATTTCAAGGAAAATTTATGACACATTTTTTTTTCTAACTACTTTTATCACAAACAACTTTTTCAGGAACTGTCAAGGGTCAGCTTGACAGACAAAAGAATTTGCAGCAATGTAATCAGAAATTTCAGGAGGGTCTTCTGATTTAGTTGTCAGGCATTTGAGGTCTCTGAATTTTCTTTCCAGATTTGTGAATAAATTAGTAGTTATTGGTCTAGTATATGCTAGACCAGGACAGGATTTCTGATAATCATAGACATGGGAACTCCAAGGAAGTATGGTAGCAGAAATGGCTGGAAAAATCTCTCTCATGTACACACTCTAAAGAGACAAACATACCAGCCAATGGACCACCCCAAATTAATCTACAGCAAACTTCTCAAAGCTGTCACTTTTGTGTACCAACCACATAGTCATGGACCATTTGGTGATTTGGTGGATGGTACAAAACACTCATAATCCTCTGTAGCTGGGAGGTATTCTCTAGGGCAGGCAACCCTCAACACTACTTCTTTGGCACATTTCCCCAGTAACACAATGCCATTAAGTTAGAAATGTGTTGCAGATTGTTTTCACAGATAACAAAATTGATGGTGAAAAATAATAGGGCCTAAAAGAGCTATGGGAGAAGGATGCCTCAATTGTCCACCTAGGTGTGTAAGAGAAGGATTAAGTCTTTCCTGGACTATGCAAAGATAAAATATACTGCTCCTTGTAAAGTGAAAGCTTGCTGTCTCTAACCAGAATATTTGCAGTGAAATGAAATCTGAAAACCTCCAGAAAGGAAAGTACGTTATCTGTTATTGAATAACAAGATTGCATAAATATTACTCATTTAGAGGAGAATATATAGGGGAGAATGGGCTACAATCAACATGCTAAAAAATAGAATAGGGCTTTCAAGACATTGAAGGAAAACATTATTCTAATAATGGCATTAAATTATAGATGCATTGACTATCACTAAAATTTAGTAAATTGAAGTTCATGAAACAGTAGATCAGAGAGAAGGGCAGACTGATATAAAACATGATGTATTAATTAGGTGGCAGAGAAGGATCACACAGTGTAAATAATAACCACAGTATTGATGTAAGCATTAGAAGCCATAGGAAGCAGAATTAAATTGTGGGAAAATGTGATATGGAAGACACAATTAAGCTCCCTCACAATGTTAAAATGGGGGAACAGGAGTAAGAGATTAAAATGTAGAAAATGCACAGGGAGAATGTAACAAGAGAGAAGAGAAATGCAACCAGTTTTTTTTTTTTAAGGTGAGACCAGAATGCAGGAAATCTAAGAAATAATGAAAGATATAACAGAAAAAAAAATTAGCTAAAGCAAACTTGAGTTCGAGATTCAAAAGACCCATGCATAACATGAAAAATTAATAAAGGAACTGTTTGAGAAGCAGATAACTTTTATTTTGAATAATAATTTTGTTATCTCTGAAGCAAAAAAGGAGAAAGAAGAAAGCAAAGCAAGAAAATTGTGAACATCTCTGCAACAGTCAAATAAGAGAGGCATATGTTAAGCTGAACATTAATGTTTTGATACAAATATTAACCCAAGTATATAAGTTCAAGTCTCAGAGTTTATGCATGAAGAAAACACTAATCTATTTTTACCCTTAAAGAATTTCTGCTAGAGTCTACTGAATATCAAACTTTGTGCAAGAAAAACAAAATTCCACCGAGAACATACCATACTTTTTTCTGTTCTTGATTAATATGCATAGTCTCTATACTTTCAGTGATGTAGAAGACACATAGTAGACTTAGCACACACATACACTAGACAATGATCTGGTAAATTAATTAAGGAAAACATACACAACAAAATCAGAAATGAAAACTGCAGAGATAAAAATTTTACAAATAGAAATGCTTCGATATTTAACGTAAGCTAAGTCGAAGATTTCAATGATGTTAATGATTTTCTAGAATAATTTAGCAAACATGGAGCTGAAGAAATACCATCATAAGCAAAATAAGTTATAAAGATGTTTTAAAGAGTCCTTATTTGTCATATAATAAAATAATCTTATTCTCCAAAGGGCTAACAAGAACCCTTACTGCTGGCCTCAGGGTATATTTACCTCCAGTGCATGAAAGCAGGAGGCCAACTTGAGGATCTGAGAACCACTGTATGATTCTGAACCATCTTTCTTTACAGATCTTAGGCTACTTTATGATCAATTATATTTTAAGCAATTCTTTCTGACCTTTAATTGCAGTCTGAATGGCTCAATAAAGATTATAAATTATTCAACATCATAATTTGAAAAGAATATTTAGCACTAAAACACTTTAAATATAAAATATAATAAATTGATATTTTAAAAAAAGTTTCCCCAGAATTTTGATGCATTTTATAGAGATATTATGGTATTATTGCAGAAAGAGCTCAATTTTTCTTGTTTAAATTGCCCTAATTCAAAGGGGCAACAGAGGAGAATTTTCAGCATGACTTAATAATAGAACATAATGGATTTACATGTTTGTATACTTAGGATTTATTTTAAGATGAAATCAGAACACAGGAAATCTAAGAAACAATGAAAGATACAATAGAAAAATTAGCTAAGACAAACTGAGTTTTAAATTAAAAAGGGTATTATGTAACACGAAAAATTAATGAAGGAACTTATAAGCAGAAGCATATAATTTTATCTCAAATAACAAATTTGTTATTAAATATGTTATTTGAAACTTTTAAATTTGTCAATTTCATTGTCAATAAATAATAAATAATACCAGTATTTATGTGGTATTGGCAATATATTCTGCTAAGTATTTTACCATCTTTGTCTTAATCTTTTACAAAAACCTGGCTAGATATGTAGATGTTATTGTCCTCAATTTGTAGAAACGGATTTATTCATTTACACAACAATTTTACTATATCATTGGCACTGTTATAGAGAGTAGTTAATGAAAAATTTTTATGTACAAAACAGACTTGCATCCTTGTTTGTGATGTTTACAGTCTCATGAGAGACTGTTCAAAACATTACAAAGCTTTTGACATATCATATTTCATACATTAGATTCAAGTGGGTTATGAACTCCCATTTTTACCCCAAATACAGATTGCAGAATCACATCGGTTACCCCTTCTTCTAGCTTTTTAAATGCACACTTCATTATTGTTTTCTGTCATCATTCCACTATACAATAACACGTCAGAGCTTCTTTCTCCTGTTACTTAGTACCCACCCATTGATGAACCTCTCCACATTCCTCCCTTCCTCCCTCCCACCTCTCTTCAGCCTCTGTTACTCAGAACTTCTATGAGATCAGTTTTTATATTTCACATGAGTGATTTCATTTGTCTTTCTGTGTCTGGCTTATTTCATTTAATATAATGCTTTCCAGTTGTATCCATGTCATCACAAAGACAGGATTTTGTTCTTTTTATGACAGAATAGTATTCCTCTGTATATGTGTATTTCATACACACAACTGAGAATTAGCAAAACCCTATTATAAGAGAATCTGAAATTAGATTAACTATATTTTCATAGAAATCTGGAAAGCATTGTCCTCTATATTATTCAGCAACATTTTTATGTTAAAAAATAAATGCAGATTGGACTGGTGCATCTATACTGATGGGAAATATTTTTAAAAAAATAAAAATTGAGAAATGTCATACTTTGGGCTGTCCTGAGTGTGGTGCACCTGTAACAGTGTGTTATTTGTAATGTAACCACAGTGTTGTTACAAAATGTCAACTTCTGTGGATGATGAAACTATCTGTTCTTGATATGGGTTTCGTTTGCTGGCCTCAAAACAGCCTCTGCACTGCTGTATGGACCA
Source organism: Ictidomys tridecemlineatus (assembly GCF_052094955.1). Lineage (NCBI taxonomy): Eukaryota > Metazoa > Chordata > Mammalia > Rodentia > Sciuridae > Ictidomys > Ictidomys tridecemlineatus. The sequence continues at coordinate 189,589,017 of NC_135479.1, read as the reverse complement.
TTATAGGGCAGCAGCATAATCTCCTGCTGAGAAGAGCTCTGGATGTGGCCCTTTTGTCCATCTGTGATTCTTTAATATCTTCCTGTGTAGATATGTTCTTACTATGTCATGTGGTAGTCTTAGAAGTCAGAATATTTAGTTAACTTAAGCAGACTCCCCAGTGAGCATAGCTATAGTCAAGATGTGTATGACAGACGGTGATATGTGTTCTGATTAGGAAAAAGAGGAAGTGCCAATGGATGGATATTAATGGTAAAAATGAAAAAAAAATTAAAAACAACTAAAAATTAACCAGGTATCCAGGTAAAATCTCATCAAGATGATATTTTATAGAGCACAGGTTGAATAGTCCTAATCCAAATTCCAAATGCCTAAACTTTCCATGCCCAAAACATTTTGACTGTCATATTAACGCTCAAAAAGTTTTATATGTTAGAGCACTTCAGATTTCAAATTTTGGGTTAAAATTTAATGCTTGACCTGTAAAGTCTGCAATATTCTAAAATCCAAAAACATCCAAAATTTGAACCAGCTCTGAACCCAAGCATTTCAGAAAAGAATAGGGGGTGATTTAATTTTTTTTAAATATGTATTTATTTATTTTTAGGTATATGTGGACACAATATCTTTATTTTATTTTTATGTGGTGTTGAGGATTGAATCCAGGACCTCACGCACGGCAGGCAAGTGATCTACCTCTGAGCCAGGGAGTGATTTTACCTGCAGGAAACAGAAAACTGAAATATAAAGTCCATGTGACTATAAGTTCTCTGAGGTCTCAGACTGTTTTAATTTTCCTCTAGAATATACTTCAGTGTTTGATAAATATGAGCTTAAAGAGATGAAGAAGTTTTCCAAAGTCATGTGGCTAATAAGAGTGTAAGGAATCCAGGAGACCTAACTTCAGCTTGGCTTATCTATGCCCTTCCTGGGACACTTAGGAAATGTAAACTTCAGTAATGAAATAAAAAATAATTTCAGCAATTACAAGCATTTGTTGGGATAGAGAACATGGTAATATTTGACACACTTGAAAGTTCCACAATTATCTGTTATTTTACTGCCAGAGTAAGATCACAGATCATTTGGTTCAGGGTGTTTTTATATTGGAGTCTGATTCACTATCTTCATACACATGTCTTTTTTTAAATATCAACATATACATGGATATATTAACAGCATGACATTTGAATTATTACAGATGTTCAAGATTAAAGCAAATGATTTGCTAAATTGAAATTGAAATTCTGCTCTAAAGAATTTGAATTCAAAGCTGTTTAAGAAACAGAATGCACATTTTTGGAGAATATTGTTGGTGAACCGAGTAAATTTTCAAAACCTCTAATTCACCAGCATGCAAAATAGGCATAACAATGCATAGTTATGGTTTTAGTTTTTATATTACATTATGAATGTGATTTTTGATATCTAGAACTTGCAATTATTTTCCTTGTATATTTTAAAGACAATCCTATATTATAGCAAGCACTAATGAGATAAAATAAATGATCCTTGTATAAGCCAAGTTGTATAGATCTGTATATATTTGAAAATCTGTGCAGAGACCAACATAGATGCTCTATGAAGAGTAGTGAGATCATTAGCCTTTTTGGTAAAATAGAAGTCAAATAAAATAGAAACAACAATTCCTATCATGGACAATTAATAGTTCTTTTTTTAACAATGCTTTGTTGATATGTATATACAAGAAGTTGTTATTTAAGACATGCTTGACCTGTAAATAGGTAAAATAAAAGTGCAGCTTTAATTTGAGAAATATTGTTTTTAACAATGTAAACTTTATGTTCTATAAGGTAATGACTACAAATGACTATTTTAAATGCTATAGCTGTGGGTTCATTATTTTTTGTGCATTAAATAATGATTTTAATAAAAGTCTAGAGTTCATGTTCTGAAAGCTATTACCTTTCAGCGATTGCATATACCTCCTTGTCTAGAGGGCAAAGTGAACAACATCTCATATTTTTCTTAGGCACGATATGAAAGCATTAATTTCCTTCTGCTGCTTTGACGGAATGCAGTGCTGTGGGGCAAGCCAATGCAAAATGATCACATTTTCACCCGTAATCAATATAGCTGGGTGACAGTGGGCATCTATTTTTCATTCCAGCATCCAGTAAAGTAAAATGATATGTGGATTTTCTCCGAAAGAGGTGCTTTTAGGACACACAGATGAAAATAGCATTTTTTAGCAGACCATTGAGAAAGTTGGTTATTACTGCAATTCCTTGGCAGCTGAGACAGATGTGAATTTAGCCTTTCCTTTCCTCCTCTTGTATCTCTCTCAACGGGATAATTTGAAAATCTGTAACTTTACTTAAGGAGTTGGCTATGAATCATAAATGACAGAATTAGTTTTTAAGGATAATATATTTAGTCCTTGTAGTGTCTCTGTGGGCTTCTTGACTTCTAAACACCCATTATGTTTTAAGTGAAGAGCATAGATCTGCATTTTGTGCTAAAAAAAATGTAATTACCAAATCGCTGCAGGTCCTTTTTTTTCCTGAAGGCACATTTTTCTTACTTGTAAGATTTTCTAAAATATGAATGAGCTAAATTATAGAAAATGTTTCAAATTGCAGTTAGCTGGCTTTGACTGAAAAGTAGTAGATATTTGATGTTGAAATGGAAATGTTGGAATGCTTGGAGAAAATGATTAACAATAAACACCTAACATTTGTAAACTCTATTATCAGATCCTGGGAATTTCACGTACATACCAAAAAGGTATATTTTATTCAAATTCTGCAAAATTTCTGATTCTTTTTCTATGAATAGATTTTACATTTACTGAAATTATTGGAATATGGTTTGTAGGCTTATGCATAATCCTATGTGTGTTTTAACTACTAGAAGGCATATTGAGAGGATGAAATGGAACGGATTTCAGTAATTATTTTATCATTCAGTTATTTTGAACCCATGAATCCCCAGACAATTATTTTCTTGATCTGTTTTCAGAGTCCAGATTTTTGACTGATAGTATTATATGTTTATTGATTCCAGAATACTGGCTTAGAAGATAATTATCAAGAGTGATTTCCAATTCAGTGAAATCATTACATTTAATTTTAGAACTTTATTGCATTATAATTATACAAAACAGTGGGTTTCATTGAGACATTCATATAGAATAGAGCTTCATTGCTCTAGTTAATTCCCTAGTACTGTGCTTTTCTCTCTTCATCCTCCTCCCTTATCCCTTTCCTCTACTCTACTGGTCTCCCTTATAATGCACTAATGAAAAAATAAATATAATTAAAAGTTGGATTCATTGTGATGTATTTATGCATGCACATAGCATAATTTGGTTGATTTCATTCATAGTTTCTTCTATTTCTCCCATCCCCCTTGGTCCCCTTCTTCTATTCTACTATTCTGACTTTTGTTTTCATTAGACCCTTCTTTTATTCCTTTTTTTTCTAACTTATGCATATGAGAAAACATTCATTGACTCTCTCAGTCTTGCTTATTTCACTTAACATGTTATCACATTTACAACATTATCTTTGGTTAATAAATATCACAAAAATACATTCTACCTGGGAAGGTGTCAACCTATAAATGTCTATATATAATTACATATTATAAACTTGCTTCATAACTTCTTTCTGTAAACTCAAGACTCTAGAGTTAAATGTTTTCCAATATTGCATATCTTTCTAGTCTTATTTCTGTGCATTTACAAACATTTACATTCACACACAGCCTGTATTGCTTACTGAAAAAGAAAAGGATCTTATTGCATGTTATACAAATTTTCTGTTGCTATAACAAATTACCACAAATATGGTTGCTTACAACTCAAATTTAGTAGCTCATAATTATGTAGGTCTGATTTCTGGCATGACTTAACTGGCTTCTCTCCTTGAGTATTCCAAGGCTGAAATGAAAGTATCAGCTCCTATATGAAGGCATAAGGAAAGAATTAGCTTCAGATTTCAGTTAGCAACTGGTAGAACTCAGTTGCTGCTAGATCTTCCATCTTCTTATTTCCTTACTGGCTATGAACTAAAAACTATCCTCAGCTATACTCCTTTTGACATGGTCCAGTTTACCTTCAAAGCAGCAACACTATGTCAAGCTCTTCTTGTGCAACACATCTCTCTAACTTTTGTTTTCCTGTCAACTGGGAGAACATTGTGCTTTTAAGAGCTCATGTGACTATGGTAGACTTTCTTGCAAAGTCAGAATGAGCTTTTAAATGATCATCTGATCAATGGCCCTAAATAAAAATGCAAAGGCACTTTTGCAATATACACAACATTTTCCTGGGGGTAATATGGGGGGGGGAGGGAAGATGGATCATGGAAGCTGAAATTCTGCTTCACACTTGCATTTCTGTGTAACTTTATTTATTTATCAAGAAATCTTTCTATGGATCAAATATTTCTGTTATTCCCATTTGGAAAAAAAAAAAGTTCTAGGCACAGTGGCACATGTTTATAATCCCAGTGATTTAGGAGGCTGAGGAAGATGATTGCAAGTTTGAGGCTAGACCATCTCAAAATAAAACAAAAAATAACTGGGGATGTACCTCATTGGTAAATCTCCCTAAGTTTCAATCCCCACTACCAAAGCAAAAATCAAACAAAAAATTTAATGACATCACTGTATTCCCTCCATAGCATGAATATATAGTACAAATGACCACAAATGGTCATTTGGTCATATCCATACTTGTGAAAATAATTACAGTTGGATGTATACTTAGTACAAATGCACACGCATGCACACACTCACATTTGTCAATGTGAGTTAGTCATTTAAAAAAAGCTGTCTGAGATCTAATTGTTAGAGTCAATTAGTAGCCCTGCTACTTTATTTGATATGTTACTTGATTTAGCTTTTTCACCTCTTTGGACTATATGTTATGTTTACTTGTAAAAGAAGGATAGTGATATCTACTTCATAAAATTGTTTGGGATATTAAGTGAAATAATTTAAAAAAAATTATGCTGGCATAAAATGTGCCAAAGCTACCTAGTTGTTGCGATACTGTATAAGCACAAGGCTTCTCTGGCATAGTTCCCTGCAAGTGGCATTTGAATCAAAGAATAAATGTTCTTTTTAAAAAACATTAGAAATATAAGAACAAATAATTATATGATAAATCTACACCAATAAGAAAGACCTTACTTTTTATTTTTTTTTTCCTGACAGATAAATACTGGGTTAGTTTCTCCTCATTTAATAAGTACTTTTTTTACATGCCTATGGTATACCAGTTACCTGCCAAGGATGTAGAATTCTATTATTAGCCAAATAGTTATGGTCCTTGCTCATTATATTTCCTAGTAAATTAACAAGATAATCAAATTTTAATTGTAAATGATGATTTATCCTATATAAAAAGGACCTAAGAGTCAAGAAGACATGCAATAGAAAACTAGTTCTTGTCCAGAGAGTCAGTAGTCATCATAGTTAATATTAAGTTGGGTCACAGTGAAGGGAAGATGTGAAAAGATTACTTTTCAAAAGAAGTATTAAGGCTTAATATTAAACTGGATATAGATAAATTACCCAAATAACAACTAGGTTTGTACTCCATACAACTATTTAGATGGTAGTGACAAACATCAAGATAAGAGACAACTAAGGAAGTTCAATTAGTAGAGGGAAAATTATTCTTTTGGACATAGACACTAAACCTGAGACACAAAAAGGGAGCTGTCACATATACACACTGTTACAGACATAGACCAGGTTTGTACAAGGATACTTTTCTCATCATTTTAAGGTACTGATAAATCCATGGGAATGGATGTAGCTCTTTGCCGCAGTCTGGCTGGGCACAAAATCATGAGCCACTCACAGCCTTGTAGATTCAAACAGCAATTCTTTATTCCCGAACTCACACGGGCACTCTACACACACGTTCTGAGGAAATCCACGTTCTGGGCAAAATTCATGTATTTCACCAGGCTCTGAATTCCAAATACTCTCTGAATCCCATGAGAACTCAAGGGGAACTCAAGGAGCGGGCTTGCCTGAGGCAGCAGGATACGCCCTATTCCCAGCAGGGTACACCTTAAACCTGGAACCACCCTAAACCCAAGGAGCAGGACACTTCCTAAAACCTGATCCGCCCTAAACCGGATCTGCCCTGGTCCTTGAGCAAGGTCACCTTACTCAAGCATACATGCAATGTCACTGCAAATGACCTGGGTCCAAAGGCAAGCCCATTTCCACAATGGAGAGTCCTTCCTCTAAGCAACATGGAGTAGGCTGACAAAGAAATTGCCATGCATCATTCCTACTTGGCAATGGCTCTCAGCAGCTCTTCAAAGTCTGGAGCTTCATCTTGTAAGCACAAGAACTACTACTCCATGAGGCTGCTGAGTACTTAAAAGGCAGGTTACACCAAATCTGAAATCACATATATACTGAAGACAAGTAGAAAACAGTGAATGTGATGAATCAACTTAATACTTGATTGTACTGAAATGCATTTTTAGATATCATTTTGGATATATTAGATTATTAAAATTTCATTTGTTTCTTTGCATTTTTTTGAAGATTGGAAAGTGACATTTCTGATTTTTATTGGATACCATTGGCATAATGACAAAGAATAACAGTATAGACTTGAGTTTTGAAAAATCTAAGTATTTAAGGCTTGATTTCTGGGGCAAGGGACATTGTAAGAGTCATTAGTGTAGTAAGAAATATCAGATTTTACTTGAATGTACAGTATATTTTAATGGAAATTATTCTATATTAGAGGATGTTCAGAGATCAAGAAAGATAATAGCTGAAAAAATAGCCATTGGATTTAATGATTGGAGATTTTCTTGAAGGTAGTGACATTTATTTAGTTTATGAAGTTGGGCGCCCCTGGGTTCCTTGATGTCCATTTAAATAAATTAAATCATTTGTGACTTTCCATCTTAGCAATACCTCTTAGCCATGCTGCTCTGTTTGAGATGGTGCATATGCAGGACTAAGCTATATGCAAGCCACGGACTCTTCTCATTTCCCCCTTTCCTTATTTCCTATTTTAGCATGTCTCACATTATCATTTCTATGGTCTTACGTAGACTTGGCTGGAACTTACAAAATTCAGAGAATGGTGTTGTCTGAACAGTAATTTCATACTATTTTTGGTCCATGTACTTGTTGTTTTCTAGAAAATGAATCTGGAAAAACATGAAAGTTCTGAAGATACTATGTTTTGAGTAGATACAATTTAATGAACACTTAAATTTTCCATAAACACATATAAGTATTTGGGGATTAATGCATTTAATCCTAAAATCCTAAATTACAGGGTCAGTACTATTATCATCATCATCGTTCTTGGCACAATTATAACATAATGGTATAAAGAAGGAAGGGAAGCCCCAGAGATTTTAAGTAACTGACTTAAATCATGTATTTACTTAGTCCAACAATTGGGATTAGGGTTAAGTTACTCTGACTCTAGATCCCCAAATTTGTATCTAAGCTATTTAGTTTTAGTAAAACCAGAAGAAAATAGGTTCTTGCTAGTTATACTAATATGATAGTAGGAAGAGCAACCCAGAGATCTTATGGGAAAAGATGAAGGCATTAAGGTGCTCTTTTAAACCTATACAGTAAAAAGGGATGCAGTATGTAAACATTACCAGGGGCCCTGGCCTTGGGTGCTTGCACTTGGAGTAAGCTACCATGGCTTTGTGCAAATCCAAACCTCCCTTGTTTTCAATTTTGTCCTCCTTAAAGCCAATTAGTTGAACTAATTGTCCATAAGGTCATTTGGGGCCAGAAAATGATGGAATTCCTGATAAATTCCAGTAAGAAGATTTTTATGTTAAAAATAACTACCCTGGAAAATAGTCTACCAGATAATGAATGATGAAAATGTGAATGGAAAAAAGATACTATCACACATTTTCAGTCAAATCTTTGGGAGAGAAATTTCTCTAATTTTCCTTTTAAAACATTTCTAGCAAGTATGATAGATGACTAATTAGATGTTAATTGTTCCTGTCTACTGATTAGGAAACTTAGGATTTTAGAGCATTGATTTAATAAGGAATGACACTTGAATTTTACTCATAATTAGCTTATTACATTTGGCTGAAGTTTGAATCTATGCTATGGGAATGATTTGAAAAGATTAATCCTTTTCAAGGACTAACTCAGTGCTGATATATTACCTGATAACACCTTCCAGAGTGACAAAGACAGGATATTCCTAATCATCTGTGATGCATTAATGTTTGTTAGTTTAAAAGAAAAACTTAAGTGATCTAGTTTAGTTAGGTCAAAAACTCTCAAAATCCATCATTAAATCATTATACAATTAACAATTGTGCTTCTTTTTATGGGAGAAGTTTGATGATACCAAGAAATAAAAACTAAATTTTTTAAACTGTACCTCACAAAATAAGCTATTCTTCTTTCTTGTCTTTTTTTTAACCAAAATTCATTAAATAGAAACCGCCACCCCCCTTCCCCCCCCACTCCCCACCCCCGCCCTCCCATACTGACAAAACCCTGCCAACAGCAGGGAAAACAATCAAGTCAGAGTTCAGAGTTGTGCAGCTTAAATACAGAAAACTGCAGAAATATTTTTCAGGAATAGTTTAACAAATTCTTGTGTAGGTAAGATCCACCTTAAGAAATGGAACATTACTACGTGATTCAACCTCCTTTTGCTGCCTGGTTGGAGTGTATATAATTTACAGTCACATCTTCATGTTTCTACTACATACATCTGTATTCCTAAACAATAATATATTTGTGCTTTTTCATTGTCATTTTAATGTCATTTTAATACCTATCAACCTTTTGATCTGATGAGTCCAGAACCATGGTGGCACATAACCCCAGTGGCTGAGGAGGCTGAGACAAGAGCATCATGAGTTCAAAGACAACCTCAGTGCTAAACAACTCAGTGAGACTGTCTCTGAATAAAATACAAAATAGCGCTGGGGATGTGGCTCAGTAAGTGCCCCTGAGTTCAATCCCCAGTAACCCCCCAAAAATAAATCAGGTATATGGAGATACCTTGATAGTTTGTTTAGAGAGTAAGACTTCATTGTGCAGAAACAATGACGTCCAGAAATAGAGTGATCTATCTACTCATTCATTAGAAGGACAGAACAAAGAAGGAAGGGAGATGGTGCTGCTCACAGGAGCAGACCATACTGTGTCTCCATAATGGCAGTTCATTCCCAAAGAGGAGGAATCTGAAGCAAAGAATCAGTAGAAACCAAAGGAGAGACAGCGGCATCAACCAGGTATGTCTTTGTTCATAAGTTAATAAGAGATGTCACCTAAATCCAGTAAGGAGGAAGAAAAAGTTAATTTCTAAGCCCATCATATATTAATTTTAGGTATTGTATAAATTCATAACTGTTGAATTTCTGGTAACAGAGTTACACTTTCATTTCAGGTTGGAAGCTTAATCATTTTGTGACACCTTCAGAAGTTTCTTATTTGAAAGATCTCTTGAGATAAAATTATATAATGGAACAGTGAACTGAGGGGACCCTGTTTGGTAGAGACATAATAGAGTTGAAATAGACAAATGTGTTAGACTATTGACAATATTCTGTTTTACAGGACTTATTTTTGCCTAGCTGTGCTGCATGTTCCTGTTGGATAACACAGAGCTAAGCATGTTTATTCCTTCCAACAAAAGCAAGCCTGCAAATATAGGAACAAAATTATCATACTGTTTGAAATTAGATACATTATATTGGTTTTTTAGTTCAATACAAGAATACACCCACATGTGCATGTGTGTATGTACACATATGTTGATAGATGAATTGTGCATTGATTGAAAATAAGAAAGGCATTTACATCCAGGTCTCAAATTTACCATTATACTAATAGATTTTGAACGTTTGCTATGCTTGAATAAAAAGTTTTCCCTTTTCCACTATTTTCATGTCACTCACAGCTTAACTGGCCTACTGAAAGGTTTTGAGTCATGAATTATTGCTTTCATATACATCACATGGATTTGCTTTCTTTAATGGCCTCAAACAATCCTCTAAACTTGAAAAACATTCTGAAATCATAAATCGGCTCATCTTATCTTTTCTTATTCAAACAAATTAATATTATTTGAGGAAAACATGATAGTACTCACATTTTTGGAAAAAGATATTAGGGCAATTGACAAAATCCACTCACTTGCAGTGGAATAGCAAGACAATTCTTGCAGTCTGAGGAATAGAGAACATCATACAGACTTGCTAGGCTTTTTCTGTGATCTTTCCCTTGCCTGCTTCACAAAGGAGATTCTAGATGCCATTTGAAAGCTATTTCTTAGATGTGGTCTCTGGATCATCCTGTTGGGTGCTCACCTCTTTGTGAGTATAGCTACATCTGTGTATGTATTCATCATTATAAAGCAAAATAGGTTCTACGGTTGAGCAAAAACAAACTGAAATACCAGTCAATGGAAAGACTACTGCATTATATATGATAAACATCTTTCATAAACACTGCTTTGAAGTGCAAAATAAAATGAGCAAGGTGTTACCTTGGTTTTGGAGGAGGAAACAGGTTTTTCTTTATGTTGAGGTAATGATTGTTATTACTCCCATCCTAAAGAGAAATAAACTGAAACTTTGATTTACCCAAAATCACACAGCTAGAAGTCAGTTATGAAGTTAGGTGGTCTACGTTTGGAGCCAGTGTGCATAACCATTACCTCATACAATAGGAACAATAGAAGGATGTTTTTGTAAAGGTCCAAGTATACTTCCATGTCATTCAAGGGATGTTCTAAAACAACTATAAAAGCACAAACTCAGTTTTCTCCTCAGCATTTAGTTTAATTCCATTTGAAGTAGCTCATATCTTTGGACATGTTCTCTTTTTATATTTCCTTTCTTTGGCTTCCATGTTGATGAAAATATGCATGTATCATTATTTCTTAGCTATTAATTTTATAAGCACTTATTTCATTTTATAAAGGACTTTAGCTGTGTTGGTAAAGTTTTGTTATTACCATTGCAGAGGTGAGGAAATTAAGAGATAGACATTTTCAATGACTGGCTCACAAATATACACACAAATGAAGTAGAGAAATGATATCTAAAACCTCTAACTTACTTATACCTTGTCATGCACATTTCTATTACCAAATTTTAAATTTTATTATTTTTTCAACTGGTTAATTTGGATACTCTTGAAGTTAATATCTATTTTATTCATATGGAGCCATCTCTGTATTTGTTAATTATGATTAAATCTTACTGAGATTAAGAGTAATTGTTGCCATCATATATATGATATATTTAAATATATAATTTGTATTAATATATAATATATATTAAATAAATATATATATTGTATATATACAATATATATATATTGTATATATACAAACACACAAACATATATATATATATATATACTTTTTTTAAACATGTGCTTGTATTGTTCAGAAATGTTTGAGTTATACTGCAAAACCTTGGTAGAGGAAAATACACTTAGGGATGTGGTATATCCTGTATATTAGAGGGAAGAACACTTCTCTCTAATGCATTTTATTCATTATATTCTCTATATGAATGTGTAATTTTTCCATGTATAATTTCTCAGTCTTCTGATGACTTTCTAACAGTCTATTGCCATCTACTGGGCTCTGTTCAGAACTGTCATGCTAAGCACTAAATTAAAGCTACTGGTTTATGAATTTGAAATCTCATAGTGAGACTTCAGTGACTTTCAACCTTTGTTCAAATTATAGATGCTGATGGTGTTTAATGAAAGACCAGTTTAGCAGTTCTTATTTAATATTATTTGAGATTTAGCACACTAAAAATTAGAATTCAAACCTCACTTGAATGTCATTGCTGTAATTCTTATATTCAGATCACCTTGTTTAATTTAGATTTTAGGATTCCTTCCATTCAATTTTGGTCAAAATATTCTTCTCTTATATTCAGTTGTAGGTACCATGGTTCCTTCCCCTATTAAAAGTGAAGGGTAAGATTTTCACAATATCCACTTCATGGCTAATGATGTAATGATATTATGTTTTATTCAGAAATAAGTATACTTACAAATGTTATTTTAACTTGTTATATGAAAATCTAAATCATTCTTGGACTTGAAACTACTGGGTGTTACCATATTTTTCCAATAATTAAAAATATAGAATTAAAATTCTGTTTTTAAGTGTCATTTCTTTTTTAAAAGGATTAGAATTCTGATCAGGCTTATGCAGGTATGTATTTTATTTATTTCAGTTACATTAAGTAATGTAGTAATAAAACTGCTACTACTTGTATGTGTTATGTTTTTCAAGATACTTCCTTGTATCTTCTTTCATAAGTAATAACATGGAGAAAATGTTCTCCAGAATCATTAATAATGCTGGCACTCCTTTTTAAATAACTAGCAATACTGAAATTATTGCCAGAGGGTTGTCTAATACTACTCATCTCAAACTCATAAGCACAATAGAGCCTGCAGTATAATAAACTATCATATAGAAAAGTGCTTCATAAATGGATTTTGTAATTGTATTTTCCCAGATGAAAGTGCCTTTTTTTTTATAGCTACATTAGAATGCTTCTCTTAAGTTGCAGAGAAAACCATGACGGATTGATAGGAAGAAAATCAGGGCAGTCATGGAATAAAATTAAAATAAAAAAATTAAAATTATAGAAGTTACAAGTTTGAGGATTTTAAAGGTGAGAGAAATTCAGTATTTCAGGTATTAATAATACCATATGTACCTTTGAGATAAAATATACATAGCAAGGTAGGATCACCCTAAGGAACTTGTTCTGCAGAAGAGTGACTCATTGCTCATTCCTCTGCTTTGCATTAACATGTGAGATGGTGCTGGCTGTGCCCCCTGCTTGCTGTGCCTTCCACCCTTCTTTACCACCTCTGCAGTCTGGGCCTCTTCTCATGTTTTTATCAGTACTATGCTGACTTCTGAACTGTCCTTAAGCCTCCAGCCCTATGTTCCTCTACTTCTTTTCCCCCACTGCCCAAAGCTAATTTGAAGAATGAAAGGGGGAGGGATTTAACAGTACAGAAAGTTCCTCATTTGCCAAATATTATTTCTGGGAGCACACTATTAAAATTGGCTCAACTGTCATGAGATAGTGCATTCCTCATTTGCAGGATGTGAAACTGAGTACTACAGTCCAAGTTTACTTAGCAGGTGTCAGAGACAGGATCCATTCCCAGGTTGCTGTTCTACCTATCTTAATCTAAACAGATAGCAAAGCTTCTCAAAGGTATAAACGCGGTCATATTTTTTGCATCTGTTTTTACTTAATGAGATCACACTGGAGTAGGGACTAGCATTATGGTTTGGATATAGTTTGGGTATAGCCCTGAAAGGTTCATATGCTGGAAGATTGCCCCCCATGTGGGGATGGTGAGAAGGTGGAGACTTTGACAAGTGGGACCTAGTGGGAGGTAATTAGGTCTTTGGGGCATCACTTCAGAGGGGATTGGAGCTGGTTTGTGCAAATAGTTAGTCCTGGTGAGAACAGAATGTTAGAAAGCAAAGGCAGCTCACAAGGTCATTTCCCTTTCTGTTTCCCTGCCAAACTGTGAAACAGCCAAGGGAAACCTCACTGGAGACAGAAAAGGTGGGGCTATTGGTCTTAACCTTTTAGTCTCTAAGATTGTGAGTTAAAGGGTATCTCTCCTCTTCAAAAGTATCCAACTTCAGGTATTTTATTATAATAACAGAAAATATACTAATCCAACTGGTATCATTGTCAAAGGAGCATGAAAGAGACAGGAACCATGTGAAGACATAGAAGCACAAGGGGATATTACCATGTGGTGACAGAGGCAGAGGTTGGAGGAATGCAGCTGCTGCAAGCCAGAGAAGACCAAGCACTGATGGCTCTACTAGAAACTAGGAAGAGGTAGGGAGGAGTCCTCTCAGACTCCCAGAGAGAGCATGGCCTTGTTGATAGTCTGATATAGGTTTCCTAGCCACCCAAACCATGAAAGCATAAATTCTTGTTGTTTTAATTCACCAAAGTGTGTTATTTTCTTATGGTTGCCTCAGGAAATTAATAAACCTAGCATTTTATTACATGGAGATTCTTCTCCCATGATAGCAGGCCCTAGAGTCTTCTTGGTCTGTGGGCCTTCTGCTTCGGTCTGCAGTTCCATGCTTTTGCCCAGAATAATTATATGCAGAACAGAAAAAAAGTCCTTTTTAGAATCATGGAGCACTCTTCAACATGTAAGTGGTTAAAGTCATCCTCATTCTCATTATGATTTGAAGCACATCTGTCCTGAAAAGATTCTTCATTTGTTTCTGCTTTGCAGTTATTTTTCATTTCTCCACGCAAAAGCACAAGGAAATATGCCTACTCAAACTAGAATGTATGCAAGGAAACTACACAAGGTTAGCATCTTTCCCTTTCTCTCCCTTCCTGTCGTTGAATCAATTAATGGATAAATGATCTGTCAAAAAAGGAAGGGCCTCATGGAATAACAAGCTTTCTAACCAGTCTGAATACAACACACTTCACAGAATTGGTAAAGATAGAACTATTATTGCTGACAAGGAACACATCTATATTCTAAGGCACACTGAAAGAATGAACTCCGCCACCCCCACCCACCCTTACATTGTCAAAGCTGAGAACACTAAATGAACGTCCCCTTCTCTCCAACCACAGCTAAGTATTTCTCTTTACCTTTTCTTTTCCTTTCTTCATTGAAACTCCGGGGGTATAATTTAATTTCCTCTTATTGCCAGAAACTTGGAGTCTTGCAGTCCATTTTTATCAAAGTCTGGACAGAAGAAAACTAAGTATTTCTAATTATTCTATATCTTTTTTTTTCTTTTTGCATTTATTTTAGGGGTCTGGAGAAATACATTATTATCATGGACAACCTACAAAAATTTCAGAATTCACATATGTATCTTATAATGAAATATAAATAATATACTTTTTCTATTCTTCTCTTATCAATCTGGCAGAATTTTCTATATCTTAATAATATTATTATTCCTGAATTTTAGATTTATTCATCTGTTGACTTTATAATTTAGAAACTCTTTACCATGCTACTTCCCATATGTAGACATAATATTGTTAAATTATTATTAAAATATGGATATAAAGTTCAAATTCACCATGTTTAAATGTATAGTTTGTTTTTCAGAAAAAATCCTGGATGTAGAAAATATTTTGAGTTTTCAATCCCTGCTTTACTTAGAGAAATTCAAATTAGATTATTTTTAGTTCAGAAACAAAATAGATCATTTTCAAATAATATTAAAGATATAATAAATATTCATGTGATTAAAATTTTACAAAATAGGCCATTTTCAAATAATTTAAAAATAAATATTCATGTGATTAAGATTTTGCAATTTATTTTCCCAGCTGCTTTTTTTCCCCAAGTTTATAATGAAACTGCTATATTTTTGTAAAACAGTGTTTCATGGTTATGCTTTATGTTTAGCATGAAAAATTATCATATGTCATTGAAAACTCTGAAATGCAAATGGATGCTTTTCTAAAATACAGAGTACTTAAAATATAAATTTTTGTAGGCTCTGATTGATTGACTAAAGAAATTTTCTGTTTAAAAAAATGTTCAGAAGAATCTGTCAATGCAGTTAGCTCTTGCTATTCCTTAGTGGAATAATGTCCACAAATAAATTCAACACCATATGTTTTCTGGGTTGCTATGCTCATAGATTTAAAAATAAACAAGAGATATCAAGATGAGCAATAATAAATCATGTTTACTTTTGATAAAAAAGTTCACATCATTAAAACAAAAGAAACAAAAGAATCTAGAAGATGAAAAAAAAAAGAAGATAAAAGAATCAACTCCCTAATACAACTGCTTTGGTGTATTCCTTATGATCATTATTCATAGGCATCTTTAAATTTTTAAAAATAATTATAATAGGGGCTGAGCATATAGTTCAGTAGTAAAGTGTGTGCTTAATGTGTGCAGGGCCTGAGCACCAAAATTATAAAAAAATAAGTCTAATAATAACTATTATAATGTTTTATGAAGTGTTGTGTAATTTAATTGATATGATTTTACTATTTTTTTCATGCATCATATTAAATTGAATAACTATGTCATATATTACCTGATCTTTCCTCTATCATAGAATGTCTCATAAAATATTCTTCGGGTATATGTAGGCTTTGAAGATGATTTTCTTTGGATAGATTTGAAAAAAAATGTTATTACATGTTCACAAGGAATAATATTTGTTAATACATATTTTAAAAAATGCCATACATGATGGGGCTGATTTTTATTAGGGAAATTGAACCATTTTTCTAAGCATTATTCAGTAGTCCAACTTCTTTACATGTGGAATGCCTCTGAACAATGATTTGGGGATTCTGTATTTGATTAGTTTATTTAAATGTTTATAAAATGGTTTTAATTTTAAAATAATTTTACATAAATTTTATCCCCAGTTGAAATTATGATAGCCCAAGTATTTTGTGAACATCTAAACTTTGATGGGTTTTCATACCTTAATGCCTAGGTATCATTAATGAAATGAATCAATTCTAATAAAATTTTTTGTCATATGTTTGTGATCAATGGTTGCAACCTCTCATTGAAGGACTGATATTCATGAAAATATTCATAATAGCAACATTATCAACATTAATTAGTGTTTAATGACAGCTTAAAATATCAGAATATTTATTTATGTGCATTACTTATTTATATGCACTATTTTGTACACTTCACAGAAGCCCCTGAGCTAATTTTAGTCACTATTCTTAAAGATGAGAAAATCTTTAAAGTGGTTAAGTGATATAGTCAAGGTCACCCATCTGGTACAAGATCAAGGTGGAGTTAAGATCCAGATAAACTGGACTAGAGAGCCTACATTCCCTTTAGTTTACCATAATAAATAGTCACAACTCAGTGTCTGGTTAGTATGGGACGTGATTGAGCGAAGGCTTGATAAACATAACCATTCCCACACACTGTCAGTTTTTACAAAACACTGTGGTGATATTGGTAAGTACTAGCCCAGATACTGAAGTATTAAATGCAAATTGTCTTGGGCATACAGAAGTGTGAATCTGCTCCTCATTGGCTTTGCAGTGATGTGACTAATCAAGATAACTTTCTTTTCAGTGAAGTTATGATTTATGATAGTTCCTGGATTCCATTCAAATGGATCTTAAATGACTCATTCTCTTTATGTGTCACATGTGGAACTACTACATTAATACCTGGAAAGCCTGAAGGACAATTTGTATACATCTTGGGAGACGGCTACAACTGAACTCAGAAGCCAATCTTCTGGGGGACCTGTGTGTGCTCACCACTTGCAGAAACTTCTCTGTTCCTGTGTCATGAAAAACATTCATGTTGGAAATAGTTCACTTGATTTTTCTGCTATATAATGATAGGATACTACAAAGAATAATATTAGAAACTTTAAAAATGATCTCCATATTCTATCTTTGGTGAGCCAGTAGTCCTTAAAAGTAAATTTAGTTCAAAAGGTTTTGAAAGAAAATATTTTCCTGAAATAGCCCTAAACTCATGTTTTGGTTATTTTGTTTTGTTTTGTTTTTCTTTTTTTGTACTGGGGATTGAATTCAGGGGCATTTTCGCATTAAGCTCCATTCCTAGCCCTTTTTATTTTTTGAGATAGGTTCTCACTAAGTTGCTTAGGGCCTTCCTAAATTGCTGAAACCAGCCTTGAACTTGCAAGTCTCCTGTCTCAGCCTCCCAAACCACTGGGATTACAGGCCTGGGCCACCATGCCTGGCAGTAACTTCAATCTTTAATGAAAATTCTCATGGTTGGAAATTTCAGCTTTGCATAAACCACTGTAAAATGTAGAGAACGAGGACAGTATGTTTGAATTAATATTTGTACTTAGGCAGGGCACAGTGGTGCCTGTCTGTAATTCTAGCAGCTTGGGAGGCTGAGGTAGGAGAATTGCAAGTTCAAAGCCAGCCTCAGCAACTTAGTGAGACCCTGTCTCCAAATAAAACATAAAAAGGTCTGGGAATGTGATTCAGTGATTAAGTGTCCTTGGGTTCAATCCTTGTTACCAAAATAGATAGATAGATACATACATACATACATACATACATAATTAATTTTAAAAATATTTTCCTGAGAAACACCATCATTTCTTGCATGACCATTGGTATCAAATATAAGGAAAAATAAGTGTGATATTAGCAGAAAAGAACAATTTGGGTCCACTTTGTTAAATAGAACAGCTAGTTCTACTTTTTAAAAGTTTATTGTATTTTAATTACCTGATTTTTTTTTCACCTATCACCATGGGAAGAAACTCAAATAGTTTTATAGGTAAAAATCTGTAAATCCAGACCCTGCTGTTTATTACTTGTGTGATGGAATATCCAAACTTTCAGTTCAGTCCAAGCCCTTAGTGTGTAAAACTGATGTAAAATAGATGTCTCTAAATGATGATTGTGAGATACAAATAAGGTCACATATTAGTAAAGTCTATATAATTATTAGTATGGCTAAAGATGGAACATTTTCTATTTCCATAGAAGAAAACTCATGTCTCTTCAGCACATTAACTATGATTTTTCAATGTTTCAATTCTTGAGTCTTTTAATTCTGCTACACAGCTTCCTGTACCTTAAAATCAGCACTGAAGATGATGATGGAGTGTCTCTTTGAGTTGCCCCCATAGACTCCAACATTGGATTTCAAAGATATTATACTACACTGATTTCAAATTATGCCATCCCAAATGCATCCACATTTGTTGGAATTTAATGCAGTCTTATACAATAAAAGTTATCTATCCCACTTAAATGAGTACAATGTCATTTGGTTTTAAAGCAAAGTCTAGCATATCTGTACTGTTAGAATCCAGTCTAGATTTTTGAGTTGGGACAGCATGGACTCTGGAGCAGAGATCTTTTGTTCAAATCCTTACCCTGCCCATCATTTAGTGTGTGATCTTGAGCTAGGTACAAAACTTCTCAGTGCCTTCACTCTTTATAATGATGCCTCAAGAGTGTCTGCAGGATAAAATGAGTAGATGTATATTAAATGTGTAATACCAAGCTATCAGATGTGATGCAAGAATTAAATGCATGCTTGCTGTTATTTCTGATCTTAAGTTAAATCATTCTATTACCTCTTCTTTGGATAGTCATAATGTCTAAATGTAGTCTGTGGTCAGAGCATGAAGGAGCATACATAACTGTCCCTGTCACTCTGCTGCATCTTTCTCCATATTACTCTATTAAATGTCAGCAAGGAATTTCAAAGAGTGCAGTTTCCACATTTCACTAATATTGACTTAGAGTATTAGAGCCAGGAGGCAAACCTAGAACTTTTTCATTCCTAAATTCAGTCTATTTTGACTGATTCTAAATCTTGCTATGAGGGAGCTTTTGGACATTACTCTTTTCATGGATGTTCCAGTTTCTTAGCTGTTGATCCTTCTGCTACCAGAGTCAATCACTCACAAATAAGTACACACTGATTTTATCTTAATTTCTTTGATGCTGTAGACATTGGAGTAACATTCATGGATTCTTTAAAATAGTTTTGCAGATGTTACACTGCTACTAGCCAGAAATGTTCACTAAATTTTATGTGTGAGTGCATGTGAACACAGCCATTTTTCTCACCTTTAATTTGGCTGCTTCTGTTTTGTTCTTTGATTTGAGCAATGTGAGTTTAAAGAGAAAATTGAAAAAGCAGAAGTTTCTCTTGTAGATACTAAACTTGTGTCTTCAAGAAATTTCCATAGCTGGTAGATTTATTCCATAAGGCTCTGTAGCTTAATGACAGGATTCAAGGAAACAAAAAGAAACTAGCTCATAAAATATTATGTAATAATGAACTACTTTACAATGCATCCTTTTAGAAACAAGTTAGTTTATTTCAAAGATTAATAATAATTAACTATAAATGAAAACACTTTTAAAAATACCTGATGAGGAGTAGAAATATGGGATAGAAATTAATGATGGGATGATCTTAAAATGCATGAGAAGCTCCCCAGGGAAGATCTAATGTCACAACACTTTTTACACATTGTGAAATCTTTTCTGGAAAACACCTATTTATTCATAGCTTCTTTTACTATGATGATAATGTCACCCAATTTTCTAGTCCATTACTGTGTCTATTTTAACAGTGAAGTTGAAGGAGCTGATGAAATGAATTGAACTCCTTAGTTTGACATTAACTTATTTGGGAATATATAAAATTAACTTAATTCTACTAGGATAAGACTTAAGCAGTGATTATAGATTGATTTATTGATTCCAAACAGCAATTATTGGACACCAAGTAGTAAAGACAAATATTTTAGATTTTGTAAACTTGTTCCAACTTGTTTTCTTCTTCATATAGAAAATCCTCTATTTTGTAATTGACTTCTGTTTCCTGCTTCTATTAACTTAATAATAGTTATTATTTGACAAACATAGATGTTGTATTAGGTTTTGAAATTCAGTAAGTAAATTCTATGTTCCTTGATCTTATGAAACTTATGTTTTAGTGGGGGAACAAGGATGTCAAAGGCAAAACACACACATTTTAAATGACTATAATAAGCATTTTATGAATTTCATAAATGTTTGATAAGCAAAGTACACAGGAAAAGATATAATTGACATAGTCTCAGTGGCTAGGTAAAATTTCTCTGAAACCTACAAAATGCAGCAAGAAAGAGCAAATTATTTGCTTACCATAAAACTTATATAAAATAAGAAAAGGGATAGCATTATTTATAATTTCCTGGAAATACTCAGAGACAAGCTAAAGGAATGAGAGAAAGGGAGGCAGTGAAAATGAGAAAGACAGACACAGCATATGTCTTCAGTCACAGGTAAAAAAGAATGCCAATAGAGAACTATTGAGAAAACTTTATCAGCAGTTTGTAGCAGTGTTTCCTAACTATTGTCTGCTAGGTCCCTCAATGCAGGGGTGAATATGTTTCATTAAAAAATTATTTTCAATTTAGGGTTTTAAGAAAAGCATATAAAAATCCTGATTTATGTGAGTGTTAGGGGAAAACTCTAGCTGGAAAAAGTGCTTCTTGATACTTAACTATTAATGGGTCATGCACTATTTTCCTAAGTGAGAAAGACTGAACTAATGGAAAATGATACTCTTGTCCCATTCTTCTCAAAGATTTGAGAATGAGGATGCATGGCATTTTGTCAGATTTTTCTAAAAGACATAACAAGAACAAATGTAGAGGAGGAAATGTTTAATTTGGGGGCTCACAGTTTCAGAGATCTCAGTCCATAGTCAGCTGTATTCCTTGGGGCTTGAGGTGAAGTAGAACATCATTGCGTTAGAGAGTGGTGGTGGGAAGCAGCTCACATGATGATCAGCAGCAGAGAGACTGCACTCTTTAGATTGAGATTCAAAATATATACCCCAAAGGCATGCCTACAATGCCCACTTACTCCAGCCACACCCTACCTGCCTTCAGTTATCATTCAGTTAACCCCCATCAGGAGATTTCTTCACTGACAGGGTTCAGGCCTTGTAACCCAATCCTTGCAGCTTACATTGACTCACACGTGAGCTTTTGGGAGCGTTTTAGTCAGCTTTTTATTGCCACTGTGACTAGAAGACCTGACCAGCACAATTGTAGAGGAGGAAAAGTTTATTTGGCAATTCATGGTTTCAGAGTTCTCAGTATGTGCAAGGCTGGCTCCATTCCTCTGGAATCAAAGTGAGGCAGAACCTCATTGCAGAAGAGTGTGATGTAAGTTGATCAGAAACTAGAGAAAGATACTTTACTCACCAAATACAAATATGTACCCTAAAGCCATGCTTCCAGTGAGCCACCTCATCCAGCCACACCTTCCCTGCCTCCAGTTACCACTCAGTCCAATCAGGGGAGTCAATCACTGATTGGGTTAAGGCTCTCACAACCCAATCATTTGCCCTCTGAACCTTCTTGCATTTTCTCACATGTCAGCTTTGGGGGGACACCTCAGATGCAAACTATAATAGGGGGACACCACATATCTAAACCATAACACGACCAACTCAAAAGACCAAAAACTGTGGTAGAAATTATTATTGTTGTATCAACAGGCCCAATAATGCATAGCAAGAATGAACTACAGATGGAAACATGCATTTTTTGGAAAAAATGTAAATCTTTTTAAAACTTTGAGCAATTTATAATTTTTTAAGAGATGTTAAGCACAAAACTGTTATTATCATGAATATTTTAGTACTACTATCAAAAGCAATATTATCAACATAAGCACTATTTCCTGAAAAAGTTTTTGCCAGTTTCTATGCCAGGTAGAGAATGCCAGAGTTCTTTGCTGTTCCAAAATATAGGGCAAAACCTGTTTAAATTAGCAAACTTTTTTTTTGGCATGGGAAATAACCTACCAATAGGTAAAAATGAAGGAGAATCTTCTTCAGATACTTTTTTTTAAACAAATGCTTGTGGAAAATGAATGTGGTATGAGCAAGAAGAGACCAGAGAGAGAAAATATTGTACACAAATTGCTTCTCACTCTGGTTCTGACAAAATGAACTGTGTTAAATTGCTTATATAAAGTAGGAGGACTGTTTTTGTTCATGAATAAATAGCACTTACAACACTGTATTTCTAACCTAATAGATAAATTTGCTATTGGCTCATGTACCAAATCAATTTTGGACGTGTCAAATGAACTAGATGTTGCACTGTTATGTTGGCATATTCACTATTCAATTTGAATGAAACAATATGTAAAATGTTTTCACTGTGAATAACTTTCATATTTTTAAAACCATAACTCAGTTAACAAAAATCTCTTGCCATGGACTGTGGATGTAACTCATTTGGAAAAGCACTGGTCTAAGATGTGTAAGACTCTGGGTTCAACCATCAGCACCACAAAAACAAAACAAGTATCTTGAGTTTATGGCTAGGATGCAAATAATATTGCAAATATTCCAAAATGTGTTCATTAACTTATTCAAATTGGAGGGGCAGAGCAAGAAGGCAGCCAAGTAAGAAGCTTAAATAAATGATGATCTCTCTCCACAGACACACAGGGATGCATAGACATTCATGCATCTGACTGTATTCAGGAGAGGTAAGGAAGCCAAACAAGAGAACATAGTACCTGTTTTAAGTACAGCAAAAATGAAAAGACACATTGAAGAAAGCAGGAAGGAAAGAATTGCCCACAACACTTCTCCTCCAACTCTAAGCAGTGCAGATTGAAACATCTTCCAGTTGGGGGAAGGAGAGGAAATTAAGTTCAACTAAAAACAACTAAAAACTCACACCTGGCCCACAACAGTGACATTCAGTGCTGGGCAGAGCCCCACGACCAGTACTACCATGTCAATAGCTGCACACTGACCCATCAGAATTGTGTTAGCCAGATAGCAAGGAGAATGCCTCTACCTTCCCTCCTCCAACCTCAGAGAGTAGAGCTAGGAGCAGAGCTCCACCAACGAGGAAACACAGCAGAGTAATTGCCATAGAGTTTGTCTAGGAGTCTGAAGTCAGGCATTCTGTGGTGAAATGCAGCTCAAAGAAGAAAGCAAAGATCCTATGTACAAACCTGGACTCACTGATGAAACTGGGAGACCTACCTTAGCATCAAGCAGAGGCTTCTGCTCAAATTGAACAGATTTAATTGAACACAGTGAAACTCAACCATGGTATCATGGGCCTCAGTGTATCCCTAATGTTGTATAGGTCCTTGTGGCCATGAGATTCAAGTGCAAAATTTAGTAGCATTATTATATGTCAATAGCGGTTTATCTAAATAAAAAAGGTGCAAAGAGCGTGTGTTAGAGAATGAACAATTTTTTTCAATAAAGGCTGCTAGGAAAATAGACTATTCACATGTTTAAGAATGAAACTAGACCCCTATCTCTCACTATTACAAAAATCACTTTAAAATGAAGTGCACACTTAGATGTAAAACATGAATCTATGAAACTTCAGGAAGAAAATGTAGGGAAAATGCGTCAGGATATTGGAACAGGTAAGATGGTTTTGAATATGACACCAAAAAATGACTATGACAGAACAGGAAACAAAAGCATCATAAAATTTTAAAAAAAAGATTGTCATCCTAAAAATATTCTGCACAACGAAAGAAACAATATATACAATGAAAATGGGAGAAAATATTTACAAAGTATATACATCTGCTTGGGGTTGATATCCAGAATATATATAGAAACTTAAAAAGAACAATAAGTAGGAAAACAAATACTGATAGAAAGAATGAGCAATTTACTTATATAGACATTTCTCAAAAGAAGATGCACAAATGGCCAATAGTAGAAAATGCTCAGTATCTCTAAATCTCGGATATGCAAATCAAAACCACAATGAGATATCAAGTCCCTGCAATAAGAATGGTTATTATCAAAAAACTAGATAGAGGTGATGGAAGATGTGGAGAAAAGGGAAGTTATATGGTATATTGAAAAAATAGTATGGAGATTCCTCAAAAATTAAAATAGAACTATGATATGACCCAGAAATCTCACTACTGGGATATCCAAAGGAAACAAATTCAGTATATTGAAGGTACATCTTCACTTCCATGTTCATTGCAACATTATAATCATGAAATGGAAACAACCTATTGGGTCCATCAGCTGACAGGTGGATAAGGAAAATATGGTCCATGTACACAGTGGAATGGTATTTAGACATAGAATGAAATCCTGTCATTTGCAACAACATGGTGGGATTGAAGATCATTGTATTAAGCGAAATAAGCCAGGCACAGAAAGACAAGTACTTCATGATTTCACTCATCTGTGGAATAAAATAGTTGATCTACAGAACTTGTGAATAGAATGGTTACCAGAGACCAGGGAGAGTAAGGTGTGGGAGAGATAGGGAATAGCTGTTGAGAAGTACTTGTATGTGGCTAGGTCCTTGAAATCAGAGTGAAAAGAGATTTTTAAATTCTACACTGATGACACTAAATAGTACAATTGTGAATTAAAAAGAGTGTGAAAGTCTGTTTATAATTGAAGTAATTTAATCCACATGTAAATAACCTACAGAGGGACTGGAGGTGTAGCTCAATTTTAGAACACATGCTTAGCATACACAAATCTGTAGGGTCCTGGCTTTGATCCATAGAGACAAAACATTAATAATAATAACAATCTAAAAAACAGTTGAATTATGTTTATTTAAGGATGGGATCAAGAAATTTTAATGTGCTATTGCACAGCAGGGTGACTACAGATTACAGTAATATGCTGTATATTTCAGAAAAATGATTGAAAGGACTTTGAAAGTTTTCACTGTTGATTGAGGTGACACATTCCTGTAATATCAGTGACTCAGTGACTGAGGCAGGAGGATTCCAAGATCAAGGCCAACTTTGGTAACTTAGACCCTGTCTTAAAATAAAAATATAAAAAAAAACTTGTGTATGTAATTCAGTGGGTTCAATCTCCAGTACAAAAAAAAAAAGTTTTAGCCAGTTAAAAATATGTATATTTGAGGAGATAATTATGTTTAATTTCATTTAAATATCACACAATGTTTCATATTACATTTTGAAATATCACACTATCCCATTAATATGCACATTTTTTATTTTAACAGTTAAAAATAAATTTAATTAAAAATACTCCTAAATTTGTTTCTTAATTCATCCAAATTACTAGAATTTTTCTTGTCAGAATTATAGTTTAAAGTATTATAATTGCCTAGTGTCGCAATAAGAATATAAAAGGTCTTCTATAATTATTAAAATCATAGAAATTTGGAGGCGAGTTTAGGGTTAACTTTCTAACAAGCATTTTCACTTTTAACATTTGCAAAATGTCAAATTATCATAGAAAGAAATGACATTCAAAATAGGAGCCAACTTTATTTTTGCAAGGGTATACTGTCTGAGAATCTTGAGTAGATATCATCAGTCATAGTCTTAGAGTTTTGTTTTGTTTTTTGGAACCAAGGATTTAACCCAGGAGCACTTAATGACTAAGCTATATCCCAGCCCTTTGATTTTTTATTTTGAGACAGGGTCTCACTAAGTTACTTAGGACCTTGCTAAGTTTCTGAGGCTAACTTTGAACTTGCAATTCTCCTGCCTCAGCCTCTTGAGCCACTGTTTTTACAGGCACATACCACCACACCTGGCTAGAATGAGTTTTTAAAAACTGCTTATGACTTACCTTATTTTTTTTCCTTTAGTGTTAGCCTTCATCAATATCAGATTATTTCATCACCGGCATTCCCTTGTCATACATATTTGAGTGGGATGAGATTAAAACTTAAGTTTGCATAACAACATAGTTCTTTTTTATTCCACTACACAATCTCTTCCTAACATCAAATACAGACTTTTTAATAAACATAATTACTTCTATAAATTCTATAGGTTAAAATAATGACTTATGTAAGTTAATAAACAGACTCTTGTATACTTTTTAATTCTCATTTGAAATATTCAGTGTAACCAATGTACAGTTTAAAGTCTCTGATTCCCAGGATCTGACGACATGTCAGCCATAGGAAGCATTCTTTATAGACTTGTAAGATGACTAAGATTCTGTCCTTCAATAGCACTGTAAAAGCAACACCCAATGGGCACTTACCACATTGAGATTCTGCTCTGCTCTACATTTCTCCAGTGATCTCATTTATTTGAATCCCTGAGAAATTTCTTATCCTAAGGTGCTCAGGTATTGTGGAAGAGTTCCATCTACAAATACCTATGTCTTCCTACACCTTGTTTTTCTTATTTCTCGTCCCCATCAGAATGATATTCACCTGAAATATACTTAACTCCCCAGCACTGTCTTATTTTTATATCCTGTGGCATATAGTAGATTTATAGTGAAGAAAGAAATCATCAAAATTTGAGGAGCTGATTTAAAGAAGGTGAAGCAACCATAGATGAGATAGACCAGGATAAGATGAAACATTTTATTATTAGCTAAGATTTGTATTCTGGGGATGGAAGAGTGGCAATAAAATTAGTAGGCCTCTAAGAGAGGAAAATGGTGGTTTCTCCACTAAGGGTCAAGTCTACCATTCAAGGAGAGCAGCAATTTCACCATCAATGAAACAGAATCCATATGGTAGAATTATTCCCTCAGTACCAGCAATTTGGGTGATTACTGTCTTTAGTATGTTGGCTTACATTTACCTTTCCCAGTTCAATTTTTAGGTTCAACATAATAAAGAAATATTATTGAATAGTAAGGAAGGAGGAGGAAAATAATTGTCTAACTGTACATAGCAAAGCATCTGTGTGATTCATTTCCAAACTCCTTATAATCAGAGAAAATAATTACAGTACTCGGTTCTAAAAATGGTGCAGGAATGATTATTAAGCAGATGTACAGCTATTTGTCATCGAGGTTGGACAATTTCATTTATAAACTAACGTGTTTATGTAACAGCTCTGGATCAAACCTACACCATCTGCGTTGGTTAAAAAAGCTTATTAGGGACACGTGCTGCCTACAGTATTGAAGCAGTTCTTTTGTTTCAGTAACAATCCGTGTGTTTTTCTATGTGATTTTACTCTGGCATTTTACTCTTTATTTACCCAGGGGAAAAACTCATCTAAATAGTTATCCTTGTTATCTGGTGTAATTCACTGAGAGCTCTGTAGAGTTCTGTGTAAAATTATTTCAAAGATTCATGGCATGAATACTAAGGTCTGTGTCTTATAGAACTCTGGGGCTATAGGTACCTTGCAGGTAGAGTTCTTCTGCCTTATACAGACAGACTGACTCCAGGTTCAGATTCCAATTTGACAGTTTAGTAGCTGTGCAACTTGTAAAAGTTATTGGACATCTCCATACCTCAACTTATTTTCCTCTAGATTATAAAAGACCATGTGAATATCCCTTATTGAAAATGTTTAAGAGCAAAAGTGTTCTAGATACTGGGTTTGTTAGGATTTTGAAATATTTGCGAATTCATCATGAAATTTGTTGGGGAGAGCCTAAACACAAAATCTGTTTCATATATACTTTATACTTACAGCCTGAAGGAAAAATTATACAATATTTTTAGCATTCCTGTTTTGACTTTGACTTGTCACATGAGTGCAACTGTGGAAATCTCCTGTTGTAGAATCATGTCAGAGCACAAAAGTTTCTGATTTTAGGGCATTTTAGATTTTCAGATCAGCTTTGACTAACTTGTAAAAATATTTACTTCACATGAATGACATGAGGATTAAATATGAATGCATGGAAGTCCAGTGTGATATGACAAGCCCTATTGAACCAGCACTCCCATACCGACTATTGTTTTCTAATTCAGCTCCCTCACATAAAAGCATTGATAGCAAATGTAAATTTGGAGTCAATCAAACCTGGGCTGAAATTCAGGTTCTCTCCTTGCTAGATCTATAGCTATGTGACTCTTGGACCTCATTGTTAGCCAACAGTGAAATAAGGCAAATAGACCTGTGTTTTTAGGAAAAGATTTGTGGATCAGGTCTAGAAAAATATTTGGAGTTCTCTTCATTTTTACTTTTATTTTTCAATCTTGTATTTCCTTGGTGACTAAAGAGGAGGGATTTTAGTTTTTAATTTTCAGATGGTTTTATTTGTTATTATTTTCAGAGTGGTGAAAGGATTCATGCAGACTTTTTCTAATATGGGAATGCATTTTTTTGTTTGTGGCCTACAATATGGCCAACTTTTGTAAATAGTCCATGGATACCTGAAACATGGATATGTTTTTATTTTCAAAATACAGGTTTTGTTACACATGATTGTATGTTTATTAGTTTTATTTTTAATTAAAAAAAACTGTAGGTGTTTGAATCCTTCCTTATTTTTCTCCCTTTCATTTTAATGGATGAAAAGAGAAGACCAGTACATCTGCCTGTTTCTCCTGAAGCTCTCTGTAGCTTGCTGCATGGCAGTCAGTGCTATGGCACTGTGATGTAGCTATTGAAGGGGAGAGAGATCCCTTTCCCCTGACCCCTGCTAGTTGTTATGTGGACTCTAGCTGGATCTAGGAAGCCCATTGTTACAAGAGTTGATTAACAAGAGAAAAGATTGTACACTTTACAAATTGAACACATATATAGGGATCTTCACAACAGTAAATTCTGTAAAAATGAACCAAGCAGGATATATCATGCTTTCCTTTACCTTCTCTCTTCCCAGGCTCAGTTTGTTTTTATGCTGATTCTAAAATGCCACTTCATAGTATGCTTATATTCTCTTTGGAAACCCTAAACCCCATATGCATTTTAATCATAGACTTGCAGTTAAAAAATGCAATACCCTACATAGAGACACACCTTCAGCAAATGCGTTCTAAGGACTATGGAATATTATACATCTTGTATATTTTCTGCTTACTCTAAGCAGGACTCTTTGGCCTAAAATTTCTAGTCATTTCTGGCATGTGTGCAGTTCAACTAGTAGAACTTCGGAGGACTTACCTAGCAATGGGTATGCTAGAACTGCTTGCTTGGTTATTTTGTACTTGAAATGCAGGTTGGCTGTGTAAGGACATTTTGCTTAATACTTATTTTCTTTTAGGATTTTGCTGATGTCTCATTCCCTTCCAGTATCTTAATGATGCCAGGCTAGCTGAAGACAGCAAGACTTGGATTTTTTCTTGTTTACGTGAGACAATAGTTTTTACTATACACTGAGGATCTTTCATTTGAATTTATAAACCTTTGCTAGGAGGTGTCTCAGAGTTGATCACCCTGGGAA
The DNA here is from genome assembly GCF_052094955.1 of Ictidomys tridecemlineatus. Classification (NCBI taxonomy): domain Eukaryota; kingdom Metazoa; phylum Chordata; class Mammalia; order Rodentia; family Sciuridae; genus Ictidomys; species Ictidomys tridecemlineatus. Next base: position 189,559,377 of record NC_135479.1, on the reverse strand, counting down.
TTATCTAGAACAAAATGTTATTTTTAATTTTAGAAACAATCTCCTTTGTTTCTGAAGTTTTCTTATATTAACTTTTTTACATTTTTGTTGCATTCCATTATTTTCATTTTTCTTGGAGATGTCCCCAAGTTTATCATAAAGTTCCTTTTTAAAAATTTGGTGAATTATTTCCTTTGCTCCCTTTTCTCAGTTTTTGTCTCTTTGTTTCTTACTCTTATTTTAGTTGTATTTTTTTCTGTATTTCTTTTAGAGCAATCTTACTTTTCCTGTTTTCATATTTTTTTAAAAAAGCCAAATTCTTATAGCTCAGTTTAAAGTGTCTCCCAATTAATGTGTATTAATTCCCTATTTAGCCTTGCCATTTTGTGCTTGTTGCCTTGACCTTCTGCCTTGCGTTCTGTTCTTGATTTTCTGAAGCAAGTACTCTTTTTAATTGATGGTGAAAATTTATGGGTACCACATTTATCTGCTCCCTAGCTATACCTTTTTCAATTAGAAAATTTCCAGTTTCTTTATATTTTTTCTTATACTTTCTCCTATAGTTGAAAAATATATGTGTATTTTTTTTTTAAATTGCACATACCCAATTCACTTTTATATTGGCCAAAATTGATGGATATTTTCATGGACAAACTATTGTTAAGGTCAGAGTCAAGGATGCATTAAAGCTAACTCAAATTATTTTACTATATTAAATTTTTGTATGTAAGTCCAATTTTCATCTACTTCTCCCTAACCAATGAGTTGAATAATTTCATGTATTTTTTGTGTGTGTGTGACTTTTGGGTTTTGTTTCATTGCTTTTTTTTTTTTTTTCTTTTGTTGGTGGCAATTTTTCCTTTTCTGTAATCAAATGGCATACTAGTTCCTTCATTTCTGCGAATGCAGCTCCTGTATTAATTCCATATTTACCATTAATTCATCTGTTCTTGGGTTTAAAGTAAGTTCAGGACTTTCAGTCACTAGCCAGTCCCACTGTGGTAAAAAGAAAATTCAGAGCTTGCTTTTCCTGGAGCAACCCTTACTTTAAAGAGGTGTTTTTGCTGCTTAGGTACTTGGTGTTTGGTTTATGCTCCCTGGTCCATTAGCTTCTTCTTCAAGTTTTTCTGCCTCATCTTTACTGCTTTGAGTCACATATCTACATATTGTGGGTGGGACTTGTATTTCCCAGTTTTACTAAAATATAAAATAACCTGGTTTTCATTCTCTTTGGCTTTTTAAAAATGACTTTTAAGTAATCTTTCTCATATGTGGAATTTCTTCAAAATATGTATTAGCTGGTATAATTGTTAGCAAAATGTTCATTCAATGAAAGAAATAATCACTAACTTCTTAATGACATTTGCCTTTAAAATAATGAGGTAGTTTTTCTTTATTTAACAAACAGCTTGGATTAATACCAAGAAAGATGAATAAGAGATTTATCATGCTTAAAGATAAAAGTCATTTTTTTAATTAAAAAAGCTAATTCAAAAATGTGGAAACTATCCAGAGAAGCCAATTAACATTGTTCAGAGTTTGAAGAATTTTTTTTTGTATCCAATTAGTGTCACTGCTGTATTCTTTCCTGATTCCGAGGAAACATTTTAGTTTAGTTTTGTTAGCTACAATGACATTTACAATGGATCATTGAGTTCCACTGGGATTGATTACCCCATGATGACTCTTATTACTTATCTCAGAATAACTTCATCTGGTACTCTGCACACCTAATATGTTCTTAAGTTTGCTTTTTGTACCTATTTCTAGGCTAAGGTTGCTTGACATAAGAACATCAGAGCATGCTCACAGCCTCTCTTACACATATATTAGAGATCACATCAATAATTATCATAAAGTTTAAAACTAATTGGTGTAATATCATGGGGCACTAAAGTAAAAGGAAAGTCATTTTTTCTATACTTTTTCTCAATTTCTATGAGTTCTTAGATTATCTAATAGTAGGAATGTTGACAAATATCAGAACCTTATACAATGAGATTGTCTTAAGACCTTTCATGCTAAATTAGTAAGGAAAATTACAATGAACTGTTGTCTCACATGAATCTTGAGAAATGTTTCAAAATTAAAATCTAGTTTTTAATGTTGCTTTCTTGATTTAACAAAGAATTTGTGAAGAAGCCATATGTTCTAAAATTTATGATTCTAAATACAGACAGAAACTTTTTAGTTAGGATTATTACTTCTCATTGAGCTATATACTATATGATTTCAACAATTTTGTCACATCTTTCCATTATAAGCTTAGGTATTCAATTAATCTGTTATTTTTTTATCACAGGTAACAATGTCTTATGCCATAAAAATAATTTAAAACAGGAAAATAATATTCTTGGTATTTAAGACCAAAGAAACAGGGTAAAATAGTCCAAGCTCTTTGTTTCTAAGCTTATAAAATACAATGGCTATGAAACATTAACTTGAGAGAATTGTCACTAAAGATCAGTCTGCTGATTTTTAACTGTTGGAATAACTTAGCTTCAAAATATTCCTTAAGCCAGGGAAAGGTTTAAGTTTATTATCAACACATTTATTGAAAAGGCAGCTGTGCCTTCATGGTTCCTGGTAAACTTAAGTTTAATTGAAAAATAGAAAAATATGGAGATATAATTCCTATTTTCTATGTAATTAGTAATTATAATCTCCTGACTCTAGGGGGAAAAGAGTGTCATATGTTAATAACTCATAAATTGAGAACTATTGGATACGAGTAAATATTAATCATTGTTACCTGCTCTATATTTACAGTTAAAATAAAAAAAATAATGTGCAGTGCTGGAATTATTGGAGCATATTTATTTCTATTAAAATGAATTATTTTGGGAACACTATAAATAATTTTAGAGCTGAATATCCATTTAATATAATTTAAGATGACCAAACACAAGCTCTTTCTATATTTACCTTCAGATAATAGTTTTTTTTAATGATAGAGGACAAGAGTGGACAGATTCTGGTTAAATTCTATCATCAGAGATTCTTAGATACAATGAGTGAACTTGGATACTCAGGACTTTCTGATGCAAAGCTTTTGCTTAAAGGTGATTTGGACTATGATTTCCTATTTCCTTGTGGAAGGGGTTACCAGTTTGGGGGAAGCTTTGGCCTGACAGGCTTTCACCAACTACAGTATTAGGTATACCTATAAACAGGGAACATGGAGACAACTTTAGAAACTGAAAAAAATTCTCTGTGACCTTTTCACAAAGTTATGTGTCATTCCATTCCTGAGTATTACCAAATTAATAATTCTACTTCATTTTGTAGGGTAATTATTTCTTGATTCATTTACAGTATTTTGTTTATTACTAACAATGAAAGTTGGTGGGTGAATTTTTACCAAATGGTATCACTGAAAGCAAATAGATTATAAGGTAAGATAGAGCTATTATCAAATTTACATAGTTTTTTAAATCGAACTATTTGACTTGTATAATCTAGTTGGACAAATTCATTTAGAAAACCAATGTATATTTTTCTATCTTTGCTTTGGCTTTCCTGAATAGGTTGAGGAAATAAACTCACAAAAATATAGTACCAACATGGTAAATTGAAATAAATAGAAGAAAACCAATCTGTAAATAATCTCATTTACAAAAAAAAAAAATAGATTTTACACTTACAGAAATATATAATGGAACTTTTTGTGGGTTTTAATGTAAATAACCTCATTATTTCAATTCATAAATCTGTTTTACCAAACTTTCCTAAAACAAAATGCATGGATACTTTCAAAATAATCACTTTAAGGAAATTTGTGTTCTCATAGTATTTTAAATGAGGGAAAATGTAAAGCAGCCTCATTGATGTGAAAGCCACTTTCCACAGTTATGTGGTGTGTATTTGATTAGTTATGCTTACTAGAAAATCCAGCATTCATAGCAAGGGAGTGCTTCAGGTTTCTCTTATTTGAGAAATGGAGACATGAACTGAATGATCTTCCACAAAGAGATGCTCAGTTTCTAGTCTTTGGAGGTTCAGCACATGAATCGTGCCTCTCAGACCAGTGACCTTAAGTTAATTTACAATAACTGTTTGTTGATTCAAAATCTACTTTGAGGAAACCTCTTAGGAACTTACCTTGCCTAGCTGCAAAGATGAGATCTTTAATAATTTGCTATTATATGTGAGCAAAGTTGATTTACAGGCCCATTTTCTCCCTGAAGTCTAGGTTATATCCAAAAGTGTGTGTGTGTATGTATGTGTATACACACACATGTGTGTATTTGTGCTTATGTGAATTACCTAAAAGAAACATTTCCTTGTGTGAGGAATTTACATAGCACTGTTTTTACTGGGTGATCCAGGCCAAGACTTCCTCACCCACTGACATTTAGTTAGATTATAATTTGCTTTGTTTGTTTGTCTTTTCTTTTTTGAGTTATTGTTGTTAAAATGTATGTTTATTTTAAAAAATGAAAGAATTTTAAAAGCTCATTAATGCTTCAAATATAGATGAGCATCACTCCTTGAAAACAATTAACATTTTTTTTCTTTAGCTAAAAGGAGGAGTGCCAGTTATAAAACTGATTCAGGAGTTTGGGTGTCCCATAACAGCTTGTGAATAATTTTTTTTTTTTAGCTACTGCTCTTCTGAGCCTCAGTGAATTTACAGATACTGATAAATTCATTGCTATGAAGTTATACTCAGAAAATACAGAAGAAAGTAAAACAAAAAGGTTTGTCATTAAAAAAAAAAACAACTCTCAAGATCTAGGGATTTTTTTTTTCTCATTGAAGTTTGACACTGTGATTTTCACAGCTGTGTTTCCTGTGACTTTGGAAAGGATAATGTAGTTCACACTTCCATGTATTGATGACCAAAACCTCTGTTCAAATGATGTGATAAATATTCTCTATCATTTACACTCCAAATAAAAAGCTAACAATTTGCAGCCTTACACTTAGAGAAGTAGATAATATACATAAAGTTTCATTTTACATAGGGAGATTCCAAAATAAATTTTGCTTCAGTTATTGGTATTCTCAAATGTGTTCACTTCTTGTATTCAAATGTTTCTTTGTAATTAGAGGCTAGTTGAAATGCTTACTCAGTCTCCTAGAATTTAATTCCAATAAACCTAGATAATGATGACAATATCTTATATTTGAATAGTATTTAGAATACATATGGGTTCTTTCACATATAACTGCATATCTAGGGCTGAATTGAATTTATATAAGAGATTTCTTGTTATTTTCTTTGCAAAGGTTATTAAACATGCCCAGGAAGACACTGACTCTGTTCCATCCTGTAGCTGGTGAAGTTCAATTGCTCAATAATATGGTTCTTTCATGGCAGTGGAAGAGAGGAATCGACATTATGAAGAGATGTTCCTGTAGAGCTAATAACCTTGATAACTGAAGCCATTCTTTATACACTTGAAAATGTTCTAGAATGTGCATTAAGTCTTCTTGAAACCAATTAACAGATGGTTACTTCTCAATCTTTGTCCTAGCATGATGATATTTTCATATCTTACACCTTTACCTCTAGATAGTTTTGATTTTAGTTGCAAGTCTTTTATGCTAAAGCACCTGACACATCTGAAGTATAAAAATAACATGAACTAAAAGAAATTCAAAAAGAAACATGAGAAGGTTCTTAGCTGCTAGTGGTTGGGGAATATATTAAAATGACATTGAAATACCATCTTCATCCTGAAGATTGAAAAAAATGAAAGTGAGTTATGAATTTTTGAAGAGATCTGGAGAAATGAAGACTTCATATATTTTTGTTGTAAACGTTCTTTTCACATAAGCTGTACAGAGCCAGTTAGTATCTAGGAAAAAAATAAAAATGAGATGAATTAAGATTGCGTACCAGAAATTCCATGCTAGAAACATTTGCTCATGAAAATAATGATGTGGATTTGTATATTTCATTTAATATTTCTCTATTAAAAGGAAGGAATATAGATCTATATAAAAAACTGAGACTTGAAACTATTTATGAACGTACAGGTCAGAAGTAGTATGTTACATGTGGTATTATATAGTTTATATGCTTTTTTAGATCTAACATACACAAATGCGCATATATACCCTTGACTGATATAGTTAGAAGGTCTCATGATCACTTCTGTCTTCTGGGATGGGAGCTGAGCAAACAGAGAGCACTCCCAGCCCTCCCTGTGTCTCCTTATATCTTACTGACCATCAAGCAGACCTTGTAGCCATCTCAGATTAGAAAAGACACTGAGAAATCAATGTTCATGCGGGGAGGAAGAGGATTGCTATCATTATCTGGGGCCAATCATGATTCATTCATGTTCCAAACAAAATGAGCATTCAGCAAAAAGATGTAAGCAACCAATGGTGTCTGGCAGTTGGTATATCACACTGTTGAATGGTGCTATTTTTTTGCAATATTTAGTGATGAATGTACCTTTAGAATCCCCCTTCAGATTTCAAGCTCTTTGTGAAAAGATTTTCTATTTCATGTTTCCATCATTGCCCCTGGCATATTCAGTGATGGGCATATGGAAGGCATTCAAAAATACTTGTGTTTTAATAACCCTGAATAGTAGGCATTCACAATCTAACAAATGAGAAATTTAATTTAGTATTTGATAGTAATGTTCTAGACTATGATCATCACTTTTATAAATGATATAATTAGTATATATGTTACATGACTTATACTAAGATTTCAAAAAGTAATTTTTATTATTCCTCTTTGCATAATTGCCTGAATCATAATTGCTTGAAATTGAGAACTCTACCTGCCACATCCTATTAGATCATAGAATATTGTCTATTCATTCCAGTGGAATTTATGAAAAGAAAATCAAGCCCCAGTTTACCAATTCTTTAACTAGAACTTGTTTAAAATTGGAAAGATATCTTGAAGGGTTAGGTTGATTGCTTCCTTCAGGAACTTATAAGCTTTTTACAGACTTATACTATGACTTGTCCTTACATTAGAATTCCTGAAAAAGAAATACATCTGAAATTTGTTTGGAGGAAGTTGAGGAATGAGGTAAGTGTGGTACCATATGAAAGTGAAAGGAGCTGGATGGTAGGGTATGTGGTGAAGAAGTTCCCTTTGGCAGAGTAAGTTTCTGAGGGCAGGGGGATTCAACTGAGACCTGTTAGCCACTGACATCCCTAGGGGCTCTGTTCTTAAAAGATCATGATCCCAGAACCATAATATGTTCTGCACATATAATATTATTAGTCAATGTTACTTAACATTTCAGGATATAGATCAGGTAACTACTGATACTTTCTCTCTGATTTTATAATTATTTGATATGCAGCAAGTGATTATTTTGCATTCTTCCAAGTAAGACTTGAGTGAGATCACGTTATTCCCAATTTACAGATCATAGACAGAAAAATGTGGTTGTTGTAGTGACTGATAATTGCTTATTTCACAATCACTTATCAAAATATCCTTATTCATTAATTTATTTGGGGGATCATGGTTTCAGAGGTCTCAGACCATAGACTGAGACTCCATTGTTTAGGGCCAGAGGAGAGGCAGAACATCATGGTGTAAATGAATGTGGGAGGAATGCAACAGGGAATGAGGCACTAGGAAGCAGAGAGCTGTGCTTAACAAGGGCAAAATAGAAACCCTGAAGGCAAACCCCCAAGGACCTATCTCCTTTAGCCACATCCTATGTGCCTGCCTACCGTTACCACCCAGTTAATTCCTATCAGGGGATCAATGTATGGACTAGATAAATGCTCTTATAACCTAATCATTTCACCTCTGAACTTTCTTGAATTTTCTCACACATGAACTTTTGGGGAACATCACATATCTGAACCACAATAATACCTGACAGCAGAAGGACAAAAGCAAAACCAACAAAGGGGAAATGTACATGGGATGAAGTCCAGAGGTCAGTTTTCAAAAGTTCTTTGGAGTTACACAGTGAGTGCTTAATTCCTTCCAGTTCAAATTGTGACAACATGAGAAAAGTGTTACAGGGAATCTCATTACTGCTGTGTTGAAGAGACAGTGAAGAGATTCTGTGACCACAGTTTTTACTGGACCTGTCACAGAAGTATCGTCTGCCTGTCAACTGCCAAAATTTAAGACACTGCAAAAAACCAGATGTTCAGCATAAACCACATTTGCACAAATGGTATAGACACAGTAAAACGTGCTTATCAATGAGGAAATGAAGAGAATATTCCAGAAATTCCACTTTCCAAATGCCAATCAAAGAACTACCTTGTAAGTCGGTTTTTGTAGGATAGTAGTGAAGTTCTGTAATGTTAACAATTTTTGGCCCACATCCGATATGCTCTATTATTATGCAGTAATTCTTCATTATTAGTGCTGGGGGAGGATGCCACCCTGGCTTTAGGCCCTCTTCTAAAATATGTAAGACCCTAATATTATTCAGTAATGACTCATATTAATGCTGTCACTCATATGCCAATGAAAAGCCACAGATAGTTTCCGGAAAATGGTAGGAAGCATGAAGGCATGCTTTTCTTTCTGTATGGATATGTCAAGGTTAGACGATAAATGGCAGCCTAAGTCAGTCCTTTGCAGTCCTGGAAACAAGTGAGCTATGGGAAGAGAGAGCAGAGTACAGGTTAAAAGCATGAGAACTGGAGACAGTCTGGCTTGACTCAGCTTGTCTACACCTCTGTTTTCCTCATCTGCAAGGTGGGATTACACACTGTACTTGCTTCATAGAGTCCTTTTGGGGTATGAGCTGGCTTGTTAATTTTTCTAATATATTTAAATAATGGCTGGATGTAGTAAAACTCACGCTCTTTAGTACTTCAAAAATTAAATGACATTTTTCAAAAATCATTCTTTTTCATGAACTGAGAAAAATATAAGTAAAAAATTAGAAATGAAAGAATAAAATTTAATGAAATTACTTGGCTTTATTTTAATATTTATAGTTGCCATTTCATACTTCTTTGTGATATTTATGCATTTCAATAAAAGTAGTTCTAATCTCTTTCTATTACCTACTACATATGTTGCTTTAGCTTTGCTTTTAAGAGATGACCAAGTTCAACTTCTTAGTCTGCTGTAAAATTTTTGCAAGACCAATAATTTCAAAAACATGACAAAGAAAGAAATAATGTCATCTAATTTCCATTAGCTTTTAGGTGTTTTTTTTTTCTCTTTTGTCTTTTTCCCAAAAGAACTCTCAAAATTTCCTAAAGGAAGAGATTTACCTCATGCTTTCATGCAGAAATAAACACTTTTCCCAGAAAACCCTGTTTCTTGGTAAATAACAAAAGATTTATATAACTTCTTGGACATAAATCATTCTTTTCCATGAACTGAGAAAAATATAAGTAAAAAATTAGAAATGAAAAAATAAAACTTAATGAAATTTACTTGGCTTTATTTTAATATTTATAGTTGCCATTTCATACTTCTTTGTGATATTTATGCATTTCAATAAAAGTAGTTCTAATCTCTTTCTATTACCTACTACATAAGTTGCTTTAGTTTTGCTTTTAAAATATTTCAGGCTTGAACTATTTCAGAGCTGGTTTTCACATCCCCATATTTTTGATACAACCTAACCCAGTCATGAAACCTTATATGGTACTTTTTTTATTTATTTATTTTTGTCTCTAATTCCCAAATGATTTTTCATTTTATCTGATCACCATTGTCAGTATAGAAAACTGTAACAGACACACTCAGGGCAACCTACCATGGTACCCTCTTGTATAGTATGTTTGCCTTGAGAGTGGTGGAACTTGTGATGGCTTCTAACCAGCAGAGGTGGCACAGAGGGTGGAATGTTGCCTCTATGGATATGGCATGAAGTTTCACAGACGCAAAGGCAGTTTGACTTACAAGATTGTCTTGCATGGGCCTGACCTAATCAGGAAATCAGTTTGAAACAGAATCTGAAAGACAAAGACTCTTTCCTGATCAAGAAACAAGAAGCCTTTAGTTCTTCTGCATAGAACCACAAACCTTAGGTGAGATGGCAGCCCTGTCTGCAAAGGTTTGCAGTCTTATGAGTGCCTGAGTAAAGAACTTAGGTAAGACATGCCTAGATTCCTGACCCCTGGAAACAGATAATAAATATATCTTATTTTAAGCAACTAAGTTTGTAGTAATCTGTTGTGCAGTAGTTGAAAATTAATAAAATCAATAATGATGCTAAAATCTGTTAATTTTTAGAAGCACCCAGGTGGTCTTAAAATTGAGTAAATTAAATTGCGATCACAAAAACCCATGTATATAATGGTTCAACCATATGAAAGTAATTATTTGATGGTCGATCACATAACAATGTGCTGTGGTGCCTCAGTAACAGGAAGGCTTTGGTCACAGTTGCTTTAGATTTTAGGGAGGCAGCAGCTCTGCTATCTCTGACCTGGAATGTCCAAGTACTCCCTTACATTTCCCCTAAGGTTGGTGGTAAGGTGAAGGGACTAAGGAGCAGTTTCTGAGCAGAATTTATGGGGTACACTTCATTCCACATCTCTTTGGGCAGAATGCATCATGTAAGTGCATAAAAGAGGGACAAGGTGATATCCTCCAGCTGACCACAGAGACTCGACAGGGATCTTAGGAAATAAATACCCTTTAGCACACTCCATAAATAACACTGGAAAGCCCTGTTGACATGTGAAGAAACCTAGGTTCATACCAATCAGTGACTTAGCCAAGGCAAATAAATAAATAGGATAACATTTGAAATCTGCTTGTCTTTGAAGAATATGCTCTTGATACTAAAACACATAGCTTAAAAGAAACTGATCTCACAGATATTTGATGGTCTTGCTATTTTTGTTCCCCAGAAATGTTACCCTCAGCCTGTGAGATACAGGCATACTAGTTATACTGTTACCTCCCTTCTTTTGCTTTACTTGTCTCTTAAGTGGCCAAGGACAATATTTACTTAGGTAGAACTCATCTGCTACTTTGTTATAATTTATTGTGCATTTTTTGTTTAATTTATTGTAATGACTTTTTCTGAAGATTCTTTGATAATTCATTAATTTACTCACCATTTTGTTAAATACATGACAGGATAGGAAGAGTCAGGACACAAACATATCTGAGGTATCACATTTACCCTTGAGAACTAAACCCATGAGGAACTATTTTTCAGAAAATGGATCAGTGATCCAAAATAATTTTTGATTTTTAAAGTTTACATGTCTTAAAAGTAGCTAAGCTGAGACTGAAACTCAATTCTCATGACTATTGATATATATTTTTTAAGTCACTGAACACAATTCCTAGTTTGTAAGGAGATGCATCATCTTCTACAGCACCTTGCCATTTTTTAAATTTGAAAAAAAAATCTGTTATGAGAAACTCCAGAGATTAATTTTGCATATGTTAAAGGAGAAATATTATTTTAAAGACACCTCTCACTTGAGTTATTTTTGAATGTTTATGCCACCACAAGGCAACATTGTTCACACAAAAACAAACTATAGTGTAAAGTTTAAAATAGGGATCTGACAATTTGTTACTTAAATAATATACTTTGAAAAATCACTGTAAAGGAAGAAACAAGTGTGTACCTTGTCATTTGCCACCATTGGGATTTGGAAATAAATGGAAATGTTCTGTGTTTTGGTGATCTTATGTATTACATGGAACTAACACTTGGACAGCATCACTAGGAGATGTTACTCAGATGCTTTTGCTGACTTACACATGGTTCTGATATCACCTCCCCAACATCTGAAGATGGTAGTACTATAAGAGGGAAATGCAATTTTTTTCTGATTCTTCGGAATTCTGATTTTAAAAGAGGTCATTCCTATGTTTTAAAATCATATCTCTATCTACATTTTATTAATGGAAAAGGACTGTGATCGAGTGATGTTCAGAAGTGGATGTTAAGAAAAATAGAAGCCGGGCACTGTGGTCTACCCCTGTAATCCAAGCTGCTTAGGAGGCTGAGGCAGGAGGATCATGAGTTCAAAGCCAGCCTCAGCAAAAGCGAGGTTCTAAGCAACTGGGTGACACACTGTCTCTAAATAAAATACAAAAGAGGGCGGGGATGTGGCTCAGTGGTCCAATGCCTTGATTTCAATCCCCTCCACCCCCCTTTGCCCCACCAAAAAATAGAGGAAAAAGTTCTTGTTAGTGATTGGGAGATAAATAAATGACCTTCCCTCTTCACTTCTTTGGTGATTTTCTTGTTTTTTTTTTTTTCAGACAAAAGGGTGGAAAGGGAATTAAATTGTGTAAGATGTTGTCATTAGGAGTGAGGCTCAATAGGAGTGCAATGGGGATGTGCAGCTCTCTGTAGGTGTCCCACATTCCTGAGTCCATTTTTATGATTTTTATTCACCATGAAGGATCACAATGACTGGAAAATGTTTATCAAAATATAAAACATTAAAATAAGTGTTTCATGAAAAATAGGAAAAGGAATAAAAGAAATTGAGGGAAAATATTTAAATATTGGAGTAAAGTTAGAAAATGAAGACAAAAGTGCTAGCTCTACCAGAAACAATTCACAATTTGCATCCCAACTCTCTAGGCACCAGTATAAGAAATTGATTATGCAAGTCAGTGTCATAAGAGTCCCTCAAAATGTGTAATGGAGTGGGGAGAAAACAAGTCTGTAGAAAAACATGCTAAGTAGGTTCTCATGGAGAGGAGTTAGAATACATTCAATAATTGAGAGAAAATACAAAACCCTCAGATTTTGTTAGTTTTACATTGTTGCCAGAACAAATCTCTATAAATCCCAGGATTTAATTACATAAATTTTTTTAGTGTACATTTCTGGAGATCAGAAGTCCAATTCAGGTCTTAGGGGTTTAAGATTAGGAGGGTAATGCCTTTTTATGGACACTTTATAAGAGAATCTGTACTTGGCCTCTGTCAGTTTCTGGAGTTGGCCCTCATTGCTTGGCTCATAGTCCCCTTTCTCCATCTTCAAAGGTAATAACTGCAAGTCCTGTTCTTTTCACACTGTATTGCTCTGAGTCTTCTTCTATTTCACATCTTTCTTCCCAATGGAAAGCTAGGAAGTATCTCCATTTATAAGGATTTGTGTGATTAGGTTAGGCCCTCTTGGGCAATCCAGGATTATCTCCCCCCATTACAAGGTCAAAATTCTAAATCACAGCTGCAAAATCCCTTTGGCCACATAAGGTAATGTATTCACCAGCCAGAGGATTAAGGCCTGGACATGTTTGGGGACCAGTATTCTGCCTACCACAAAAGCACAACTGTGACCTGTTAATCATGTCATTGGCTTTAGATGATTGATAAAAAGATAAAGTTGTAACCTTTTATAGAGATCTGTAATCAGTTGAAAATGCCAAAAGACTCATAAAGATATGTGACACCCAAATAGCTGTGAATTTTTAAAGCACCTAGGAGACAAGTGCTTTAGTCTCTTGATATGAATGTCTGGATTCATTTCATGCATCATATGGTCCCATTTTGTTACTTAAGAAATGTAGAAAACTAATAAAAAGTTCCAAATATTTGTTAAACTGTAAGAATAAAATGCAAAAATTTATTCTAAAAAATGTATCTATATTGATCTAGGTTCAAAATATACATTCTTTCACTCACTGTATAAGTGCAAGGATATATACTTTAAAGATAATATGAAATGGAAGATGCTGCAAATGTACTTTGAAAGACAATTTGATGCCTGGGACAGAATGACAGGTTAGAATTTTCAATAAGATCATCTTCAGATTTGAGATTTAGACACATATTTTGTGATGTTCCCTGAAACTTAATTCAGGCGGTTCAAACTTTTTCAGTCAAGAGTGAAAAACCAAGGCATGGAACAACGCCCTACTGTGCTTTTTAAAGGTAGTCTCTCTGGTATCTATTATTTGTCTACAGAATCTGATTATTTGTAGCATTACAATGAAACCATGTAAGCACCGTGAGAGTTAATCCTTCTAATATCCTTATAGTATTGCCATGTACATAATGCCTTTTCCATTTTTTTTTTACAAGTTGTAGTCCTTCATGACACTTCTCAGATATCTCTATTTTTCAGAATTTTCAAAGTTTTCAAAGTTCAGTAAAGCAAAGAGTTACCTGAAAGAAAAATGCTTTCACTGATCAATGGTACACCTGGGTAAACAGATTTACTTATATGAGAATTTGCTCTAAGAATGAGCCACAAGAGAATGTTTTGGCAAGAAATGAGGCTTGCCTCTGATTTCCGATAAAGATTTTGAGTCAAAACAGTGTGTGTTCACTTAATCTTGTTAAATGTAGCACAAAACACTAAGTGTATTAGAGCGTGTACTCAAATGATAACAAACCCTGCTGTTAAAGCTAATAGGAAACAGTTCTTTTCTCATTGAGTTGCCACAATCAAGCATTTCTTTAGATATCATCATTTACTACAACTTCCTATGCTTGACTACAATATGTTTTGCATTTTTAAGCCTTTGTCTTATTGCTAAGCAACAGTTTCCAGTTTTTGTTAAAGGGATAAAGTTTGGGGGAAAGACTCTGATCAAAAGAAGGCCAACTAATACAAAATGTGCAAATATCTGAACTTAAATTGGAGAATTATGATTGAAAAATATTAAGGACAGAATCTATTGATAGTAATGAAGGTGGGCATTAAAATATTGAAATTAACTTCCATTGATTCTCTTCTACTTTTAATTTTATCTTTGTACCTAAAGCTTTGTGGGCCTTGGGCCTAAGTGAAGAAGGTGGTTCTGCAGAAGAACAGAGAGGATTCTTATGTTCTTCATCTTTTTCCTCTAGGTGGGTTTAGGTTTACTCTGCCTCGAGGTAGGGTGATGACCTCTGAGTCCCTTCCAGCCTCCAGCAGGCGTGAAGTAAGAAGAAGTTCTAAAAACTTTTGAATACATCTTGAAATATAGTTAGAAAATGATAGAGTCCTTGAAGCACATTCTGCACTGAAGAACCAATATTGTTTATCATCTCTCTGTTAAATTTAACAAGAACAGTGTCAGAAAAGATACTAAGAAATTTCATTTCCTAACTCCCATCAGAACTAAGGGCAATGGCATCTGAATAAGTACCTGAGTCTTAAGAGCATGATGTAAAACTACCCTTACTGATTCTTTTTTATTTTATTACCAAGGAGGAAATTACCATATGTTTGTTTTGAGAAATTTTATTTTAATTTATTTTACCAATGAAAAAGATTAAACCGATTTATGTATAAATAACTAATAAATAACAAACTTATGTTTCCTTTTTTGTTTTGTTTGCCCACTAATAATAATAATGGGGTCAGACTCCCTTTGGGTCTTTATCAGGAAGTTTTAGTCAAGTAAAAGTGAGCCTCAAAAAGTAGCTCAATTTGAGGAATGTAAGTAAAAGCTAAATATAATATAGAAATATATCGTAATCTAATAGTTTATATAGTAATTGTGACTAGTAAGTAAGAGTATTTGGAAGAGCGTAGTCATGTTTTTATTTTACTACATTAGAGTAAAGGAGGACAATAGATAACATAGACTAAAATAAACTATATATTTACAGTTTTGTGGGTAAAAATAAATGCATAAAGCTTAAGGAAAATAATCGCTAGGTTGTTGTTAAGCCAAGCATTATTTCATTTTCTTTATTTTTATTAACTGACTCAATCCTCAAGCCATACTGTTACTATTTGCATTTCACTGAAGTGGAAGTAGGGTCCAAATGGGGAAATTGCTGAAGTTACAGTGATACTAAGTGGAAGAGCCAGGGCTTACCTCCTGTCCCTTTATACCCATCCTCTAACCCTCCACATTATATACACCCTGCCAGTAACCACAGTGTGTCTTTTCTCAGAGTGTTCTCTATTATCAGGATACCTTATTTCCCTGTTTGATGTATTGAAAAATGTGATCAAACCTTAATATACATGGTATATATTGTTTTTATTTTTACACATGAGATTTTTTCCAATCATATTACTTGAAAGATCAAACAATAATAAAGCCAGTTATGTACCCATAAAAAATCAGACTAATGTATAACAACCCACTAGGAAAAATACTCAGATTTTTTTTTTTTAACTTCACAGTTTTACTATTTTTCCTGTGATTCCAGTTGGCCAATACCTTTAGGATTGACAAAAAGAGAATAGGAAGGTCAATGAACTGATATTTTGATTATAATGTCACATCCTTATTATTTGATACTGTGCAAGGACTATGTAAGATGAAGTGTAAAAGAACTGATGGTTAATTAATAAGAACTATTACATTCTGTTGCAAAAGATAAGACCAATAGAAAAATCAAATCCTCAAATGTTACTAAGAAAATTGATAAAATTCATATATATACATATGTATATTTCAAGAAATTAACATAGGCATTCTTTATGACTTTGCTGACCATAAAATTATTCATATTAAATGACAACTAATTTAAATCTTAAAAATAAGGAATATTTTGGCCATCAGATTTGGGAAAGAAAGACAGTCCAAACTGGGGGAACTGTGTGGAAAAAAAAAAAAACTTAAAGAGCAAGTATTAACACTTAATCACAACAGAAAGAAAAGTAAGAATGTGTAGCAAACAATTTGGAAAGCAAGATTAGTTACACTCAATTATCTCCATCTTTAGAATTTCAAATGAATTATTTAAATTTTATGATAGAATCAGAGGGATGCACTCAATTTTTATAGCTAAGTGATTATCTGAGTCCCAGTGAAGAGACTAGCTATGACTAAATGAAATATTTCATTGTTGCTTTGAGAGGAGAATAGGGGGAAGATGACTTCTTTCAATCCATTTTTCCAAAAACATATTTAAAACAACTAATGAGAATAGGAAAGATAATAAAATGAATCAAACATAACTTTCCTATGTTCATGTATGAATACCTGACCCACTGTAACTCCACATCATGTACAGCTGCAAGAATGGGAAATTACACTCTATTTAAATAAACTCTACTTTCATGAATATCTAAAAAGAACAAATTTAAAAATGAAAGTGCCCAACTAAATCAAAGAAGTGAGTGTAAACTATAGTTATTGAAATGTAAATTCCACTAGAATGCAAGCACTCTAAGGAGTGGGGCCTTGTAAATTTTGCCAACTTTTGTACTCCTAGACTCTCAAAATATGCTTCTTCCATAGTAGACAATAAGACACATTGGTTAAATGAATGAACAAGTTTAAGAGTTTTTAACAATGAGTAAATAAATTCCCAAACTGGAAGAGTATTAGTAATTGAATAGCTGAGGTATCAGGTATATACAAATGGAATAATAAGTAGATTCAGTAAAATGCTCAAGAAAAAGATACTGAGAAAAATAAGTTATAAAATGCCTAACCCCATTAAATGTTTGTCAAATGGCATGTTATAAAGTTCCAGACAGTAAGACATATAATAGCGACTTCATAACTATTAACTGGGTTAAGAATTGAAATTAAACTCAGGGCAAAAATATCAGCAACCTCATGGTTATCTGTGGCTTAAGATAATTAATATGGTTCAATTTAAAGATGAATGTGGAAGAGAATAGAACTTATGGAACTTAACTACTAGTTATATATGGAGGTGACAGCATCATAGAAATCAAAGGTTCAGTCGAGCTCCTGATGGCTGTGATGCTGCCATTAACTAAATGAGGATAGTGCAGCTGTGCTAGAAATAGATTATTTCTGCATTAAATATAATGAGCTAAGGCAGTTGTGGGACTTCTATGGAAAGAATACAGCTAAGAAATGCAAGATTTGAATTCATTCAAACTTGGCAATATAGATCTGGAGCCATTAATACAAGACTTAAATTTATCCATGCAAATAAAGGAGATCACCAAAAATACTATGAAGAATGAAAATAGAACCAAAAGACCAATTCTGAGAAATGTGGACCTTTAAGGAATAGTTTAAAATAAACAAGCATGGGGCTGGGGATGTGGCTCAAGCGGCATGCGTGCGGCCCGGGTTCGATCCTCAGCACCACATACCAACAAAGATGTTGTGTCCGCCGATGATTAAAGAATAAATATTAAAAAAAAGTTTCTCTCTCTCTCCCCCCCACTCTCTCTTTAAAAAAAATAAAAATAAAAAAAAATAAAATAAAATAAACAAGCATGAAAAAGAATAGCTAGAGAAACAACATAATTGGGTAAACCCATATCTAAGAAACTGCAGTTTCAAGAAAGACTTAATGTACATTCATCCCATATATATGTGTATTACTTTCTATGTGCATTGTCATTGATTCTTCAAAAGACATTTTATCTGAGGTTTATAAGTGGAAGAGCTGAATTTGAAACTTTGATTCCTTTGATTGTAGACCCCATTTTTAAAAATTTTAATTCATTATATGTGACAACAGAATGCATTTGCATTTCATATTACACATATGGAGCACAATTTTTCATATCTCTGGCTGTAGACAAAGTAGTCGCATCCTTGGTGTCTTCACACATGGACTTAAGGTAATGATGACCATCTCATTCCACCTCTTTTCTACCCCTTTGCCCCCTCCCTTCCCCTCTCTCTCCTTTTCCCCTTTGCCTTATCTAGAGTTCATTTAATCCTCTCATCCTCACCCCCGGCATATTATGGATCAGCATCCTTGAATCAGAGAAATCAATAGGCTTTTGTTTGGAGGGGGGATTGGCTTACTGAACTTTGCATTATATTCTCCAGCTTCATACATTTACCTGCAAATGCCATGATTTTATTCTTTTAATGCTGAGGAATCTTCCATTGTGCTTATATACCACATTTTCTTTATCCATTCATGTATTGAAGGGCATCTAGGTTGGTTCCATAATACAGCTATTGTGAATTGTGCTGCTATAGGCATGATGTGGCTGTGTCCTTGTAGTATGCTGTTTTTTAAGTTTGGGTATAGACCAAGGAGTGGGATAGCTGAGTAAAATGGTTGTTCAATTCCCAGTTTTCCAAGGATTCTCCATACTGCCTTCCATATTGGCTGCACCAATTATCAGTCCCACCAGCAACATATGAGTGTGCCTTTTCTCCCACATCCTTGCCAACATTTATTGTTGTTTGTATTCTTAATAGCTGCCATTCTAACAAGAGTGAGATAAAATCTTAGAGTAGATTTGATTTGCATTTCTATAATTGCAACATTGAACTTTTTTATATATTTGTTGATTGATTGTATAACTTCTTATGAGAAGTGTCTTTTCAGTCCCTTGGCCCATTTATTGATTTTTTCTTTGTGTGTGTGTGTGTGTGTGTGTGTTATGGCTTTTGAGTGCTTTATATATCCTAGAGATTACTGCTCTATCTGATGTGCTTGAGGTGAAGATTTGTTCCCATTATGTAGGCTCTCTATTCACCTCACTGATTATTTCTGTTGCTGAGAAGAAGCTTTTTAGTTTGAAATCATTCCATTTATTGATTGTTGGTTTTATTTCTTGTGCTATAGGAGTCTTATTAAGGAAGTTAGGGCCTAATCCTACATGATGGATATTTAGGCCTACTTTTTCTTTCATTAGGCACAAGTTCTCTGGTTTAATTCCTAGGTCCTTGATTCACTTTGAGTTGAATTTTGTATATGGTGAGAGAATGCCTACCAATCATGAAAGCCCCAGGACCATAAGATGCACAGCTGAGTTCTACAAGACCTTTAAAGAAGAATTAATACCAATGCTCTTCAATTTATTTCAGGAAATAGAAAAATAAGGAGCACTTTCAAACTCATTCTGTGAGGCCAATATCACCTTGATTCCAAAACGAGGCAAAGACATCAAAAAAAAGAAAAGTTCAGACTAATATCTCTAATGAACATAGATGCAAAAATTCTTAATACAATTCTGGCAAATCGAATACAAAAATATATCAAAAAGATAGTACACCATGATCAAGTGGGGTTCATTCTAGGTATGCAAGGTTGGTTCAACATATGGAAATCAATAAATGTAATTCATCACATAAGTAGACTTAAAGAAACAATTTGATCATCTCAATAGATGCAGAAAAATCATTTGACAAAAAGTATAGCACCACTTCATGTTCAAAACACTAGAAAAACTTGGGATAACAGGTATATATCTCAACATCGTAAAAGCTATCTATGCTAAGCCCCAGGACAACATCATTCTAAATGGAGAAAAATTGGAAGCCTTCTCTCTAAAAACTGGAACAAGACAAGGACGCCATCTTTCACCATTTCTACTTAACAGTGCTTGAAACACTGGCCAGAGAAATTAGACAGAGGAAAGAAATCAAAGGGATATGGATAGTTAAAGAAGAACTCAAATTAACACTGCTTACTGACAATATGATTCTATACCTATAAGACTCAAAAAAATTCATCAGAAAACTTCTAGAACTAGTAAATGAATTCAGCAAAGTAGCAGGATACAAAATCAACACCCATAAATCAAAGGCATTTCTGTATATCAGTGACAAATCCTCTGAAAGGGAAACAAGGAAAACTACCCCATTTACAATAGCATCAAAAATAAATAAATAAAATAATTGGGAATCAACTAAGGAGGTAAAAGACCTCTACAATGTAAACTACAGAACTCTAAATAAAGAAATTAAAATAGATCCCAATTTTTAAAGTTACATGATTCTAAATCTGAAGAAAATGGAGACTGGAAATAGGTGCTTGGATTTAGCAACTATATCATTGCTGTTCTTTGTATACAGAAATGGAAAACGTGTCTTGAAAACAGAGTTAAGAGCCATTGCCATTTTACAATGAAGGTTGTGATTTTCATTTACTAGTAACATGTTTCTAATTTCCAAGACCTCCCCAGAATGGCCTATAACACATTTCTACCAACATTCTGTTCATGATGATTATTTGTAATTTTCTCTAAGATGATGGAAGTTTTGTCTCAATCTTTTCTCTTTTTTTTTTCTAGTCTTGGCCTCCATCATCCTAGCATATACCTCAGCTCTTCCTACCTCTATCCATTACTCAGTTTCAAAGCTTCTTCCCAATATTTAAGCATTTGTTAGAGCAGTACTCTCCTTTTTAATACCAAATTTTGTCTGTGCATATTGGAAAACTCAGTAGTTCTTTTGGAATGTATTCCTTTTCCTCATGAGTTATGTTTTATACTCATTTTAGGGGTCTATCGGATGTTGGGTCTATTTGTAACTATAGTTCTAGAAATATATTGAAGCAGAGGGATGGAGGATGTGGGTCCTGAGGAGAATCACATTATCTTTCATGGCAACAGTCTAGATCTCCTCTACATCATGGATTGATTTCCTTAGATGAACATAGAGAGTTTAGGTCCTTACTAAGTTGCTGAGGCTGGTCTTGAACTTGAAATCCTCCTGCCTCTGCCTCCTGAGATGTTGGGATTACCACACCTGGTCTTTTCCCTTCTTTCTTTAAAGTAATGTAACTCATGGGACTACATATAAGGGAGTTGTGGAGACTAAAAAGTATCAAAATCTTCAGTCCATATGCAATGGTCTGAATACCAGAAAGCTTTATGACGCTATTTCCACTTTGAGTCTGAGTTCATAGGCAGGGGAAGACCAGTGTATCATCTTGAATATAGCCAGACAAAGATTAAAAATTCTCTCTTACTCTGCTCCTTTTGTTTACTTGTTCAATGGTTTGGATGAAGCCCACTCATATTGGGCTTCTTTACTAAATCTACCGATATAAAAGTTCATCTCAACCAAAAATATTCCTACTGGCATCTCCAGAATAATGTTGAGCTGAACATCTGGGCCCCTGTGCCCAGTAGGTGGACATATCAAATTAACCATAATAAATGGTGGGTCTAGAGAGTCAATTATTGAAACTAATACAAATATAAAATTATTCTAGACTTAAAAAGACATTTCTAAGTATCCATAAATAGAAAGTGGAGGGAGGAATGTGTTAAAAATCTTGAGAGAAAAATGATAGACCTCAATATTTGAAGAACTATAGCTATTTATGAATTTCATGAACCTTCTTTTGTGAATATATTATGGCAAGAGGGAAGAATTCATCACATCTTAAAAGAACTTGTCTCTGAATAGTACAAAAAATAGATTCATACTTATCACTAAGCTCTTGGGCTCATTTCACTCAGATTTATAAAAAGAAACCAAGGTAAGCCATTTCACTCAGACTGGTTTATACATCCCTATGTGAATTAATTATAGGTTTTAGACACAATTGGACTTTTAACATTCATGTGCATGTTGGAGATCCTTAGATTACTGAAAAGAAAATGAACAATTCCTTGGGTGGTCTTATTTATTTCCGTAGATGAAGTTAATTTACTTCACAGTACAGCCACCCCAACTGAAGAGCAGTCATGTTTTCATTTTCAGGGTTTTTAACCTGTGTAACATGAATGGGCTTCTGCTGGTCTTAGGGCATTCTTGAAATTAGAAACCAAATACTAAATGTATGTACATTTTACTGAGGAAAAGTCTCATGGCTTTCATCAGAATCTCACAAATCCATCAATCTCTTTTTTGAGAAGACTGTTATCTACAGCTACAAGCTGGCTTTCACAAATAGTAATTTTAGCGCATCTTTGACTTAGTGAAAACGACTTTGTCATATAGTTGTAGCTTAATATAGTTTACATTATATATATATAAGTATGTGTATATATACAGAATATACACATATATGTGTGTGTATATATACTTACACACACAAACACATATTCGTATGTACTCCCCCACACATATTATAAAAAATACATATATTTTTCAGCACACTTTTGTTTCAGAATTCTTTTTTTTATTTTTAAATAAAGGCAGTTTTACAATTTCTGTGGTAGCTGATTTGAGCTACTTTGATTTGGTAACTTGTGAGGAAGAGAAAAAATGTCTTTGAAATCACAAGGTTTTTATTTGGAGAGCAGATGAAAAACTGGTGTTCCCTATACAGTAAGCAAAAAGGACCTTCTAACCTTGGAATCAGACTTTTTCTTTTTCTTTTTTTTTTTTTCTATTCCACATAATCACTATAGCCACTTCTAGATTCTGCTAAACCTTTATAACATAAGTTTCCATGAATCATTAATATAAAAATATGGATATAAAAGATATCACAGTCACACTAAAATACATAACCCATATCTGAAATACAATGTTTTCAGGAGATATAATTATGTTAAAACTGAACAGTTCCTCAGCTATCATTCAGGTCTTTAAAGACCAGTCCAATTAGTAATTCATCATGATCCCAGTGAATTGACCAGTCTTCATTTTGTCTCAGCCTTTGTGACTAGTTACCATTTTTAATAGAAAAATAGCAATTAATAAATTTATATAAATGAGCAATTGGTATTCTATGCCACCATGTGATTCCACAAACACAAATACACACAGGGTCAGAGAGTTAAGTATATATAACTCATTAGAAATAGTACTCAAAAAATCTTATTTCTATTTATTCTTTGATGATGAACTCAAATATCTTCTAAATAAAATATTATACTTAAATAAACTCTATTTTGTTTTCAAAGTAATCTGATATCCCTAAATTGTTTGGAGTTTACAAAAACAAATAATCCCCAAATTATTACTGTTTGTTCATAAACATCACCTGCTCATATTTCACTTTTACACCCTTATCTGCATTTTGGCATCCTGGAATTTGTACTGGAGGAAGTTAGTGTGGAGAAAGAAAGTTTCTGGTCAGTCTTCAGTCACTTCTTTAAGCTGAAGCTGAGAGAAATCCAGGGAGAGTACTATTGGGGAAAAGAGCAAACATTTTAGAGTTTGCTGCATATAGACCTCCTTGTTAGGGAGGACTGGTTTTAACACTGCTGACATTTCATTCATTATCTCTATATGGTATTTCTTTATCTTTCAAATGTGAATAGCATATATTCTATCTTTTATGATAAGTAGTGGGAGCATCAAATGTAATTAAATAAATGTGGTTTGTAACACATTAAACAACACATAAGTGTCCTCTTAAACATGTGTTACCATTTTCAAAAATAAATGGTAAAAAATTCCATCCATACTTATTCTCCTCTTTTTTACCCTCACTTCCCTATACAGGCTCCTTAACAATCTTTTTAATGAACTGCAATAGAAACTTTTGCGTTCTTTATTCTTTCTTGATATTGCTTAGTGCTGTTTTGAAGGTGGATTGTTCCCTCTGAAATTCATGTTGAAATTAATAGCCATTCTGAAATATTAAAATATAGGACCAGATGTGAACTTGAAGTACTCATGAATTGGGGAATCCTTTCATAAAATAGATTAATGGATAAATAGGTATACTTTGAGTGGGTCTGCCATAAAAGCCAGTTTGGGTAGGTAGATGTCTCACAGACTCTCTTCCCTGTCTCTTGCTATGTGATGATACCATGTGCCACGTTAGGACTCTGATAGCTCGAAGGCCCTCACCTGATGCATCCCCTCAAACTTGGACCACACATCTTTGAGCTAAAATAAATCTCTCTTCTTTATAAATTACTGAGTCAGTAGTATTGTGTTATTAGCAACAGAAAATAGATTAACAGTATGAGCATGAGATGATATGATTTACTGATTTAAATGAAAGAATTGCAAGGATACTTTATTCCTGCCAAGAAAATCAGTGGGAATATCAATATTACTTTAGAGTTGTGCAAATGGTGGGAAAAAAATCATTATTTACAGCTTTGCCATAAACTTCCTATGTTGTCATTGCACCTGATGAAAGAAGGGGAGAAGCAAAGGAGCAGGATTCAGAAGAAGAAGAGTTGCCAAAGTTGAACAGATCTTGGCAGATAAACTTCTTCATGGGTAAGGCAAATATTTGAATGATGAATGCTATTTTTACCTATAGTCAATTAAAGGCTTGCAGAATCTCTATTTCATGGAAATTTATCAAGAAAAAATAGCATTTCTCAGTTCAAATTTCTTTTTAGATGCATGGGTTACTGTCATTCACCATTTTTGAATTCCTAGAAGTTGAGCAATGCTGTGGATTACTGTTGATGATAATGGATTACAGTTAAGTTGCATCTCTGTGCAGTATATTGCAATATGGTGGCCTTTCCTAAGGGAAGGGTGGTGGTACCAGGATTTTAGGCATGGGTTTTCATTTTTGCCATACCATTATGCATCTGGGATATATTTATTTTAGTTACCATATAACTTTGAAATTGTGCTATCCAAGACACAATGAACATTGTTGTTAAGGGAGAAACTCTAAAACAAGACCCTTTAGTTTAAATCTCAACCCTACTCAGAGACAACGAAAGTACCGACCTCAGGAGTCTGATAAGAAACTCATACCTGCTCATAAATACAATGGGATCATGGTTCTTGTGGCAATGTGAGCAATCAGAGGATCAATATGATTATTTTAATTAACAACTGACTCAATATTCTTCCTATTTTAAATACTTATAGAGGCTAGCAGTGTGGTTTCATGTGTATTTATATTAGTTATTGTTTTCAGTCAGTCAGTTACCTCTATAAACAAAAGACCTGACAAGAACAATATAGAGGAGAAAAAGGTTATTTTGGGCTCATGTTTTCAGAGGTCTCAGTCCATAAAAAGTCGATTCCATAGCTCTGGACTCAAGGTGAGGCAGAACAGCATGGTAGAAGTGGATGGAGGAGGAAACAGTTGAGAAAATGACAATCAGGGAGCAGAGAGGGAACTCTGCTCAACAAGAACAAAATATATATCCCAAAGGCACACCCCCAGTGACCCACCTCCTTCAGCCACACCCTACCTGCCTACGGTTAGCACCCAGTTAATCCCTATCAGTGGATTAATGAGCTAATCAGGGTAAAGCTCTCATAAACCAATCATTTCACTTCTTAACTTTCTTGCCTTGTTTCACACATGAGTTTTTGACAGACAACTCATATCTGAACCATAAAAGTAGTAATATCAGTGCTAAAAATATGGTTAGATGTATACATCAGAATAACTATGAATTCACTCATGGAAAAAGTGGTGGTTACTTGTAGCCTGTTCCACTAAAGATGCCTGTTTTAGAGTTCATGTGTTCCTAGTGCGATGGATCCTCTCAGAGAACTGAAAATTAATTTTAGACCAATCTCTTCAGCAAAGATTTGTCAGCTCCTCAAGGTAAAACAAAAATATTATGACTGATTTTTTTTTAACAAAAAATCAGTAAAACTTGTGGTTTTCTTGATTCTTAGTCATTGGGTTTGCTTCATCACTAACAAGAACAATTCATTGTGTTGGTGTCCCTTGTGTGATAGACATTATTAAGTATTTCTCTTTGGCTTACTGCACTTACCATTGGTAAATAAGACTAATGAAAAATATGTCCTGAATATTAACTTTTCATCATTTACTTTACTATTGAATGGGAAAATTAAATTAGATATTCAACATATATATTTAACAGAGAATTCCCCAAATAGCAAAACTGAAACTTCAGTTTACTTTTCTAACATGATCTCCTTTGAAAAATGCCAAAGGAAATAATAAGTAGATTTGGAATTTCATTAGCAGAAAAATAAAACTTTCTAAATGTTCATAGATGGAGAGAAACATGACTTCATAAATGCCACCTTAAATTACTAAGCACATACCAGAACTACTCTAAACTCTTCATGATCGACAGGTAAAAAAGGAACAGACTCTACTGGAGGAGACATCAGATTCCACTATTGGTAATTTGTAGTGACCGTGGTCAGATTCTAAATTAAGAGTTAAAACCAGCAAGAGAAGTAGCTCAAGTCCCCACTGTCACCTTGCAGATAGAAACCAAGCTAGAAGCCAGCATTAATAGGTTTTGTGCTTTTCCTCGGTCACAAACGCAACACTCATCTTTTTTTCTCCAGAAACAGAGGATGCGGTTATTATTTTTCCTCATGCGCTTTGTTTCTCTTCTCTGTCTGCTGTCACTTTCAGAGTTGGAAATTACCTATTTCAATTTGAAGATTATTAATAATTACTTAAATGTTTTCAGATTGTACCTAAACAGGAAACTCTGGTTGTTTCCCTGAATAGAGAAGCTAAGTATTAAGATATATTTGGGATAATTTTGTAACTCAGGTAAGTATAGTTGTTTTTCCTGTATAAGTTTTAAAAAACTCATAGGTAGGCTGTTTTTGGTGTGGTGATATAACATAGGCCAGGTTGATGTGTTAGAATTTTTTGGCAGTTTTGACAGAATCTGCTTGTCAGCTCAGGGACATGGGGCGAGAGCTACAACTCCATAGGAAAACAACAGTAACCAAAAAAATAAGCTCTAGCCACATGTGTTACTCTTTATGAAAAAAGCAATTGCTATTCCAGAAATCTCTTTTGTAGACTTCCACTTGCAATTCCAGAGCCAGACTGGATTATATGGTGTCTTAGTCTGCTCTGGCTGACATTGCAAAATACCACAGGTTAGGCAGCTAAAAACAGAAAATCATTTTCTCACAGAATTTGAAAAGATCAGGGTCTATATGGGTTGGTTTCTGGTGAGGGCCCTTTCTATGGCTTGCAAATGGCCACCTTGCTGTGTCCTGACATGGTCTTTCTCCTGTGTGCACATAGAGAATCACCTTGGGTCTCTCCTTTTCTTAGAGGACACAAATCCTACAATATTAAGGATGTGCACATAGGACCTTATTTAGCCATAATTTATCTCCTTAAAAGTTCTGTCTTCAAAAGTAGTCACTTTGGAGGTAATGGCTTCAGCATGTGAGTTTTGAGGGGGCATAGTTTAGTCCTTACCATATATTTACCTACAGCTGCAAAGAAGGCTGGTAATTGAGGATCTAGCTTTTTATGCTTGGTTTATGCCAGGGAGTCTCATCTGGAGTTCAAAAAATTCTTTGTTGTAGGGATTATCCTATGCATTTTTGGATATTTAGCAATATTCTTAGTCAGTTGATGGCAATAGCAAGTTTCCCCTTCCTCTCCACCTCTAAGTTATAAGAATAAAAAATATCTACATACATTGCCAGATGTACCTATCTAAGGGGGCAAGGTCAAAATTCATTCCCCATACCCTCAGCTGAGGAGCGGTCCCTTGGCATCAGATTTGTTGCCACCTTCAACAAAGTAAGAAATCTCTTCTTATAACATTAATAGATTATGATGGAATATTTTGAAATAGATAATTAACAGAGTCTGCTGCATGACTTCCATGTCTTTATCAAGCATTCAGGGAATGAACAATGGCATATGCTACGTACCTTCTCCTGATGAATAAAATATATTCATTTTGTCTAAAAACTTCTTTAATGGTTTATAAATGAGAGCTTCATTAATGAGGGCTCTAACCTCATCAGTGGGTTAATCAACTGATAGATTCATAATTTGATGACATTACTGAAGGTGGTGGGAAATGTAGGAGATGGGGCCTAGTTGGAGAAACTAGGTCACTTGAAATGTGCCCTAAAAGACTGTAACTTGTCCCCATCCCCTTCTTTGCTCTCCCTCTGCTTCCTGACTTTCATAAATTAAGGCCTTCCTATGCCATACTATTCTACCATGATGTGATATAGCACCACAGGCCCAAAGAAAGCAATGAAGCCAGCCAACCATGGACTGAAATCATAAACTAAAATAAATCTTTCCTTCTCTGCCTAGTTTTTCTCAGGTATTTTGCCATAGCAATGAAAAGTTTGCTAACAAATAGAATCAATGTTCTCATTTAAAGTACTCAAATACACAACATTATAAGGAAACAATACCTCCCCTAAGCTAATTGTCTAGAATATTGACATCCAGAATGGAGGTACAAAGGGAAGGCCAAGATACAGGTAAATCTGAATTCTTACTTCATATCCTAACTTGAAACTATTCTGTTCTAGAAAGAGTGGAATAAAAATGCTTCTGATTATGGTATAGTAACCCCAGCACAGATTTCTGACCACAGATATTTTTCAGAGATAATAAAGTAAAAGAATATTAATTCAACCTCCCAATAAGTAATTAAAACAAAACTATGGTGATTTGATCTAATTTTCCTTCCCTTTCATCACTATATACCCTCTTTCATGCTAATGTTTATTATGAAACTTTTCTCTGACCCACAGCTTTATTATGTTTTCAACACATTTTTTTCACTGCTGAATTTAATTTCTAACATCAAGTCAACCTTACTTTCTGCCCAGTTAAAGTGGTTGCACCTCTTGCTTTTTCTTACCTTAATTGCTACAAGTAACAATGAATTTCTGCACTGGGTCTCATTTCTACATCTAAACTATTACTATGCTTGGTAATATAAGAGCCCCTACGTTGTTCTGCTATTGTATCCCCCATTAAAAAATCTTTTACCCCTTCTCCTTACAATGATTTTCAGACTTTTCTTATTATAGTCTCTCCTTCACATCACTCTTGCCGCAGAGTCCCCAGTTCTATCCCTATCCCTGCTGCTATTGTCTCACATACTCAATTATTGGTGACATACTCAACCCTACCTAATTAGTCCCTTCACTCTGAAGACATTTGCTCTGTGCTTTCACAGGCAAACTTTTTCACATCCTTGTTTGTGACTATGCCAGCTTCTCATCATCATCATCATCATCCTGTACTTTAATATCCTTCATCAACAACTTCTGGAAAGATTATCTGAGGTAATGACCCTGTCATTCCATTGATCTATTTCTTTCCCACTGCAGTTATTTTACACTATCCACAGAGGATAGATTCTAAGGCTCCCACTGTGTGCCTGAAGCCACAGAGAGTACCAGACCCAATATGTTACTTGAAGACAAGTACTTCAATACCAGGGCAGTCAATCTAAATAATCAAATGACAAGCTACCATGTCATATAGAGAGTATGGATTATAATACAGAGTGTATGGCTAACATCCCAAAAGGGGCAGAGTAGGACTTCATAATGCTACTCAAAATGGTAGCTGTTCAAATCTTATGAGATGCTCATTTCTAGAATTTTTTCATTTAATATTTTTGGACCATGGTTCACTGTGGGTAACTGAAAGCATAAATAAGCAGGGGTGACACTGTGTTCATCAGCATTACCCTTGGCTTATACATACCATGATCACAGAACATCAAATGTTGCATTATGTTTCTTTTGCATGTTTATGTTTGCTTTCTCTTGGATGATTCTTCATGTATTTCTCTCTGGAAATTAGAATCTTCCTTCAGCAAATCCCATCTATTTCTACTCTTTTGGGAAGGTCTGCATGCTTCCTGAACAAAATGAACCCCCTTTCCTCTCTAGATCCCTAATCTAGAGAGTATGTGTGCTATGTCAAATATCTCTTACCTCTTTTAAAGACTCACAGGATTAGATCATTCCTACCAGTATAATCTCCTTTTTATTAGTTTAAAATCAATTTGTTAGAGACTTAACTACATCTGCAAAATTCTTTTACCTTTGCTTTCCAGAGCAACATAATCACATGAATAATAACCCATCATTTTCACAGTTCCTATTCCCACTCAAAAAGAAGTGATAACGTGGGTTCTGTGAGTGTGTGGTAGGGATGTGGTAGGAATCTTTGTGTCATCTTAGAATTCTGCCCTTGCCACTGTTAAAATATTAACTGTTGTTCACGGAAATACATTGAGTTTGTGATTTACCATGGCTTAGTATTCATTCTTAAATAAGTTTCAAGATATATCTAGGTAATGTTAATATAAAATTAAGTAAATATAATGAACATGTTCAAAATTTACCAATTTTATTAATCATACTATTTTCTCATTTTAGGTTTGACTAATAAATTATTTTAGTAATCACTCACAATATCTGTGTATATATGTGTGTTCATATCTTGTTTCTTACCTCATTGACTCTAAGGTATATATATGTATGTTCTTATTTAGGTCTGTGCAATAAGGAAAATCCGTTTTAGAGATGATTATTTTACACTTATCAAGCATTCAACAACATTCCAACTCTGCTCATCCTTCATAATCTTGCATCTTAAAGTCACTTGGAAATATAAGAAGCAATCCAGAAAATGTATTGCTTTTGCTAAATACCTTTCTTTCTACAGACATTGCTGCTTCTGTTCCAAATGCAAACAGTTCTTCCAGATGTGCATTCTACTTCATCTCCTATCATCTTCTGGAAAGATTTTGCCCATTTCATTACCACCTACCCCTCCTAAATCATATATCTTTTCCATGTGTGGGATAAGTTCCCTAGCATGTTGACACGTTGTATTGTTTCTCAACATAAGAAAGCAAACAACAAAAGCTACCTTTTCCTTCCATTACATGCCCCCATTCGTCTCCCTTTTCTAGCAAAATTTTTCAAAAGGATCCAAAATGCTATTTGGTTCTATAAGCACAACTTATTCCTTAGCCTAACTCAGACTTCTAGCCTCCCAACCTTCTGTAGCCTCCCTCTCAACCATTGAACCCTGCACCTTATCAAGTCTTAATGTGGTATTCTCATTCCCATTTTATATGAATCCACTGCTTTATTTTGAGAGTAGAGACTTTTTTTTCTCTCATCTTAGAAGTTCATCCATCATTTGAATTTTAAGTCTCCATCCTCTCATTTATCACTATTTCTATGGCTAACCTCTTTTCTTGGACCTCTAACTTTTTAATTTGATTGCTTAAAATGATATTCCTCTCAAGTTCAGTGCTTGTCTTTTTTTTTTAAAAAGTAATTCTTCCTGTACTCCAAGTTCCATACCCAGTTAAAAACAAAAAAAAATTCTTCCATATACATTATTTAAAATATCTCATCAATCACTCAGTATTACTCTGAATGTATCATGTGTATGCTAATGACATCCATATTTATCTGAGTTTTTCACATCTTTGTGCATAAGTAGCATTAATTATTTTTCCTTTTTTGCAGTGCTGGAGATGGAACCTAGGGTCCTACACCTGCTGTGCAAGCACTCTGCCTCCAAGCTATATCCCAGCCCCAATTTTTTTTCTAATAAAATAGTTGGTTTCTTTCTTTTCTCTACTACATATTCAAGGTATCAGCAGGTCTTCTTGTCTCTCCTTTAAAATAAAGCTGAGATATAAAAAAATAATCTCCACTTTTCTCTATTCCCTCCTAGTTCAAATATGCATACCCTTTTCTATGAAGTGACCCTTTTCAATTGTAAGTAAGAACATTCTCTCTCCCTGGGTAAATCTCGAACTTAGAGGAAAATGCAAGATCAATGGATGGCATTTCAGGGTTAAACTCCTATTCTTGTGACTTTAGCTTCCATCGTTCTTCCATGTGACCACTTCAATCTTGGGCACATGGAGCCCATTTCTAATGCAGGGCATTTGCACTTGCTGTTATTTCTGAAATATGCATCCCTCTGCCACCACTACTAATTCCTGCTTTCCTCACTATCTGAACTAATATTACCACATCAAGGAGCCCCTTCCTAACTAGGTACTAAAATACCAATTTACCACATATACTTTGTTTTTTACAAATTTTCATTTTTTCTTCACAGCACTTGACTCCTATTTGCAATCTTATATATTAATTGCGTTGTTTGTTTGTCATGTGACTCCAAAATTCCAGCTGATGTTTATAAGGGTGGGTGCTTTTTCCAACTTCACCTTCTGATAGCTGATCCGTAAGTTGTTTTTGAATTAATGAATCATAGAGTTCAGCACACCATGGAATAGGAGACTACCATTAATTCTGTCATACACCATCTGAAAACTCAAGGCCACGTTTCTTCAAGATTCATGACCTCACCAAGTTGTTTGACCTTCCCTTCCCTCTCTTATATCTTCCCTATTCTCCACTATTCTTCCACCTTCCTCTCCATAATAGTGAGAAAAATAGTTTTCAAAATTCCAGTGACTTTATTGAAAAGTAATCCCACCATCCCAGATTAGTAAATCAAGGCCCTCATTTATATAACCAAAACACATCGCTAAAGAAGCTTCATTAAAAAGAATGTCTTTCCTCCCTCTTAGGGATTAAGCTGGTCTCAGATGATGCTCATGTGGAAAGCTTCATCTCCGTTGTCTCTCACCGTCCTTTGTCTTCCCTTTCCACTCTAAAATGGGAAACATTATAATAGAGATGTGGCCAGGATGGCTGTTCTGTCAAGCACCAGCCCTACAAGGTCATGCTATCTCCTACGGCAGCCTATTTCAATTTCCAACAGCTCTGATTTTAAGAATGCTCTTTTGATATGATGAGCTAATATTTGCCTGGCTGTGACTTTGATCCGTTGGTCCTATTTCTGCTGGCTGGAGCTCCTAAGCATAACTATTTCCTGAGCAGAAATAGAACAGCTGCTTAACACCTCCCATATGCTATTGCTTTATATAGTTGGAAATTGTAAATCCCCCAGCCTCCTGCACCCCAACCATATACTTTGTCAGCCTTCTGTTCTCTTTTGTAAATAAATTCAGCTGTATAGCCTTTCCTCAAATGACCCATTTCCTAAACACTTGATGACTTTTTTGTTGAACTCAAGAGAGGGTACAAAACCCTTCCTGGGCAAACTTAGTCATTTCTTTTATTAGTATAATAATATTATTCAGGGAGATAAATACAGAATTATGTAGTTGATTATGAATCTCATTTTAATTACTTAAATATTTAGTTGCTATTGAAGTAACATGCATATTGATTCATTCAATAATCGTCAAGTGTCTCACTAGGCAGAAAACACTATGTCAAGATTATGCACAAGATGCGGCAACTGTTCTTGAAAAGTTTGGTCCAATTTGTGCAAAGCTGAATTTTCTAATGAGCTTTAAAACACCATTTAAATTCTTCACTAGCCAGTGTTGTTAAAGAATTCATGTGGTGTTTAGCAGCATCCTTAATGTACCTTCAGGGTTACAATGTCCCAGGACTGAAATGAAAGGAGCAAGTCACCAGGCTATCTCCCCGGTGATAGGTCCTGTACTTTGACACCCCCCACAGTCCCTCATGGGTAAATGGCAGTTGCCTTCATTTCATTAACTTGTGGGTTATAAGTTAATTTAGGGGGAAAATGCTATTATAGATTTGGATGAGTTCCATTAAACTCCATTAAAACTTTGACTGTAGGTTGCATTAATGGAGCTTCAAAGTCAGTCAATCAAAAGATTGATTGGGTATATAGAATGGGACATTAAATGGAATATTTGATATGAACTATTAAATCTTTCAGAGGAATTCTTTGAACATGGATACACATTTATTTCAATTATTTTTCAACTTTAGATGGGGATTTTGGGATTGTCATTTTAATGTACATATCCTTGTCAATGCTTGTGAATAAAAATTGTTTGAGATAATTAGATTTCTCTTTGTGTTTCTAATGTGAGGCATTAGTTTATCATTTTAAGCTCACAGCAATTTGTACATACTAGTATTGTCTAACAGCATTAAGTAGCGTGTTTAAAGATCTTTGAAGTTAAAAATACCTGTACATTTTTTAAAAAGAAATTAAGTTCTTATATACCAGGGAAATTGCCAGGAGCTTCTAATCACATTTTACTTATTCAATATAATTTTAACATAAATATCACAATGTATTATCCTCATTTTACATTTGAGAAACTGAGACACAGAAAAGTTGTCTTAATTGCCAATATAATTTAGCAAAACAGTACTTAGATGCAGACAGATCTGCATTATTCTAAAACCCAGAAATAGAACAGATGCTATTAATTTTATAAACCATGCTATTTGTTGAGCAGTAATGATTCTACTATGATAATATAATCTTGATTCTTACAATGTGTTTTTGGTTAACAACATATAAATATGGGTAGTGAATTAATGAATCTGTTATGGATATTAGTCCTATGAAAATGTAATTCAAGACGGAATAGTATGTAAAAGTAAGGGAAGAAAAGAATATCTATTATTTTTATCTTGATAGGCCTCAAAATATTCAAGGAAACATGTTTATTCCCAGGGTCATGGAAAGAAGCTACATCCCAGAGAGGTCAAATAATTTTCCCATAGCTTGCCAAGAGAATAGTACAGAACTGAAATTCAAACATATGTCTACCTGCCCCTAACACCGGTTTTTCTTTCTTTCTTTCTTTTTTATACCAGAGGAATTGTCTTGTTTGACTTTAATTTAACCTTTAGGGTACTCAATTGAATAGATAGCCAAACATTAATTAGGAAAGATGAATGTTTCCTATTTAGGAAAGGTGATGAGAACATAACTAAGGAATGTCTCATAAACCCAATTCTCCTGTAATTCCTTCTTATCCTTAAAACTTGCACTTATTAAACCCTCATCTTTGTTTCAGTTAGTGAGTAATAGTAGGGGCTGCAAAAGACAAATCTTGTAATTCCCACAACTTAACACAAAGTAGTTCTTTCTTTTTTTCTAACATGTAATTTGAGGTGGATTAGGTTATTCCCCTCTAAAT
Organism: Ictidomys tridecemlineatus; assembly: GCF_052094955.1. Classification (NCBI taxonomy): domain Eukaryota; kingdom Metazoa; phylum Chordata; class Mammalia; order Rodentia; family Sciuridae; genus Ictidomys; species Ictidomys tridecemlineatus. The sequence goes on along the minus strand of NC_135479.1, from coordinate 189,524,320 downwards.
GGTGACTAAAATCACATCTTTTTAGGTATGTCATCTGGAACCCATATTTCTGAAGTCCCCACAGCAAGATCTTCCAATCTGTGATTCATGTAGAATGATTTTTAGCACTAGGTAGTTTTATCATGTCTCATGAATCAAGTAGCCCCAACCCAACTGTGTAATGAACTGATGCCTGAACAGGAGCATGTGGATTTTTGAATAGTACTTTGAATCTATGTCACGTGTCAAAAAGAACTGGATTAAGAAATTCCTTCTTGTTATGTACCTGACAGTTCCTAAGTGAACAGGAGAAATAGCTAACCCATTGTAACACCATCAGAAGGTTGGTTTAAGATGAAAGGATAAACTGTGAGTTTTAAGGGGAAGTTGGAGATACGTGGATAGATACTTCCAAATCAGAACAGCCAAAAGCAACTGCAGGTTTTCCAGACAAAGCATATGAAATATTCAGTTGGCCTTCTCTTTAGATGTTTGGATTCTCAATCTTTGGGGAAAACTGGAATGAATTAAAGATATATTCATTTAAATGATCAGGGTAAAAATGTTTGATCTATAGACATTTATGAGGTGAGTCAATCAATTTCAATGATTTTTAGGATAATTATATTACTTTGAAAGATTAGATATACAAGTTCACAAGAGCCCAAAAGCTATATACAATATAATACCAAAAAGATTGTAAAGTGCAGTAGGGATAAATAAGATAAACAGAAGTCTAAAAGTAATTTCTCATTTCCAAAGATGAAACAAGTATTTAGAAATACTTTTGCCAACTGATCCCTTTCCAGATTGGATTATTACTAGAGAGACCTGGAGGAGTTAAGATTTGAGTACAAGTGATTTCAGTTTTCAAGTCACCCTGCATGCTTTCTATTATGTATTAAAAAAAGAATCCGCCTGGGTCACCGTGAATAAGATAGTGAATTATGCTAAAGTAAATAAAAAAGTATCTTTGAAACATTCTGGAAATATGACAGGGAACCATATCCTCTCTTACTTTAAAACAAATAGATAAACATGTATTTTAGTGGTAATGACACAAATATATTGATTTTCTTTTCAGCAACTGTTGAGTGTACTGTTGATTTTTATGTAATATGCTTTCTGGACAAATATATATTGTTATTTCAGTATTATGATTGATAGCTTGAAAATTTGAGCTTGTCTGAGAGCACAGATAAGAAATCTGATTTGAACAATTGAAAAATACAACATTACAGGTACCTGAAAAACTGGTAAATAAAGGGAAAAAAATCTGATTTCCTGTAAGAACTGCACCATTAACCAAATAATACCTGAGAAATGTTACTTGATGAAAATATCAGAGGAAAACATCAAAAGAAATATTGAAATATGAATATTACCATCTTATACCAGTGCATTAATAGAAATAGGTACAGTTTTTGAAATAGATGGCTTTTGACATTACAAAAAGACAGACAACTAGACTTTTTATGACTTTTGATGAGAACACACAATGCCAGGTACAGTCTTAAGACAAAGTGATAGAAATTTAGGCTGATCCAGTTTATGAATCAAGCTTCCAATATACCAGATATGCAGAAAGTAAAGGAATATATTAAACTACATCATGAGATTGCAATCAACGAAATCTAGGTTATGGAAAGCACTTAGTGTACCTCCATCTTTCTCTTTTCCTATCAATTGCAAGAGACTAATAAAATAAAGTTAAAATGGATAAAAGAAGATTGTTTATGTATTTATATTTAGGGAATAAATCTATTTCAAAAAAGAGGATTACACTAGAAATGAAAACTGTAAATCATTTTGAAGAAGAGAGATCATGATAGGGATGTGGTCCAGGTAAGAAGGTTCTGGTGTGGGCAGCAAAGTCCTATCTCTACGAGAGCTGTATTCTTAAGTGTGCATGTCTAATTCATTAAGACATATGTATCTCTTGTGTAGTTTAGTGTAGTTCTCTTCTTCTAGTTTTCAATAAAAATATTTAACAGCATATTTAATCTTCAGTATAAAGAATACCTGAAATATTCTGAAACATTAAACAAAGATGCACGTGAGTGGGTAACTGCTGCTTAAAATTATTGTAAAGTAAACCTAACTGGAAAACTATGCAATAAAAAGCACTTTCATTACAGATCATTTTCCATTCCCTGTCAGAGAAACTGGTTGGCTATGTTTTTTTTTTCTTTTATCCCCAAAACATATTGTTTTCACTGGGAGACTAAGCAAAAGCCATTTTGTTTCTTCCTGTATTTCTTCTCTACAGTTCTAACTTTCAGATATATCATATATGACAGTATTTTGTTTTGTCTGCCTTACACTGATAGTCTAAATGTCCTTTAGGATTACTTTCTCTGAGTCAGAACCTTATAAGTATTATATTAAATATTATAGAGTGAGATGAGGTTTTAAGAGGGCACAATGTTCTCATAAGAGAGCCATGAACTGGAAATAAAAGGAAATAAGAAAGCAGGGGGGAATTTCTTTCAACTGCTGCAAGTGACAGACAAACAGCATTTCAAAGGTTATTTGTCTAGGCAACATAGCAATGTTATTTATGAAATTGAAAAAAAGCCATGTGCTACAAAATTAAACAGAATAATATATTTCTAGATATATCTTCACAGTTATATTGTAGACTTCTTATTACACAGGTCCTTTCTGAATTGGACCCAAGAATGGGAACTTATAAACGTAAATCAGTTCCTGTCATTAGATAACCAAGGCATGTAGAAACAGATTGAAACCTCCTCAGTGCTAAATATAAGGTATGTAGGTGAAAGGGACAAAAGTATCTGTTAATGCAAAGATTTTATTTCATGCCTTAATCAGATAAAATTCATATTTACAGAATTAATGAACTTTTATTTACTTATTTTGTGGTACTGGAGTTTGACCCAGGACACGCTACTCTGAACCACATCCATAGCCCTTCTTTAAAATTTTTGTTTTGAGACAGAGTCTCACTTTGTTGCTGAAACTGGCCTAGAATTTGTTAGCCTTCTGCCTCAGCCTCCAAAATCCCTGGGATTACAGTTTATATCACTCTGCCTAAAGTTACTAAACGTTTTTTTGTACCAGGGATTGAACTCAGGGGTACTTGGGCCACATCCAAGAACCCCCTTTTTTTTGTATTTTACCTACAGACAGGGTCTCACTAAGTTGCTTAGTGCCTTACTATTGCTGAGGCTGGATTTGAACTCATGATCCTCCTGTCTCAGCCTCCGGAGCTGCTGGATTTACAAGTGTGTGCCACTGCACTTGGAGAATTAATGAACTTTTTAACAAGTTATTAACACATGTATTTCTCTGTGTGTATAGGTGTGTGTGTGCATTTGTGCATGCATCTGTGGGTATGTAAAATCTATATTTCTGAGTGGAGAGGATTGAAATCCTCAAAACCCATGGATGATTATTTTTCTTGGCTTAGGTAACCAAATCTACCCACTTTGCAAGGTTTTTCTAAAAAATTTTTTTAGTTATTGATGGACCTTTATTTTATTAATTTATTTATATGTGGTGCTGAGAATTGAACCCAGTACCTCACCCATGCTAGGCAAGTTCTCTACCTCTGAGCCACAACTCCAGCCCAAGGTTTTTTAATTTCTTATCAGCTTAGCAATAAAATCTTGTGTCTACTCTAGTTTGTAAAACAAAGTTTTTCTTTTCTAGTCCAGACTTTCTTGAAGCAATACTATATTTTGCCTAAAGAGGTGTTTTCTGGGGCACCTAAGAGATTTGTTGGTCAGTTCAACCAGGAAGTAAAGTAAGTCTAAAGTATTGTATGTCAACACAAGTAGGTTAATATAAATAACAAAAGTATTTATTATAACATACTAAGCTACAATGAGTGTATTTTGTGGCCATATAATAAAAAAAATTGATTGCAATTCTCATTTCAAATAAAAGGCACTCTAACTCTAAAAAGACATATTTCTGAATGTTTGTGGGAACTCTTCCTACTGGAATGGAAGGGGGTAAATTTGGTATGTTCCCTGTTCCAGGCTTATTTCAGTACCTTTCGTGGAAACAGCACATCTGAATTTTCAGGAGCCCATGATGCTTTCAAAAAGCAGTAGCCCAGTGCTTTCATTTTGTGAACATCATCTCTGCGTAGTGTTGGCTGTGCTCACTTGGCTGGGGGGAGGCTATTCCACTCCCATAGATTTAACTCCTGCTCAGTGTTGCCATTTCCCTGAGAAGGCACAGACTATGCTCTTGAGATGCATAGCATCCTCTCCCCTTCTGGACCCTGAGCCTTGGCAGGTCTGATATGAAACTTTTCTCTTTCCTCATATAGGAAAATGCCTTTAACTTGAATTTTGTTGTTGTTGTTGTTATTTATAATTTGAGAAACTTTCCTAACCAATATTTGTTCATTGCTTTAGGAACTTGGAAACCAGTGTTAATGGGCAAGAAGTTTGCTTATATTTCATATGATGAAATATGCTGGTTTGGCAATTGATAATTCCTTTTGTAAACATGCTCAACAATTAATGGGACTTGAGGGACAAAAGAAGTGAAGTGTTGAGGGGTTTGCTGATGAATGAGTGATGGAAATGTTTATAAACTGAAACTGCTTAAGACATGTACCTTGGCATGTTCTCCTCCTCACTTGAAATTGGCAGTTTAGTGAGAAAGACTTGTAACAAGCAATCTCTCTCATTTGCAGTCTCCAGGATACTCCAGGATATTCCCCCCGCCCTGCCAGGGGTCCTTAACCACTGAGCCACATCCACAGCCCCTTTTAAAATATCTTATTTAGGGCTGTGGATGTGGCTCAAGCGGTAGCGCACTCGTTTGGCATGCATGCGGCCCGGGTTCGATCCTCAGCACCACATACAAACAAAGATTTTATGTCCGCCGAACACTAAAAAAAATAAATAAATATTAAAATTATCTCTCTCTCTCTCTTTAAAAAGAAAAAAATATTTTATTTAGAGACAGGGCCTCGCTAAGTTGCTGAAGCTGGCTTTGAATGCATGATGCTCTTGCTCCAAACTCCCAGCCACTGAGATTATAGGTGTGTACCACCATGCCAGGCTCAGGGTACTTTTTCTGTTAAGGCTAATTCCATGAGTCAAATTATTATGGTTCATTCCATTAACTAGGAGGTTATAAAATCAGAATACTTAACGTTTCTATAAAAGCACAGTCTGTTCTATAATATGTATAAAATTCTGCATAGGAATTATTAGTTACAAGGAGTTTGAGAACTGCTAAATTTTACACAAAAAATAAAACACATGCCATGTGCCCAATGCTGACGGGCATTTAAACCCTTGCTCATTTAAAATACTATCATATTTTGAAATTTAAAAGTAAAACGTGTATCAATCTTGCTGACACAGTTAACTCCATTTTATCTGACATTTATAACCAATTAATAAAGGGTAAAGAATGCTTACTGTGAGAGAGGATGGAGTCATGATGCAATTGAACTAAGATTATTTTAAGACTCTGCAGAATGAAGGCCACAATACATACCTGGCCAGCCTGGACTCTGTTGGCCACTGTCTTATGTAAATATTTTTATTCCACAATGAAACTTCTCACATATTACATTTCTTTCATTCCATTTGAAACTATCAGAGTACCTCATAACTAATACCAAGAACATTTAATAGGCACCTTAGGGAAGTACACTGAAGTTTTTATTTCTTCTGAATGACAGCAGTTATATAGATTCTTATGTATTTTTATAAAGCAAAATTAGGTTCTTTTTTGGGATAGTCATTAAAATTGTTTTTCATCCTTAGCCAAGACCATTGAATCCTAAAAAAAAAAATATGTATATATATTGTGATTTTTTTTGTGTGTGTGTGTGTGTGTGTGTGGTTCTAGGGATTGAACCCAGGGCCTTATACATGCAAGGTGAGCACTCTACCAACTGAGCTATATCTCCAGCCTTATGTTGTGATTTTGATAACATTAAGGGGTGAAAATGTCAATAGCAAATTTAATGGACTGCATTAAAGTTTTTAATCAAATCTGATTCCTGAGGAATGGAGGGCAAGATAGATTTCTTATACATGCTGTTATTTTGTTTACCCTCAGGCTACTTTTATGTTTTTAGGCATGCTTTTATTTTCTGTTGTTAACTTTGTTAAACATTTGTATATTAATTTTTAAAAAATTCTAAAATAGATGCCAAATATAATGTGAAAAAGTTTAACAGCATGTGAGTTAAAATGTTAGGAATTTCAAGTTTGTATCACCAATATCTCTGAATGGGAGAGTTACCTGAAGGAACCATTCTTGCTGTAGTGCAGTGTGCCCCAGTGATTAAGGCCACTGGAGAGTCATGGTATATTTTTCCTCTCTATCTGATAGCCTTTCTCTGCTGTTTTTTTTTTCTCAGAGAATTCCTTATAAAATAGGAGTTATGTATTCATAATCCTTTTTGGCTCCCCTGGGCACATAAGAGCATCTCCCACATTTTCCAAATTCTGCTTACATTATTAATCTTCCCCTGTGTTTTCATGGTACCCTTGGTTTTTACTCTGAGTAGAATTGATCATATTTCACTGAGGGTTTTTACTTGCTTCATTCTCTCCTATTCAATTATAAAATCTTCAAGACGATGGTTTCCATATGTATCTGTCTCAGGATTTCTAAAACTTCTTGGTAATTCATGTGCATTTGAGCACATTAAACCAAAGAGTGTAACCTCGGCAATTTCATTAGCATCTCCATCTGAAATTTTATCTTCCTTAAATTAAAATAGATGTGGTTATATTAGGTTGTGTAGTTGGATAACATTATGTGTACAGTTTTCAGGTTTGAATTCCTGTTATCAGACACTCCCACTGAAAAGTAGAGTTTAAACTAATTTGGACGTAGTTGTCTGGAGAAATTTAAGTGGGAGAGTTTTCTTCCCTGACAACGCAAGAGTACTTATAAGACTTGTACTTTGTGTTTGGTGGTGTGTTAGATGTAAGGATAAAAAATGATTATGGCAGCACACGATCAAGTTGGAATGGCAGATAAAGGCAAAAACTGTAAGGCAGAATAGCCTTGATTTCATCACCTCTTGGACATGAGCAAATTATTATAGTATGTTTTTGCCTCATTGTGCAATTTTTGGAAAACACAATAATCACTTATGATGCTATATTCCAAGTAAAACTAAACTATCAATTATTTGGAATTTGCATGTTACACTTTTTCATCTGTATAAACACATCAATTTCAAAATTTGTACTATATTTATGTACTTATTGATGCTTTATTCTCACTAAACTTTTCTGTTATTCATGTTATAACACTGACTTCAAAATATTGTGGTTTTGTTCTCCTATTATTGAGCATCCAGATTACTTTCAATTTTTGCTTTCATAATGCTATAAAAACATCCTTGCTCATTAATACCAGACCACATCCATGATTCTTCAGATTACTAGATGGTTAATCCATGTCAAAAGATTTTAAACTACAGACAAAAATCCATCAAGTGTACTGAATTTTCTGTAAATTTTGTACAATTTACAGAAAATGCAATAGTTTTCACTTTTCTTCATAGATGATAAGATCAACTAACAATAAAGATAATTATTTTATCACATTTATTTTTCTTTTCATCTTATGACTCCTTAGAAATTCAAATATTTTAATGTTATACTAACAGTGGGTACTCTTAGCTTTTTGCCTCTAAATTTGAATGGCAAGTCCTATAGGTTTTCTTCCCATAAATATAATGTAAGATATTGATTCAAGAAGATTAAATTTATTAGGTTAGGGTAGGGATTTTTTTTCTTTGTTCTGGGGATTGATCTCAGGGGAATTTTGCTACATTGCCAGCCTTTTTAATTTTTTTTTAAATTTTGAGACAGGGTTTCACTGAGTTGCTTATGATCTCACTAAATTGCTGAGGCTGGCATCAAATTTATGATCCTCAGTCTCCAGAGTCACTGGGATTTCAGAAGTGAGCTCCTGTACCAGGCGAAGTCAGAGAATATTTTCTTCTTGCTGTGATGATAACTTTTTAATAGTGAAAATTCCTAATTAGGAATTATTACAATGTGGAATTAAAATTAATTTTATAGTTTTTTATTTAGATATTTACATAGGCAATTGACCTACTTTATATTTATATTTTATACACTATATATATTATATTATGTTTATTATATATCTTATGTTTGTTTTACATTTTTTATTTTTTAATTTTCAGTTAGATAAAAACAAAGGTATTGCGTTTATTTACATCTATCTATCTATTTATTTATTTTATGTGGTGCTGAGGATCAAACCCAGTACCTCACACATGCCAGGCAAGTGCTCTACCACTGAGCCACAACCCCAGCCCTGGTTTTGATATCATTTTTTATTGGTAATTTGAAGTGTGAATTTTTCAAAGCATCCTTATATCTAGTGCAGGGATTATCCCATTATAATATGAAAGTCCAACTTCCAAAATTTTAAATGTTAGCATATTCATGTTTATTTACGACATCCATTCTATACAACCCTCTCATTTTCCTATTCTCTAACCAGTTATTTCGCTATTATCATCTACTTTTATGATTCCTCGAATCAATCATTTCCTTTTAATTTCTTAGCCTTTTCCTATTTTCTTTCCCATTCATACACTGCCGATTATGTCTAAACTAATCCTAGTTTAACCCAACTCTCCACTGCCTCCAAAACTGGACAGTTGAATTATAGCCCCATTTAGGAAACTTTCATCTGCAGATGGGGCTGCAGAGCTACCTAACTATATACAATATCAACAACAAACACTAAGTCTTCCCAGCATAATACATGAGAATCTCCTAGAGTAAATTCAAGGGAGCTGTGTAGTTAGTTTTGCCTTCCTACCCTCAGCACAGGGAAATGTACTTGTTCCTAGTATAATCCCTATTGATCTTGAGTGAATAAATGAACACATTTCCTCAACTCCCACTGCCTTAGCTAGTTTTTCTCCTTAGATTTTTCTGATTTCCCATGTTCATCCTTAACCTGGCCCAAACTGTGCAATGATAAGCCCCTAATCTCAAATAGACTATGATTCCTCTTTACACATTGCACTTAAGTTTTGTTAAATTCATTAAAATTCTCTGATTTTTCTGTGTTTATTTTTGGCTAAAGTGTTTATTCTGCCTGAAATAACTTTGGTGGTGGGTTCCTTGTTTTGTTTTGCCTGTTTAGTTCTTCTTACTTCTCCAAACTCAGTTTGAGAACCAGAGGTTCTGGAAAATCTGTCATTGACTATGTCCCTCTGGGTTGAATTCCTCTGTTTTGTTCTTCTGCACGCTGTGCTTGAATGTGGTTTAAGTGTGTCCTCTAGAGCTTTATGTGCTACAAGCTCAGTTCCTAGTGAGGCAGTGTTCAGGTAGTGGAACCATGAAGGTGTGAGACCTTCTGGAAGGGGTTAGGTCATAGGGGAAATGCCCTAGACAAGGACTGTTGCTGTTCTCACAGAGAGGACTAGTTCTTCGGGGAATAGATTGTAATATTGTAAATTCAGCTATTGTGGCTTCATCACTTGCTACCTGTTTTCTCATGTGGACCTATTTTGCCCCTACCTCTGTGATGTCATCTGACAGGAGGCCTTCATAATGGCCTAGAAAGTATCTGTATTGTGTTGAAACTACAGAATTATGAATTAAATAAACTTTATTTACTTTATAAAGTACCCAACTTCAGGCATTTTGTAACAGAAACAAAATGAAGACTCTTGTATCCTAAAGTAGCATTTATACCACCATGATACATACATATACTTATTTTCCCTTCCTGTAATTTGTAAACAACTCAAAATAGAAACTTCAATGATAGTAATACCTAAAAAATAAGAACTTGAATTCATATAACTCTATAGTTATATAATTTCATGAGGATGACCTTTGTCCCATTTATGCATGTATGCATGTATATGTGTATGTATGTATGTATTTAAATATACAAATATATGTATTTATATAAAGAGATGAGTATGGTGCCAACATAACTATACATATCATAATGTATCATTCAATATTATTATCAGAAAATAAAGGTAGGTATTTTCCTAGCTATTTATTTTGAACTTTGCATATTTTGGTGAGCACATTAGCACAAAATAGAGCACATCATCTATTTTGCTTTAAAACAGTATTCTCCTTTCATTGTAGTCTTTGCATTTATGCACAAAAAACTATTGAATTTGTGAGAATTTTGACTTATTTTACCTATTTTATTTGAAATATATAAAAGTTAAAATGCTACTTACAAGTGAAGATTTGTTTTGGAAAGAAAATATGAATTCCAACAAAAGATTTATGTGTAGAATTTGGGGAAGCTACTTGTTATACTGTTAGCCTGCTTATGTAGAATTTCTACCTCCTGTGTCAGCGTGTGAGCTGAGCATTCCTGATGGGTTAGGAGTCCATCAACAGAGGCTCTGAATGTAATGGAAACTCCAGTTGTGGCCGTAGGCTTCACTTATTCTGTGTTAAGTTTTAGGAAAAGTAGATAATCCAGTCAACCTTGGACCAACTCATGCTGTTTTCTATTTCTTTTGCCTTTTTTTTTTTTTTTTTTTTGTATTACCAACCTATTCATTAAGTGCTAAAGAGAAAGGAATCTAGGGAGAAAAAGAACGCAAGTTGGTTTAGTTAAGGTCACTGTTTCTGAATGAAGAATGATTGTAAAGGCATATAGAGTACAGCTGTGTCATCCCCAAATGAAACTTTTAAATTAGCATGTCTGAGACTTCTGCCCTTACTTTTTTATTTCAAATAAATTTGATGATCTTTTCTATCTACCACATATTGTACCTAAGGGATACTAATCTTAGAGGAGAGGTATCCTTGAAATAATATTTTTTAAATTCCATGTGTTTCTTATTGGAAGTCCATATACTTCTGTATTGCTCATTTTTTCTCTTCTGACCATTTTTTAAAAAATTTTGGCCAATAACACTTGAATCCTTTTGTCTCTTGTTTTTTTATATTAATCTTTATTTACATAATTGATAGTTTTAATGATCAGGTGACAGTATTTTCTGTATATAACATACATAATACATAATAGAATTTAATGTTGTATTTTATAAAATAGAATTAAGATTCAAATGTTTGTAATGCAAAATAAAAGTTACAGACTACTTAAATGGTTAGAAGAATAATATTCTATGGGGATTATAAATATTGGTTGTCTATTCACTATGTCATTATGCACAGGACACTGTTAAGCACTGAGAATTATATAGTTATATAATTTAATGAGGATAACCTTTGTCCCATTTATGCATGTATGCATGTATATGTGTATATATGTATGTATTTAAATGTACAAATATATGTATTTATATAAAGAGATGAGTATGGTGCCAACATAACCATACATATCATAATTTATCATTCAATTTTGTTATAAGAAAATAAATGTAGGTATTTTTCTAGCTCTTTATTTTGAACTTTGCATATTTTGGTGAGCACATTAGAATATATTTCTCCCAAGATTAATTTTTTTTTCAAATACCTGCTCTTCATTAGGCACTACTAATAAGTGCTGCACACATATTACTTATTTATTACTTGTCAAAATTCAGTGAGGAGGAGTTTGTGGTCCATTGTGTAGATGAGACAACCATTTTCAGAGATGTTGGTAAGGAATTCCAATTAGGAATTCGTGAAATATTCTGGTATATAAGAGCCCACTCTCTTCTTAAGAACCCTCATGGTTTAGTTTATTATAGATAGTTGTCCATAAAAGTTTTCAGGGCATAGGCTCATCACTACAGTTATGTCTGTTGTGAAACTTAGGTCCTTTACACGATTGCTCATCAAATAAACCCCCTAAGACTCTCTCTAATTGATTACAACTAAACACTCTGGATGAAATTCCAAACTATAACCACCCCCCCCACACACACCAAAACAGAACAGAACAAAATGAAGCAAAACTGAGGATTGTGAAATACAACAATCAGAAGAGAATAGTTAAAACTTGAAGTACCTGAGTCGTGAGTTGGGGGTATATTTTCTTTTTCCTCTAGATTTGAGCTAAAGGGAAGCAAAGTAGGAACTTTGCAAAGATCATGATCAGCAAAATCTGGCCAACAGACCAGGAAGAAGGGCCTCCTGAGCAGTTCTCGTGCTGACCCACTCAATGAAACATTCCAAAACCTTCACGGAGAGAAGAAATGTAAGAGTCTTCATCCAAATCCAGGCCTCCCTTCTGAGTTTCCAACAGCATAAGTAGGTACAAACAGCCTGGCAAATGCTGGAACACTAAACTAATATGGAAAACCACTGTCCATAGTAGGCCAAGCAGACTTTATAATCTGGACCTAATTGGGTGATTATCTGATGAAACAAATAAGTTAACACCCTCCATAGACATTCAACAGGACTCAGAATCTCATACACAATTTTCAAAATGCACATGATAAAATCCAAAATCACTCAGCATACCAACAACCCAGGGAAAAAAAAAGTATCTAATTCTCCAGTGAAATGAGAAGAAAATTAACATATGACAACCTCCAATGACCCCAATGCTGGAATGTTCAATGACTTGTACTTACAAGGTGACCACTTTTGAAACAATTAAAAATGTTTCTTAGTTATTAATAAAAAACCTTCTCAAGATAATTTTACCATTGAAAAAGATAATATCTGGCATTTTAAAAATTCACTAAGGGGATTCAGGAGAAAAATAGTGTAGAGAAACAGAAAGGTGAATCGTGCAGTGTTAAACAAAGATAAGATGACTGGACTTCAGTAAAAGAAATCACATGGTGCCTGGTATTAGAAAGCACTGTCTCTGACCCACATCTCTAGAACTCATCAAAGATAACAGGACCACATAGTGTAAAGGTGAGAGTCATTACTGTGAAGAATATGTGTATTTCATTTCAAGCCTAACAAGCTTTGAAACCATGGGTAAAATATAATTTTTTTTTCAGTTTGTTTCTTCATCTTCACATCATAAACTCTTCTGAAGATTAAAAGGAAATATATTAAAATATTTTGTACATAGAACATGCATGTAATATGTGCATATGTACATATTAAATTCATGGATATGCATCTAATATGTATAAAATAATTAATATCATATAGTATATAATTACTAATCTATATTTTGTAGTATTTGTAGCTCTAATCTAAAGCTTAATTGAAATAATCAGCAAATAGAAGAAAGACCATGCAACCGTTTTTCTCAAACTAATAGCAACATATTATTCAGCCCTCACCTTGAGAAAGATAGTTAGAAGATTTTCTACACCATATGTTTGTCATAAGGCTAACAGAAAGCTGTCCTCCAGAAATGCACCTCTCTGACCTTTAGTACTGCTCCTGCCTGACTTTGTCATGGCATTTTAGTTTATACCTATGGTAGTGAAATGAGTAAATGAGTGAAAAAGTCTGTATTTAGAAACTTCTACTTTGATTGTATTTATTACCTAACCCATTGTACAAATACCTCTGTAACTGATTGTATGAGAAATTAGAGCCAGGAAAGCATGCTTTTCTTCGTGGGTTAGTGTGATTTCTAGGCAGGGGAAATTCTTCCATCCTTTTAATTTTCTTTCTTACCTCTGTCATTGGAAACTCAGGGCTATGTTCAAATATGTGAACCTCACGCAGCCAGAATATTTTGATTTTTTTTCCTGCATCTATAGTTCTTAGCAGCTACCTTTAAATTATACTGATTTTATTTAATCTGTCAACAATGCTTTCTAGAAGTAATAAAAAAAAACATGAGTCCTCTCTAACTCATGTTGTTTCTTTCAAAAGATTTTGTGTGACATATGATTTTAATTGTCAACTTTCTTCCTAGCATATTTATGGATAGATAAATTCTGGAGGTCAATGGAACAGCTTCCTTTGCTCCATGCAAGCCCTATCTTTGTCTCTACCACCTCCCTCTCTTTAGAGTGTAAAAGGGAGCCAATGATGATATGTTTCATACCTTGCCTAGATAGTGTGTGAAAATAATTCTCTGACTGGTGAACAATTTACATTATTATAGCAAAAATGTTTTTGAATAGCTGCGATGTTCCAGGGACAGTGATAAAACTACCTTATCTCCTTCTATTTGTTCCTAGAATTGTCTGCGAATAGTCACTAAAATTATAGTAACGTGTGATAAACTTTTACATTAACAGAACCTATGGGTTGTTAGGAGAACAGAGAACTGCACTTTCATATTGATTTAAAATGCACATTGGGTACAAAACATTGAAATTTGTAGAAAAGGTCAGAAAAAGCTTTCCTTGAGTTCTGAAAAATGGATCCAGCAGATGAAAGGTAATAGATTTCCTAGATCTCTATAGTACCTGGCAGACAACTGCAAGTACTTTTTCTTTTTTCTGCTTATTTTTAAAATTGACAAATTCCAAACAAGAGTAGTTAAATATCACTCAATAATATTCAAAACTTCACAAAAGGAAGGCTCATTACTGATAACTCTTTTAATTTGTTTAAGCCATAGCATGTGTGTGTGTGTGTGTGTTTAATTCCTGTTTTATAGAAGAACAATCAAGATTAGAGAAGCTAAATGTGTTTGCTAAAACTATGTATCTAGTAAGATGTAAAAATTAGCCAGCATAGTGGCACACCTGTTATTCCAGCAACTCAGGAGCCTGAGACTGGAGGATTTCAAGTTCAAGGTCAGGCTTGGCAAACTATTGAGACCATGTACCAAAAATCTTAAAAAGTGCTCAAGGTGTGACTGAGTAAATAGAGGGCCCCTTGGTTCAATCCCCAGTAGAAGAAGAAGAAGAAGAAGGAGAAGGAGAAGGAGAGGGAGAGGGAGAGGGAGAGGGAGAGGGAGAGGGAGAAGGAGAAGGAGAAGGAGAAGGAGAAGGAGAAGGAGAAGGAGAAGGAGAAGGAGAAGGAGAAGGAGAAGGAGAAGGAGAAGGAGAAGGAGAAGGAGAAGGAGAAGGAGAAGGAGGAGGGTGGTAGAACTTGAACCCAGCTTCTTTCATTTGAAAAACAATTCTGTGTTTTATTGTCATCTATAATTCTTATTTTTGTTTCTGCTAATCTCAAGATTTTTTCAGAAAATAATAATATAACATTTCTTTCCCTCTGAAAAATCAATTTTAGCTACAAATATCTGTATTATTCCTAATGTATATTTCTAGCTCTCACAGATTACATTTCTTAAGCCTAATGCCAAATAAAGTTCTTAAACACATTTTTATGTATTTTTTTTTCAAAAAAAATTAAGGAAGTGATTTTTACATAAGGGGAAATATTTTATTTTTTGGAAAGAGATCTTGAGAAATGTGTTGCAATGGGTTGGATACACCTTATATATGATCATGTAGTTTATTCATCTGGATAAAATAAGCAAGTACAGTTACTCTTTCGGTTAAAAAAATCTTTTTCTTGAATAATTTGATCTAGTTCTACACATTCAAACTTACACACACTTGTTAGAATTCAATTCCACTTAAATGGAGGACTAGTGCAGAAGTGGTACAGTAAGCAATGTTGCTGTATTTGTACTAAATAGATTTGGATGACATTTTGCAAATATCTGTTTATGAATACATTGATTAGAAAATACAAGTTTTGATCACCCTGCTGGGTCCTCTGGTGAGACTGTAAAGTAATTTCCTTGATGTTTCTTCTTTCTATTTTTATTTGAGGCTTATCACTTCTTTCCTCCTAGCTAACTAAGAATATGTTCTATTTTACATACTAATGTGAACCCCATATTCCTCCCCAGTCAGCTTATTTCTTTTATATCTTCCCTGCCAGCAAAGAGAAAGACAGACAAGATGAAACCTTTCTACTGTCAGACACTGACAGAGCACAGAAATATAGACAGATGGATAACCGATAGTAGGGTTCTAAGTACCCTACAATTTATTGAGGCAAATAGAGGAGAGTTGAGTGGCAAATTACCTACACTGTTCACAAACCAGCAGGCAGCCCTGTTTGCCAGCTATCCAAATTGTTTCTGGGTAATTTGGCACATTTCTACTTCGTTGTGCTATATCTAAAGGTATGACTTTGAGTTTTGAAAATTCCCTGTTGTGAAAGATCTGCCCAACAACAAGCAATATTTGGAAAGAAGTGTTCAGGGAAATGCACGTACCTTTATTTTATAGCACCGAACAAGAAGTTTTAAGGTGTGATCTTTTAAAGTTTTAAGAACAAGAAACAAATTTATTTATTTATTTATTTATTTATTTATTTATTTAAGAGAGAGAGAGAGAGAGAGAGAGAGAGAGAGAGAGAGAGAATTTTTTTTAATATTTATTTTTTTTCAGTTTTTGATGGACACAACATCGTTGTTTGTATGTGGTGCTGAGGATCGAACCCGGGCTGCACGCATGCCAGGCAAGTGCGCTACCACTTGAGCCACATCTCCAGCCCCAAATTTATTTAAATAAATATTTGTAGAGGTTTTTTTTTTTGTAAAATCTTACCACTTCTAATATCCACACTTAGAAATTTGATATGATGGTGAAACTGATGGATCTCAGAAATGGAAGTTACTTTTCAAGAATCATATTTTTCACCCAGCAGCAGATTTAGATGAGAATCATCTAGCAATGCTATAGGCTAGTGAATTACAAATTAGTGTTTCACAGAAATCATTTTTTTCAATATACTCTGGGGGAAAGAAAAATGAGAGATGTAAGTAAATGTACAGTTTAAATTGGTTTAGAAAAAATAATGTTAATCAGATGTTTATAATAAACGATTTGATAGTACTTATTATATGTTTTTACTATAAATATCTTTTAAAGGAAATATAGAGATAATTTTTCTTAGGACACTTAATTGTAACAGAAGTCATAGTCCATGGAACACTTTGAAATACATCTCTCAGGCAATGATATAATTCGACCTTCTTAGTACATTAAATAATAATAGTAATATTAATAATAATTATATATACACATATATACAAAACACTTGTTCTTCAGAGTTTTTGTGTTCTCATTGCAAACCTTCATTCAAACATAAAGATATTTTAAATTAGAAAATATGTTAGTAGTGTAATAGGTATTTGAAGCTAGATCATTGCTAAAAATAAATTGGAATAGCTCATTCAAATCCAGGGAAACATTTTTGGAGGCCTCATAGACATCAAGTGGTATAATATCTACTGGGGATGTCACATGGAACAATATCAATGAGTATATCTGTTTCAGGGATCTTCCTGTGGTAGTCTTTTCTAATTAATAGACTATGCTAGTTTTACCTGATGACTTCAAAAGCATTAGAATTTTAAATGCTCCAAGGTTAAGTAATCATCTGTCCCACATCTGCAAATCTACTACTTCCAGTTTGCCATATTTCAATAAATGGCATCATTTATTGAATTACTTAACTCAGAAAGCTTAAATAATATTGACTTCTCCAACCTCTTCATGTCCCATAGTCAATCAGTAAGTCTTATCAGTTCTAATTCTTAAATATCCTTTATTTTTGGATGCTCCCTTCTGTCAGTACTTCCTTAGCTCTAGTACATCATCATCTTCGGGTGGCTCCACTTCTATAGTCTATGTTTCTTTTCCCATACTCACTTTCCCTTCTTCCCATTCAGCCACCTAATCACATCCAGGATTGTATTATATAATTTTTCTTTGTCTAGATAAAATTTAGTCATTCTACATTTTTCATCTGAAACCCTCACTTTAACCCTTGAGTTGTAATATGTAATCACCAGGTTGGTTTAGTTCTTACCTTATCATATTCACACACTTCTTTGAAGATCTTTTCTTCTAGTAGGGATCATACTTCTCATAAACTCGTGAATTCTAGTAAGAAATTCCAGTCTTTCACACTAAATTTAAAACTCCTTGGTAACAGGACTATGATTGCCTTTGTTCACAACTATAGAACCGGTACTTGGCTATTACTTATATGTAAAAGTATGTGTAAGTTTATTCATCCTATGCCATTACTTTTATCCCCACAGGATTAAATGTTCATGTCTCTCTTTTTCACTCCATATTCTTTCTACTGCCCCAAATAAATGACTCTCATTCAAGTTTCAGATCAAAATGTACATCCCTAGCAAAATCTTCCATTATTGCTGATGCCCCTAACAAGTTCAGATTTAACCAATAGTAGTTTTTCCCTTCATGTAGCAATAGTAATAGCAATCTCCACACCTGCAATGGTGATCTTATCTGAAGCAGATGCCTTGAAGAGTACCGTGTGTAAAGAATAGTTTACTGAAAATTAATTTTGCTATGTTCTATTACATAGGCTCAGACACTTCTGTGTTCCTCATGCACAAATCCAACTGTCAATTTTTTTTTTTTGGTACTGAGTATTGAACCTAGTCGTTCTTAACCAGTGAGCCATACCCCCAGCCCTTTTTTATATTTTATTTAAAGACAGAGTCTTGCTGAATTCATTTAGGACTTTGCTAAGTTTCTGAGACTGGCTTTGAATTTGCAATCCTCCTGCTTCAGCCTCCTGGGCTGTTTGGATGTCAGGTGTGTGCCACCATGCCTGGCCAACGGCCAATTTTGATGCTCACACTTAAGCATCTTTTTTCCTCCCATCTGCAGTGTTGCAGATTGGACTCAGGGCTTTGCACATGCACATGCAAGGTAAGTACTCTATGACTAAGCTATATCCCCAGACCTAGGAGTGTCATACTTAAAATATTTGGATCTTTACTTACCCCATATTTGTGCTGTCTCACTCATCTAACTAAATAGTACCATAGCCTATTTTCTACTTGATTAGAAACTCACTTTATTCTCACTTTATTTCACCATCCCCCTATTCCTCTACAACTTCAACAGCAAGACCTATAAGAAGTCTCTCCAATCTTTTGCCCCAATGTTCTTCTCTTTTTATTTACTGTAGCCATCTTAGGCCACCATCTTTTATTTCCTGTTTCTTTTCAATTGTGTTTTAAGTACTCCTGAGTTTGCTTCCTTCCTTTACTAATTCACTCACTACATAGAGCAAATAAAATATTTTAAGCATGTTTATGAGATCACACCACAGAATTGCTCAAAAGGCCTTACTGAGAGAATGCAACAATTGGACAAACTGGGCTATGTGAATCAAGAGAGAGAAGTATGGGTAAAAATATATAAGTGAAAAAACAGATTAATTGTTCTTAAAATTTGCTCTCAGATATAGTTGGGTAATGTATCTATGACAGTCTACTTTTAAGAACCTACAGGAAATTCAAATGAATTAAGTCAATTCTGCCCAACATTTTTAATTTTTCTTTATGGATATACATGATGATAGAGTGTATTTTGTCATTATACATACAAAGACTAAGTATAACTTGTTCCAATTAGGATCCCATTACTCTGGTTGTACATAATGTGAATTTCCACTGGTTATGTATTCTTATCTTGTAAGGTTAGAAAAGTTATGTCAAATCCAATCTACTGTCTTTCCTATTCTTATCTCCCCTCCCTTCCCTTCATTCCCTTTTGGATGCGCCAATCATTTCTAAAACATGAATTTTGATATGCTGAGAATGTATAGCTCTGTAACTCTATCAACTTCCCCACTTTAAATGTAATCAAAGCAGACCTGAAATGCATCTAGTGTACATTTCTGAAGATGTGATCTTTTTTGAGTATTAATTACATTTAAGATATTTCCTAGGCACTTAATAGAATGTTTCAACTACTTTTCTCTCTGATAATCACTAAGGTTCTACAGCCCTATTTAGAGAAGGTTAAAAACTTTATTTCTCTTTTTAATAGTCATTTTCTCATTCTCTAACTAGCTTTTAACCTCTGTGCCATTTTGACACAGAGATTAAAAATACCCTGCACCAATCATAAGATGTTTGACCTTTTATATCCTAAAAGAAAAAGATAGAAAAAGATGATATCATCTGTAGGGGGAGTATATTTCACTCCATAAAAATCTCTGCATGTCGCATTTTTATTATGTAGCTCTGTTCCCAGACTATTTCCCCCGTATGTATTTGTGTCACGAAGACGTTTGATTCAATTTTATGTATTTATAAGTCTCTCTTTATTTCCAACAGGAAACATTAATAAGGAAGAAAGATTAGGAGTGAGTTTTAGAGTTCAGTAGATGAGAAAGAGAACATGTATGGCATGTATAGTTGAAATGAAAAAGGGTCAGAAGCATTAGATGGTTAGATAATTGAATTGTAGCAGGCTACACCCTGAATTAATATATTTTCAATGAAAAGAGAGCAATCGCATTTCCTGTGAACTCTTTGTAGCTCATAACCAGTTTACATTGGCCTTTGCTAGTCAATTTATTTTTCCAATTGTTTATTTATTTAGCCAATTACTGTCTGTCCCTTATGCTTTGCAGCAACTTTGCTGAACCCATATATTCTTTAATTCATGACCCAGAATCCTAAAATGTGTTTTTCTCCATATTTCTTTCTCTAATAGGAAAAATAAAACGATTGGCTTAAACTTGTTCAGTTATTATATTTGAGGACAGTTTTCTGAATAGGGGTCATGACAGGCTGAGACAACATGGGAATCAGTACAATTTAGGATTAGTTCTGTTACCCAATTTAGTGATTATAAGTTCCAGGCCTTGCTAAAATGTATATTAAACCCTGTGATCCTCTAGTCAGCATTCTAAATCCTTATAGCTGCAAATGCCCTATAAACTGATGTGTTATGTGACTATTGTGAATCACACTGTGCTCTCTCTTAAGCTCTACTTATCACTTTGTGACCAAGCAATGACTTGTGAATGACTATAGTACACCTAATTTTAGAGACCATAAATTAGAGATTCAAATTAATATCCTTTCTTAGATTGGTTGCAATTCTTTATTGAGATACAGCATATCTCCAAAAATGATTTTAGTTGTTTTTAATAGATTGAGCAAAATAGTTTTAAAGTTTCAATTGGCACATTCTAGTTATTATCACTGGAAACATTTTTCACCTGTTCTATTGCAGTATAATCAAATACCTGGAAACTCTGTAGTCAAACAATGACCATATTTTTTTTTTTTATGATTTTGTGGGGTTGGTCAGGTATCTCGGGCAGATACATTGGGTGATTTTTCTGTTCTAAAGGTTGCTAATTGCTTTACTGGATTGAATTCAGTTGGAAAATGGTCTGTATCAAAAGTATCTATGCTCTATCATTCATATAAATAGTGATTTTACAGTAAAGACTGAATCCTGGGTGCAGCTGGGAAAATTCCCAATACTTCTTATAGCTCTGTCTCTATTACAATAGTCTAGGGCATTCAGATTTCTTATGTGGCAACTCAGAGCTCTAGGGAAAGTGTTACAAGTGATACTGGAGAAGTTGCAAGACTTTTATGACCTAGACTTAAGATCCAAGAACTTCTGCTCTTCTATTGGTCAAGCTAGTGACTAGGCTAGTTCAAGAAAATGGAGTTGGATTCTTCCGCTCATGGGGAGAAATTTGTGGTTTTATTTAACCTTTCATATTGCCCAGTCCTCTGTTAGCCATAACATACATCGTATCACTTCCAGGATGATAATATGAGATGAATTAAAAATTTACATTCCTTGTTGTTTATTCCTTCCTCTTTTATGCATTTGCTTATTTTCTGAGCAACAATTAAAGGAGGACTTTATCAGATGCAGGTAGTGGAGAAATGCAGTAGAATCATTCATAAAATTTCCAATTTAGAAGGGGTCAATGAAAATCCTTGCTTACAACTCAATTTCAAATAGTCAGGAACTTATTTTTGTAATCTTTAAAATAGCTCTTTGAGATAGATGTTATCAAGTATATAAGTTAAATTAGAAAAATAAATTTCATAGAGTTAGTGTTGCTTGAGTTCACATAGCTCAAAACACTGCCTCCACCAGATCTAACTGCTTCTAGAACTTTCATTTACAAAATAGGAAGATTTATTAATTTAAATGAATAGCAAATAAATTTCATTTTCTTATTATAAAAGTATGTATTATCTCTGGGATAATTTAGTATATAGTAAAGCAAAAACAAACAAAAAAGATATTCAAAGATCACAGACTATGTTTCCACTACTGAAATATAGTCACTGTGTTATTTGAACATATACTTTTTTATGTATTTATTATTGCTATATAATAAACTCAAAACTTCATGGCATAAAATGCTAATTATCTACTTAATTGACTAGTGTGTAGGTTGTTAATTTAGGCTGAGCTCAGCTGAGCTATTCTGGTTTTTCAGGCTTTCTCAGTTCTGTGCCAAGTGAGATACTTTTACTCTTGTACTATGCACTGAATGCTGGGAGACCATTGGTCCCTCAAGACATGGTCTTTCCTCCAAATATTTTCTAAGCTTGGTAGTGTTCCTTAATGCACCTGAAATGTTTGCGCATATCTGTTCATTTTAGTACCTATGGCTCCTTTTCTTCAAGATCCTGTCTTCCACGTTCCCATTTATATCCCCAAATTTCTGTCTGTCATCCAGGTAACCATCAAGGTGTTACTAGCTATAAACATGAAACAAAAGATAAAATGTTGAAGAAGACAAACAATGATTCAGTAGAAAATCGTGATTATGAAATGCTGACATGGAATCAGAAGCAAAGAAGACCAATTGGATTCTGTAATCTTGCTGGAACAGTTGGTGACCTTTGAGGGAGTAGTTTTAGGCAAGTGGATATGGAGGAAACCATGTTATAAAAGCTAAACACTGAGCTGGTAATGAAGAACTGTAGGATGCAGGTGTAGAATGCCCTTTCAAGAAAGTTGGCAAGAAAAAGAGGAAGAACAGTGAAGCAAAGCCTCAAATTTTCTTTGGGTCTATATCTAATTAACATAATAGAAAAATGTTCTAAATGAAGGTAGGTTTGTTAGTTGATGCTAGTAGCAAACTGTCAGGTTTCTAGATTTTAAGAGAAAAATCTAATAGAATGAATAGAGAGGCCATTATGAGTTCAGGTCCTGAAGATGGTAGGAGAGACCAAAATAATTACTAATGTTAAAGAACTTCTTACTCAACAACAGGAACAAATCTAGATAACGATGAAAATACAGATAACAATCATCACAGGGAGTCTCAGACCCAGTGGCTTTTACTTTGCTTTAATTTTGTACTTTAAAAAAATTTATTTCTCATCTCTTTTATTATATCATAAACATTTTTAAATTTAAGATTCCATCTCTACCTACAAACAGCATAGAAAGAATATTTTAAGAGAGATTTTCTTGTCTTAAGCCATATATAGTTTGTATTTAGTAGTGAAGTTCTTGTTCTTAATTTAATTCCCAATTTTAAATCTGTCAATTACTTTACCCCCAGTGGGGGGTGAAAAAGTTATTTTCATTAAGTCATTTTTTGTCAAAAGAACAGCTTAAGTTAATTGCATGTCAGGCTTTGTGCTAAGACTTTAAATGTTTTTTATATCATTTTTCCTTGGAAATTACATGAAGATATATATGCATTTTGTCTCTATGTATAGAGATTTAGAACAGTTACTGTCCAAAGCCATCCAATGAGGTTGCAGAAATTACAGGTCTGTTTTCAGAGCCTCAGGAGTAACCCTTTGCATTATTGCAAGATGTACAAAACGGTTATCTAAACTAAAATTCAAGTTTATATTAAGTTCTAGTTTTCAAGTTTTATTTTTTCTTAAAAAAACTTTTTTTTACCATAAAATCAGTGATAAGCCACATCTCTTACCAGCTCTCAACCATGTTGATGATTTGCTTGATAGTTTATCTTACAGCATCCTAGCTATACTCCTGACAATTTCCTATTTCACTGATATTTTTAAAATAATGAAACAAAAATTTAGTATCAATAAAAAAATGATTGGCAAAAGATAGTCTGAGCAATAAAATCTTCAATTTCCTTGTTTCTGGTGTTGCTTCCAAAGAGGTGCTTTGCAATAGTGAATTTCCTTTAAATAAATATTGATGTGTCCATTTGAAAACTAATAAAAATCTAATGTCTTCCATGGTTGGTAGCAATAAAATGAAGTATGTATTGTTCAAGGTGGCCTTAATAGCTGGCACTAAGGCTTAGTCAGATTTTATAAGTATTTTAAATTATATTACTCAGCAATTATTGTTAGCATAGACATTGCTATATGCAATTATCTAATGCTTTAAATTATCTAAAATCAATATGTAGGTACTAAAAGCTTAGACACGTAACTCTGAAATGGCTCACATGAACCCATTTGACACTATGTTAATGAGACTGTCCTATTTAGCCTATATTTACACCTTGTAAACCAGACTAATTTAAAAGTTTAACATGCAGACTTCAATAACATTATCAAATGCATGAATGTTACTATTATGAGAAAAACAATGTTATGGGCAATAAAATATCTAAGATTGACTCATGCTTGCCCTTGCTGTACCTAATATTGTTTTCCACTCCAAAACTGAATTTCATTCAACTCTGATTGCATTGAGTATTTGCTCAGTCATTTAGATTGATATTTCAATTATTCATTCAAACTCCAACCTTCACCATTTCTATTCCTTACGGTTTCCAGTAAGCATGTGTAGATTTGCACACTTGATGTAAATCATTTCCTTATTCTGATTTTAAGGAATATTCTTTGGATGAGTTATAGTAGTACATTGAGAAAAAAATTATTGGGATTATATATGTATCAGATAGCAACAAGAGAATATTCTTTTTAATAGTTAAGTAGTAATAATAGTCAGGTTTAGACTGTAGGCAGATACAAATCCTATTATACTTGACTAAATAAAATGAATTGAGTAAGAAATAATTCTTGGCTTAGATAGTATACACTGAAATCTTAATATGCATGGAGTACCTAAAAAGAGAATTCCAGCATGGCTTCATATCTTCCATATGTGAAACTCCCTTCATAATCAATAGGAGTTCCAGGTTTATTTACAGTGACAGCTGACCTAGAGAGGGTAAATGGCTTTGCAAAGCACTTCTGCCCTGGGAAGGACACCAAGAGGTTATCTTGACTATCTCTGCTTTTCCACAACAACACACTTAAATCATCCAAACAGCTTGGGCATCCTGTCATTAAAACTGGTCAGGGAGAGTCCTCCTTAGTCGACCATATATTATTTAACAACACTCTTCATTGCTTTTTTTTTTTCTTTTTTATTTTCTTTTTTATTCACTCATCTACCTCTTCAGTTTTATTCTGCTATAAAGTTCATTTCCTGCCTTTTTCTTTTCACAGGAGAATATACCCATTTTCTACACTTTTTTCCCCTCATATATCCTTCAAGTGAACCAGAAGCCTACATAAATTAGAATTTTAAAAAAATATATATTTTTTGATTTGACATATGCAACATCCTTTCTGACAAACTGATAAACTTTACATTCTTTAATAGTAATTCATGAATAATTTTCACCCTGAGTTCATACCATCAATTGTAAATTATTGTGTAAAAAAAATACTCTTGAAATATAAACATCAATTGGAAGAACTAAAGGGAAAATTAGTTCAACATTATTTTTAAAACACAACTGTGGTCTATGACAGGGTAAATTTAGGTAGACTCAACAGAAAGAACAGGTTGTTCTTTCTGTAATGTTTCTCATATTCTTCTGGATTTTCAGAAAAGTTTTCCTGTCAAACCTTCTTTCTTCTTTCTAACAAACTTAGATGTGATAGTCTACCACTCCAAGTATTATCCTGCCAATAACTTGAATTATTTTCCCTCTTTACCTACTCTAGCCTATACATCGGGGAAAACTCTCACTCTGAACTAACCCTTCTTGACCTTCTTCAAGGCATATTATTAGACAGTTGATTGCAGCTGTGGAAAAATTTTTGTGTTCCAACAGTTAACTGGCTCTCACTTGGCTGTGAAATCCTATCACTCCTCTAGAAAGGGCTCTCCTGCCTCCCAAGGTGATTGTTTCCATCCTTGTCCACTCTTTTCAAATCTCCTTACCTAGCACCCACCTCACTACTATTAGGAAATGACTTTACTGCTTCTCAGAGAAAATCAAATCTTTTTGTTCTGAAAATCAAATCTTAAGGAACTCTCTGAACTTCGATCCTCACTCAATGCCCACCCCCATGCCCTAAATTTGGTTAACCTTTGCATTCGTCATATCTTCCTGTTAACTAGTTGTTCCTCCTGTGTAAGGCTGATTTCTCCATGTCAGTATCTCATTTCTTCCTGCAAGATAAATTATCTCCAAATTGTGCTAATTTCAATGTCTATTGGTGACTTCTTGTCACTCTTTATTCGTGTTCATTTTGTATTTTCATCAAAGCATAGAAGTAAAGTAACCTGCCAATCTTGTGTCTACAGCTCTATTTCCTTTTCTTTCTTACACATGTCAGTCAAATATTTGCAAAAGCCAGACTTGGTGGCACATGCCTGTAATCCCATTGGCTTGGGAGGCTGAGGCAGGAGCATGTTGAGTTCAAAGCCAGCCTCAGCAAAAGTGAGGTGCTAGACAACTCAGTGAGACCCTGTATCTAAATAAAATACAAAATAGGGCTGGGGATGGGGCTCAGTGGTCAATCCCCAGGACCAAAAAAAAAAAAAAAAAAAATTACAAAAGCTGCTCTACGTTGTTTGTTTTTTTTTTTTGTCTTTACTTTATAGGCCAATTGACATCTCCTAGTGGACTACTCCAACTGGCATGAATAATCTGCTCATTTGTACATACAATGAAAAAGTTCATTGTTACTTTGATTTCTTAGTAGCATTTGATCTGAGGGCCATTTTCTCACTGAGTCACTTCTTCATTGTCTTCTGCGGCTCTATCTCCTGATTTGTGACAGCTCCACTGAGAGCTTCTTTGGGGGTATCTCTCAACCCATCAGTTAAATGTTACTGGATGAATTCTGCTCTAGACTTTTATTTGGGATTGCCTTTATCTGCTCTCATGGCTCTGGATAGTCTTTCAATTTCACTTTCATTTATGTTTCTGCTTTTAACCCACAATTTTAGTATGCTACCAGATATTTTATTTGAATATTCCTCAGACAGCTGAAATTTGGTGTGTACATATTTAACTGTTTACTTGTAACTAATTTTTTTTATTTTTTGGCTTGGTGCTCATTCTCTCAGAGAATTGTATCACCATCTCTCCTTTTCCAAGCCAGAAACTTGAGCATGTTGTAAATTCCTGTCAACAAGGCCTGTTGAGTCTACCTAAATTTACCCTGTCATAGACCGCACAGTTGTGTTTTTAAAATAATGTTGAACTAATTTTCCCTTTAGTTCTTCCAATTGATGTTTATATTTCAAGAGTAATTTTTTATACAATCATTTACAATTGATGGTATGAACTCAGGGTGAAAATTATTCATGAATTACTATTAAAGAATGTAAAGTTTATCAGTTTGTCAGTGAGATGTATTTTAAACTATCATAACATGTGAAATCCCTCCTTACAAATTTATTATGGAGTATAGAGCTGACCTTGTCTACTTCAAATCTTTGGTCAAATTATTAGTCATGTGACTTTAAGATTTTTTTGATACCATGGACAGAACTTTACACCATTTTGCTGATGAACTGTGTGTGTTCTATTTATAAGTTCTATTTATAGAACTGAGACTGTTCTACACAACCCTAAGAAGAATAGGCAATCAACAATATTTTTCAAATAAAGAAACTGAGTTCCAGGCAATTTAACCTAATCGTCCAAGTTAACATATCCAGTAAGTAGAACAAGGATCTGCACTTAGATCTTTCTGACTACTGTGTTCATTCCTTTTCCGCTATGCAGTACTACTTTCTGAGGCCATTTCAATTAAAGATGCTAATTTAGAGATTGAACCTGATGATACAACTTCAATTCTGAATTTATTTTAGTATTATGTTGTGGTTCTTATTCTTTCAGAGAAAGTTTAACATTTTCCTTTTTATTGTTATTATTTCTGGTTTGTTTAAAGAACACTTCTAATTTTATTACTGCTTAGAATTTTGTGTATGTGTATTTATGAGTGCTCATGCACAAATTTAATGGAAGAGAACAAACCACTCAGAAGTCTTATTGTTTGCATGGTCAGTGAGAACATACGTTTTTAAGCTTCTAGGAAACTATTCATCAAGAAAGAAATCAGCAACTTAGTACCATAAGGAATATGAATGTAATACATGACTTTGCTGTGATTTTTTTAAAAAAGATTGATGCTTAATTATCAAGCTAGCTAATCAAAAAGAGGACTAGTTCATTCATTGACTCTATTATTGATGTTTATTTTTTATTTTATTTATTTACCCATGTTTACATTTGCAAATATTTTGGTAGCCTGCCTTAATTTCATGGAAGAACAATGGTAGAATTTGGTAAATAGTTTAATCTTTAATGCATTAGTGTTGAAAATGCTCCCTGACCTTAATGCTTTTAAAATGTGAAGAGTTATAAGTTTTTGTTTTGTTTTATAGATAAAAAAAATATTAAGAGAGTTAGATTAAAGGGTTAGGGACAAAGCTTAATGGTAGAGCGTGTTCTTAGCCTGCAGAAAGCTTGATCCTCAGGACCAAAAAAAAAAAAAAATTAGGTTACAGTTAAAGATTATTGGTGCAGATTACAAACATAGCTTAAGCACTATAAAATATTATATATCATATGGTAACACTGCACATATTGTATATTAAAAATACTTTCTATTTTGAATAAGACATGCTCCTTTACCAGGAGGTGCTTATGGATTACCTGAAACATTAAAAAGCTTTGCACAACAATGTCACTCATGAAATTGTATTAGGCTCAATCAAAAATATTATCCTATAGATAAAAGAAGTAGACATTGGTAATTCCACAAAAATAAATCAAATAAATGGAGAATATATTGTACAGTAGTGATTAAAGGAGAATGTGATTGATTTTGTGCAATTAGATCAGCAAGGACTTTAGGGAAAATGCTTACATGAATGTTGCAAGGGAAACCCTCTGGAGTTTAGCAAGCAGATAAGTATGAGGAATGTGATGGGGAGGCATCCATATGAAATATGGAGACATAAAGACTGTTGTCTACTCCAGGAAGGTTGCAATGTCTGTAACACAGTGTTAGGGTGCAAGGGACCACTATATATGCATACAGAGTGTCACATTGCATGTTGTACAAGTATGTGAGATTTAAAGAGGCACCACTCATACCTTAAACATATTCTAACATTAATGATGGTACAAAGGCAGCCTCATGGATTATGGACCTAGAACAGCCAGGAAGGTGCACTGCCCACATTAAACCACCCCAGTGCAGAAGGTCATGCCTCTTAGAAATATGCACTCACTTGCAGACAGGCATCTTGGGGCAGCAGTAACCTCTCCTGCCCTTACTCTGGGATCCCCTGAGATTGCCTCTGTTTCTTACTTGTTTGGATGATCCAATTCTCAGCCCTGACTGTTTGGAGCTGAACATTTTAAAAACTTCAAACAGAATAAACAGTTGTTGATTATGAAATCTATGATAAGGAAGATGATACTAATTGCTGACGAGATTGTCTAACAGCCATCAAATGCTTTATATTTACCCATCACTATGTTAAGGATTTTAGGCTTTTGGCTTATATACTCTACTATTCACAACAACATAAAAATAGGTATTACTATTATTACCAGTGTAGATTTACCTCTATGTGGAGTCATTTTCTTTTGAGGTCAAGATATGTATATATTTCTCAAAATTTGCCACATGAATGTTTTTGTTTGGACTGCTTATAGTTGTTTGTCCTTCATGACTAGGCATCAGAATCTCAGGAGGCTAGTCTAAGAAATTAAAAATGAAGAAACTTATTCCAAATTACAATTTTTTTCCTAATAGTCATGTTTCTAATCTGATTTTTCTTGAAGGTAAATTATAATTCAGTTAATATCATATTCCTCCTTTTTGCATGGAGAAACAATAAATGATATAAGGAAAAATTGGCAGAATTTAGGCATGTTTTGAAAATGAGATAATGTAATTACATAGGACACGTAGAAACAATTCCATTTATCCTTATTCTGTTTATTTTTTAAGGGTCATGAAACCAGAAACCACCATTATGAATAAATTGATATGTGATATTAATAGCCAATTGCAGGAAACAATTTCCTACACTATAAATACTAACTAGATATTAAGTAAACAAATAATCTGCTGTGAATTGAAGCGGTCTCCATGGTATGCATCTAATTTAGTGTGAATAAGTGATAGCTTGCAGTTGAGTGATGCCAATATTTTAAGCATGATTTAGATGCTTCTGGTGCAAATTGAAATGTGACCTCAGCTAGTTGTTAAGTTGATGATTATACCAACATCTGAGTGGAGTGACAACATGACCTTTATCCTTTCTGGAAATGAGGATTCACTGAATTAAACAATCTCTCTAGAGATTTCCAACTGGAACTAGATATAACAAATTTTAAGTATGAAAGAAATCACCACTGTTGTCAATATTTTGAATTTTTTCAAAGTAGTGAAAAATCCACTTTTACATTTGATGCTTATAATACATGTGCAAACTATGGTGATCTCCATTCTACTTGTGAGAAAAGATTAGTGAAAATAATTGGCCAAGGCCATTAAGCTAATGAATGGTGGAAACAGAAATTGAATTCATCTCTAATTCTAAAGCCTATAGCTTTTGAAACCCATTTTGTGTTCATACACACACATACACACACACACACACACACACACACACACAGTTGGTATAGGAGTTTGTATAGGGTGAGAAAACATCTTAAATCCTTAGCAGGACAATATAAGCATCATTGTTTTCATCTATAAAGGTCATTGAATTTTGCTTTCTTCTAGTCTTAGCACTTTGGGTTCCAGCATTCCCACCACCTCCTAATTCCTGAATCCTGCTGTCACATGTCTCCAAGCTTTTTCTTCTGCCTAGAATGACCTCCCACCCTGCCACCACAGTATTCACACTCCATACCAAATTATCTGATAAACTCACAGTCCTCCACATGTGCATCAGTATCACAAGGCTGCCAGTACCTCGCCAGGGAAATTTCTCCTGTCCAGGAGGGAATAAATTAGAGTCTGAAATAATTAGTGAATAAATAAAAGACATAGTCAAAGAATAGGTTTTAAAGCAGAATGCCTGATAGGTCTAGCCTACACAGGAGTTGGAGTCTAACAATTAAAAATAGCTCTGGTGGTTTATTTAAGGGGGAAATAAATGCAGGGAAAAGATTTTAGGGGCAGAGTCTTGCTTCATGTCTTGTAATCAAAAGGTTTACTGGCATCTTGGCAGGCTACACCCATCTCAGAGAGGCTGTGTGGCTAAAGCAGATCATCCCCATCTCTGGTGCTGTGTAGGATCATTTCGGCAGAGCCGAATAGAAATTCACATGTATCTGGATGGTCTTAACCAGTTGGATTGCCACTACAACTTCCCAAATTCCAGATTTTCCTATTCAATGGGCTTCCATGCTGATTTGATCCATACATAGTCCATGAATGGCTCTTGATACTTCTTGTTGGTATTATACAAGCTTAAACAATATATATAGAGGAAACGGACCAAGATCCTACAAATGTGGATCCTACAAATGTGGCAACCTCTGGAAGCAAAAGGTTATTCTTAGCATAGAGCCATCTAGAAATGAGTACTATAACTCTACAAGCTCAAAAAACTTGATTCTGCTAAAAAAAAAAAAAAAAGAGCAGAAAATGGATTCTTCCTTAGAGGTCAAGGAAGGAATGTATCCCACTCATAGATTGAGCCTAAATCCTGTGAGACATTTAGACAACTTCCAACCTATAGAACTATTGCAAACTCCCTTTGTGTTGTTGAAAATGCTAAATTTATGGTGATATTGTAAGAGACTGAACATATAAAGTGACAATGGCCAGATCATATATAAAAATAGAAATCTGATCTATAGCCCAGCAAAAACTAGTTCAGGAAGCCAACCCACAACCTGTGTGGCAAAGGGCCCTAAAACCTAGAGTGTATGATAACAGTCAGCTTCTCTAGGTTGTGTACCCACTTCCACCCGAGGACCAACCAGAGGAAGCCAAATCTGTAGACCCAATCATAAACAGAAGATGCTCTGCTTCTAGTTAGCCCATCTTGACTTCTCTATGCCACAACCTCTGATCTGGGTGCATGTAAGCCTTCCCTAGTTTCCGCTATAAAGCTTCTGTACTTACCAGTTGCTTTTTTGTATCAGCAAAACACAGTGATGGTGGATGATCCTAGCTATGACAAGAGCTGTGAATATACAGCCTTCACTGTTCTCCTATAGTTGGCCTACTTTAATTTCACTATTAGAAAGGGAGGAGCAAGTACAAGAAAAAAAAAGACACATTAAATGTTTATCAATAGGTACATCCCATACACATAAGAAAATACTCAGCTGAGGAAATCAAGGGATAATTAAAAATTGAGCTTTGGTGCAATCTTAGACTAAACAAAGTAAAAATGAGTTTTAGGTTGGTGGGGAGGCAAGGTGACCAGGAGAAATACAGAAACCAAAGTTATTTAGCAACATTGGTGATGCAGGTTTAAGTCAGTATTTTCTCCATCAATGAGAATTTTATGAGTCCACATTTTCCTAGTATAGAAGAATAGTAATGGAAATTTCCTTTTCAGATAAAATTTACATCATGAAAGGAAAAAGGAAAATGCATGTTCTATTTTTAGAAAGTCTCCTAAATTTGCTGATCCTCAAAGGCCTTTAGAGTAAAATAACTCATATGTGAAAAGGTAGGTTGGGGTAGTTGTAGAATGTTCTGGCACTGCTCAGATTTTTCATGACAGCAATAGAATAGGAATTCATCCAGTGTAGGAATAAACCTGGAAAGCTCAGTGGTGGGGACCTGGAGACTAAGGTAGTGTCTGTTAACAAGGGCTACAGCTGACCATGCAGAGACATATACCGCTGAGAATTTTCCAGTGAAAACTGGCCCTTTGATGATGTGAAGGAAACCAAATTTCAACAGTGGCACTGTGTATTGGAAGAGGCATCGCAGAATGACACTGGGTTCAGACTCAGGTCCTTTCCATACCTCCTGGACTGGACCCACTGGGGCTACTTAGTCCCTAAGAATTGTGGGCAGCTTGGCGCCACCTCAGTGCAGTAGATATTGGACTCCTTACAAAACTGGCATGCGGTTCTCAAGTCATTAATTGAAAAAAATAAAAGAGATTTATTGATGTTTGTACCTCAAGTTTGTGGAGCATGAAATCATGGTTTCCTTCCACTTTCCACTGTGAGCACTCTGTATGTTTTGAATTATTTATATTGAGCAGGCATTACTTTTATGATCAGAAAAAGAAAACAACACAGAGACGTGCTAATTTTGCAAAAACAAAATAAACAAAACCTTGAGGTCTATAAATGGTTTTATTATTTTCCTGAATGAGCCTTCCTGTAATCAGAGTCTTCTCTATTTGTGAATATTATAGGGAATAGTTTCTGAAAATCCATAGTGTGTCATGAATTTCCTCTCCACATCCCATTTTTAAACTTAACTTTATGCCAGAGCTTGTAAGCTTGTAAGGAACTTTAATTTCTCATTTAAAACATTGCCGTTACCAGACTCAAAGGCATCTTTTTTTATTTCCCTCTAGATTATCGTATGTTGAAACACATTTCATTATATCTTAATTATTTAGCCCCCACAGTGGGAGGAAGAAGATTCACCTTAAGATGGAGTTTTAAAAATCATCAGGAGATACTCTATATCCAAACTCTCCCTGAACAAAAACAAAGAATGTCACTAATGGGCCATCATTGTTTGACTGTGTCCCTGTGGCCATCGTAAACAATTACCAGCAAAATGGCACTATGTTAATTCAAAGGTTGCAGTCACCCTCTTCAGAGCTGAGGTTATAGCTCTTTCCCATCTGTTAATTTTGTATTATTAGAATTTAGATTTCTTGGGGAAGCAGATGGCCATAAACTTTAACAGGTGTTTATGGTGCACTGCCTTAACTTTAAATGCTGAACAGGTACAGCTTGAAGTTTGCTGGGCTGCACAGGGAATTAGTAGTTTAAATGATGTGTGGGTAGAGAATTAATTTGTTTTGAACTACCTGAAGAAAATCCAATATACTGTGCACAGTGGTTCATGCTTACTTGACATGGTGCAATACAATAAGAAATGTCAAAAAAAAAAAAAAGATTTAAAGAAACCGTGAACTATATTCTTCAACCAGCCTAGTACTTCTTGTCCTGCTAATAAAATGCCAAACAAGAACATGATCCAAGGGTACTGCAGTGGATACAAGTGGAACAAATAAGGAAGCATTCATGCATCAGTGACTGCTTCAATAGTTATCTGCATAACATAGCTCAACTCAAGTCTCTGGAAATAAAAATAAAATGCAAATCTGCATTCCTCTTCTGTACATCTTCACAATATTTTCCGCATATATCATGTTATGCTTCAGTTAGCAATGTTCTATCTTAGTTGAATGGAGCACTGTCTACTGTTTTATAATTCATACACAGTGAGGGAAAATATAAAGAGCAATGTGATGCCTTGACTTGTAGGTATTTTGGGAAAAAAATGAAATTCTTTAAAAGCAAAAACCATTTCATTCTATGTAGGAAAAACAAATATAAAACTGTTTGGAAAACTACTGATCAAGAAGCAAGATACAGATTATTGGATCACCTATCCAATGATACATTATCCCTAAATCATATACATTTCTTTTGAGTTACCTGGTATTTTAATGGCAGCAGCAAAAAACATTCACACTGACTTATAAGCCCTGTTTATATCAGATTTTACTTTAGTGCTTTATCTCAACACATAGAATATTGTTTGGCACTAGGTAATAACTTGATAAATATTGGTTTAATTTGTTAAATGTGTTAGAGTTGCACAGGCACTACAGAGGACCAAATAGTTATATTTGGTCAATAAGATTGAGATAGTTGTACAAAAAAAAATTGTTTCAGCTGGGCACGGGAGTGCAGGACTGTAATCCCAGCAACTCAGGAGGTTGAGACAGAAGGATCACAAGTTCAAAGCCAGCATCAGCAAAGTGAGGTGCTAAGCAATTCAGTGAGAGATCCTGTCTCTAAATAAAATTTAAAAATAGGGCTGGGGATGTGGCTCAGTGGTCCAGTGCTCCTGAGTTCAGTACCCAGTATTCAAAAAAAAAAATGTTGTTTTAATGTTGTAAGCATCTAAATGGTGATTCTGATTTCTGTACAACACTGGTATGCATGTTTGCTCAAGAAAATAAATAACATGTAAAGAATGGAATTAATGGTGAGATTTTAGAAATCACTTCTACTTGTTCTGGAGTTGGTTGATATTCTGGAGTTGTTTAATGTCCTGTACTGTGTGTTCCACCTAAAAATCTGTCAGATGACTTAATGATCTACCTTGTCAAATCTACTGTAAGATCTTTTGACAGTCAAGTTTTCACTGTTTTCAGCTGTCTGAGACAGTTGAAAACTAATTATGAGTGCAAAGTGGATTATGCCATTCCCTTGTAAAATATAACCTTACTAGAGAACAGTCATTAGAAATTGCAATTCCTGACTCAAATGTGTGTTCTTTCAGAACAAAAATCTGCAATGAGAAAAAGTTGAAAGAATGTTCCTTTGGATATCTTCCACTTTGCCCTGAAGACCCACTTTACCACCCTTTTTCTTTCTTTTTTTTAATACATATGTATATATATATATATATATATATATATATATATATATATATATATATATTAGTTGTTGATGGGCCTTTATTTTATTTATTTGTATGTGGTGATGAGGATTTGAACCCACTGCCTCAGGCATGCTAGGCAAGTGCATTATCACTGAGCCACAATCCCAGCCCCTCTACCACCTGTTTTCAATCTGCTTCATAATCAAGGAGGTTAACTGACATGGACCTGAAGGTTGGGCCTCCAGCTGATTTGGCCAATGGGGAGTCACAGACAAGAAGCTAGGGTATCTATTTTCCCCATGCCAACATTGTAAGGCTGAGCGCTTAAAGGAATCCTCCCAGTCTAAGTGCTTCACTCAAAGATCACAGGTCTTGCTTCCAGTAACCTGATGCCGTTGTTTGCCCTTTAGACCTAAAAGCAGTTAGATGTTTCACAATTACCAACCCCTGGTACTACACTATTCATTGTAGTTTTCATACACAATAGTCCCTACTTTTATAAATAGTGGCTTTATTAAATTCTCCTCACATTACCTAAGTTGACTATATGCCATCTGCTTCTTGCCTGGACCTTGACTGATAGTCTCGAAGTGAGAACTAAAACATTTTAAAGTATCCAAAGTTTTAAATTGCACCCATTTGTTACTTTAAATTTCTTAAGTGATAGCAGATTGGAAGAAAGTGGATGAGAAAAATCCTTTTACACACCTTTTTATTTTTTTTTTCAGTAGAGAAATTCCTGTTTACTTGCAACTATTTTAAATTTACGTAACTACTTAGAATTGAGAAGAAAATAATATAGCTGTTCTTTTGAGAAATGGAAGCTGTCAAGGCTTTATTACCAAAAGGAAGCACCGAAAGTAATCAAGGCTCTTTTGCAAAATGTGATGTGTACCTTCCTGTCAAACTCCATTAACTTACAGGTTTGAATTATAGTTCTATTTCACAAAATAGCGTGATGGAATCAGACATAATATTAGAAGCTGAGATTTGTGTTTAAAATTGCATTTTCTTTGTTCTGGAGAGAAATAGAACATTTTGCGATATATAGTTCTAATCAACTGTTAATAGTTAATTCAATGGCCACCTGCACCAAATTCTGCTGTTCACAGAATAGAACATCTTGGTATCCCAGAGAGAACATCTTTACTCTCCTATTTGTGTGTGAGCTACAAGGTGAACTTCTTGTGAACCAATGGGGAAAGTGAAATCTTTATGTGTCCCGCAAATTGAGCATTTTGTCCCCTATTGGCTACCTATCACAATCTCAGAGTTCATTCCACAGATATCCAGCTATTTGCCACAGAATCATATGTGGGCAGGAGAATATAAAAAGTCTGAAAGATGATTTATAAAAACTGTGTATATTATTATGGGTTTGTTTGCTGTAGGCCTTTTGTAAAAGACTAGAAAGATAGACAATCTATCCATCAGTTTAGTGAGAAGTGTATTAGATCAGCTAGAAAATTTTTGCAAAGTATGAAAGAGACTTTAAAAATATTTTTTTGGAAATCTTGCTGATAGGAATTTAGTCTCAGATTTCTTTGATAAAAGCTTGGACAATAGTATATTTGGTTTGTAAAAGCTCTCTCTTTATGCACTCATACAATGGAGATGATCCTAGCATTTTTTCTCTATTTCTCTGAGACTGTGTTGAGGATTAAAGTCTTATACAGCTCATAGCACGGTGTCTGCCATAGAACAAAGAGCTATTATTGTTACTTTGTATGCCTGTGTTCAACAAAAGCACTTTTTATTTTTTATTTTTGAGACAGGGCCTGACTATATTGGCGAAGCTGGCTTTGAACTTGTGATCCTCCTGCCTCAGCCTCCTGAGCTGCTGGGATTACAGGCATGCACCATCACACCTGATTGATTTTACTTTCTTAATTGTGAAGGAGGCCGAGTAGATTTTGAGAGAGTAAGGCTGGGCTGGAGATAGGGAAAGGCTGGTATGTGCCCCTGGAGAAGAAAAAGATCTAGTAGGCCAGTAGGGCCACAGGTAGGGACTTCCTAGATCAAGAAGCAAACTCCTGCTCTTGACAGGCAACAAAAGAATATTATAGACCTCATTCCAGGCTCCTGTTGGTTACAACTCATCTGTACACTGACATTCTTTAGGTCTACTAAGATTCCATATTCTCTACTCTCTAACCATTTAATCATTTTTTTAATACCAAAAATGTAATTTGACATACATAAGCTTCCTCAGGTTAAAATAGCCCATCTCTCCTCACTGCCTTTCATGAGTGCCAAGTGTTAACAGCTTGGCATCCACAAAGGTCTGAGGATTCCACCATGAGAGCAGCCCTTCATTAAATTCTCATCAAGTCCCTCCACTGGAGGCTACCATCTGAATTCTCATCAACTGGTACAAAGAAGAATCTTTAAAAAGGGGCATTCCTGCACCTCAACACACAAGTGCAACTCACAAATTTGTAGTCATGAACTGAGAGTTGTGCCTGAAGGTTTTTTTTATCCTTTAGGGATCAAGTCCCTCTTGATACCTTTCAGATACTTCACTGCCACTTATCTCCAAATAAAAATTTAGTTTCCCCTTCTTGGAGGCTCCTATGGCCTCCACCTTGCTGCAGTGCAGTACTTCACCTTTTCAATGCTTCTTTCTTGGCCTGACGGCCACAAAGCTTCTGCCACAGGAGAAGTTTTCACTTGTTGGATCACTGCCTTAAATTAGCGTCCGACTCTGTAGCTGTCTATACTTACTATATTTTCTCTAAATACTTTAATAACTCATCATTTTCCTACTTTTAATTTTAACTTATTTCCATTTCTGCTTTTTTTGGGGGGGTGTTTATTTGCCATTTGGGGGCTGATTTGAAGATTTCCATCTCTAATTAAAGCGAGATTTATCATAAGCTGTTTCTCAAATTTGACTATGAAAACCAAAGAGGTACTTTGTCCTCATCAAGTACTTTGTCCTCATGGTACTTGTCCTCATCAAGTGCTCTGGACTCCTAGATGAAGATATCCCTACCCTAGGTTAAATGTTCTCAGCTCCTCCCTCCTTCTTTACTTGAGTGAAGTACCAAGTACCCGATCTGGGGCTCTCTCTTGGTTTAGTGTTGACTATCTCTTTCACTTGAGAAGGTTTACTTGATCTGTCCAAGGCTTATCTTTCTCTTTTATAGAACATTGTCTAATTTTTCCCTCAAGATGATTAAAAAATAAAATGTAGTAATGTACAAAACAACTCAACGATGGTACATACTAGGCCTAACACTAATGGTAGTCAACCCTGTTAAACACCAGTTTTAATTTGTAAGGTCAGTCCATACTCTTAGCCTGAGAGCAGGATAATCCCAATGCTCATGACAAAGACCATATATTTTTTTCTCTCTTGAGTGCTTAGTTTAATATTTTGTTTTCCCTGAGAACTGAGTTTAATGCAAAATTTGAATATAAGAACTAGAGCCATTAATATGCAAGATAACTCATCATAATAATTCCCTTAATAATTAACTTTAGCACACAAATCCTACCAGATGCTGAGTTTGAGCAGAGAATGAACAATTATACAAGGCTTTGGAACCAGTTTGTTTTATGTAAGGGATTTTTCACTTAAGTGATAAGAGAAAAAACTGCTAATAAAAATTCTATATAGAAAATATTTTTATCTTCTATTATTATGATAATGCTTTAAAATCTTCAATGCTATTTTGCAAATTCAGTTGTATTTTATTATTGCATTCATTTATATACTTGTATGAAATATAGTCTTAATAAAATATAGGAATTAGTTTATCAAAAGACGTATTCATAGAAAGATGATCTTAATAGTAGGTCCATATAGATCATCAATTTATGCTGTTAATATTGGTATTTTCTCTATTATATATCATTGCTGTAGGTTCATTTGATATATTAAACCCCTTATTCAAAAATAGAAGAAGCAGCTCTGAATAATCTTTTTAAAGACAAATTTTTCTATCTTCTGAATAATTTTTCTCTATTTGGATATTCACCAATACTTCTGAAAATCATTTGTGCAACAACTAAATGAGATACAGGGCAAAAGATGGACTAGCCACAGTGCCTGTCCTCAAGGAGCTTGGATCTAAAATTGTGTAATAGACAAATAGTAAATAAGAGGATTCAATGTGATTTGTGCAATAAAGAAGTAACTCACCAAGGAGGAAGGGATTCTCTCTCTCTTCTTCATTTAAGAGCTTAGATTTTATTAAGAAGATGATGCTAGGGTCAGATTTTGAAAAGGCATAATGATTTTGAGTGATCTGGATTAGAATGGAATCCTAAGGAATTCACCATCGCAATAGAAATCTCTAATTGTCTGCCTTATGTTAGCCTTAGAAGTAAACATGGTCCATTAGAAAGAAATTAATTAATTGCTTTTTGTGATTAGAATGTATGCTTGAGTAAGTTAAGCTTTTAGTCTCTTCAAAAGTACTCCATTCTTTGATACATCCCCAACTAAGGAAATCAGAGTTCTCTTAGGCAGAGCAGGCACTGTGTATCTTAGACACAAGAGCTCTTAGCCACCAAATTTTCTATTGTTGTGCTTTGTTTACTTAACACAGACTTTGGTGTAAAATATAAATTATGTTTAAAGATTTTTTTTTTCATCCCCCTCAGGAAAAGTTGTGAAGTTCTTGAAAATGGTCAGAGAAAAACACTATGTTCCTGGAAGGCTGTGCATTCTTCCAGATTATTCCCAACTGTCACTGTTTTTGAACTATTTTCAACACTTTAAGTTGTTAGTGGCTAGGCACAAGATCTTATTTATAAACAAACAAATGGTGCAACAGTTGATGCCCCTCCTTCCAATGGGAAAAAAAGGCAGTTTAATAACTATTTGTAAATTCAGTTTTTCTTTTCTGAAAGAACTAAATATATGTGAAACTGAATTTTCCTTTCAACCAATTGTAATATTTTACTGGTTTTTTCATTAATAAACAACTTAAATAAAGTATTTTATCTGTTAATTTAATATTTGCATGAGAATTTTGATTTTAACTATGAAGAATCCTTACCATCTGTAGTAAGTTTCCCTTTAGCCCTGATAGTTTTAGCGAACACATACTTGGTACAGATATCAGACATTTTCTTTATGAGGTATAGGAAAGTCGAGAAGGAAAATATTATATACACATGCAGACATGCCACTATGATTGTGGTTTACAAAAAATAATCATGGTTCCTGAGGAACTTAGGTCAGGGGTAATTCATATGAGAGATGGCATTTGTGTTGAGTTTGAAGAGGTTCAGATAAAATAATATTCTAAGCACAGGAAATTATTCTTGTACAAAGAGGTGGTTAATAGGGAAGTTGTAAAAAAAAAAAAAAAAAAGGCATGGCATGCTTTGGAATTAGATCAGAAAGAAGCATGGGGAAGTAAAGTGATCAGCAGTGAGTCCTGGACAGAAGCCTGGTGACAGTATAAAGATCTTTCTATTAGAGAATTCTGAGTTTATCCCCTATGCAACACGGAGCCATTCAAGGGGCAACTTGATCAAGTTATATTTCTATATAACTTGATGATGTAATATTATATTCGAAAAGTACCATTGGGCTTAGAGCTTTGTTAGTCCAATTGATGGGTCACTAATTGGTCTAGGCCAGTATCATTGGGAACAGAGCATGAAAAAATATATATAGGATAGTCCAGTATAATGAAAAATAAGGATATTTGTATGCTATAGCACTAACCAATATTGTATAATTTACTACATGTAAATTTGGTGTATTGTCATTATCACCCAAAATAAAAACAGTAACATTTACCTTCTCTGTATTTATTTCAGTGGATTAAACAATAGTGAATTTCTTTTGTGTTCGCCTTGATGCTTTTAATCAGAAAAAAAATCTATTTTTAAAATTGCTGAATTAAAAAAAAATTAAAACATGGATTTCTAGGAATTGTGTATTTCACCCTTTTCCAAGTGTATTTCTTCACGGCTAACCTGATTGAACTCCTAAGGCACTCCTGAAGGAAAACTCAAACATCAGTGCATTCTTTTGCCATCTGAAAAATGATATTATACATACAATATCTTTACATTATTGAGTCATTTTTTTATATTTTTATCTACTAAGCACAAATCACTTTCAGGAAATTCTTACCCATAGTGGCTTAAGGAAACTAAAAACTAGATTATGTTGTGCCCTTGATTGCTAAGTGTAAGAAAAGGAGTGATTCAATCAATACCAAAATTATTTTTAGCCTCATTAAGAATTTCATTCTGTGTGCTATATTTAAGCA
The DNA here is from genome assembly GCF_052094955.1 of Ictidomys tridecemlineatus. Lineage (NCBI taxonomy): Eukaryota > Metazoa > Chordata > Mammalia > Rodentia > Sciuridae > Ictidomys > Ictidomys tridecemlineatus. The sequence continues at coordinate 189,482,675 of NC_135479.1, read as the reverse complement.
CAGTTAACAAATATAAATACATTTATGACTTAAAAATTCTTCCTAAATTATAATACCTATTTTTTCATTCAAAATGGAAAGAAGGGCAAACAAAAAAATTTGCTTTATTTTCAGTAAGCAATGTGATTAATGTCATAATCAAGGGCATAGAAAGTGCTTAATTATGAAAACTGCACAAAGAACATCTGAACTTGTTCTCTTCTCTCTAGATAGCTTTGAAGACTCTTATTTATAGTCAATTAGGTTTAGCTCTAGACAACTATCACAGTTATCATGTCTTATAGTTGTGTATAATTTAAAGTTTTACAATACATTTCTTGTACCTTTTGAATTATTTCTGTGTTAGAGCATTTATTGATGAAGAAAATAACTTGGAAAGGTTAGTCTTTTTCCCAACCTCACTTAATGATAATGTCTCCTGATATTAATTGTGCTCTCCCTTCTAATTGTCCATCCAAAGTTGTCTACTTGGAACTCTCTACACACTCTTGCCAAATGCTGACACCAATCTAAGTCAAGAAGTTTTGCCTTTTATATGGTACTTCATAGGCCATAATTAATTCTGCAGTGTAGCACCTCCCATGAAAGTTGTCATTTTCTTTGCAAGGATGACCTGAGTTTGCATTTGTATGTTTAGAAGATTTTACTCATAGTTAAATATACAAAGGGCTGGCTAACAGTCTTTAAAATGAATCTTTTAAAGAAGGTGTTTCATTTTAAGTTAAAAAATGATCTTGTTCAGATAAAATAACCCTGGAATTTTAGATAGAAGAATTTCAGATACGATATGATGGTGTTTTATGAAAATAAAAAAAAAACTTTGTTCTAGGGTTGTGATCTACTATTTTTCTTTTTTTCCCTCCTTTTAAAAATTTATTTATTTTAATTTGTTATACAGGACAGCAGAAGGCATTTAATTCATAGCACACATAGAGCACAATTTTCATGTCTCTGGTTATACACAAAATAGAGTCACACCATTTGTGTCTTCATACATGTACTTAGGGTAATGATGTCCATCTCATTTCACCATCTTTCCTACCCCCGTGCCCCCTCAGTTCCCCTCCCTATCCTTTACCTTATCTAAAGTTCCTCCATTCCTCCCATGCTCCTCCCCCCATCCCCATTATGGTTCAGTATCCTCGTATCAGAGAAAACATTCAGCATTTGGGGTTTGGGGATAGACTTACTTTACTTAGCATAATATTTTCCAACTCCATCCATTTACCTTCAAATGCCATTAGTTTAGTCTTTTAAGGCTGAGTAGTATCCCATTGTGTATATATACCACATTTCCTTTATCCGTTTATCAACTGAAGGCCATCTAGGTTGATTCCACAGTTGAGCTATAGTGAATTCTGCTGCTATAAAAATTGATGTGAATGTGTTACTATAATATGCTGTTTTTAAGTCCTTTGATTATTAAACAATCCTTTGATTATAAAAAAAAGGAGTGGGATATAAAACTGGGTCAAATGGTGGTTCCATTTCCAAGTTTTCCAAGGAATCTCTATTCTGCTTTCCATATTTGTTGCACCAATTTGCAGTCCCACCAGCATTGTATGAGTGTGCCTTTTTCCCCACATCCTAGCCAATACTTATTGTTGTTTGTATTCTTTTTTAAAATATTTTATTTTTTAGTTATAGTTATACTCAATACCTTTATTTATTTATTTATTTATTTTTACATGGTGCTGAGGATTGAACCCAGGGCCTTGCACATGCTAGGTGAGTGCTTTAACACTGAGCCACAATCCCAACCCCTGTTGTTTGTATTCTTAATAGCTGCCATTATGACTGGAGTGAGAGGAAATCTTAGAGTAGTTTTGATTTGCATTTCTCTACTTGCTAGAGATGTTGAACTTTTTTTATATCTTTGTTGATTTATTGTATATCATCTTCTGAAAAATATCTGTTCAGTTCATTGGCCCATTTATTGATGGTGTTATTTGTTTCATTGGTGTTAAGATATTTTAGTTCTTTATACATCCTGGAGATTAGTGCTCTATCTGATGTGTGTATGGTAAAAAAAAAAAAGTTCTCATTCTGTAAGCCCTGTATTCACTTCACTGATTATTTCTTTTGCTGAGAAGAAGCTTTTTACTTTGAATCCATCCCATTTGTTGATTCTTGATTCTATTTCTTGCACTATAGGAGTCTTATTAAGGAAGGTCAGGCCTAATCTGACATGATAAAGATTTGGGCTTATTTTTTTTTCTATTAAGCACAAGGTCTCTGGTTTAATTCCTAGGTCCTTGATCCACTTTGAATTTTGTACATGGTGAGAGATAGGGGCGTAATTTCATTTGCTGCATACAAATTTCCAATTTTCCCAGCATCATTTGTTGAAGAGGCTATTTTTTTAATCCAATGAATACGTTTGGCACCTTTGCATAATATTAGATAACTATATTTATGTGGGTTTGTCTCTGTGTCCTCTATTCTGTACCATTGGTCTACAAGTCTTTGGTGGTGCCAATACCGTGCCATTTTTGTTACTATTGCTCTGTAGTATAGTTTAAGGTCTGATATAGTGATGCCACCTGCTTCACTCTTCTTGCTAAGGATTTATTTAGCTATTCTGGGTCTCTTATTTTTCCAGATGAATTTTGTGACTACTTTTTCTATTTCTATGAGGAATGTCATTGGGATTTTGATTGGTATTACATTAAATCTGTATGGTGCTTTTGGTAGTATGATCATTTTGACAGTATTAATTCTGCCTATCCAAGAATAAGCTAGATCTTTCCATCTTTTAAATTTCTTTCTTTAGCATTCTGTAGCTTTCACTGTAGAGGTCCCTTACCTCTTTTGTTAAGTTGATTCATAAGGTTTTTTTTTTTTTTTTGAGACTATTGTAAATGTCTTTGGTCATTACGAGACCCTGAGTTAGTTCTTATGAGAGTGTTATTATCAAAAGAGCAAGTCCTGGCTCAACACAGCTCTCCGGCTTTCTGTCTGATGAAACAACTGCATTTCCACTCACATGCACTCCTGCCTTTGTGAAGTCATCCTTACCAGACTCCATACAATGACAGCAAACCAGCACCTGACCCTTGATCTCCAGAATTGTAAGTTACATTTCTTTTCTTTCTAAAATTACCTGCCCTCAGGTATTTCATCATAGTGATAAAAAATGGAACTAAGAACATAGACTAGTTTATTGGATGAAAGAAATTTCAAACCAACAAAACATTCAAGCTGTAGCATGAGTATTATTGTCTGCTTTTAGCCAGACATAAGTGACCCTTTACCCCGAAAAGGAAAAGAGAATACAGATTTAGAAAATGTTTGGCCTTGTCAGGGAAGGAGTGAAGAAAATGCATATAACACATTTGACTGAGAAACCACTTTCTGAGGAGATTAATACAGAAAAAAATAAAATGGAAGCCAATCCTGACAACTGGTAAAAGGCCCCAAGGGCATGTCAAAAATCTTTGGGGCTGCTCCTCCCATCTCTGGCTCAGAGAACTGCCATGGTGAATATTTTCAGGAGGCCCTGCAGTACCCTCTGTGACTTGCCACCTTAGACTCCCTTGGGCTTTATTTACCTGCTTTTAGTTGATGAAGAATTTTGTGGCCATAGCTGTAATTCAGATAGACCCAGATGTGGTCTGTGCCCATGGCATACTTTAGCATGCAGTTGAGTTTGCAGAAGCATAGAATGCAGGAGTTAAGGGGTAATTGAGGCTTCCATTGAGGTTTCAAATAAAAGCCTGAGAGGCCAGGCAGAAGTTCATCACAGGCTTAGAGCCCCTGCAGAGTCCCCAGTGGGGCCCTGACTAATAGAACTGTGGGACAGGAGTTGCAGGGGACATTCCAGAAAGGCCTAGCTACCAACAAAATGGAATGCCTGTGGTCTCATTTTCCTCTTTCCTGTCAAGATATTAATTTCTAGCAGTCTTATTTGAGTCAATAATACACTGAAGGCAATCAAAGTAGAAAGATGTTATAAACTTAAAGTTCCATTCTATTTTGTAATTTTCTCATCTCCAGCAGAAAATAACTATAATTCTTAATATATCCATCTGCTTAAATATGACATCAAGCATATATAAATATTTACTTCATGTCTCTTTAAGTGGTTAATGGGAAACTAGCATAGTACCATTCATTTAAGAAATTCTAAGATCTGTAACAAAAATGGTGGGGGTTGTATACTGTATTAGGACAAAAAAAATAAATTTAATTCAGAGTTTTCACTGATCTCTCAAAACTTTAATATATTTGAAAGCAAAAGTGGATTCTGTACCAAAGCTAATATGTTATAGCCCATGGCCAAAAAAATAAATTTTGTAATATCACTTTCCTAACAAATAGAATTAAATTATGTTCCTACCTTCCTATTTTTATTTTTTACATTTTAAATTGAATTTGGACTTATTTCGGAAATCTCTGAATATCAAATATTTTTTCAAACTTATAATTGCAAGTAGTTAACTAAATATTATAAGATGTATGAATGCTAAGTTTTTTTCCCCCAATTTTAAAATTATATGATTATATCAAATACAAATCAACTGCAAATGAAATATATGTTTTAAACTTTGAATGTGTTCAAAATTGTGCAAATATACAGTTAAAATTTTTGTCCCAAATAATTGTGTTTTGATTTTAAACCCCTAGGGTGAATAGCTCATCCTGAGCACGAAAGTTTTGAAAACAAATTCGGAAAATCCTGATATTCTTAAAAATAAAAGGACTATGATACTAAGAAATTAAATGAAGTTAAAATAGCCTTAATTTTCTTCCTGCTTATACAATGTTTATACCTACCAGTATAATTTCAAAGGTGGCAAATAAACCCGAAAACATTAAGAATATATTTGGAGCAAAATTTAGAGATGATGAAGATTCCTTATAAGTAATACATTAATTGTAAGCAATAATAAAAAAATTTGCATGGCAGAATTTTTTAGATTCCAAGATTGCATGTGGATATAAGCAGATATATGACCTGGGTCTTGAGGGTAGTGGTGAAGAGATGGGAGCTGTGGTCAGAATTGTCACATATTTCTAAATTTTTTTTTTATTAGAAAACTGAGGTAGGTGACCTACAGGTTCTCTAAAGTTTTGTAACATTTCTATGCAAAGTTTGGACCAGTTTTTGAAAAATCAGCTGCAGGTATATGCATTTTCTTAATTTTTCTGTTTTATTATGAATCCCAGCTCAGCCTAGGCAATGGGAAGTCTGTCCTTTTAATAATTTCTAATAGATTTATTTTGATTTTGCCTCCTTTACTTTTAGCTATTTTTTATTTGGTCATTTTTTTCTCTCTCTGGAGGTGAGCAAACCATTTGCCCTAGGCTGTGATAACTTTGAAAAGTAATCTGAGCTTGAAAATCAATTTAATGGCATGTTCCTATAGCATTAGGATCCTCTCTTGCCTACATTCCGCAAAGTTAAATGAGAAGGTGATCTGTTATGACTCCTATAAAAATAAATATACTCACAGCAGGAAAAGCCTGTGAAAGTCCAGAGGCATTATTGTCTTTCCAGGGTCTGAAAATCTATGTATTTTCCCCAGACCCCAGAAATAGCAAGAGATGTAGGAGAACTGATAGTCATTGTTCATCATTTTCATTTTCTTTCAAAATTGGTGTTTAGTAATTTAGCTGAGTAGCTCACCAGATGAATTTAGAATGCTTTTGGGACTTTATTCCATGAAATATAATAATCTTTTTTGCTACTTTTAGAAAATTCTTTGGTGAATAAAAGTAAATCATAGATGTTTTGAGAATTCTGAGCACATGATGCTGTCAACATACCACTGGGTTTGAATATGATTGGCTTGGTACTCCTTACTGATTTGGCATTGTTGTGGAGTGTTCTGAACATAAGAGCATAAATATAGGATAATTGTATTATTTTTGTTAGAGTGACCTGAGGGTCATAATTTTATCACTTTTTTTCTAATAAGACAAAAATGTTTGGGTTTTTGTATAAAAGTGGGTGCATTTAATTTTTATTAGGATTCTGTTTTATATGTTTTGTGTAGCTCAAACATATTTTATAATGATCAATAAGATATTCCATAAGCATAGGATTTTCTTTTATGCAAGTATCAGACTGTCCCTATAGTTTTTGATAACACCATTATTGTGTTTCAGTTTTTAAATTGCACTGATTTTTGAATAATTGAAAACAAATATTTTCAAGAAATGCACATACCTGCTCCAAGAGCAAAAGAAATCTCTACTATTTTGGATCTAATGTGTGCTCTCAGACCAGCAGATTTAGCTTCATTTTAGAGCTTGGTAGACATTTAGAGTTTCAGGCTTTACTTCAGACCTCTGATTTAACATATCCCCAGGTGATTTTGCAGCACATGAATATTTGAGAAGCACGGCTTTAACAATCCTTTGAATACACACATAATAACTCTTTTGATGCCAAACTTCCATTTTTTTTTGCCTCTAAACCTTAGACTAGGTGCTTTTTAAAATTTTGTTTAAAGATATAATCTAACCTTTTGATAATATTTTTAATACATAACTATGGAAAAAAGTCTAAGAATTTTTGTTTGTTTCTAAAGAAGCTTTATATTTCTTTAAAATACTAAGAATGTTGCATAATGTCAAGACTATTTATATAGCAATTTTTCTGTGGTTAAAAGGATGTATAGTTGAACTAAAAATCTCTAGTATATCCCAAGTTTTGTTTTAACTGTGGGTGGATATAAGTTGTGAAATATCGATTATTTTGTGAAAGACTTCACAATTCTACCAAAAGATTCTCTATAGTATTTTTGTTTTATTTATAATAATTTGGTTTATAAAGCTTCAATTTAAATACAATAATAGAAGCACAATATAACCCAGCAAATGGGTCACTTCTGCATCAGTTTTCTAGGGTTAGGAAACCAGAATGAGTCTATAAATAGACTCCCTAGTGGGGGTGCCATATATTCTTCTAGTGTCAGCATGGAGCTTGAAGCATTTCTCAGTTTAGATCAATAAATTATAGGTACTTTTATTTTAACTTCTTTAAAAGAGATCCATAATATTTTAAATGGTAAGTTAAATATGATTTTTAGGGGAAATCTATAATATTTGAAGAAAAGTATAAGCCACACACCTTTAATATCAAATTACTAGAAAATAAATGATTTTATCCTCATGAAATATTGCTGACTCTTTCACCTTTCTGTTAGTATTACAAACCAGAATTTTTATTTGCTCTTGATGTTATTTGCAATATTTTACTTTAGTTAAACTAGTACTTAGAAAATCTGAAGTCTCCATCCATTAAAACTTTACCAGTATTCTAATCATGAAACTTGAGAACTTACATATTCTAATGCTTAGTAAAATAAATCACATGTAAATGCATAAATGAACATTGGATTCATTTTTGAAATTAAAAAATGTTTATTTTTAAATCTTCTAAATTTATTTTCCTGAAATTAAATTCTAATATGACTTATTTATCTGACTTTTATTAATACCTATCGCCTTTAAAAAAACAGAAGTAATACATAATATTTTACATATATACTTATGTCAACTTTGTGTCTCTGTGATCCACTTCACAAGATCAACTTAAAGGAAAAAAAGCCTGTGGGTTGATGTTTTCAGAGGTGCAGTCCATGGTCAGTCGACTGCATTGCTCCAGACCCAAGATGAGGCTGAACATCATGGTAGAATGGTTTGACAGAATAAAGCTTCTCAACTCATGGCAGCCTGAAGAGGTGTGGGGAGGGGAGGCAAAAGGGAAGGAGAGGGAGAGGAGGAAGAATCAGGGACAAGATATAGTTCCCAAGGGCACACACCCCAGGAAACTTCTTCCTCCAGCCACGCCCCACCTCCTTATGTTACCACCTGATAATCTAATCAAATTATTATTCCCCCAAACAGATTAATCCATTAATGAGGTCGCAACTCTCATGGCCCAGTCATTTTATCTCTGAACATTTTTACATCACTTAACACTTGAGCTCTTTAGTGAACATTTTTAGATCTAAATCACAATAATATATTTTATACTTTAAATTCTTTTGTGGAAGGACAAGTATGAAAATATACCTTTGTTATTTTTTTCAGCCTATTCTACTTTCTTTGCTATTAACCTAAATCAAATGTAAGAATTATATAAAAGATTATAAATAACAATGACATGGATTAAAAAGAATAGTTACAAATAAGGCTGATATAAAGCCATTCACTTGCCCTACATTCATATCAATTAGCGGGTCTTTTTAAAATCCCTAGTTTCTTTCCAATTATGAAAGAAGTTTAATATAAGTTTCTAGGAGATTTATTTATGAAATCATGTTTATAGAAGAAAAAAACTAGGAACATCAAGAAAAGATATTTCTATGCTATAAATTTAACATACAAAAATTGATGGTAGATTCTCTGAGAGCAAGAGAAAATGTCTCCGCAGCACTGGATCCCCTGTCCATTGGCACCACAGGAGGCTCTGGGTTAATAGCAGTTGGGCATGGAGACCCTGGGAGATGATACCCATCCATTACCATTCCCTACTCTAGTATTTCCTAAATATGTTATCAGGGATCATCATAAAAGTTTTTTCCTTTTCACTAATAATTAATATATCTTGATATTCAGTCTTATGTTTTAGCCCCAGACACTGAAAATGAGGCTCTATTTTCTGATGGAATGCAGGATACTTCATTTTCTCTATTCCTGACTCAGTCTACCATTCTACAGTTTCAAGTAGTCTCTCTTCCTAAAATTTTATAATATCTCATATTTCTTATCATGAAAAAATGCCTTTCTTTCCATAGCACCCTTTTCCTAAGAGTGTTAGTTCACTTTCCATTACTATAACACGTGACTGAGATAATAAACTTAATAGGAGGAAAGGTTTTATTTTGGCTCATGATTCATAGGTTTTGGCTCATGATCATCTGATTCCATTGCCTTTGGGCTCCTGGTGATGCAGCACATCATGGCACAGTGAATGTCATGGAGCAAACTACTTACCTCATGGTGGCCAGGAATCAGAGGGCACAGGACCAGGCCCCATGAGCATGTATGTTTATGATTGCCATGCCCCTAGTGACCTGAAACCTCTACTTGGTCCCAAGCTTCTGAAGATTCCACCACTGCCCACTGCTGATAGTGCCATAGGCTGGGCAATAAGCCTTTAACACATGGGTCTTTTCAGAGACACTTATATAAAACCAGAAAGCTACTACATTGGTCTTTCAAAAGACCATGGATGATGCATTAATTGTTAAATTAATAACTCTGTTTTAGTCTTGGTACACTGATTCTCTCTGTACTAATTTGAGTTGGCCAATATCATCATCTCTCCACTTAAGATGCTTTGTGTCTCTTTGCCCCATTATCTTTTCCTGTGTTCTTCCATCCCTGTGAACATTCTTTCTCGGGTCTCATCACTTGTCATTTTATAATTTTTGGAGTTCTATATTTCTATCTGTAACTACCTATCACAATTTGCAATTCAAATGATCATCAAGACCTAATATACTTCTCTTCCAAATCCTCCCTTTCATTCTTTTTGCATTGTTGTGGGTTGATTTTGTTTCCCCAAAAGATGTGTTGAAATCCTAACCTACAGCCTCTGTCACTGTGACCTAATTTGAAATGAGTTTTTGCCTATTTGACAAATTAAACAAGATCATTATGATGGTCTCTAATTCAATAAAACTAGTACTTTTATATAAAGGAGAATTTTGAACACTGACATATAGGGAGAACATCATGAGAACATGAAACTGAAGATAGAGATAATGCTTCTGTAAGCCAAGGAATGCTAGCATTATCACCAAACCACTAGAAGCCAAGAGAGAAGCATGAAACACATATCCCTCTGAGATCTCAGAAGGACACAGCACCTGACAATACCCTGATTTCAGATATAGAATCTTCTAGAACCACAAGCCAATAATATCTATTGTTTGAGGCCACCCAGTTGATGTTACTTGTAAAGCAGTCCTAAAACAATAACACTCACACTTTATCCTTATGTGCTAGTCAGTTTTCCATAACTATGACATGATACCTGAAATAAATACCCTAAAATAAGTAAAGATATATTTTGGGTCATGTTTTTGGAGGTGAGAATTGGTAGTTCATGGCTTTGTCATTCTAGGCCTGCTGTGAAGCAGAATAATATGGCAGGAAACATGTGGTAGAACAGAGCTTTTCAGCAGAACATCATGACGGGGAGTACATGGTGGAGCAAAACTATGTACCTAATGGTGGACAGGAAGCAAAAAAAAAAAAAAAAAAACTAGAGAAGAAAGTGTTAGATCTCTTTACGGACACACCCCCAATATACCCCTCAGGAACACACTTCCAATGAACTGACCTCATCCCACTCAGTGCAAATTCTTAAAGGTTCCACCACCTTCCCATAGAGCTAGAGGCTGGAAACCAAAACTTTAGTGTGTGAGCCTTTAAGAATTCAGGATCCACTCTTGATATACACCACAAGCTTCTCAGAATCATACATGAAGGGCACTAATAACAATTTCTTGCTTGTTTTTCACTTATATTTACCTTCCCCTACTTTATGTAACAAATATAAAGTCCTATTAATCTTTCCCCCAATACCCCCTTGTCCTGTAGCTTTCCATATTCTTTCCTTTGCCCCACGCTCTACCTCTGTATGCTTTGTCTATAAGGCCCACTATCTCTTGCTGCATTGGCCCAATATACTTCGTTCTATAAAGCCAGTTCAGATTTAATTTCTTGTTTGGTGACTTCCTTGTCCCCTCTTCTGAAATTGTCCATTCTTCTATAGTTTCATTTACTACCTGCTATGAGTGCCTATTACAAGATTGGGATGGGAAGGTACTTATTTATCTCTACATTCCTCACCTCTAACACAGTGGCTGGCTTATAGCAATAAGTGACTTTATTAGTTGATAATCATCTGTGCACTTACTACTTTAAGTATGTTCATGTAACCTGATTTCATGTCTGAAATATGAGGATGAGGTGAGCTTCTGTACAGGGATTTGATGTTCAATAATAGGGAAAGGCTTGCTATAATGTATAAACAATCTATACTATAATGTGATGTGTGTTATTCAAATGGCACAATTGGGGAAACAGATTAATTTTAATTTTAAAATTAATTTTAATTTTCTAAAAAAATGTACTATGTCCACGGGGCTGTGGTTGTGGCTCAATGGTAGAATGCTTGCCTAGAATGTGTGAGACACTGGGTTTGATTTTCAGCACTGCATATAAATAAATAAAACAAAGGTCCATTGACAACTAAAAAAGTATTTCAAAAAGTAGTATATCCTTACAAAATTTAAATTTAAATAATAAAATTTGTAGAATCAATAAAAACACTTAGCAGTTTTAACGTTTTATTCTGCATACAGGATGAAAAAAAAACCTGAAAGTCTTCATTAATAAAATAAACTTATAGATTCAAGTGTTAAATTGCTCAAAATAGACAGCTTAACATCATAAATATTTCATTACACATCGATCTTGATGGTGCCAAGAATCAGTCAGGTTGTGATCTGAACTTTAGCATGAAGTGATCAGCTACAGATGCAGCACACTCAGAAGCATCACTAAAAGAAAATGTAGGATAGATTTTAAAAGCAGTAAAGTCCTCAATATTTACCATATTTTTAACATCCTCAGGACATATGACATCCCAAAGAATGGACCTGAGAATAAGAAAATGTAAATAGCAATTCAAAAAATACTTTGGGTGCATCTTAGCCTATTTGTTCAGACTCTGGAAATTTAACTTGAAGTTGGCAAACTTATTACAAATCAACCAATTGACTCTCTGAACCTGCTTCTGCAATAGCAACAATAGAGTTATATCTCTAATCATTTCCAAAAGAACAAGACATTTGAAATTTCCTTGCTGGAAAGAGGATTATATTGAAATATAATTATTTAGATAAGTACTATTTGATGCTGAGTTGCAAATAGTTCAAGGATTACAAATATAAACTATGGTCACATATCAAAAGCAACAGTGTCTGAATTGTTTTTATTCAATGATCACATGCAGATCACTTAAACTCCATCTTAATTGTGGGTATTGTTAACAATATGTCAATGCTGTTTAATCCTTCTTACATATTTCATGATCATAGATCACAGCCAAACTTTCCAATACATCCTGCCAATCCTGCGACTTCCCTCTTGAGAATTCTCTTTTCCAGCTCTTTAATAACTATTTGAAACCATGCACTTCCTCCCCTTCCCTTTCTTCCACCACCACTCTCATTATATACCTTTTTTTTTTTAACAGAGAACATGGATGGTAATGTTCTCAGTTACCCAATTGTCTAATCTACTAATACATTCACTTCACAGATCTTTCTAAAGTACTCTCCTTTGCCATTTCTAAACCTTCTTGAAAAACTCATGTCATTGATTAATAGCCTCCAGAGAATTTAACTTTACCTGCTTGACTGAATTCATTCATTTGTTCTTTCATGCTTCTATTCAGAATTCGTGGCCAGGTGTTATTCTAACTGCTAATAGCATACATAGTAAATTGCAGGCAAGCCAGGAGGATGTACTGGAATACAATATCTTCTGGACTCTTCCTGCTATCTTGTACACATGCTTTAGTACACATTTAAAAATAGAACAAACACAATGTACACATCACCTGTTCATTTCTTTCAGTTATATCTTCCCTCTCTCCTCTAGTTCAAAAGTGAAATTTATGCATTTCATTTCCTCATTTCCCTACTAATCCTTTACTCTATTTCAATGTGATGTTTTATGTCCAGCACATTACCCAAGGACCTTTCAATAAGCATAAAAAGTTCCTACTTGTAAACACATTCTTTTTTAGACAACAACAACAAAAAAAAAATCTATGTTTCTGGCTACTCTAAGTTTATTTTTATCTGCTTCCTTTCTGAGCAATAGCTGAGGTTTGACCTTCCTTGGGACAAATGGTGCATTTTTATGAGCCAGTTTTCCTTCTTGGGATGAAAATGCCTATCTTTTGCTGTCTCACCATTTTATTTTGTAGTTTCAATCCACACATGAGGGCCCCCCCCCCGCCAGAGAGATCATACTCATAGACTCTTACACAATTTAGATTTTTTCCTTTCTTTTTATTTATACATGATGGTAGAGTATCTTTTGACATACTTCAAACACGGAGTACATCTTATTCTAATTATGATACCAATCTTGTGGTTGAACATGATGTGGAGTTTTACTGTGGTGTATTCATATATTACATACAAAAGTCTAATTTGGGGCATGTAGTTATTGTGGAAATGAATTAAGACTTTTAGCAATACTAGGAGGGGATGTCATGAAAACATTTTCTACTGGAGAAGAACATGCATTGGGGGCATTGAGGGGTGGGTAAAATATGGAAGTTTAAATTGTGGAACCAAAAGTTATGTTCAAGTCCTAGCTCCCAGTACCAGTGAATATGATTTATTTGGAAATACAGTATTAGCAGAAGTCATTAAGTTGAGGAAATGCTGTATTGAGGTGGGCCCTAATATAGTGGCTTATGTCTATATAAGAGAAAAGAATTGGAAAGTTGGACACATTTATCCACCTGAAAGAAGGGCCTGGGACAATGTAAACAGAAATTGGAGTGAGGTAAGCCAAAAGATGCACAGGATTGCCAGCCACCAGCAGGTGCTAAGAAAAGTGAGTAAGCCTTCTTCCCCCAGAGACTTCAGGAGGATGATCTTGCTGGCCTTTGATTTAAGATTTATATGTCCCACAATATTGAGAGGATAAACTTGTTTTAATTCACTTGGTAAGCAGTAATTTTTTGACAGTGTAAGGAAACTAATACAGATTTTGGAAATTGAGACAAAATAGAGTTACTACTAAGCAAACAGATCTTTTTAAAAGTTGACTTAAAGAGACATAAAACTTTAAAGCAACCCTTGGGATATCTTTCTAAATTTAGAGTATGTGAACTTGTAACCTCTTCTGTGTTTATAACTTGTCACATTTTCTTACAGACAAAAATTCAGAAAACGGCTATAACACTTTTTAACATCAGGTCACATATGAGCTGTTTTATTGAATGTCTTAGTGTGCTTGTTGGGGTTGTATTTAGAATTAATTGTATCATAGATATCAAAAATGGGGGGCATGGTGGAATTTTGGAGACTTCTGGAGGCACAAGAAAAATATAAGTTGAATAGCAAGTGAAAACTTTCATGTGCTGGAATTGGAGGATTAAAATGTGGAACCAAGGAGGTAAGGCTGAAGAAAGCAGGGAAGGAAACACATTTACAAGAAATAATGTAGAATGAGACAGACATCATTACCCTAGGTACATGTATGATTGCACGAATGGTGTGACTCCACTTTGTGTACAACCAGAGAAGTGAAAAATTCTCCATTTGTGTACATGAATTGAAGAGCTTTCTATTATCAGGTATAACTGATTAGGACTAATAAAAATTTAATAATACTATAAGTAAATAAGAGTATATGGACATTTCATATTATTTCAGTATACATTGGGGAAATCAGACTAGTATATTGATTTTGGTTTATTTGATAGTTAATTACCAATTCAGATAATTTAGATTCTAATTACATATTTGTCCTAATGAATTGGTATTCAGAAAGAAATACATTATTTGTTTGCCTATATTTAATATTTTCTATGTATGTAATACCTTATACTTCATACGGATAAATTGATTTTTAAATTATAAATAAGTTTATGGACACTTCTTTGTTTGAAAATATATAGTTTTATGAATATTTGTAAACATGTTCATTGTTTACCAGTATTGAGTTTTCTTATATCATCTTTTTTCCCTGTAAAAATATTATATAATGTAGAGTAAAAGGGATCTTGTAGATTTATGACTACATACTATTATGTATAAAGATAATAGTTTAGCAAGGTGGGTGTTTTCCAAGATAATAGATTTGAAAGAATCTAAAATGTTCTTGCAAAAGTAATTGGAGGCATTTGGACTAGATACTTTTCATCTTGCCTTATGCTGAGTAAATTATTAGTAATACTTTTGCATATCTTAATACCTGTATAAACCTTGCAAATGAAAACACTAAGAACTGTAGATATTTTATTTGTGAATATTGGAGTGGACATTTTTTGTCCATATTATGAAGAGAATTGTTATAGTTCTTTTAAAGGAGAAATCATAATGTTAAGGTTGCTAATACATGTTTGCTAAGTTAATAATGAGCATGAACTATTTAAATAGTTGGGAGTTGTATAAAAATGGCAAATGAATAGATACTATAAAAAATATACCCACAGTGTATGTAATGTTGTGTATTTCCTTTCTATATATCTTACGATTTTTAAATTATCAAACATTAGTTTCTTAGTTTTCACACAGATTTGTTAATATGGCATCACTTCAGTTGTTTGAAATTAAACATGCTATGTTCTTTTAAGGTTTATCTAATTGATAATTGGTAAGCAGTGACATATATAGCATTTAAAATCGTTAACTAGATGAGTGATAGTGAAATTTAATTAATCTCTGTAATTACAGGAGGCATTAGCTGTGCTTCCTCACAGTGAATGAATTAAACCTTCCACATATAAAAAAAAAACTATAAAAAGGTGAAGAAATTTAAAATCACTTTGATCCTGAAATTATGGGGGAACATATACATTACCTAAATATAATCACTGGAACCTATCATTGGGCCACTAAGTTTGTTTTCTTTTTCCATTGCATGCTTTGTCTAAACATTACATGTAAAATAATTACATATAAAATAAATACCTAAACAACAAATTCAAAACAAAACATATTCAAGCATCCCTCCCTTTAAAGATACATCTAAATAATTTAATGTGAATCCTGAATGAATAGGAAGTTTGTCATGGCAAATAGAAAGGTAACATCTTCCTACATACCCTCAATACTTCCTTACCACCACTGTAGGTGTGACTTTAAAAGGAAGCTTGTGATTGACCATCTAATAAATAATATAACTATGAAGCCTCTTTTTCATGCTAGAATGGTTCTGGAAGGATACAAAATAAATAAATGAGAAAACAATACTGATGTATGGAGAGGAGTCAGGTAAAGAAAGGTTGCAAGCAATGAAATAAAAATAATCTATATTTTCAAAAATTATCATTTTATACTTATAAAGAGTAAATTGTAGCAGAGTAACGAGGTGAAAGCAGGGAGAAAAATGAGAAACCTTTGCAGTTGTCTATTTTAGGGCATTTTAAAGAGTGGTATGAAGACCAGCAACAGCAGTGTCACCTGAAAACTTGCTAAAAATGCAAATTTTCAGCCCTAAATCCTCCCTCATATTTGCATTAATCTATGTATTAACAAGACCAACCATGTGATTCTGATGTTCACTAAATTCTAGAAGCTGCTGTTCTAATACAGGAAAGATATCTCACACAGAATGGTAGCAATGGGAATAGAAATAATTAAATAGATTTGGTGTTTATTTAAAATGAGACCAGTAATAAATACTGCTGCAATATCAAATATCAAACACAGCAATGTCCAGATTCCAATGGATACAGCTAAATCATTCATTGAACAAATTTAAAGTTATCTGGTATGACTGTACATAATATACATGTTTATATGCAATAGATGACGCCTGTGATTCTATGGATAATATGTACTTATAGGTACATGTATAGTATCAGACCATACAATGTCCATTATAGCATTGTAGGTGCATATATACATTCCTCCTCCTCCTCCTTCTTCTTCTCCTCCTTTTTTTTTTTGTGTGTGTGTGTGTGTCTGTGTGTGTGTTTTAGTGGATATTTAACCCAGGGGCACTTATCCCCAGACCTTTTTTTGTATTTTATTTTGAGACGGGATCTCACTGAGTTTCTTAGGGCCTGGCTAAGTTGCTGAGGCTGGCTTTGAATTCAAAATCCTCCTTCCTTAGCCTCCGAAGCTGCTGGGAATACAGTTGTGCACCACCAAGTCTGGCTCCTACACAATTTCTTCAAGAGAATTTTGATGAATTTGTTTGTGTCTAGGCTCAAATCAAGAAATTACTTCATGAAATCTGTTCTATTGTATATAGATAGATAGATATGGAAGCCATCACTAAAATTTTCTTAATCATAGTCACCTGTATGTTTCATAAGTATGTAATTTGGTTTCATGTGAGTATTCATGGGAGCATGTGAATTGGTTCTTGGGAAGAGTCATGATCTCTACTTGATCAAGAATACAAATTCTTTAGTTTTCAGAACAAAACTTGATTTTTGGCACTTACTTAAAACCTCTTAATAACAAATGCTGTGTGTAAAGTAGATGTCTACAGTGAGGCTAACTGGATCCTTTGCACAATGAGAAATGAGTGTCCACGTAATATATGTTGCAAAGTCTTAAAATGATGGCAGTTTGGCTTCAGATCATCAGAGAGGGCATCTTGATTGTGAGAAGTAGGAATGGGGCTTTGAAGGAAAATGGAAATGGAATAGGCAGGGGGAAGCCATGGCACACCATGAAGAGGGGTGGAGTCTGTGATCACAGTGCATTCAGGCAGAGCATAGGTGCTCTTCCCAACTGCACAACTGTGTTTCTGGAGGGGAGAGGTAGGGAAAACATTTTACTGTTAATCTGGAGCTATAATTCCAAAGGCTGTGAGTGTTAGGTGATAGAGATAACTAGGGGAAACCTTTAAACCTTTTCAGTGGAGATTTTCATGATAAAACTATTGTATTGAGTTCATTATGATTGAATTACAGGGATATACTGAAGAGTGCTTTGAATAAATCTAGAACAATCCAGGTTTGTTATGTTTACAGTAAAATGAAAAATTGATAGATGCTATCAGTATCTATTCTCTACTGCTATACCATCATTTTACTCACTGGGTAAATTATAAACAATGGAAGTTAACTTGGCTCACAGTTCTAGAAACTAAAAAGTCCAAGCACGGTGCTGGCATCTGGTGAGGGCCTTTATGTTGTATCATAGCATGAGAGAAGAGGAGGTGAGCATCTAAAAGACAGAGAAGGGATGGGGATGAACACAACCATTTTTATCAGAAACCATTCCTGTGATAACTAACCCACCCCCTAACAATAGCGTTAGTTCATTCCTGAAGGCATAGGAATGGCCTGGTGATTCCCCCTGTTTTTGAACTCAGAGGCACTCAACCACTAAGCCACAACCCCTTTTTACTTTTTATTTTGAGACAGGGTGTTGCAAAGTTGCTTAGGGCCTTGCTAAGTTGTTGAAGCTGGCTTTGCACTTGTGATCCTCCTGCCTTAGCCTCCTCAGGACTGGAATTATAGGCATGCATTACCATGCCTGCCTCCCTAGTTACCTCTTAAAGACTCTGCCTCTTAATACTGTTAGAGTGGCAATTAAATTTCCACATAAGTTTTGGAGGTGACAGTTAAACCCTAGCAGATGTCAGCGTTTGCAGTTCAGTAGACAGAGAACAACAAACTTCAGGGCATGGTGATGTCTTCCTTTTCTAATATCCTACATCTAAATGAGATTAAAGACATGTATAAGAGATAATTAGTATTTTAGCTCTGAAATTATAAATTTACTTGTACAATCATAAGCATTAATGTTTCTGCACTGCCTGATAGAAACTATAGAATTCTCTGGTCCTTTCCAATTCTAAAATATCCTGATTAAGTTAAATGGGAAAGATATTTCCAAAATGTAAGAAAAGATATTTTAATATTTAAATATTACTTCTAATTTGTAATAAAAATATAATGATATGGAAGCATTTGATTTGGAAAGATATTTCCAGACAAAGACGAATCGTTCATAATCCAACTAACTTTGCTTTAGAAAATTTTATGGAAGAAACCTACCAGTAGCATCTAGTTTACATTTCTTTCAACTGTTCATCTCACGGTCATGTGGCTACAATTGATGACAACATATTTTTTGTCCACACTCATAGGTATTCCTAGCTTACTGGACTTTCTAGAAATTTTACTTTCTTATTTAAGGACTTTTTTTTAAACTGAAGCCATGAATTCTCTGAATATGGAGAATATGTGCTAATTAAAAAAAACAATATAGAAAAACTAATCAACAAGGAAAGATTCACAAGATGTTCAAACAAAATATAATGTTGAAAACCTTTAATAAACATATATTCATTCATTGAATATGTCTCTTTTTTTTTTGAGCATCTACAGTGTGCTAGGTACTGCTTCAGTGTACAAGATATAACAGAAAACCAAAAGAGGAAAATTTCTGTTCTCATGAAGCATAGATACCTGAATTTTAGAAGTTTTAGAAAATAAGCTTCATGGCTCAAAATTTGATTCAGAAAAGACTTTTGCTTTAAGCTCATGCTCAATTATATTCCTAAGTGAATGAAGTTTTCATACCTTAGCCTTAAAATCCTAGGAGGGGATGAAAAATATGTTTCTACATAAAACGTTCAAATGTATTCCTGAAACAAATGGTGTGTGATAAAAAAGCTCATTTGCAGATTGTTGCTAATTGTGTCTCTTACATACACTTTTGCTTCTTTCTGTGTGAATTATAGTGGTAAAAAATGATTATACATTCCAAAAAGGAAAAAAATTTACTGTCTGGATGCTATAAAGTTTAATGGTCTTTCCTTGTGTAATATTTTATCATTGTCTCCAATGGATTAGGACAACTTTCATGGTGGAATTACGAATAATTAAATACTCACACATGGAGCAAAGTGAGAGGAGATTAGAAGCCTATTTAAGGGATACTAGAACTGCCAGGCATTATATTGAGTAGAAAGCAACAAAAGTGCTGATTACCACTCTGAAATATTATCATAGAAGTCCCTGAAATGGTATGTTTTTTCTAAATGTCTCTGAAATCTTTGAGATATTTCTTTTTTCTTCTGTCTTAAGTGGTTAGGAAATGGACCTTGGTTGATGCATTTACTTACTGCCAAATATAGCAATCATCTTATGATGGTGCTGCAAAAACTAATGCCCACCATGTTTTAGTCCATCCCATTATAGGTCCATGTACCCACAGCTCAGATGATGTGAATTTTGGCTACTGAAAACTCATTTATCCCTTACTTCAGGTACCATCTTTGGCCAAAGGTGACTAGGAGACTTGCAGAATACCCTGCCTGCTGCAGAGGAGCAGCCTCAGGCATAAGCTACAGGTATAGAAAACAGAAGGCCAACCTCCAACAGGACAGACTTGATGGTACAACTTAGGGTCCAGAGCTTCCTAGTGGAAGTAGGGAGAATCTAGTCTCCAGCTAAGGGCCACTGTTTTGTTTAGCATCTGTTTCTCCACCCTGACTATGCTGCATCCTTCATGCCTCTTTTCCTGAGAGCACTCCCTCAAATAAATCTCTGGTTCAAGAAAGCCCATTTGGAGCCATTCCCTTATAACACACCTTTAGTTAGACATGATACATTTAAAGGAGGGGTGGCGTTATTGCATGTGAGGGCTATAGAGCTTGTAAGCCTTTACTGGTTCTTTAAATCTGTAGATATACCTGACCCCTAAAACAACTCTAAAGAGAAGGCAGTTGCTGGGGCTTCTCATTCCCTTAATTTCCAATTACTCCTGAGTCACTTGATTAAACTTATTTACTTGGGCTAGATTACAAAATTGACTTTAGTATCCCCTTCTGGCCCTTTAAGCCACTGCTTGTCCCTTCTTGTGTATTGAACTTGGCACTGCAGCTTCCAGCTTCTTAAGTCCCATCAGGTCTTGCAGTTTTCTTTCTGTTCTGTGGAGGATGCACCTGGTTCCACAAAGTCTTGCTTTAGGTCTCCAGGAATGTAGGGGGACAGTAAGATTAAACAGTGTTTTGTACTGGTAAAAATGGAAGAGAAAACACCACACACACAAAATGTATCTTCCATGATCACATTAGAGATAACTTTTCTTCAAGGAACCCTACTTATAATTAATTCATAGAAACAGAATAACTCCCTGAAAGAAACAGTAGACTGGGTATCATGAGATTGGAAAGCTGAATATTGTATTCCAACAAAAAAACAGTATAATAGTAGATAAATTGTGAAATTAAGGATAGAATGAGTTAATTAGAATAAACTGCAATTCTCTTCAAATTGCAAAATGCTTAAAAATTATCCAAAATATGAATATAAATAACTACTTATAGAATATCATTTAATAGATTTTGGACTTTAATGGATTGTGCCTTCTCTATCTCATATTACATATGAACCTAACATTATTTTTTAGCTTATTTACACAAAATTGTTCTACGAAGTTGATTTGCGAATAATTTCAAATTTTCTTTCAACTTCACCAATGAAATTAAATGTGCTCTATAAATACCACCATTCATATTGAAGCATTTTCTTGAAAAGCTCAATTTTTAATTTATCACTTTAAAAATAGAAATCTGAATCCACTACTAGAATACTATTCAAATATTACTCATAGAATTTATTCTAAATCTTAAATATTTTTTTCTATACTGAAAAATATAGATATTGATATAACATTTTGAATATGTGGATTTTATTCTCTAGCACATACACTCCCTGAGAGCAGGACCCAATGTCTGCTTTAGTAGGCTTCATTCTCTAAGCACAACTAAGTTGGTGGCCTTTTGTAGGTGTTGCGTGTGTATTTGTTGAATGAGCATAACTACTTCACTATGAGGGATAATTAACATTAACTGTTGTTGAAGTCAACTAACAATGAAAATTTTGGGGGAAGATGATCCTAAAATGTAATATTAATTTCATTAAAAGAGTTTCCATTTAGTCTATAAAAAAATGCATTCATTTGAAAAATAAATGCCAGGTTTATTTTTCTCTTGTTCCTTGATTATTTACTTTCATATAATCAGCAATCTTTAATCTTAATATTCTATTTTCATTTTGGATCATTTTTAATTTATAATTTTTCTCTGGTCAGAAAGACTTGGGAATTCATGCTAGGCCCTGTATACTTCTGCCCATTTTATGTAAGTTTTCTAAAAAAATTATTCTTTTTTCTTTAGCTATCATACAAAAAAAGAAGCCCAAATATTTACTTGCTGTTCAGAAGAATTCTTGCACTGGAGGGCTCACAATCATGAGCCCTCAAGTCAGCATTTTCAGTGCTGTGACCTGACCCACAAACTTAACAAGGAGGAAATTTATTTGAGGGCTCACAGTTTCAGAGTTCTTAGTCCATGGAAGGCTGGCTCCATATCTCGGGGCTCCAGATGAGGCTGAACATCATGGTGGATTGTGGCAGAGGGAAGGAGCTCACATTATAGTGATCAAGAAGGGGAGAGAGAGAGAGAGAGAGAGAGAGAGAGAGAGAGAGAGAGAGAGAGAGAGAGAGAGGGAGGGAGGGAGGGAGGGAGGGAGGAGGAAGAAGAAGAAGAAGGAAGAAGAAGAAGAAGAAGAAGAAGAAGAAGAAGAAGAAGAAGAAGAAGAAGAAGAAGAAGAAGAAGAAGAAGAAGAAGAAGAAGAAGAAGAAGAAGAGAAGAAAAGAAAGAGAGATTGATTCCACTTGCTAGATACAAGTGTATACACCAAAGCCATGCCCTAATCCCCACCTTCTCCAGCCACACCCTAATCCCCACCTTCTCCAGCCACACCCTGATTCAGTTCATTCCATAAGGGATTAACTCACTGATTAGGCTAAAGCTGTACCCCAATCATTTCTCCTCCAAACCTTCTTGCATTGTCTCACATATGAGCTTTCCGGGGACACTGTATCTAAACCATAACATGAGCCTAATAGGTTCAGTTCTATTGCATCAGCTATACTAAACTCTAGTAATCTAGGGAGTTCCCACTTTCTAAAGAAGAGAATTAACAGGTCTTGAGAGCATCTAGCATCCAGGCCAAGTAAAGAGAAAGAGCTAGATTTCATTGAAAGGTTTTTTTTTTTTTTTTTTTTATGTGTTGTAATTACACATCTTGTGTAACATGGAGAACCAACTTAAAAAACAAACATGCTTTCTATACACTCTGCGTATTCTGTTAATGAAAATTTTTTTTCTAAGCTAGAATATGTCCCTTTTTAATGTTTAGGAAATGGTGAGATGGACTTGTATTTCCTGCATATCAGCTCACAAGATTAACTCTTTTTAACAGCTGTGAAGCAGTAAATGAAATATTGACTGAGTTACTTGTCATTTAATTTGTAGTGATTTCAGTGCTTTTCAAAGGCACAGGGTATAATTCAATTGTATAGTTCCTTGTCATTTGAGGATGTAAGACTAGGATTCATAAGTTAACTAGAATACAGAAAGGTTAAGGCAGCTTTTGAAAATTAATTAGTAAATAAATATTGTGCTATGTCTAGTTACTCTTTTTTTTTTGTTTACCATTCCCCCTATAGTTTTGTTAAAAATCAATATTAAATTTTATGAGTTTTCATTTCATTTTGGTTCATATTTCCTGAATGGATGCTTTGTAAAATCAGTGGATTTATGCATTTTTCTGGTTCCAGTCATATTTAGAGAGTAATCTACTTTAACATCATTCCCTGAAAGCTTCTCCATCCTCTGTAGTGTATAATATTTTCACAGCCAATTAAGAAAAGTTTGCTTTGAGCAAAACCTTAAGGATACTAAATTATAGACAAAAGCATCAGTCTTCTATGTGAATATTCAAATAGTCCCTATATTATCTCTGTTTTTTTTAGAAAGATGATCTATATAAATTTATTGAAATTGACCTGACTTACTAGCCAAATCCTTAATTTGATTTCAGTTTATTCCAACTTTTGAGTTAAGAATACAGATGGAATTGATGGTCCTGAAATTTCTTATTGTTTCCATCTTAGATGCATTAACTAGGCCTGGGCCACAACTGTCATGCTCAAAAGTTGCTACAAAATATGAGATGGTACTCAGATTCTAGTTTCCAGTGGGCTGTCATGTTAGTTATTCAAAGAGGAATGTTTATTTCCATACATCCACATACTCAGTCATTCACCAAGAGATCTGGAAGAATTCTTTTCCTTTCATACTTCTTGCACACATCCAATCAATTGTTATATTCTGTTGGTTTTAACAATAAAATCTACTAGTAATCAGTGTTTCACTTCACCATGTCTATAGGGCTGTGGCACCAATCAAAGCTGCCATTATTTCTCTCTACAACCATTTCATTAGTCTCTTAGCTTTCCACATGTACTTCTGAAATTCTGAAATACATTATCCACCCAAGTGCTAGACTTTGCATTGAAAACATAAATATCATGTTAACCTCCTGTTACATGTCACCAAAATTTTATCATTACTTATACAATAAAGCCTAAATTTCTTATCATTCTAATCCATCTCTTCTAACTGTGCATTGTCCTGTCTATATTTTATGACTGGATACTTTGATTTGCTTTTTGTTTCCTTAAACATACCAAGATATTGCTGTTTGTTTTTTTATGCAGGAGTAAAATTTGTTTGTTTGTTTAATTTTTTCTTTTTTTTAAGCAGCACTCAGACTGCTCTCTTTGCTGTGGTATTTTTCTAACCTTGATATAGCTCTTAGTCATTCTTCAACTTTTTGTTTGTTTATTTTCAGTACCAGGGATCAAATACAGGGGCACTTTACCACGGTTCTACATCCTTAGTCCTATTCTTTTTTTTTTTTTTTTTTTTTTGATACAAGATCTCACTAAGATGCTCAGAGCCTTGCTAAGTTGCTGAGGCTGGCCTCAAACTTGCAATCCTCCCGCTTCAACCTCTTGAGTCACTGGAATTACAGGCTTCTGGCCTTGTACCTGGCTTCATTATTTAAGTCTATTTAAATTCTATTTGCTTTGGCAGTTCTTCACAGATTTCCACAATCTAAGATAATTTTCCAGGCATTCTCATTTCTATTTTGTTTGTCATTGGTTGCTGTGTCAGTGATATGTTTTATCTTTGCTTATGCATATCATTGTCACCCCTAATAATAAAGCCAGTTATCCCAAGAACCTCTTAACCCATGAAGATTGACCATATCTATACTATTTGCTTAGAGACTAGTACAGATAGTTGTTGGATCTTCTAAATGTAACTTTTCTAAAATGATTGATTATATAAAGTGTAAATATACTTTTTTTTTGAGACTAAAGTTACTTGAAGTGAGTTTGAAATTATTTGTAACATATACGTGCACATTTTTATGACATCTTCCTTATTTCATAAATAGTTAATAAAGTATATAAACTGGTAACATTATGAAATATTACTACACAGCTGTCAATAAAGCAGTACTAAATGGATGAGAACTTACAGTAATTAGGGAGAACACCACCATGGTGGAACACTGGCAGTATTTCAGAAGCAGTGAGTTAAAAGAGATATTGACAGTTTGGAGTTCGAGACTTGAGTGGTTTAAAGTGGATTTTTCAAAGCAGGCAACTAATTGGCATTGGAAGATTCATAACAGTTTTGGGTTGGTGGACATAACAAAGCAATGGTTTTGGACAGAGAATTATATTAAGTAATTGTTTATGATAATTGAACTGTTTATCCAGGTGAGCAGAGTGCTATCTTTGATAAATGGATCTGCAGGAATTGCCTAAAGGAAAGCATAAAAATATTTATTATTTTACAATCTTTCCATTCCTCAGCAAAACATTTTTACAAGCAATTAAGTCGTGTTGACACAGGTGAATTCAATTGTTTGTCCTATTAGCTATGTCATATATAATGAGGATGATTACTTTTACTTGGAATTTTACAATGGAAAATTTCTTTAACTTTTGCAAGAGAGACTAAAAGGGAACAATAGCTCCAAAATATATTGGGCTAAGCAAAAAGTAGAATAAGAAGGAGAAGATATTTGCTAAAATGGGCATTCCAATTTAGGTCATAATTTCTCATAGAATCATTGATGCTTCTAAGGAAGTTCCAAGATATTATGCTAGAATGTGCCTTCAAATATATTGAAAAACATTGAGTTAAATAATATTAAACAACATCTTCACTCCTTCAAGAAACTTCAGAATCTTTTAGTATGTTAAAGCACTTGATGAGTTTCTGCAGTGGGATACAAAAAAATTTGACAAATTTATTTGACCAAATTACTCTTGCATTGTGCAAGGTTTCCTGGGACCAAGTGGAGCACACTTTATGAAGAGCTGTTACAAGTTAGTAGAATTATATAATACTAAGAAACTCTATAGTTACATTGTTTTTAGCTTCAGAACCGTGAATGAAAAAAATCTCTATACAGAAATCTTTGAAATCACATCAGAAAAGTAATATTTTACAAAGATTATTTGATGATCCTTTTGGGAACACCTAGAATAACTAGTTTTGAGTAGCCTTTCATTTTGTATATTTATTATATACTGAAATTAGATCTATATAAGCTTGATTTTTCTTTTCACTATAGAGCAAAACTCCTAGTGGCTATAAATAAAATTTTCAAATATATCACATGGTCAGAAAATTTTGTCAGCGCAAAAAGGAGAATAGTTTTGCAGGAAAAAGAGGTTGGGCTTTTGATAACTTCAGAATATTCACCTTAGAACCCATCTGACATGATCTTGCACTGCCTTTTCCAAGGAGCCTCTCCTTGATCATAAGAGAAATCCTATCCTTCAGTTTGCTCATGGGTAAAATGGATGATTTAGAGATGCTTTAAGAATGAAATGAGTTAACATAGCTGAAACAAGTATATTCCATGGATCAAAGGCTATTATATTCAAAACATCAAATTGTATGTTAGTCTCAAAGCTTAATTGTAGGGGTAAAAATAAACATAGCTTTTTCTTCCATAAATTTACCTGAATGATCAGAGTTACATAAATCTCAGAACTCTAAGTTAACGATATACGTCTGCTTCTCTCGTCTTGTGGCCTTGGTGTCTCAGTATATATCCTTTTCTGACTGATTGTAGCTGAGCACAATTTGATGACTAAAGAACAGTGTTCTGTTATCAGTGGCACCCATCCCACACCCGAAGCCTTTTGATTAAGTTCCTGAGGTATATACACCATCTATAATTGTATTCTCGTAACTGAAGATAGATGACCAAATTTGTCATCAGACTGCAAGAGTTATTAACTGGAGTTGTGCTCATAATTTCCAATGCCACATTTAAACAAAAAATCTGCCTTCTGCTAGTTGAGGGGAGGGTGTGGAGGAGAGATGAGACTGGAGAGGCAGGTGCCAAGCAGGAGATGAAGTGGTTTCCTTTGCCAGGGAACAGCTGTACTTGTAGGCAGGAAGGGGGAAAAAGAGCACATTTATGTCCTGGATGAAATTAATACAAATCTTCAGTTTTACCCAGATGGTGTGATTTCACAACTTGGATTTTATAACACTTGGTTTGGTGGTAAAATGGTCAATTTCTGTACCGGATCATACTTGTAAATTCTCTAGCAAAGTGTCATATTTTTCATGTAAATACTTCCAAAGCAAAACTTATTTTTAGCATCAACTATAGGAAAGAATTCATGAGCATCTTCTTTTGGAGTCACTTATGTAACTGTTTTCTATAAGAACTGTACAAGAAAAAGAAATGAAAAGAAACATTGATGTGGATAAAGGAGCATGTATTTAAGATGGTTGAATTAATTTGAAGTGAAGATAAAATCCCTAGTGGGTGCTTTTAAAATTTGACTTGGGTTTAAATTGTGACACTTAAATGTTGCTAATTGCTGATATTTTATTCATCCAGCAAAGGTTTGTTAGGTGTCACTTACAGTGGCAGTCACCATTATATACCCTGTGAAATTCACTGAGTATCATGAGCAACATGTTTTATTGAAAGGCAGAAAAACATCATATAAAGCAATGGTGTGTTGTTTCCAACAAGAAATATGTTATGGGGATTGAGAGAGGATTATGACTTATGGTTCTTTTCTATAAGGTGATGAAATGTCACCTATGTAGTGACACATAATCAGAAAACTGGAATAAATGGATGATCCAGTCATAAGATATTGGTTGTGTTATAATATGGGATTTGATCATTGGAAAATAGATATGTTAAAGTGAGATAACCCATTCAAAATGTTATTCATATAGTGAGCATGAGTGTTTGGGGGCTCGCTGGGATTATACAGGTTGGTTTGGATCAGGCCTAATGTTTCAAGAGGGAGTGGTTCTTTCCATCTGATCAACCAATTGGCTGTTACTCAATGAGGGAAGGGTGAACAGCTGTAGGAAACTAATTTCCACTGTCTATTAAAACTCTTAGGGTGGATTTAGTATTCTTTCAATATGAATATTTTAGTAATCAATATATATTTGTATCAGTCTGTGTTCTGAAATACAAAATACCAATATGAGAGAGCAGATAGACACACAGAAACACGTGTGCATACGAAAAAGATGTATGGTTTTTAAGAAATTTGGCTCAGAGGATTGTGGGAACTGACAAGTCACCTGTAGGGCCAAACTACAGGCTGAAAAATTCAGGCAGGAGTTGCTAGATTCTTGAAACAGAGAGTTTTCTTCTACAAAAATCCACAGTGTTTGCTTGTAAGAGCTTCATCTGAGTGGATGAGGCCAATCTATATTATAAAGTGTGATCTTAGAATCAAATGATTGTAGATATTAAACACAGCTACAAAAATACCTTGACAGCAATAATTGGATTAGTTGGATTAGTGTTTGACTAAATACCTTGGCACGACAGCCTAGTTAGGATGACAAGACTAACTATTGTACTGTTAAGGAGATCAGCCTCTTTGCCAGACACAGGTGTTTTAATTAGAAATTTGTACCAATCTTAAAGACAGGTATGATCATGAATATGATGTGAGCTAAAAATAACCTAATGAATAACATCTAGGGTAAGATCTAGCTGTCACTTTATAATCATTAAAAACCATGCTACTATCATGTGAGAGGACAGAGAAAATATTCTGATTTTTTTTGTTAGATATCTTAGAGAAAAGGGTCACTATTAGCATAAATGAGCATTTTTGTATACAAAAATAAATGTGAGATAGCATATTCATTCCAAAGACTTGAAATCTCTCTGTGTGAAATGCTACAAATTCCTTTTGAGTAGGAAGTGGTCTGGATAAATTTTTAGTAACTTATATGCTCAATTCTCAGGAGAACACTTAAGGAGAAAAATGGAGAAGAGGCAACAAATTTCTAGAAGTCATATGAAAAACTATTGAAAGCAAAGTAGCATGCTCTCAGATATAATGTGATATGCTGTGATAGTCAATATATCTATCATTAATAGCTATCCACAGCTGTCTATACAATGGATAATTATAATATTATTCAAGAGATTCATCTTTAGTAGCAGTAGTTTTTCTTTTGCAGTTTAGCTTGTTAGCTTTTTTATTTTGGTCACCAGACTATAACTATGGGGATATAAATTTGTGAAGCAAGAGCTGATAGGCCCTTTGGTTTCTGATTTCCAAATATATATATATATATATATATATATATATATATATATATATATATATATATATATAAGCATGTGTCCTAAGCACAGTGTGTACACCAGCAGTTCTAGGTATTCATAAGGGTGAAGTAGGAGGAACACAAGTTTGAAACCAGCCTGAATAAATTAGAGAAATCACATATCATAACAGAAAAGGGAATAGGGATGTAGTTTAGTGCCCCTGTATTCAATTCCTGGTTTAAACAATGTAGGAATGTAGTTTCTTATAAAATTTTGCAATGGAGTGAATATGTAGGCCACAAAATGCATAGATGAGGCTCTTAATTGTTAATGAATAGCATCTTAAGTGAGTGGTCAGCAAAAAAAATTTTCTCGTTTTTTTTTGTCTATATGATTAATAAGCTATATCAATAATTTTTGTTTACATTTTGTATTTTAGTAATGTGCAGAATATTTCCAGTGTGTAAATTCAGAGTGAGTTGAGGACTTGGGGAATATCAGATTTGCATATTACGGATGCAGTATAAAATACAGTTTTAAGGGGCTAGAATCCTTGAGTCAGAAATGCTGCAAAAAAAAAAAGCTATTTCAATACAAAAGGTGAGATGTTATAGAGAAGACTTTGCTTCTATTAATGCAACCATTTGATAATATCTTTAAGAAGACACATGAACCTTATGTGTTACAGTGGTATAGACCTAACACACACAAGCATGTGAATGTGAACACACACACACAGAAAATTGAGGTAATAAAATCCATACATATTATCAATAACCTGGTTACAATATTATAAAATATTTTTTAAATTTTGAAAATTTTAAAAAATTATTGAGATCCACTAGGTAAAGTATATACAAAAGCTCATTGTATTTTTTTCTTACAATTACCTGAGAATCTGTAATTATCTCAATAAATTTTGCAACTGAAAACCAGGATTTGGATTTTAACTTTGATAATACTGCAAAAATTACAGTAATATTCTTATGACTCCAAAACAAAACAAAACACAAACAAAAAACAAACCCCAAAACCTGGATTTGGTCTTTGGTCAGCTATTTGCAGCAACAGTGATGGAAAGACCAGACTGACTT
Organism: Ictidomys tridecemlineatus; assembly: GCF_052094955.1. Taxonomy (NCBI): domain Eukaryota; kingdom Metazoa; phylum Chordata; class Mammalia; order Rodentia; family Sciuridae; genus Ictidomys; species Ictidomys tridecemlineatus. The sequence goes on along the minus strand of NC_135479.1, from coordinate 189,452,399 downwards.
GCAGATGTTGGAGGATTCTGGTGAAATGGAAATGCTTTTTACAGGGATAGGAAGATGAGGAGAGGACCAGATTTGAGAAAAGGTTCAGTACTTGTGGGGTTTGTCCACTGGTAAAGAGTAAATTGAGTAAATTGGCCTAGAGCTAAAGGGAGAAATTTCAACTGTTTAAAATCATCATAAAAAAAGCATTTTCAACCATGAGACTGTGTAAGACTGTCTGCTTCTTCTTCAGGCTACAATTTTATGGTTCCAGCTCTGTGAGGGGGAAAAAATGAAAATATAATCCATAAAGACTTAAAAAGTCATAAAAATGGCATAAAATATTCCTTTAGTATTCTCATCAAATCACCCATTGTCTGTAATAAAATTGCCTGTGATAAATGACATTTTCTTTCTTCTGCTCCACTCAAGAGTCTCTTGGAATGAGTTTCTTTCACAAAATTCAATTCTCCAGGACCAGTCTCCAAAATATAGGAGGGATGCAGAATTTAAACTTTGTCATTGATCCTCAGTGTCTAAATTTTAAACATTTTTCCACTCTATATTTTGCAATAGAAAAAAAATGATCTAAATGTATAAAGATCAAGAATAGCTATTGGCTTAAAAATTAATCATAATTTTTAAGTGGAAAAGGTTTATAGATTTAAATTTAACTGTTCAAATAAAAATTACAGAGAATCCTATTTAACCATCTCTGATGAATAAGACATTTAAAGATGTCTTTTGCATAGTAAATCCTCATTCAATTAAAAGCAACTTCCTGGAATAATAGTGTTAATCACTTTCCCACATTTATGAATTTAAGATTGAGATCAACAATAGTAAAATGCACCAATAGTAGATATAATTAGAGGACATAAATACAAAAACACTATATACTATTTAGGGCAATGGTATTGATCAGCAAATAATGAATGCAGATCTTTCTTTACAAATATTTGTATCATGATGAGTTTATAATTAGTGCATTCACACTAAAGCATGCTTGGATCCTTGAGGATTCAATTATGGTAGTTAATATATTTATTTTAGTAATGAAGCAAAACATGCAATTGACTAGATGCCTTTAAATCATTCTTAAATTGAAGGTGTATATGCATGTGTGTGTGTTTGTGTGTATGTGATTGTATATACTGTAATGTTTCAAGAGAATACATATAATCTTTTTATTTTCTTTTTGGTGCATAAGAGTTGGCATTTATTTTGCCATTGAGTTATAACCCAAGTCCCAATTGTCATTTCATTAGTTTTATTTTCTGATATCCATTTAGCTTTAAGCCTTTGTCTCAGAGAGGTAAAGAGAGAGGTAGGGGAGGAAGGGAGAGGGAGGGAGAGAGAGGTGGGGGAGGGAGGGAGAGGGAGGGAGAGAGAGGTGGGGGAGGGAGGGAGAGGGAGGGAGAGAGAGGTGGGGGAGGGAGGAGGGAGGGAGAGAGAGGTGGGGGAGGGAGGGAGAGGGAGAGGGAGGGAGAGAGGGGTGGGGGAGGGAGGGAGAGATGGGGGAGAGAGAGAATGAACATGAACTAAATAGAGAATAAGAGTAAGAGAATGGTAGAAACATCATGAGGAAATGCTTATCCAAATGATTCTCTTAAACTGTAAAGTTTCCAAAGAAACAGCTACCAAATTTATTCAGTTATTTCTGTACCGTTGATATTATGTGTTATAATCACTACTGTGTAGTGTATTTAAACATGAACATCAATTTCTGTCTCTTACTTTTATACTAATGAATACTCTGCAAGTTCCTGTCATGAAATGAATTCTGAATTGAGAGAAAGATAAAAAATGTATTCGAAAGAGCTATGTAATTTTAAATTTATGCCTGTATCATAGCAAAACAGAATAAGATTTTTTTTAATATCTTAACTCTTGTTATATTGTATTGGCCCTCATATTAGTTTTCTGGAAAGACTATTTTATCACTCTTTCAAATTTGTTCATATGTTGGACTACAGACACTCAAAATTGTACTCTTTCATCTTTTTTACCTTAACATATAACATTTAACAAAAAGTCATTTTTTTTCTTTTTTAAGCTTCTTATCAAAATTAAACACTTTTTCTTCAATGTAAATACTTTTACATTTTATGGTGTCTTCGTAAAGTATTGACATATTTTGAGTTGAGTCAATTTTAATATTCTTAAGCTGTATATTTGATATTTTATCATATGTTAATGTTTATTATAGGTCCTTTTATTCTGTTACCACTAATCTTCAAAATGCAATAAATTTTATCCAACCATATATTAAAAGGAATCTGTTTTTTAAAAGTTTAAGTTTTATACAGCAAAGTGTTCTTATTCCTTTATCCCATTTTTAATCAATTTTAATCTGAAATTTACTCTGAATTATTGCCAAATAATTTAAGCTTTCCTCTACCTTATAATATTCTTAAGTTGACTTAAATAAAAACAACAGTCCACTAAAAATTACAAGTGTGGCATACAGTGATCTGTGGTTATTCAAAATATTATTTGAAAATATGCTTTTTCTTTCATGGTTTATTGTTATTGTGTCCAATTTTATTCTGCTTACTGACCATTTGATATTTGATATTCTTGATATTATAAAATATTTGTATCCTTCTTCTTGCTTTTAATGTTCAGATCTTTTCCAAAATTTGTAGCTTACTTTAGCTTTCTTGCTTACTCCTCTTGTTTTAGAATTTTTCAACATGTTTAATTAATATATTCTCTTTTTAAAATGACTTTTATAAATACCTTTAATCCAGATAACCTACTTTTATAGTTTTTCTCCCTTATTTCTCCTACTAACAAAATATCCACTTTAATTAAACTTAAAATATAAGTTTGGAATTTTAATTGATTATCACAGCATTCCTTTATTTTGGAGAGCAGAGTTGTCACATTTTACTAAGTTTTCTGCTTTCCTAATGATCATTATCCAGCCAAGGGGTGCTGGGAACATCTACCTTTAGGCACATGCTCTATCAACTGAGAGAGAGCATGGTTTCTGTAAGAATTGAAACATTATTTTATTTGAGGTACAATACTCTAATCTTCTATTTTTCTTAGTTTTTATCTTTCATTTTCTAGGGCTGTTTGTGATTTGTTTTTGAAATTTCTTCTCCTTTCAAAAAAAAAAAAAAACTGCAAAGCCTGTGTCATGAAATCCAACTTTAAGCAGATGGGATCACAACTATCATGAATTAATTCTAATTTCCATCTCTTCGAAAATGTGATAGTCATTAATAATTTATTTGATTCTCCACAGTTAGTTCCTTACCTATGAAGTGCAAACTTTATTCACTGCGTGCTCTGAGGCAGATACAGTGCTAAAGAAATAAGGTGGAGAAAAGTTTCAGAATGCTCGCAAATGCTGATGCAAGGATATTGTTTGAGAGTCAGTCTACTTAGAAATCTCACTTGACTACTTATCTTTGGAGGAGAGAGTTTGATGACATTTATTTGGAATATATTTTCAAGATTGCAGACAGCCTTGGAAGTTAGAGATGGTGTATCTCTGCTAAACAGAAGGGAAATTTGTTTACTGTTCGACTTAGTGAAAATTATGTTTCCCTCTGGAACGAATGTTAGGCATGTTTATTTTCAGCCCCTTATAAAATATTTGATATTCTTAAGCTTGATCTTCTTTAACTGTGATGCAGACCTACTGTGTGCTCAGATTCATTTGGTTTTGCTTCCATGTTTCCTTCCCTGTGACTTGACAAACAAGGAGGACCCATGAACAGTTGGTTTATACTGCCTGTCATACCATGAGCCATAAAGTCCTTTGTTTCAGACACAGAAATATTATATCTTCTGGCAAGATCCATACATCTATGTTATTCTAGCTTGTCAACTTGCAAACAGAATAGAATCTAGCCTTTCACAGTTGATGACAATCTGGTATGAATCATAAACAATCGAAAAACAGAGATCTTCATTGATGAAAATAAATGTCCATATTTTTCGAGATTTTGAAAAAAAAGGTCAGAGCTAAAATATATTTGACAGTTTTCTGTGTATTGTTGAAACACTAGAAAAAAGCCCTGCAGACAAATGCATGCTGGTCTAGATAAGGAATAAACTGGATACATGTGACCTTGGAGATGGAGGTGGATATGTATGGTAGGTTTTGTAAATACTAAAAGTGATCTGAAATATTAATTTCTAAAAAAATCACATATCACATAGGACTGACAGTACTGAACATGATAATTAGTGACCATGGATGTAGAAAATGAAAACAGTAAATATGTTCTATTAGTCACGGGAAGAGTCTTTAAAATGATCAGTAGAGATATCAAAATCCACAGAGGTCAAACTAAAGAAAGACTAATAATGAATCTTTGCATCAATTAGGAGGAGATAATGAGAAGTATGTAAAAATCAATTTCCATCAAGAGGTAAGAGTAGAAGGCTGGGATGGAACAGACTGAAGATTAGAGTCAGAGTATTTTTGTAAAAAAGATAAAATCACAATTTATGTAAATATAAAACAGACACATATCAAAGTTTTATTTAATACATTAACCGAAGAAGGAAACCCTAAGAAGATACAGCTGTTTCAAAGGAAATTTCAAAGGACCACAGAGAAATGCTGAAATTAATTTACAAAAGGATATAAAGCTAGTCAGTATCCACAGCACAACAATCAAGAACATTTCCACTAGACAATTTTCACATTTATATAAGTATTCTAAAATTTGCAGGGTTACAAAATATCTAAAAATGATAAATGCAGAGATAAACCTGAGTGGTCCATTAGAAAGTACTCACAGTGATTTTTTTCCATTTTATATTTTCCCCACAATTTTAGGATAGAATGTAAAGAAAAAATAGAAATCAGTATTGAAAGATGATAAAATTCTAGGCTAATTTAACAATGTATAGTAAAATGAGAATCAGGAAAGAAAATTAAGTATAGTCAGCCCTCTGTATACACAGATTCCACATTGGCACAACCAGTCAACTGTAGATTATATTTGTGAAAAAAAAATTACATCCATGCTTAACATATACAAATATTTCTTTCTTGTAATTATTCTCTAAACGATATACTATAAACTATAGCAACTATTTATACAGTATAGACATTGTATTAGATAGTATAAGTAATCTAGAAATGGATTTTTTATATTTATTTGGTATATTACCAGACAGTAAAGGTTATGTAAAAAATATAATGCTATTTAATATAAGGGATTTGAGAAGCTTTGGATTTTGATACCCTTAGGGGTCCTGAAATGAACGCATCATGGATACCAAGGGACAACTGCAGGATCTCAGAATTTAATTAATCTTTCATTTTGAAATTGTCATCAAAAAGGGGAGTTTGTATTGAAGCTTAGTTGTACTCAAAACTTTTCTTTTAAACCAAGAATGTCGTCCTTTTCCATTTCTTTGCAAATGACAACTTCTTATGAATTCTGACATAGAATATAAAGATAGCTTTTCTGTTTGAAGCAGTGATGGAGTCACTAGGGTACCCCTCCTTGACCTCCTTTACCTGCAGAGCCCTGAGGCAATTTTCAGAACCAAGATTTTAATTTATTATATAATTTTAAGGTTGGCAAATATTTGTTTTATCTGCTAATACCATGTACAGTTTTCCCTAAACTCTACTTGCTCATAGAATTTAAAGTTATATTTGAAATTTGGATTTATTATATTATTATTTTCTTACACAACCTCCCTGTTCATATGCAACAAGTTGGCTCCAATATAAGAAGGGATTAAATATAGTATAAAATATAGTTCATACTTCAAACTTAAAGTCACAAAAATCTTTTAAAATGAATCCATAAAATCATAAGGAGAATAAAGAGATTTTAATTATTCTGCTTGGCACTATATTAAATATCTTCACCTTGTAATAGAAAAGTATTTGTATATGATTCTTCAGTTGATTTTTTGCACAGTCATATGTCACTTAATGATGGGAATATGTTGTCACAAATACATTATTAATTTCATCTTTGCAAGAATAATATAAGCTGCAACACAAAGCTAGATGGTATAGCCAACTGCATTCCTAATTATATAATTTATTCCCCCTAGGCTGCAAACCTGTACAGCATGTTACTGTACTGAATGCTCTAGGCATTTATAACACAATAGCAAATATTTGTTATCTAAAAATAGAAAAGGGACAGGAAAAATACTAGGAGTTAGGAATTATTTGATTCTGTTTTAAACTTGTGGGACCACCATCATATATAAAGTCCTTTGCTGACTGAAACAAGGTCACGTGGCACATGACTGTATTAGGGTATATTTTTCAAATAGAACTGAATTGGTATGTTCTATTTAAAAGTGCAATTCCTAGTATACCGCTTCATTTATGTTTTATAAACATAGAAGGTAGCGGTGGAGAAAGGCTATTATAGAATTGGTGAAGAAATGGATACAAAAATATTTCATAGAGAAAGTAACTTTCTTTTGGAATCATTTTAACTGCTATTATTGGAGGAAATCCATAGCATGGTTTTCTGAAATCCAAAGGTAATTTTAGACATCATTTTTATTCAATTGGATTTATGCAGAGCATGCATGTAGGCACATTTGGAAGCCTGTCACATGGAGGACGAGTCATTATGCTGTTTTACTCACCAGAGCTGTGACAAATGGGATCCCTATCGTTTTCTGCTGGAGGCTTTAGTCTACCCTCCCTTTGCATCTATGACTTCTACACTGTCTTGCATTTCAAACTGCAGTGAACTAGATGAGTGTATGTAAAAGTTATATCGGAATGCTTAATACTTATTAAATGTTGTTACTTAGTATGTGTGACAGAATGAATATTTGATAGTTTATTAAATAAAATTTAACTCTTTATTTACCCTTCAATTCAGCGATAAGAAGTGACTTACTCTGAAATATCTCTTGTGAAAAATTTAACTTCAGTAGCTTCCAGTACCTCTTTTTTCTTAAGCACAAATGTCAGCCTTATGAACAATAAAAATAGTAAAAGGACATAAAATGGAAAAGACTTATTTCACTGACTTTACCATGTTTGAGTGGTGTATGGTTTTGATAGGAAGCTGGGTTTATTTTTCTAACTTTACATTCCATTTTGAAACCATTTCTCTCTTTACTTACAAACTTGGGGCTGCACCTAAGCTGGATGTGAGCTCTTCTAATCTTTTCCCACATGTAATATTTTTGAAAACTTACCGTAGAGAAAAAGATTTTAAAAAAATATACCAAATCTTTGAAAGTCTGAGACACTAAAAACATCTTGAAAACTCAGATGTCCCCAGGTGACCGAAATCTATGATCAACTTTAAGAAACAGTAGGGAGCTTTGAGCAAACTGAGAGCTATTATTGGTAGGACATGGCTATTGCCTACTTATAGAAAAAGTAGTTCCAGGTCTTTTGGAAATGTAAAAAGTCTGAAATTCAAACTCATATATTAAATCTCTCAGATATTAAATATTGGCCACTAATTTAGAGTAGTAGTAGTCACACCACCCAAGCTAAATCTCTGCATGCCAAACTCAACAGACCATGAGTTACTGGCACAATTAGAGATTGACAAACTGAGAAACTCTTGAATTTTCTCTCTCAGTCATCCATGGAACTCTATATCCCTACTCACTTTAAGATTTTTCATTTATTTATTTAAGCACTTTTATTATTTCATTATCTCTTTATTACCATACAGTTATAATAAAGGGAAGTTCAAATTTTCCCTCTGATGTTTCACTAATTGAGTTGGCTGAACTAACATGTGTATAGGAGAAAAGGCACATAAAATTATTTGATCATAATTTTACATGACATGGGAACCTTCAGATTGAAGACTCAAAGACTCAGAGTAAAGGACACAGCGTAGACAGCTGTATAGAGACACGACTGGAAAAAAAGGGTATGATCTAATAGGAATAGACTGAGCGGTGAGTGGGGGCTCTGTTCTTCTGTCTGTCCAGATCCTTCTTGACCTAGGTCAGCATTTCTTCTGGTTATGGGGTTTTTATGACCTACGATGAAACAAGGTAGGTCAGAGGACTTTTTTGTTATTAGTTCTTACACAGAAAGGCAGGGGAACATCAGGGTAATGTTGTTCGGTTTTATTGCTAGATTTGGGGGTAAAGTGAGCTACTTTGAGGAAGAGATATTCTAGTTTCCATGCCTTCCTTCCTTTGAGGAATCATGAGTGAGAGAGGAAGGAGAGCAGGAGATAGAGAAAGAGACAGAGTCAGGAGCCTTTTCTTCTTAGGCCTTCAAATTGGGGTATCATTTTCTGGGGCCAAATATAAACTGCCCTGTCCTCCCCATTCTAAAGCCACTTCACATTGCTGCAGAAACCATTGATTAATCCTGTTCAGTCATTAATACTGGTCAGTCCCTGCAAAATTGTTTTCATCCTACAGTGGCTGCTGATTTTATTTGAGAAGGGCTACTGGATTGAAATTCTGGAAATCTAGGTCTTGTGAATCTGAACAAACACTGAAAACTTTAACTGAGTAAGTTTTGTCTGATAAGCTTATTGTGATGACAGAGTAGGATAATACAGGATAAAGTACTTCATAGATTAGAAAGAAAGAAAATATAATAGCCACAGTCATAATTCCAGATTAATATTACTTGACAATAGCCTAAGCCTGCACATAGAATCTATTCACATTTTCTTCCTTGCTGATTTTTTTAGATTATTAACACAGAAAAAAAAATATATATATATATAAAATTATTGCAGGCTAATATATCCCTATATTCTTTTATGTTGTTCCACCTCTCACTTTATAAGGATTTTCCTTGCCTGAAAAAGTTAACATGGACTCATTAAAATTTATGTCCCTTGATTTCTCAAATATCATAAGAATTAAAATATCCGATGCCCTTTCTTATGAAATGGATACAGTCAGCATTTTGGTTCCAGGCTCTTTTCTGCTTTCTTTTCTTGTCTCAACTACATGAACTAGATTTACAGTAGTAGAAGATACTAGAAAAATCACTCAATTCAATTTCTCTAACTTCCAGAGGTAAAAATGGAAACCTAAAGATGGTATATTACTAGATTTTTATGTTCCTGTTCCTTTCCAGTCCTTTCTGTAATTTAAGTGTCTCATGAATGATTTCGGTGGCCCTTGTCTTGAGAACTCTGATCTTCATATTAATAATCCAGAATTGTGACTATATTTGTTATTATTTCACTTGCCCTACAAAATAATATTTTAGTATGTTTTATATGTATATTTATTCCCATTCAAGTTCTTTGCATAAAATTCTTTACTCTTGAGTAGCAGATATTATTTGGGGAATATTATATATATTTTAATTGTGTGTGTGTGTGTTTATCTTTTTTCTGGGGACCAAACTCCAGTTCTTGTGCATGACAAGCATGTTCTCTAGCACTGAGCTACACCCCTAAGCCCAAAGATGTATTTTATATCAAGACATTTTGGCCCCACATCTGAACCCCTTTGCTGTTGCTACACAACCTCAGTTCTCAAAGTGAAGTATTGAGGCAAGCAAGCCCTGTGGCACTTTTTTCTGCTTTTGGGCCTTTGCTTGATGAGTTCCCCTCAGTCCTCTTCATCTACATTAAGTTGTAACCAAATATTTGTTTGTCCTTCACTGTAATGTTTGATATTGCATATATTTATTCCTTATCTTTGTCTAAAGTTTCTCAATGTTCTGGAATATTTATTAATCTTAGTAAACAATGATAACAATATTAGCTACTATCTATTGTGCATATATTAGCTCATTCAAGACTCAAAGGCATCACAGGAGGTAGATACTATTCTGAGTCCTATTATATAGAAGAGAAGATGGAGATACTGAGTCAACAGGCACCTAGTAAGAAATAAAACAAAAATTACAACAACAAAACCACAAAAAACTAGAGCTAAAATTTCAGCCACCTTGTGGGGACCACAAAAAACTAGAGCTAAAATTTCAGCCACCTTGTGGGGAACCAAGTTTTTGTTTGTTTTGTTTTGTTTTGTTTTGCTTAAAATAATTCATTCTTAACAGAAGCAGTTGACAGGTTTGCCTGTTCAAGTTTTTTAATCTATGGGTGTTTTATCACTTTACAAAAATGATTTTCAAAAGCCTTATAAAGGCTATATAAGTTTATGGAGTGACCAAAAGTAAAGACAAATACATTTTTCAACAAGAAATTCTTCAAGAATGAAGTTTTGTTTTTCATTAAAAAATGAGTATAAAATGTTGGAAATTGATAATTTTTGAAGCAAGTTTTTAAAGTTTCTTCTTTTTTTCCTCCATGTCAGGGTTTGGCAAACAGTGGTACACTGAACAAATCATGTTCACTGCTTGTTTTTACACATAATTTCCTTAGACATCAGCCATGTCTAGTCATTTAGATATTGTCCACAGCTGTTTTCACTTATAGTCATAGAGTCAAATATCTGCTCAGAAGAAGTTTTATAATTTGCTTGTTCTCTTTCTATATAGCATTATACACAGGATAAAATGTGAAAATACATAAAATTGAAACGTTCCTAAACCTGCAAGATTGTGTTTATATTTTCAAGGGGTATGCAGTGTAACACTGTAAATAAATATTCATGAATATTCTGTGGAAAAAAAAACATAAAAAGTCTAAGGGCCTTGCTCTATCTCATTTTGACAGCTGGATCTTATTCAGCTCTTATATGCTATCACTTGTTTATTTTAAATAGTGTATAACTGATGCTTTCCAAGCTTCCACTAAGTTTAGGGGAATAGTTGTGTAAGTTTTCATTTCTGACTATCTGTAGAACCCTATGTATTAAAGAACATTTTCTTCCCTTAGGTTCCTCAAATACATAAATGAATTTCAATCCATAGGAAATAGATTTGCATTCAATTAGGTATTTTGAAAATCCACATGTTCTTTTGGAACTCAACATGAAGTATTTTTAATTGTTTCTGAAAATGGAACACTTGAATACAATTTTCTCTGTGTGCACTTTTCTTAGGTTGCTGGTTAACAGTATTGATTTGTATTTCAGGTAATGTAGCAACTTTTCCTGCTGTAGATTCACAGCATAGAACTGTGTTGAGTGATGTTCCATTGTCACAGCACCCTATACATTGCTCAATATATTTCTTATATGCTTTATTAGTCAAGCTATCATCTCTTTGTCCATATATTCAAATGAACTGTAGAGGTTATTAACTTGCCCTTGGCAAATAGATTTATTTTTCTAAGACAAATGCTTTTATAAATTTAATGTGTGACAGTTTTATTACGAATTGTAAATAGAATGTCCTGCTGGATTTTTATGATAGCTATCACTAACTCATTTGGACCCTTATTACATTTCAAGCCTTCATGTTCATGGATATTTTCTTTTTAACCACTAGCGAGTCCATTTTGGGATGTGGTAGCTTTAAATTTTAGTGTTGGGTTCATATAATTGGTCCTTTAAATAGTAACAAAGTCTTTTGCAATTTGATTATGCTATTAAACATTAAACTTAATGCCTGTATTTGTAATAATCTTTATCCTGTGTCTGTTCTGTTTCACATTTCTTTCCAGATAGAGAATTATAGCAAGCGATAAATTTTGTAAATTCACCTTTATCAAGATTCATTTTAAATTTCACTGGATTACTATTTTCCTTGGCTGTTAGTATGATAAATATGGGTTATAGTGTTATATTAAAATATTTTAAGATTCTTAATGTTCAAGAAAAATACGCTTAATATTGGAAACTTTATTAATGTTGGCTATTTTACAATATGTATCCTAAGAGTAATTTTTTATTTAATAATCTTTGTCAGAAATAACCATCTCCTCTTCTTAAACTAGTCCAAGGATTCAGTTAGGTTATAATCATAAACTTCTAAATGCATGACCAATTTTAGCAAGGACAACCTGGACTGACATAACAAAATATCATGGGCTGGTGGCTTAGACAACAGAAATTTATTTTCTCACATTTCAGGAGGATTGAAGTTCAAAATCAAGGTACTAGCAAGGTGAGTTTCTGGTGAGAACTCTCTTCCTGGCTTATAGACTATTCTCTCATTGCAACCTCACATGGCCATTCCCCAATTAATGCATACAAAGAGAAAGATCCCCGTCACTTCTTTCTTTTATCAGGACACCAGTCTCACTGTATTAGATCCCCAACTCTGGACATCATTTAAATCTAATTACCTTCCTAAAGACCCTATCATCACAGTCACTTTGGGGTTAGGACTATAATATATAAATTTGGAATAAATAATTCAGTCTACAACACAAAGTAGTGTTATTTATTATAATTTTCTTCTCTCTTCAATCAAATTTAGTGGACATTTTAAATACAAATGTTAAAATAGGCATTTTAAGCAAATGCCTATTTATTTTATAAACTGGTAAGGCAACTTCTAACCCCAAATTTACATCTAAGTCAAAAAAACTGAAATATTATAGTTAATGTACACATACCTATAATTTTCCCAAATATGCATATGTTCTTCTTCTCAAAAAATACAATGTAAATCTATCTGAAATTTGTTCACAAGAATTCATATTTAAAAATGGCTTAATATTACTAGATTCATGAAATCATTGAGATAAGTATTTTTCCATTTGTAAAGTGACATTTTGTTTGCCAACACTTCCTGAAACTCTTTATGCCCTTGTTTCCATAATATTCCCTTTAAATGCTCACTTGTCTCTGAAAGTTTTGATCTAATATATATATATGGATGGACTCACATCACCCACGACACAGTGAGCCTCTGAAGGGATGGCCATGGTGTATCCATTTTTTATGGGTCATTGACATAACAGTACTTTTTCTAGCACATATCTGCATTCAGAATATTATGGTTGAATAAAAAAATTAACTTGAGTAATGGAATGAATAAATTAATTAATCTCTAAGTGTAACAAGCATATTTATCTTTCACATGACCTAAAAATCCAATGTTTATAATTTCCCTTTTAGGAAAGTTCAGTGCTTCAAGTTTTTAATGCAGTCGCAGGAACTATTTAGTAACTTTGTTATATATTTTACATTTGCCTTATATTCAAAATATCAACCAGTTCTTTCCATATTTGTAAGTTGACACAGAATATTAACCTAAATATGATTGTCCAACTTTTCTAGAAATGTATTGATCTTATATTTTCTACTCACACTGAGATTACAAAGAAAGAAATCAGACTCTGGGTTAAGATAGTAATGAGAAGGTTTCAAGAAATTTTCTGAAAAGTTGGAGAAGGCTACTATTGGATATTACACAATCCCTTTTCCCATATGTGCCTAAAAAATGAGATGGACTGTCAAATTGCTGAAGGAGCAATAGTGTAATAAGTCAGTGCTTATTGAAGTCAGGATGTATCCTAGGTGATTCCTCAAAGGTCATTTCCACTTGCATAATATTGAAGTAGTGATTCAAGGGAACACCAGCGGCACAAAGTGTTTCACTTCTATTGACTGCTTGATAGGAAGACTTATGACAATGTCACTCTTTAACTATGCACTTATCCTCTGCCTAGAATTGTGGATCTCATCACTTTTTTTTTCATTGCCCCAGATACATTCAATACCCCAAGAAGCATGAAATATTTCCATAGACACCTTGTTCATATGTTGCAGCAAAGATAAAGAATGTCATACAAGGTCCTATAGCTCCTTATACTCTGCTTAGGAGATCATGAACTCAAACAGGACTGTGATGTAACGAGGTGGCATTTCACCACAACTGAGATCATTGTCCTTTAAGGTATCACCTTCCTCTCCTGCTCTGGTTTATCTTGAAAAATTTCTACTCATTGTTCTGCATAAACCTTTAGAGTTATGCTATATTCACATTTGACTTGAGTTCCTTAGGTACTCCCTGATATATAAGAAATGTTGAATAAGTTAGGTAGAAAATTAAATTGTGAATGAATGATACCAACTTTATCCTTTAAAAATCTGAAAAGAGAGAAAGGAAGGGAGGAAGAACAACAGCATTAGCTTCATTACTAGTTTCTTTAGGTAATGTTAAATAAAGAATACTTATCTTTGAGTATAGAAATTTGGATTCTAGTCCCATATATACTACTTGAAAGCTTAGAGAAATGTGTTCTATGTAGCTAGATGCTTCAGTTGAATAAACAGTGAGATGGAATTAATAGTAACTCACCTGATTGCTTGCAAGGGTTTTTGATGCTGAATTGGAAATGTACTCTGAAACACTTGTTAGATTTTCAACCTATGTAATGTGTTGCAAAAGTATTTTCATAATTTATCTTGAGTAGCCACTGCAACTGGTAGGTGTCTATCATTTGAATGATGTTCGTGTAGATTATTTGAAATAAATTTACTTTTAAAGATATTAATATGGAAACCAAACATTTCATATCAAAAAGAAGAAACAAAACTGAGCATAATGAATTTGGTGAGAGCAAGGAGCATTATTTGAATTGTGCTCTTCTTTAACTCCAATAGTTATTGCTTAAAACAAAGATGGCCATTATTAATTAGAATGTTTTTACATTTTTCACTATTGTCCCTTGCCAACTGATACCTCTCCATAGTGTACTGTGGATACATGAAATGTTGGAAGTATAGAAAACGTTACCCAGGACTGACATATTCCCAGAATTAGGGAATGCATTTAGTCCCTGAAAATCACATTTCCCTTTCTGGTAGGGCCCTCGCCTCTGTAATGGATTTACACGTTTAGTAAAGCATCTGTTATGTTGAAGTTAATAAATAGTGTCTGTCTCTACAGAATGTATACAACCTAATCAATGAAAACTCAAAAAATAAATTGATTTGCTTTACTTAATGTGACAGAACCTCATATCTGCTTTTCTAATCTTTTTAAAACAACTGTGTAACTGTGCACATATATGCATGTGTCAAAATAGGTAACTTCATAGTATACTGAACAGGGTGCACACCCAGCACTCCTTCTCCCCCTCTGCTTCCCTCACTTCTTTCTCTCTTCTCCTTTCTTTCTCTCCTTCTCTCCCTTATATGCGCATGTACACATGCACACACAATGGTGTGCTCATGCAAACATATACATATAGTCTTTATTCCATTGGGATAAGACTACTTTACATTTGTAATTTAAAGATAAAAACAGACTCCAAATATTGGCTTTAAAAATATTTCTGAAGTAACTAAGTTGCTTGTCTCCAGATACAACTCTGTGTATAAAAATCATCAGGACTTCTTTTTTTCTAATCTACTATTACTATTGTCTCTTTTTTGATATGTGTCACTTAAAATTAGAATGTACTTCATACATCCATATTCCTAATTGTTATGTTTAGCTTTATAAAGTTCTACTCATGATCTATAAAAATACCCTTTCCAATAAAAACACATAAATATAAGATATTTACTGTAAAACCTGATAAGCAAGTTGATACTCAAGGATAGAAATTTTCAAATTACGTGTTTTATGTCTTGACACTCAAGTAAACTGACACAATAGACATTATGACTCGACCCATAATCTCTATAATTTTTACCTTGGTTAAAATGATTTCTTTACCTCGACTCAGATGCCCATATGATTAACATATGTGAGGAAATAAGAATTAAATTTATGGACTACCAGAGATTATTAAGGCAATCAATGTTTAAAAACTCTATTTTAAATTCAACTGCCCCCCATACCTTGGGATTGAACCTATGAGACCTGGACCATTGAACTACTTTCATAGCCCTTTAATTTTTTTTTTTTTTAATTTTGAAACATGTCTTCCTATGTTGCCCAGCAGTCTTTGAATTTGAAATCCTCCTACCTTGGCCTCTTTGACTTAAGACTTTAGGATTACAAGTGTATACCACCACACATGAAAAAAACTCAACTTTAAAAAAAATCTATGGAAAAAAGCCTTAAAATTTTCTATCAATCTAAGGATCACCTCCACATTGTGACTTCTTCCATACAATTCTTATATTTTTAAGTTTTTAAATTTGTTTTAATTAGTTATATATAACAGCTGAATGTATTTATGCACTTTGATATACATATATGGGGCATAATTTGTCATTTTTCTGATTGTACATGTTGTAGAATCACATTGGTCATATATATATATGACCAATATAATATCACATTGAAAATGTCTGTTTCATTCTATTATCCTTCCTAACCCATATACCCTCCACTCCCCTCTCTTCACTCCCCTCTACATAATCTAAGGTAACTCTATTATTCCCTAATGTGGCCCCAAACACACTCCTTATCGTGAATTAGCATCCACATATTAGAGAAAACATTGGGCCTTTGGTTTTTTTAAGGATTGGTGTATTTCTCTTAGCATGATATTTACCAACTCCATCCATTTGCCAGCAAATACCATAATTTCATTCTTCTTTAAAGCTGAATAATATCCCATTGAATAGATATACCAGATTTTCTTTATCTATTCATCTACTGAAGGACACCTAGGTTGTTTCCATTGCTTAGCTATTGTGAAATGAGCTTCTATGAACATTGATGTGGCTGTGTCTCTGTAGAATGCTGATTCTAAGTCCTTTGTGTATAAAGGAAGGATTCTGACATTCCACTTAGGTAGCAATGCTGGGTAAGAGGTGTTTTTATCTTTGTTTATTTATTTATTTATTTTTGTTTTTTTTTTTGAGGCAACTGTTTAGAATAAAGAACACATTAATTTTCAGAGATATACCATTTTATTTCTACTTTAATCAGTGCCTTTATGTAGTTTTTTGCTGTGAAGATAGAATACCACAGAAAGGTCATTTATAATGAGCAGAAAATTATTTTTCATAGTTCTGGATGCTAAGAAGTCTGAAATCAAGAAATCAAAGTTCAGGCATCTGGCAAAGTCTATCTTGGTGTATTGTGATCTGGTGGAAGGCCTCACATGGTGTGGAAGGCCTCACATGGTGTGGAAGGGCAAAGACAAGATGGAGAGGAAGAAAGGAGAGAGAGAGCTCATGAGAGGGGACAGCACACACCCTTTTATAAAGGCACCATTCCCAGTCATGCATACGGCCCCCTCTTGGTCTAATAACAACTTAAAGCTCCCACCTATTAATACAACTATAATGGTAATTGAATATTAACATTTTGAAAGAGAAAAATTCAATCCATACAAGCTGTGAAATGGATTACCTAATTGTCCCTGTAACCATATATGTAAATTCATATAGATTTTTTTCTTTGTGGACTTTGACATAATAATGAAAGTAAAAGAATTTGCAAAATTAGATCTTACATTAAAAAATATTTACTTATATCTGTAAAATAAATAGTTTTTGACAGTTTGACTATATGTTGTAGATTTCTCTACAAAATAGTGTGTGAATTTTATAATACAATTTCCTATGGTTTGTCCTAAAGTATACTTCCCAAGTTCAAGAAATCTATCAATATTATTTATCTCTATACTCAGGTACCATTTTGTTTACTTAGTTCACTTGCATCCAGTCAGTGTAATATATACAAAGAATTGTGCCATTAAAACTTGCAAAAGTATCCTAACACCCCCTTCTCTTTCCATATAGATGTTGATTAAATTACTTAATATAATAAATACCCAAACCTATCTCATTTTAGAGGAAAACAATAATATATAATAAATACTCAAACCTATCTCATTTTAGAGGAAAACAATAATTGTATGTCAGAAAATGCAACAACAGTAATGCTTCTGAAAGTGCAAAGGCTATGTGGGAGTTTTTAAATTAAGTACTGTACTTACTTTAATATGAGAGAACTCAAACAGTGTTTCAATTTTGCAGTTGAGCAAGTACCCTGAAAAACACCAGTTACTTATCAGAGAAAATGCTAGAAGCAAAATTCAAGGCCAGATCACTCTTAGACCTCAAACACTGACTCACTTTTCTAAATTTTTATCCAGAAAAATATAGAAGCACATTAAAAATTCTTACTCAATTGCATATATACTTCATGTCCTTTGATTATTTCTACTCATTGTTTTTTTTTACCAAAAAATGATCCAAATATCAAATTATTTGAAACTCATGTGTTTTTTTTCTTCCAAGCAGATCTTATTAAAACTAAATTAAAATATTTTTAGAAATATCTTCATATATCAGACCTTTATTTGACAGGTGCAATTAGAAAGGTCATTTCTTCCATCAGATATCAGTTATTTGGAAACAGACTAAATTTGATCTCAATTTAAAGCTAGCAGCAAAGCAAAATAAAATTTAATTTGTTTGATAAAAGATTATTTTAGAAATCTAAGTAGGTTAAGTCAATTTTAAAACCCTTCAAATTTTACTAGGAGGAAGAAATATGAAGCTTTAAAAGAGATGGCTCAAATTTTGAGTATTTAAAAACAAATATTTTTCAGACATTTTTTTTATTTTTTAATTTTTATTTATTTATTTTTAAAATTTTTCTTGATATTTTTATATCTCTATTTTATTTATTTATTTTTATGTGATGCTGAGGATTGAACCCAGGGCCTCACAAGTGCTAGGCGAGTGCTCTACCACTGAGCCACAATCCCAGCCCCACATACGTTTTTTAAAAAGTAATATTAGCTCTCCCTTTTCTACTCTGAATAAAAGAAAAATTACAAACTACATGTTTTTGAAAATAATCTGATATGAAAAAAGGCATCAACTTCATGACTAGAACAATGTGAATTCTTACATAAAGGAATACAGATGTGTTAAATAAACACTTAATGTGAAATGATAAAAATTTAAAAGACAGAAATAATTAGACCACACCCTAAAAATCAGGTATTCAACATATCTGTCTCACTATGAAGTAACTATAACTTTCATGGAGTTGTTTGTTTCTCTGACGAATATTTCTATTATACAGAGTGAAAACTTTGGGTAAGTATCTTACCAGCTCTGAGGTTCTGATTTTAATACTCCCTAGATGAAAACCACAGGCAGAAATGTTATCTATTCAATCAGATATTAACTCATAATTAAAGCACATAAAACTGAATGTTAATTACCTCTAGTTCTTTAAAGACCAATTTTCTGGACATTCTGCAAGAGGCAAATCAAAAAAAATGAGCTTTAGCATTTTAAATACATGATTCATTTTGCATACTCCCAAATCAGAAATTGCTTTTACACAATAAAGCCTTCCTATAAATCACTTCCTGAGGCTTAGGTTATCCTGAGTTAACCACTGACAAAGAAAATCAAAAGCAGTATACTTATAAAATGAAAAATAAACAATAAAGAACTTCAGGGGGGACACATTTTTAATTGTTTTTTAATGGATGTCCTTATTTTAATTAAAAATCAAACATGTATATTTTAACTTCATGTAGGGATGCTGGTATCAGATAATTAATATATGTATAGATCTTGCTGGCAACTTACATATGCTTATCTTTATTTCATAAGAAAACACTCTTGAACACTCAACAGGTAGGGTTTCTCTAAGTGTTCAAACTATTTTAAATTTGTTAAATATTATGATTTAGTTTCTCATGTTTGAGATAAGATAGAAATATTTTCAACATGTAATTTCAAATTTAGTGAACTTGAAATTCAATATTGCTAGCTATGGGAGGAAATTACCTTTCTGGCTGGAGGTACAATGTCAAAATGATAAATATCAGCTACATGTGGCTATTTAAACAACTTAAAATTAAGAATTCATTTCATTAGTCACATTAACCTTATTTCAAAGGCTCAAACAGCCTCTTGTGCTTATTCGCTACTCTATTGAATTGTTCCCATACAGAATGTACCCACCATTCCAGAATGTTCTATTGGCCTATGCAGGCCAGGAGTTATCTTTTCTTTTATACAATCTCTAAAATGAAGATATCTTATTAATATTTTCACATTGGAATAGTAGTGTTAATACATTGGTTCTAAACGTACATTTATATAATTTGCATATCATTCAAATAATCAATTGTCTAAAGACAACATACTCAAATGAAGGAAAACTTACTAAAGAGAAATTAAATATGACTGGTTTATAATGTCATTAATGATAGGACAATGCTTTAACAGTAAATGACATAGAGGCAATAATATTGGGATGATGACATCCTTTTGTTTAGAAGCTGTGTGACTTACACTAATGCTGTCCAATATAAATAGAACACAAGTCATGTATGTCAGCCACACATTTAAAAGAAAAATAAGAACAGGTGATATTAATTTTGGCAATACATTTTATTCAATCCAGTGTATCCAAAATATTACCTTTCAACATATGCTCCCTTTAAAATTATTAAGATACTTTACTGGGTTTTTTTGCATCGTATGTAATAAGTTCTTGTGTGTATTTTATACTTCAATATATTTAACTTTGGACAAGTCATATGTCAAGTAGTTAATAGATAGCATGTGGCTCATAGATACCACTTTAGAAAATATATATTTATACAGTTGAAATCTACAGACATTCACTTATTTACTTATTCAGCAATATTTATTGAACACATATGAGGTGCTGAGTAGTGCACCAGATGATGGGGTACAGTGGTGAACAACACTGTGTTTACTCTTAGAGAGCTTTCATTCTGGTGGGGGACATGACACAAACAAACAGGAAAGTATAATATTCACTGAAATACTTCTGCAAGTGGGACTTCTGCAAGTCCCATGAAGGTACCTTGGCAAATACTGAGAGGGAGAGTGCCAGTGAAGGCTTCCAGAGGAAACATCAAGATTAATGCTTTAATAATGTGTATGATTTGCCCAGAAATTTTAGTGTGAACACAAAGAAAGGAGAGTAAAGAATGTTCTAGGAGCAAAAGTCATCTAGAAAGGAGGTGTGTGTGTGAGTGTGTGTTTGTGTGTGTGTGTGTGTGTGCATGTGTGCTTTATAACAAACAGCCAGTGTGAGAGTAAGAGTTGGGTGAGAAACTTAAAAGTAGTGTTCCCTGAAGTTGTTCCTTTAGGTGCTTGCAAAGACTGATGCCAGTGAAGCAAGGTAGTCCTAGGTCTTTACTGATATTGCTCATATTAATTTCTATCCACAAATGGGTTGGTAAGAAGTGGAAACAGGGTCAGTAGTATAAATGAGGGAAGCAGAGAGGGAACCAGATTATTGTTAATTGAAAAATTATTAGAGGGACTACAGAGACTTTAAACAACTGCCCTTGAATGCTTACTACCAAAGTCAGTGTGCATTCATTTATACTAAAATCATGAAAAATTAGCAATGTTATTAGTATTCAGAATTATACTCCTTATTCTAGAAACAAATAATCTTTGTAGTCAAGTAGTGAGAGCCTAAGTGAAGAAATGGTTTTGTTCTCATATATAAACTTAAGAAAAACTACATAACGGCTAACGCGAGATTCCCTGGGATGAATGTTCTATCTCCAGAAATAATAAGTTCAAATCATTTGACAGTTTTTCTAGTTTAAAGTTGCAATTACTTTTAACAGAAAACTCACTGATTCCCATTGATTGACACTCAAAGGCTTAATTTTTGTGCAGTCATTTCTTCATACTGTACAGAGAATATTGGATCAAAAGATAGCTCATCTTAATTGTCATTAAGAGGTAAAGTGAAAATGCAATAGAGTCTGGATTTCCATTGTAATTAATGGTAAAGTTAAATTTTTATGGTTTAATAAAATCTGCCACAGAGCAAGAGTAATTGGGTGAAGAAAGTAGAAATTGAAGTCAAATAGAATTGAGCTTTAAATTGAGGAAAAACATTATGAATGACTTAAAATATATGCAAAAATCAAGTTCCAAAGTTCTCCATTTATAAGGAAGTGTGGATTCTAATGTTTCAGTGGTTATATGCATAACCTTATAGACACATTAGAAAACTGCAGTTTTTGTATCCTAATGAGCTGGAAAACACAGGTACATTTTTATCTAATACAAGTACACTGCTAATATTGTACATGATAACAATTATATTTATATAATCCATTTTTTCTGAAACATAGTTTCAGCAATTTTACCCTAAATAAATATTCTTAGTTTCTTCTAAACTGGTAAATTTTTGTCTCATAATCATATGTCAACTGACATGGGGACAAAAGATTTTGAGAAGCCAATAAAAATAAGAACAGTGAGAGAAAAAATATAAGTTTGTCCTGGTACTTATTTTTAAAAGATTTTCCCCAAAGTAAAAGTTAGAAAGCATCTGGAACCTGTCATTTTTGAGATGATGGATCTGAACAAGGAGACACATGTTCATGTCAGAAGCAGAAATAGTTTTATGTTCACGATCTGGCTGTCATCAGATATTTTTGGGTGGGGTGAGAGGGAGAGGTATGAGGTTTGAAAAGTAGAAGGGAAATCCACCAATTTATTTTGGAGAGAATGTGAATGCCACTAATCCTCCTTTATACGTTTACTGATTGAGCTGCTAGCCTTATAACCTCTTCCTCAGTCTAAGCTGCTATCCCATTCCAGCCCAAAGACTGGGAGATAAAGATGATAGCCAGGAGTATCAGTGGGCTCTGGGCTTCCTGAAAATGAAGTACAGAGAAGTTTCCCATTCTTTTTCAAAAATATACAAATGTTAAATGTTAAAGGTATCACACACAATACTTGTCAATGCAAGGTATAAATATACATATTAATTGTGTACATATGCACACATGTAAAATATATAGATGTATATACACCCAGTGTGTGTGTGTGTGTGTGTGTGTGTGTGTGTGTGAGAGAGAGAGAGAGAGAGAGAGAGAGAGAGAGAGAGAGAGAGAGAGAGAGAGAGAGAGAATGAACATTGTAAGCCTATGTTGTTTTGGAAGGTTTTCCAAAATTCTCTGTGTAATTATATAATTAACTTGAGAGAGGATTTGAGAAGAAACTAAACTTCTGTAAGTCTTTTACCCCTGTGTAATTTTGGTATTCATTTCAGGTTTACATTGCTTGGATCATGATCTGAAAAAAAAATATCTCCAAAGTTTTATACATCCCAAAATATTTCTTTACTCAATATTCTTATTGAAATGGGTTTCTAGTTTGTCTTTGACATTGAATTTTCTCGTGCTATGAAAGTGAAAATGAAAGGTTATATTCTGATAGAGTTAGCTATTACGTCTCAGAATGTACCTTAAGTGTCAATTATTAGATAAGATAAATTTATGGAGCCATATAAGAAATGCCAGATAATTACTGTTCATACTTTAATTATAGAAAAACATGGAAATACATGTTTGCACTAAATCTTAAGAAAATCTTCCCTTAAAATTCAGCATTTTGTTATATGTAGTGGATATCCAATGAGATGCATGGTTGTTATCACACCAGTATTCATACAACTTCCATTTAATGGGAAAGACTAAGTCACAATTTGCAGGGATTTTCCATTTCTCACTAGTTTATTATTCTTTAACTTTAGAACATATGCACTTGGTATTTCTATACATCTGAGGGCAGGAAGGATTTTCTTCCTATAATAAAAATATAAACTAAATATAAATATAGATAAAACATAACACTATTTAAGAGCCTATAATTTATTAAAGAATGATAAAGTGCTTTACTAAGCTAATTTGATAGTTAAACTGTCAGTGATTCCTGTTTTAGACTTAGTAAACTTATGCCTACCATATATATACATATCAAAAACAGTCTCTCAATTAACAGGAATATAGAAAAATATTTTTAAAAGGAAAAAAATGATAACAATGAGATCCCTAAATTTTGCCATTTAATCCTTTTTTTTTTTTTTGATCCTTTCTACAGTGTGTCTTTTCTCCTCTGAGAACTTTGTAGGATTCATTGTAGTAACATTTTTTTTTTTTTATTGTCTGTATGCAGCAGCTCCCCTGGGATTAAAACAGACCTTGACTTGTCTTTCTCAGCTAGATCCTTTGCTATCTTATCCAACTTTGGAGTTTAAAATAACATCTCTAAATTGTTGGTTCACATTCCTACACACCAAGTCTTAAAAATTTCTTATATTACATCCCTACTGCTTTTTAGATGTGTTAAAGCCCCTTGCTTTGCATGAAATAGAATATTGCACAATGAGCCCGAGTTCTTGAAAAGCAGATGCAATTCCTGTTAAAGGTAGAAAATCTTACTGTTTAAGAAAGTGCTTGTCCAAGCAATAATGGAAATTTTTCTTTATATTTAATGAGGAGTGCATTCCTATAATGTACTCATCTGTAGTGTTCTCCCACCCTGGAATCCAAGTATTGAAGCCTGGCTCCTGAGTGTGGCTGTATCTGTCAGTGCAGTCTTTAAAACATAATAAAGGGTAAGCAATTTTATAAGAATGAGGGCCCTAATCAGATAGGATTGTGGCTTTTTAAAAAAATAGGAGGAAAAATCTCTCTTTCCCCAGTATAACCCCCAGCACAGCAACTTTTGTCACTTTCAGTATACAGTGATTTTTGTCTCATTCTAGACAAAATTAGCTTATCATTCTTTAATGCTGCACAGAGAAAAGATGCCATTCTTAAAACTAAAAATCAAATTAGCCTGAATTTTGATCTTGGACTTTTAAGCCCTTGATGTTAAACATCTAGCATTTTCAGAAATGTTTTGTTGTGGTTGTTGTTGTTTAAGCAACATAGCCTGTGCTCTTTTGTTATGGCAGCCCATGCTGACTAATACACTTCCTTTCTCAGTTCCATTTTGACTCTGGATTCATACCCTTCTCTGCTTCTGTTCCAAAGTTCTATTGTAAGTTATCACTTCTTTATTTATTTTCAGCTCTTCATCAAATAGTCTTTTTTTTTTCTCAATGTCTGGTAAAAAATACTGTCAAGTAAATATGTATTTAAATAGATGTCATTTTTCCCCAAAAACCTAGAAAATGTTCCTTAATAATATATTCACATGTGGTACAGGGTTTTCTTAAATTGTTTGTATGAGTATGTACTGGAATAGTCCTTTTAGAGGAAAGTCTGAGAGTTTGTGCCATAAGTCTTAGTCACTTTTATCTTTTGATGTTATAATTTTGCTTCTTGGAATCTGTCCTAAGACTATTATCAGAGATATCAAAAAAATTGTCTAAGGAATGTTGTTTGTCTTGATAAAATAAACCAAACTGTGGGTCCATCTATGAAAAAGATTACAGTCATTGGAGACTATGTGAAAAGTCAATGGAATTTTGTTAGTCCACAGTTTGGAATACTATGGAATCTTTAAAGGCATATTTGTAAAAGGTTTTTGGATGATTAGGGAAATTTTAGTGTTGTAATTAAGCAAGAAGGCAGACTATAATACCAAAGTTAAAATATGCAATGACATAGGTATGTATGGATGCTTTGGATTATTTCTAGGTACAAGACAACAAGGAAATTTTAATAGCAGAGATTTGTTTTTCATCATCAATTTTATATATTTTCCAAATAATTTATAATAAGTCTTACTTAGAAAAAAAATATTATGTTTAAAAATATTTCAGCAGATTATTGCACACTACTTGTTCACACAATCAGATTTATCTTTCTTGCACTATAGCAGAATAATCTATTTAATCTGCCAAATATTGGGCAGAGTTCTAACACCCTATGTACAACTTTGCTTACATTGCTTACCTTTGCTGGAAAATAAAAATTATTCACTAAGTACCAGCCTATATTACTATCCAGATCCCAGGCTCTCTGTAATTTTTGTAATTTCAAACAATATGATTCCTTTTTATGACATATTTTAGAGAGTCACTTTATTTTTGTACCAAAAGTTGTTCACATACAATAAAGAAGGTCTAAAAAGACTATTCCTGCTGTGTAAGGGATTGCAAACAGAAAGAATTGTTTCTTAGGCTGATCCAAAGATTCAAAGACCATGTGTTCTCTGGTCTATACCCCTCTGGAGCTCACCCAAGGCCAAACCCCTAGAGGGTACTCAATAAATATTTAATTGAATGGACTGTTAGAAAGCTCCTCAGGACAAGCCTTTAAAGTTACATTATGTAGTGAACATTCATGGATACAGCCTTGACATCTTTATATCCTCATTTTGCATTGAATTTATTGTAAGAAGAGTATTGTGAATTCTTCAACAGGGTTTCAAAAGTCGCTATGGTATATTGATTACAGATGATTTGCATACACAGGAACTATAACTGCATTCCCAATTGATTGGTCATGTGTTTATTCCCAAGAGTACGACCAATCTGATTTTTATTTTCGAACAATATGTAACAGTGGACCTGTATTTTTTTGTTTTAAAATATATTTGCCATTCAAAATGTCAGTTATGAAGATAAGATTGAGAAATAATAAATTTTATAAAATTCTCAAATATTCTCAATTTCTGAAAGTGACCCAGTTGAATTGTCTGATTCATTTAAGAATCAAAAGACACCTGGATGAATTCAATAAAATCTTGAATTTAACATCGTGATAAATTTGTTTTTTCAAATTTTCTTTTAAAAATAAGTTGCAATGTTTATAAATCACTGGTTTGAGTTACTTTGTTTTTTAAGTTATTACTATGCTTGTATTCTGTCCTTGAAATTTAAAATCCTGTACTGACTAAATCATCTTTTAGTTCTTTCATTTAAAACAATTTTTAAAGAAAACTGGGAGGTCTTCAGCAATTCTTTTAGTGTCAGGTTGTGAGCCTCCTTTGTTGAGTGACAATTCTTGCTTAGTATCAAGTCCCATGTTTAGTTTCCAAACCTCCCAGCAACAGCGGTGAGCAATCACTTTGTAGATTAGTTCACACCTATAGTTATGTGCAGGCTGCGTTTTGCAAAAATCACAGTAAGAAAACATACATACTTATGCTTATAATGCCACCTTTACTGTCAGCCTTGGGGCAGGAAGAAGATAAGACACAAGTCAAACTTTTATTTCATTGAAAGCTTCCTGCTTGAGACTTATTTATGAAAAAATAAAATAAAATCCCAGCTACATTATTTTATTACAGGTCAAAAACAATCAATCTTTAAATTTAAAAAAATGCATATCCCCTAATATGTAGCATTACACCCTTGTTAAGAGGTAGCAATAAGTCACAATAGTTCACATTTATTTATACTGTCTTATTAGTGGGTTGGAAGAGGTATATTAAGGAACCAGTAGAATTATCCATTGCCTAACTGAGGGTCATCATGGGAAACTATTATTTTATTCTAATAACCTCATGCACAATAGAAGCAAAATTTCCCAAATTTTAGTTTAAGATTAATATTCTTTCTTCCTTTTAGGCCCTGTCAGCATTTTAGTATTTTGATGCCTCAACCTCAATAAAAACTAATCATCTTTACAAATAAGCTCATTCTTAAAGCATGTGCATTCACTTATAATATATGAATCTTTACTCATCTAGCAACATAGAAGAGCTACACTTGAAATACTTCCAAAAGAGTACATTTCTGAATTTCTTGTAACCCAATTCCCATTTAAAATTTAATAGAGAGAAAACACATTTGTGACAAAGTTCCTGAAAGATATGCCGTTCATTTTTCTTCAAGAAATGGTAAAATTCAGAATGCAAAAATGTACTCTTGGCCTCTGTATCAGTGAAATCGAAATTTCTTCAATGCCATCAGCCTATGTTTAGTGTTATTTCAAAATATGAAAAGGCCAATGAAACTTGTTCTTATTTGCTGTAAGTGTGCTGGAATTTTTTAAATTTTATTATACAGAATCTTCTTTATGCAAATCTTATGAAGGGTGTCATTTCTTATCTTAGAATCACTTTTTCTAAGCAACTCCTTAGCTTTTATTTTATAGGCATTGGATCTTGTAATCACTGTTTCTCTCTTTATATTGACCATTTACAACCAAATGTATTGTTAAATCATTCCAAGTGCATTCGTTTTATGCAGATTCAATTTAAATCCCTACTCAGATTTTTCCTTTACTGGATAGTTCCACTTTTTTCAATATAAATTTATAGGTGTCCTCACATATCTTATTCAGATACTTTCAATTGTTTTTAGAATAGGTTATATATATACAAACGGAAAAAAAAGTCATTTAGTATCCTGTACCTTGCCAATAAACTCAACATTTAATAGAATTTCTGGAATCAGAGATTCTTTTCTATTGAGAAAATCGCGGGGTCATGTTCTTTAATATCCTGAAGAGATTCTGATTCCCTGATGTTCACAACAATCCTTCCTGATCATTCCTTTACAGTGCAGAACACTCCAGGGAGTACAACCACTATAAAAAATTCTGAGGTCAACTTAATCATCTTAACCTCATCAAGGCATCACCCATTTTCTCTTCCCAGTGTCTATTTGATAGATACAACCCATTCATTTTATGCATTAAGGGAGAGGATTATTCATTCATTTCCTTCCTTCTTGAGTCATTGATTCACAGCTTCTCCCAGTGTGCAATAACACAGTGGTCTGAATTTATACAATCTTTCAACTGCTTTCTCCAAAATATCATCTGATCATTAGATCCTGTGGGCAAAAAATATCCTGAAAACTCTTGATCATTTTAAATTCTGCTTCTAAATTTGATTTTGTCTGAAGCAGCCTGAACTTTTTCTTCATTTAATGCTTCATCTGATTCCAACTTCTGCACATTGGCATCTCCCCCATGTTCTAACTGGCACATTTTCATGACTGTCACAGTCATATTTCAAGGATATAACTGAATTTTTCTTTTACGGGTCTTAAACTCTTTCAAGTCACATCAAGCCACAATCCAATCTTACTGTTGAAACTGGTGCTTTTGTTTTTTTCTGTTGTATCCTTTAAAGGCTTTTAGCAAATCGTTCTTGTACTACAAGCCTATCCATTCCATCATCCTTTCTGAACAATTGTGTGTGGAAAAGTAATATCTGAGTCCAGAGGCAAGTCTGTAAAATAACAACTAAGTTTAATAAGAGATCATTTCAACTGCTATGGGACAAGAAGTTTCATTGTTCACAAGAAAATCTTTGATTATTTTCTGTATATGAATTCTGTTGAAAACCTCAAGTTGTCCCTCACTGGATGAATGCTGTACAAATACTTTACAAGGTTTTCTACATTATAATCCTTCTTTCCTCTGCTCAATTATTCATTTTCTCTATAAAATGATTTTATTGCACATGACTAACTATAAGTAATTTAAGTGCATTAACTTAACTATAGTGGTAGGCTCTGGTGGCATCTAAATCAGGAGTAGTGAAGATACTTTTTATGCATTTTTAAGATGAGGAATACATTGAAACTGTTGATCACCAACAGAACACGAATTAAAGATGATAAAAATCTAAAGTCAAAATTCCCATATCATTTTTCTTATAAATGTTTAAACAATAAGTTGATGTTAATGACCTCAGGAGCTGAAAGAAAATAAAATTCTAGACACATAAGCCATTTTCATTTTTTTTATGTCAGATATTGTTTCCCTTCAAGCCAACCTTATTTTAAGGGGAAGAGATTAAAACAAGAGATTCTCCTTTTTAAAAATAGGAACAGAAACTAACTCACTGTCATACTGTATCAGAAAGTTAAAGTCAGAATGTAAACTTGTTTGTTGTCAAAATTTCATCTCTAATCAAAATAGAACTTAACTCTTTTCCTGAATTCTCTTTTCTTTCATCTTTTTCTTGTTTACATATCATAAGCAGAATCTTCTCTATTTTCTTATTCTCTGCCTCATTAAACCCATTTCCTATCATGTTTTCCATGTGCTCATGTATATTTCACTCTGCTTTAAAATGTGATCTGTGCCCACACTCTCATTCTTTTCCATTACTATTTAATGAGGACTCAAAAAACATTCAAGATTAATTAAGTAGCTATTATATTGTAAGCAATGTGGTAAGCACTGCAGATACAAAAATGAATAATACATAAATACTTCCTTCAAATAGTTCACAACCAGTAATACCCAAAGACATGCAATGAAATAATAATTATATAAAGAGATATGTGAAATAATGGACAAAATTAATATAACTTCTTATTTGGAGTATATTGTATTGGGGAGTTGGGAAAAACCATGAGAAGGAAAGGCAAAATCATTCACAAGAGAAATGATACTTCCTAAAGTGGATTTCAGCTTAGCAGAGAGAGATTGTAGGGAACTCCATATAGACAAAATGACCTAGGCCAGCAATTGGAAACATAGAAGGTATTCAATGAAGTATGTAGAATTACTGAGGTCCAGTGAAGATCTTTTTGTGGTACTGATACGGTGGTTTAAAAGCAGTCTTTTGAGGATACAGTACAGGCACACAGCATGTGCTTTGAATGCAAAAAAAAAAAAAAACAACAAAAGCAACTTTATGAATCAACTATGTACAAGATGCAGAATTATTGAGGAATCCTAATCAGAGGAGACACATTATTAATTTTAATTTCTTAATATCACCTTTGTGACAGTGTGGATAATGACCAAAAGAGGATGGATGGCGGATGAAGCATCTGTTAAGGAGATGATTTTTGGAGAAAAATATGGAGATGTGATTCATGATACTGGTAATGGAGGAGAGAGAATGGTTAAGGTGAACATTTAGAATAATTACTCTAGGGGCTGGGGATAAACATCAGTTGGTAAAGTGCTAGGAAACTAGCATGCACACGGCCCTGGGTGCAATCTCCAGCACCACCAAAAAAAAAAAAAAAAAAAGAATGACTACTTTGGATCTCTGGATGTCACCAGTGTTCTCTGGTTGTTAAATATAATTTAGGAATAAATCCCAGGTTTCTTACTTTGTGGGTGAATATGCTAAAAAATTTAAATGGACTCATAGTTGAATATATTATTTGTCACTAAGATCTTTTCATTTTCTCTGCATAAGTTTAAAATCCCAGACCTGTTGGGTTCCCTTGTGGGCATCTGACTTCCTTTCGTTAAGGAAACTTGACCAGAAATGTGTTTCTCGAGAAGGAGAAAGTTTTGAAAACATGCCTTTGATTCATAGCTTTCTATTTCCTCTGCCACTGGACACTAAATGTCCCAAGTGGACATTACTCCATGCAGTCCTTTTCCAGAATCAGGAGAACATGTATGACCAAAAATTTAACTTCCTTCCACTAAGCTCATGAGATACCAGGGTCATTTTTCAATTATTCCATGACCTAATCTATTCTTCCTAATTGAGAAATATACCAAACAAATAATAAGTTTTGAAGACATGATTAATTCAACTTTGAGTAGATTAAGACTATACATCAAGGAGACCTTATAGTGTGGTACTGAGAACTCACAGAATGCATTTCTTCCATTTCAGGTTTCCAGCCCTCTATCATAATTATTTTTTTGGTATTGTGCTTATTGAACACTGCCTGTGTTCAAATTTCAGCTCTTTTTACCTCAACCTTCATATGCTCAATTTTCTCTTTTGTAAAATAAATGATCAATCTATGTCTTAGGGTTGTTGTGAGAGTTAATAAATTGAAACATATCTTCACTGAGGAGAGCAGATATGTGTGTGTTATGTGATGTCCCTTTTGCTAGTTTTTCTATTTTACTATTTTTATATTTATAGTCAGATCCTTTCATAAGAAGGTGAAATTTGAAGGTAGGTATGCTTAAAAAATATTTCACTTTCCCTTAAGCCTAGAAGAAATGATAATTAGGAAAAAAGGATGTTCAGGCTTATCTTTTGAGGAAGTCTGCCCTATTAGAAATATTTTGTATTATTTAAAGTGAGATTATATTCTCTAAGTATGAAAAACTGTTTTAAAACTTGATTGGGCTAATTGGCCTCTACAAAGTACTTACCTAATCTTTGTGAAATGTGCAAGAATTCCTTCAAGGCGAAGTAATTCTTTGAAGATGAAGTATAATAAAATAGACAAGAGAATACCAAATGACTAAAATAAGAAACAAACTATATAGTACCATGCTCTCAAAAATATTAAACATGCTATATTATGCAGATATTTTTCCTCCTATTGAAGGGCCCAGTATTCTAAATTTCTGTCATTGTGCACAGGCTGGCTTCCTCTGTCTGCAAAACTGCTTGTCCTTGACAGTTCCCATATCTTGGTATAGAATAATTCTCAAAGTCTGCTTCTCTAAGATAGAGTTTCTCATTGGAAAACAAGCACCCAATGTATTGGGTCTGAGATTCATTTTTCCAGAGAAGTTCTGTTTCCATTTTTTTTTAAATTAATTAACTTATTTAATCTAATTAGGTATATATGGCAGCAGAATGCATTTTGATTCATTGTACACAATTGCAGCACAACTTTTTATTTCTCTGGTTGTAATGCTTCCAATTATTTATATACATATATAAGTTCCAAGTATGGTGAAGTGCAATGTAGGAAGTGAGAAGACCAGAGCCATTTTGGCTGGAGTAAAATTCCACTCTATTATTCTTGAGCTGAGTACTCTATATTTTTTTACCTGTTAAGTGGAGACAATAATAACATCTACCCCTTAGATTGTAATAATTCCATTAATTAATATATAAAAGTCCCTGTCATAACCAAATCACTCAAGAGACAACTGTTATTTGAAAATGGCTCCCTGTTTAAAAAATAATAATAATAATTTGTGTAAAAGTTTTAAAACCTCAGGAAACAAGTGTCATTCTACATTTCTCTTCCTTCCTCATAATACAGATTGAGAACTATCAGAGCAATAAACACAGCAGACATATTTTTAATTGCTGTTTCTTAGAAAACAGTCCAGTTTCACATAATAATTCAAATGAATAGGAAACTGACAGGCTAATGATGGGTGACATCCGTAGGCAAGTGACATTGCCATTACCTCAGAGGCCAATATGGGAAGGGGCTGCCTCCAGC
This sequence comes from Ictidomys tridecemlineatus, assembly GCF_052094955.1. NCBI lineage: Eukaryota > Metazoa > Chordata > Mammalia > Rodentia > Sciuridae > Ictidomys > Ictidomys tridecemlineatus. Next base: position 189,419,950 of record NC_135479.1, on the reverse strand, counting down.
GACCTGATCCTGCTCTCAATAGTCAGGAAAGTATCGACATCTGATTATCATTCTCTACTGCAGAAACAGTTAATAAAGTGTTTATTAAGAGGCTAGGCTGGACTGGGGTATTCTGTCAATCTTGAGAGTAAACAAATAAGTGTGTAAGGTGCAACTTTTGTTCTTGAAAGATGCAGATTTTTTGTTCATCCCATTCTCTCCTTCCTATAAGATTTAAGAAAGATCTGTGAGGCCATGTCCAATGGGGGAAACATGCTGCAAGCAGATGAGTAATTTAAGCATGAAGCTTAAAATAAAGTATAACAAAGGAGTAATCACATTTTCAAAAACAAAGAAAGAAAAAAACCTTACAATAGAATTGGGAGAAAATTTACTTGGACAAAGAAAGATAATTTTTTAAAAAATATAAATATGGTATATGATTCCCCAAATTTACTTTCATGATGCTTATATCAAGCTGGACATTTTGTTTTCATTTTGATTCTATCATTGTGGTGATCTCATTAACCCACGTTCTTAGCCATAACTATGCTGATTATGATTTTTGGAAGATAATTCTGAATGTCAAATGCCAGAAAGTACAGGAATGTTTGTTAAGGTAGTACTTGTAATTGGTTTGTTGTGACACTGAGTTTTTAAAAAGTAGCATTAGACTACCAAAAGGCTTTTTTTAATATAAGAGGAAAAAAAACTGGAAATATTACTGTTCTTTCCCCAACAAAAGGAAACTGTAGAAGGGTATTATGTTCCAGGCAATCAAGAATAGCAGTAACATATAAGCTAGAATATACTGAGGTACAAAAGGTTTCAGCAGTCAAGCAGGCTTCTTGTCCACCAGCCTGTTTTATTATGAGAATTAGAAAAGGTGCCCTTCTAAAGGGCAACAGAAATGTTCAGAAAAATCAAACATTGTCATCAAGGAACTAAATCTAATCCCTCAAATGACCGCGAAGCACAGGCAGGGAGCCCTTCCCTTGCTAGGTAAAAATGACACCAGAGGCCAAAGGGGCCAGATTGAACCAGAAACTCTGCAGGCCCATATGCCAGGAGGTGAGTCAGAAAAGGTGTTCCATGCAAGAGGGAATAGAGACAACAATTTTAAGTTGCTGTGCAAGAATACGGCCTTGAATCCAAAAGGATGAGAAGGAGCCAAGAAACATGCTAAACTCAGACAGGAAGGAGGAGAAAAAGGTGAGCAGATGCTGCTGTTGTGATTGATCCCGATTGATTCGGGAGGAGACTGTTTGCTAGCAGTTTTTGCTTTTGTGAGCAGTAAGAACAGGAATATTGGGTGAATTGACCCTGCTAAATGACCAGTGATAGCATAAGCACTTAGTGTATTCTCCAGATCACATTTCCAGGGTTTTTCAGGGTTAGAACCTGCTGGGATTTGCAAGGGTGAGGACATGCTTTTTTTCTTTTTTCTTTTTCTTTTTCTTTTTTTTTTTTTTTTGAGCCTGTACTCTTTCTATTGCTCTTAGTTCTTCTTTTTCCATACCCGACTCTTATTTCACATACTCAGACTGTTTGGATGAAAACCCTTCACAATCACAGCAGCTCCAACAAAAGTCTGTTTCTGGTTTATGATGCATGGGTAGTGGAAGAGCAGGAAATACAAAGGGCTCTGCTTCCTTAATCACTCAGGGATTCCACATGGCTGAAGCCCCACTGCTCTGTAACTATACTCTTTGAACCACATGACCTAATTTCCTTGTGACAGGCGGAGATAATGAAGAATTCTATGCATGCATTCTGTTGCTTAACCCAGATGTTAAATACCAGCTCCCTCAAGTCTTATGTGTGGAAAGACTTGGTCCCCAGGTGACACTGTGGGAGTCTGTGGAAACTGTAAGAGGTGGGGCCTGGTGAGAGATTTTCAGGGCATTGGGGAAGTGCCCTTGAAAAGAGGATCAAGGAACCCCAATCCTGTCGTTATTCTACTATGCATCCTGGCAATAAGGTTACTGGTTCCACTGTGTTCTGTACCCTCCCATCATTTGCAGCCTCATCACAGCCCAAAATAATGTCATGAACTGAAACCTCCAAAACTGTGAGGCAAAATAAGCTTTTCCTTTTCATAAGTTAATTATCTCAGCTGTTTCACTATAGTGATGGAAAGCAGACTAATGTGCATGTCACTTCACATATTATTGGACATTTCGAGTCACTTGGCTCTATTCAACTTCCAAATCACTAGGAAATATAAGGAATATTTGTTAAACATAAGTGTCTCTGCCTTAGGAACAACCATGTTATTTTTGGGTAGAATTATAATGAAGTCCGTTTGTAACAGAGGGCATGTGTTTTAGAGGAAGAGCTCAACTACTGGGCTTTACTCACTGTAAATGATCTTAGTTAGCCATTGTCAGTTTTCAGCCAGATTGCATATCTCATTCAAATCATTTCCCTTGATGCCTTGTGGTTTCTATGCTTATCTTTTGTATCCTGGAGCCAGTAACTCCAGGTTCTTGTTCTAAAATATGAGATAGATGCTACTCTATCTTGAACAGCAATCTCAGAGACAGAAACTATTTTATTTGGAAGTGGCATTTTGCAACAGGAGTAACATTCAGCCACAAGGTGCATGCAGATTTAAAGATATTCAAAGTTTCACCAGGCCATTACTTTTACATATAATAGCCAGTGCTCAGGGCATACGGAAAAAGCATTTGCACCCTGGCTATGAATTTGGTGCTTTAATGAGTGATTACATAAAAGTGAAAAAAAAATATCTTGAAAAAGAATTGTTCATGCAATATTCCCCAAATAAATGGCAGTGCACCAAATGCTTATTGATTATTGGGAAGATAACATTCTACATAACTTCTCTTGCTGAGGATCAAAGTATTAGGTATTAGGTAGGTCACTAATCCAAATGTGACATTCTTATTCAACACATGACAAGAGAGTCTGTCTATAAGGTCAAGTTTAAGTTTGCTATCTTAAGAGACTCTCATGAAGGATACTTGGGTAGCTCATAAAAATTCAAAGCAAGAATATGTTGATTTTGAACCTTGTACTCTACCCTCAGGCACACTAACATGGATGTTAATATTCTTTATTCTAATTAGTTAATGTACACACACACACACACACACACACACACACACACACACATACATCTCAACCCATGCATTAATCCCTGTTGTCTTCCCTTAATCTCATGGTGTGGACTAGGGAGAAGAGGAAGGGGTCATGCATGCTTCTATCAGAATCATCAGGGATGTTCTCAGAGTAACAGTGGTTTGAATATTGAGATAAAATTTGTCATGGCAAAACCCAAAGCCATCCTCCTAAATCCATTATTCAGCCATTCAAAAGATATATTTTTATCTATGGAAGGTCAAAAATGCTCCCTCCCCACACAAAAGATATTTACCTCGAGGACTGAAATCTTTTACCTCAAAAAAGTATAATTACACTACAGATCTTCAGTTTATCCTGAATAATTCAGGTAGGCTCTAAATCTAAAGACAAGAGCCCTCATCAAAGGCACATTGAGGACAACAGATTCCCAAAGAGAAAGCAATGTGATGACGTGGCAGAGACAAGGGTAATATTAACACAAACCAGAAAGAAACAAATGCTAGAAACCACCAGAAGTGGGTATCAATGAAGGATTCTCACCTAGACTCTCCACCAGAGCATGGCCCTACTCTACTGGTACCTGGATTTCAGACTTCTGACTTCCAGCAATATAAGACAATTATGTTCTGTTGTTGTAGACTACCATATTTGTTGTCACTGAGTATGGCTTTGCTCATTTAATTATTTCTGCCCTTTCACCACTGAGGCAGATGAGAACCCCATCTATCCCCAGAAAACCTGTTTCAGTATCACTTCCTTGGTTAAATCCCTTGGGCTCTCCCCAACCCCAAACCAACAATAATTATCATCTTCCTCTTTCTCTCATGTCACTGGATGTATATGTCTGGACAAGAACTTCTAATATTCCACAATTTACTTTTCTATCTTGCCTTAGGGCTTAAATTGAATTACTAGAATAGAGTCAGAATTGCACAGGTATTTTTAATGTAGCTATGATTGTGTGATCTCTTAATGGTAGAATGCAACCATTCTTTGGGGAATTTTACATATGGTGCCAGTGCCAAACTTTCCAAATATTTGTATACTTTATTGGAAGTCACTTTGTAGATTCAGAATCTTCAAACTACTGGATGGGTAATTTGGTGGAACAGGAGTAGCAGGAAAAAAAAGAAGGTTAAAGAAAAACTTTTTTCAGTATTAAAGTTACATTAATATTTGATTTACTAAATGTTACTAAAAATACAATGTGAATTTTTAAAAACACAATAACCACATTATTTGTATTTAGCAACATTATACTTGGTTCACAAAAAGAGGATATGAAAAGACCTAAGACATGAAATAATGTATCTCTTTGGCAGAATGTGAGGCACTGGAATGAGTCATTGAGTGGTGTATGGCCTCTCCAACTCCAATTAGTTCACTGAGTAACTTATCTAACATGTGGGGTCTGGGGGACATTGGATGGATTGGTCTTAAATTCAAAAATGCTTTCTACTGCTAGGAGGAAACATGGAAGCCTCTCCTTTTGCAGATGAGGAATTAATACTGCAAACAATTATATACTTGTTTTGAGAGAATCATTTTGTTTCTCCAAACTGGATTTCATCACTCAAGGGTCAATGCAGGAACTTGGAGAGTTTCTCACAATAAGTCCACTTCAGAAATGCCTCTCACTGCCTCTCAAAGCCACTTATGCTCTATCAAGACCTGCTGTCTATCTGACCACTTCAGTAAATCAGGAGTGATACATGTTGACTGCTATCATGTAAAAATTCCTCATTGTATATTTATGCTCTAACAATATTCCCATGCCTATATGTACAGCCATGTTTCAGGGTATGTCATTTACTGCACATTTGTGATTAAGTGTACTTTTAAAAACTTTTTTTTAAAGAGAGAGAGAATTTAATATTTATTTTTAAATACAAATACATCTTTATTTGTGTGTGGTGCTGAGGATCGAACCCAGTGCTACACTCATGCCAGGCGAGCACGCTACTGCTTGAGCCACATCCCCATCCCATACTTTTAAAAACTTAAATGGTGGCTAAGTATCTTTTTCCAAAAAAATAAATATATATAAAAATATATCATATATATGTGTATATATATATATACACATATATATGATATCTATAGCTTTAGCTTTAGGAACTGCATCTAGGAAACAAACAAACAAAAACATCAAAATACTTTGGAAAAAAGAAAGCACACTTTTTCTTTTCTTTGAAAAACAACCACATCTGAAATAAACATTAAAAATATATTTGATTCCCAAATGAGTCTTTAAAAAAAAAACACAAATGATGGTATTTGTTTAGTACATAAGTTGTGTTTCAATATAGTTCCCTTGTTTCTTCCTGAATGCTATATGTGTGTGTGTGTGTGTATTGTACATATATATGTAAACAAAGTAAAATAATTATAAAAGAAAATCAGGTACAAGAAGCAAAGATGGCCATGTGGATTGTCTGACTTTATTCGTACAGGACAGATGTTGAGATATTCTTTAGGATATAGGTAAAATTTTGAACTTAGATGGATTCCAACAGAGAATGGAGTTGGGACTCACTAAGAAAATATTAGTTTCAACTCTGAAACATGGAATAAAGTCCCCAAAATAATGCAAGCTTCTCTGAGACAAGCCATCATAAAGAAACACTAAACTTGGGTCATTTCCCAAGTTACTTAAATTTTTAGCAAAATGTAGGAAATACATTTTCAGGATCTGCAAGAGTTAGAAAGATGTGTGTTATTTGGATGGTATGAATTTGGGGGAGACATCATGGAATGAAAACAGAGAAATCAATGGATATCAAAGTGAGGTATGTACTATAGTTTTGGATCCAGTACACACCAGGAAGCTCAAAATTCCAAATTAAAAGAATGATCCTAGAGGTGGGGTCTCTGACTTATATTTCAACAACCTCTTCTGGCTCTATTATGGAATTTGGATGAGGGAGATTGTCTGAAAAATTTTCCTCAATAGATAGAAGGGATGGCCCATCTCAGATGATGTCACTAATACATACAGATCCAGCCCCTTGATGGTGTGAAAGTATATGAAGTCAAAGAATGCACAGAAGGAATAAAGCTTGATTGTGTTAAAGTGCATCTGTATGCTGGACGCTTTTAATCTGTTATTCCATTTAATCTTAAAAATGCCCCCTCCCCAGTTACACCCAGGAGTATCTCCATTTTATGAGAATGATTAAATAACTTAAGATCTCACTACTTGATCCCAAGCAATAGAGCCAGAATGACTCAGTATTCTTTCTATGTCTGTCTTGTGAATTCTCAAAGAAAGACATGGTGTTAGATTTGTTGATGTTGTCATTGTTTTAGTTGAAGGTCATGGCTAATGGTGGGAGGTAACACCAGTTTCTCTATTATTGTGAGTGCCCCTTTGATCATGCTTCTGAAAGGCACTCTAGAACCTCCAAGCTGTGGTTGCTATTCTATTTTAGTTTCCTTGAATGCTCTTTCACTTAGTTCATTATTTCAACAGTATTTTCCCAAACTCCTTCTTCTTGCTACATAAACATACAGGTGCCTGAGACATACACATCCATGGAGAAAACTAACAACAATCCCTGTCCTCAATGAGCATTTGGGCAGAGATGGGGAAAAATACAAAGCACAATAAAGGAATAAAGTGTAGAGAGCATGTTAAAAAATAAATGACATGGAAAATGACCGAAGAATTCAACAGGATAAGGTAAATCTGGAATGCCAGTAGTGAGGGTGAAGAGATGGCAGTATGCTTGAATGGCCTGGGTAGGTAGGTTTCATCAAGAAGGTGAAATTTGAGTGAAGAAAGACCTAAAGTAAATAAGCATTCGATAAAAGTGAAGTCAAGTGGCTGTGTTGTGGCTCAGTGGTAGAGCACTTGCCTAGCATGTGTGAGGCACTTGGGTTCAATCCTCAGCACCACATAAAAATAAATAAAATGAAGGTATTGTGTTCATCTTCAATTAGAAAATTTAAAAACAAAACAAACAAACAAACAAAAAACCTGAAGTCAAAGTGGTCATTAGAACAAATACTGTGAGGCGAAAATATCCAGGGCCTTTGAATGTCAAGGAATTGTCTAATAGTGAGGTATTAGAGTCGGTAAGGGGAAAAGAGGAAAGGTAAGGTCAAATTGGATGGTGAGAGAGATCTTATAGCTGCCAGGCATTGTCTGTAGACTTACTGAGTTAAATGGGAGATGATGCAGGATACTGAGAAAATATATAAGAACTTTTTAAAACATTATCTGTCTACCACGTTGACAAAAAGTGTAGAAAGGGGGGGGATTCTTTAAGTTGATGCTCAAAATTAAAGATGAGAGAGATTAGTCACGCAGCAGGGTAGGAGCAGCATTAGGAGACGAAACTGGGGAACTGGTTGGCTTCCAGATATTTTATGGAGGTAAAGTTACCAGGATTTCCCATTGGATTTTATCTAAAGGTTTGAGAGAAAGGATATGAGATTGACTCCAGGGTTTTTGTTTTTTTTGTTTTTCTTTTTGGCTTGACAAAGTTGAACAGTGAAATTACCATTAAGTAAAATTAATTACTGTAGAAACATGACTGGGAAGAAAGGTCAGAAGTTGGGAGGAATAGACGCACTGTAGATGGGGCAGAGGGGTGGGAGGGGAAGGGAAGGAGCAGGGGGTTAGCAATGATGGTGGAATGTGATGGACATGGTTATCCAAGGTACATGTGTGAAGGCACGAATTGGTGTGAACATACTTTATATACAACCAGAAGTATGAATAATTGCTCTATATATGTAATATAAATTGTCCTGCATACCGCTGTCATTTATTTAAATAAATAAATAAAAGCCCAAACTCAAATTCTCATCAAATATGGCCTTTCATCTCTTGGCTCTGGGAAACAATTCAGTTCCAGAGTCTTTCAAGTTGTTCCCAAAATTCAGTTCTTTTTGGATATAATTTGAGATTCACTTTTCCATGCTGGCTGTTAGCAAAGAGGTCACTTTCTGGCCACTTCCCATGGTCCTTCCATCTTCAAAGAAAGATTTAATGTTCTATCAAATCTTTCTTTTGTTTCCATCTCTCTGACTTCCCCATCTGTGTTCCTCTTTTGATACCAGTCTGAGAAAGTTCTCTACTTTAAAAGATATAATGTGTTGAGATTAGTTTCACAGATAGTCTTCCTTTTGCAATATAAAATAACATAATCACAGGAGGAACTTTGTGGGTGGCAGAGGATGAAAGGGTGTAGATCTGGGAACTATCTTAAGATTCTCACTGCCATTGCATCCAAGCATTGATGTTGAATAAGCAGAGACTGGAATCACCTAGACTTGGGAGTCCTTGTGTGAAGTCTGGATGTCTGTCTTTACCACATCCACCTTAAGCAGTTGGGAGTGAGCTGCTAAATGACATGCAACCAAGGGCACAGATGGAGCTACTGACACAAGGTCAGACACTTCCATTTTGCAAATGTTTGAATAGGAACATTTCAGTGACTCACTATGTTGGATGGATCCAATTGTAACATTATAAGGACTTTTATTCCTAGAATGTTTGGTTACTGTTATTTATACATAATCTATTTTAACCTCACTGGTAGGCTATGGGTGTTCCTTAAACCATTTATTTTTTCAATCCTAAATGGTGCCCGCCATTCTCCTGAACTTTAAATAGGCCTGTGTCAAAGAAAAATGACATTCATTTTTTTTATTCCAAGAAAATGGTTATCAGATCTAGTGCTAATATTCAGCCTCTGTAGAAGCAGAAACCAGGCTGCACTCTGAGAGAGATATTGAGCACATCTTCTGGATGGAATAGTACGTATTAGGAAGGAAACACTAGGACTTATATCACTCATCATCAGCGAATTAATTAACCCAAGCTTGACTAATGGAAAGCTATTTTGCTGTTAAGGATTTTTAATTAAGAAATCCCTCTACTTTGGAATTAGTGCTTATAAATTCATATATGCCATATATGCATCTACATGTTAATATATCAATGTATGTATATAAATTGTATAACATTATGCCTAATATTTTAAAATATTATTTTCAGATTGTTTTAAAATAATTTAACATAAAAGCAAAGAAATTTCCTCTTCCTGGAAACTTCAGAGGCTAATTGCCCCTGTGGTCATGTGAAATTGACATCCAACACAAAAGCATATGAAGCCAGGTGACACTTTCCGTGTCAAAATCATTAGACTCAGTGTTAAAGGAATCAAGACACTGAACTGTAGAAGTGTGAGTTGTGCTTCTGTCATATGACATAGTCTCCATCTACCATGAGGGGTGGGCATGGAAAGGGGAGGGCATTATGAACAGCTGCCAGTTAATTTCTGTTATAGTTAGTTCAGCTTGAATTATGAAGAAAGAAGCAATGAAGACAAACTTGAGTTTTGGATGAGTAAATATTATTGAATCATATGTTACGATTGACTTAAACAAACTTAATAGTTTCCAGAAATCCAAAGGAAAGAGATTAGTTAGATGATAATAAATCTGAAACTTGTATTCAAGGAAAGCAGATAATATGGCCTGAAGGTGATTTGGGGGTGAAAGTAAAGGGAGGGGTAAAGCAGTTCTTTGGTAGTACTTGAAGAATTATCTCAATGGATTAAGAAAATATTTGTTCAGCATCATATTAAAAGGTAGGAGTTCAATGAACATTCAAAATAAAGACTATCTGAAGCATTTCAGATTAATGCATAGATGCTCAGTTATATAACTTAAATTATTTAAACAATATCTAACATTCCACTGGTGAGGTATATTTGCTCTTTGTAGTTTGTAAACAAGTCATCCTTTAGCTTGGTATGACATTCTATGAGCCTGTCATGTAAAGGCGTTTTGCTATATCCTATCTCATTACATCTGCTACTATAAGACCCTAAAGTTATAAAAACTGCTGTTAGCAGGTAAAATTTACAAAAGTTGATTTTGAAGATCTATTTACTTATCCTCATGATATACTACAACAGAGTACTAGTTTTTCTTAAATATATATCTAAATATATATATATATATATATTTGTTTGTTTATTTATTTATGTGTGGGGGTTAACAGGGATTGAAACCAGGGGCACTTAACCAATAAGCCATATCCCGAGTCCCCTTTTAATATTTTTGTTAGAAACAAGGTCTTGTAGAACTGCTTAGGCCTTGCTAAAATGCTGAGGCTGGCTTTGAACTTGTAATCCTTCTGCTTCAATCTCCTGAGCCTCTGGGATTACAGATGAGCACCACCTAACCTGGCTTTAAAACCTATTTGTTTTCATCTCCAATAAATGTCCAGAATTTCAGCTGGGTACAAGACTACCCAGAATAAATGTTTAACTTTGCAGCTTCCATTGTAGCTAGCTTAGGCCTTATAACAGAAGTATGGCCAATGGATTTTAAGCAAAAGCGACATCTGGCAGTTTTCATAAACCATTCTGAGAAGTCGGTGCTTGTGCCTCTGTCATATTTTGTTCACTTTTGTCATTTACCTTGCCCTCCTTTCTGTGGACAAGATGTCTGTAGATAGAAGGAAACTCTTGGGTCCTGAGTTGTCTTGGACATGGGGATCTTTCTTGATAAAGAACCAAAATAGGAAGAAAACATATTTTTCAAATTTTAGGGAGCAAAATTTTGCTGCCTGTACTTCAACATTGTTGTGAGAGAAGAATGGGTTACTTTTTATACTATTGAAATATATATAAGAGAGATTGTTGTACAGTAGATCTACCACCTCCTAAAGCAGTTCTTAATTGATAATAGAGATATCATAGAAGGTATGTAAAGATGTTACAAAAATGCTTAGTTTTACATTTTTAAGTAATAATTTTGCTTAAAATTTATACTCTTGTAGCTTATAAATTATTCTAAAACTGATATTCATTTGCCTTTTTTAAAAAAGAATTACCTGTGCAACAATTTTATCTGACATTTTCAACACTTAGGATACAGAGACACTCTACCTTGCAAGATTTACTGTTTTCCTTGAAAAGAAACTAACATTATGCTATCCCAAGGGTCCTAAGAACACTCAGGGGAGAACCACTAGCAGATGCAACCATATATATCAATACATACTCTGCAAACATACTCCTGGAACTCTGCAGCACTACAGTTTAATGTCTGTTCTTGTTGACTAGGAACACTATTTATAACTTTGTGGGCAAGATTATCCCTGTTAATATGCATTATAAAAATTTTAAAAAGATTCCATTTCTTTAATAAACATCCCACTGATACCTTTTGTAGATACAAAAAAATTTATGTAATTGATGTAGCATAGCCAATAGACTATGTCAGCTTTCTAGCACTGTCCTTTAAATGAACTTTACATAAGCCCAAGAAAATATCTAAGGTAGAGAAAAAGTATATATTTTTAATAGGTTCAAGCATATTTGACTAGATTCTAAGGTTTATTCTCCAGAAAATGGCTAGGGCATTTCTCCAGGAACCATATTCTGCTTTTTTTTGTTTTTTGTTTTTAACAGAGAAGTCATATAATCATTTGCAACTTTGGTTTTATATGTGTGAACATAGGCCTAAAATTAATTTTTACACAATTTTCCCAATGTATTAAATATCATTCATTTATAATTTTTAAACTTGAATCAATTTTGTTATATGTATGTAAATATAAGGAGCTCAGTTTTATATAGAAAATCCAGAAATTTTTCTTTCAATATAGTTGTTAAACAGGGCCATAGGAGTGCATTTCAGAGAGATTTTTCAGAATTCATGCACCCTGATCCTATATATAATTCGTTGAAATAAAATTATAGAGTAATATCCTAAAGCATTTGCCCAGGTATTTCTTTTTCCTTACCAACATTTAGAACCAGTCTTCAAATCAAACTTACACAGATCAAAATTTTAAGCTACCTTTCTCAATTGAAACTTTTAAGAGCATATCATGATGTAAAATATATAATCAACCACAACTAAGATATTTAAGCTTTCACTTGATTTTTTAATGAACAGAAAATAATAGTAATAATGCAATTCAATATTAAGAACTCACTTGAAAGATAAAGAAATGCAGCTCTTCCTGATCACTTTAGATTCAGCCCTACCTGTGTGTTTCCTATAACCACAGGTAGATAGGATGGTAACTGATGTGCAGCCCAGTGATACTCAGGGGCTGCAATGTCCTAAATCATCAGAGAAGTCTAGAGATATTCACTCTGGAGAAATTGAGTGAAAAGGAAGAAAGGAATAAAAACCTTACTAAATATTTCTCACTAACCATACAAACAAATTGAATTTTCCCTATGAGTTAAGTGGATGTTTCAATTAATCTGAGTTTATTTCTCAACCATAATGTAAGTGAAGTATATATAAATTACATGTTTGAGTTTAGTACATATGGACCCATAGCTATTTGACCTTGGAAATAAAACTAATATATATTCTATGTTACCTTAACTCATGCAAAAGCCAAGGGTTCTCCCCCACCCTTTATTTATTTAGACTGTGAAGTGATTTGTATTTGCAGTAGATTGAGAAAGAAATAATGTAGTCAAGATATTTTTTGCTATGCACAGTGGAGCACATCTGTAATCCCAAGAGCTGGGGAAGCTGAGGCAGGAGGATTGCAAGTTCAAAGCCAGCCTCAACATAAGCAAGACTCTAAGCACCTCAGTGAGACCCTTTCTGTAAATAAAATACAAAATAGGGCTGGGGATGTGGCTCAGAGTTCGAATGCCCCTGAGTTCAATCCCCAGCACTAAAAATAAAGAAAAAAAAAAGGTATTCTTTTTCATCTTTAAGGAAAATATGGTAAAGATGAAGAATTAAAGTGTGTTTTTGATATAGAATTGAGATGTTCACATAAGTATTTTGACTTGCACAGTGAAAACTGAATATTGAAGAATCAGGGGGTAATAAATAATTAATGATATCCATGTATGTATGATTATATGAATTGATGAACTGTTCCGTGGTCTTTTAATAATTATCAAACTGTACTATGGCTAATTTACCAGTCTATTTTTTATTATACCAGCTAAACTTTTCATTCGAATGACTTGTTGATGGAGTATTTGATAAAAATATAGTAATGATAGTGCAGCCTGTAGTTAGTCGAGACTGATCATTGCCAAGTTAATAAGAGGGAAATAATTGGAGACTCACATGCTAAGTTTTCCTTAATGATTTTCTCTGGTTTTTGAGTAATAAAGGGACACTTGGAATTTTCCAGACAAGAAATGTCTTTACTGATAGACACATGCATCACTGGGCCCCTTCCAGCTCTCAAACCAAGTATATCCACCACTGCTCTGGCCTGATGTATGGTGTTCAGGGAGATGAATGATTCTCTGTGGGTGAATTATAGTAGGAGAAATAGAAAGCTTCTTTTGAAGCAGAAGAATCTAAATAGGCTATTTTGCATTACTGCTGTTAGGGAGCATGCTGCTCAAAAGTCATGTGTGTGAGTTTCAATCTAAAGGAGCATTTACTGCACCTCTACTTAAATGATGGCTAGCAGAATCATCATCCTGTGATGCCACAAGCTGAGGCTACCTCAGAGTTTCTCAACCTCCACTCTATTGAAACTTTTTCTTTCTTTTTTTTTTTGCCAGATAATTCTTTGTTGTAAGAACTGTTGTGTGCTAAAATAGGATATTTAGTAGGATGCCGTTGTGTACATCACTAGCATCCTTCTCCCCATTGCAATAAACAAAAACAAACAATATTCAGACAATCTCAATGTCCCTTTATGGGTAAAATTTGCATCAATTATGAATCACCTAGTTACTTCTCTACCCAACTCATGGAACTTTCATAAAAGAGGTTAGTTCAATATTCAACAGCATCTAATGCAGAGAATATAGTCAATGAGTTTAATCAATGAGATAACCTGACAAATTCTTTTCAAAACCTTAGTAAATTGGGGGAGGGGAGTGGTTTGCAAACTCTTTAGGGGAGGGCTCCAATTATGAAAAACATAGTAACATAACTCATGTTGCATCAGTATTACCAAGTATCAGAGATTAGTTGGAGGAATTGCTAGCAGAACAGACAAAATCAAACTTACATGGATGTATTTGAAGAAGAGAACACTGGAACACTGTCCTGTTCATTACTGTTTTTGTTACTGGGTTCTTAAGCATAGCATCTTGATGACAGCATTTTCCTGCCACACATATGTGTGTATGTGTGTGTGTGTGTGTGTGTGTGTGTGTGTGTATAATTAAATGTTTGTTCAATTAATTAATATTGAATCTAAATCATAGAATTTACTTCAAGTTAATCTCTTCCTATTCATTCTTATTGTTTTATTTCAATTTGAAAGTACATCTTGCCTAGAATATTGTTGTCATTTCTAAATGGTCTTCCCTGCTTCTAATTTCAAGCTCCACAAAAATGCAGCCAAAAATCTTATTTGCAAACTCATTTTCCCTTTATTGGCCTTCTGTCACTGAGGGTCAGTTCTACCTTTGGCAGTGAGTCTATTTTAAAATTTTAATCTAGCCCTTGCCTATCATTCATCCTTTCCTGCATTTCATTCATACAATCATCGCAGTTCTTGGAAGAAGCTGGGCTGCTTCTCATCTCTCTGATCATGGTTATGTTCTTCCCTCTGTGTAGATCATCCTCTGCATTTTTCTGGACTTGACCTAGTTTTAAATACTCAGCCTTTGATTCTTAGTAAAAAGGCCTTCATCTCTACTCTGTTCACTGAAACAACTCTCCTCTCTTTCGCTGTACTTCAATATGACCATTTTTTATAGCTCTCCTTCTCTCTAATCTTCCTAACAATTCTTTATGGCTTGAATTCAAACATTTATTGTGCTGTATTGCAACTGTCTGTAAGTCAAGTCTTGCTGGGACTTTCTCTTTCCTCTGTTTTCCTTTGAGTGCAAGCACGGGATGAGGACATTTATTATGACTGCATCTCTCAGTGGGACCTTCTCTAGCCTTTACCATTTATAGACCTCCCTGTCACTGCCAGCAACCAATGGAGATTCCAGTCACAGTTACCCTAATTCTCTAATTTGCTCACTCCTGTCTGGTTTCCCCAGATCACACCCCCAATTGTAGAAAATGAAAACTGGATAATAAATATCTGAGTTCAGACAGGGTTCAAATCCTGGCTCTACGTGTATTTACTATGTGTTATTTGAACAAGTAACTATCTGCAAAGCATGAACAATATCAGAGTCATCTCACAAGGTGATTGTGTGGGCGAATAACTAAAATATGTAAAGCAATTAAACTAACCTGGCACAGACTGAGTACTACCATGGTCCTATTAGCTATTCTTTCATATAACAATGTTACTGACATGCAAGCTAACTTGGAAGAACTGAGCACAGAGAGAACAGTTCAGTATAGGGAGTAGCATAATCATTAATAAAGGCTCTAGACCTTGTATGTGTGACTTAAGCTCTCTGAGCCTACATTTACGATGTACTAGGAAATAATAATTATTCCTACTTCTGTGGGTTATAAAGACTGAGTAGCCCAATACAAAAAAGGGTGCTCAGAATTTGTAATGAGAGTGATAATTTAGTATTAATGTTAATTTAGATGGGGAAGGTGTTTCTGCATTCATACCTGTGCAGAGCTATCTCACTTGGACTTTTCCTCCACTCAATATTTCCCTTTTCCTTCAAACTCCTTATTTCCACAAGAGATTAGAATGCTTAAACTAGAACTTCAAGTTTCAGCCCAGTGAGTTTTGGAAAAGAGTGACCTTCTCTTCATGAGCAAGAGGGGTTTTGTTCTTTCAATTCCATTTCAGTTCACCCACCAGAGAGATCTATGGTGTGGTACATACATGGTCCACTGAAGAGGAAGCAAACCTTGAAAATCCAAACATGGAATTTCTTTGTAGTCAACCTGACCAACTGTATCCCAAATCCAGTAAAGAATACTTTTCCTTTTAAGTTTGCTCTGCTAGGCCCTTCAGAATTATTTATCCTCTCTTCCAAAAGTTTTCAATTATATTTAAGCCTATTCAACCTAAGGAGGAAGAAGTCATTAAAAAATAAATACTCACAAATTATGAAGAAGCATGTTGTTTCTTTCTAAGAGATGTAGCCAATAGACAGTAAATAAGCTTGGTTCCAGAGTTTGCCTCAGAGGATGGGGGTAAGGGAATTTGCCAATTCATCCTACCATGTTCTGTTTACATGCACTTAAAGGGAAGGAGACAGATAAACAAGAGGAGTGACTGGCAAAGAGAAAATCTCAAATACCAACACCCATTTTAAAATATACAAAGACATAACAATTTTAATTCACTATTTGTAAAAAGGACATAGTATAAGCTTTTCTAAACTCCCTGAGAAATTTTAAAATTAAAAGCTGAATAAAGCGACATTATTGTTTCTAAACTAAGACACAGTGTTATAATTTGTTTTTGTGTCCCATTGATATCTTGTCAAACATTGCTTCTTTTATGGAATACTGAATTGTAATAACTATGTTTTCAAATTTAATATATAGCTTAAAACCTTGGTATAACTTAATCTTTTTAACATTAACTTTTCCAAGACCGTTATTTCAAAAAAGAAGTTTATCTCATATTTAAACATGCTAAAATTGGTGATTATCATAATATTAGAATCAATTACTTTATCATACATAAATGCATAATTCATGCATTATAGTTCACTGATTAAGGGAATAAGTGACCACATGGAAACTACTAAGATGCAGACAGCTTTCAGCCCAATAAAATATTGGGCTGAGTCTTTTGACCATGCCAATATACTTAAGGTAATAGAGATCAGTTTATTTTTATTTGACAGATTTTACCCACGTCCTGTTGATGAAGAGGCAGGGTTGTGTGTTTGTTCCTTATCACCACACTTTGTGACCACTGCTGTTTTTATAAATATAGTTTAAAAAGACTGAGAGAGCTTTTTGCATTTCCATGGTGATGTACAAAAACAAATAAAAAAATGTGCTTCCCTGAAAGCGTGATCAACTCAGCCTTGATAGACTCTGTTTGGTATGTCTAAAAGTTTGCTGGTATCATTCACAGTGGCTTCATCAGGGAAACATAAGTGTGTCCAAATAAACTGACTTTAATACAGAAGAGACTCCTTAAGTATTGAGAGTCTGTCTTCCTAGTTTCATTGTTGGGGAGAAAAATTATATACTTATTGTTGTTCATCTAATAAATATTTCAGACCCATTTATGAATAATTAGTGTAGATGCAATCCCATTTGAATGTCATGAGGTGAATTAGGGGAAAATAAAATCATTTCAAGTTCTGAGTCTGTCCGGAGTACATCGCTGGAATCCCCCGTCTATCCACACAATAGATTAACTACCCTCTGTGCATACTGTATTTTGCTCAGCCCTTCCTATTCTAAAGCTGGAATGAAGCAGTCGTTATCTGTGGCAGTGCCTGGGTGATTTTCAAGCCCAGCACTACCCACCCAAGTGGCTGTGATACCGGCTTTCACTGAAGCCTTATTACTCTTAAAAGAGCAATTTGGTTGGTTGCACGGCTATTAGGGATCACACAGGCAGCCTGAAAGCTGTCAGTACAACTGCTTCTCATCTTTTTCACACAATCCTGACATCTTTTCTCTTTTCTGCTGGACACAGACATTACTGTTTTTATCATTTTCAATCAAGCTCACCCAGAACGCTGAGGAATGTATTCTCACTGAAAGCAAAGTGGAGAACAGAAATTATTTTCTAGCTCCTGGAGTAGAAGCAGTGCTGACTGCGTGCTGAGGAGCAGGAGCCAGAGCCGTGAGAAATGTAGCTTGGCTCAGGGCTACATCAGGGAGCTGCTCCTTCAGCTGTTAAAGATGGCAAAACAACACCTACCTCAGGTTTTTCAATGATTAATGCTATTTTCATAACCGGGAGGGAAGAAGATGTGAGAAATTTTGTGAAATTCACTTGTGGAAATGTTATCATCAGAGAAAGTGGGGAAAATTACTAGGCTGGAACTTCTCTTCGTTTTGATGCTCCTCTTTTCTGGACCAACTCTGAGCAAGCTGACCCGGACCCCCTGGAAAGGAAAACCTTGGAAGGGGGGTAAGTGATGAAAGTTTTGTGGTAAGGATCTGTAAGGGGTCAGCAAAGCCGGATATTGGTATCTGGAGGACAGCTAATGGTATAGGAGCTGATTCTGTTTGAAATCAGGATTTTTATTTCTGGAAAGAGGATCTGTGTTGTAGGTGGCTAGGAAGAAGAGTTGTTTTTTTTTTTCTCTTCTCTTACTGATATAAATATATGTTTGCAGTTTTTGGTTTGCTGGGCTTTCAAAGCATTACAATGATCATTACTCCAGGGCCAAATGTGTGCTGTTCTAGTACAAGGGTATGTGCGTTATCCTTAGGAAGCTGCATTTTCTGAAAGATGTGGGTTTTGAATATGTGAGATCACTCAATTGTTTGCAGATTTTGTGAAATGATCAGTGGCGTGTTAGGAAATACAGTGCTACCAACACTGATTTTTTTGGCTGACTCTATCAGTGTTACTGTGTTAGTGAAGATAAATTACATTAACTTCATTGGGAAAAAGTATCTGCTAGATGAGGAAAAAAGCCTTTCAGCACTTGAGAGCATTGTAATCCATTTTCTTCTGCTGTTGAAAAATTATAATGAGATGGGAGAGAATTTTTGAGACTTCAAAGATACCTTTTTTGTAAACTTCTGTTGGTTTTGCTTTCCCTGAATGGCATTTGTTCCTACCAGACACAAGTTATCAAGGTATGTGTTCTGTGAATGCAGTAACCCAAAATGATGCTGCAGAAATATCCCAAGAGAGACTTTCTCTACAGTGTTTTTATGTTTTAGGAAAAATCTTGATGGAAGAAAGCTGAGGATTTTGCTTTATGCAAGCATTCTTTCTATCTCATGTTGTTTTTTTTTTTTTATCTTAGCTTTAGAAAACACTTCTGGGTCTACCCCCATCTTTGCTTTACTGTCAGTGTTATGATCTGAGGTTAAAGAGAAGCATGAACATTAACAAGAAGTTTTAATAATTTATCACAGCATCTCAGCAGGATCTTCTAAATACTCAAGCCCCTTCAGTTTGATCTTTCGGTTTCTCCTTTTGTTGCATTAAAGACATTTCAAATCTTTTACCTACTATACCTTTCATGGAAAAGTTCCAACAGCACTTAGCTTAGATGGTCGGTACATATCTACCCAAAGGAGTGGTTGAGACAAATTATCTGGGGCCTTGTAAATTATATCACCACATTTCTGTATTGCCTGGTGTTATCAATGGATTTTTTTTCACCTTGCACACTGCAAGCTGTTATTTATGTTAGCCTGCATGGCAGCTTTTTGGTGGCTTGGGATCTAGAGATGTATAGTGTTATCGACTCCAGGGGATGTCAGGAGTGTTAACCTGTATTTCTTATATGCATTTATCAAAGATAGTTAGTACTTGTATCATGTCAAAGTTTAATTTCCTGCATTAAACTTCAGCAATAGATTTGGAGCTTCAGCTGCCCAGTGAGAAAGTTAAACAGCTGTAAAATTTTAGGAAAGTTGTTAACCTAGTGAGAAAGGTTTGTTCCAAAATGCTTCTCTGTCTTCCTAGGCGTTGATTCATTCCACACAGCTTTAGATACAGATGCACTGGATTTCATTTGTAAATCAGGTCTAAAATGTTTCATCTTTGAGCGTAGCACTAGTTTTTCCAATGTACTCTAACTAGCTCAGCTAGAAATTTGCTAGCTCTGCTGTATAATGATGATATGACTCAGTCAAGTTCAGGAATAGGCAATCACAGCAACATATTTCCTTTATTGTTGAAAGTGTCTTGTGTATTTTGGAAAGGTCAGACAAGTTACTGGAAAACTTTAAATGTGTTGACTTTACTTTAAAATTATTTTCTCTTTAGTGTCTCTGTTTATCTCTGTATATGCATTGCATAAATATGTGCCACAGATTCTGAATTTCTGTAATGTAGCCCTGCCTTGATATGCATATGTATATGTTGTAAATATTTATTTATTCATGAGTTTGGCTATTGATGGTGGTGTGTTATCTTTCAGTGGGTTGTAAAATTCTGTTACTTTTCTGTTGGCATATTATGCAATCTTTGAAAGCATATTTTGACAGTTTTTTCAACATTACTTTCTTTTTCAGAAAGTGGAGGTCTTTATTATTTTGTAAGATACTTGGCAGAGGTGGGGCATGTATGGGTGGGGAAGAAATAAATCTTAAATGCTATGGCCATAGGAAAAGATGTTGGAGGCTAAAAACAGAAAATTTTGAAGTAGGTTATTTAACCTTTTTTAAAAATTGCTTCATATCAATACTAATTATAGCTTATCTCTTATAGCATAATCTTTAAAACTGATGTACTATTTCTAAAAATCCTGGGAAAAATAACAACAGCAAAACAACTGAGTTTTCTTCTAAAATGATTTTTTTTTTTTACTCTCATGTTGCCTGTGTGCATTTGTCTTAATCTGATTGAGCAGCTGTCAACCTCCATATGGCAACCTGCCCACGCTGACTATTTCCATTTTTGTAGTATTAACAGGAACCATCATTCTGAGAAAAGAGGTTGTTGGGGCAGGGCCAAGGAGTGCTAACATCATAGGCTAGTGCATAGCTGTGGCCTGTAAGGAGAGGTACAAATAGCACGTGGCCAGGCAGCACAAACAGATGTGTCTGTAAGCAGACTTATTGGAACATTTGGAGGAAATGCTGATTACTGTTGACTACCAAGTCATTTTTAAGCTTATCAATGAACATGAATCTCAAATATAGGTTAGTAGGACAGCAAGTTTTCCCAGAGGCACACTCTTTTCTATTTAATCACAATATATAAATTCCTTAAGGAAAGACCATGTCTCATCTGATTAGTTCAGAGCATAACAAAAGTGATCATAAGAGTTTTGCATTCATGATAAACTAACTGGAAATCCTAACTACATTGCTGACATCATCTTCATTAAAATTAAAGAATCTAATTATTTTACATTCAATTACATTCATTGGGAAGAAAGACTCAAAGATAGGAACTTCTTCAATCTAATGAGCATAACTCTACAGAGAAGTACACATTGCAGATGGTCAATATGTATGTAACAGAATGCAATATATATATTGCATAGGTATAATAAATATATGGGTATGGGTGCAGTATTTCCAAATACATATTATAAAACACTGCATTTAAACTATTAGAAATTAGAATGTGAGCTAAGTTTTTATATTTATAGCTGCTATTAAAGTTGTAAGTGGGGAAAATTGATATAAATAGAAAAATAGGTCTAAAATACATAAGTGGTTAAAACTGACACTGAAGATGACAGTCAAAACTTTGATCACTTGGTCAAACATGAACAGTGATCAGTCAGAGCTGTTGCTGATCAAACTGAGGGGAGGGTTCAACACTTACCTTTGCTTCACACACACTTGACCTTGACTTTATTTAAACTTCCTGGAAGAGTCTTCTAGTTTCTTCAATAATCTCAGTTATGACATAAGGGTTAAATTATGGCAGCAAAGTTTGAAGTTATTAAAACTTAGATTCAGAAGATCCTGTCATGACCCACCCCCAACACTTGCTTCCTCCTTTAATAAATTCTAGCAACTGATTGTCTATGTCTAACTTTTCTGAACAAAGAAAACCTGTCTGGCAGTTTATCTTTTCCCCTTGTGAGTGGTTAGAGTGTATTACATGTATTATGAACATTGAGTTATTTTAGTTCAGGATGCATTGAAGCATGGAGACAGGATATTCAGAGGGTGCCTCTATCTGCTTTGTCCCATTTAAGAAAGTGACAATTAATCGGGAATTCATTGGAGCTTTCTGAAGTTTTGTTGAACTTAAAGTTTGAAGAGAAAAATCTTAACTCTTTGATGGCATCTACTACCTACAAGCCCAGTATTATTGTATCATACTGTGATTGTTATATAAACCAGTAAAAAATTTACTTTGTTTTGAAAAGTATGGCATACAACCTAGTAGCTCACATAACTTGTAATCTGTAGGAAATCACTATTATTATTTTTGCCAACAGAATCTGAACATTTTACTGATGATATACTCTTCTACAAACACTGAGATAACTTAGGACTTCTTGTTCGGAGAAACATTACTGGACCATCTTGCCACTGACATTTTTTTCCTGGGATACTCTTTACCACTGTATTAATTCTGGCTCCTAAGTCTCTCAACTATACCCTAAAAACAATATTTCATCTTTTAAAGTATAATGGTACTTTAGATTAAAAGACATTTGCCAGTTTTTTTTAGAGTTTAATTGTTACATGTGTCTATATCTTACCTCTTTTATCATTTTGTAACTTATTTGAAGAGACTTTTTTTTGTCTTTGGTTAATCTTTGTTAACATGGAATCTTGTACCTACTAGATGCTCAATAAATATTGGATGAATGATTAAGGTACAATGTATAATAAAAAACAGTCTGGTAATAAATATTCAATGACTTAATGTATTAGTTACACATTTTTTACTTGAAGCTATGTGTTGTATCTCACCCTGAATATTGGGAAATAATTTTTATCACAAGAATTTTATTATATCATTTCAAATTCAGTTTTAGTTGTAGAAATATATTTATAGTAATTGTAAAATTTGGAAAATTCTGTTAGGCTTACATAGGAAGTAGTGCAGTTAGGAAAAAAGAAGGCAATGTTGTTGTTCAAAAGTAATTTATAATGTGAGCTTGTGAATCTGGAAACTGAACTATATGAATATTCATGAAAAATGTAGAATGTTCTTTGTTCTGCGTATAATTATCATTTCTGTTTTTCATTTGTTTAAATAATTTAATCTCCATCTGTATGCAATAGATAGATTTTTAATACCTTATTTTCCTATAACTGAGCAGTAATTTCCAAAACCAAGGGTAAGATAAGTATGTTTCTTTTATATTTTCAAAAGGATATTAATGTATGTTTGGACATATTAATCAAGAACCATGCTTAACAATTGTACTGAGATCTAGAGTAATATTTACTTGTTGTCTATTTTTATTCAAAAAACAGCATTTGATAAATTCAATAAATTCCATACACGTGAGATTTCAACAGGAAAAAGACATGGCTCTTGAGAATAATAGACTTGTATTAATTATAGGAACTGAGTTTAGGTATTTCTTGTCCAAAATCATTTTTATCTCATTTTTAAGCAAATTTGGTTTCATTTTTAACCTAAAAATCCCATTTTTGTTATCTATTTGTTATTAATATATGTTTGTTGCCTGTGATTAAAATACCCTGAGAATTCACGCAACATTTACCTAAATGAATTTTTTATTACATGACAAATGAGAGAAAAATTGGAAAAAAGTTTTGAAGCACAGTATCATTTGTTAATATAAAAAAGGGATGAAAAGAAGTTCTTTTAATTTTACTTACAAAGAAAATAAGCACTCTCACCAAAAATGGACAACTCTATTGCCTGAGAAACAGAGAGTGCTTATCCATGTTGAAGAAAATGGTTTCAGGATATGTATGTTCTTTTCAAGATAGATTATATGTGTGAAAAGTATGATCTGAAAGGCACACTAATTCAAGCATCCTTCCTAGGTGTGTGTACTGGGCATGCATTGAGTCTCTCCTAGCCCCACATCCTCTTCTCTAGGGACTAAAGTCATTAGCTAATATCTACATAAATACCAAAACAAAGACTCTGTTTAGGAACTCTGGATGGAATTATAAATGTTGGAAATGTTATTTAATTTTAAAAAGTGAGATGAATTGAGAGTGATAAAATGCCTCAGATATGAAAGTGGTGAGGTTCATGAATCCACAGTTAGGATAGTGTCAGCACTTCCATTAAAAGCTACATGTTCAAAGGGTTTACAACTTAGCCATAAAATTTTTGCCTCAGGGTGGATCATGGCTCACATTAGACCTCTTTCTGAGAGTAGTTCCATTTTCTTAGTTTGCAAATTCAAACCTTCAACCTTCAAAGTTATTTAAGTGTTAAGAAAATAGGGAGAAAAGTACAGTTATTTTTATAGGCTTTGTTACTTGAAAAGGATTTAAAATTTCAAAAGAGAAATTCAAAAAGTGATGAGAGTTTTAAATATCTGTTTGTCCAAATCAATGGAAGATTAGATGAATCAAAGAGTGACCTTGATCATTTAAGAAAAGGATTTTTGAACTGTTAAGAATTTCACTTTCATTAAGAAATCAAGGTCATCCAAACAAGAGATAATATTTCTGAAAAGGAAAGAAAATAAATGCATTGCATCTAAAGGCCCTTGCATTTCCAGGGATCAGAGCATCTACCAGGACCCAAGTTTTCTTTGAAAGCTGACTTTCAGCCATTCATCCATCCTAGTCCCTGGGATTGACTTGTCCAGGCAGAGTTAAAAAAAATGTAACTGAAAGAAAACATTCCAGACATAAGATGGAAAATTCAAAGGTTCAGAAATTTTAGCTGGTACCTCAAAATGGACATGCAGCTTTACCAAAAAAATGGAATTTCTTTATTTATTCTACCTAGATGTTTGAAGGCCACTTTTAAGGTAGATATTCAAAACTCATTCCATCAAAGGTACTAAAAGGCTTCTGTATGTACAGGTTTGTACTCTCTAGAGACTTGTAACTTACAATTATTTGGCCTTTCCTTTTTTCTTTCTTTCCTTTGAGAAGGTAGATTTCCCTTTAGCCAAAATTTTCAACTGAAATACACACTTATAATGTTACAACTAAACTAAAAGGTTGTGCTTGGCTCAATTTTAGGAAAAAAATTATAAAGATCTAAATTATATTATAATGTTATCCTCTTGTTGATAGCCTACCAAAATTTAAAGTTAATAGAAAACTGGGTAAGCTACAGCATTTAATCTGTTCTATAGATCATTTATTAACTTTCTGTGATTAATGGTGACATTTTTGCTTGTTTTCTGTTTTCTATTGGTACATTAAAAAATGTGAATTCCAACCTTCAAAGTACAGAAATAGTTGCATCCCTATTTTTGTGATATCTCAAGGTAACTATTGAATAGGTAGTGCCATTCATCTTAAAATACAAATTTGAAGTAATCTATTTAGGAGTTTAGTTTGGTATATGGAGGGCTGTAGGGATGTGGCCTGGAAACATTTTGTGTCCAGCACAGAAGAGGGTATTAGTTACGCCTGATAACAGGGGAAAGTAGTTGTTAACTCTCTTTCTAGGGAAGATGTTATACTAAACAGTATCAGTCTGAAATCTCACCCAATTTTCTGTTTAAAAAACCTCTATTACTCTTCAAATTAATTATATATGTTTCAGATTCCATTTTGTAAAGGATATTTTTTGTAGATGTAAGTGGGAAATTATTCAATTCACTCATATAAAACAATAAAACCTTTGTAGATGTTTATCAATAATATTTGTTTGGCTACACTTTAAACCGTATTTCCATATAAAATGTTAAACTAATAAGGCAATATTCTCTCATACGGAAAATATTTTCTTGGTATTTTTAGGAAGATAAATAGATCTCAGGGGTTCATTTAGTACTGTCAATTTATAACTCTTGATACATTGCCAGGGTAAGATATACAAATTCATTCTCTTGTCAATTTCTGAAGAGTTCACTATATGTTTGCTATTAGGATAAACCCTACATATGCTCAACAGAGTCCCTTTCAGATCAATGTCAAGTGTTCTGTCATGAAAAAGTATCAAGCTGGGCAAAGTCCAAGATTATGTTCTGGAGACAGGGGCACCTCATGAAATCTCTAATGTAATAGTTGGCAGCTAATAAAGAATTTATAGTAAGACAATCAGAAATACTGAAGTACCTTCTATAATCCATAGAGCCCTGAGGATTGCTTCTAGCTAACTGGTACAGACTTTGATTAACCAATGGAATACCTGCTTCTATATGGAACTTCATGGACCCATGTAGAGACACAAGAGGGATTTGGGGTTTAGATTGCTGATTGCCAAGCATAATGAACTACACTTGATGGACTATGCAAGCTCTTTACTGATTGTTACTTTCCACTCAAGATCCCCAAGATGTTATAAAGTTTACTTGTATTTTGAAAGTGGAGAAACATGCTGCACAATTAGTAAAATGTTGTAAGTCCTTCTACTATATTCCCATACTGAGTTGTAGAATACAGTAGAAAACAAAGGTGTGCATTCACTCATTCAACAAACATTTATGAATCAGGACATGGTGGCACAAGCCTATAATCCCAGTGGCTTAGGAAGCTGAGGCAGGAGAATCACAAGTTCAAAGCCAGCCTAGTAATTTAGTAAGGCACTAAGCAACTCAGTGGGACCCTGTCTCTAAATAAAATACAAAAAAAGAGCTGGGATATTGCTCATTGGTCAAGAACCCCTGAGTTCAATCCCTGGTACAAAAAAAAATTATGAAATGCTTCTGAAAGAAACATAATTTGGGTGATAAATATAAACATGCATTTATAAAACAAAGATCTCGTATAATATTTGAACTACAAGTGATATATCTCCAATTTTGAGTGTTTTAATATATATATCAAAATATATGTATATATTTTGTAATATATGTATATATGTATATATGTAATATGAGGAAAAATATATAAAATGATAAGTACAAAAGTACAAATAAGAACAGGAAGATATAGAGCTATATATGTTTATGTCACTATATTTGGGCATTTTTTCTATTTCTTTTCCTTTTCTTAAACTCTGTGTTAGGCTCTGTGTAATTCCTTGAGTCTCTTACTTAATGCTAGCACTACTCCTATATGAAAGATACTCATATTGGTATCTTCCCATTGTCATATGAGAATAGAACTTGACTAAGGTTATAAAGTATATGTGTTTTTAAATTTTTTTAGGTTAAACATGACAGTAGAATTTATTTCAACATATTTCACATACATGGAACATAACTTATTCTAATTAGGATTCCATTCTTGTGATTGCAAATGATGTGGAGTTTCACTGGTGAGGTATTCTTATATGAACCTAGGAAAGTTATGTCAGATTTATTTCACCTTCTTTCCTATTCCCATACCCCATTCTTTACCTTTATTCTCTTTGTCTAATCCCCTGAACTTCTATTCTCTCCACCCACTTGTTGTATGTTAGTATCCATATATCAAAGAGAACATTTGACCTTTGGTTTTTAGGAATTAGTTTATTTCACTTAGCATGATAGTCTCCAGATCCATCCATTTACTAGCAAATGCCATACAGTTATTCTTCTTCATGGTTAAGTATCATTCTATTGTGCATATTATCACATTTTCTTTATTAATTCATTTGTTGAAGGACACCTTGGTTGGATCTATAGCTTAGCTATTGCGAATTGTGCTGCTATATATGGCTGTGTCACTGTAATATGATGCTTTTAATTCCTTTTGATATATATGGAAGAGTGAGATCCCTGGGTCAAATGGTTGAAATGGTTCCAGTCCAAGTTTTCTAAGGAATCTCCATACTAGTTTCCACAGCATTGCACCAGTTTGCAGTCCCACCAGCAATGTATGAGTGAACCTTTTCCCAACATCCTCACCAACATTTATTGTTATTTGTCAATTATTGATTATTGCCATTCTGACTAGAATGAGATGGAATCTAAGTGTAGTTTTAATTTGTATTTCTTGAATTACTAGAATGTAGAACATCTTTCATATATTTCTTGATAATTTGGATTTCTTCTATTTTTTTTTTGAAATGCCTTTCAGTATATGTCTTTGAGTCAGACATAAATTTCAGAAAAGTAATGTACTACGTTTGGTGCACATTCAAGTAACTCCAATAGGAAATATGTAGAGAATTAGTGGAAAATAATAGCAGAGTGAGTTAAGTATAGCTTTGAGAATCTGTCAGAGCAAACCAGAATTTATAGAACTGAAAATGAGAGGCTATTGTGGGATTTGGTAAGACAAATCTTATAATAACTGCAGTATTTAGGAAACAATATATGGTGCCATTTATTTGAATCACTAGTACTTTATCTCATAGTTCCTCTTCTCAGTTCATTTACAAGATACATTTTGATACCTTAAAACTAAAAGCAATCATGCAGAATTCTATGCTAAAATAGATGTTAAAATTGTGAATGTTGTTTGTCTTCTGTGTGAAGGATTTAATCTATATTGTCATTGTTGCTGAACAGTTTTTCACTGAAAACTATTTACTTTATATATAAAATATGTTGTGAGTCATTTTAAGTGATTTATCTTACAATTAAAAGTAATTTGCTTGAGCTTTTTAAAGAATTTTGTATTACTGTTGTCAACATTCAATGTGTATACATATACACACCTATATTATGAATTTAACACAATTAATTTATAAAGGTATGTACATATATAAAAACATATCCTATATATTAGTAGTCACCTTTATAACTGCTACATTTAACTAAATGTGTATATAAATAATGTTATATATTTCCTTTATCAACTATACAAGTAATTTGGTATAAAATACATTTTGAGAAAAGTTTTATAGATTTAAAGACATGTAGCTTGAAGTTTTAAATATATATATTCTAAAAAGAGTTCTTCATATCATAATTAAATTATTGGATGATCTTTAAGTTTTACTGTAACAATTTTAAATGCCTTATGTATATATAAAAGCATAATTTTACTCATCTGTTAGAAGAATCCCAGGCAAGAGGGTGGGTATACAACTTATTTAATTTGTAAGAGATAACATAATTTTCCAAAAGAAAAATTTAGTAATAATTTTAAAAAGGTGCAGCTACTGCATATTAATTTTACATGTAAATTTAATGAACCTTCAATTACATCTGATTAGATTATTAAAAACTAAATTGTTAGTTGGTATACTGAGAAGATATCTTTTTATTTATTTTGATAGCTTAAATTCTTGTAATTTTGATTATAGCAGTCTTATTTTTAATATCTTATAGATATATTGAAAGACAATTAAGATAGCTTCATGTTCTGTAGCTTATTTGCTAGATTTATTTGAGTATAGTCTGGTCATAACAGAAATAGTGAATTTCTACTCAGATCTCTGCCTTTTACTACCTGTATCTTCTGAGCCCAGTTACTATGACTTCTGTGATTCTTAGTGTTCTCACCATGTTAGTTTTGTGTGGAAAAAATAAGATAGTATAGTATCTGTGAAGCAGCTAACAGTGATTTTTCAATAATTATTTTCTTCAAAATAAATAGTATGCTCAAATATATTGATTATTTTTATGATTTTAAAAACTTTTAAAACTTAAAAGTTAATTGCTAACATTTATTGAGCACAGGTTGTGTTCCAGCATTGTCCTAAATAATTTCCATCTATAATCTGATTTTATCTTGTATCTTTATATTAAGCATTAGTTTTTCTCTTACTTTATAATTTACATAGCCAAATCTGGACATTTTCCCCCTTCACTTGAATGCATCAATATGTAGTTTATTTAGAGTTATTAAATATTTAAAAATTATAGATGCAAATTATTAGTTTTTAATTTTACCAAAATGAAATGCTACTATCATTAATCATTTTAGGAAAGAAAATACTAATCTCACATATGATTTAAAATGAAGATAAAATATGCCTGTCATTGAGAAGATACTTGGAGAATATTGATAAAGTATAAAAAATAGAACTATATTTTAGGAAAACCACAATAAGATTGGCTTAGGTAGCATGAAGATTATCATTTCCATATAGTATATATAAAATTGGAGTATTCACAAGGGCAAAATTGGAACTGAATGAGCCAGGTCCAAAACCAGATGGCAAGAAAAAGTTTCAATCTGTTCCATTTGGAAATTGATTTTTAGATTTCCACGTGATGCATTCCATTATAAGTTCAAATTAATTTTAAACTTTTAATTTTTCATATGTATCTTCATGACTCCTAGTACATGCTTCCTTGTCGGTCTTGTTGCCAGTGAATCTAAAATGGGCACCAAACAGCTTTTCACTCTACATTAAATACACAGAGCATAGCACTTAACTCTGTGCATTTTGAACTCTGCTCAATAAAAGTTTTAAGAGATAAGATGCTTTTTCTGTTTTAGGGTCACTATTTGTCTGAATAATACATAATCATGGAGAAATGGTAGGAATTCCACTGAGGATCACAGCATAGCTTCAATAAAATTATCAGTCATTATCACAGTTGAAAAGCTTGGGATATGAGCTTTCATGTAGGATACACACCAATAAATGTCCAATGTCATGGTCTAGTTTCCTTCTCCCACTAGGATCCTTCAGGAAAGAAAAGAGAGAATAAAACTCGGGTACTTGTGGAAATAATTTGAAGAATCTAGAGTTAAATACTAATAAGAAGTGAAAGATGCTTCTCTGACATCACAAATCATAAGGGATGAATACAATGCTATTGAGACAGTACAGAGGATACTATTTTTGAGTTGCAGCCTTTGTAGGCAGGACTCTGCTAATATGCTTGCTTGTATAATTTAAATGTATAATAAAAATCATTACTTAAAAATTATAAAGGCATTGATTTAGGATGATTTCTAAGTATCACTTTGTGGATATTTGGAAAGTTGATAGGGCAGGAATATATGGATTTCCTCTTTCACTTAATCAATAAGCAATTGCTTGAAACATTTAAATTACCTAATAGCATGTTTCCTATGGGTTGCTTATTGCAGTCAGAGGGCTTTGAGTAAGTTTGTGCAGAGTATAGACTGAAAATATGCCTAAAAGACCATATAGTTCTAGCTATTTAAAACATCTTAATGAAAACCATCATCATTATTGGTTGGATGAAGTAAAATCTGCTTGAGGTCAGTTGAGACCCCACTCCCACCTCAATGCTGGAGATTAAATATATATATATATTACTGGTAGAAAAACAGTATAACAAATGCAATTTCTTAGTTACCTACCATGATCTGAAAATGTGATCTTCTGATAAATAAGTTTAGTGAAGTCAGGAATGCTTCAGCTTAAAAAGAAGCTATATCAAAGTTTGTGAAATCAATTAAAATATTTGTATTGCTACATTTTATTCAAAAGTGCATTGAAAACTTCCTTAAAACTTCATTGAAAACATGTTTTCATAACTTATAATATCACAGTACATCAGTCTTCTTTATGAGTTTCAATTATTACAGTATCAAAGCAAAATAGAAGCAATTAGCAGAAGTTAACAGTCATTGTATTATAGATTAAAATGAATTTCTTACATGATGCAGTTCTAGATATGGAAATAATTAAGTTCAAAAATAGTAATAAATTAAGAGAAGGAAGTGTGACTATGACATTTTCCCCCATATACTTCAGTTTTATTTTAAAATTAATTCCCAAACTACCTTCTAAGTATGTGTCAGATATCAGAATATACTCATAAGTGGAAGTTGAATGTAGCCTGGATTATATACACATTTATTTGCATATTAATCAATCCAAAGTCAAAGTAGATGATATTGAAAGATTTTTCTCCATGCATGTCACTTGAGGTATAGAGATATCAATATAAAAAATGAAAACAAAAGGTCAAATTTAAAAACAAACTATTTCTCAGTGCAGTGGTGCACACCTGTAATCCCAGTGGCTTAGGAAGCTGAGGCAGGAGGATCTCAAGTTCAAAGCCAGCTTCCGCTTCCAGCATATATATATATGCTTAGAGATATAACATGAAAGATATGTATA
The DNA here is from genome assembly GCF_052094955.1 of Ictidomys tridecemlineatus. Classification (NCBI taxonomy): domain Eukaryota; kingdom Metazoa; phylum Chordata; class Mammalia; order Rodentia; family Sciuridae; genus Ictidomys; species Ictidomys tridecemlineatus. Next base: position 189,388,401 of record NC_135479.1, on the reverse strand, counting down.
TATCTATATAAATACTATATGCACACATATATACATACTACTAAATATGCACGTACATAGCATAATACTCATCTAAAATGGAAAATATATACATATTCTGAATTATATATAAAATACAGCTTGCTTATACATATAAATTATAAGGAAATATATGTTATACTTACAAAACTTTGTGTATCATTTACTTATCTTTAGATTGTATCTAAGTTTTGAACATCTTTGAGCATAAATCTTGTTATTTCCTAGAACTAGAATTATTTTCACAAAAGGTATTATCATTTTATTGCTCTTGATAAATAATGCCAAAAAACATTGCATAAAGGACTGAGTTTACCTGTCAACACAAATTACATTTGAATGCCTGATGCACTTTAAGTAGCATAGAAAATACCACATACTTTTAAACTTTTATTTACAAATATAGTATAGCTTTAATTCAAAATTTGTTATATTAATAGTATACTATAATTATATATAAACCTTTATTCACTAGCTATGGATAATTTATATTTTATAAAGGTATATATATATTCCCAAAGGAAAAAATAAGAAGAAAAGAAACTGTCAATAAATTGATACGTAAAGAAATCAATGTAAAAATTGTATTCTAAGGACTAAATATCATCAGAAAAGGATATATCTATGTTGTGAACATTAGTATTTATCATCACTATCCGTTTGATTAGAGCAGGATCTTCTATATAAGGAGGCATCATTTCTGTGTTCCTTTCTGATCCTCAGATTCTGTGGGCATACATAATGACACTAACGCAAAACCTTGTTGAATATGTCATTAAGTAATTTGAAGATATACCTATAAATATCAGTTGTGATAAGTGGATCATTTGTTAACAGTTAACCATGATATACTAACAAAGATTTTTCAAATATTTCCTTTAAGAAATTTTTTTCTAAAGTTGTCTGTTAATTTCATAATATAAAGTATATCATTTTACCTTTATACAGCATTAACTGTTATAGATTTCTATCCTTTCAAACTAACTTAACAAGATTCAATGAACCATGAGTGAAAAAGCAAATAGTCTGTGTTACTAGAGTGCTAGAGACCTAACATAGATGATAAGGATAAGACACAATCCACCAGAGTAAGTCACTTCACAAACTGCACCATCAGAGCACATCAAACAGCATATGAGCATGGGTGTGATAACTCCATTTCCTCTGTCCCCAAATCCACCAGAGAGTGACAGGATGAGACCAGGTGGTGCTTACTGCATAAGCTGTAGCAAAGGAGCCAGGACTAGGGGCTCAGAATCTTTTCTAGCAGACAGTAAACATTCCTCTTCCACTGGGGCATAAGTAGCTATAAGTTTGTCATCTTGACCTACTGAATTAGTTTATTAATTTTGTGACCTGCTACAGGAACATAATGATTGTGCTTTTCAGTTTCACACACTCAACAAGGACTTGCAAGGAATTAAGACTGTAGTAGGCTGTTGTCTAGAAATTCATAAAAACCTTTTAATTATAAAGAAAATTTTCTTCATAATAGATAATTATTCCAAATCGAGAGTATTTCAGATCCCTTTTGCATTGCTCTGACCAAATACCTGACAAGAACAACTTACAGGAGGAAAAGATTATTTGGGGCTCCTGATTCTGTTCAGAGGTCTCAGTCTGTAGATGGTCAACTCCATTGCTTTGGACCCAAGGTGAGACAGCACATCATGGGGGAAGGGCCCAGCAGAGGAAAATGGCTCTCCTCATGGTGTCCTCGGGAAGCAGAGAGAAAGGGGAAGGGGCCACAGAGCAGATGCACTCTTCTAGGGCATACCCCTAGTGACTCACCTCCTCCAGCCATGCCCCACCTGCCTACTCTTACCACCCAGTTAGTCCATTAAAACTAGGTTGGACTGATTAGGTTATAATTCACAATCTATTCATTTTACTTCTAACTATTCCTACATCAACAGGAACATCTGGGGATACTCCTTCTCAAACTATAACAGGGAGAACCCGTTTTTTAATCAGTTTTTTAAAAAATCTTCTTCAAAGCTCCTTTATCTTATCTTTGAGGCTAATGATGCATTTCTTTAGTATGCCTTGGGTTTTAATCTTCCTTGTAAACATTCAGGAACATTTTCAGAGGGCTAACTAGCAAGAGAAGGTGGCTTTCAGGAATCTACTTTACCATGTAAAATATGTAATACTCTTTTGCAATATTTATATGAATACTAAAGTGTGGAAATATAGTTGATCCAAATCAATAATTGTATTAACATTTTCTTATATTTATATGTGTTTTTAAAGTCATGCTTGAACAGTGATTATAAAACAATAGAACACATGGAAGGATTATGCATTCAACTAAGAAGGGCATTATGAGGTAGAAACCAAATGAGATAGGTTGCATACACCATCAAGCACCCAAGACCATAAAGTAAAACACAGTTAGGCATATTAACTGGGGAAATATACATACACCTAATTAATAGTAGTAATAAATAAAGCTGATTAAGCAGCAGAAGGAAGAAAAGGTTTTGTTTAATATTAGAAATCAAAGCTTTATCATGATTTCTTTGAAATGAATATTTTTGTAGCAATAAGAAGTATTTTTGATTGTATAATTATCATGCCTATATGAGTATTTGATCACTCAAATACACTATTTTTATTTTTGCTCTCCTTGCAGTGCCATTTGAGAAATGCTTTAGTACTCAGTTTTATAACAGAAATGTGAGTGGTAAAAACGTTTTTCCTGTTATACTTTAATAGAAACGTATCTTTTTTTAAAAAAGTAATAATAACATTAAATATTATATAGACTTATAGAAATCAAAGTACAATCCTTGTTCTTAAGAAATGTAAAAAAAAATGAAAGATCGCTATGAACTATTTGTGTAAAGAAACTTAAGATCTGAATTTCAATGGCCCATTCTCACAGAAATTGTATTTTGGATGACTAGATCACATCGATTCATTTTGATATTACATATAAATGAAAATACCAAATGTCTTTTGCTTTGTCAGTGAAAAAGTAGTTTTCGCTTAACAAATGGTCCAGTGATGTCTATTTGGAAGCTTCATGACATATTAAAGCAGTTGATGAGGTTCAATTTGTTGTGGGGTCGCATCTGATTGATGGTTTACTATCTACCGCAGCCTCATCTGCTATGGTGTTCCCATAATAAATGTTCATCGCTAGACAGTGCTAAATGTGCTCTATCTAAATCATCCGTTACTTATAACAAGTTTCAGTATATATGAATCAAATGTTGTTTATAGTAGCCTTCAACAGGATTTATCATTTTGAAGCTTTTCTACTACTTCAAATGGAATAACCAAGATATAGATTTTGAGTAAGTGTTTTGAGCCCATGGGTGGTAATGTACCAAGAATTCAGTAACAGAGTAAAGATTAAGCAAGTTATATGAGAGAATAAAGATGAAATGTGGTTTTGTAATTTTCTGCCTCTAACCATTAAACATACAGAGTATGTTTTTACAGTGTGTGGTCATAGTAAAAATCACTAAAACTAAAGAATAATTGTAAAATATTTGTTATTCATGGAAATTACAGGCAGAGCATTGCTTTTAAAAATTAGAAATAACTGCTCATTCATATATAATCACTCTAGCATGTTTTGCTCTGAAGTTGCCTCTCTGTCACAAGCTTTTATTTTTTTTTTATACCTAACCTCCTTTGCTCTTTCTCAATCTAACTTTGATCCCATTTCATTTTCTGTCTTGATGTCTTTCACCCCATCTGGCTCTTTTTTTTTTCTTTTATGTGTCTAGATTCCTTTCAGGGTGGTTTTAACCCCATAGTTTGACATTCTTAGCCCATGGTCAATGCTCAGTGACATCTGAGCACCTTTACAGTATATATTAGAACCCCCTTTAAAATTTGAACTCCTTAGAAACACTAACATTCATTATTTTTATTCTATTTAAATAATATCTACATTACTGATACTAATATTATATATATTGCATATGTGATATATATTTAATTAATTACCTGAACAAAAAACCAAATTATTGCAACAACTACAAAAATAAAATAGGAAGCATAGATTTTTCTATATCAAACCAATGTCCACTATGAATAGCAAATCTGCAAGTCTTTTTTGTGACTTAGGAATGGAAAAATTTGAGACAAACGGCTCTTTTATCTATCCTGTGAAGAGGGCCTCATGGTGTTATCCAGGAAAATAGCTTGTGCTAATACTGTATAATATTGATTTGCTTTATATTTTTCACAAATCTTATATACACAGTTAGGTGCTTTATGATCTAAAATTAGGACTTTCCCATATCTGTTCATTTATTTAAAGAGAAATAACATTTTAAAAAATTGTTATAAATTGATCTAAATTATTTGTTATTTTGTTATTTGATTGATGATAAAATTTCTGCTAGGAAAAGAAATCTTTAAAAACTTCAAGTGTGTTTGCTTTCTTGCATTTCCAAACTGCAACATTCAATTTAAACACGTTTTTTCATTTGGTCTTTTTGTGATTTATCTTTTGCACAGAAGTTAGAGAAATGTAGTTCTGGAAGTTGGGCATATAGCTCTGTGATAGAGTGCTTATCTAGAATGTGCAAGGACCTGGGTTCAGTACTGAGGGCAGGGGGCGGGGGAAGTGTGTGTGTGTGTGTGTGTGTGTGTGTGTGTGTGAGAGAGAGAGAGAGAGAGAGAGAGAGAGAGAGAGAGACAGAGAGACAGAGAGACAGAGACAGAGACACAGAGAGACAGAGTTTTCCTAATAGACTCTATAATTTTTGTAGGAAAAACTGTTTATCTCTTTCTGAAACTGTTTCATATTAATTTGATCTTCAAGTGGAAATTGATAGTAAAATATTTATCCTCTAGCCAAAGCAAGTGATACATTGTACTCCACACCTCTTTGTGCTCACATAAATTTTTTTTTTTTTTTACAGAACATATTTTGTTCATTCCAGATAATTTGCCCATAATGGACATAGTGATACTTTACATTGGATTTTAAAGTAGATCATGCAATATAAAGTTTTGAGCAGATTAGATAATTCTGTGTTTGCTTTTTGTTGTATAAAATGATGATGATGATGATGATATGTGTGTGTGTGTGTGTGTGTGTGTGTGTGTGTACCTGAGGTGTACACTGAAATATTTGGAGGTCTTGTTAAAACAGAGAGCTGGACCTTACCCCAGAGATTCTAATTCACTAGGTCTGAGGGGAGACCCTAAATTTTGCCTTTATAAGAAGTTTACAGGTAACCTGGTGCTATTGGTCTTGAAACCACAGGTTAGAATCCCTGAAATGCTGTATTTGGTCTTAAAAAGCAGAAAAGTCTTTTCTTGTTGTTGTTAAATCTTAACATTACTATCCAGTGACCTTAGATAGATGATATAACCCCTTTGAAGCCAGTGTTCAAATTTCTAAGCTGGGAAATAGGCTGCCTGCTTAAAAAGGCTGTGATGATCTTGAGGTAGATATGAAATGGCAAGGACAGTAACCGACACACACTAGCTTTGGGATCATTATTGTATTTCTTCCTTCTGTAGAGTTACTACAGTGTAAGTCATGATTCTCATGTTGAATAGATGATAAGAGAAAATCATTCTTTGAATTCCTGTTTGTGTAGCTCTTGGTCAATTAAGAAAAAATACATTGTCATGTGTGAATGTATCAGTAGACATTATTCATTATCAAACACTGTAGCAAAAAGGAGTAGCACTACTTTTTGACATTATTTTTTCATGAAAAAACTGGTCACTAATTTTAAGGAGTTTAAAGTCTAGTTCAATAATTGCTTTAAGGAGTTGTTTATGGAAGTCATCCAATTAGGGTAACTTTTTTTGTTATTTGGGTTTCAGTCAAATGTTACCTAATCAATGAGAATTTTCTTCCCTTAACAGCTCAACTTAAAGAAATGTAACCCCATTATCCACATTCCTATAGTTATTATTATCTAAATTCTCAGTTTTACTTCACTTATCTTGCTTACTCACTTTTGTTTGTTTTGTCACTAGTATTTATAAGGGAGAAAGACTATGATCTCTCAATTTTCTTAAATAACACCACCCCTCAAAGTGTTTGGAATGTAAAAGTTATTGAATAAATGAATGAAAATGCATCTTTTTTAGTCACAGGGGAAGCAACACAGAAAGGAAAATGGGTACATATGCACAATAAGAAAAATTTATTAACCTATTCATAATGAAGATCAGCTGAAGAATTTTTAAAATAAGAAATGATCCGTGGATATCTTAGTGTAAATATTTTCCATAACAGTAGGAATTTTTTAACTACACCAAATCTCTGAATGTTGCATGAAGAAAGTTAACTAAAAGTAAAGATAGAAAGCTAGACCAGATAGTCTGTGTGGTATACTTAAATAGTCAAAGACATTTTGCAGAAAAGAGCTACTTGGGGGACTGTGTATAAAGCTCAGTCATATTTAAAAGATTAATTTTTATTCCTAATTATGAAAATAATTCTTTCCAAGTGTTTATTGCAATTTATTTGGAGTATTTATTCTAAAACATTAACATGAAAAACATGTTGTTGATACTCTGGCTACTTTCTTCCATACATTTTTTTTTGTACAGTTTTACATCTGAAATCTTATCACAAAATTAATTTTACATTTTTGAACTTTGATTTAAAATATAAGATAGTATTCCCATTGTCAAAGAGTTAATTTATAATTACAATATAATAGTTCTTTATATGAGTATGGTATGATTTACTTACATATTTTCTTCTTGTATTCCTAGATTTAATATCAAATAAGCATATATTATATTCATAATTTTTCTTGGAAAATAATTTTGTTGTATGTAAAACAGACACCAAAAGCTTTCATGTGAAAGTTTGAGCAAGTATTTGGGTAGCCACTGTAGGTGGGCTCAGGCTCCTTTTGAATTACTCATATACATTGACCTAGAATGCTGTCCATCTTATCCCGGCGCAAAATGGGGGGCGTAGTGGGGGATGAGAGAGAAGATCATTGTATGAAAGTAAGCAAGAAGAGAAAGGTAAAGGAAAGATCATTTTTAATGTTCATGCCTATAATGCCAGTGACTCAGAAAGTTGATGCAGAGAGTCACAAATTTAAGGCAATTTAGCAGGACCATGTCTCAAAACAAAAACCGAAAAAGCTAGGGATGTAGCTCAGTGGTAGAGTAGCCCTGGGTTCAATCCTCAGGACAAAAAAAAAAAAAAAAATTCTGTAAGACTCATGCAATCATCCTGGTTAGGAAACTAGAAAAACACAGGGTCTCATGTTTTGGTGGGGATAATGTGCCCAGTTAAAATATTGTCACTGTGGAAGAATGAAAATGGTTAGTGGTGGATAAGGAATACTCTAGGCTATGCCTAGTTATGTTTCTCACTCCAGAGATACACCTTGTCTAGAGATATTTTGTGGAAAATATTAAATCTCAGGTATAATTAAATTTGCCTTTGAAGAATAATGTCATCAGCTTTGTAATTTAACATTTCTGCTATTTGGTTTAAGTGATATGATTTAAAACACTTAACTATTTTATTAATTGCTTCTTGATTAGTGAAAAGCTATTCCATTGTTTAAATTATTTTAGGCCACGTGTTCTTTGGGATTAGATTCATAATAATATTAAAATTCATTTTGTATACAACCTCTGTTTTCTGGGGCTTAGTAGAGAAATAAAAATACAATTGTGTCCAGCAAGCATCTTCTGTAGATATCCCATTTTCGACATAAGCAATGCAGACATTTATTATTAAAGTGGGTCTTTTCTTAAATATTTGCCCAATAATTTTCACTAGTGGAAGTTCCCTTGACCCACATCAAATTCTCAATTAGATGCATAGTAAAAATGTCAGTGATATTGAGAAAACACCTCTGCATATTCCAGAAAACAATTAAAAACTAGTCCCTTCTGTAGCAATATACAATGATTTTGTAAACATTTTGAACTCAGATCCATAGAAGGAGATAAAATACATAAGCTAAAGATAATCAGGACATTTAATAGATAAGAACTTTTTTAATTTAAATACTTAAAGAAAGTTTACTTTTGATATAAAAAAAGTATTTGGTTATGGCACACTTGGGCAACATACAAATTATAATCTTTTATGAAACTTTCTTAAGCCAGATAAAACACCAACACACACTGTGTACATACTAACACACTATTGTAGTAATTATGATGTGAAAAATAGAAAGGAATTAGAAAACAATAAAGAAAAAACTATGAATGAGAATTAATAGTAAAAGATGGGGAGGATGAAGGTACAGAATAAAAATCCAATTTTTTTTTATTTTTAGTTTTGATGAACACAATATCTTTATTTATTTTTATGTGGTGCTGAGGATCGAACCCAATACATCACACTTATGAGAAAAGTGCTCTTCCACTGAGCCCCAGCCCCAGCCCCCTTATTTCTTAATATGTAATGATTGGAATAGTTTTACTCTCATCTTTTGAAAATACATATAGTAAGAAACGAATGGGGATTGATCTTGCTCTTTAACCCCAATAGTGGTCTGTTGTTGTTATGTGTAATAATGTAATTAACAAATCCAAATTTCAAAATAAACAATATTTTGCAGTAAGGTTTGTGGGCCATCCATTGGAGATTTACTTTTATTTTATTTATTAAAACCTCAGATGTGAAACTAGGAACAGTACTTTGATTTCAACCAACAACAGAGCATGTTGTTCTGTGAACACTCTGCCTTTTCCTTCCCACACTGTGATGACAGTTACCAACCCTTCTGAAGTGCTTCAAAAGGAAGAGACGACAAGGGGGAAGAGGAAGTCTAACAGCTTTTTATAGATGTTTTGGAGACCTAAGCGTACGGGGTCTGGTGAATTTAGTCCTCTCTTTAGCCCTTCACTAAGACTTTAACAGACCCCTTGATCAAATGGACTATACCGGATGTCTTTTTCTCATGTACTTCTTCCAAGCTGACAGGCCTATCTCCTGATTATCTTTTCATACCTCTGTAGTAAACTATTTTGAAGTTTTAACTTTATCTCCAATTCCTCCTTATTCTTTTGCTCATTTAAATGATTCCATTTGTTTTTGCTATTGCTCAAACAACTTAACTAAAAATGGATTTTCATTTGTGATGAGTAAATATAACCAAGTTCACCCCATCAAAGCACAAGCACTGTGCCTTGCTAAAATCTGGAAGCAAGAGGCAAAAATTAAGAAACTTGTAGAAAAATTTTAGACAAGCTGATCATAATAGAGCTCTTGATATGTTTTTAATTGAATATCTTAAATAAGAATACCCTTGTGACTTTAATCTAGAAATCTGTTTCAGTTTTTTAAAATCTAATTGTGCAAACAAATGTTTTAAGACACTTCATTTTAATATGGTATTATTACTAAACATTTTTTAGTCTGTCGATATTTTAAAACTCTTTTCTTTATGACATTTTAAGTGTCTTCTAATTCATCACAATATTACTTTTCAGTTAGCCTTATTACTAATTTATGATCTCAATGCTATATGTCCAAGATACCATAGTTGGATAATTAAATAGAAAATACTGATACCTCAGGCTGTAGTTACTTTTGCAAGTTATCTACTGAGGTTATAGATAAAGGTAAATAATATTGTCATTTGTCTTATGAATGATTATATATAGTTATATAATATCACTCAAGTTTCCCTGAAAACTTTAATGTATAAATTACAAGCTATTAAGTTATAATAGAAAATTAAGAAAACTAAGGCTGTGTATTAAAAACATAATCTTATAGAAAACGCAGTAATGCAACGATTATTTCACTAACAAGGCAAGAACACTTGAAGAAACATACAAAGATCTGTTAAAAACAGTTACATATTATTCTAAAAAGAATATTCATGTTTTTGCTTTCCCCTAAGACATATTAGTTCAGCTAATTTCATTTTTCTTTCTAAGTAGCCATAACCTTGTGAGATAGAACAGTACCAAACATTTCACCTCCTTGAACACTTTACAGAAAGCTTGTTTGTCTTGGGTATTATAGTTTAGCCAATCCTAGATGTCAACCTATCAGTCTACCTGATTGATTTCTAACAAGAATAATATGGGTATAAAAATAAATGTAATGTCAAGTGCAAAATATTGAAGCCTTGCATGGATTTATGCTGCTTTGCAGTATAAGTGATTTAGAGCTAAGAGAGTAGCTCCACAATTTATAAGGCTTTTAGTTTTGGAGAAATCACATCCTAGATCACAAACCACATTATGATTTAAAAATAGTATGGATTCTCATTTTTGGAAGAACATTAGTTTGATGGTTAGGAAAGCCAGGAAAGTAGGCATTCATTGAAAATCATTCTTTTTTAAAAATTTTTTTTCTTGTTTCAGGGTCTAAACCCAACCAAACTTTTTATTTTTTATTTTGAGAGTCATACTAGGTTGCTTACAACCTTACTAAGTAGCTGATGTTGGCTTTGAACCTGCAATTCTTCTTCCTCAGTCTCCTGAACTGCTGGGATAACAGGCATATACCACCATGTCTGGCTTGAAAAAAAAAATTCTTACCATTAGCCAATGGATAAAAAAAAAGATGTCATCATTACAAATTAAGTGGAATTTTCTTTTTAGGTCTGAAAATACACTGCTAAAAATAAAAATAAAAATAAAAAATGCATTGCTTATGCTCTATACAATAAGGAAATAACTCACTTGCCAAGGCCAATGTCTCGGCTTGGCACCAGAATCACGAGGCACTCACAGCTTTGTAGGTTCAAACAGCAATTCTTTATTCCAGCTCTCACACCACCTCCACACAGGTCCAGGGGCAAACGCGTTCTGCTGTCTCCCGCACAAACCACCTACTCCACGAGGCTCTCTCCAAATCCCATTTTTATCTCACGAGAACTCAACGGGAACAAGCAGCAGGAACACCCTAGTCCCAGCAATAATCTTCAACTTCCAACTTCCCTAAAACCCATTATCTTAAACTGGCAACGCCTTAAACTCAAGGAGCCGGTTACTTCCTCAAACCTGATCAGCTCTAAACCCGGATCCGCCTTGGTCCTTGAGCAAGGTCACCTTATTAAAGCATGCATGCAATGTCCCATCAAATGTCCTCTAAGCAGCATGGGGTACGCTTGGCAAGGAAATTTCGATGCGTCATTCCTACTTGGTAATGGCCCTCAGCACTCACTGAGTTAATATATCCTGTCATGTATATTAAAATGTCAGTAACTATGTGGGAACCCCTTAATAAAAATACTTGAGAGGGCTGGGGCTCAGCAGTAGCATACTTGCTTGGCATCTGTGAAGCACTGGGTTCCATTCTCAGCACCACACATAAATAAATAAAACAAAAAATGTCTATCAACAACTAAATATATATTAAAAAAATACTTGAGGATAAGACTGCAATTTCAGAACTGCAGTAAAATAAAGGAAAACCAATACATTTCTTCATTTTTGTCATGAACATTTTAGGAGCTTCCTATTTTCTTAAAAGTTCATTACTTGTCCTCTAGTTGGTATTGCTGTTTTCTAAAGGTCAGATCAATGTAATATTATTTTTCCCTTTATCTAAAAAATTATTCATAATATCTGAGGAAATTTATCATCAGATTCAACTTATTGGAAATGTTATCACAATGGCATTAGACTGAATAACTAATGTGGGGGTGGGGGACAAAAATCAAAATTTCTGGGTCTTAAAAGCTCACATTGGATCCCAGTGCTATAGGTCTTTGTTCTGTGTAATTATACAGTCCTACCATATGTCAAACCCAGCCCATAACTTTTTAAATTTTCTTTTATTTCCTTTTCTTTTCTCTCTTTCTCTCTTGTTTTGGCATGGCCCCGGAGATGAGAATAGTTTTCATTTTCTTAAAAGACTGAAAAAATGTTAAGAAAATCCAAATATATATTTGACGCTGTATGTGTTCTACAAAGCCTGTCACATTTATTATCTGGCCCTTAACAGGAAATATATATATATATATATATATATATATATATATATATATATACACATACACACACACACTATTGATCTCTTTCCTAGTGCTTTGAGGTCCCCAACTGACACATTTACATGCTGCCAGCTGATAACAGAAGAAAGAAAATGCCTGGAAAATTCACCAGAGGTTTACATGGGTCAGCAGATTGTGTCTTGCACTTTGGCCATCTTTTCATTGTGAAGAACTCAATCCCTGAATCACTTAGCCATGCATAACCAAAGGGGACACTGGGAAACGTGTTTGAGCTGTATACTCAAGAGAAAAATATAAATGGCTAGACAAATTTCTAGCTATCTTCTCCATATTTAAATGTAACATCAAAAAGAATCTTTGCAAGCGATAAAGTCACAATGTATTTTGAAAGCATGTTTTTGGAGTGGGTGTTTTCATTAAAGTGGATGCATCTAGAAAATGCTGTTTTCTTTGATCACCCAGATGAATGATAACTTCTCATTCACTAATAGTTATTTAGCATTCTTTAACATAAATCAGTAGTCTAGTGAGTATTTTACAAAAATCTTTGGATCTACTCTATAGTCCAGACTTAAGAACACAACCCAATTACTTTTTGCTTACATACAATAAAGTAGAAGATATTTCCTGGTTGACCATATAATTTCTTCAACATATTCAATATTGACCCCCACAAACTTCTGTCAATTCTAGTTATGTGCTTATGAGACTGTAAGTCCTTCTCTATGATATGTCTCATCAGCATTCCATTTTCATCCCTACACTATCAAGAACTATAATGTCTTAACTTTTATCTGACTTGTAGACTAACAAGTAAACCCTGATGATAGGTGACTCCTGGGAGAGAGACAATGAGTTTTGTTACAGTGCAGCAAGCATCATGAACTATACATGTGCATTTCAGTTTCCATTGTAAAGAAGACCTATGGGAGTATCAGGGTAGGACCTGGTGAGTGACTACACACACAATCTCCATTTCAGCAGAACGATATTCTTCAGGAGTCCAAGTATTTTATGAATGGTCATAAGCTCTCAACTTGCAGGAAACAGGCTATATGCAAACATACTCTCTGTTCTGGTCAGCTTCCCTGATTCATAAGATCCTCATGAAGAGTCTAGAATGAAGGGCAGACAGTGCCAGACTAGCAAAACAGGAAAAATCACAAGAGACTGAAAGAGAACTTATCCTCAATAATTTCAAGTCCATCTAGTACATATCATGTCTGTATTCTCTAATACAGAATAGAAATTAATAGAAGATAAAGGTAGCTTAAATGAAATCTATACCTACTCTTCATGGGGAAAACTGAAATTATAATTTTAATACCAACAAAATTATTTTTGAGGCCAAATTTATATAAGTGCAAAAGGATGAAATGTCACTAAAATTGATTATAAAATATGTCTTTGATTTTTTTAAATTTTTTATGTTTTTTAGTTATGCATGAGAGTAGAATATATTTGACATACCATATATACATGGAGTATAATATCTCATTGTTGTGGTTATACATGATGCGGAGTTAAACACTGGTTGTGTATTCATATATAAACATAGGAAATATATGTCTGTTTCATTGTATTGTATTTCCCATTCACATCCTCCCTTTGTTCCCCCCACCCGAGCCTGTCCAATTTGGCTTTTAGTTTTTTTCAGACTGGCTTATTTCAGTTAGCATGATAGCCTCTGGTTACTTCCATTTACTGGCAAACGCCATATAAGTTCATTCTTTTTATAATTGAGTCTAGTATGTATATATACAACATTTTCTTTATCCTTTCATCTGTTGAAGGGCACCTAGTTTGGTTCCATAGCTTAGCTAATGTGAATTTCAGCTGCTATAAACACTAATGTGGCCACCTCACTATAGTATGCTGATTTTAGTCCTATGTATATATGCCTAGGAGTGGGAAAACTGGATCAAATGATGGTTCCATTTCAAGTTTTCTGAGGAATCTCCATACTGTTTTCCAGAGTGGTTGCACCAATTTGCAGTCCCACCAGCAATGTATGAGTGTTTCTTTTCCCCCACATCCTCACCAAAATTTATTTTTACTTGTATTCTTGATAATTGTATTCTGACTGGAGTGAGCTGAAACCTCAGTGTAGTTTTAATTTGCATTTCTCTAATTTCTCGTGATGTTGAACATTTTTTTTACATATTTGTTGACCAATTGTGTTTCTTTTTTTCTGTGAAATGTCTGTTTAGTTCCTTTCCCAAGTTATTGATTGGGGTTATTTGGCTTTGGGGTGTTGTTTTGAGTTCTTTATATATCCTGAAGATTAATGCTCTTAATATAGTTTTTACATGTAATTAGATTGTTTGCTTTATAAACAGGAATTGTTTTGACTCAAATTTTACTGAATGGTATCCAAATGCCCCACAGATATGTGCATATAGGTCATAGTCAGTAAATATAATTTCTCATCCATTACTAGAAAGTTTTTAAGTTAGAAATGTAACTTATAGGCATGCTCAAGCTGAAACTCCAGCTATAATTGCAAATCACTACTTAATGGTACAGCATATTGATTCAATAAAATTCTTAGAACAGATGATTTATATTTGTACTGTCTATCCAAGATGAACCAAAATAAGATAGGATGTGTTGTAAGCATGATTCTTTCAGTTTTCTTTGATGATAAAATGATTGATGCTTTCATCGGAAGCAAGATTTTCCAAGATAAGTACAATGTGGAATTTAATATTTGTCTGATAAGTACCTGAATGAAAGCACACACATGTGCACCTGCATAAGTTGGTTTACATGAAGGATGGAGTTCTTCTAGAATGAAGTTTTGTGCTTGAGAACACGTACACTACAACTCATAAATTAGAAAGATATTAATTGCTGAAGAGCAATTTCAGTGACAAAGCAAGATATAGATTGAGAAATAGTATTAGGTAATAGTTGTATGAGAATGTGGCCTTGACTATGAGAGTGACATGCAGGAGGCTATTGTGCCTAGCAGTTTGATGGACTGTAAGCACAAGTGAGAAAGCCTTTGAGACTTCCAGAGAAAACTGGGGAAGGTACAATTTATACCATTTACTGTATAAGAGTGCAAAATCTGATTCATTGCTTCACTTAGGACCTCATTCTGTCCAAAGCTTGTTTGAAACTGAGCATATTTAGTTTGTACTTTTTGGCATTTGCATATTCCTTGAGTCTGTTTTCACGATGGACTCTATTTTTTTATCACTTTCCAGCTATTCTTTTTCTTTCATATAAAAATATGTCAAATTCTATTTATTTAGTTATACATGCTAGTAAATTATTAAGTATTTTTAGAAAAAAATATAAGTTCTCCTATTCTTCTTTAGTCTTTTAAGATGATCATTTTGGAAGCATATTGATTTAACTTAAATATAAACAAGATTGTATTTAAAAATCGACAGATTGATATTTCATATGACTTTCATACCCAGGAATTAGGTAAGGGCTTAGATTGCAATAGAATTTAACTTACCTAACAGTGACACAATAAACAAAAG
Organism: Ictidomys tridecemlineatus; assembly: GCF_052094955.1. Lineage (NCBI taxonomy): Eukaryota > Metazoa > Chordata > Mammalia > Rodentia > Sciuridae > Ictidomys > Ictidomys tridecemlineatus. The sequence continues at coordinate 189,372,998 of NC_135479.1, read as the reverse complement.
AGGGTGTGATTTATGTGTCTTAAATGAGAAAGTGATTGTATATGCTTACAAGATGAGGAACGTTTTCAGGAAGACATTAAAATGTGGGTGAAATCTCACTGTGTTCAATGTCAGTAGTCTTTGCCTATTCATCAAAACTTTTGAACAAGGCGGTAATGTTCTCTGAATTATACTTTCAAAGATGAAAAGTCAAGGACACCCAAAAATCTGTAGCATAGGTAGGAGGCACTTAAGGTGGTCCATGAAAATGAAGACCTGCTCAGAAAATACTCCATGACATGGTCACAGTCTAATAGAAGGAATGAAGGACAAAACATAAAAATAAAAAAGGAAAGGATTCCTTCAAGGTTGAAGCCTGAACCCAGAAAATGAAGATGAGAATGTGTTCTGGGAAATGATGTGTTCAGTTTTGAATAGGTCAATTTGAGTTACAATGCCCTTTGGGCAGCTGAAAATGTGTTGAAAAATCCAACTCAATGATTTGGAAGTTATCTTGATGTGATAATAACTAACTATTTATGGAATACTAATATTTAGGTTTTATGCAGGTTGTTTAATATACATTTTTATGCTTAATTCTTAATTCGACTGTGATAAGTATTCAGTATAGATTCCTGTATATTCAGTTGATAATCTGTGCTATTAAAAAACTTAATGGGTACTTGTCAGTTTTTTCTCCATTTGAATTTCAATCATATAACTGCAAAGACTATGAGCTCTTAACCTTGGTGGTTTAAACTGTGTTGGCAGCAGAAATCAGAAATAACAAGTAAAGCTATGGAGATAAAGGAGAAAGGAACTTGAGATGCAAAGAGATGTGTGGGAGGGGGGATGTTCACATGAATAGGCCAAAACAAAGCCCACATCAGGAACAAAACTCCAGTGTGACTTGCAAAGGATCCAACGTATGGAACAGCCTTGTGGAAAACGTAGGAAAATCAATTTCATTTTTTTTTTTTTTGGGGGGGGACAGGTAATATTGGGGAATGAAGCTAAGGACACTTTACCACTGTGTTACATCCCCAGCTCCCCCACACATCTCTTTTATATATATATTTATTTATTTACTTAGTTACTTATTTTGGCTATTGAGACATGGTATCACTAAGTCGCTGAGGCTGGTCTTGAACTTGTGATCCTCCTGCCTCAGCCTCCCAAGTCCCTGGGATTACAGGCATGCATAACTGCACCCAGTGGGAAAATTTTTTTCAAGTGTACTTTTTGTCTTTACTGTTCATAACCTGTCTCCAAAATGTCACTGTGAGGTATTTTAAGTATAGGTATGCAAGTGTGGCTCACCTGTAGGCACAGTATCAGTTTTTAGTACAAAGAAAACATCTCAACAAGAAAACTATTATTTCTGCTGAATTATAACATAACTATTTTTGGTGTTAGAATTTTATTGAATTCTCTAGATGTCAACACATGCGATGTTTTTCCAGAATATCTTTTTGCCAGAAAACATATCTAAAGAATAAATTAAAATTTAATCTTCCTAATTTTTGTCAGTAAAATTAGTTATGAGGTACAGAAAATTTCCTTGATATTAATAATAAAAATAATACCTTAAACTTAAGAGAGCAGCTTCACCGGGAATAAATGAAGAGCTAGAGGAAATGAAAACAGTTTTTTTTAGTTCATGATTCCTTTTCATACTTCAGTGTAAATTATTTAATTGATGAACATTTTATTTAGGAAGTTTCTTTTGTTACATATATTTTCCTACAAATCACTTTCTGGTTCCATATTATTTGCTTTACCATTTCTACTTCAAAGCTTTCCCAAGTCTAAGACTGTGTTTTCAGGAATTTTACTACTGTACAAAAGTGTTCCTTTAAGTAGTCATTCTGTGCTTCCCTAGTGACCTCAGTTTCTCTTTAATCTACTCATCCCCTCCACAGGGCAGGCTCTGTGGGGTCCTAAGTGGATCAGGCTTTGTCCTGGCAGGCCAGTTAGCTCCGGCTTTGATCACACCAAAGGGAAATCACTATAGTTCAGCCTTGTCCTCTGGAAGTTCCTTTTGGGACCTTGGAGAAAGGCTTCCTTTGTTTCTTCATTTTTCTTTAAGATTTAGCAATCTCTAAGGGAAGGAATGTTATCTTCCCAAGATGCACTAACAGTCTTCTATAACCTGAGAAAATTTAAACAACAACAACAACAACAAAAAAAATATTTGCATCTTGGACAAAGGGAGCTTTGGAGATAAACCTAATGTATTCCTTCTATTTATTTTTGAAAACAGGTCAAAATTGTTTTCAGGGTGGGAGTTATTGACTTTTAAATTACTTTCCGGTTTTGGTTCCATGAAACATTACTCTTTTGGCCTTCAAAATCATGTCTGATGACATGTAGTCGACAGTTGCATAATATAGCAGTTAGAAATGTGGGCAATGCCTATCAAAAAGACATATTTTATTGTCCAGAGTTACTGGATGACTTGGGGACCATTTCATGTTTCACAGATGCTCATTCACTCATTCATCATGTTTCTCCATTGGGGTTTGCAGATAACTTTGTCAAGTCAATCATATTATGAGAATTGAGCTTACATTTTACATCTTCGTGAGGGGTGTAAGAAATTTGAGCTTTCGCCCATCTTTTCACCAATCAGAAAGGGAAGAATTTGCTTGATATACTCATAAAAGTGGCAATTACTTTTATGCCACTTTTATGAGTATATCAAGCAAATTACTCTGTACCCTCCCCTTGTGGCTTCCAGTTACAACAGGGCCACATTGCATCAATTGGGAATAAAAGCATAATGATATACTCCCTAATGCGATGATGATGCTGTCTGATAGATATCAGCACAGCTTGAAGGAGGCCATGGCTACATCAGAACCAAAGGTTCATAGCTTTTTGTGGCTGATCACCTACAGAGAAACATCATTCAGATAAAATAGAAAAAAAAAAATGTATTATGACTCTTTACCATTAGCGTTTCTTGCTGGGAATTAGATTTGTTTTGAATAAAATTATGGGAAGACACACTACCAGAGGATCCATTTATATTCTGATAAGCATTTTTATTGTGACTATTTTTATATCATCTTCTCTGTTTCCAAACCCTAAGGCATAGATTGTACTTTGACCTCTGTAGTCGTACTTGTTACCTGAGTTAATTAATGCTTTCATTACTAATGAACAAGTCAAAACATTGTGACAGGACCATTGTGATGTCAAAGTGCAAAATTATTCTATTTATGTTGGGTTTGGGAACCTTAAAAAATTTCAGCTAAAAGTTTGTGTGGTGCCATTTACATGCACATGTGCATAGATGTGGAGGTCTGTTCCCATCTGTTTTCCACAGCTGATATCCCCACTTTCTTTAAGTAATCTTTTTTAACCCAGAGAGAATATCATATCCTCTTTTGTGGACATCTAGGCTTGGCACCTTGGAAAAAAATCTCCAGATATAACTGACATTTTCTAGGGTGAGAAAGACCAGTATAATGTATGCAATGTTTAATAACAAGACTTAGGTCAGAATTTTAACTTGCTTTATGAATTCAAGTTTGACTTTCTCTTGCTGTTTAATAATGCTGTATGTAAACACCAATGTTTAAAATATGATATTTAACATAGTTATTAATGACTTGGAAGTTGAATCTTAACCATGAGTCTGACAGCATTAATTTTTGTCTTTATGCAGTGCTAGAGATCACATTCAGTCTCTTGCAGAGTTCTCTATCACCGAACTACATCCCCAGACTCCCAGTAACTATTTTAATGAAGGATATTTTTAAACACATATTTGAAATGTGCTTAAACATAAACAGAAAAAAAAGAAGGACATTGCCTATAGCCAAAGAAAATCAGGCAAGACATACATGAATCATGGAGGAACACTAATAAAGTAATATTCACAATCTATTGTTCTGTTTAGATTTGTAGAAACATGTACATGTAAACATATTTGATTATTATTGTTGTCATAAATTTGTATTCTTGATCTGTTCATAGACTACCTTAGAAGTAAGTGATTAGGACACATAGGATTTATCTTAGAAATATCAATTAAGTTGATACATTTTTTAACTTTAGTATTTCTATTATGAAATAATAGAAATATAATAATAGAAATAGTCACTACTGCTTATTATTGCATGGACCTTATGTTTTGCTATGTATATCCACAGAATTTTTTCCTCAAACCACGCAATAAAATAATGATATATGTGGCCTGATATTTCTTTTATGATTAAAAAAATTGAAATGCATTAAATTATATAATTGTACCAAGATCACATGCTGCTGAAGAGCAGCCATGGCACTCATCCCTAAGTCTTCTGAAAAAGAAAAGGATTATTAAAAAACACAAAATATGCGATGACACATGCCTATAATCTGTGTGGCTTGTGAGGCTGAGGCAGGAGGATTGCAAGTTCAAAGCCAGCCTCAGGAAAAGTGAGGGCTCTCTAAATAAAATTCAGAATAGGGATGGGGATGTGGCTCAGTGGTTGAGTGACACAATATGCTTAGGAAAAGGCAGAATTTGTACTTTTTAATGGTGTGTATAAATAATAATTGCTTTTCATTAATAACCTTTGCACTTTCCTCAAAAATAATTTGAAAATAAAATTATATTTTTGTATTTTAAATAGTACAAAGAACTTAGACAATGTGAGAACTATGAAACTAGTAGATCTTTGAGCTCTTTGGGGCAAGTGCTTTCCAGAACTGCTTGAACATCAGAATCACCTGAGGAAGTCTAAAATGAAATCATTGGACCAATCCTTTGGCTATTTTGAAATGTTTATTCTATTTGGAATCAGGTTTCTGAATCCTAATCTTACTATTTTTTTTTCTTTTAGCTTTACTAGGATTCTGATGGAATGGTTTCAATTATTTTTCTCCATAATATATTTGGATTAATCAGTATGAAACTTAGAACTTCTAAATTTCCTGAGACTTACGCTTCTGTTTTATGTCTTTAGTGTTTGTTTTGTTCTTATAAATACATGTATGTGTCAACTTCTAGGCACAGGCATAAAGGCATTTTTTTTATATTCATCATTGAGGAAGAACTGATCTGGATTCAAATTTCTTATTTACCTACTATTAACGAAGTGATTTTGAGTGAAGTAATCAACATATGAAGTTCTTAGTGTCTTCATGTATAAAAGTGTGATGCTACTAGTAGCCTCACAGATTTATTGTGAGGCTTAAGTCAGCAAATGTAATCAAATGTTTGGGACCTAGCTGATGTTTAATACATTTTAATACTGTAATAATTTTATGTTATATCTGTGTTTCATAAAAAACCATATCAATAATTGAATAAATAAATAAAATCATATAAATAATTTTTAGCACATACTTTTGAATGTTGTTTCTTATTTACCTACTATTACAATAGTTATGCTAAACTTATCTGGATATACTATATTGGTCAACCTAGTAAAGAGAATAATTTCATTACCAATTCAGTTCTCCAATTAAGATGTAATAGTTTTACACATGTACTAATTTCAAATTATATGTAGTCTGGCCACTGTCTGCAGAATTAAAGACATGGCTCACATTACATATTCAGAGTATGGAAATGGCTAACATACTCTCAGTTGGAGTGAGACAAGTTTGGCATATAATTCCTAGTTTCCTTCTGGTAATTATCCACTACTCTGCTTGCTTTCTTTGTTCTCAATATTTTCTTTTCCTTTTCTTTTCCTTTCTTCCTTCCTTCTTACCCTCCCTTCCTTCCTTCTCTTTCTGTATTACTGAGGACTATAATGTAAAATGGTTCACAAAGATTTGTCTGATACCTGGAATAATTATTTAGAGATGCTTATAAAATATTCCAGTTTGATGTTTGGTCTCTATGCATATTTATATAACTATAAATCACACTGGTTTCGTTAGCATACTATTTGTGACTATTATCTTACTAATCTAACTTTAAAAAGATGGTCTTGAAAAGTTAGGTCTTTCTCTGGTGTTCATACATGATTGATGAAGTGGCCTTTATGTGCAATGTAGTGTGGATTGCAGAAACAGCAACTTCAGTCCTTTATGAGACTGAATTTTACTACCAATTTCCCCATAAATATCAAGTTATAAATAAACTGTGCCTCAAAAGTGCTGCAGCCAGATTCCAGGCTGCTCACTAATTGGCCTGCCACAGATGGCCATAACCAAATAACATCATTAGATGATCCCATTGTTACAAACTTTCTGAAAATAGCAAGGCATGTGTGGCTTTTGACAAGAGGTTACAAAGGAAAGGTGTAGAACAATTTGTTAAGGGATATTTTAATTCAAGAGCATGTCATTTCCTCTCCCAAAATACAATTCTAACTTAACAGTTAAAGTCAATATTCAGATCATTTCCTGGACCTTGTACTTACGTAGCTCATGGATTTATATAAATGTATAGAAATATAAGCAAGGTTAAAATAGAAAATGTTCTGTAAGTGCATTATAATATATTGCTATGAATCCTTGTTTCATGCAGATGTTACAGGCACAGTTGTGCTCGTAGGATCTTTCTAGTTATCTCAGAACCTAAATTCCCTTGAATAGCATGAAAGTGGAATGGTTTTACATTATACTTTATGCTACAGAATGATTTTTGTATGGTCACAAAATAGTATTTAAACTGCTGGAAGACTGAGAAAGTTGAAAGCATTAAAGAAACCATGTTGGTAAGATTTAACTTCTCTAGTCTGTGGATAGGAAAATGGTTGCAATAAATACATAGAAAGTCTCCTTGAACTTACATATAGAATTTAATGAACTACATTGTCTTCCAGCCCCACCTGTCCCATGGGCTCACATTTCTAATACTCATTGGACTTCCCTTCTTATTCTAAGTTAAAATTAAGGCAGACATCAAAGGATGTTGGTAAAGAATCAAGGAGACTTTATTTTCCTCTTCATTTAGAAAAGTCTCTTTCTCAAACATGAGAGTAAAAGGCAGAGAGGAGACTTTGAGTCACTACAACCATTTTCAAACTGTTAACTACATTATGTTTTTTTGATGAGTTCAGGGGAGTTCTTTAAAGAAACTGTATCTAGTGAACTCTCTAAACACACTCCTAATTAACACCTAAATTCTTTCTTTTAAGCCAGACAGAGACTGTCTTTGCATAACAATGTCTGGGGTATTTGCAAATCACAGCTTGCTTCAGTTTTTTAGGGGTTGCAGTTCTTGTGACCAGAAATGCCTGTGAAAGCAAATTTATTACAGTCTGAGAGGAGGAACAGTTAAACTAAAAATGATCTCTGATTGAGAATAGCAACATTAGATGTCTGACATCTGTTTCCCTAGTTGTTTTAAAACTCAACATAGACGAAGCATTTTAAATCATAATGAAGAGAATACTTCCAATTCAAGGCACATGATTATAAAAAAATTCAATAGCTTCATTTTACAAGATAACTAATTTTTAGATAACCATTAAGATACTTGACAAAAACTCAGCAGTTCATATATGTTAAGACTTGCTTTTTAGTGTTTTGAATCCAGCTGCTTCTTTTTCATAGAAGAATTTGCCAAAACTCTGGATTTTGAATGTGTACATTCGCATAACCTTTCCCTGAGTAAAGAGGAATGAAGGACACATTCTTGATTTTGGAAACAATAACTGACACTTTTGTTGGAGTAAATCCTTATCAAAACAATTAATTTGATGGTGCAATTTTGATTGATTAGAACAACGTTATGTTTTTATAAACTTCTGAAAATTATAATAGCATAGAGAGCAATTATTTATGATTACTTAGGGCCTGTAGTTGCTTATTGTGTCTGTACAATAAGTTATTACTGCTTTATGGGAAGCTATATATAAAATCAGTAGTACATTAAACCTTAATTTCCATTCTGACATCAAATAAAAATATACATGTAAAGGTGATGAATTTTTGGTAGTACCAATCACTGTCACACATTTTAAGCAAGTGATATTTTTAGAAAGGATTTGAAAATGTAATGAAAAATATGAAGGAAAATAATTTCTTTCATGTAGGAAAACCTGCAAGGTAAAATTAGAAGAAAGGAGAAACTTCAGCATGGATATTTATTGACATGCTGGATGTTTTGTGAGATTTTCAACAAATTAGAGAATTATGATGTGGCTTCTTTTATTCATTTTAAAAGTAAATATTAAGAATACAAATCTTTTCTTTCATAATGCTGTTAGACGTAAGTAAAATTTTTGCTCAAGCATTTGAAAGTACCTCCTGGTTTCTATATATGTACGTGTGCGCACGCGCGCGCTGATGATGTTATATTTAACTTTTCCTTGGATAAGATTTTTACTTAGTTTCTAATGTATTTAAGGAATCTATCATACATTTAGGTACTGAAATTAGTTTACTGAGAACGATGTTTTAATTTTGACCATGTAGATAATATAATAGGTACCATATATTCATCTTCAATAGACAATAATATGGATTATTATCCATACCTGTTTAGTAAGGATTTAATATTGAAAATTATATGAATTTACACAATGAAATAAAATGTAAATTGCTGTGCCTGACAAGGGCAAAGATTTTAACAATATTGCTGTTATTATATATAATGGCAATATTATTACATTTATCATTTTATTACCAAAATAATGTCATGGAATAGGTATTAATATCCCTCCTTTTGACTAGGGAAACTGAGGCTTGGAAGGTATTAAGGAAATTGTTTGAGATCAAATTGTGAATATAGAGTTAGGAACTGGATGGGTTAAGTGTTTATGACTCTAAATTGTCACATTCTGCTAATACTCTCTGATATATATTCAATTCCTCCTGAAAATTCATATGTAGTAAAACTATGACTGCCATTGGATGTTTATTATTTCATATAGAGCAATCTAAGATGGTTGGATAAATACAAAGTTAAATAAAATTCTTAAAACATAACTGCAAGCCCAATATAAAAGGGTCTACTTTGGGACTCTTCTTTTCCTCATCATTAGGTAATACTTGGTGAATTTTAGAAGTGGCTTTTTTCCCTTTTTGTTTGTGGTGGCATTAAGGACTTTGTGTGCAGAAAAGAAAATAATCAGAGATGTATTTTGGATTTTAGAATTAATATTTGGTGGTGAAAGAATCTAGCTAAAGCTGCAACAGAGCATGCCTAGAGTCTAGAATATATTCATCTACCTCTCTCGTTAGCAGCATTCTGACAGAAGGATGGGCCCTTGCCTTCCGTACAATGCGTTATGTGGTCTGAAGCATATCCTAGGATACCATGTGCTTTGTGATTTGCAGCATACAGAAAAGTAAAATAAAAGATCTCAAGAAAACAAGGGATAATGCAAGCTGAATGGAAATTAACTGTTATTAATAATTATTTTAATGATACTTAACATTTTAATTAATTAAGCCATTTATTGTGCTGTCTAGAAGATCATGTACAAACAACAAAGAGGTGATAGGTAAAATACGAATTGAGGAAATAAACTAAAATACTCCAAGCTCTTGAACCATTGAAAAGGTAACAGAAAATTAAAAATAAGAGCAAAAAAAATATGCAAAATAAATTAAAAAAATAAAATTATGAACCTAACTACAACCATATCAATGATTACACTAAATGGAAATAGAATCAACATGCAAATTCAAAAGTAAATGACAGATTTGCATAAAAGCAAGACCCAGTGATATACTATGTGTAAATTACTTTTTTTTTTTTTTTGGAGGGAGGTGTACCAGGGATTGAATCTAAGGGTGCTTAACCACTGAACCACATCCCCAGCCATTTTTATGTTTTATATTGAGACAGAGTCTCTAAGTTGCTTAGCGCATTGCTAAATTGCTGAGGCTGGCTTTAAATCCCTTGCTTCAGTCTCCAGAACCACTGGGATACAGGCATGCACCACTGTTGCAGCTGTATTAATTTCTTCAAGTATATTTCATTTGAAATTATCAGAGATAAGGTGGACATTACATAATGATAAAAGGATCAAGATATCAAGAGCATAAAATGGTTCTAATTATGTATTTTACCTGACAACAGAACTTCAAATAAATAGAGCAGAAGATGACAGAAGTAGAGGAAGAAATAGATGCATCTACCAATATAATTGGAGATTTCAACACACCTTTTTCGTAAAGGATACAGATAGACAAGAAAAACTGTTGAGTCAGTTTGACTTTCATGACATCTGCACAGCACTCCTCTATGCAACTGGAGGATGTACTTTTTCTCCAAGATCACAGGAAACACTGACCAAGATAGATCATACCCTTGCACATGAATGTTAATATATTTTAGAAATTGAACAACATAAATTATTATAGAAACATGAATAGATCATAACTAAAATATGGCAAGAAATTGAATCATACAGGATGCTATCTGAACATTAGTATTTAATTAGAAATCATATGGCTTATTATATTCCTACTTTTCAATAGTATTTACAACCTCAGATCCCTAAAAATAAATGTCACAAATATGTCTAAGGCCTATTTACAGAAAAGCATAGAACATAGACAGAAATTTTAAAAAGTAGTCTAGATAAATGTTCTTAGATTGGCAGAGTTGATATTACTCTCAATATACATCCCCCATAAACTGATCTATAAATTCAACAGAATAACAATCACAGTCTCAGTAGGAACTTTGAAGAAATAATAAAAAATAATTTATAAAATTTTAAATGTATGCTTTATCAAAAGACAACATGAAGAAAATGAATATGCAAATCACATAGTGAGAAGAATATTTCTAGTTTATATATTTGAAAAAGGACTCATTCAGAAGACATAAAGAACTCTTGGAAATAAGTATTTTAAAAATTGAGAGCTACATAAATACAGGTTGAAATACTTGAATAGGGTCTGGAATATAGCTTAGTGGTAGAGCATGTTCTAAGAATGCATGAGGCCCTGGATTCAATCCCCAGCATGGAAGGAAAAACAGCAACAAAATTAACAGACATTTCACAAAATAAAGTAAAAACAAGCCTGGCATGGTGGCCCATGCCTGTAATCCAAGCTACTTGGGAGGCTAAGTTAAGACAATGGCAAGTTCAAGGCAAGCCTGGGCAACTTAGCCCCTGTCTTAGAAAAAAGGCCAGAGGTATAGCACAGTGGTAGAACACCCCTGGGTTCCATCCCCAGAACAACAATAAAAAGATATAAAGAAGAACCCAACAAACACGAAAAATTGACCAACGTCATCAAACTTTTTTGGTACCAGGGATTGAATCCAGGAACACTTAAACAGTGAGCCAAATTCCCAGTCCTATTTTTTATTTAGAGACAGGGTCTCACTGCATTGCTTACCACCTTGCTTTTGCTGAGGCTGGCTTTGATCTCTTGATCCTCCTGCCTCAGCCTCCCAAGCCTCTGGGATTACAGGAGTGTACCACTACACCAGGCAACATCATCAATCTTGAGGAAAATGCAAATTAAAACTACAACAACACTATTTTTTATTCGAAGACAAAATGGTGATGAGGATATAGAACACCTGGAACTCCTGCTGCTGATAGAAATGCAAAATGGTATAACCACTTAGGATGACTGCTTGTAATTTCTCATAAATTCAAACATATATCTGTCCAAGACTAAGTGATTTCACTCCTACTGACCTAAGAGAATTGAGAATATACACATCCAGAAAGACTTAAAAACAAATGTTTATAGTATCTTTATTAATGATAGCCCCAAATTGTCAAAAACCCAAAATATCCATCTGTAGAAGAGTGGACGAACAGACAAAATTCTGCTCATACAATTCAGTATCACTCAGGAATACAAAAGGGATAAATTATTGGAATGTGCAACCATGTAGATTAATATCATACCCATAATGTGAAACAAAAGACCATGGAATTAAGAGTAGATAATGTATGGTTTTATTTATATGAATGAAATAAACAGGCTCAACTAAATAAAAAAAAATAGGTTCAGAAAATAGGCTTTACAATCTGCAATAGAAATCTGAATAATTAATGCCTTAGAGAAGGTGGGATTGCTTGGAAGAATGCAAAATTGTCACTCTATGTTTGCTTTCTTTCTTTCTTTTTTATTTTTATTTTTTTGCATGACAGCTGCATGTATATCATAGTCAAAACCAGTTGAACTGTACATTAAACAACTGAAGCAAAACCATCTTTATTCATAGATAGCATGATTGTGAGTTAAGGAATCTCCATGGGATCTACCAAGAAGTCTATAGAATTAGTAGTGAATTTACCAAGGTGACAGGATACAAGAGCAACAAACAAATGAATGTCATTGGCAATATATCATTAGAAAATAAAAATAATTTGGAATAGATTAATAACAACAAATGAAAGTAAATTTTATGGAAATTTTTATATATGCATGAATGCTAAACAATGTACTTACCCACAAAGGAAACTCTCATGTCATCCCAAATATTTTAGTGGGTTATTTTGCAAAATAACCTTATAAAGTTTATCTTATCAGTTTTCCAAAAGAACAACATTCTTGTTTGGAATGAAAAGAGTTCTTTGTATAGAAATAAGATGAATACTCTGAGTCTTGTGTCAAAGTCCTCCAAATGGGAACTCTAACAACCCTTCTGCCATGTAACTAAGTCAAATATAAGCAAGCCATTCCATCTATTCACGGATGTCTGTCATGTTACCTAAAAGTCTCCATATGTGGGCTTTTGCATGGCCATTTTATCCTTCCCTACTCCAGAAAAGACACCAGCTATTCTTCAGGTGTCCTTCCCCATCTAGTATCCTATTTTCCTCGCCCGCCCCAAACAAAAACTGTAGAGTCACAGAAACTCCCCACACTCTTCTACCTATTTCTTCCTATGAGTAGTCAAGCTTTATGTTTGTTGTTTTGTTTTTCTCTCTCCCATTTTAGGTATGATCGTCCCTATTTTACAATTTCATTACAGTACTTATGTCAATACTAACATTATTTGACATTACATTGAATCATTGAAAATACTCAGTAAATACCTATTCATGCCAGGTTGTGTAGAAACACAGGTGTTATGATAAATCACCAATTCTGACTTAGAGAGTGAAGTTACATAGCTTTTCTTTAGATTCACATGAGGGTTATTGGGAAAGAGATAGCAGAAGAATGTAAAATGAGTAAATAATTGCATGTACATTTGCTCAATATATATTCCTCAAAACATGGAATTGTCTAGGTTCAGAAAATAGGCTTTACAATTTGCAATTTATTTAAGATGAAAGTCAATGCTGTTTAAATATTGAGTGAACCTTTTTAGCAAGACAGGATGCTTTAAAATTGAAAGACACTTTGAGATGCAATAAGGAGTGAGTTCCATTTGTGCAAGTATGTTTCCTGATATGAATTACAGGTACCTATTATATTGTTTTGTGTTAGGTATTTCATATTATTCTTGTTCTATAATGGAAAATACAAGCAAATGCTGAAAGCATATTATAGCTGTTTGGTTTGTAGCATTAAATGAAACATACAAAATCCAAGTGCTCTGGTAATGCTTCTGGCTTTTCATATGACCCCTTCTTGTTATAACTAATGGTAAGCTGCCCCAAACAGAGCTTTACACATTTGTTAGGCCTACATAATTTTGTCCATAAAATAATTTCTATCATAAGAAAGGTATTTTTGCCATCATTTACTACTTTTTGATGATAATTTATTCCTCTATTTTTATCTTGATATGGTGTCCATATATTTCTTTGATAAATATTTCCTTTCGTGTACATCTTCTTCTATTATTTCCTAAGATTAATTAATATCAACACTAATATTAGCATATTAATGTTAATAAGTTTTGAAAATCTGATTTCCTCACTAAGATTCATACAGGAAGCCAGCCTATTATAGACAGAAAGCTCCTAAATGTATGTAACAATCTAAATGTGACCCAGAAATGTGCCTCATGCAGTAAGCCAGCATGCAGTTTTGGTCAGGGACGAAGCATGCTGCTCAGACATCTTTGCAACCCATTCTTGACTCTGAACTGATTGAGACTATTGCCATGGTTGATCCCCACATTAGTGGCATGGCTCTCTATGAGGCTGCATGTGTGTTACTTGGATAGATGGTGGTCATTTTGTCATTCACAGAACCTTGCTTTCTGATTAAAAGTCAATTCAGGATACTTCCGAAGTTAAGCAAATGGTTAGCCAGGGTTAGAATCCTTCCTTTTCCATCCTTAACAAACTGTTTGAGGAGAGAAAAGTACCTGTTTTTTTCATTCATGTTTCAGAAGAGTATTTCTGCTCCCTATCAAGATTATTGTTGAGAGAAAGGGCAAAGGAAATGTATTAAAAGTCCTGGGAAAAATATTGATTTTGAATCTGGAAAAAAAACTTACTAAGGAATATATATGTAGGCACACAAAGCTTTTAATAACAAAGGAGAATTTAGCAAACTTTTGAACAAAATAAGCATTCTGTTAGTAAGATGGGCAAGGCAAGTTTTTGTTGGCTGTCAAAATCATTTGCCCTTTTTTTGTAAGTAAAGAAAATTTTTTTTCCCAATTTTTGTTCTGTACTGAATTAAAGTTCTCACCTTATAAAATATTTTTGAAGCTAGACATAGGTACATGATTCAAAACTGGCCAAAAATATATATAGTTGATGTCACTCGTTGGTCCTTCTTACCAGCTTTTTAAAGGAAAAAGTATTAGCTTGAATATTTTTGCCTTTTGTTCTTCCCCTAGACCTTTCCCCCTTTTCCTTATAAATGTAATGTTTCCAGATAGAGCAGCAATCTTGTGAGCTTGAGGATAAAAGGCAAACTCTATAGAGAGTAGGATTGAAAGCAAAAGACATTGTTGTGATAATACCCTAATTTTCCTATATCTGATCTTAACTGTTTCCATTAAGACTCTTTATCATGAGAAAAAAAGAAAAAAAATTCTATGTGGTTAAGTCACTGTAGTGCAGCTAATAAAATATTCACATATACAACAACCAGGTTCTAAATTTCTTTTCACATATTGTGTTGAAGTGTTGAAATCATTGTATTGTTTTCATAAAGACCGGAACTAGAATTATCTTGACCTGGGACCCTGAAGACTAAAAATAGAACAAACTAAAGGCACTGCACTAGAGGGTTTTACAATACCAACAAGCAGATGTAGCAGACACTTATGCAAACCTAGTCCTTGAGCAATATCTCTTGCAAAAGATTCGTGAAAGCCTCTTGGGAACATCTTGTGCTTTTCCAGCTTTAATGATTTTATAATATTCATCCTGGTTTCAATGGGGCATTGCTGAAAAACTAACAGAACTTGCTATTTTTCTCAATTTAGTTATTTCCAAGATTTGGTGCAGAATCTATGTATTGAAATTCAAAATGCTCTGTTGATAATGAAATTTTGATTATATTTTTACCTTGGAATGGGGAATAAAGTGGGAATAAAACAAAGAAAGGCAGAACCAATTTTCTTTAAGTAGAAAACATTTTGAAAATTGCCAATGGTCATAATTTTAGAGAAAACTAACAAAATTAAAAATGACCAAAGAACTACATAATTAAACGTTCTACCTCAGTCTCAGATTTTGTACCCGAAAATGCAGCAAGAGAAAGTGCATAATTTGCATGTACTTAATATTTTACTAGAAGCCGAACTCTCAATCTAAATTAATATCTCCATTAGAAATTCACCTTTCTGTTCTGAAATTTAAACAAGTATAGACAAGTATATTTGTAAGAATTGGAAACACCACAAAGTACACTGTCTTTGTACTAAAATTTAAGAATAACATTTAAATAAAATTTAAAATATGCAAACTAAAAGCTTACTGCTTTTAAGCTCTGAAAGTATTAGAATTATTGCTCATTATGCATAAACATTCTAATGTGTGTACCTGTGTGTGTGTGTATCTATCTATCTATCTATCTATCTATCTATCTATCTATCTATCTATCTTTTCTTCTTTTGCTAACAGAGATTGGATTCAGGAGCACTCAAATACTGAGCCACCCCCAGTCCTTTTAATATTTTATTTAGAGACAGGGTCTCCGTGAGTTTTTAGGGCCTCACTAAATTCCTGAGTCTGGTTTGAACTTGTGATTCTCCTGCCTCAGTTGCTGGGGTTACTGGCATGTTACCACCACACCCTGCTCTACTGCATTTTAAATCAATCTTTACTTCCTTGGTGAAAAGAAAAATTTGTATTATCTTATAAAGTGTAGAAATATTTTGTATAAGTAAATTTTTAAAATTGGTTTTGTAGCATAATCATCACAATTTTTTAAATTTGAGAAAGTTAGTATGACAGCTACCTTATTTTCTTCATAGTGTTGAACATGCTGGTAATTGCTAGCTTAAGATATTGTAAACAGTATTTTGTTATTCTAAAATCCTGAGGTCTAGGAATCACTAATCAGCTGTACTTCAGTAATGGGAAAAGCTTCTCTAAATTTTAATTTTATCATTTGTGAAAAGAAAAGGAACTCTATTTTTTGATGGAGAGAGATGTTTAATGTGTTGGTTGCTTTCAGTATATTCTAGGTCAAAACCTTTGTAGATGCTACATAAGTTGAAGACTTTTTTAGTTTTGCTATTATACAGATTTGATATACAACCAGACTAGCTATGGTTACTCCTACTCACCTCCCTAGACTACTTCATCTTTTGCCCAAGGGCTGCTTCTGATAAATCCTTCAACAGATATGTGCTATGCTAGATGTTCTTCTGTATGCCAAAATTTTCTTGTCCTCCTTGGGGCTAAAGTACTGGGCAGACCAGGAGAAGACAGACTGCCCACCTCTATTTGGATGTATCTTTTTTAAAGCTTGCTATTTGAATAGTAATTAGACTAGATCATATCCTTGACCTTGGTCTGGCAGTTGTGTTTAGAATCTGAACTGTCTCATCTTGATCAAATGATGTAAGTGGATGAAGAAATAGGTAGCACTCAATAAAATTTATAATAGTTTCTTTCTCCTTTCATCTCACCTGCCAGCCCACATGTGTACTCGCACGCACACATATACACACACGCACAGAATTGGGATCACGGTCCCATTAAATTTATGATCCTACTCCTTGGCCTCTTCTTGAACTCTTAACACAATGGCTCCTTGCAATTCATCACAAATGAGACTATGAGAAAGTGATGGATGAATTGTCCTAAATCTTTCACTTCTAATAGAAAATAATTCTAAAATTAAGATGCTTAACACTTTAAACCAGTACTTTATTGTCTCACCTAAAGGGTCCTGTAATGGGATTTTCATCATCATCATCACCTTAAGTATTGTTGAAATTGAAGACAAGGACAAGTAATTCTAATTTTGCATCATGCTGTGAATATGTTCTGTTCCAGTTTAGCTTCCAGGGCTCTGAAGCTATCTAGGTAACAGGGATAGATAATGTTCTCTACATGATCCTTCTCTTATGTTTGGTACATGTGCTTGTAAAAAGACTGTATGTCTAAAAGAAAATCAATTAGTCTTAATGATGCAAATATTGCTTAATAGGACTCCTTAGGGAGCTAATATTAATCAAAAGCTCAGAATGATCTGTAATTAGCACCTCAATTGTACATGTGTTAGTGGATGATTCTAAAGTGCTTAAGGGTCTTGGAAATATTTTATTCTTTTGATTTTTTTCTCTTGACACTTGAAACTGTAAGGATGTCTTTGTCCTTCTTTTGGACCAGGGCTCTAACCTAACTTCTACTTTGACCTTAGTCACATAGAGTTCAGAGAGTAACTCTTTTATAAGATAAAGCAAAATCTCTCCTTAGATTAAAACTGTTCAATAGCTTTACCACACACCAAAATAAAATTCAAATTTTGATCCCTGCTTCCATTTCTTGAATCAATTCCTATCATGCCTTTTCATAATCCATATTTAAGCAATTCCATTTTCTTCATGCCTCAAACTTTCTCTCCCGGGTATTGCTTTTATACCATGACCTCTGTTTTATACACTTTCTAATGACTATTTCTTGAAGGTAGCATTTCAACTCATTTGACATTTCAAAAACCCCTTCTCTGACTCCTGGATCCAAACTATGACTCAATTCAACCAGTAACTCTTAACCATTTTCTCCTATTTTTGCTTTATTTACACTATTCATCATCATCTTCTGAAATCATCTTTCCATTGATTTATTTAATTGTGCATGATCTCTCTCCTCATAAGGTGTAAGCTTCATGAAAGAATGTCCCTCTTACTCAAGCTTCATCCCAAACCTTAGTATAATCCCAATCAAAAAATAGGTGCTTAAGGATATCAAAAAGAAAGCATTAAGTAGCATCCTTTCTTCACTTCATATTGGCTGACCAACTTGGCAATATTCATGAGATTTTTAAACATTCCACCTGTATTGTTATTGTTTATTTGATTGTTTTTAATATGGTGAGAAACTATTAATAAGAAACATCTTATTTTCATATAAAAGAATATTTCAGTTATTTCACTGTTTTGAGGAAATAAAGAAAACACACACACATACACACACACACACACACACACACACAGAATGAATATCCTGAGATGTGCATAGTATCTCTTTTCTTTAAGAAATTTAAACTTTGATGGTTTGCTGGACTTCATGTTTCCTCCCTTTTACTTTTTAAAGAAATATATATTTGAGATTCAAACAGAAAGTGCAACCTATTGTGTAAAGGGCAATTAGTTTTAATCTCATCTGCTTCTAAAGATTCTCTACTTGTGTTTTGCTATAAATTTGCTTTATTTTTGTCCTTATCTGCTGTTCCATTGTATGCCTCAGTGCCACTCTGCTATATTCTTAGTGAGCCCACTCTAAGAGAGATTAAAGGAAGCCAGCTGAGTGACTTTCAGAGAAGAGACTGCAATTTATTATAATTATTTTGAAGTGAAGCAAGTCTCTGTGTTTCAGGTGAGCAGAGCAGAGAACCTGTGGTTTTGTTTCTCCCTGAGGGTCCTACTACCTGTTACCTATACCCAAGTCCAAAGTAAATGCATCTTGCACTCTGTGATATTTTCTGATAGCCCACAGAGAAGGGCACCTGATCCCATTACTTATTTATACATTTCTTTTACATTTTGATGTGGTGAAAAAGCAAGTAGTTGATTCCTGTTCATAGTAATAGGGAGAGAAAAATATTTGTCTTTCTTCCCCCTGAGACTTTAATATGGTAACAATCATGTTTTGAAATTCTGTAAGAGATATGATGTAAGCTAATTGAGATGCAATTAGCATATCACATGCTTTTTGCTATGCAAAAGCTAACTGGGGATCTGTCTATTAGAAATTACTCATAGCTGTGTGAGAGCTAGATGAACAGCAATTTAGACCTTGAAAGACATGCAAGACTATAAATGGAAGTAAAAGTGAGGCTAATGGAAGATCACCCAAGAACTTTTCAGAATTCCCTAATGAGAAACTCTAATTTTCATATTTGACATTAGGGCTTATAATAATGACAAGACCTCAAGACTGAGTACAATTAGACCCTTAAAATGCATTGCAAATATCTTGAAAACTACCTATTAAATTGAACCTTTGAGCCGGATTTGTCTCATTCTCTTATAATGATTCACAACATGAAAAATTCTGAATTTACTTTTCTTTGTTATTACCAACCAATATAATTCCACATTATGTATCTCATTAGGCAGAACAGCCAAAGTCATCTTTCAGAACTGAAGACAAAACATCACTCCTCTGCTCAAAACACTGCCATAGCTTTTCATCATCCTGAAAACTAATCGCTAAGTCCTAAGCACGGCCTTCTGGGTCCTCTGGGATCTATACTCTCCACCCCCACTCTGCCCTCATTGCCTTCACTCCCTTTAATTTCCTAAACTTGTTTCTTACAATATCAAAATATTGATCTTTGATGCTAGAAGATGGTTGCATGGATATTATTTGATTAATATTATTTATATCTCATTTAAAATGATCAGTTAACTTGCACATGGCTGTCCCTAACTTCCTTCATGGTTCATGGGCATGTCAAGTGTCCTTCCCTTTTGTGGGTCCTTGGCATATCCTGTTCCTTGAGTCAGAAATCTGTCTGTCTGACCCTATCAACATGGCTCTTCCCTCTATCTGCTCTGTTCTCCCCAGGGGTCACTATTTCAGAAAAATTATCCTGATCAAACTGCCTAAAGTAGAA
Source organism: Ictidomys tridecemlineatus (assembly GCF_052094955.1). Taxonomy (NCBI): domain Eukaryota; kingdom Metazoa; phylum Chordata; class Mammalia; order Rodentia; family Sciuridae; genus Ictidomys; species Ictidomys tridecemlineatus. The sequence continues at coordinate 189,352,991 of NC_135479.1, read as the reverse complement.
CACTCCTCCCTCTAGACCTATTAGATCTCTTTCCTTTAACCTGCTTTATTTTTCTTAGTATTAATAATTTGATACACTATATTTCATTTGTGTATTTTTATTCCACATCTCACCAGTAGAATGTAAGTTTCTAAAGGTTAAATTTTTTGGAATTTTTTTCATAACTTTATGTGTGATATAGATTTAAACAATCAGTGAATATCTGTTCATTGAGTGAAGAATTGATCTTTTTTATTTATCTTATTAAATCAGTTAGCTGTCCATTAATAAAAGAACACAACAATTTTTAAATGAAATATTAGAAATTACCCAACGTTTTATGATTTTTGTTAAGATTACTTCAGTTAGACAAAATTAAAGAAAATTTTGTTATATAACATCTGGAAATTCAAGAGATTTTTGACTATATAAAAAACAAGGACTTGCAAAGTTTATATATTTTGCCAATCATACCCTGACAAAATATTCTGTATCTGATCTCTTATATAAAAGTATCTCTTTGAATTGAACTAAGATTAATTAGTTGGTTTTTTTAAAAGCAGAGAAATAATCATTAGCAGAAGAGCAATTCAGCCCAGGTTCCTTTAAATAGTGTTATTTTCTGGCACTTTTTATTACAATCCAAGCAATGAAAATTGCAATCAAAAGCACATTTTATTTTAATCTACAAGAAAATAATAGGATGACCCTACTATTGTTACCCAAATTAGTGTGCACCCAACATAGAATTTAAGCAGAAATAGATTACCTAAGCAATTTGATATAAATCTCATTTCTTTAAACTTTTAATTTCCTAAACTTGTTTCTTATAATATCAGAATAACAATCTTTGATGGTTGCATGTATATTATGTGCTTTATATTATTTATATCTCATTTAAAATAATCAGTTAACTGCTACCAATTAAAATTCTAATCTCATAATTCATAGAACATTCTGTATAACTGTGGAAAGAGCTGTTCTCATCTTCTCATTGAACTACCTATCTATTTACAGAGATATCTATTAAACTCTTAACTACACTTTTTATAACAAAATTTCTGTCATCAATGGTGGTAGAAAGGTGGGTATAAATTAAAGGGGAAGAAATACACATTTTTTTCTATTGCATTTATCCAAAAGAATTAATCCAAACACCAGTATGAGTCCTGACTCACTGCTGAGTATAGGAGATAATACTGACTCAATGGGGAAAATTCCATTTACTGCATCACTACTTCCTGTGGTTTTTGCCCAAATTTACCACAGTGAAAATGCTCACACTCAACATTATTTAAGTCATAAAACAATTGGTTATTATGGTCTGCAGGAAACCACACAAAATGAAAAAGAGTATAGACTACATGGAGATTTTGATATAATTTACCTTGTTCAAGTGGCTCCAATTTCCATGAGGAAATAAATACTTAAATAACATACTTTAAATATTAAGGCTCTTATCTGTATTTGTTTTTTCCTCAAAATGAGTATTGCGTGAAGAAGGAGCATTGTTTAGAAGTGGTAAACCAAGCAGGTTCCACTATAATTTTATGCAACATTAAATAATCAATTTGTTTCTACAAGTCTGTTTGGAATATTTGTTATAAAAATTAGGCAATATTTATGAACACAAAGAAAGGGATATGTATTTTTATTGTTATTCTTCATGAAGGAACATTGCTTCAAAGTGTGGATAATTGGGTTTAAAAATATTGTTAATGTTGTAATTATGATTCTTTTCCTTTTGGTGTTCAAATCTATAATAAAGGCTAGATTCAAATTTTTTTGTGGTAAAAAAACCCATATCATTATTGAATGAAGTATAATCAAATACAAAAAAAAATTCCACTCTGTTTTTCCCCTAAGCAACATGTAAATAAGGACTTAAGACAAATAAATTATCAAGAATATTTTAGGGGGTGAATGGGACATGTTTAATGGAGTTCTTTATATTGTTTATGTTGAATTATATAATCTGAGTCATATGTGAAATAAAATTGTTAATATTAAAAAATGTGTTCCGATTACTTCTGCATATGAAATTACCTCAGGATTTAGCAGCTTAAAACAAAAACTATTGTTTGTATTTCATAATTTTGTGGGTTAGGATTCATCTCAGGAAAGAATTCTATTCCATGTATCTTTGATGGAAGTCAGCAGCTGAAATTGAGCTGTCTGAATGACTGGCACAGAAAGTCAAAGCAGCTTTACATGTTTAACCTTGGCTGAGATGGCTGAATGCAGGGCTCAGTTGGGATTGTTGACCAGTCTACACTGGCTACTCCAACGTGATCTTTCATAAGGGTGGTTGGTGACCTCATAGGGCAGCAAAAAGCTCCTAAATAGACTCTTCCAATAGACAGGAAATGGAAGCTGCCTCTTTCTTATGGCCTAGACTCAGAAACTGGCGCAGATTCTCTTGCCATATTTTTTGCATCAAAGAAATCATGTCCACTGAGATTCAGGCAGGGGAATACAGACCCTAACTCCTGAAGAAAGAAGCCAAAGGACATTTAGCCATCATTAAGTTGTCATAATATAACTGTTTGCTATCTGGATGTGCCCCAGTCATTATAATTAATACTAAAACTTACCTGGAGGTACACTTGATATGTGCATAAATATATTTTGCTATGTCAAAATGTCCTCTCCCCATGACTCCATGACATTTCTTGATCATTTTACCTCACTTTCCCAGTACATTGCTGAAACTCTGAATCCACATTTGAACAAAAATGAAAGGAAAGCCAATCACCAAAATAAAAAAGACCCTCCCTTGACTCTCTCACACTCTTTTGTCTTTTTTCTCTGCTTTGCTCACCTTTGCACTTCTCACAAGTGTCGTGTGAGCAGTGTGGACATACTTTCTCCTTTACTCCTAGCAATGTGGCTTCTTTCTTTCTCCTTACACCTGGGAAAGTATTTGATGGAAGTATTTCTTGCTATTTTTGGTTAATGTCCTTATAATTCCAAAGGCAATGAGCATTCCTTGTTCAGATATTAATGCATATCTCTGCTGCTACTCACACTGTTGACCTCTCCTAACACCTGGAAATATTCACTGACTTTCTAACTCTAATATTCACTGTTCCCTGCCTCCAACTTCTACTCCACTTTCTCTTGAGAGGCTTCTTAGTTTGTCTCACCAGTAGTCTCTTCTAGTTCTGCAACTGAGGTTTGTTGCTTTCACTCTGCTGTCTCTCCCTAGGCAATTTCACCTTTGTTAACAGCCCATAATATGCTAATGAATTTTTCTCCTACTTACCAAGAACCTCACATCTAAAACCCAAATGTCAGATTCATATCTCTAAAATAGAAGTCTTAGGTATATTTCAAATTCAACATGTTTAATCTTGAACATCCTGTGATATTTGCTGTAGCTTTTTGGTGACATCAACATTCATCATGTTACAGATCAATCATGTTATAAAACTGAAACTTCTCCCATCCTGGTTTATCCCTCTCCCTACCTTTCCCTAACTCTTTAACCACTTATGGTCCCTTAGAAAGGCAGAATCCACCTACTGCATCTTTGCTGCATCTTACAACAATCCACTCAACAACTAATTATATTACTCTAATTTTGAGAACATCTTTCAAAAGGAATATTACAACTGCCTCCTACTTGTTTTCCTACCCAATTCTATGTCCCCACAGATTCTATGTCCATTATATTGGATCCCACTAAACTATCAATAACTAACACCATTGCACTTCACAACTTTGAATGTCTCTCTATTGGCAAGAAGAGTATTTTTAAAATTGCCAAGTCATCTATTAGTAAAGTATAGAATAAACTTAATGGGTCACAATGAGTGTTGTTAATGAAATATAATATATACAACATTAGAGATAGCTCTGCATTTAGAAAGAGTATGCATAGCACCTGATTATTTCAGGTACATATATGCATACTGGGCAGGAATAAATATATTTTCCATGTTCCACTTGTATCATTGCTATTTCAAGAGGTTGCACATGATAGCATATTGAGGGACAAAAATGTAACCTGGAAATTTTATTTATTTGAGCTAAAAAGCAGCAAGAAATAACTTTGTTTTTGGACATATAAACTATGTGGATAAGAATTGGTGTCTTCCCATGTCAGTATGTCAAATAATTCATTCATATAAGTCTAGCAACTCTGCCTCATCAAGGAGAAAGAATAAGTATTCTTGATGGGAAGTTTGACAATGATATATTACTTTTTCTTTCCTTTGTTTTTGCTGTGCTGGGAATTGAACCTAGGGTTTCATGCATGCTAGGCAAATATTCTATTACTGAGCTACATCCCCACCCTTTCTTTGTATTTCATATTCTGAGACAAGATCTCACTAAATTGCCCAGATATGTCTCAAACCTGCAATTCTGCCTCCACTCCCAAGGAGCTGGTACTGTAGCTGTGTGCCATCCTGCAGGGCCTGTTGTCTCTCTTCTTAAATACCTTTCAGTTTTTGAAAATTTATTTATACCTGCCTAAGTAAGTTAATGGGTTATGTTATTAGAATTTATAACAAGTTAATCATCAGAAATATAACCAGGGCTTAAAAATTACTTGTAAAGAAAACAGAGAGCAAACATATTCAGAAGAGAATAAGAGAATATTGGCTTGATCACTTCTATCCTACCAGGAGTTCCTGATTAGTTCACAATACAAAGGAAAGACAAGTATAACACTAAGTCAAATCGACCCACATAATTGTGTGAAAGACAGCCTTTCCCAGGGTAGTAACAACACCTGAGAAAATAGTTGATCTTGAAGCCAGGTCCATACTACCTGCAAATGCTTCTCTGTACTTTAGAACCAATTTAGTTGACAAAAATTTTCTCAACTTATTCCAACCAGTCACTACACTGAGTGTGGACTAATTTATCATTTCCTTCCCAACTCTGATTGCTTGGGTCTCATTCAGCCCCAAATATCTGCATGATAACTTAGTTATACTCTTATTGCATTTGCCCTAAGGAAAGGATCTTCCCCAGTCCCCATCAGAGAATTATGGAGTTTAATTAGCATACCCTATATCCTGGACAGTCCCTGACACACAGCTGACATGCAATAAACAGTGAGTTTATGTGTTTGTAATTATGTGTGTATACATCATAAAAGTAGCTATGTTAATGTTTTGATCACTGTTGAATTTTTTTGAGCACAAGGATTTGAATTGCAAGAACTTGGCTTCATTAAAATATAAATGGTCTCTTACTGTGTCCTTCTTTGGATATCATATATTTATTCCAGATTATTCTATGCCCACAAAAAATGTAACTTACAAAAAAACTGAAATGGTATTTACAGTCTGTTATATACATATTTAAATACAAGTCTTTGCACATACTGTATTGACTTCACATTTGCTGATGTGAGAAAAAGCATGACAAAAGTTTAAAAGTTAACTGTATATCAAATGTTTTCTATAATCTTTGCACATTGAATGAGACATTTTTAAGTTGATTTTTTCACTGTTGATTCTGTAGATTTGTATATTTGTATGTAATATTTGTAGATTTGTATATAATATTAGCATTGCTCAAAAAAAAAAAAAACCCTAAATTTACATCAATCTTCCTGGTTTCTCAGTGATTACTTGACCATAGGAATTTGTTTTTCACTGCTAGAAACTAGAATAGTTACTTAATTGCTTAATTTACTCAAGAATTTATATTACTTGTATCAAACTATTAGTGCTTTCTTATGTTTTCCATAATACAAATAAATAATCCAGCTGTCATAGAATAATGATATGAACTGCATCTCAAGGGTTGTGTATTCTAAGAGATTACTCAGAAGAAATTTTAGAAAACCAGTATCACTGTATTAGGACAACAAGTCTCTTGATTGTCAAATGTCAACACAAGTAGAGTTGTGTTAATTTCTTTGTTATTATAAGCTTTACTGAAAGTTATGCTCAATTGCAGCATGAAAACGTACATGACAATCCTTTTTTGCTCAAACAAGATGAAACTAAATTTTCCTTTTATTGATTTATACATCAAGAATAACATTGCAACTTCCAGGGCTATACAATAAATGTCTGTGTTTCCTAATCGGTTGACGAATCTGTATATCCAGCCAGGGAATATCAGTGACTCCTTTTATGCAGACAAAGAAATCTAAAAATCTAAAAAAACTGCTGGTGTTCAGATTTACTTCTCATTGCTTCTAAGGTTGAGAAAAAAAAACAAATTAAAAATAAATTGGGAGCCTTAACATTTTGTCTTAAAATAGTTTCCATATGGTAATAGACTTGAAGTCTCAAACACCCAGACTACATCTTAAACCATGACAAAATAATAATTTCCTAAATTATATTTATGTGTATAAAGTATATCTTCTGTTTCAGATTATATGATAAAAATAAATTGAAATATTAAGTGTTGAAATTAAACCTTTTTGTGACCAAGTGAGTCAGAATACTCTGTACATTGTCAATCACTAAATTCACTATTATTTGGAATAGGCTGAGATCCATACTTGCAAGTGACTTTAATACTCACTACCCAGAGCCAGAGATGACTCACTTAGTAATCCAGGGAGAAAGGCAAGGACTGACTCAGCTAGAATTCCTCACAGTGATTGGGATCAGATGAAGCTAAACTTACTTGAACAATAGTAAGGTTTTCCTTGGACATGGCTAGCATGGAGAGGTGTTATACAGCCATAAGAACTCTAGTTCCATGTTTGAACATCAATTTGATTTCACTTTTTAATAGCAAAGAAAGCTGTTTCTCAAGGTCTTTCTCAGTCATTAAGAAGTAAGAGCATGTAGCTAAAGGAAACAATTTTATTCCTTGGAAACTACAGGGTCTACGTCCATTTAGAATAAATCTCATTGACACCTTATTATTTTGATAAGAATTTGGCTCTTTCCTGCCCCTGCTAGAATACAAACAGGTATTGTTAGTTTGCTTTGTTTTTATTTTATTTGTATTTATTTCCCTGTAAGGAAAAATCATAATCTAATTACATTTCTATTTAATCTAATCTATTTAGTAATTGAGAAAGAGTAGGTACTACCTCAGCACAAAATACAGTCATTAGTTTGGCTATTTCAATTTTAGAAAAATGCATAAAAAAGAATGTATAAATGCAAATATTTTTTTAGATGTGCATTTCTTAAATTGAGCACTTGGGTGACCATAATTATTTATTTTATTGTGCTCAAATTTGTATTTACTTGACTATGTCCCTCAAAAGCAAGGGACTATTTTTGATCAGTTGATTATCTTTTAGTTCCTAACATGATATCAAGCTCAAAGTAAATAAATAGGTGTTCAGTAATTGTTGAGTTCAAAAATAATATATCAGTGAATATTTTTTTCCGGGGGGGGGGAGCATACTGTGAATTTAACCCACAAGAACTTTACCACTGTGCCACATTCCCAGAATTTTTAATTTAATTTAATTTTTTTTGAGACAGGGTTTCACTAAGTTGCATAGGGCCTTACTGAATTGCCGAGGCTAACCTTGACCTTGTGATCCTGCTGCTTCAGCCTCCCAAGTCACTGGGATTACAGACATCCATCACCACACCCACCATCTGAGAATTTTTGATGTGTTACAAACTACCTCAAAAACCAACAACTATTACTACAGTTCCTGAATGTGTTGGTCATGTACACTCTTCTGCTGACATTGTCAGGATAAGCTGATCTTGGCTGGGCATGTTCATGTTGCTTTAGTCAGTTAGTGTCCTGGTCATGAGCTGTAAGATATAAAATGCTATGAAGTTCAGCATTTTTCTCTCTATGATCTCTGCTGATGAGGTTGAATATATCACATGTCTCTGCCCATCTCAATAGTCTAGGCACAGCTTGTTCACATGGCTACTGATAGTGCTTCCAAGCATTTAATAAGAATTGCAAATCCTCTTGAGACCTAGGTTCAGAGGCAAAATTACCCTATTGACTCAAGTATTTGGTCAGAACAAGTCACAAAGTAAACTCGTATTCAACATGGGAAAAAAAGATTTCTGCCTTTCTACAGTGTTGATGGGAAGAATAACATTTGTTTGTTTTTTGTTTTGTCAACTTGAAATTTGCCACAAATAATGAAGTATCTAAAATGCTACAGAGCCAGACAGGATGGCACATATCTGCAATCCCAATGGCTTGGGACTGAGGCAGGAGGACTGCAAGTTCAAAACTAGCCTCAGCAATGTAGGGAGGCCTAGGCAACTTAGTGATACCCTGTCTCCAAATAAAATATTTTTTAAAAAAAGGACTGGGAATGTGGTTCAGTGGTTAGGCCCCCCTGGGTTCAATCCCTGGTATAAACAAATCATTAAATAGATACAAACAAATAAATAAGATGCTATATAAGAAGCTACCATGAAACCTGAAATCTTCAAGTGGTGACCTTAACAACATCATTGGTATCTTAATCCTTTTTCTGCCAGACCTCTGAATCCCCTCCAAAAAAGTTACTTTTATTTATTTAATACTGAGACAATTTAAATAAAATAAATTAAAATTTTGTTAAAAATATTTTAGACAGCAACAACAGGACTATTAAAAGTGAACATACGTTTTCTGAAAAATAGCTATACAATATTACCTGCTCATACTACAGTTTCTTTCTTTTTTAAAATATATATATATATATATATATATATATATATATATATATATATTGTTGTAGGTGGACACAATATCTTTATTTTATTTTTATGTGGTGCTGAAGATTGAACTCAGTGCCTCATTCATGTTAGGCAAGTACTCTACCACAGAGCCACAACACCAGCCCTGTGTTTTCACTTTCTACACTTTTAGTTACTTATAGTCAAATGTGGTCCAAAATAGTAAATAGGAATTTTGGAAATACACAATTCATAAGTTTTTGTTTAACTATTTTTAAAACTTAAATTAACTTACTTGACAGAAAACAATAAAATAGCTAGGTGCAATGGCTCATGCCTATAATCCCGGCATTTTAGAAGGCTGAAGCAGGAGGATCATGAGTTCAAAGACAGCCTCAGCAATTTAGTGAGGTGCTAAGCAAATCAGTGAGACCCTGTCTCTAAATAAAATATAAAATACGCTGGGGGATATGGCTCAGTGGCTGAGTACCCCTGAGTTCAATCTCCAGTACCTGTCCCCCCCCACCAAAAAAAAAAAAGAAAACATAAAAATAGTACATATTAATGAAGTTAACACTTTTTAAATACATTTTGTATATATTATAAAATACTTAGATCAGTTTAAACCTATGTCCCCTGAAACATTTATCTTATGTTTATGAAGAAAATATTCAGAATTCTGTCTTTTAGCTTTTTGAAATGTTCAGTCCATTATTGTCACTTCCTACTCCTGCCTAACTCTAACTTAACACCCAGTTATTAAAGTTTCTCCGTCCCTCTCTCCCTCTCCTTTTCCAGCTCTGGTAACCACAGTTTCTATGATATCAACTTTTTAAAATTCTGGATCTGAGTGAATTTTCAATCACATGCTTTTTTGGAGAAGAAATCTAACCCTGTCCCCTCTGTCCCACTTGGGATGAATTTCATCCTTGGTCCAGTATGTCTCCACTGTATGTGTGTCCACTGTATGTGAACATGCCCAGCCAAGATCAGCTTATCCTGAGAATGTCAGCAGAAGAGTGTACATGACCAACACATTCAGGAACTGTAGTAATAGTTGTTGGTTTTTGAGGTAGTTTGTAACACATCAAAAATTCTCAGATGGTGGGTGTGGTGATGCATGTGGTGATGCATGTGGAGCACCTGTCTTAATCATCAGACCAACGGTCATGATACAGCAATCCTGGCTTTCTAGTGACTTTCGTTTTACTTAATAAGGACCCCCAAACATAAGAGTAGCAGTGCTGAAAGTTTGATTAGGATAATTAATAATTATTATTATAATTGTTCTACATATTATCATTTAATTTCTTATTATGATTAATTTGTGATTTTTCACAGGTATGTATGTATAGGAAAAGCATAGTATAGTACTATTCATGGATCCAGGAATCTCCTGGACTTATGGGACCCTATCCTCCACAGGTACAGGGGGAGTACTATAGCATACTACCACAAACCCCTAAGTAAAAACAGTGGCAGTGATTTACAGTTTTACAAATTGATGAATGTTGGGTGTAATAAAAAAAAGTAATAATCCATTCCTCAAAGGAAACAAAATAACAAAATGCTAATTACTACCTTACTCCCTGTAATTATTCTTTTCCTTTTGTTTTCTAAATTTTTCTAACCCTGAGTTTCTTTCCTCTGGAGAGGATAGACAGGATTAAAAAATCTTAGCATGAAAACCTACCCTGCCTGGAGAAGGCTGTTTTGAGAACACCTGGAAGTTTCAGGAGCCTGGTGCAAGCCTGAATTTATGGTTTATTTTAGTTTTATTTCATGTCATGATTTCACTCAGCCTTACGAAGACCATAGCTCAGATAATAATAGTCCATTTCTGAAGTGGGTCCAACAAAAGAAAGTTTCCACCATTCTTTTAGTCTTCTTTTATGAGTATGTCTTTCATGAGTCTTTTTCTTCTTTTCTAAAGCAGGTGGTCTGGAGCATCAGGTATTATAGGAACTCCTCTGGAGTCCATGGGCTATGTTGGACAGAATCATTGAGTTAGATGATATCTGTAAAGAGGTATTAGGGATGTCATTAAAATAAACACCAAGCAAATTTTTTTTTCTGAGAACATGAAATTTTAGTTAAGGTGGTTTTTCATGTTAGGTCTTAGTAAAACTAGGAAATTGGTTCAGCATCTTCTTGTCAACCCAAGACTTAAATTTTGCTTCCTGCTTTGTCTCAGAGAGATATATGTCTCCCCTAAAATCCTTACTGACAATGTTTGTGTAGTTTTTACAGGCAGAGTCCAAGGTGACATTCCAGGAAGGACATTGGGAAGCAGAGGCAGGTGGAGAAGGCTAGCAACTTTCATATCACACTCTTGAGGACACAGACTGCTCTCAGAAACTCTTGGCCACTTTGATTCACGCTGTTGTAGATTGTCTCACAAACATTAAGAACGTTCTGTATGTCAACACTGAGATGATAGCAGGGAAGAATGAGGTACGTCCTTAGCCTTAAGAGTCATACTGCCTGGAAAAGAGCCTACAGTTAAGTTGATTGCAAGTTATGAAGTGGAGATCAATATAAGTGTTCCAGTAATTTACAGGGAAAGTAACCCAATATAACTGAGAGAAGTGAAAGCCGAATTAATAAGGGGAAAACGGAAGATGATTGAAAGATGACTATTCAATATTCATGGTAAAGTAGTATTTCACTATTGAATGGCACAGATAAGTCCAAAACTGGGAAGTATGTTAGTTGGCTTGAGAACCTAAAGGAATTTATTTTTCTAAGGTATAATTTATATTGAAGTAGGGCATATGATAGCACATTTATGTAAGATTTTAGTAAGTTAAAATTACTAGAGTTATTAATGCACATGTGACTTTGTTATCCATGGATTACTTGGGACAGTGTCCTGAGTCATACTTTCAGAGTTCATCTGTTTTCCCTTCCTATGTGCCTGGATTCTAATAGTTTTTAAATCATACTTTACTGTTTCTTAATATCTGCTTTTACTTAACTTTAATCTTGAGACAGTGTGTCTTATCATATTATTGCTTCCACTTGGAATAGTGTGAAGTACTTATAATAATTGCTGAACACTTTTAATCTCCTAAATTATCTTATTTCTCTTAATTTTATCTTAAGCTCCTTGTTCACCCTCTCAGTGAACCTGTTTTATCACTCATAGTTCTTTATGTCCAAGAACCTTGAACTAGAACAGAGTATTTGCTTAGGTCTAAATTGTTCTTAGTCCCAATAGATTTAGCAGAAGCAATGAGCTTTGTAAACGTACAGAAGCAGCCAAGGATCTTAACACAATGTCCTTTGTACCAGGATTTGTCTAAATACAGAGAACTGCTCAGTAGAAGATTCCATAACTTTTACCTAAGTTTTCCATTTGAACAAACATGTTTGCTTGTGTTCACTACTGATTTACCATCGACATTTACACTCTTAATAAAATAGATATAGTTGTATGGTCTTTGTTTTCAGCCACCCAACTTACAGAATTATAAATATCTAAGAATCAATGGCATCCCACTATCTGGTAATGGTGCATCAAATCTTGTCAAATATTTAGAAAATTAAATTCAACAAAATTCTGATTGTATACGATTTTTATGATCTTATTTGAAACTTCCTATCTTACAAATTGAGAAACTTGAAGTTGTAGGAGGCATTTATTCCTTAATATCTTAGAAACTAATGGGGAAAGAAGTCTTAAAAACTCAAAAGATCTTCCCACTACCTATTTCAAATTAAAGGATGGACTCTACTGACACAGATGAAGTTTCTTTGGCAGTGTTGTGCTATTAATGGAATAGCCACATGAGTGATTTAACATATATTTAGATGTCATGCTTCAGACACTTTTGCCTTTTTTGATAAAAATAAAAAAAGATTGCATGATGGTTCTTTTTTGGAAGTTATTGCATTCTGAGAAAGAGCACTGCACATAGAAAGTGCTGGGATTCTGAAACTGAAATGCTATTGAATATTACCTGGGGAAAATTGATATGATCTGAAAGCATCAATACATTATAACCATTCTCTCAGTTGTTCATTTTATCCTTGCTAATCTCTGGCCTCCTTGCTTCCTGATAGTTTTTGAAGTTATTTTTATTTTCTCCTTTTTACACTTCAGCAAATGTTCTCCCTATGTGAGAAAAACTGAGGACCAAAGTTCATAGCTGTTTACTATGCTCTTGTCTAACACATGCATGACAGAGTGTTAAACCAAAAATATGTAGCAAACTGCTTGTTTTTTTTCTCCTGTGAGGGGAAAGGGTATTATCTTGTATATGTACTTTTTCTAGTGGGAAATATGCTGCTATTATGATTCCAAGAATCATCGATAACCCAACTTGATAGCACTTTTTCAGTTGAATACATTATTACTAGTTTCAGTTTGCTAGAATTTAACTCAGTGGCATGTAATTAGGTTTTTGAACACAAATGCATTTCTAGGAGCTCATCTCTGACTGAGTGGTTGACTTTAAAGTCACCCTCTGTCACTCCATTTTCGTCAGTGCCTCTTTATTGGAAATATACCTAGAGAAAACTCACAGATTGTGGCAGCTTGTAGCATAATGTGAGATGCCTTCTAGGCCCAAAGTAAAAATACCAGAGATGCTTGAGAATTTTCAACTACTATTTCATGATTAAGTAAATTAACCATATGAAAAATGAAAAATAAAACACTCTACTGATAACTTTCATGTGTCTTTCTAAACCCATGCTTAAAAAGAGATCAGTAAATTGATGTCAACTATGTTGACAGCTCAGCAAGTAAACTAGTTTCTGGAATGTCAGTTATTTCAAACGGTGTAAGACTTATTGATATACCAAAGTATAGTCATGGCATTAGAGATTTACTGGTGTGTTGGTTTCTTTAAAATGTGTCAATTTATATGACTTATATAATGTCTACATTAAAATAAAATATCATACATCCATCTACCTACAAAATTTCAGAACAGTAATAGATAGTATCAGACTTCAAGGAACTCAGACTTTGGTGGGATGCACAAAATATACAATTACAGAGAAGTGTAATGTGTGTGCAATAAAACAAGTGTTTACACTGAATGTTCTAGAATCACAGGGTACAGAACCATCAAGTTTGCCCACATATATCCAGCTATCCTCCAAATTAAATTTAATCTTCAAGAATGAGTAGTATTTTGTCAAACTACTAAGTGGTAGAAAACATTTCAAAATGTAGGTACAGAACATGGAAATGTAACCATGAAATTGCTTGCCATGTTTAGAACTTGATATGTATTGCTAGAGCAAAGAAATACCAAAGACCTTGCAGCATATGCAACTGAAGAGAAAGCTAAATTATTACCTCTTTGTATACAATGCTACAATCCCTTTTATTATATTCAGTAAGAGATTTTAAGAAGTCACCCAGAGTAAGAAAAGGTGATCATATAAGTAGTGAGTAGATTGCAGCTAATGGTGGAAATATTTGTGACAGAAGTCAGGGTGGGGAGGGAAGCACAGGAGTGGTTATTAATAAATGAGAATATTGTTTTAATAGTGCACAAAGACCTGTTGTAGCCTGAGTTAAAGCAGGGTTATTTGAGATATTAAAAGAAAAGAAGGACTCAGTATTATAAGTTACATGGCACACATACTAGACAGATTTGAATTTGTAAGGGAGAAATCTTCAACTAACATTTTCAAATGGAAATTTATTTAAATGAGAAGTTGAAATATACCTAAAATCAATACGTTGACTTTAATCACAGGAGAAAATATTTTAAGATACATGTGAGAGAGTTCTATGTTTTTGGAAAAATGTTTTTCTACCTAGGAAAACAAATTGATTCTGAGTTTTTAAAAGGATCCTAAATGTCCTGTAACAATTTCTATCTCTTTTTTGAACAATTCTCATGTTATTCTTGAAGTGTCTCTAATACGTGCATCAAAATGATGCCTTGGAATGTATGTTAAATCAGGCAGTTTGAAACAAATTCTCATTAAAACAATAATTAAGAGAATATATTTACTTCTGACAACTGGAAAATTCCATACTTTGATTTCAAGGGTAAAATATCTGTAACATGCATAATTGTTTGAATGTAGCTTCTTCTGAACATGAACTCTATGACAATTTCTTTTAAATACTATTAATATTTTGACAGAGGTTCTCTTGTCATTTATTTTACATTGAATACGAATAAGTAGCAATCTGAAATAATGCTTGCAGTGACCAAGATTAATAATCTGTGTGGACATTAATAACACTGCAGCCCTGTTTGATTTTAGCTAATATTTGAAAGTTTGTCTAAATTAATATTACTTTAAATGATTTACAAAATGGATTTCCTATCTTCTTCAATCAAATTCTTATACTGATGTTTTGATTTTGTAATTGAACAATTAATTTTTATTTTTTAAAATGAAATTCCTTCAATTACCTGGATCAGTAATAGCTCAAACTTTTTTGTTATTATCTTAGATTTATAGAGAATGATTAAATTCTCATTTATCTCATCTGTTTATTCTACTTGTTGTTTACTTTTGTTCATGCTTGTGACATTCTTAATTCTCATTTCTTTTCTCATTATTTTCTCTTTCTAATGTTACTACTGTACAACTGGAACCAATTTTTGGCAGATTTTAATGCATATGCCATTTCTTAGTGGGCAATAAATTTTTGGTGGATTTTATTGAGCGTAATGTTTGGTTTCAGTCTAAGAGCTAAACATTTTGAAGTCTCATTTCTAGAAGATATTTAGCTACCACTTGAGAGCTCTAATGTCTGTTAATGTCAATTAAATATTCATTTTGCTACAGAGAGATTTGGCATGCATTTACTGATTCATCTAGTCTACAAATATTTATTGATCTTCTAATATGTGAAAAATTACTTACCAAGTGCTAAAAGAGATGAATAGGGGTGAATGATGCTTGGTTCCTGACTGATGGAGCTTAATGATTTAATGAGCTAAGTAAGATATTTTCACAAACTACCTCAATATAAGCTAGAAAGTAAGAAATAAGAAAAGTACGCAGATAAAGTGTCATCATTTAGAATTAAGTGACAACTATTTCTCTTATGATACCTGAAAACAATTTTTTTTATCCAGGCAATATTTATTTGGTATTCTACCATATGTCAGACAGCATTCTTAATTTCAGAACTATTATGACACAAAACTAGAGTCCCAATTCTCACAGCATTTATAGTTAATTTGGGAAGTCTAAGGAGAGACAAAAAATGAATTGTATGATTTAATTCTCTTCATTTGCTTTTCTTTATCAGGGAATACCTACAATGAATGGGAGAGGAAGGACAGTCACAAATGTAGAAAGAGCTAAGAGAAAATGTGATTTGAGGAAGTCAGTGCTACTGGCTATAAAGGCCAATGAATCTAAGATGTAGCTTCCTCCTAATTTTCATGGGCAGTACTAGCTTTTCCTTGGGCTATAGAGAGTATGGGAGAGTGAGGAAGGACAGATAGCCCTTTCATTAGGACTGAGAGTAGAAAAAGGAAGAAAAAGATGATATAAAATTTTATTTTTAGTATAAAGAGACTGGCATAATTTTAAACTAAAATCAAATAAAGAAGAATTTGAATTTGTTATCAAATGGGAAAAACCAGAAAATTTTTGAATGATGTGAGAAGTGATGGAATAATGGAATAAGCATTACTATTAGAAATAAAGCAGTATTTGTATTCTGAGAACAGGGGGAAAATAGTATGTATTCAAATTATCCAGGTGAGTAACATGCTTTGTCCTTAACCCTCCTAGATATTAGATGTTAAGTCACAGAAGTCATAACTCCTAGCTTTGCCTATTCAACTGTTTTCCATTTTTAAAACTGTGCAATGAACAAGTAGAAAAAATATTTAATAGTGACTACTAAGCAAACAATTTCCATCTTTAAAAGACATCCATAAATCACAACAGGGTAGTTTTCCTTTGATGATCATATTGTTGCTTTTGGTACTGACAATAAGCTTGAGGTTATAGACATGCAATTCATTTTTAGCAAGTTAATTTAGAGTTTTAAAACTTTTTTATGTTTCTTCCACTGATTTGTGTTTAAATTATTTGTCACTATTCCATTTCAAATCATGGACAAAACTGTGCCTAATCTGTGTGTGTGTGTGTGTGTGTGTGTGTGTGTGTGTGTGTGTGTGTGTGTGAATGTGTGGCTAAGTGAATATCTGGTGTGCATCTGGCAAATCTCCCATATCTGATGTGGAGTAACTGTGAACAGGTCAGGTAGCTTTGTGGAGCTTGCAGGTCCTTCATAATGAAATAACAAATCATCCCCAATTTAGTTAGAATAAACCAGTGACAGGAGGCCATAAATAAGAAAATGTGACCCCCAAAGCAGGCGATTTTACTCTGTAAGTCACTCTATATAAGGCTGCATGAGAGACTCTGTATTGTCTAAGTGTCAGGGAAATTTCTGTTGAGGATATTCCCAGAGGACAGAGCAGTTTAAACTTAGACTTCACACTGGCAGTGTCTGCCACAAAACTGGCAGATGTCAGAACATGTGACAAGACAAGCCAGGCTGAAAGGCAGAAGAGCATCCCTGATAAGGCCTAAGGAGAGAATAGCTTATTTGTTTACAGTGGACAGATTATAAATAAATCTGCCATGTTAATCAGGAGCACATAAATGCTCTTTGCCAAATACGGTCATTAAAATGGGGTGAATGATTTTTTTTTTCAAATAGTTCTCTAATAATTATTAAGAATTGTCCTGAGATGGACATTATGCATAGGAAAATGTTAGTGTAATTCTTGATTTGGTTTTCTAGTATGCTGTTCATTCTCAATAAGTACTTTAGACCCTGTTTTATAGACAAGAATAAGATATTTGGTTCACTGGGTATATGTTTACCTTCAGCTGTCTAGATCATGGTGACCCAATCCTTTGGGGCCCTGCTTTATCAAGCAAAATATCTCACAAGGGACAGGCAGAGAGATAAAATACATTTAAGTTGTAAGATCTATTATTCAATGGAGGGAGGAAGCTAGGCATTGAAATCCTAAGCTTCTGAAGGCAGGCATTTGGGACTGTTTGCACGCCCATCCAATCTTCTTATAGTCGAAGCCAGAGAACATACTTCAGCTCTCTTATTTTGCCTACAAACTGTCTTGTAGAAGAAATGAGTTTCAAGTATTTAAAAATTAGATTTTACATAAAACTTTCTTTGGAAAGTTTGTTATGCCTGGCAAAATGGACCCATGTGTGGGAGGGTGACATTTGGTTGAAGCTCTCTGGTTGAAACAATCAAACCATGCTGAGTTACCGTACCTACCTGAGCCCTGTAAATATTTGAGGCAGAGATCTCTAGCAGCTGCTGGGCATCCAAGAGTTGTCTGACTAGTATGGGAAGGCTGCCAACAAATGAGATATTTAATCACATACAAAAATAGGTTTTGTATAAACACATAATTATTAAGCTCAGGCACCCTTCCAAGGCTCTTGAAATCACACATAGTCAACTTTAATATTTTCCTTTTCCTTGCCTTTAAAATTTGTCATTCAGTTTATTCTCTTATACGTTTTGATCTAGATATCTTAATCAATTTCTCTGGGAAGAAAGAGTAGCAAATGAAGACTAGTTTAAGCAAAGAGATTAGTTCCTTTATATAAAGATATATCACATGTGCCATATGACTATTCTTTGCCTTGTGTCCTAGATTGGAAATTATTTAGCACAATGTCAGTTTTTATTGACTAAGAGAACACGAGTTACTACCAACTAAATGTGGAGAAGTTTAACCTAAAATTTAACAGTCTAGTTCTGACTAGACTGTTTGTACGCAAGTTTGTACTTTGTTTTAATGTGACAAATTTTGTTTTATTCTTGATTATTCATCCTAAATAAGTACATCTTTAAATTTAAAATGAGGTACCATGTTTTTAAATAGAAGCCATAATGACCCAAGTAATACATTTGACATAAAATTATTTAATATATAATAAAACAGATATTTGCTTTTAACGTATATTTACTATACTTATAATATGTATTTTATATATTTGATAAACACATATATTTATTTAGGCTAGTTAAACCTATACTCAGAAGAATAGGAGTTGTTTTAATAATGCAAACTAGAGATAACTTCATATTGCTTGCTCTTTCCTTCTTTTCTTTCTTCCTTCTACAAATACTTATTGAACACTTACTCTGTGTTGGGTATTTCTCAGGATATAGCAATAAGCAAGAAAAAGTATTCTGGTCTCATTGAGGTTAAATCCTTTATTCAGACAGTCTATTTTATTTTAAAGACTTTTAAAAACTTATGTACATTATTTTAAGATTGCTTGTCATTGTCTTCCCTCCTTTAACATGAGACCAATCTCCTGAATGCTGGGGTTTAGTGGCAGATATTAATTTCTCAAGTGTGATTGAGCCCAAGGAATCACTTGGTACGCAAGTTTGTACTAGAGTCCATCCCTCCAAACACAATGGGTTTATAGCTGTGTTGATTCTGTTAGTAGAATACTAAAATGGCAAACATCATCTTATCCCAAAAGCTCTGTAATATGTAAGAAGAAAGGTTGTAAAAAGGACAGTTAGGTGTCAGCCCATTCGAGCTCATAGGAGAAAATTCCATAGACTGGCTAGTGTATAAATAAGAGATTTATTTCTCAAAGTTTGGGAGGCCAACATACCCAAGGTCAAGGTGAAAGCATTTGGCATTTGCTGAGGGCTGCTCTTCCAAAATGGTGCTTTGTTGCAGCATCTTGACATGTAAAAGGAGTCAAAGGTCCTACCTTCTTCCCTGTAGCCTTCTCAAAAAAGTTGTAACTTTCCAGGTCCAGTGGTGCAGGCCTAGAATACTAGTAACTTGGGTGGTTAAAGCAGGAGGACCCTGATTAGAAGGTCAGCCTGAACAACTTTGGGGGACCCTCTCTCTCAAAATAAAAAAAAAAATGTAGGGAGTGGTTGCTTTGTAGCTCAGTGTTAGAGCATCCTTGGGTTCAGTCCACAGTGTCCCCCAAAACAACCAACAATAAAAATGCACTAACCATCTCTAATCACTTATCCTAATCACCTCTGAAAGGCCCTACCTCTCCATATTGTTACTTTTCATTTGTAGACAGGGACAAATGAGGACAGGTTTCTTGGGAGAAGGATGTTTATTCAAATCTTCAAGAATCATTATTAATAATAGAAATGACTTTATTAAACAACTATATTTACTCAAATCCATGAATATTTTTTGCTGAATTATTTACTTCTCTAAACCCAGCACTTCCTGGTGCAGACATTAAAATAAAAAAAACATACATATTTGTTGAATTCCTGTGCTAGATTCTGTAGTAATTCATTGTTATGAAAATTTCAAGCCTTAAAACAAACCAAGGAACACATTATTGTATCTGTTATTCCCATTCACATATGAGAAAAATGATGATTAACAAACTAGGCAATTTGCTTAAAGTCATAGAGCTTTTACTGGGTAAAGCCAGGAGAAAGTTTAAGATAAGCTCTTCCCCAGTATGAGCTCCAGTGGGGTCAAGGTTTATGGGTGACAAACAAACCAGGTCTATTGTGTACAGAAAGTTCCAGTCTTAGGAATGAAACCATATCTCGAAGGGTCATACATTTCTTGGACAGAAGTGTGGGGTTTTATTTTTAAGCAAAAGGAAGTCAAATGAAAAATTAGAAGCATGGAGGTCAAATGGTGAGAATATCACCTGATGAAGATCCATCTTAAAGCAATGTCAACATTCAGCTGTAGTAGGAAAACATTTCAGGCAACAAACCCAGTAAAGGAGTTCACAGAATAATTATGTTATGGACCATAAGAAATATCTTCTGTTCTAGTGTAGGCTTCTTTTTTGTAATTACTATGTGATAAACCTTTGACTTATCCGTTTGTGTCTTATCACTCTTGGTTCCTAATTTTGCAATGAAATGGTTGAAATGTGCAAATAAAAACACTTGTTGTTTCATGTAAGATGGTCAACTTGGTGACTACAATTATTACCAATACTTATTTGAATTTAATTTCTGCTACTGCTCCAAATTTTGTCCATCCTATTACAACGTATATTCTAGGTAAACTAAACTAGAGTCCTTACAATTTTTTAGTATGGGTCTTGCTTTTTTATTTTCCAGCTCCAGATTTTTTTTTTCTTGTTGTTGTTTAAGGAAAGCAAATAGTATTTGACTGTTTTACTATTGTAGAGTTCTACTCTCTAAGTTTATGCATCTTTCCTTTTATCTATCCATTCATCTTTCATCCAACTATTCAATGAAAACATTTTACTCTTACAGATAAATATATCATGCATTATTTAACATTTGTTTAATCTGTGGATTTGCATTAATGTACTTTTAATTCTAAACTATAAAACTTGTGGGCTACTTTAGTTTTCGAGTAGCAATAAAATTTAAGAAACAAACAAATCAACTTAACGCAAAGATGCTTACAAAGGTTACGCATAAACATTGTATTGTTCAGAGATTAGAAAACACATTTCAGAAATGAAAGGCCTTTTACTTACATCTCACTCAAATTTCATCCAGAGATTATACCATATAAACTGATTTGATGTGCATGGATCACTGTATTAAATGCATGGTAAAATGATATTGAAATATGAGGAAATAAAGTCACTGACTGGTATTAGCTGGTATCTCAAACCAAGAAGCTCCAAAATTGATATCTTTAGGATACATTTAAAAATGTAGTGGAGAAATTATCTACCTAATATTTAAATGCATATATTTAAAATTTTTCTAAATAAAATGAAGAATACAGGTACTTTATAAAATGATTACTAAAATCCAGTTTAATGCAAGATGGAATTAGAATCTCTACTACAGGTTTTGAATAGAAATAGTTTGTGAAATATGAGCAGGATATTTGAAAACAATAGGAAGATATCATCTTGGACTATGATTTCTTGTTGTGATTCATTTTCTTCAAATACATTATTACTGTGTGTGTGAACATCAGCCTATATGCTCTGTATTTATAAATCTTAAGTTCATAGTGTCACTGATAAAAAGGAATCCATAAAATGCTTTGTCTCTGTATCTTTTTAATAAAAGGCATACATTATACCCATAAGACAAGGCTGTTTTCAGTTGGTAGTTTGTAAGACATAAAAACAGAAGCTGCAGTAGGGCTTTTATGAATGTACTGGGTGATCCATCTTTTGTTTTTCCTTCCTTACATCTATCAATATTAAAAGTAAGTTGCAGGGCTGGAGTTGTAGCTCAACAGTAGAGCACTTGCCTCATACCACTTGGCAGTGGGTTCAATTCCTAGAACCACATATAAATAAGCAAATAAAATAAAGGTTCATCAACAACCATATGTGTGTGTGTGGGTGTGTGTGTGTATACATTTTTTTAAGAGAGGAAAAATAAGTTGCATCACTTACGTATATGCAAGGAATTTTAGCTTCTCCATTGATTTCACTGGAACACAGATTTAGTGTTAGGAGAATTATTTCCATGTTTCAGTTTGTATCTTACCTTAGGAAATGAAAACTGTAGCTATTTGCAGCTTAATGTCTTCAGTATTGTACTCTGAAAACAAATTGCTGTATTTCTTCACTAAAGCTCAAATATCACTTATGTAGTTATCAAACTTTTACCAATCTCCATTAGGTTGAAGTTTCAAATAATAACTATATTGAAATAAGAACAATTTAAGCATGGTGCTTATTATATTTATTTAGATCATATCCCAAGAACTTAATGACAATAACTCACTTCTGTTGAAACCTTTGAATGTGTCCCTACACACATGCACACACTCACACACATATCCATAAACACACAGAGAAATTATGGGTTTAGGACTATTTCATTCAGATCCAGAAACAGTACCATTATAATATCTCAGATTTTTCCTCGATGTTAAGACCTTTTTATTGCTTTAACCCTTCAAGATTCTATGAGATAACTTTCAAATTTTTACACAAGAAAACAATTCTGCACATACATATTTTGAAACTGATTTATTATATAAATTTTGTATGTTATAATTTTAATTTAAGGGAAAGTAAGAAACATATTAAAGAGGCTGTTTCCATCTCTTAATCCAAGATAATTATAACTATAGTATTTTTATAGCTATGCTAGACAATGCCTGTATGATGAAACTCATTATACAGTGTTAGCCCATGGAAGAAATTAATCCTGTAAACTGGAAGTCATACTGTTAGTCAGTATGGCTCGTGTTTTATTGTGTTTTCTCTCCCTTTGGCTTTCTCCTCCTTACATGTCTCTCTTTGAAGTCTGGAGCCATTTTTAGCTTTCTGGTCTCTATAAATTACTATTTTGTTTTGAGGAAATTCTTGTTTTACTTCTTTTTTTTTCTTCCAACCTGTCCCACATGCTATTTCTGACATACTTCAATCATACCACAACACAATAGAAACTTCCAAGGGCACAATGTGTTTTTTTTGTGATATAGAATGTCTATGCTCTAAAGTCTAGTGAAATCTACTTGATTTAAAAAAAAAAGCAAGGTAATATTTTGTTGTCATCTTGTCAGTGTGGACTTGTGGACTATACATACAAAAATATGGAACTAAAAAGATATATTAATAAAATTCAGTTAGATAATCCATGTAAAGCTTTCAGCATACTGCAGAGTAAATAACAAACTTTCAATTATTATTAGGTATAACATAATAAATATTACAAATGTTAGATGATATTATCAATAATAATTTAATAATGTTGACTCAACTGTAGAATCTTACTGTTATTGATATAGTAATTGCTAGTGATCAAAATCTGGTTATAGATTCAAATCCATAGCTGTTGTCAATCTTCATTGATAAATAATAGCTGTCAATTTTATTTGCTAAAAAAGATTTTGAGACTAAGTCTGAGTTTGTTATGCAGAAGATTAATAATCTGTGCAATGTACCAAGCCAGTATGTACTTGACAGATAACTCGTATAAATCATTTAAAACTAAAAAAAATAAGATAATTTAATAGTTTTCTACTCTGGACAAGTTGTATGATTTATCCATTGTTCTTCCAATTGGAATTTCATAATTTTCCTTTATAGGTAATTTTTATTACCTCCAATATTAACAGAAGCATTTGTTTTGGGAAAGATAATAAAAATTATGAAGATATTTTATGATAAATAAAACAAAAATTATGATGCATGAGTCAGTGGTTTAAAATAAGTTCTATTAGGAAGACAGTAGACTCTAAGTTCACATTTGCATAACCAATAATCTTTAAGTACTGTAAAAATGATAAGAAAAAAGAAAATCTGAGCATTCTCATCCAAATTAAATATTTTCACAATTTTATTATTTTTATACATGTTTTATATATTTATGTTTTATTATCAAGAATATCTGGTAGATTAATAATGTAAGTCTTAATTGCAAGTTAGAAAATTAATGTACCCTTTTGATTACACTATTACAATGACTTCCTGTGAAGTTGGATTATTTTGGTTAAGTGTGTCTTAGGTTCCTGAATTTTGCTTTAAATGTTTTCAGTTTTTCCTACAGGCTTCACTGTGATAAGAACATAGGCTGTGTTCATAGTGTGTATAGTGAACTTGAAAAATTCATGAATGGTATAGTTAGTGTCCAAATGATTTTGATTTGTAAGAGAGCATAAACATTAAAAATACCATAAATAGATTTCTATTAACCTAAATCGATGAGTGTATCCTCTTTATTGCTTTTTTAAAAAAAAAGTTGGAATAATGACTGAGTAGATATTGAATTCATTTTAAAAATCTGATAAAGTATCTGCCTTTTAATAATTTCCTATAAAAGGCTTGCTTTTCATGTTAGGGACAGGGTAGTTTCTAGAAAACTATTAAATGAAGCTACAATTGACATTTTTTTTAAATCATGAGAAAATAAAGAACGATAGTTTTTTGTTGTTGTTTTGCAGAATATAAGATTGAAATAACAGAACATTTGACCAAAGTATACAATAATCTAGTACAAATTAAATCTATGAAGTTCCCTTTTTTATATAGGATAAAAATCATCTCAAGTGTATTAAACTTGAAGACCTTCACAATAATTTGTCTTGTTTGAAAAAGTGAGTAGTCGTAATCATAGCATGGCTTCCCAAATACTGGCTAAATTGTCAAGAATTATGCTTTGTGAATGAATTCAGTAGAGAAACAAGGACTAGCTAATATGCACATTTTTAGGTCTACTAATTTGATCATGATAGGGTTTTATGAACTTCCCTGAGATGACAACTTAAATGGAATCCTCCAAGTGTCAAACAGCTGGCACCAATTGTTCTATACTAATAGTACAATGCAGTATTTTCTAGATCTCACATATTTCCAAGTTTCAAAATCACCATGGGAGCTTGTTAAAAATAAAGATGTCCAGGCTCTAACCCAGTCTGATTGAATAAGAATCTCTATGCACAGAACCCAACAGGTAAGTCTCAAGAGGTTTTGTAGTTACTTCAGAACTATTGAAACAGTAAGCCTCATTGAAGTAAAAAATATGTCCACATTAAAAATAGAGGTATACTTCAGAAGATTGGGGATATTTTTTATTCATATATTTATAAACAAAATTTCATAGTAAAAAAAAAAGGAAAACCATGTAGTATATTATACCGAAATAACAGGAGAAGCAGTTTGGGGAAGAATTAAATAATAACTGTGAAGAACATTATAAAAATTTGGAAGTTTGTTGAGCTTCTTTGTTATTTTGAACTTTAGCCAACTCCTATTTGAGTTTCTGTTCTTACGAGAAATAAAACTCTCTGAAGTTAAAGATGTCCTTGTCTTGAGAAATACTCTAACAGATTGGGGAAAGAGAAACAGTATAATGGACCTTAGTAAGAAATGAGCCAGAATCAGACACTCATGGTCTTATATTTTCTCTCCTGTGTGGAAACTAGAAAGAAAAAAAAAAAGAAAGAAAGGAGAGAAAAGGAATCTCATGAAGATAGAAAAGAGAACAGAATATTAAAGGAGGTAAGGAGATGGAAGAGAGGAGAAAAAGAGAATGTAATAGACCAAATTATGCATTGTGCATGCGTGAATATATTACAATGAATCCCATTATTAACAATAATTATAAATGCACAGATAAAAGTTACAAAAAAAGGAGAAGTTAACAGGAGGCAAAATTACCTGGAAAACGTAGAGTCTATTAGAAAGGAATGAATTAAATCTTTTTGAAGCAACTTTGGATCGAGATGCATACTTGAATCTATAAATCACATGCCATTTTTTTCAGCTTTAATCATACTATATTGTTTCTCATCCAGTAAAATGATTCTACAATTCACTTGTATTTTTGGGCAATATGTAACTATGAAATCAAGCAAATATTCCTGGGCTTTCCAACAGGGATATAGGTAGATAAGAGATGTAGAGGGGGGACAAAGAGAAAGATAAAGCTATTTGTTGTATTAGTTTAGAAGCTTGACTTGTATAATTTTATTTAATTCATCAGGCATTAGGTTGTTTTATGCTAGAGAATTTCAAGATTTGTCTCTATGCTTACGAGGCATGAATCTAGTTGAGAAGAAAACACTATTAAAAAAAATAGTAAATTATACTCAGCATAATTATTTGTTTAATTCTATTTGGAAGGCAGATGAAAATGGAGAGACTTAAAGGAGTGATAAATCAATGAAGATGGGAGTAATTAACTAGGGTCTCACTCAGGTTTAAATAAATAAAACATGAATAAGCAGAAGAGAAACTATCCAGATGATAGGAACCACATGCACAAAATGATGGAAATGAGACTAATTGGGAATGTTATT
The DNA here is from genome assembly GCF_052094955.1 of Ictidomys tridecemlineatus. Taxonomy (NCBI): domain Eukaryota; kingdom Metazoa; phylum Chordata; class Mammalia; order Rodentia; family Sciuridae; genus Ictidomys; species Ictidomys tridecemlineatus. The sequence continues at coordinate 189,326,725 of NC_135479.1, read as the reverse complement.
TGCTGCCTGGATGAGCAATTGTGGGTGTCAATGGAAGAGGGTTGCAAAGAATGAGGAAATGAGGTCACTCAAGATTAGTTACAAAAGTCATCTTATAAGGCAAGAATATTTCATCAAAAAATTGGCCTTAAGGGACTGGGGGTGACACTCTGTAGGAGAGTTCCATTGCCTAGCTTGTGTGAGATTCCCTGTGTTACATGAATCTAGTGACCTCTATCAGGCCTAGGTTCACTAGCTCATGAGGAAACATCTAAATATCCACACTTGCTTTCAGTTATCCACCTAAGCTAAATCTTAGTTCCAATTCACATGTAAACCTTTTTAAGCAAGGGACTAAAGCCAAGGTATGCAACCCCTTAAGAGAATGTTGTCATGATGTTGTTCATTTGGGAGAAGCAAGGGTTGGCAATAAGGAAAATTGTGGAAATAAATAATGAGTCTATAAAAATATCCTATTAATTTTTTAAAAAAGATGTTGTTCCTTTCAGTTTTATTTCATTGTATGTTTGTGTGAGTGTGTGTGTGTGTGTGTGTGTGTGTGTGTGTGTGTGTGTATAGGTTCAATCCTCAAAACTGAAAAAAAAGAAAGACTTCCTAAAATCATTTAAACTACTGATGAAGAACATGTCATATGGCTTTTAAAATATAGCTATGTAAAGTTGTTTCATTTATATAGAAATGTGACATGCAGTAATGTCCAGTCTAGATTAGGTATGTGAGCAATGAAACTTTATGACACTCTAATTGTATCATAGAGAGGTAAAAGAGAAATAGAAAAATTCAAGAGACAAAGTTCTCACAGTAAAATATTTTTAAAAAATATTTTTAGTTGTCAATGGACCTTTATTTTATTTATTTATATGTGGTGTTGAGAATCAAACCCAGTGCCTCACACATGCTAGGCAAGCGCTCTACCACTGAACAGCAATCCTAGCTCTACCTACAGTTGAATTTTTAAAGAAACAAAGTTGCATTTTGTCTTGAGTAGTAAATAAGTAGGGGAAGGGACATAAGTGACAAATATCTAGTATGTTCCATATGCAGTTAGTCTCTTCATACATGGATCATATATTCCTCAGCACTGTGTGGAAAGAACACTTTAAGGAAAAACCTTTGTTCCTATGTTACACATAAGACAATGAAGACATATCAACTTGCCTAATTGTTGATCTGGGTTGACACTAAGGTCCATGGGAATCTGAACAGTCTGCACAGAGTGAGAACACCTTTCTTCTCTGGTACCAAGAGGTACTTTCTACACAATGAACTTTGTACCTGAAAGATCTTGGAGACTTCCTACTAAATTAACAATGTTAAAAAAAAAAAAAACCTATACAATGAGATTAACAAAATCTTATTCCTGAAGTGTAAAAATCACAATGTAGGATAACCCTAAGAATTGAGAAGTATGAGGAATTACAGAATAGACTATCAAGTGAGTCAACCTACCATTCTTAACAGTAATTAATAATTTTTCTTTATGAACATTTTCTGCTTGAACAGTCACCTAAATAGCACACATTTGTAAAACCATAACAGGAGCATGTTGAAAAAATTTTAAGTTTATAGTACTAATATAGTATAATATGGTAGACATGTTTTGACATGTATCGACAAAATCCAACTTCCTAACTTTATTTTTTGCATATACATTTCAATATTTTTATTTTCCCTACGTGATCAATAGTATAAGAAACATAAGTTAGGTCTATTGGTAATAAAATTTTATTTCACTTACTTAATTAATTTTCAGTGCTGAGGGTCAGATCCAGAGCTTCACACATGTTAAAGCAAGAGCTTTACCACCTGAGATATACTCCAGCCAAATAAAACTTTAAGTAAATTGAAGGGACTAGTATTGAGATAGTATCTATTATTGTCAATGGTGGCAAACTTTGACTATTTAAAATTAGCTTTATTCAATATGTTGAGAGTACCGGTAAACTGGATGAAAGAATACTAAGATTAGGGTACCACTTTTTCTAGATAGTGACTATAATTAGATTTGAATCATTATGCAAATACTAAAATCGCAAGAACTTGAAAACCAAATGTATTACGTGCTGTTGTTTAGCTGGTGCCCATGGTCCCTTAAGAGTTAACAAGAAATTTTTACATGAAAGATACCCTAGAATAAAGTTGAATACAAAATTCGATTGAAGTCCTATCCTAGGATCTCTAGACACTTATTGAACTGGAGAAATCAGACTAGGTCTCAATAACAGTTTTCATTTCTTCCACTGAGATAGTGAAATTAATGTTTGTATATTTCTCTCCTTCCTCAGTGGTGAGAGAAATGAGAGTGTCCCACTCAAACAGGAATTCTGACATCTAGAAAGCAAAGTGAACATCAAGAGAAATGAAAGAATCCTAAGTACTATTAGCACCTCAATTAATTGCAGTATGTTAAATTAGTAGTAGGGAAAAATTCTTTTATCAGTTTGGACACTGAAATACAAATTCACAAAAAAAGATACAGTATAGAAAAATTGCTTTTATATGCTTTGATATTCTTCTTTAAAATTCATATGGTAATTTGTGAACAGGAAATGTAGTTCAGTGGTATAGCACTTGCACAACATGAGTGAGGCCCTGGGTTCTGTCCCCTCAACACCAAATATATGAATAAAAGATATATGATAATTTGCTAAGGTGAAAAAATACAAGGTACATACAGCAAGCTATGGAAAGGAAATGTCATTACAAATTTGATTTTCTTTTTAAAGATAATATAATATTGGTGTTCAATAAAAATAATATTGTTGTTCAGTAAAAATAACTTATCTCTGTGACATTTCCAATAAATATTTGTTATTTTGAAAGCCAAATAAAAACATCGTTATTTATAGTTACTATTATTGAAACTAAAGTGTTATGTATTTCTAAGACAACATAAAATGTTCCATGTTCTCTCCATGACTCAAAGATGAATGCACAAGAAGGTCCCAATTTTTTACTTAATAGTTTGCTATATCTGTTCAGGAATTCATTATGGAAGTGGGATGTAGGCATAAGTGACACAAGGTTAATATACTGATCTCTTGCTTATATATGAGAGATTATACCTCTCAACTTTTCTGAGCATGATCAAGAGATTTTCTTTGGTCACAATGATATAAGGGGAAATGTGTTTTCACTTGTGCTGTTTTCTAGTTTTACAGTATTCCTGGGAGTACATGTTTTTGTGTGGTGTACAATTCAGCCATTATAGATAAATTGTGTGGATTCTAGGACTCATAGTCAATTTTTCAAGAGAAAGAAATGTAACTTAATCTATCAAACTTTTATAAGTCAGTGAGATTTAGGAGGATGTTGGTTTTACAATTTAACCTTTTTTTCCTGAATGAGATACTAAATAATATGTGGTGACAATGCTTCTCTGAAGATGCTGAATCCTAGCAATTGGATGGTAAAGAATTCTGTGTTTATTTTTTTTCTAACCTCAATCTCTATCATGTCCTAAAGTATAGAAGGTTATTAATTAATGAAAAAAATAGATGAATAATTAACTATATAAATTATGTGAATGGACATCTCTTGAATGGGGCTTTACAAAAAGACAGGGAAGTTGATAAAAAAAAATTAAGTAAGGGTAACCAATTAACAATAATAACGAGATCTATAAGGGTTGGAATTTATCATGGTGTTACTGAGTGCAAGTTACTATTCGACATGTTTCCCATACAGAACTATCTATAATCCTCAAAATCAATATATGCTGAAAATATTAACATTGACCTGTTGTTTCAGGAGGGAAATAAAATCAGCACTTTAACGTGCCAAGAATAAGGTGTATACTACCCTAACACTATTTAAAATTATTAAAAATATAAATTGAAAAAAAATAATTCTCCAAATTTTAGAGTATTGGAACAACTGATCAATTATTGTGCATGTTCTAGTTTAGATAATGACAGTGAGCTAAGCAATTTCATTATACCCTAGAATACAAGGAAAATTTTGTGTAAAGGAAGGTTTATATGAATTCCTAGAAGACAGGCTCTTAGTTTGATCACCACAGAGGTCTAACTTCTGAGTTTTTAAGGTTAACTATAAAAAGACATTCATACTTGAACAAATAAAATCCCAAGTGCCCCTGAAAGAAAACACAAAGCCAAATGCACTTAGTTGTTGAATGTGCTAACAGTTTTATTTTTACTTGTGTTTATTTTTTTTTCTTATTTACTTATGTTTGCCTAGGTTTTCAAATGCCTATTTATTTAAATCCTGACTTGGCCTTGAACTTATTTACTGTTTTATATAAATTCCTTGAAAAACAGTTATCAATCTGATGTTCCAGTGGTCAAACACTGGGCCTCTGCTTGGCAATTGTGTAGAGGTGATACCCGAAGACATTTCTGCAATTGTGCATTCAGGGAAAGCATTTCTCCTTTATGTTACAATCAAATATGCTCTTACTTACATCCTTACCAGTGCAGTGTATTACTCTTCCAACACTGAGGAAACAAGGTTTAGAAGTTTCACCAACATCTTACAGTTCTTTTGGTTACAATTTTGGTACCACCCACACAAGTGACTAAAATCAAGTTGTCACCAGGTTGCACTCCTCTCTGCAGGATCTGTGGAAGAAGCCATTTCTACTCATTTGGTCTTGGTGGCAGTTGCTTGATTGTACAGGACGAAGGCACCTATTTTCTAAACTAAATGAAAGTTGAGAGCCATTTGCTGCTTTGAGAAGCTGGCACCTTCCTAGGCTTTTGTCCCTAGCCACAAAATACAAAGACAGAAATTGGAGATTAAGCCACTGGGAATCAAGTCTTTCTTAATTCAAATTTCTCTTACTCCCATTTCTTCCATCCCTTTCTACTTTTAAGAACTCATCTGAATATATTGGGCCCCACCATATAAACCAGTGCAATCTTCCAATCTCCAGGTTCTTAACTTTAATCACATTTGGAAAGTCCTCTTAGCACACATGATAACATATTTGGAAGTTGTGGAGATTTGGCTATTTTGTTGTGTGGGGGCCATTGCTTTGCCTATCACAGCCAATGACTGTTTCTTACAAGCATTTAGACTTGCTTACATCAGATAGAAGGACGATTTCAGCATCATTCAACAGTGTTTAGACACAGCTTTTATTGATTTATTTTTTGCCACTTATTGTGTTTCCAATTAAAAGATTTCCTGACATTGTTTTATTTGCAGGAGGAAATCATATAACAAAATCAGTACAATACAGACATTTATAATGCTTGAAATTTAAAAGAAAAAACTTTCTCTGCATAACAATTAAATAATCTATTATTTTTAAAATCATTGACAAAGAAAAATAAGCCTTCATCTTTCTTTGCTTCCAGATTCTGAATAACAGCAACAGCTGTCTCAGAGTAAGTACTTGACCTGGGGAGATTTTAGGACTATGGGACTGAGCCAGATTAAGTACTCCAAAAACTATGCCTAAATGACATTCACTGAGGCGTCCGTTTTCCTCTCAATTGTGTTTCTTATTGCATTTCATAAGTGAGTTAGCTGCAGACAGACACTTCAGTTCAATTGATGGTTAGAAGGCCATAACCATCATAAACATCTGCAGAGCTTGTTGAACAATACACACCTGCTGGACCAGGGTCTTTATTGCATGTTATACTGGAGCAAAGATTCCAGTTATCAGATGATTGTGATGCATAATAATGCTTGAGAGCTGTGATTTTTCCTTTCATCTAAATTCTTTATTTTAAATATTCAATAATACAAACATTTTGCTCTGAGGGAATGTGTATGCTATGTCCTATTATCAAGTATTTCATTTGGTATTTACAATTACTCTTAGTAAATAGTTGGATATTGAAATAAATTATTCATAAGAGGCTGTCTAAATACATTGAAAAGTTGGAGATGACAAGATCTCTGAACTAGGAGTTAATAAATCTAAGTTTAAAATCTGTATCTGCCACTACCTAGATTATAGTTATAGCCATTATCTAACCACTCTAGGCCTCAGCCTAGAATTTTAGATGGTATGGTCTGTGCCTCTTATTGATACCTGCACTTACTGAATGACAAATCTGTGCACATAGGAGGCAAAGAAAGTAGCACCTTTCATGGAGAATAGTAGGTTGGGAAAATCAACCCCTTGTCTGCAATTGCTTGCAATAAAATAGTGTATGTGTTTAGTTTGTAATTGTGATTGGAGTTCAGAGAAGGGAGAGATCATTGAGAATTATTGAGGTATTTGGATACAGGGAAAAGGGTTTTTAGCTACATTTTGGAAGGTGGGTGGAGTTTGGATAATAGAGAGTAAAGCAGTCAATGTGGAAGAACCACAAGTGCAGAAAATATGAAAAACCATAGAGGTGAGAAATTATGTGTTCTTGACAATAATACCATTGACCTAAAATAGATGATTAGAGTTAGGATTGAAACTTAGGGTGAACCAGATATTTCAGGACGTGCAAATTAATATGTATAGTAATGCTGGCATGCAAATTAGGATAGGGATTGGCAAAAAACTCAATGATAGAATAAATTGGAGAGTAAAACAAGGAAAAGAAGACAACTAAGAGAAAGCTGAGGAAATTGTATAAAATTAAGGCAATCCAGAATTGGAATGGTTTCGTTTTGAATATACAGAGTCTAGCATGATAATGGTAGCTAAAGCTTAAATATTCTGTATTCACTTAGGTATAGTAGAGTACTCATATATGTGATAGCATGTGAGGCACTGGCATTGAATTAAAAATGGCAACACTTCAGCTTCATGAAGCTTTTGCTTTGACAGAAATGGGATGGGGTATCAATTTCAGATATCAAATGCTAAGAGAAATATAGGTGGCAAAAGGAATGAAATTTTAAAGATAATTCAGTAAAGTGGTCAAAGAAGGCCTCTCTGAGTAGGCAACAACTGAATGTGGAGTTGAATAATGATGAGACATAACAAACATGGGAATATTTCAGAGAGAAGCTCCTTTAGGTTTAAAGTCTCTGCTAAAAGAACAAGTTTGCTTGTTCCAGGAAGAGCAAGGTCAATATGGCTGAAGTATAGATAGCAAGAGGTTGTTGATGAAGTCAGAGAGAAAAGTTGTGGCCCATAAACATTTAATTTATGACTTATTGCATGATTCATTCTAGATACATACAATTTTAGAATGCATAAAGAGATAAAATCTAGCTCAGTAAAATCCCTTGATTTTGCAGATGAAGATTCTGAAGCTCAGAAACCTGAGATAGGCATCAATTTACAGAAATTTTGACTAGATTCCAAATACCTGGCAATCAGTACATTGTGTTTCCAATTGCTTTAACAAATTCCTGCTCAAAAGCAGGAGATACATGGCTGCATCAAGGTATCTGAAACCATTAGTAAGAACTGTGGTTGTGAAGATTTGGAAAGCATGGGTTTTAGGCTCTAATCCACATGTTTATCTTTTTCTATTTGCTTTTCTTCTCCCTGTACTTTTTTAATGTCAAAGCAACCTTGAGGAGGAAAGAACTCAGGTAGCCTATGAGAAATGAGATTGGGGGATCTCTTGCTCTGCTGGGTGGTACATAGAGGCTACTTTTATCTGAAAGCTAATAAGGCATCATCAAAAGGATTTGCTAGTATCTTTCTATAATCCATTGTATATTCTTGGCTTTCTTTTTGTAATTATTGTTTCTCTTTTTCTCCTTAGTTATTTGTTTCTCCATATTGTAAGCTTTTAAAATATGGATATAACTAAATAATTCCCAGTGTACGATAGTAAATGTTTGTGACACTGAAAAAAATCTGCAGAATCCAAGTTCTAAAGAGATTTGTAAGTCATATTTCTTTGGTATGTTTTATCATTTGGTTATTAATGTTGTTCATATCTTCCTGAGTATTTTAAATCAAAACACTTATTCAAAACAATTTCAGATTATAGCATTAATTTTTCCTTTAATCAAGTTAGCACAGTGTATTTTATTGTCAAAAAAGATCTAACAAATTGATGGTATCAGCCTTTTTAAAATAAGACATCTATCATTAGGTATCTTGGACATTAGATGAATTATTTCTATGATGAAAACTAAGTTTTGGAATAGATATTTTCCCAAAATATCTTTCCCAATTGTTGGAAATATAATTGGGAATATAGCTTCTATTCTTACTACTTTATTTTTCATTTCTCCCATTAAGAAAATGACTCATAAGGATAGAATGTGAACAGAATCAGGACACAAGGGAAGGAATGTTTTAATAATTTTCTCTAGTTAATCCTATGTGACACCCTTCTTCTGATTTGAGCATGAAGTTGTCAAGAAAACTGATTTGCTCAAGGTTACACAAGTAGCAGATAATCCATGTACTTGTGACCTGATTTCTACTGCATACTTAGTTTCTCAAGTCGGCTACTAGGAATGATTATCATTTGCATGTTTAATTTATTGATCCAAAATGAGAAGTATGAAAACACAGAGCTTAAGCATCTCTTTTTAGAAGTTAAGTTCAATTGAGATATTTGCATAAAGATTCTTCTCTTCAGTTAGTGTGGATATTAATATATACATTTATATATATGATTTCCTTAAAAATCTTTTCATCATTTATTCAACCTACTTAGAATTATTAAATAGCTTTTTATTGCACCTATAATGCCTTTCACATTTATCCTATATAAATTGGCTAGCCTATCCCTTATTTATTTATTTATTTATTTATTTACTTACTTATTTATTTAGGGTACCAGGGATTGAACTCAGGGGCACTCAACCACTGAGCCACATCCTCAGCCCTATTTTGTATTTTACTTAGAGACACGGTCTCAGTGAATTTCTTAGTGCCTTGCTGTTGCTGAGGCTGGATTTGAACTCCTGTGTCAGCCTTCCCAGCTGCTGGGATTATAGGTATGTGCCTCTGTGCCTGGTTCCATCCCTTATTTTTAAAATGTATCTTAAACCTCTTTTTCTCTAGCTTGCACATCTCTACTATGTTCTTTATTTAGCTTCATACCCCAATTACATTGCTTTGAGTAGAATCTTGCATTAGCTACTCTTCTTTCTGGACAATCTCTTTCCCTCCCTGATACCTATTAGCATAGTAAACTCTTTCTTGTGATTCAGTCCTTAGTTTACGTTTCATCTAGAGAGACATTTCTTCATCCCCTATCTTATAAATAGCCTTCTAGTCACTCAGTGAAACAAGCACTATAATTCAAATCTTGCATGTTAATTAAACAATGTTTAGATGTTTCTTTTACCAAAAAAACCTTTTTATTCTCAATGAGAAAGGAAATGAGGACTATCACTATTTTGTATTTTATTATATATTCAATGCCTAGACAAGTGTCTGACATATAATACAAGTCAATATACTTGAGTTAAAGCAATTTGCATGGTAGAAATGGCATATAGATGAAAGAGAATGTACAGGTAAATGTACTCAAAGAAGCATCTAATCATTATTGCAAATCCATCTGATGGAGGGGAGTATGCATAGTATCAGTGTCACAATGAGGAAAATGAGGTGACTATGGCATCATTGGGAAATTTTTGTACCAAATATGAAAAATTAATCATAAACTTTGTACTCAAAACATCTTTCATTATTATTTTCATCTTTATACATGCACACAAAAGTGCTCATTGTGTTTTTGAAGTATTTTAAAAAGAAGAATATGTTACAATTTTTAATTTTAAAAAGAAACCATGATGAGAAAGAGTAAAATGAGGTGATAGGCATTTCTATAGTTAAAGGTATAACAAAATAAATACAATTTGCATAACATCAAAATTATCTTAATGTTTAAAAAAAAATGGAATCAACATTTTGCTTAATTCAGACACTTATTTCAATCTCTCTTGATAAGTTTCCTACCCGTAGTTGTTGGAAGGAATCGAGAAATGAGGGCTCAGCTGGCATGGGTAACAACTTGAAGGCATTTTTGGGTTTTTGCCATTAAATTCATGGACAGAATTCTGTTTTATCTGTCCTCACCAGTTGCCTGCTTTTGCTCCAAATTCAGATTGCTTCCAAAATCTCAGCTATTCACAAGCCTATGAAACACATAGGTTTTTTTTTCAAGGATAGTGAGTAGATTCTTAATCATTTTAGTTTAGCTTACTATTAACCTTGCAAAAAGTATTTAATTTGATAGAGGTACAGTACAGACAAAAGACATTTAAACCAATCTATTCTTCCAAGTAAAATAAAAATCAAACTATAACTAGAAAAAACATTTGCCTGCATACATAAGTGTACTAATGCATTTGACAAATATATCTCAGATATAAATTTATCTCTGATTAATTGGAAAGCACTGTGGACAGATAAGATATTTAGGGAAAATAAAATCAATGAGATAAAATTATATTAATCTCCAAATTCTTTTTTCATCTTTATGTAAATTAGTGGTTACAGAATATTTTTATCTTTATAGGTATTTGAAAGATAGAGAAATTTATTTGATGACAATACTGTTCTGTAGTGAAAAATGTTTAAGAAACTAAGTTTATCACATATTAAATTTCTTATTTTGTTTTAGGTTAAATTGTGAAGATTTTCAGATCAGTATGCTAGACACAAAACAACATACAATGAGAAATGTGGGGAATTCTAAATACTCATGGGATTTTATATCCATTTAGAATAAGAATTAGAGTATCAAGATAAATAATGACCAGATCTATGACAGATAATGTCAAGTGCTAGCAATGGGCTATTTCAGAGGTATACTTTTCCTTTTGTTTCCAAATGTCTTAGCAAATTTGAAATGGCATCTTGTGCTGGGTGCAGTGGCACAGGACTGCAATCTCAGTGGCTCAGAAGGCTGAGGCAGGAGGATCTCAAGTTCAGAGCCAGGCTTAACAACTTAGCAAGGCCCTAAGCAACTCGGTGGGACCTTGTCTCTAAATAAAATATGTTTTAAAGGGGCTGTGGATATGTTTCAGTGGTTAAGCATCTTTGGGTTCAAATCTCATTACTAAAAAAGGGAAGAAATGGCTTCTTTCATGAAAGCTCCATGAAGATATTTTTTTGTTGTTGTTATTTTTGAAAAATGACCTACATAATATTAACCTTTTTTTCTAATTTTTTCCTAAAATAACTCATAATTAACCTTATCTTTATCAGCTAATATGATGAATTATATTTCAAAGTTCTTTGAAGAGAAATTCTGTGACAATTCTTTTATCGTTTATCAAACCAAACTTGCTTACTTTGTAAATTCTCACCTGATATAAGGCTTACACAAAAGTATTTACCATCGTGGTAGAGAAAAAAAGCTGTATTTGAACCACAGTCTCTGGGATAGATAATCTCAAATTCAAATTCTATTCTATTCCTGAGTTATGAAGTTGAGCATATAAAACCCCCATTTGAACTTTGTGTTCTCATTTGTAATAGAATAATACTAGGTCTGTATCAAAAACAAATCAAAATCAAAAAGCAACAGCAAATTTGGCACAGTTCTGGGATATGCCTGAAATAAGTGAAACAAATGGTTATTATTTTGTAAATTCTTGGATTTCAGCAAAGACATATGATAGAGAACAAATCTATTTCTAGCAAAAATGATACTCCCCCAAACATGTGTTCACAGCAATCCTTAAAACTGCTCATTTTATATCAGTTTCTGAGAGGAGTCTGTCTCTTTGTTTATTCAAAGTGAAGAAGATTGGCCAGAAGACAAAATTTTGTTTTCACATGCATGTTTTGCATTGTTTAGACAAAATCATTGTCTCAGTGTATTTCTCTTGGGCCACTGTGTTTCTACTCGAAATTCACTGGGAAAAAAACAAATGCCCTAGCAACTCTCTTTCTTCTCCTGACTAAAAGTCAATGAGGCCCTGAGGGTTCGGATTCTCATGCACACCAATATTGTCCTTTGTGATCATTTAGATGACATGTGCTGCCATCAGTCAGCTCTTTGCACTAATCTGTTTTACATGGGACATAGCACACAGCAGGACAGATCTCTATGATGTGTTTTATCCCAAAGGTTCAAGGCTAAGCAAGGAAGAAGATGAGTACTAAGTGCACACTCTGACGACCTCATAGGTGAAATGGACAAACTAAAATATTTAGAATACTGAAATGTATTCCTTGGTGGCAGAAGAATATTTGTGAATGTGTTTACATGGAGATGATAGATTCACAGATCTGATCTACATTATAAGTTCAGGTCCCATGCTGTCTTAACCCAAGGTCACTGATATTTCTTTTTTTTGTTTTTGAATCTTTAGATGTCTTGTTTGTCTGCCCAAATATTTTTAGCTCATTTTGCCTAATATGAATTTGCACACTCAATTATATAAAAAGAAAGAGTTTTCCAATTCTTGCAAAGGGTTTTATTTACTTCTAAGCTTATTTAAGCCACATATATGCTACAGCAAAACTATACTCTATTTCTTAGGTCCTGTAATACCTGACATTTTTATTTTTCCATTAGTTCAGTGCATAAAAAAATTAAAGAGGCAACTCTATCCTAATTTTATTGCTTTTATAAATTATATAATGATCATATATCCTCTTTTACCTATGTAACTCTGAGAAATATTGATTTGTTTTAATTTTACATGAATTTTCTACTTTTATCCCTTAAAGTCATTTGTTTGTGTGTGTTTCTTGAACATGCAAGGGTATTGAATAAGTCAATACATGTCTTAGAATGTTTAGATATAGAAATATGTTATATGGTGAATGAAATGCCCTGTGTAGATCCATGTGGAGGAATTAAGTATATATTTATACATAAAACCAAGTACAATCTAATGCAATTTGCATGCCAGTCTTATTTAAAAATCTATTAGATGTGTATATCAAGCTAGCAATTTTTGTGTATGGTACTGGACATAAAACTCAGGGCTTCGTGTATAGTAGGAAAACACTATACCACTGAGCTATACTCCCAGTGCATAAACTTAAATTTGTTTTTAACCATGAACATGGCTATTTTTACCATACTGATAAAATTCATGCTAAGTCCATCAACATCTTGGCAGCTTGCCCAAAATCTTGAGCATTTTCTCCCCTGTCATGTTTTGTTTTAATCTTCACTTAGTTTAAACTAAGATTTCATCACCTCTTCTGCTAATGTAGCTTGAAATGAATTATCTTGATGCAATGGCTGAGATTACCTTCCTCTGAAACTCAACTCTTGTATTTGTTTCTTCCATTTAATACTGAATGTTAAAAGTTTGTTACTATACTTATACTACATTATTTTATGGCCCAATTATATTGTGTTTCATTTTTTAAACATGACATTACATCCTTTCTTGGCACTACACTACATGTATTTTTTTCATATTTAAATATTTTCATTTACCTACTCCTGAGATTTATCTGGATAAACCCCATTATATCTCGAAAACAGAAGCCATACTTATTTATAAAAAGACCAGAATCATACACAGAGATCCACTTTTATCTTTACTAAGCAAATATTTAGTTACTATAAAACAAAGTTGCTATATTTTCATTGAAGGTTTATCTAAATTTATTCTGGTGAATAAACACTCCGGGTTTGTTTATAAAAGCAGAACAATTTAGGGACATGTGAGTGTAAACATATCTTTAAAGATAGAGGCATATTATTGTCCAAATTTTATAGTAATTTTTATAACTACTTGTAATTATTATCATTGAATGAGATGTATAAAATGTGATGTTTCAGGGAAATCAAAATATAAATTGAATTAACAAGAGGTAGGATTTTAACCTTATGGATGAAAATCTATGTTCATGACTCAACAACTCACAAGTGAATGTTGTAAATTCCGTTTTTAATAAAAGACAAGTTGTAGGTTATACTTCCAATACTCAGGGGGATTGGGTATTTCAACAAGTGATGATGAGATTATCATGAATGAATAGTGCTTAGGTACTATTCCATGCCATTAGGTCAAGTCATTTTTTTTTATGTCAAAATCCAAAACAGATCATCAATATTTGGCAGACATTATAGTCAAGATGAGCCAATTAAAATTAGCCAAAATTATAATATGCTGAATTATAGAAGTCCAACAGACCAGATGGAACCTTGAAACTCAATTTAATTCAACAAACACCAATCAATGCTCTTATCATGGCCAGTGACAGTGGCTTAGAGGATGAGATGTGGTCCTTGCTCTCTTGGGTCAAGTAATCTGGCTATACAGATATATGTCAGCAGATAGTAAATGTGAAAAATGCAATAATAGAGGCATAAAATAAATAGAAAGAGCATAGGTAATAAAATCTTAGTTTCCAAATATGTTTCCATTATGTACTTCATTGAAAAAAGAGATTCTGCAAGCTTTTCTTTACCACATTATCTTCTGCAGAGTAAAATTTTAATATTATTAAGTTATTCCAACTGAACTTTATGAAAGACAATTCTTCCATTTTTCTGACATAACACTTGAAGCAAAATGCCTTTTTATAGGGAAAACACATTTCTTCCACTGCACTAGTTCACACATCTCCAAGTGTCCTTCTGATCATTAAGTGTCTCTTAAGTTATCAGTTACATGGAACAAATTTGGTCTATGTTCAGGTAAAATTGTGATGAGCAAGTAACTTTGGGGCCTAAGTCAAAAGCATTTCACTCTTTCCCTGCAGTGATAAGATTGGCAAATGCTAATGTATAGAATGTGTATGTACCTGTGAAAGATATAGAAGATAATGGGTCTGGGGATGTGGCTCAAGCAGTAGCGCACTCGCCTGGCATGCATGTGTGGTCCAGGTTTGATCCTCAGCACCACATACAAACAAAGATGTTGTGTCCACTGAAAAACTAAAAAATAAATATTAAAAAAATTCTCTCTCTCTCTCTCTCTCTCTCTCTCTCTCTCTCTCTCTCTAAAAAAAATAAAAGAAAGATATAGAAGATAATGGGTTTATCAGGATCTTCCATTTATGCCCTTCATACTCAGTGGCAATCAGTCATTTTCTTTCTTTATCCTTCTCCGAAGATGTATTTATCCCACAGAATTATGTGTCTGAATATGTATATCTTGGTCATTTTCATCTTTATGCTCATGAATTGGTATTTTGTTGGCAGCTTTAAAATTGTGATGAACTCAACATACATGGTCCCATTTTTCAAATTGTACGTTGCAGAGTTTCTTTACTGTTGGGGTTCAGATAGTTAGGGTCATTCCCACTGGACTAAAACTTGTAGGAGTTTTCACACAAAAACTGGAAAAGAGCAGGGAAGAGGTTGACAAGAGCACTGTCTCATTGTGAGAGGTGGTCATGCTGAGTAAAGAATGCTTCCTGTCAGTTGAATTTGTTTATTGGCCGGGTTTCATGGCATCATTGTTGTTATAGGGTGGAGGGGATAGTAGGTGCCAAAGAACTACTGAAAATGAGATCTGAAAAACTTCCTTTATCTCTCTTTGGAAGGAAGAAAGGAAAGAAGGAAGGAGGAGTGGTCAGAGCCTTTCATTTCCATCATGGAATTCATAAAATGCATCCTGTGAATCATTGGCGTGTTCTAGCATGACTGTGACGTTTTGAGGGATTCCCATCTTGGTAGTCCTCAGACAAGGGTACCTTGGATGAAAAGTAGGACCTTTACAAGCAACTAAAGGCCCTAGGGTAAATGAAATGTGAAAGAAATTACATGAGAGTCAGACATCACTTTCAGAACAAGAGATTTTGAAAAAGGAAAGAGATCTTACAGTGTTGTGTATATGAATGGGACCTATTATGGTTTGGATATTAAATGTATCTCAGATGCTAATATCTTGGTCACTAGCCTGTGGTGCTGTTGGGAGGTGATGTCAGCTTTGGGAGTAGAAAGACATTAGTTCATGGGAGGTGTGCCCATGAAGGAGATATTGTAACCCTAGCCACTTCCTCACTTTTCCTTTCCTTCCTGGCTGGTGTGAGGTGAACAGCTTGGCCCTGCAGTGTGCTCACACCATGATATTCTGCCTTGCCATAGGCCCAAAACATCAGTTTCAAGGCATCATGAACTGAAACCTCTAAAACTGTAAGCCAAAATAAATATTTTCTCCATATATATATATATATATATATATATATTTAATCTCAGGTATTTTGTCATAGTGACAGAAAAATGACTAGCACAGAACCCTTACTTTTGATGATATAGGAACTACCTAAGCAATTGTTGTATTCTAACCTTAGTTATAAATACTGAATATTTTCAAAATTACTTTGTAATCTCTGTGAAATTGAGAGGCAAAACATGAGCCTAATCACAACTTGTCAGTATTGGAAGGGGAAAGATTTCCACATAGTTTTCAAATTCTCATGTATGCATACATATCAATGCAGACTTTTAAAATGGCAGTAGGGAGAATTTCTGGGGATTGGTATTAATATTGGCCGAATTATATTGTGTGCATGCATGAATATGTAACAACAAATCTCATTGCTAAGCACAACCAATAAAAATTTGAAAAAATAAGATAAAATGGCAGCATAATATTATAATTGGTGAAAAATTGACTGACTGAATTTGTTATCATTTTTCCTTATAAATATACATAGATGTGTGAATTTGTAGACAAAGGTGGTTAACCTATCATTTTTATGCCACTTTCATTAGTGTTTGACCCACTTATGAAAAAATAAAAAGTAGGCAATAAAGAGTCACACAGTTTTAATAAGTATCAACCACGGCCTGAATTTATCTTCAAGCAGCACAACTGAAATTGGAACTTTCCAGATCACTTTAAATTAAATTGATTAATAATACATCATGTTAAAATGAATTTTTCATGGTTTGGGAGCTAATGTTCTCAATTATTTAGCAATGCAAAGTGTAGGAAACTCACACACAAATAGCATGCAGGAGCTGATCCGTGAACTTTCCTTTAAAACATGATGATAAATGGCCTATTTTTCTATCATACTAGAGCAGTATGTTAGTATTTTCTATTCTGAAAGCATTCGCTCTCCAGGAAACCGCAACAAGACATGTACTATGGTTAAGAAACAAAAAAGTTTTTAAAATATTTTAAATCTTAAATGTATGTAACAGAATATGAATTTCCATATTCTTTGGGCAAATTGTATTATGTCTTTTGGATCATGTTTCTATAATAATTATATTTTCATCTTCTATTTTAAATGGGAATTTAAGTTTTAAGTATTGAGTAACTTTGAAAGGATTATCTACCTCTGTGTTTCACTTTAATCATTAAATATACATGCTTTGTGCTTGTGTAGGGAAAATGTTTACATTAAGAAGGTATTATAGGGGGGGAGGGGGATAGTAGAGGATAGGAAAGGTAGCAGAATACATCAGTCACTAGTATGGCATTATGTAAAAATGTGAATGTGTAACCTATGTGATTCTGCAATCTGTATTTGGGGTAAAAATGGGAGTTCATAACTCACTTGAAACTATTGTTCGAAGTATGATATGTCAAGAGCTTTGTAATGTTGTGAACAACCAATAAAAAAAATAAAAAATTTAAAAAAAAAGAGAAAAAAAAAGAAGGTATTATAAAGTGAGAATCACATCATTTGTCTTTAAATTTTTAGATTCTTTAAATTTAAAAGTTTGTTTTAAAAGTATAAGTAGTAATGACTACAAATTAGTGAATTATTTTTGCAATACTTTATTTTACTACAATCTGAGTAGACAGAAAAGCACTAGATTGTTGATCTCACTTCTAGGCCAACATTTTAAAGTATTGACTAACAGGAGAGATGAGGACCACAAGGCAAAAGGGCATAAAGCTTTGGATAGTAATTTTTGTTTCAGCAATGCAATGAACCCAGGGCCTTATACCTCCTAGGCCAAATGCTTGAATATTGAACTTCAACCCCAGCCAAGACACCATGACCTGATGAATTTTCTAGATTAGGGCACCTGAAGACACTGCAGATGTCTTGCTCTTCATTATCTGCCCTATTGACCTTCTCATCTGTTTGTTCAATGAGAATCATTTTTTAGATGACACAAAATTGGAATTATCTATTCCTAAAGTTTGAGAAATAATGTAAAACTTCGCATTATATATAAACTGTTAAAAGATCATGATATCAATGAAAGAAAACCTACTCAAAGACACAGAGACTAGCCTTACTATAATGGCATTTAGTTAAAAGGTTAAATTAGAATCTATCTTCCTCTCCTTACAAATTCAGTTACCTTAGCATAATCTTCATGGGCCCTGGATACCTTCTAATGGTGTCATATTCTTTTACATAATTATTGTAGATGGTAGACCCTAATGACTGGAGAAAATGAGGTCTTTGTCGCTTGGAATGATATAGGTCACCACTACATGTTATGAATTATTATCCTCCCAAACCTGCCTTAGAAATCATCTTACACACTTTACTTATTTTGCACATAAGACAACTGACTTCAAAGAATGTAGATAACTTGCCTCAGGCAATATAGTAGGTGGGGAAATTCAGGCAGAGAACAGTAATTTAGTAGCTCATTTTTTAGTATTCATTGCAGGACATAATGATGCTTTTTTGCTACTCTTTCCATATATAAGGTGAGTAAGAATGAAAAAGGAAGAAAAAAATGTACAAGCAAGAATCATGTTTGAGCATCATTTATTCTTCTAGTTTCAGAGTTTAAAGTGGAATCAATATTTTTTATTTTAGTCTCATTAGTCTTATCTCTTCACGATTAATATACTGAGAATTAATTTAAGGAGAAAAATTCAAAGTTCTCCTAAAATAATGTATAAAAAGAGGATTTTATTCAACTCATTGGGGAAACAATAGTTATACTATGAGCACTTAGGAAGTGGTCAGGGTATGGTATAGGCACACTGCAAAGGTTGACCACAAAGTAGTAGAATTACCAAGCAGAATGCAAAATCAAAGTTCACCTTAACAAGTTTTGCGAGCCCAAACTATAAGGTTTGAAAAGATACCTCAACAAAAGTATCTCAATTCATTTTTTAATTTATAGTTTATTCTTATCTAGACCACAATGTTGAGATTTTCCTTTAATCCTCCTTAGTTGTTTTTTTTAAATCTCAAGTGAAAAATAATCATACTTATAGTTACATCTGTTAAAAATATAGTTAAGAATTGTTAAAGCAGTTTTGTCAATTGTTTGAGTTTTTAAGTCATATTAGTTATCTGGGTTCTGGTTCTGGTGAAAGGAAAATTCATGAACTAGAATTAGTTCAATTATTCTTCATGAACAGTATAACATGGTGCTGTATAATTCTCTTTCTTTATAAGAATTAAGGATGATCAAACATATTCACTATACTTAAAGCATGTGTGTGTGTGTGTGTGTGTGTGTGTGTGTGTGTGTGTGTGTGTGTGTGTTTAGAGAGAGAGGGAGAGAGAGACCTGCTCTATCACGTTTTCTTTTTTCATTCTACAACCCCATATGTTTGGTTTCTTAGATTTCTCTGACACTCTGACATCACATTTGATGGGAGTGGTAATAATAAGATTATGTTTTAAAGCACAGAAAATTCAACATAAAGGGCAATTTGCATGCTAAAGCTTACACCATGGAACCAAACACCACACAGTGTGGTTGTTTATGTTTCTTTTAGGTTTAATTCCAAGCTCCCACCAAACATGTTTTGAAAAAAAAAAAAAAAGAGACCAGAAAATTTGAAAGATTAGCAAGAACTGCAGAAATACTGTAGTTTTGAATTACTTTCCTGCATGAACTAAACAGCAAATGGTAATAATGGACAGGTGCATATATCATTATAATTGTATATATTTAAATTAAGACTTCAAATCACATGAAAATATCAAGTTTCCAACAGTTTTCCCTTCCTTCCTTCCTTCCTTCCTTCCTTCCTTCCTTCCTTCCTTCCTTCCTTCCTTCCTTCCTTTCTTTTTTTTTTTAATATAACCTGGCCTCCAATGTAAAGGTGTGAAGGTGACTTGTTTATTACTTGAACTACTTTTTTTATTCAGGGCAATCAAGACCTTAATGAACTACCTGCATGTCATGTTTTTGCTCCAAAAAAGAAGCTGTAAAAACTAGATCACACTATTATAATGGTAAGAATGTATTTTCTCTGGCTATTGAGGAAAAATTTGTACATAGTTATATTTTTTTCTGTGAAAATAGGAAACATGATGTTTTCAGGGTCAAATGCATCAAGGCTATTTAGCCTCATATTTTTTTAATGATAATGGGAATCATGTAGCTAATCCTGGCAAATGGTACAGAATAGTTACATCCGATGTTATATGGTTATATTCATGATGGGGTGTCCATTTGATATTCAAAGTACAGCAACTAATTCTAATGGATTTTTGTTTTAGTAATAGCAATATATCAGTAGGTGGAAAGGTCATTACATTTGGAATGAAGAAAACACTCTCATCAGTAGTTAACCTTTTACTTATGGTCTTACTTGTATTTCTCTGTACCATACCCAGTCTCATTTTAGTATATTATTCAATATATGGCAGATAATAAGATTAACATGACATTGCTTCACTGAATCTTTTATTTTTGAAACATCGCATAGGTGAATCTATATCATATCATCCATTATTTGACCATTCTGAGAAATCCTTGAAAATCATCATAATATTATTAGGAATCCAGTTTTCACCCATTTACTTTGGGTTAGTCAAAAAAGGGCTAACAATTATATATAGACATATATAATTCACAAATATTGCCAATATTCATCTATTTCTGGGTATGATGTTAGCATAAAACACTTAAAAGGAAACCTAATTTGCATTTAATTTTTACTAAATATATTTTAACACATATTTAAGAGAAAAACATTAAAGTGGCTATGTCCATTAATAGAATAATATAAATACATACATGCATATGCATTTCTAAATTGAATAGTCATTATTGTGTGATATTTTATGTCAATATTATAACACTAATATATTGCATTTATCAGCTAAAGATACTATACTTGAAACAACATTTCTAGGAAATTTCTACTCCTATAAATTACATTATTTTTTATAGTAGAATCTTATTTTATTTTCAAAAATTCAAATTGATAGAAACTCTTTTTTTCTTTTTTAAATATCTGAACTGAAATTATTTTTTATCTTCATAGAAAACTGTCATTTCATTGCATGTGCTTAAATGGGTAAAAGCAATCACCAGTGAGTAAATGGTGTTTCACATGTGGAAGAACAGGAACTGGCAAGGAATGTTTTTTGCTTAACCCCTGGAGATGGTCAAGAAATCCAGGCTGATGTTTAATAACTCTTAGCAGCAGGAGAGCAATGAGATTATTTGGAGCATAACTAGTTTCACGGTAATGCTAAATGTAAAGCATGCATTAAATTGTTGAATTTTTTTTCCAACTGAGGGGATAAATATTCAATTTAATAAATTGTTGTAACAAATAAATCCTATAGCTATGTTTTTAATTTTACTCAAACCTTGGGATTTATTTTGTGGGGTTTGTTTATGCCTTTGGTTATAACAATAAGTGAAAAATTTCCTACTGAGGATTCCACAGTCAGCAATGTTTAGGTGGACAGCAGTCTGAGGAAAGTTTAATGTTCATTCAAACATAATTTCTGAGAACAGACAAAAGAAGTTTCAACATACCTATTGAATAAGTTAATTCTTTTAAAATTCAATTCCAAATATTTTTTTTTAATTTTCAGAGATATCGGTTTCCGATTGTTCTTTCCTTCTATTAAGAGCAGGCATAATAGTGAAGCAGGAAGAGTTTAAGAAGGTATAGGATGAGAGAGAACTATTTAAAAAGCTGATGAAGTTTTGTATGTATTTATTAGACTTGAAATAAAGATTTTCATATCACATCTGTATATTAATATGGCCTGAATTGTTTTTCCTTTAAAAAAGCAGTAGTTTTCAATGTTGGGTGCTTCTTACAATTTCTTAAAGAGTTTGTTTTAAAGATTCAAATAGCTATGTCTCATCCCTCCTTACAGATTCAAATCTAGTTTGGGTGAAATGTGGATGATCTGACCATCTGTATTCTTTAAAAGCTCCACCAGTAATTTTGATGTTCACAACTAAGAAAGTATGTACACTGCAATATTCTTAAGAGAGGTACGATATTCTTCAGAGGGTGTATGAGATGACAGAAACAGGAGACTGAGCTCTCCCCTGGAGTTCAGAGAGAAAAGAATTTGCCATGTTTTTCAAAACAAAACATATTTTAAGATTGATAATTTGTGCAACACCATTTTTAAAAATGTTGTGTGATTGGGACACATATTAATAGTCCTGAATGAAACTGTTTCATATGATGTTTCCTTGAGAATTATATTATTGCCCAATTTTTATATTAGTTCAGTATATTATTATTGTGATTCTCTTGAGGTTTTTTTCTTGAGGGAGGTCTTTTCGCCATTCTTCATTCCTATGTCCAGTTCTTGCTTCCTCACATGTACATATTAAGTGCCAAATTTTCAAGTTCACTTATTCAAGAATCTGTTTACATGATAGGTGTGTGTGTGTATAACATATATAATGTGTTATTAATAACAAATACAGTATACATACTATACATATATTAAATATAGTCATATGTGTACATGTGCATATATACACAAACATACAATGAAATAAAAATGAAAAAAAAATCTTTCTAAAAAACGGAACAGGATCTTTTTATAGACTTATTTCTCATTTTCACAATGGTCCTTATTGCCAAGCCTTGCTTCTCCCAAATGTACAACTTTATGATAACATTCTATCAAGGGGTTGCATAACTTTGGCTTCAGCCGCTTGCTTAATGAAGTTTACATGTGAACTGGAACTAAAATTTAGCTTAAGTGGATAACTGAAGGCAACAGTGGATACTTGGGTATTTCCTCATGAGCTGGTAGACCTGGGCCTAATGGAGGTCACTAGACTCACATAAGACAGTGAATCAACTTCTCAACAAAGATTAAAAACTACTTGAATATTTGATCTGAATTAACCTCTCAGGTCACTGGGGCACCATTTAGTAAATTGCATTGTCTCCTCTTATAAATGGGATCAAGGCTATAAAAGAATTGTTTCATCTACCTTAGGAAATAAATTTACTTATGTGCATTAGTCTCGGCTTCAGAAACATGCTTCAACTCTTGAATAGCAAAGTGATGATGTTCTTTATATAAAAATAGTTTTTGTCTTCAAACACTCTAGTACTCTAAAACCTATTTTAAAATATAGTAGGAATGAATGTGAGGGAAGGAAAGAGAAGAGACAACTTTAGTGAACCCATTCATCAAATCCAGATTATAAAGGGAAAAGAAATGATCAGTAAAGTAAAAGAACAAATCAAGGATTTTTTTTTTCAATTTGGTATCTTAAGATACCAGGGAAATTATTATTGTTGTTATTTTTATGAAACAATCATAATACAAGGGGAGTGTAGGCCAAGTAAGATATCTAAGGATGTGGGAAGGGATAAGAAAAAAAACCTTCCCATATTTGAAGGGATTTGTTCTTATAAAGTTGCCCTTCATACCATTTTAACAGGAGGGAAAGGGACAGAACGATGGCAAAGGCAGATGAGTCTGTGTGTACTGGAGGAGGAGTAAAAGGGTTTCCATAATATTACTTATGGTTTCTCTGTGAAAAATGAATGTTGTGTATGTATATACCATATTTTCTTTATCCATTCATCTGTTGAAGGGCACCTAATTTGGCCATAGTTTAGCTATTTTGAGTTGAGCTTCTATAAACATTGATGTGGCTGTGTCACTGTAGTATGCTGATTTTAAGTCCTTTGGGTATAAATGGAGGGGGATAACTGGAACAAATGGTTCCATTCCAAGTTTTCTGAGGAATCTCTATACTACTTTCAAGAGTAGTTTCACCAATTTTCAGCAGTCCCACAAGCAATATATGAGTGTACCTTTCCCCCACATCCTTGCCAACATGTATGCAGAAAGAAAGTGTGGTATATATACACAATGGAATATTATTCATCCTTAAAGAAGAATGCAGTTATGGCATTTTCCAATAAATGAATGGAGCTGGAGAATATCATGCTAAGTGAAATAAACCAATCTTCAAAACCAAAGACCAAATCTTTCCTGATATGCAGAGGCTAATTCACAACAAGCTAGGGGGTGGTGATGCTAGGGAAAAATAGAGGTACTCCAGATTAGGCAAATGTGGGTGGAGGGAAGGTTTGGTGTTAGGAAGAGAAGTAGAATGAATTAGACATTAATACCCGATGTGCACTCTATGACTACATGACTTGTGTGATCGTATATCATGTACAATTAGAAGAATGAGAAACTATACTCCACTTATGTGTGATGGATCAGAATGCATTGTACTGGCATGTATAACTAATTAGAACAATTTTTTTTAAAAAAAAGGTTAAGGTTCGCTGGATATAGTTGTTCTGCCTATAAGCCCTGCAACTTGGAGGACTGAGTCAAGATCATCACAAGTTAAAAGAAATTTAGAGAGGCCCTGTCTCAAAATGAAAAAAAATAAAAATAAAAATAAAGAAAGCATGGAGATGTAGCTAGGCATAAAGTGCCTGTGAGTTAAATCTCTAGTATCTGACCTTCCCCTTGCAAAAAAGAAAGAAAGAAAGGAAAGAAAGAAAGAAAGAAAGAAAGAAAGAAAGAAAGAAAGAAAGAAAGAAAGAAAGAAAGAAAGAAAGAAAGAAAGAAAACTTAAGCTTGCATTTGGCTAGTTGAAAAGAACATGAGGGGAATGAAATAAAGTCTCTGTCCAGAGAGCAGAAGAGAAGGGAGGTAAGGAAATTGTAGAATTGACAAAAACTGGTCCACACCTAGCTCAGGTGGGGGCTCTAAAAGTTGTAACTATACTCAGTTGTTTGCTCCACTAACACTCAAGAACTAGGGGGGCTTATGGCAAAGTCAGAAGCTGATGCTACCTGACAACTGGGATAGAAATAAGCACGGGAATGGAAAGTTAAGTGTATTTACATGAAATTAGCAAAATGTGAGATGAATGGAGAAGAAAGATAAAACTGTACTATTAATTTGAACAAGATTAAATGAATATGATGAATTTGAGACAGGAAAACCAAACGAGGAGAAACTTAGTAACAAGAATTGAAGATGGGATTTGGTGAACAGATGATTGAATGTTTGCATTAAAATTTTTGTTTTTTTTTTTCAGCCAGTGAACTTGTGAGTAATTGTCAGATATAGTCTTAAAAGTCTTAAAGGAAGATGGGGTAGGGCAGGAATTGAGTGGAGATAAGGTCCACTGGCTGCAGGGTAAAAGAATCAATAAACTCTGGTTTTGTGGCTGGTCAACTACAGGTATTATAAACTCTCTTAAAATAATAGCACTACTTGGATAGAAAAGATCATTGTGAGCCAGGAATTAAAGTGTCCTGTTGATTAGAGAAGGAACATTTCCAGAAATTCAATAGGTGACATGAGTCAGAAGGTGGAAAGACTGGATATAAAACTTTGGCCTCAAAGGATGATAACTTTAGTTCCATGGTAGAAGTGTGATGGGTTATGAATAGCATTCTTTAAATAAGAGAAAAACTGCCTAACTTTCTGCCTCAAATATATAGAGATTATAAATAAGATTATAAATAAATTGTAAATTTATAAATAAAAACAACCAAGCAAAATAAAGACCTATCATCTAACTTTTAATGGTCATTTTCAAGTCACATGTTGTGAATTATAGGCCCTTAGCAAGTAATTTTTGCTAGGTTGGGCAAAAAGGCAATCCTATTTAATGTTTTTATTTGCTTTTGTTTTGTTGCTATTGCCAAAAGATCTGACAAGAACAATTAAAGGAGAAAACTTTTATTTGGGAGCTCACAGTTTGACAGGTCTCATTCCAGAAATGGATGACTCCATTGCTCTGTGCTGGAGGTGTGGCAGAACATCATGGCAGAGGAGTGTGGTAGAAGAAGGAAATGAAACATGGAACTAGGAAGCACAGAGAGAGAGACTTCTCCCTTCACCATGGACAAAATATAGTCCCCAAGGGTATGCCTCCATCAATAGCACCATTCCACACCTCCTATAACAGCCCCCCTACCTACAACAGTTACCAACCAGTCAATCCCTATAAGGTGATTAATTGACTAGGTTAAGGTTCTTATAACCTAAGCATTTCACCTCTAAACATTCTTGCGTTACCTCACACATGAGCTTATGGGAGACATCTTGTATCTAAAACCTAACATTTGACCCCTGGCCCCTAAAAGCTCATGCACACAATGCAAAATACTGTTAGTCTATTTTTTAAGAGCACCCTCGTTCTTTAAAGTTCTAGGATTCCCTGACTGTCTCAAATATATATAGATACAAAATTATAAATAAAAACAAGCAAGTGGTTTTTGCCAGATTGGGCAAAAAGGCAATCCTATTATTTAAAGTTTTAAATTCTACTATTTAAAGTCCAAAGTTTCCTCTGAGACTCAAGTCCAACTCTCATCATGAGCCCCTATAAAAATCAAACACAAATTACGTGTGGCTAATATATAAAGGCACAGAATGAATATTTCCATTTTAAAAGAAAGAAATAGGGGCACAGAAAGAAGTAATGGGACCAAAAGCAGGTCCAACATCCAACTGGGCAAATATGTCCTATAACTCCATGTTCAGCAACTGGGGCACATGGCCTTATGATCTCTCCAAAGAGCTTGTGTAGCTCATCCCTAGGGCCTTATGGTTTGCAGCCCACCTTGCTTCCCTGTTGGCTTATCTCTGCTTCATTCCTATAGCTTTTCTTGGCAGGTATTCAATGGTACTGGAATTTCTTAATCTTGGGTGTCTCCATTGCAGCTTCTGCTTCCTTCTCATTTCATACATCTCTCTTTCAGGGATTGCGTGCATCACTTTACAGGGACTCCTTGCAGGGACTCAAAACCTGAGGTACTCTGCTTTGCCTCCCAGGCCTGTCTCTGAAATCTCAGAGGAAGACTCCATGACCCCTAACTCTAGAATTCTGTATTCCTGCAGAACAAGCACCATGTGGTTGATACCAAGTCTGCCACCATTTTAAGAATTAGCCAGGCCTTTAGGGACCACAACTGCAGAAGACTCTGACTGCCTGGGTGGCTAGGAATAGTGAAACAACTCCCTAAGTCCTTTCTGTGTAAGCAATGTGTCCCACTTGGTTCTTTCTCTAAAGAATTTTTGCTTTTAAACCATGGAATCTGAGATAGGGGTGATCTTGCCAATTCCCGAGACATACTGAAGCCATCTTTTCTAGTTTCTCTGGGCATAGTATTTAGTGTTTCTTTAGTGGCTATAATACACATTCCATAGTCCCAATTTTTCTTGCAGTTTTCTGGCCAAACTGAAAGTTTTTCAAATCATTCTGCTTTGCTCTCCTCTCCTGATTATCACAATAAACTTGGGTAAAATCTGCCAGTAATATTCATGCCACTGTCTGGATGCTATGCTGCCTAGAAATTTCTTCCACCATATTAAGAATTCTATAATTTTTAACTTCATTCCTACATAAGGTCTCAAGATAGGGGCCCCCAGTGTAGACAACTTCTTAGCCAGAATGTAACACAAATGATCTCTATTCCAATTTCCAATCATGTTCTTCCTCTCATCTGAAACTTCATGAGCAATGTCTTTACTGTCCATAGTCTTAGTTAATCTAAAACTCCCTGAGGCAGGAAATTTATAGACATATATAATTTTCAACACATATAAAATCTATATATAAATGTATCTATGTGCATACATACATTCAACAATATATATGTATGTGTGTACATACAAACATTCAATGCACATATTATGTGTATGTGTGTTGTTCACTATGGTAGTCTCTAATGTCTGAGAGAAAACGGCTAAACATATAGTAGTTTTTCATAAAATTATGGTAAAAGAGTTAATGAATTATATTTAATACTTAAATATCTACTTGTGGTTTTGCATTTCCTAATAGTTAATGAGTTCCTCAAGGACAGAGACATTCCTTATGCCCAAAGCAAAACCCCAAATGCCTCCAATATAGTAAGCACTCAAAAAATTAGATGGAAACAACTTTTTTCTTCCTCTTCTTGTAGATTACTAGAAGAGGATGAGTATATATTTTCATTGGGGGCTTGTAAGGACATCAACTTACCTTGTCTGAAAATAAAATAGTCCCAGTGAGAACAAAGACGTTAGCCATATTGGGGTTTTAGCACCCAGTTTTCCTATTAACATCAACTATTTGGATGAAATCAGAATACTCACTGACTTACTCCACTTTTCCTTAAATTTTTATACAAAAAGAGATGAAATTGAAATGCATAAATTGCTGAATGTTTGTGTTAGTGCATAGGAATGACTATTTACTCCATTATAACCAATGTGAGAAGGTTTGAAGGTTTGTGGATGAAAAGAAGAAACAATCAGATTTCTGGAAAAAATTCAGAAAACTGAGTTAACTGCAAGTTGTCATAGACTTTTGGTGCAAAGGCTGTCACTATTATTTGGTGTGTTAATTCTCTAGTATTATAATGAAATATCTGTGATAATTAAATTAGCAAGTAAAAAAGGCATATTTAGCTTAAAATTCTGGAATTTGCAATCCAAGATTGAGTGGACCCAGCAGAGCAAATTGCTCATCTCATAACCAAGGAAGGAAAAATAATGAGAAAGGAGGTAGGGTGGCCCAATCCCTTTCAAAGGCATGCCTTAACGTCCTAAAGTCCTCCCATAAACCTCCAGTTCCCAAAGATTTCCTTACCTCCCAACATGCTGCCCTGGGGACTCAGCCTTTAATACAGACCTTGGAGAGTCATTTATTCAAGACATAGCATATGATACCACTTCAACAGCTGCCATCCTGGAGTGGTTGACCTTGAAAGTATTTTCTAGCTTTAAAACCTGATGTGCTTCAAATATAAAAAGTATATTTACGTCAAGGAATCACAAATGGAGCCAGAAAATTAAATAGCTAAGAAATATTCAGAATTTGGGGAAGTTTAATAGTGAATTGGGATTCTGTAGAAATGTGGAAAGGATGCACATATAATCAATAGAGATAAAACGACCAAGGGGTCAATCAAAAAAAAAAAAAAAAGAATTGCCCTTTGGTAGGGAGAGTTCAATTTGTGCTTGATGGCAAAAAATTGAACATAATGAGATAAGAAGGAAAGACTCAACAATTAAGAGGACATTGGAATCTAAAATTAAAATCTATACACATATATAATACAAGTTATATGTCAGAATAATGTTTGATGACAGAGTTTTGTTGTTTCTTTTACTTCTGTTTATTTTAAAAAGTAGAAATGAATATGCTTATAGGTGGAACAAGGTTAGTGGATTTTAAAGAAAGTGAAACTGTAGATTGTAGGAATGACAGAAAAAGGCCTGTGAGAAATCTAAAAGAAACATGAGAGTAATTTTTTTTTACCAGATGTTAATTTTGTAGAGATTGGGAGAAATAGTTTTGAGATTTCACTGAATAATGCAAGGATATGTACCAAGTAATGTATGCATGAGGGTACTTGCCATGAACATATTAATATGAGAAAATGGTAGCAAAAGAGATGGAATCAGGCTCCTGAGAGAAATAGGCACATGAGTGCATATGCACAACACTATATTATGGTGCCCTGCTAATATCCATTTCCATATTACCTGTTATTCTAGACTTGCAGCCTGACTGTAGTGTTTAAAGCTGATCACTGAGCATTACCTTTTTATGGGGCAAATGCCTTAGCAATTAGGGCTCCACATGACCACCTCACACATATGTCCTTGCATGAACTTCCATTTCTACCACCCTGGTCTCATTTTCTGACATTTATTATGCATTCTGGTGAATAATTTTGGTCTTCCATGCTTAAAATATGTTTGTGACCGGTAGTGCTAATGACCACATGAAGTTTGGAGGGGGTGAATATCATCCAAAATTTAAAAGTGATAGATCTAACATATAGGTGGTATCAAAAAAATGGTCAAAAAAATAAAATAATGGAGGATTGATGAATGGGCTTAAAATTCTGAAGAGTACTATGCATGTTAGGAAACCAAAGGGGAGCTACCAGATACAAACATGAGGCTACAAAAAAAAAATTAGTATATCCTGTCATGTTATATGGTCAAGGGGATAAACATTTCAGTATCTATTCCACAAATGAAAGTGTGACTTATTGAATGCCATCTACATAATTGATAATCATTAAATAATGATTGTTATTAAATGATACATTTTGTTACCCACTGTGAATTAGGACATATGCCTATGGAAATTGTAGTTATTTAATTATTACGCTTACATTTTCTGCAAAGCAATCTGACTTAACAGCTATCTTTTAAAATGAGCAGAAATTCTTTTCAGAATCCTTCCAAGAATCTGGTGTTTCAGTAACCATCTGAGCATAAACATCTGAGACAGTTGCAGTGATGAGTACGTACCTCTTTTCTCCAGTTTTAGTCACTCAAGCTCAATCTTGAATATGAATATTTTACCGAAGATTTTTAATTTTACAGGTTTAAAAAGGATGGATACTTTGGTATTAGGGAAATTATATGCAATATTTATCTCAGGTTTGGAATTTATAACTAGTTTTTCTGCTGTGAAAATGGATGCTTTTTTTTTCTCAGTTTATGTTTATGGTATAAAATAAGGAAGCAGGTGGTGTTTCCGCTTCAGTAGTCTATGTCTATTCAGTAGAAAACACTAAAATATAGAAGACCTTACAAGTTCCATCTGCACAAGTACCTGGTTTCCTTTCCCTCTTTCCATAGGTAACAGGCATTCACATTAAACATTTTCATAATGAATCTGTCATGTCAGAACTGTCCTGAACAAGCATGCTTGTTTCAAATTGATTCCTCTTTGGAGAAATAGATCATTACAAATTTTTATATTGTAGAGAAAACATTTGGGGAAATTTATTTCAAATAATTTGTGGGAATTTCAGAGAAAAACTTTGGAATCACCTTTGAGTAATTTATAAAGATCACTAGCAATTATTCATCTGTTTGGATTGCTAAAGATAGTGAAGAATTTTTATTAAGAAATGGAAAGATACGATTCATTATATTGTGAAAATGGTCATTCTTGAAAGGGACTTTGGGGGGGGGGTTGCTTGTTTGAAACATACTATTCCACATAGTAACAGAGACAAAAAAGGAAAAATACAAGTTAATTTTTCCTATAAAAGTTCATTTCATTAAATTACAGATACATAAGAAGTTGTGTTATACTAGGTTTCACCTTTAACTATTATTATGAATGGACTGATAAAACGTAGGAGTTCTATGCTCTTCATTTGATTCAATGACAGCGGCATTGAGGTAATTGTCACCTCCTGAAGTTGAACTGCTGAGCTTTCCTCTTCTCAGCTGTCCATGGAGAACTTCAGGGTAGTGTTGGTAGCCTTCTGGCACCAGCAGCTCTAGCACATCAGCCTTCAGGGGTCTTACCACAGGCCTTTAGTTCATAGATCAATATCTCCTCTAAATTCTCACTGGGACTCAAAATACAGGAGGATATAATTTAAATTCAAATGCCCTGTAGAATGAACATAATAAATAAACAGTCACACTTTTGACAAGCATCTGCTGACTTGCAGATTCAAAAATTATTAAAGCATTACCCTCACAGAGCTCCCGGTCTAGTGAACACACATGCACGTGTGCGTACACACACACACACACACACACACACACACATACACACACACACAAACATACACACAGTTTTTCTCAACAAAAGTATAATGCATCATATGTTACACCCTACAGCTAGATTACCTGGGAATAAAGGGAGACAACATTTATGTTCTAATATTTATAAGATACTTATTATTCCAGTCATTATGAGAACAGACATAAAATTTTTGAAGAATTTAGACAAGTTCCTAGTACTATAAAACTATGAATTCAATGGATAAAATTTTAATGTCTTTAAGAATGCTTTCTAAGTTATTTGATTTTCTAGTTTGGTATGATGAAATTAATATGTGTCAGGTTGACATATATCAGAATAAACATCCAGGGGAGCTACTAGATTTCCCACAAAAGCAGCTAATATTAAAATAAGTAAGACACACCATGACCAATCTTGGTCTCCTTAAATCTTCGTTGAACTCAATGTATCATGCCATAAATTTGGAGGTACAAACTAACAAAAACTGCAACTTCAACACTGTTCAACAGCAAATATGACTATAAATTGGGGTACACATTTATTTTCTTGCAGGGCCTTGTTTTTTGCCATCTGCTAACATGGCACCTTGCCCATTTGGAAAATTGTCAGATTACATAGGACAGAGGTGTTGCCTTCCTACTGTGCTTCCAACTCAGCACTGACCCAATTTCCTGGGAGATGGCAAAGTCAAGGAGAACAATGAAAATACCATTTGACTAGACAGTTCAGATTCACAACCAGCCTTCCTAGAGCACCAGGACAGTAAACTTTTCTTTAGCCCACCAAGAACACTTTCTAAGTGCCAGGGAGAAGGTCAAGGGGACATGTCTTTTCATGTTTAAGTGCAGAAGATTTATATGTTTCTGGTATGCTAGTGTTGCTAGGCAAACTTGGAGATGCATGTTTATTCAAAAATCCCCAAAATATTCTATGTTCCTTTACTGCAATCCACCAGGGCTCCCACCCACTGCCTTGCACAGGATAGATCCTAACGATGCTACTTTCCTGAAATAAAGAGTAATTTTGTCTTCTAGGCCATAGTTTGTGTAAAATCACACAGTGCTTCAGTGATCAAAATTATCTAAGAGGTGGATCTTCTTTTTTCAAAGTATTTCATAGATGCCATAGTTTTAAATTGATTCATCCCTTTTCTGTTCCTAAATTTTTGTGATTTTGATCAAAGACTATTCCTTTTTTAAGCCTTTATTTCTAGAACACTTTTAAATATAATGTAATGTTGTATTATATTCCATATCACTAGATTTTAACTCACTGGAGTTTTTAGGGATGTTGAAAAAAAAAGAGTTTATACCATTATGAGTCAAGCTCATAGGAGATTATTATATAGCTAATATCATTTCATTTTCTAGCTGTTTACTCAGCTTTTTCACTGCTGTGACTAAAAGAGCTGACAAGAACAATTAGAGCAAGAAAGTTTATTTGGGGGTTCATGATGTTGATGGTCCACAGATGGTTTATTCTACTTCCTGAGGCTTGAGGCCACACCCTACCTGCCTTCAATTATGAGGGATTAATTCATTGATTGGATCAAGGATCATTTCATCTTTAAAATGTCTTGCATTATTTCACACCTGAGCTTTTGGGAGACACCTAATATCTAAACCATAACACTAGCTTTATTTTCATGTTTAAATTATATATTTACCTTACTATTCTAGATACTTTCTATGCCCCTTATTAACATATAATTTATCATCTATTAATTCTAAACTAGGAATTACACAAAATACTTTTTATTGTAACAAACAATGAATGATTTTAATTTTCCAGTTATTGCATCAACTGAATTATAATTTTCTATCAAATCTTTGCTATCTTTTCTTTTGACTTGAACAAATTTTGCTGATCACACAATATGTTTACCTTCACACAAAGACAACAAACTTTGTGTTTCTGTTATCTTTGGGCCATTTTGAATGGCAATTAACTACAAGATAAGATATAATTAATAGTTTCAATGAGCAGCAAATTTATGATGTCAGATGCAGTTTTATTTTATGAACTACCTCTGAATATTCAATAGACACTATGAGTTAGGCACATACCCATGGATGAGTAATTAAATGATATTTTAAGTATCATATTAATGATGGTATTTAACAAAGTTTTATACTAGTAATTCTTTATTAATTTTGAATCTACAAGTCAAGAGAAGCTAGTTAAAATAATGACAAGCTAAACTAGTATTGACTATACACATGGAAGTGGGGCCATGATAAAATTATTCAGGCTTGAAGAAAGCCATGGATACCAGCAGCTTCTGACAAAACCTACTCACATACGATTTACCGGATTCCCTTAGAATTTGGGAGTAATTGTAACTCACCTTCTCTATACCCACCATTTATCCTCAATTTTCATTCACACTACATTATATAACTAAAAATCTACAATATCAATAAATGAAGTATTGTAGTTCAAAATTCTCACGTTCATTCTACAGGAATCTCTACTAGCCCTCTCATTTTGTTTTTCTCATATTAAAATATTGAGATTTTTAAATGGCCCATTTTACCCCTGGATGGAGCTGGTATTCCTGGACATTTTTTCTATAAGATCAGTAATCAAAATTTCTGTAAAATTAGGGCTGTGGATGTACCTCAGTAGCAGAGTGCTTATCTGGCATGTATTAGGCCCTGAGTTCAATACCCAGCACTGAAAAAAATATTCCCTGCAAAACCAGAGATCCTAATTATTTGTGTTTTCAAACCAGCATTTGGCTCAGTACCTAAAACATAATAGTGAATAT
Organism: Ictidomys tridecemlineatus; assembly: GCF_052094955.1. NCBI lineage: Eukaryota > Metazoa > Chordata > Mammalia > Rodentia > Sciuridae > Ictidomys > Ictidomys tridecemlineatus. The sequence continues at coordinate 189,292,540 of NC_135479.1, read as the reverse complement.
TCAATACGTGTTTGGAAAATCAGTTAATTAAACGAGCTAGAACATTTGATATGTTTAATTTTAAAAATGCTTAGAAAGTCTTAAAATTCAATTAAGTTTATTTAAAACATTTCTAATGTTTATTTGATGAACTGTTTTGAGATTTTTATTAGTAGAATGATAAAACTTTCTTTTTTGAACTAACTTTTCTCGGACTAATAATATCTATTTATTGATATTTATTTAATAATAAATAGAATAGCTATTTATTGATATTTAATTAATTCCAATGTATAACCATGTAAAAAGGGGTTTATACTCATTGAGTAACTGAAAAGATGAATGAAACAGTTTGCCTCATTTTTAAGAAATTTAAAATGCCATAACCTTTGAATATGAACTGTGTATAGGAAAGTTGATAAAGAGTATAACCCTTGTTTAAAGTATGCTGTTTAAATAGACATACATCTTTGGTCTTATGAAAACATGACAATAGCCCTTTATTCTCAGCCAAAAGCCAAGAACATTCAAAATGAATTAATGAAGGACACCCAACACTTAATAAATAGATATTTCTGTAATATTTTCAGAAATTAGCATGCATAGCAATTTCTAAGCATTTTATAGTAATAAAAAGGGAGTCTTAAAATATTAAGAAATACTTTTATGTGTTTAAGATTAGATGAATTACAAATGTGGGAAGATTTTAAATTTATTAAAAAAATACCATACCATGTATTATGGTTATATAAAACATAGATGATATTATAAATCTGAGAGTCTCATATTTACAACTATACTTTGTAAGCATTAATGTCAGTGAATTAAGCTTAGTAGGTCAAAAGAGTGTGATTAAATATTCCCAGTACAGTCTTAAGTATAAATAAACGGAAGCATTAATCTGAGAAAGTGATCCTTTGCAAAATAAAAAATACCACTAAATGCAATGGACTCTTGTTAATGTACCAAATAGGTATTTTGTGAAATCAAAATGATAAATAAAGGGTTGGGGTCACATGCTAGTATGGTACCAAATAAAGGAAGCTTTGCTTTGTTTACTTGCTGTTTTTGTCTTAGATTTCATAATCACATGAATGTGTTCATAAATTTATTGGTATCTTAATTATGGAAAGATTTAAATTCATTTTACTTTTCATAAATGATATTAATTTTGATATCTGTGAGTATTGTCAAGTCAAGGATTAGAGAAATCATCAATAAGTATAAGACCAAACTGTTGGAGCTAGGAGGGTGGCTTTGTAGTAGAGTACTTACTTAGCTTGTGTGAGACCTTAGGTTCAATTCCCAGCTCAAAAAAATAAAAAGAAATAAAAAGAAAAGGAAAATTCTAAACATAGGTATCAGAGTCATTGGAATTGATACCTACAATAAAAAGGGATTAAGTTGTATAATAAACAATAGACATCAAAGTTGAGAGTCACTTGTATAATATAGAGTTTGGTTTCCTACAGGGTGTATATGACCATATTTAGACCTACAGAAACTTTTGCTCAGATGAGAATAGAGCAATGGTACAGAATTTACATAAATAGTACACAACCTGTTCTAGAGATTCAATCTCAAATGTTTTTAGATAAAATGAAGACACTCGTATGGAATATTTTTTAAATCTAAATTTAAAGTACATTTCCTGAGTGTTTTGTTATATTTTGCAACCAAGAACATTTCTATAAAACTTAAATAAATTACCCTAAACAACAAACATTTATTTTCTCACACTCTTGGTGCAGAGTTAGCACCTTAGATTGCATTAGGTGGGTGGTTATGTCTCAAAGTCTCTAGTGAGGTTGCAGCTAAGATGTGAGCCAAGATTTCCTCATCTGAAGGTTTAATCTAAAGTGTGCAGGGTCTGTTTCTAAGACAGCTTATTCACATGGCTCGAAGTAGTAGACTTTAGTTCCTCAGTGGCTACAGGAGAGGACCTCAGTCTGCCCATGAGAACCTCTCATGACATGATAACCTCATTCCCCCCAAATTTGTAGTCAAAGAGAGTGTGACCAAAGGGAATGTCTTTTAAAAACATACTTTGAAGCAGTATACCAACATCATTGCTATATAGGGCACACTAAGAAAAAAAAAAAAAGATTCAATTTATGAGGAACCTTTACAAACATCTAAATAACCTAGAAATAGTGTGTTGGAGGCCATCATTGGCATTAGCTACAAAAGTGAGAGAAAAAAAATAAAGAATAGAGGAAAGAAGGGAGAGGAAGGAAGAGATAGGAAAGGAAGAGCAGGAAGGAGGGAATGGAGGCTAAAGGGGTTCACTCAGTCCAGAACCTTGGCAATCATTTCTTTGCATTCAATAACCTAGCATTTAGAAACCATGGCTACCATATCAAAATATAGAACTACCGGCTGAGCATGGTGGCACATGCCTGCAATACCAGCCATTATGGAGGCTGAGGAAGCAGGATCGATACTTCAAAACCAGCTTCAGCAACTGATTGAGATGCTAAGCAACTCAACTCAGTGAGACCCTGTCTCTAAATAATTTATAAAAAATGACTGGGGATAAAGCTCAGTGGTTAAATGGCCCTGAGTTCAATCCCCTGTACCAAAACAAAACAAAACAAAAAGCCGGAAATAGTATTTTAGGCATGCCAAATCTTCAACAGTTTTTTTCCAAATAGCTCATATTTAATATATCTCCTATTTAGTTTCTCATGTTTAGTAGGCAATTTCTCAGAATGTTTTGTTTTAAACTAGACTATTAAAAATCCTATAACTTATAGGATAAAAATGTTTTCCAAAATGGAATGCAATATTTTGGTGCTTACATGATGTTTATGAAGTTAAACTTTACACTGCATTGCAATGTTATGTTAGGCTTGCTAGACTTAGCAAGTAAAATATTCAAGATAGCTAACTGAATACGGATTACAGAAAAATAACACATAGTATTTAGTATAAGTATATACCATAAAAGAAGAATTTATTTATGTTAAATTTAAATTTAACAGGGTTTCCAGTATTTTATCTGGCAAACCTACTTTAAATGACTCTCAAGCTATAATTTAGTCAAACTTAAAAAAATTGAAAATTGTACAAATATATTTCTTCCAGATGTTACTTTTGATATACAAATCTCTACTTAAAACAGAATATAAATAGAGGAAAATAGGTGACATCAATAGATATTATCCTTTAAAAGTATGTGTGTGTATGTGTGTGTGTGTGTGTGTCCCCAAAAATGAGCAAGATAGGTAACATGAAAATTAAATAAACATGTATATTTGCTGTGTTTAACTCTTGTAGTCATCAATGTCCATATCTAGAAAATTATGGTAGCCAAATTTCTAATTCTATAGTCATTTCCACAGAAGATAAACAAGTCATATGACCACTTCAAGGCTCTACAAAATTCTAAACCTTAAAAACTTAATAAATACCTTAGAATCCCTAAGTTCTTATCTTTTTTCTCTGAGGTTTGCTGGCTGTTTTTTCATTCCTTTTCTGCTTTGAATTTGTGCATCATAGGATGAGATTTGTGATGCTCCTCTAATAGAATTAGAAGAAAATCAAAAGGGATCACAGACAGTCAAATTCAGGGAGATAATCAAATACTACATCTTATCTGTGAAAGTGTCCTGCCCACTTCTTTTATGCAGCACACATTTAACCAATCTGGAAGATAAATTTAGCATGACCACCATTTTCTTCTATGTAGAGTGCCTGGGTCCAGTTAGACAATATGTAGAATCATTGGTTGTGAATTGGAAGACCAACTTATTTGCTGTGCTCATTGATGTAACAATCCATTTATCCCCAAACCATAAGTAGGTGAAATACTATAACACTAATATTTAAATATGTGAAGGCTGCTTTATTCAATGTCTAATTCAAAACTCAGTTGGTGCAATCCAATCTTTGTATAATATCACACAAGTTACTGTGATTTGAAGTTTAGCTTTCAAAATACATCCAGAGATGGTAGTAAACAGAATATTTAAAAATTTACTCAAAGGCAAAATTTCTAAAATAAATACATTTGGTACAGTACCATACAGAATAGAGCTCAAATTTATTATTCTAAGGAAAACCATTTTATAGAAATGTACTTAGTACACATAATAAGGACAAAAAATTAGAAGATTCTAGAATACATTTCTCTAATCATAGTTGGAAATCTCTGGCTGGGATTTCTAAAGTGGAAAATACAATGTTAGTCTTTTAAGTAGTACTAAGCAGAGCAAACAATATTTAAAAAGAAATAAATCAGCAGATGGCTGGAAGAAAAATTTTAAAATAATTTCAAACACAGTCCCCAATTCTGCCAATGGTTTGGGAAGTATTTTTCAGTTCATTTAATTAAAACATCACATGTGGATTTTAAAGCACACTAAAATGTGTTAGTATTCTTCTGAATTTTGAACAAATAGGCAGATGGTCTAATATCATAAAAATTGAGATAGTTTGAAAATTATTATACATACCTGTGCCTTAAAAATTCAGAAATTTTTCTCTGTAAACAAACATTTACAATGTTGTGCACTTTTGTTTGTGTTCTAAGTTCCACAATATACACAAGCGAATACTGAAGATAATAAAGAAAACAAAGGAAAAAAGTGATATTGCATCTAAAATACTGCCTGTTACTACAGAATATTTGCCCTTTTTTCATGTCATTAGCATTCATCTAGTAATGCCATCATCATCCTTGCCTGGTGAATAGATAATTATGCCAGGTAGTTTTCTTTAAGCCTTCAGGCATGCAGTTCATGGGCAGAACATGGTAAGGGTCCTGCTGCACTCTAAAATACAAGTGTGCTCTCAAGTGTGCTAACGTCTCTCAAGGATGTAAGACTCACTGCAAAAGGTTAAGCATATACAGTGCCAGGATTGGAATGACAAATTTTATGTCTACTAAGAACTAAAACTTTGTTGGATTTGCAAGATTTTGTGCAAGCCACAGCATTTATAAGACAGGCAATATTCTTTCTTGAGAAAGAATTTATATTCTCTGGCAAATACTGAGCAGAGGTTCATTAGAAGAACCTGTCCATTGAAAACTGTGTAAATATTCACTGGGTATACTTCATCTAAAATAACCTGCCATTTGGGATTATTGTAATAAAGTGACATAAAGTCATTCTTTATACAGTGAGTAAACTATAAATTGTTCTGTATTTAGAACATTTTATATGTAAATATATATGTATTATACACATATAATATATATCAATTTTTGTGTATTCTAGCTTGGGACCATCTGGACTTTTCAAATTTTATATGAGATCAATATATGTATTTGGAGGTAGCACATATATCCCTAAAAAAAACCTATAAAGAATTCTGTCAATCTTTTTCACTGTTTTACCTCATTTTGCAGAGGAATAGACAGGGTGAGTTAAAAAAAAAATCTAAAACAGTGATAGCTGGAGAATAACTCAGAAGTAAAATTAGTTTGAAATGTAAGATTCTATTATGGTTTGGATTAGTGGTGTTCCCTGCAAAGTTCCTTTGTTAATGCAGGAATGTTCAAAGGTGAAGTGATTGCATTATGAGACCTGTGACCTATTCAGTTCATCTTAGTTTGAATGGCCTAGTGGTAACTGCAGGCAGGTGGGTGTGGCTGGAGAAAGTGAGTCACTGGGGTCATGCCCTGGGTGGGTTCAACTTCCCTGAGGACCTCTTTTCCTTTTTCTGCTTCCTGGCTATCTTGAGGTGAACAGCATTCCTCTGCCATGTATTTCTACCATGATGTACTACCTCACTTTAGGCCCAGAGCAATAGATTCAGCCAACCAAGTACTAAACTTCTGAAACCATAAGACAAAATATAATTTTCCTCCTCTAAGTTGTTCTTGTCATGTATTTTGGTCACAATGACTCAAGGATGGCTAACACAGATGCCAACTTTATCAGCAGGGTAATTACATTTTAGAATATATATCCAATAAGTACAATTGCATGCAAAATCATTAAATTGAAAAGTTAAGTCAAAAACATCTTGAACCCCCAGGCATAGTGTAATCCCAGAGGCTCAGGAAGCTGAGATAGGAGGATCAAAAATTCAAAGCCCACTCAACAATTGTGAGGCATTAAGCAACTCATTGAGACCCTGTCTCTAAATAAAATACAAAATAAGGCTGGAGATGTGTCTCAGTGGTTGAGTGCTCCTGAGTTGAATCCCTGTTAAAAAAACCAAACAAACAAAAATCTTGAACTATTTCTATTATAAATTTTAGTTAAACAATAAACTGATAAATAATAAATGATAAATAAATGTATGTAACCTATACATTCAGGAATTAAACAGATATTTTGAATCCATCTGAAATATATAAAAATGAATGGCGTAAGTCTTGAATTTAAGGCATCAGGCTCACAAGAGAATAAAAGGAGGCAAAGAGATTATTAAAAGTCATTAAAAGTTTTAGTTTTATACTTGAGGATTGTGGTTGTTTTTGCATTACTTGACTATGGAGTTGTGGGTTTGTATTGCTATAAAAATGCCAACAAAGAATGCATGTTTGTAAGATGTGTTTCCAGGGAGCAAATGTGAAAAAATAGAAGATATAAATAATAGGACCTACCATTAAGATTTATCCATTCACCCTACACTCTTTAATTCACTCAGCAAATATTTATTGAATGGCCACTGTGACAGAGGCTGTGGTAGGTATTGGGAAATGATCAGTCCAAAGAGACAAGAATCCCTGCTCTTACGTACTGTAGAATTAGTGAGAACAAAGAAAAAATAAATGTGAGATTAGATTCTGCTAAAATTTACAAAGAAGAGATTAAAAAAAGCACTGTGAATTAGGGAGATCTAAGAAGGTGGCTCTCAAGAAAGTTAAATGCACTAGAAAAAGACATAAAAGGTAATAATGATTCTAAGAGCTGAGTGATATCCAGGCAGAAGAGCATCAAACTAGGTAAACTAACCAGTTCATGCCAAACAAAAACAGACAACCACAATAACTATATTTCTCATGCTCAATAAGGGCAAGAGCCTCCCACCACACCTAGCAAAATTCAGGGCACATGTGAGAGCCTCTATCATTTCTGATAAAAAATTAATGAATTTAATCCTAAAAGATGTATCTAATTATCCTTGGTCTATTTTTAATATCTGCCTGTCAATGAGTGATGGAAGAGTGAGTGAAATCATGTGCTAAGTGTTAGACTGTCCTCCTACCCTTTCACTAATGCCGTTGTCACAGGTATGTATTCTTCACACACCCACATTAGGTAGTTCATCACTGTGGTGCCCCTAAGGAACCTCACCTTCTGATATTCATGTTCCAGTGTCATCCTCTCTACTGAATCCGGGCAGACTCCATGAATTCCTTTATATAATAGGATGTTCTAGGATAGATGCTATTCCACTTCCAGGATTTAGCCTTAAGAAGGAGTGACAGTTTCTACATTTACATTCCTAGGAGTCATGAGCTTCCATGCACAAAATCTACCTCTACTGTTAGAGAGAAAATGCATAGGAAGGCAAAGATTATCAGAGAAACTGTTGCAGAGACATTATGCAGAGAAACTGAAAAATCCAGGTAACAAGAGCTGAGGCCTTAAATATGTAACCCCATTCAAGTCCTAAACAAGGGTTTTAGCATAAGTACTTTATTTGGAAAAGAATCCCAGGATTCAAGTTCAATGGAATGAAGAAGTAGAACAAGGAAGAGAAGAAATCTACAAAACCTACTGAGCAGATTGCATGCAAGGCAACTTAGTTTTCCTGGGAAGTCCAGAAGGAGATTCAGAGTTACCACCTTAAGGGCATTAAATCATCTGCTTCAGGCACAAGTACTAACTCTCTGGTTCTTCAGCCTTCCCTGAACATGGCCACATGCACCCTCATGCTACAATGCCTTCTGGCAGAGTCACAGGTGTTCCATTTAAAGAGACTTTGTGATCTAGAGGTGAATACTGATTGACCATGACACAGCTTTGAGATGTCTACCTCCATTATAAAACATGAGCCTCACTGGTAGGTAGTGACATTGCTTTGGCTCATTATTCCACTTCTATTCTAATGTCAAGCACATACAACCGAAAGCATACTGAAAATATCAATATTTAGATTTTAGTTTGATTTTATTGCAAGATTTTGTGTTGATTCAATGGACTTGGTAAATAGTGAATACTGGAACATGATGGAATGGAAATGAAAATATTTCCTATTTTCAATTTCAATTCTATCAAAAGAAAACCAACCAAGATACTTTGTCTTGCAGAAATAAAAATTGCACTGTGTATTAATTTTTACAGAAGTGATGTCTGACTGTTTGGTGCAACATCCAAACATAGTTTGAATTTCCTGTGTGTAGAGAGGGTAGAAGAAGGTTTCTAAGAAATCAGGAATATTGGTTGCATCATTCTTCCTTTGCTGAATTTCACTGAGTAAGTCTATGAGTAATGTATGCTGGAGTTGGAAAATTTGAATGGGAATGGCATATATTCAAAAGACACATTTTTTGGTTCATTTTGAGAACTTTCACAAATGAACTGTTGATCCAAAAAGATACCAGATATTCTTAGAGAGAAATCATTTATTCCTATTGAGTTGTACATTCAAAATGGGAGAGCAGAAATGTCATTTCCAGGAGAACTCGATTGACAAACCAAGAGTTAGATATCTGCAGAATGAGACTGAGTTCAGTGCAGAGCTAGTAAGTTTCTTTGCTGTTATATTTAGTGTGTTCATATTCATCTTATCAGCTGCTGAAAAAAAATGTGTGTGAGTAAATCCACAGGAAAGAGAACATGTCTGGATATAGTTATCCCCTTTAGATAGATGAAGAAATGCAGCAAATTAATGTCAAGCCAATTTCCATTTTAATAATAAGAGGAAATACTTGGAACTTCTGGCTCTAGCTGCGGGTTGTAATGTCTAGTCACAGCTGCTGGGCTGCTTTTGTCCCTTCCCACCTGCACTGAAAACTTCACTTAGGTTGAGGCCTAACTTTAATCTAGTAAATGTGTTACATTTAAAAGGACAGAAAAAGGAAAAGAGAGAGAGAAAAGAGATAGAGACAGCAAAGTGGAAAGACAGACTAGTATCAGGGCACATGATGGGAGTGTTCATATTAGCTGAGGTATCTAAGATCATACACATCAAAAGTCGGGGGATCAGTAATGAAATACAAGTTCAAACCACTAGGTTCCTATTCATTATAATGAGCCCTGGTCCCATAGCAAACAGCAGACTTTATATCATATGTTTTATACAAGGGACATATTCTTTCAAAAGTAATTTATAAACTGTAAAGAGCAACGGAAACATACATTTCAATGAAAGTACATCTTTAAATGATTTGTCCATTCATAAATTAAAAAAGGAAATGCCTTGACATTTCTATTCGTGTAATATAATAGGGATCCCCTTAGTCATAAAAATGATTTGGGCTTGCCAATCCATGTATTTAAATCTATGAATAAATGATATGCATGTTGTACTAAATTATGTTGATTATAAATTACAACCAAAAATGGAAATTAAACAGGATCAAATATATGAATCAAAGTGAAGTTCTGTCTTCCCTTTGCTCCCAAAAGCTCATTTTGCATGCCTCACTGCACAGACCATGAGAACACTTTCACAGTGGCCATTCAATGGACAAGATGAACTAATCCTTAGTGAATAGAAAGGCATATTTCATTTCTGAAATTTTCTACACAGTATTTGTAAATCTGGGGACTATTCTCTGAAGGCTGAAGGTGGTGGTGGGGGTAAATTTCTACATTTATTTATGTTGTAAGAACTCTCTTAACCATACTTTATTTCCATGATTTTCTGGATTTCCTAGAGCATCTGAAGACTCACAGCTAGTTGGCAACTCTCTAGCTATAATCTCTTCAGGATGAATTATTTACATGTCAAAAATTTGTTCTGTTTGTTTCCTCCAAAACAGGGCTTAATTGTTGCGCATTATATTGTAATGCAATCTTTAGATTTTACTTCTGGATCAGTGGAACTAAATTAGGGACTGCCAGTTAGGGCACTTACACTGAAAAGAGTCTTTAAATGATTGTTCAGCACCATTAGGTTGCTCATAAAGCAATCACGATAAACATTTCAGAAAGGTTGAGTTTATTGCATATATATATTGGATATTCACAGCATAGTAAATATTTCACCTGTTCACACATGCTGCAAGACTAGAGGTGGAAAAATATTTCTGACCCTGGAATAAAGAAGCAATAAAATGCTTTACACTACATTGAGTACAAAGGAGACTTTGGAGTATCTGATAATTGAAAAAGTCATTTATTGTAATAATCTTCAACATCATGAACGTTATTTCTATTATTACTTCAGGTAGTAGGAACATTCAGAGTGTTTAGGGAAATAGCAAGTCTTCTATAAGTATTCTGAGGGCTAGTGGTGGGAGACTGAATATCTAAGCAGAATTTTTTAAAATACTTAATTGCCCACAAAAAAAAAGAGTTCAAAATGAAGTTCTTAAAAAAAAAGAGAGAGTAAGCAACCCCAGGCAAGTGTGATGTTTCATAAAATTCAAACTTTTAAAAATGAAAATTTTAAAGAACTGGTTTATGATGAAATGTGCTTCAAAGATTACCAAAGTTTGATTAAAATACTTTTTACACTCAATGGTGAGTTATTCTTAATAAGGTTAAACAGCAATAAGACACTAAAAAATTAAATCATCCTAAAATGGTGACATTGGACTAAGTCTTTATTTCCAGTTGTCTTAAAAAATAGAGATAAAGACATTTTCCAAAAGAAGAAAAAAGAAAAATGTGTCAGGGCATTTTTTATTAGGAAAAAAAATCCTTTACATTTCTAAGATACTTAGGATGTCATTCATAACAATTGAGCAATTGTGGTAGCAACCAATCATGAAATTTGGATGGCTTAAGGCTACAAGGGACAACTCACTTCCCATGTAAAGTACACTGTGGTCAGAAGCCTTTCCAGGGACGCTGATCTTCACATTGCCACTCAGGATCCAGGCTGCTTTAGCAGTCATGCAACATATTGGGATATTGGGGAAATAATACAAAGGTTTTGAGTATTTCAGCCTTAAAGTGACATGTCACTCTTGATGCAGTCAATTTTATATGTCATGTGGACTAGTCACATGGCCTCTTGTTATTGCAAGGAGGGGTGAGAAATGGGGTCTCCAAATACACAAAAAAGGAGGAAAATTAAACATTGGTGAATGTGAGTATAGCCCTCAAACATTCAAACAAATAGCATTTTTTGGTCATTGTATCTATAGTAGGTTAAACAGGAAGATAATGTGCTTTTAATATTCCTTTTTAACAGCATATTGGGTATTTCTGCCATTGTCACTGATTTATAGATTGGATATTGTGTTACTTAATTATATAGAATTTAATTGTATTTATTTGTTAGAAAACCATAAAAAAACTGACCTAAAGAAGATATGGATTGCCCCTTTCCTAGAAAATCTTTTCATAGCTATTCAATCATTAATTTCTAATAATATCCTGTATCTGCCATGTGTGAAATTTATAATTGTAGATTTCATCCGACCATGACTTCAGATGTTGTCTTTGTAACTATTTGAAATTTTACTAGGCAAGACCAGCTGCTGTTTCTCTACCATCTGTGGCTCCTGTGAGTGGGGGACGCTGATGAGTACTCTGATTCAGTAAAGAGTTAATTATTTCCATAAGGACTTTAAGGCAAGGGAAAGACACTTTATAAAATCAATAGTTATCATAATACTATAAGCACTTGGACTTCCTGAATCATTAGATCCAGTTTGCATTACTCAGAAGTCAAAATAATAATGGTAGGGAGTGAAAATTATATTTTTAAAGAATTTTTTAAAGATGGACACAATATCTTTATTTATTTTATTTATTTTTATGTTGTGCTGAGGATCAAACCCAGTGCCTCATATGTGTGAGGCAAGTGCTCTACTGCTGAGCTATAACCCCAGCCCCTGAAAATTATTTTTGATTAAACAAATTTGGGTGTTAAAGTAAGAATGAGAAGAGAGAACAAGGACTGGGAGGTTCAATTATGGGACAAGTTCTTCTCAAGTGCAGAAGGCATTGTTTAAAAATGATCTTGGAGAATTTATACCTTCAAGTTGTTTTTCCTTCTTTCTGTCAGATATAAGTTGATATTGTGAAAAACCAAAGTTTTTAGAAAGAAGTCAGTTAATAATCTTTTTTTTATTCTGACTAAATTCTGATTCATCTGGGGTATAAAATAAAAACTTGGCAAAATCTGGTCTTATTAAATGCCTGTATCATATTCTTAGTGTCTGTTGAGAGAATATTTAGCTCTTAAATTACTAAACCTAAGTTATTTAGTTTTTCTGTTCTAGCTTCTTTTAAAAAATATTACAAATCCAAATAAATGTTTTTGATTTGTAAGGTGGCCTGCCAAATATATCTCAAGTATGCAATTAGGCACCTTTGATTTCCCCCAAACAGAAAGTTATTAAAATTATCTCTAACAAAATAAACTTGTCTTTTTTAACACCTGGTACAGTAGTCAGTATTTAATAAGGTACCTGGTAGAAAATAGCTCCTCAATTAAAGCTTGATTGCTAAAGAGAATGAATATATTAATATATCCATATGTGAATTTTAGTACTTTGCAGCCAAGGAAAAAGAGGCCCAGAGAGATAAATAAATTTATGTGGAGCTGCTGGTCTCATTAGCACGTGTGTACCTACTTAATGACACCTGGGCCAAAGTCCCTGTTCCAGCACTTGGTTCATAGATGCTTCTTCAAAAATATTAAACAGTGATGGAAAAGACAACTTTTTCAGCAAATATGATTATTTTTATTCATCTCTTAATTCCTTGTCTCATCCATTTGTCCATTCACTCAAGAAACTTGTATTGAGTGCTTATAAGTAATCACATTCTGGAAATCCAGATCTGTTGATTTCTTGGTCATTACTGTCAAAAGCATACATCATAACAAAAATGGAAACAAAAATGACATGCTAAGTGCTAAGTGGATAGAAATCAGGGAATTTTTTTTTTTCATTTTGCAAGAGTTGTTTGGTCAAAGCTTTAGGAAAATATCAAGTAAGATGTCTGATTCCTGCACTATTTATGCAGATTGAGGTGTGTGTGATCAGAACAGGCAGAAATCAAGGTTCTTGTGGGATGTGAACAAGAAGAAGTTCTTTGAGGTCATGAGGTGCTTGGAGCTCAGTAGAGCATGATAGATTTTGCTCTGAGATAGGATCAGCTTGAACACTAGTTTTACCCTTTTCCAACTGCTGAAATTGAACAACTGCTTTTGTAAATTTTAGTCTCTTCACTGTAAAATGAGACCTTCCTTTCCATCAAGAGTTTTTCATTGTAAGAGTTTAACTAAATGATAAAGCATTTAGCACAGTGACTGTGGCACATAAAATACCTATCAAATAATTTCTAAAGATTACAGAATCCCATTATCATTATGAATAAAGACAATTAACAATTTACAAATTTACATAGACTGTATAAATACCAAGGTTGCATTATAGGTATAAAATTCATATGAAATAATATTTCCATATGGAACCAATAAACACATTTCCAAATGGAACCAATAAACACATTTATTGGTTCAAGTAGCTTATAGAGCATTTAATATTCTAGACACATTTAATATTCTAGACAACCATGTTCATATAACCTTATCTCCAAGCACCAACTTGAAAAATAAATTGCTTGAGAATCTGCCGATCATTTATCTTGGGCAAAATGTACTCAAAAGAATATTGATTTGTAGGATATTCATGACTGATACAAAAAAAAAAAAGGGGGAGTATAACTCAGTCATAGAGCACTTGCTTATAATATATGAGGCCTTGGGCTTTATCCCCAGGAACATGAGAAGAAAAAAAAGAGACATAGGAAGAAAAAAAGAAAAACACTGTTCTGTAATTAAAACAGGTAACATGAACTTTACCAAACAACTTTTTGCACTCTTTAAGAGGGACGGTATGCAATTTTTTACGAATTTATTTCATCATGGAAAGCTCATATGATAGGATACCTCATGTCATTATTATTTATTAATATTTTGGAAAATGATGTCAAGCATTTAGTCCTATCCTGATTTGCTGCATCACAAACATAGAAATAGAATGCATCTAACACTGAATGAGGTTCCTTACATGTTTTATTCTATCTAATGAACATAAAATATTAGACAACACAACAATTAAAATACCTGAGGAAGAGAGATTTAATTCTCATTTGGTGTTTTATAATTGCTTGTTTTTTATTTTATGTCAGTGTTATCTATTCAATTCAGTTTATAACTTTTATACCATTTTTTAGTTTGAACCTAAATATTTTTTAAAATGAAGTTAATAAAAGGACAGTATGTATTTTATTTGGTCCTCACTCTAATTCCTGATGTCAATTTTATGCATAGGTAGTGATTTAAAAATTAATTATCCCCTATATATTTGCCTATTGATTTAGCCATTCCAAAATTTAGAAATTAGGCAAAGTTTGTTATCTTTTCTCTACAGTAATCCCAGTAAATATTTGATATTACTATAATCCTATAAGCAGATTTAAGATGTCTGTACTTTTATTGACCAGTTCTCCTTTTCATTCCTTTCAGAGAAAGGAAAAAGAAAAACACCTGGCAAGTACATAGACAGGAGTGAGCTCATTCTAATATGCTAGTGTCCATGTTGACTCATAAATTCATTAAAGAAACGAATATTGGCTTTTATTTGTCTGCATGTCATGTCTGTCTGTGGTGTACATTATTCCAATGCTATTTTCGATTGATTGCTGACAGCGACATCATTCATTATGCATGTGAGGAATGAAGTCTGAGAAACATAATTTTTTCAGTTTGACTCTATGAATATACAAGGAGGCTGGAATTTCTTTGTACTAGTAATCAGACAATAAATGTCTCATTACCATGTTTAAACTACAAACAAGTTATAAGCATTTATACTACATTGGTAGTTATCAATGCCTTCTTCTGAGATTTAGTTTTAAGAAGATATGTGATTATATAAATGAACTAATACATAGTATGAGATATTCCAATGTTGCCAAATGTAATGTTAGATTATCCTACTATTAATCTAGTAATAAATAAATGTTGCAACTGCAAAGAAGATAAAAATTCAGTTAAAATAGAAAGAATTATGTACATAGCCTGTTTTTAAAAAATACTTATTTTTAATTGTCATTGGACACAATACCTTTATTTAATTTATTTATTTTTATGTGGTGCTGATGATCAAACCTAGGGCTTCCTGCATGTTAAGCAAGCACTCTACTGCTGAGCCACAACTCCAGCCCAATATCCTGTTTTTGATAAACTTAGGTAAAAATTTCATGATACTATTTTTCTACTCATGTTTTCTTATTATTTTAGTTATACCAACAATTATGATTTATTTTATCCTTAAATACTGTTTAATTATCACCACTCTTCTAAAAATTAGATATTCCAAACTGACGAGTGCAACTAATTCACAAATTGAGAGAATAATGCAGCAAAGATGAGATCAAACTATCAAAAGACATTTTTCCTTACTCAGACATTGGACAAAGTGTCAAGAGATTGTATTGAAAGACAGTGGTCTTTAAATACAAAATAAATACACTTTGTCTCTTGACAAAGTGTCAAGAGATTGTATATAAAGACAGTGGTCAAATTTCACAGTTTCCATTTGGCATAAGAATCATATTGAGGAAGCACTGTAAGTGTATGTCATGTTATGAGCATTTTCCCACAGCTTTAAATAGGTGGTAATTTTGCTGAGTTATAACAAATCTTGTATAATATGAATTGGATTCTTAAAATGGAGCTGGCTCTTTATACATAATTTGTGAGAGAAATAAAATTTTCATGTGTTAGAGTTTAAAATTTCTAGACATTCCTAAATTTATATATGAATTTGTTATTACCTCTATATTAAAACATTTCTCTTTTTGTTTACTCCTATATGATTCATTTGGAACCCTTTATATCTAGATGGGCCAAGGCATGATGCAATATAGAGAAAGTATTTATAATTTTATACACATCTCCATTAGTGTGAACAAAATTTAACTTATTATATGTATCCCAAAGTAATGGTGAAACATTCATCAGGAAGCAAAAGACTTAAAAGAATTTCAGCATATCTACCTGGATCCCTGTGTGACATTCTATTAATTTTCAACAAGTTATCAAAAGCTCCCAATTTACACAAAACCCTTTTGAAGTCAATATATAATAAGATACCTTCCAGCTTTTTTCTATAAGAGATTAAATAATTTTTATACACTATTTAGCCCTAACATTCACATCACTAGCAAATGTGTACTACTTGCATTGGTAGTCAATGCCATTGGTACCATCTAGCACTCTGGTAAAGAATTGTGTATAAAAGATCACTTATGCGATAAGACTTACATATATTTTATTAATCTTTAAGAACAGGTTCAAATAGCCCATGTCATTGAAAATCATTTCATGGTTAATAAACAAAAAGTGACTAATAAAAAATAATGAAAAACATTAGTATTCGCCCATTGAACAGTTTTAGTTTGAAGTTATCTCTGAACAAGATTAATAAATTCCATAATATGGCAAAATAGTAACTCCTCCAAATGTATAACCATTTGTTTGCAGATGAAAGATAAACACAATAAAGCATAGGTGAACTATTTCATAACCTAGAATAAAATAGATGTAAAAAAATTACTATTGAAAAGGATGAGAAAGTTCAGAAAGTGTACCTTTATTCTTTCTTTTCTTAACACAAAGATAAATATGCTATAATTATACTCCATTGCTGGTCTTATATTTGATTTGTTTGCTTTTGGTGATAGTATAAGTAAAAATCAAAACATTAACATTTATAACAAATGCTAACAAGTCTTTTGTGCCAATGATATAATGGATAATATTCCCTGAGATTTAAATTTATCAGAAAAAATCTAAGTAAACCTGTAATAATAATAATAAAACATTAGAAACCTATTAATGTAAGTTATTACATAATAAATTCAAAAGAAAATGTATGATCATCTCTAATATAAACAGCCGTATGAGTTTGTTGCATATCTTGTGGCAAAAATATAAATCAAAATCAAACAACTTTTGTGAATGGAGTCAGATTTAGGGATTCTCTTCTAATGGATAGAATATAGAGAAGTGATGCTTTGTAATGCCCAGGGGTAAGTCATAAAAATTATAGCTTCTTTCTGGCTCGCTTTCTTGGATTGTTTACTCTAGGATAAGCCAATGATGAATTGCAAGGATACTCAAACATTCACACAGAGTGACCTAAGTGGACAGGAATTGGAATTGTCCACCAACAATAAACACTACCTGCCAATCACATGAGGAAGCAACCTTAAAGGCAAACACTCTGGACCAATTAAACCTGCAGATGACCTTGGCTGTGGCTGACTAAGTGACTTCTCTTCTTCAGAGACTCTGAGCTGAAATGCAAATCTGTAGTACAACTCTGGAATTTCTGACCCCTACAAAACATGAGAGAGAAGACATGTTTATTGTCATCTTAAGCCACTAAATTCTGGAATAATCTGTTATGATGCTATAGGTAACTAAAAACAACAACAACAACAACAAAAACACATAAAATTGTAGTGATTAAGACTCTGATAATTGGAGATTGCTAAATGAATAATCCTAAGAAAGAGAAACAGATGGTTAGTCCTGAAACAAAATCACATGGCAATAGAGTCTTCATATTGCAGATCAATAAGGAAAAAATTCAGAAAATTATAATGGGAAAAATATGTATATATGACTCCTGCATCAGCCCACACATAAAATATAATGTCTTGATGGCTTAAAAATTTAAAGATGAAAAATAAAGACTGAAAATTTTAGAAGAAAACTAGGGAAATATCTTTATGACTTTGAGACAGGGAGAATTCTTTTGAAAAAAAAAATGCATTTCTAAAGATTACTATTAAATTGAGCTTCAAAGTTATCTGAAAATATTTTAAAATTACTAAAATCTTATGAAAATAATGAAATTTACCAATGATATTTTGAGAGATGAGGTGGCCCTATTTAAAAGAAAATTGAAAAACAAATAAGTTAATAATTATTGTCCCAAATCCTATTCTTTATTTTTTGAAATGTTTTTCTCCTTTTACTCTGTGGTTTGTTTGTGCCATCTAGATTTTCTTGGGAGCCTTCCTGTTTAAAAATAACAACAAAAAGAATAAAAGAAAAAAAAAACTCTTATGTAAGCATTAAAGAGAGATTCAACACCTTCAGATTGCTCACTTTTTGCAGTTCTCTTCCACTCCCCTACCCTTGCCATCAACAACTTCTATCACATCTGGACTCCCAAGGACACACATCATACTGCTTCTTTATATGACTCTCTGTGTAACACGAATAGTTCTTCCTTTGTTTACTAGATCTAGCTGAAGCTGCTTCGGATTTCTCAAAGTGATTTTATCATGAATATTAGAGGAAATCAGAAGTACTAGGATGATGCAAATGCAAAATAATAAATGTTTTTTGAAAAATGTCCAATTTTCCTTCTGGTGTGGTTAAGTTTTAGATTCACTGTATAGTTGTAGTATTCATGCTTAGTTACCTCAGTTCTTCCTTCTCAATTTCTAATTTGAATTTTCACAGTCTGAAGTAGGGACATTCAACCTTTAACTTCACATTTTACATCATATTAAAACTCAGTAAACAAACACACACATGGATATTCACACACATATATATATATATGATTAAAATAAGCAATATTCCCACAAAATATTGTTGAGCCATTACTGTAAGTGATGAAGGAAACGCTCTGCTTTTGGACTTTTTTAATGCTCATTCAAATCTACCAAATTGATTTCATGAAATACTTATGGTTCACAAATATCAGCAATTTATTATAAATAAAATATAATAATAATGAAAATATCACAGTGATCACAAGTAGTAAAAAACTATTGTTTGTTTCTTCCAGTGTATTTTGCACATAAACATGTGTAAGTCCATGTGAGTATATTATATATTTACAGTCATTTATGAAATGTCCTTCTTACCATCAATTTTTAGCAATTTTTTTGGCCTCTTTTTGCATTATCGAGTTCAAGCAAATTGGATAATTCAGAATTGCTTCCTGACCTAGAATTTGCAGGTCCAATCTGGCCTCTGCCCATTAATAACTTCCTTGGCTGTCCTTTATTTGGACATCAGGGCAGTGGAGGCAGTAGCTAGGTATTTATTGCCATGGGAATAGTATAGTCCATTGAAAGTACAGTTCCAGCTAAGAAACCAGTGAAAGCTGCTGAGGCCCAAGGCTATGGACAGTGTTAAGTCGTATGGGACCACAGGTGATCTGGGTAGGATTCTGCCCATCTTGTTCACTAAGATCTGCTTGCATCATTTTATAGCATTCAAATGTATGTGAACAAGATATCATGACCACTTCTTTCAAAAAAAAAAATGACAGCTTTAATACTAAAATGTGGCGATCATTCTCAGTCTTCTCAAAAGCCCTAAAAAAGGGCTTTATTTATTTATCAGAATTATACATGCAGACAATTGGAATTTATTGTCTCTCATCTCCATCATGCATGCCAGATTATTCAAGTCCTTTACTGCCTTTTCTGGAGAACTGGATCCCAACCCTGAGGAAATGTGGGCATCCATGATCCAAAACTTGATACCTATGTAATCAGAGACCTTTATCACCTTTCACTTGTTGGGCTGTGGTTGATGCCATTGCTCATTTATAGCTACTCCTAGGCACAAAGCACCAAATGCCTCCAGTGCATGGCCTGAGTCGTGGACATGCTCTTCTACAGTCCCACTGTAAGCCATAGATCCTCAAGGTTACCAGACTTGATTGTCTCCTTTAATATAGTACCCCTTTTCCTTGCCTCCAAATTCACTCGCATAAGAAACAGAATGGGAGGCTGGGGTTGTGACTCAATGAAAGCATGTGTGAGGCACTGGGTTCCATTCTCAGCACCTCATATAAATAAATAAGATCCATTGACAATTAAAAAATACTAAAACAAACAAACATACAATCCAAAATTCCCCTACTCAGTTCCTTTACTACCTCAGTAGTAATCAGCTATATGTTTAGCCTAATTTCAAAAAAGAGATTTAGACTAAAGAATTTAAAATAAAAAAGTAAATTTGTTTATCCTTTCCCAGGTAGAAATGAATTAATCATTAGAAATACTGGAATTTAAGAAAAATTTACCTTCAAGGATAGATCATATAGATATCCTAGTTCAAATGGGGAATGGATATTCACATATGTACAAACACAGACATATGTTCTTTTTGTCTATGCTCTGCTTCAAGTTCTTTGATTTTCTGTTCAGAATATTCTCAGTAGCACTTTATTCATAACTGCATTCTTCAAATCCTTCAGGTCTTTCCACATATTACTTCTCATGGTGATCTATTACTTTCCTGCAACTAATATAGCAAAATTGTCTTTTCCATCAATCTCTATATGATACCAAATATTATCTTCTTCATAATCCTTATGAATGTCAGTAACTTTTTTCATTCATTTGTTTATGTGCTCCTAGTCTTCCTCAAAAGGAAAATAAACTCACCCTTAATGATATCCCATTGGATTTAGAATACAAATGCATGAATCCCTGGTTTCTAGGGTAGTGTTTAGCATGCTGAACTTAACAAGTGCTTACTACACACATAATATTTTTTTATAGTTTTTTGTTGAGGAATAAGAACAAACAGTATATGACATCTGTAGAAGCTGCTTTCCCTTTTCATCAATTGCTATACAGATATCCTAAAACATGGGAGGATTTATAATAGTCAAAATGTTATATGGACGTATATGCACAAACCAAGACTTAAGCTAAAACTCTGTTGAACCAATTAGGAAAGAAAAAATATGAATTTTACAAAATATTGAGGAATAAAATAGTTTATATTAGGGTATGAAATAAATTAGAGGATCTGGGATAAATAATTTTGCACTCACATCCTATTATATATTTCTTTTTTTTGAGAGAGAGAGAAAATTTTTAATATTTATTTTTTAGTTTTCAGTGGACACAACATCTTTATTTTATTTTTATGTGGTGCCGAGGATTGAAACCAGCGCCCTTCACATGCCCGGCAAGTGCGCTACTGCTTGAGCCACATCCCCAGCCCCTGTATTTTTCTTCCTTTGAGTGTTTTCATTTACTACTGAGGTATCAGATGATTAATTCAGAACAATGATGGATAATAGGAAGATATTATTTGAAATTTTAGAATTGCAACAGATAATCTACTAACTGAATAATGTATAAGTAGATAATTGAGAGTGGACTAAAGATACATGTTTCTAATTTTGATTGTATTTTGATAAAGTAATAATCCTGATATTCATCAGGTTGAAAGACCATCATTTTAATATAGTTCCTGTATGCTATCATAATTTCATTCATTTTATAGAAAAAAATATCCATTGTTATGAAGATACATTGTTTGCATGACTATCACACTTAACCTTCACATATTGTGAAGATCATTGCACAACTAAAGGAGATTGAAATCAAGAAATTCTAAATACTTGATTTGGTATACCAGTAGGGTGCTTTAAGTTTGACACAAAGGAAAAAATTGGCCTTTTGTTTCTGACCACACATTTTCACCTTTTCCTTTCTATCTTCCTATCCACCCCAACATCAGTTAATATCCTAAAATTAAAAACATTATAGAAACTGTTTTCTAAAAATAACTGGAACAAAGTACTGATATTGTATGCACAAAATAATTCTGAAACACTTAGGAGGTCTTAGAATGTCAAGCTGTATACATACATTTGATATCAGGCATCTTTCTCTTACTCTGGAAGAAAATAATATTCAGAGCAAGATTTTATAATTTTAATTCATTTGTTGCCAAGATGAAGCAGAAATGCCTGAACTTAGCCATTCCGTTTTCTTTTATATACTAAATTAGTTATTAATATAAGCCTGACAGTATGTACATCAATTTTATTACAATGGTATATGCCACTTTAAGAGTAAAGTAGGGTATCAGTCATAAAGTTTGGGTTTTTAGGAAGATTAAATGTAATAATTCTTTTATGCAATAAAGTAATCATAGGTATATTGTTACATGGAAACCATTTTGAAAGAAAAAACAATGTTACATGAGTGTATGATGTTGCACAAAACACGTTGCTCATAAATATCATCCGATAATGTTTTTATTTTACTTATATTCCTTATGATGTTTTTCATACAAGCTTCTTAAAATATTACATTTTGGGAACCCTTCATTTCCTATTAGAAGGGTCTGGCTAGCTTTCAAAATATTCCCTTCCTGGAATGTATCTCTCAGATATACAGATCATTTTGCCAACTCAGAATTTTGTAGGTACGAAATATAGAGGACCCCCTGGCATAACAAATCTTTAAATGTATGAGGACCTTTTTCACTGCTTCAGCAGCCACAAAATTCAAAGTACTGCATTCATATAATTTCTTATCATGATATAAAATTTGCTTTAATACTGTTTTATTTACATAAAGATAGGAATTCATTTTTCTCTTTAGAATACAAATAGCCTCAATGCTCAAATGTCATGATAACATTTTAAAAGATAAAGGGGAAAAACTGTTATGAATGTTTCAGTATAGCTGAAAATAATTAAGTACCCTATACAGCAATATAAAATAGAAAAGATCAAACTAGGGGAACATATTCCCTACGATAATCTTCAGCAAGATGTGTCAGGAAGGAACTTGTATTAGATATGTGATATATACAGCCATTTTCTTAAAATGTAGCCATTGGCTAAAGGATAGAAATTAAATGGCTCTTGACTTATTTACTTTTTGAAAATTTCTTAAGAATTCAGCCATTATTAATTATTTTTTAATTGTGCTATATAAAATATTATGTAACCATTATTTTAAAAGCTCATACTTATTGCATAAAATTTATTATTTAAATAAAAGTTAAAAATGAGAGATACCAAGACTTACTCAAAAATGAAGTCAATATTTCTCTGTGCTTTCCTGTACTATTTAATAAATGTGCCAAACAATAAAGTACACATGCTTAGAACTTGAGTAGAAATGGCACTCACCAAACCTATGTGCTTTGCTGTGTTCCCAGTCCTCTCCTGAGGCAAAGTCAGAATCACGTGACTAATTTTGTCTGAAAGGCCCTTAAAAATAATCTGTGCCACTTCTGGGCCAGACAAGTTGATAACTGACACTTTCTCTATTCCTCTATCTCCTGTCACTATTACCCTGACAGTCAAATGTTCCATTTAGTTGGTGTCATTATAAAATGGAAGAAGGCACTAGATGTGTATGGACTTTATGTGAACTATCAGGAATTAAAAAGCAAAATGTTTTAGTGTGTTAAAAAGTTAAAATTAGTCTATTTAACTAATAGTGCATAAACAATCTGTGGCATAGGTCTTATTTCAGGTGACAGAGTTTATACTGACTCCAAGTTTAGTGTATTTTTGAGAGAGAGAGAGAGAGAGAGAGAGAGAGAGAGAGAGAGAGAGAGAGAGAGAGTTCTTAATATTTATTTTTTAGTTTTCGGTGAACACAATATCTTTGTCTGTATGTGGTGCTGAGGATCAAACCCGGGGCGCATACATGCCAGGCCAGCATGCTACCGCTTAAGCTACATCCCCAGCCTTAGTATATTTTTTTATTGTTCCATAGAAATTTATTATAAATGCCCTAACTAGTCTCTTAGAAATGTTTTTGAAATGTTTTCTTTCAAATCTGAGCTTAACTAAAGAGGAATGGCAAGCTATACCTATGAGGGTTTTGTGTGGGAAGAAATAAGGATAGCAAACAGTGTTTATAAAAGCCCTACTTAAGCCAAGTTCTGTTTTGAAGTCATTATTTGAGTTGCATCATTAAATCCTTCCAACAACTCTTTGATAGAGAAACTATTATTGCCCCTACTTTAGACATAAAATTCCTGAACTCAGAGGGAGGGGCTATGTAACTTGTCCAAGGCTCCACTAGAGGCATAGGGCCAGCTGAGTATTCAGCTACAAGGAATAAACCCATTGTCATTTTAGACCAATCCATGTGGCTTGACCTTGGAAGCCATAAAGTTATACTTTATTTATTCAATTGCTTCATTTCATTTAGAGACTTTCACTTATATTTAAAGACACTTTCCATTTTGCAAACAAACCAACTAACATGAAGATATAGTAAAAAATCAAGATTATCCTTGTTTAACCTCTTCTCTCTGCTTCCCTTCTGTGGCTAAATAGAACAGATTTAACCTATGTAGTATGAAAATCAGGGGTGTGAGAGAGGAAAACCAGCACATGAGTGCTGCCCATCAAGAACAGATGTTTTGGGCTGAGGATGTGGCTCAAGTGGTAGCGCGCTCGCCTGGCATGCATGCGGCTCGGGTTCAATCCTCAGCACCACATACCAACAAAGATGTTGTGTCCGCCAATAACTAAAAAATAAATATTAAAACTCTCTCTCTCTCTCTCTCTCTCTCTCTCTCTCTCTCTCTCTCTCTCTCTCTCTCAAAAAAAAAAAAAAAAAAGAAAAAGAAAAGATACTCCTTATCCTAGGTTTTGTTTTCCTGCAGTCAACTGTGGTCCAAAAGTTATTAGATAGAAAATTTCAAAAATTAAAAATTCATAAGTTTAAAAAAAAAGATGTTTTCATGGAAGATGAAGGGATCTGCACTACAAATGTTGCTGAGTAATAAGGAGCAATGTGGTCATTGTTGAACATAATAGGACAATGTCAGGGAAATGACGGCAAGAACGGGCACATCAGAGAATTGAGTCCTGAATAGAATATAAAAAAAAAATGTGAGAGAAGATGACTGAGTTGTCTTTGCAAACTTGTAGCTACCAAGGTGTTATGGGGTGAATCTAGAGTGTCCCCTAATGGTTAACATGGCTTATAAGATTTCACCTTCACCTTCAACTCTCTGAGCTGTAACTCACATTTCTAATCCCATCCATTTCTACTTGGCCTCATGTCCCTTTTTTCCTTTTAATTTCTTGATTGTATATTTCACCTTCATGTTTAGCATTTGCTGTTTCTAGAATGTAGAATGATTATTTCTGCTGAACTAATTAATACCAATCAATTTTGAGATCTTCATATTCAGTTAAGGATTCCTTATCCACCTGCTGCTGTTCATCATTTGATCTGATTGCCTATGTTCCAACTGGTTTCCCTTCATCTACACTAGGTGCTTCAGTGATTTAATGAAAAGTGTGATTCATTTTTATCTTCTCCCACTAAGTCACTAAGTCTTATGAGAGCAGGAAGTTTTCCTCTTTATTTTGGTTTTTAATATGCCATGACCAGGTGGAATTGTTCTCCCATATTTTTCATTAGACAATTATAGTAGTGCATAATGAATTTACTTGTTAACTATTCATGCATGCACACACTATAACAATATAATTTGGCCAATATCACCCCCAACACTTCCCCCCAAAACACCACATCCCACCTCCTGATCCCTTTCTTCTATGGATCTCCCTTTGGTTTTGATGAAATCCCTGACCTCCCACTTTTCTTTTCCTTTTTCTTCACTAGCTTCCACATAAGAGACAAAACCATACAATACCTGACCTTCTGGGTTTGGCTTACTTAATCTAAAATGATGGTCTCTAGTTTCATCCATTTTCCTCCAAACAACATAACTTCATTTTTACTTATGGATGAATAAAATTCCAATGTGTATATACACCTCATTTTCTTTATCCATTCACCTGTTGATGGACACCTAGGCTGGTTCCATAATTTGGCAATTATGAATTGTGCTGCTATAAATGGGTATGAATTCATCACTATAGTATGATGATTCTAATTCTTTTCAAAATTATTTATATTTTTATTTATTCTTTTTAATTTTAAAGCTTCCTTCTTTCTGTTCACTTCTCTCACAGATAGCAAGGCCTGATGCACATCTGTTGGATGAGTGAAGAAAGAAAGAAAAAAAGAAAGAAAGAAAGAGAAAGAAAGAGAAAGAAAGAAAGAAAGATGTACTATCTTTCATGTTATGTTGGATTCCTCCCTTTTACTTGCCACTTCCTTCACATCTAAATTCAGTGAGATATCAGGAGGTTAGGTCGTGTAGATTATATCTGCTGTTATATCTTAGATCTATTCTCTTCTAGTGTCTCACGTTCAAGCCCTTATCATATCCACCCAAGTTTCTGCATTAAATAGTGTAGCTAGCTGCTTTTGAGGTCTTATTTTGTTTATCTTTATTAATGCAGCTAGAGTGATTTCTATAAAATATGGTTCAAATTTCAAAATCTTTAAAAGTATCTCATTATAGTTATGCATTTTTATGTCCCAAAACTCTCTAAAACTTAGTGACATAAAAAAAATGGTTTATGACCCCAGTATTTCATGATACTGAGAATTAACAAAGCTCTTTTGGTCTCTTTTTTCTTGAGGTCTTCTGTTAGTTGTTGGCCAGAGTTGCAGCCATCTGTAGACTCCAGTAAAGCCTTACAACCCAAAATGGCTCAGACATCTGACTTGCTCCTTGTGATACCATAGCTTCTGGATGTTAAAGAATTGCATACCAAAAGGTAGCATTCTAGGGGGGCTATGCAGATGCTTCAGTTTTCTTTACAAAGCCTTCCTTAGAGAATACATCATATGACTTTCACTGTATTCTTTTGTTAAAAGTGATTCAATAGATCAGCTCATTTAATAAAAAAGGGAAACAGAAGAATATAAATAGTGAGAGGGTGGTTCTTTGGAGACCAACTACTACAATCCCCACACCTTCACATGACATACAGCAGTGGTACTTCCTACTGTTGCCTTTGCCTATGCCACTAGTCTTACCCTTGAGGACTATTTAAGCTTTCTTTAAGATGTTTAATATTTGTTTTTCCTAAGTTTGACTGTTCTTTAGAATACAGCAAAGCACTTTTTCTTAATAGGAAGCCACTCTGACATTCTTACAGCTGGCTTTTATCCCTGATGCAACCTGTGAATACCTCTGTTATTGGACACTCTATTTGTTTAAAGTTACTTGAATATAGCAATCATTTATTGATCAGTTTTATATGAAGAGATCATGTAGGTAGCAGAGCAACTAATGAATCCTTCCTCAATGACTGAATAAGTAGAAGCACTCATTTCGCAGCTAGACTATGCACATTTTTTTAAAGAGAGAGAGAAAAATTTTAATATTTTTTTAGTTTTCAGTGGACACATCTTTTATTTTATTTTTATGTGGTGCTGAGGACTGAACCCAGTGCTCCGCGCATGGCGCATGCCAGGCGAGCACATTACTGCTTGAGCCACATCCCCAGCCCTACTATGCACATTTTTAAAGATGCTTCTGGGAAGATTTAATTTTCCATGTATCCTAATCTATGTATTGCTTTATCACATGAGCCCATTGCTTTTCTGAATTGTTCAACAATAAGCTGAGAATTGTGCATAAATTGCAAGGAAACTGTGATAACTATCTGTAACACAATGCCTTCAGTTCCTTGGTTCCCTGACACGAAAGCAATATTTTGAAGATGTTCGTAACTAAAGTCTATGATTCTTCACACATCTTTGTTCTTGCATGCAAAATGAAAGTTTTATGTCATTTTCCAACATTCTTAAGGCAGCACTATTTTTAATCCACATAATAGTGTAGATTTTATCAAATGAATAAAATCAAATGTCTGAAAGCATAACGGATCTCTGTGGTTTAACACAATGTTTTGTATGTGTGCATGTACTGCCTTTTCCATAGAACTGTGTTCACATTTCCCATCAACAATAATATAATAGAACAAATATATGTCATACATTCAGCAGATTTGGCAATGATTATTTTCTATTTCTAGTCTAATAGGGCAATTAGTAAGACATTCTGTATGATATAAATTTTCCAGAGATTTGGAGTTTTCTAAACTTAGTATAGAAATTTTTAATACAATTTTTACTTGCAAAACCAGATAATAGATATAAATATAAATAGTTGTATTTAGAGAAATAGATATGCAGATTCATAAGAGAAATTTATTATAAAAAGGAATGTCTGATTCTCATCCTATTTTCTGGCACAATGTATTAATAAATAGGAAATGAAATAGTGGACTTCTCTAGCTACTACATTGATTTTAAAATCACTGTTAGGTGGCATAAGTCAATTGCTTTAATAACTATATTATTGAAGTGATTCATGATTACTTCTTTTGAAAAAAATTACCCTTATATTTTACCTGCTAAAAAGAAAAATTAACTTTAGATGCTTAAATATGACATCTTTTTGTCATCTGATCTCTTCAAAATGCTTTAATTTAATTGGTCTTGTATGAAAAAACAAAGAACCTTGAAAGGCATCAGATTAAGGTCATAGGTCAGTGTTCAGGCAAAATAGAGCTGGCTACCCAATGATTTCCTGTTATTAAGTCGATAAATCAGAGCGATGTTGATAGATGTGAGCATTGGGACAGTATGTCACTCTCACTAAAAAATGCTGAACAGACGCAGGTGATCAATGCTGTCAGTGTCTTGAAAATAAAAATTTTAAGAAGGTCAAATAAAGCTCTGAGAAGACTCTCCGTGATGTTTGCACATCTCCAAATGAAGATTTTTATATGAATTAAATTACAAGAGAGATTCATAAGCCTTCACAGTGGGCAAAGCTGAAAAATTTTTAAAGTGAGAGAAATTTGTTCTAAAGAAACACATGCCATCATGCTCTATCTGCCTGGACTGACTGGTATAGGCCTAGGTATTCAAAGCTCCTTTCCATCCCAAGCCTTTTCAGGATGTCATTTTCTTCCCCATGTGACTTAGCTTGCTGTGGGCTCTGCATATCCTATCTCCAACTACCCACCTGGCCTTTTTTGAGTTCTGCATTTTTTGAGGTATTAACCTGAGTGCTCCAAGTCAACGTAAGCTACTCTTTTCTCAGCCAATGAAGCAGTATAGACATTCAATGAATTTAATCACTCATGATAACCTCATTATTTTTTTCCTTTAATATATATTACCATTTAAACTCTAATATTAAATAAATGGGAGATAGGCCTTCTATCTTTAAAAGATTTACATTCTTTTAAATAATTTGTAACTTGGAGAGAATTCCTTTGAGAATATGACTGACACAATGGCTACTTTCATCGAAAAATATATTCACATAAAATTTAGCATAGAAATTCAGAGGATAGAGTCATAATTATGGACATGAACAGAAAGTGAGTAGATCCTT
The DNA here is from genome assembly GCF_052094955.1 of Ictidomys tridecemlineatus. NCBI lineage: Eukaryota > Metazoa > Chordata > Mammalia > Rodentia > Sciuridae > Ictidomys > Ictidomys tridecemlineatus. The sequence continues at coordinate 189,263,428 of NC_135479.1, read as the reverse complement.
CCCCAGTAACACTTTTAAAGGTTTTATAAAAATCATGAACTTTTTTAATTAAAGAAGTTTCAAATGACTATCTAAGAAGATAGAACATATATGACAGTCAAAAGAAAGAACTGCAAAAAAAAAAAAAGAACAAGACATTTAGGAAATGTTAAAACTTTTCATGGGGCAGGAGAAGATGTATAGATTGAACTTGCACAAACAAGTTGGAACAAGATATCTATGGTCATATTTACCACCTAAAAGGGTGGGCCATCCTGGGCCATCCTCTTTCTAAGAAAGTTATTACATTTTTAGTCCTTAAAGATTTTACCATGTTTTTCTTCCCTATCCTTCTCTAACTTGAAGCATTTCCTATGTGTTGTTTTGCAAATATTAGATATTCAACTGATACTTGACTGAGCAAGAATGAGAGGAAGAGAAGAGAGAAGATTATAGAGTTAGTCCATTCACAGAGCTCTGGAAAGCATAAACAAAGAGATAATTGATTTATAAATATTATGTTAGGCCAATTATGTATAAGCATTGGTTATTTTAATAGGGTGATAGAAATAAAGGGAAACAGTTTCATGTCATTATATAGGAAATGCTCTAAGTGAAACTATTTTTCTTATAATAGCAATTTAGTTTTGTTGATGAGACTAGATGAGAAATTATAAATAATATGACCTTAGGGCTCTAAATTAGTTTTAGTCAAATAATACATTTTTTATACCAGTAAACTATTTTTAGATTATAATTTCTATGAGGACATAGACTGTTTATGTCCATTCAGCTTCTAAGTTTCTATAGGTTTTGGATAATGCAATAATACACAGTAGGTCATTAATTTCAAAAATATGTATTGAATCACTATTGAGAATAATGTCCCACTCTAGGTAGTGAGAAACATCAATAAATAACAGAACAAGTCCATCTTCTCAAGGAGCATATATATATAGAGAGAGAGAGAGAATAGGACTATAACAATATATAAATGAATAAATATGCTACCTGAGATGATGAGTATAATGTAGAAAAACAGGATATCTAAGTTAGGCATTGTCACAAAATATTGTATAATAATCATTAAAATCTTAATAGTATTCTACAACAGTGGACATGTATTTAAGTCCAGTGTCTGAATTTAGCTGGGGATTAGCTGAGTTTTGGATTAAGTGGTTCTGAAGATTTCCACTGGGTTCATTCTTGCATTTGCAAATTAGTGGCTTACTAAATGGGGATGAACTCAGCTGAGATAGTTGGGCTGAGATGCCTCTACTTTACATTTCTCTGTTCTCCCTTTTGGAATCAAGGGACCATGGGCATGTTCTTCTTATGTCAATGTCATAAATGTCAAAGGTCAAGCTCAACAAGGCAGTGCTCTAAAAATATCATAGTAAAAAAGGCATAAGGAGTTAAGTTGGTCCATGAAGATAAATATGAGGAGAGAATATATTTGAACAATGGCTACTCTACCATATAGCATAGGGGAACAGAAAGTGAAGGGAGATGTTAGTTTAAGTAGGGTCTTCAGGACCATATTATTTCCAGTAAGGTGACAGTTAAGCACAGAAATTAATAATATGACAGTGAGGCAAGGAAATATCTTTAGCAAAAAGGTTCCGTGTGAAAGAAAGTGATTTCAAGGACTCTAATGTAGGACCGTGCTTGGATTGTTCTGGTTGAGCAAGGAGAAAGTACAGCCAGGTTGGACTAAATGTGAAGTAGAGAGAGGGATGGTGAAGCCAAGGAGGGGGTCTTCCCAGGTCACCTGTGGCCACTCAAGGATGGTGCATTTTATTCTGAGTGAGATGGGATGTCATATTTTAAAATAAAGGTTGACATTATCTGACTTGCACTTTAAAGCATCCCTGTGACAAAGCCATTGAGAGGATTTTTGTATGGAACATACACTATTTACTTTAAAATAAAGTTTCATCTAGGAAGTAAATTTTGTGGGCAGGCATGAGCTGTGTGTTACATATGTTTGAAACCACTAATATTCTTAAAGTATCTTCTTATAAATTTTCGTCCTTGCAATTTGTTCAAAACTTTGCTACTCCATTCTATAAACAAAATGAACAAGCAAACAAGAAAAGTAAGACAAAAAATATGAGTTAACCTCAGTGAAACAAGCCAAGAGATGTTTGATTAAGAGTTTGGACTCAACACTACCTACAAGCATCATTTTGGGGTTGAAAACTAGAACTCTGTTAATCACCTGAGAAGGCAAACAGAAATTATTCCCACTTCACACTTTTATCATATTTTCCTTATCCCAGGACCTTCCTTTTTAAAATTAAGTCTTTATATCTTTAAAAGTCATTCCTTTATTTTGCTCTTGCACTTTATTCTAAATCTAGACTTCAGATTTTTAGTATTGAAATAACTAAGATAATTATTAATGATTCAGCTCCCTCAAAATGCTGTTGCTTCTTCTTCTTTGTTTGTTGTTCGTTCGTTTGTTTGAATGTTGGCAGTGGATGGGTAAAAGCTTGCCCTATAGATCTATCTTCCCTCCTCCCTCATGATGTGAGAAATAACACCAGCCAATTGAAACAGATCTCTTTTATTACGCAGATCAAGGAATCTCTACTTGCTTGCTGGGCAGACTATTGACTAAGACAATTGCTTATTTGAAGAAATCCATGCATAAATTTCTTCACTGTCCCACTTTTAACCCAGAATGCTGTGGACTTTTCTGAAACTACTAGCATGAACTTGTAAGCCCAGGCTTCAAGGGTCTACCTCCTAATGAACACAAAGCTAACAGGAAGACTGGCCTACCTCAAAATAACTTTGAAAATGACATTATGTATCAAACAGCCAAATTCCCTGTGGTATATTTACCAAAGGAGGTTTTATCACACCCAGTATAATGTATGCTCTTGAAAAATGGTTTTCTATAACATTTCAGGAGACAGCTAACTTCAGGGGAGATCTATCACAGCTAATGCAGACGAATGGTACCCACTGGCATTGTGCTGTGTAGCAGCTCAAATATATCATCAAAAGAACATGGAACACTGCGGTCAGGCAGGACTGAGTTCAAATTCTGGCCTTGTGGCTTACTAGATAGATGACCTTAGTCAAGGTGCTCAGCCTGAACTATGAAATGCAGGAAATCTCATCTACTTCCTGATAGTGTCTCTGAAAATAAACCACAATAGTTATGCACAGTTCTATTCCCATAGTTATGACATTAGCTCCATAAAGGGACATTCTTACTCCACTGATCCTGTATCACAAACATTAATTAATCACTGCCATTACGTTTGTGTAAAGGATGATGGATAGCAAAGCTCCACAGGCTTTAAAAACCGGTTTCTCTGAATTCTTTCATCCTCTTTCCTATTATTTGGCAGAAATTGAAGAGGGAATTCATAAATATATAGAATATCATGATTTAGCCATTTTGCTCTCATCTTGAATATGACTTCTTTATTCAAAATACTTCTCAGTCTTTCACTAAGTTTATTTTTCTAATCATATAAACTGCTGGTTCTAAATTGATAGCAAAATGTAGTAAATGTGCCCTTAGCTACAGTCATTAAAGATTAGATATCAATTGGTTAAGTGTGCATTAAAAAGTGTTCTAACAATCTGAGATTGCCATAACTTCACATACTTTAACTAGAAAGATTCCTTAAAACAGAGACTTGGTAACTTCAATAGCATGGTGTCCTCCTATCATGGAAAAATGACCTCAGCTGCATTACAATGACCTGCTTCTTTGCTCCCTTTGAAGGATCAGGCAACCCTTTCACATCTTAACCAACTTCATTTTAGGTTCACAAAATAGCATTGCCCTTAAAATACTATGTACAAAAGCAATATAGCTTTTTAAATGGTATTCATGAAACTGAATTTTAGTAGATGCTGGGGCTTCTATAATGTTACAAAATGGTTCATAAAATATTGCCATCTGCTATACCGAGTAACTGTTCATTTTTACTAGTTTTAAAATGGCTGTGCTTTTATGTGCTTGGATTTTTGCCTAAGCTTCAAGTTCCCTCTGAAAGTTCCTTCTGACCTCTGCCTGAGGGAATGTGGAAATCTGCCTTTCCAATCTTACTTTATAAGCTTCAGCTGGAGAATGTAAATGGACTAAATACATTTTGTGAAATTTTACCATAAAATTTTTTTCACTGACTGCCTGCATGGCTGGTTCTGCTTACAATATTTCCAGTTTGTACTGAAATAACCACTTGTAAAAGAAATTGCCCCAAGTGATGGTGCTGAAAACAAACATTTATAGAGTAGGAAGCAGGTAGCAGAAGACAAAGGCTTTTATGACAACTGAGGAAATCTGTTTTGTCAAAAATAAAAGGGATATTTGAGGCAGAAAAAGAAAGGAGAGAATTTAACCTTCGGAGTTATAAACTGTGTAAACTAAGTATTTGCTGATACACCAATTTGCTAGGTGTTAAAAGTGAGACCCAAAAGAGTCTCCAGTCACTTGCTCAGAATCTCACTCTCAGGGACAGACAATATCCAACTTTAGGAAAAACAGACAAACACAATGTCTTTTTTTGTGGAAATCAGGTTTTTAAAACTTTCCATAAACTGAGTATGTATGCATTGTTATCTTTTTGTGGTGCTAGGGATTGAACCCAGGGCCTTGTGCCTGGGAGGCAAGCACTCTACCAACTGATATACCCCCAGCCCCTTGTTATTTTTAATTGTTTAGACCTTGACTATAATCACCACATGAGTGAATAATGCTGATAATTAGAACATATATAGATTTTATCAGGCATTGTCAAAATAATACAAAGTAATTTTGAAGGGAAAATAAAACAAAGTATGAAGAAGAGTTAAAAAGAAAGAAGGATAGAGGAAAAGAGGTAAGAAGTGAAAGGAAGAGTGGACAAGAGAGCTCGGAATTATGAAGCCTTCCAGATTGTGTCCATCATCATTCAAAGCTGCCCTGATACTTTTTCTTCTCATCCCAGAGGATCTCTTTAATTGATTGCATAGTTACCTTCATTGCTCTCTTAGACTAGTAATGTCTCTCTCTTATAAATTCTGAGAGTACCTCTCTTTAAGACAATGTGCTTTGCCCTTGAGCACATGGTGGCTGTCAGTCCTGTTGATGGCCACCAGGTGAAAGAGTCCTAGCTGTCCAAGGGTTCTATTGCCTTTCCTTCTCAGCTTCCTCAAATGGAGATTTGAAAGGAATACTGTAGTGTAGTCGCTGAAACATAGGTTTTCTGTTATGTCAGGGATTATCTCCCTCCTTTTGTTCCACTGCAGCAAATACTATTAAACTGAGTAGCTTATAAACAATAGAAACTTATTTCTCAGATTTTGGAAGCTGGATATCTGTGAAAGGCACTAGCATATAATGTGGTGAGGGCCTGTTTTCTGGCTCATCAGTGGTCCCTTCTCACATGTTGGAAAGACAAAGGCAGCTCTCTGCCATCTTTTTCTTAAGGGCACTAATCCCAAACACTCCCTAAAAGATCTAATCACCTCCCATAGACCATCTATTACTACCACCTTGGGGATTATAGTTTCAACACAAGAATTTGATTGGGATGCAAATATTCAGGCCATAACAGGAATCATAATTTCACCTTATAAAAGCATAAATGCTCTCTTGGAACATTCCCCCCAAAAAACAGATGTTTAGGCAGATTTATTGATTATCACGAGGCTTGTAACTTTCCAATTTTTGATTGAGTGGATATGCCAATGCATCATTTAAAACATAAATTTTATATAAATTCTACAAAGTTATTAGATAACTCAAGTAGCCTCCACCAATTTATTTTGTCCAATGCTCTGTACCCAAATGAATCATGTGCAGTGTTGACTAGAGAGTGCCCAGTGACATGAGGGAGGGAACACATCTCAAGTTCCTGACAGTTTTCACTTCATGTTGTCATGGTCTTTGAAATTGATGTTGGCTCAGAGGCATCCTTTTCTAAAATGTCAACACTCAAACCAGGTCTCAAGCATTAGTATGTATTAGTTTAAGTAGATTGCTTTCCTCATTCCACAGAAATGATATCACCTGCACTGAGTAAATGGAAATTATAATTGCATGAGAAAATAAAAAGGAAAGTAATAAAGAATTGTGTGGAGAAATGATCTTGAAATTGAATTTCCTCCAGGGAGTATAGGGACCAGGAGGAAAGCATCACTGAATTGGGAGTTTAGGGTAGCAAAAAGACCTGGAGCAACTAGAACAGAAGACAGAAAGCTGTGGAGTTAGTGAATATGCTTTGACAGAACACATGGTTATGATAATGCATTAAATATACCTCTCTATTTTCATATAATTTAATTAATGATAGATGAATAAGTCAATGAATGAATAAAGATGCCCGTTGAGAAGAGAAATAACTCTCAAACTTTGCATCAGCATAATCTGGGAGGTGGCCAGAAGTGCAAATTCTTGGCTCTCACCCCAGTTCATCTGAACCAGAAACTCAGTGGGTGGGTCCAGCAGTCTGTGCTTTTAATATAGCCTTCCAGATGATTCTGATGTAGGTTCAGATTTGAGAACAACTTAAGGAAGACTGAAAGCCAAGAACCTCATTCTGTATAGTTTTTACTTCAGGGAAATGGAAAGATTTGGGTGATATCATTTAAAGAGCTTTAAGGTCTCCCCAAAAGTGAGTTTTCATTCATTCAGGAAGAATACAAATAGAGTCTGTTTATGGTGAATATATGTTCATCGTCACTATTTGGGGAACTGTTTAGCTGCCTCAGAACATTTGGGCAAGACAACAATCTCTATGTAAAAGGCCAACTGGATCAGGATAAGAGTCATTTCATGTAGTACGACACGCATAAGCTGAGACCTCCAGTCATTTAACATGTATGTCCAAAAACCAAAGAGGTGAGTGTATTTATAGCAGTAGTTACCCAAATCAAAACTGGTTGCCTTAGATTCATACTCAAAACCCACAGACAGCTAATTTAGGGACCAAAGAATTCCAAATGTTATTATATGTATTTTAGTGTCATTTGTTTAGGAATACTTAATTATAAACAAGAATTGTCCAGGACATCCCTACCAAAATAACAGCTTTAAAGTTTCCCTACCTGTGACCTAATGAATCGCTAACATAGAATCATTCTATGCAGGTATGCCTTTATTTCCAGTCATCTTTTCAAAGCAAAATAAATGCTTTGCCTTTGGAAAAATTAAATATTTCCATTTCAGACAGGCTGACAAAAATATGATTGATATCACCAATTATTAGAACCTTACAATGGTCCTATGAGGACATTTTCTTGTATGAATGTTAGAGTTTATCACAGCTATCAAGAGCAGTCATCATGAGTATTTGACTTAGATACATTATTTTATGCAAATAACCATTAGTGTCTTTTTCTAAGCCCTCACTTCTGCAAAAAAGACAGTTTCAATTTACTATTAGAGAGAAAATTTGTCCCCTACAATTATGCCATAATTGCCCATTTTTAATGCAATTTTCTTTTACTGATCACAGTTGTAGATTTTCCAAAAGGTTAGGTAACTGACTAATTTGATGACAAGTATTTTATCTCCAGAGAGTTAGGTTAAGAAATGTCACTTTGATTGTCTCCATGGCAAATCATGTCATGTATGGACAGCTCCATCTCACTGTCTAATTTGACCCAATTTTCCATATTGCTTAATAACCACATTAAAGTGAATCACTGATCTATTATCCAAGGAATTATGGAGCTTATGGGTTATCTTACATTGCACCTGCTTTAATCAGTGTATTGCCTTGGGTATTATGGTCACTTTATCCTTTAATAAAAGAATTGTTAATATCTTCATCTGCAATTTTAAGCAATTTTCTAAATTACTTTAGCTGGATTTTATATAAAACTTATCACAAGCTCAGTTACTTAATGTGATGTTTTCAGGAATCATTCCTGAATTTCCAATGACCTTAAATTAATATTTTATCAAGCAAGCTGTCAGTATTCAAAAAGGTAAATTTCAAGGAGATAAATGGAAACTTGGGTTCTCCTTCTAAGGTAACTTTAATGCTATATCCGACGTCACTTTATTAGTGCTTTCTTTTCTCACACAAACACACACAAAAAAAAAAAAAAGAAAGAAAAGAAAAAGAAACTAATAGAAAACTATAGTATTTATGACACTGTATTTGTAATTATATCTTTAATTGATTTGGAGATAAATTGCTTCAAGACAGCTTTATCTTATTGAATTATATATAATGGTACCTTTGCTTTTCAATATACTGTTTTCTAACAGTAATATATTAATATTGTCATTAATAAAAGTTCTTTATATCTCTTTATTACAAGCCACATAAATAATTAGTATATAGTGATACTGGATATGAAACTATCCTATGTAAAATTTGTATTTTTTCTACCAGAAATCATGGTTTACATCATACATTTATGTAAACATATTGTCATTCATTTCTAAAATCCACATTTGTTGAAGTAGGTGTGTCAGTCACCATGTTGAATGGTGGAGGACTCAGTCGGGATCCTCAGTGAGGTCATAGGCAGGTGGGAAGTTTACAGAGAATGTTTCAGGGAATGCTCAAGAAAACAATTAAAAACTTAAAATCAAACACTTCTTTCTGTCGGGGAAAAGTTATAAACAGTAAATTTTGGGTTTCTGATTGTTAACAGTTAAATTTCCTAAAACCTTGAGCAAAATTACATCCTTTATAGTGCTACAATGTTGAGGAACTAGATAACTTATGTTAGTTTATAATCTAATTTATGAAGATTCATTACACTCAATGCACTTGTGTTCCTAGTTATCACTTCAAATATCTGATAGTTTTTTTTTACATATTTGTAACTGAGTAATAAGAAACAATTTTATCTGGGGCTGAGGTTGTAGCTCAGTGGTAGATTGCTTGCCTACCACATGAGAAACACTGGGTTCAAGCCTCGGCACCACATACAATAAATAAATAAAATAAAGGTATTAAATAAAACAAGCAATTTTATCTAATTTAATGAAAATATTTGGATTGGGCAAAGGAGAGGGAGGGGCGGACATGAGGCATGGAGGAGGAAAGATGGTGGAATGAGATGGACATCATTACCCTAGGCACATGTGTGATTGCACTAATGGTGTGACTCTACTTCATGTACAACCAGAAAAATGGAAAATTGTGCTCCATTTGTGTACAATGAATTAAAGTTAATTCTGTTACCATGTATAACTAATTAGAGCAAATAAAAAATAATAAAAAATTAAAGAGATATACAAAGGATGGAAGAAAGGTAATTCAATCTATGAGGGATATTTTCTCACTTTCATGTCTCTTACAGAACCCTGTTTGGTTAACTACCCACTGTTTTAGTCAGCTTTTTTGCTAATTTGACCAAAAGACCTAACAAGGAAAGTTAGAGGGGGGAAAGTTTATTTGAAGGCTCATGATTTCAGGGTCTTAGTCCATAGATGGCAGTCTCCATCCCTTGGGACTGTGGTGATGCTAGATATTAGGGTGGAAGTGTGTGGCAGAGGAAAGCAGCTGGGAACACAGCACCAGGAAGCAGAGAGAGATAAGTCAATAGTGAGACCAAGTGGGCTGCAATTGGCAAAACCAATGGGGTGGAGCTGCACAAGCCTTTTGTAGAGAACATCAGGCTGTCTTGTGCCCCAGATGCTGTACATGGAACTACAGGACTTGCTTGCATAACTGTACTTTGCCTTTGCATTGCTCCCATTCCTCTTTTTTTATTCCTCTATTTCTTCTTTTTGGAATGGAATGTTTTCTCTGTGCCTTTATATATTGGATATTTGTAAATTGCTTTTGTTTTTTTTAGGAACCCATGCTGAGATTTGCCTTGAGTCTCAAAGGAGGTTTTGGACATGGACTTTTGGCAGTCTTGGAACTGTTGAGACTATGGAGTGACTCTTAGAAATAGACTAAATGTATTTTGCATTGTGAGATGAGCATGAACTTTTGAGGACCAGGGACAAAATGTTTATGGTTAAGATGTTAGGTGTCCCCCCAAAAGTTCATGTGTGAGATAATGCAAGGAAGTATAGAGGCAAAATGATTGGGTTATGAAAGCCTTAACTAATGAGTGATAACTGGAAGCAGATAGTGTGTGGTTGAAAGAATTGCATTGAGAGAGGCATGCCCTTGGGGTTTATATGTTGGCCATGAGGAGAATTCTCTCCCTCTTTGTTTCCTAATGCTGTGTCCCTTGCTGTTTCTCCTGCCATACAATTCTGCTCTGATATTCTGCCTTACCTGAAGCCTGAGGAATACAGTCAGTCATCTATGGACTGAGACCTCTGAATTCCTGTGAGCTCCTCAACAAACTTTTCCTCCTTAAATTGTTCTTTTCAGGTCTTCAGGTCACAGCAGTGGAAAAGTTGACTAAAGGCACCCACTATTTCCAGTCTTTATTTTTTTTTTAATTTTTAATTTTTTTTATTGGTTGTTCACAACATTACAAAGCTCTTGACATATCATATTTCATACATTAGATTGAAGTGGGTTATGAACTCCCAATTTTACCCCAAATGCAGATTGCAGAATCACGTAGGTTACACATCCACAATTTTACATAATGCCCAATTAGTAATTGTTGTATTCTGCTACCTTTCCTATCCCCTACTATCCCCCCTCCCCTCCCCTCCCATCTTCTCTCTCTACCCCATCTACTGTAATTCATTACTCTCCTTGTTTATTTTCCCATTCCCCTCACAACCTCTTATATGTAATTTTGTATAGCAATGAGGGTCTCCCTTCATTTCCATGCAATTTCCCTTTACTCTTCTAATATTTCCAATCTTTATAACTTAGTTTCTAATCATTTACTCATGCTAACTTAATCCAAGGGAAACCAAGAACCAGTTGCCACAGCCCATGAAATGTGGTAAGATCTTTACACTATTTTTTTTTTTTTTACTCTTTTCAGGAGTATTTTGAGTCTGCTTTGAAAAATAGGTTTCACCTGTTTTTCTGAGCAAAGGCCATACATCTCTGCCTTTTTCTAAAATGCAGGGGAAAAAAAATTGATGTCTGTCCTGAGGTAAAACTATTCCGAACTCAGGTAACACACAAAAATACCATTTCAGGATTTTTTAATCAAGAAATTAGCTCATTATTGTTTGGTGAGTAGAGTGAAAATAGAACTATTTTGTGGATTTCAAAAAAACAATTTTTTGAAAAAAATAATTACTACCTTTATTAATGGTTTATCATAACAAATTCCATATCCTCTCACTAGACCAAAACATGGAAAAGTGGAAAATACATGAGATATTATTCATAAGATGTGGTTTTGCACCTTAGGTCTACCTCTGTGCAAGTATATAATCTTTAACAAGTCATTCTTTCATCCCATCTCCTATCCATTAATTATAAAATTATAAAATAAACTTCAGTTTTCTTATCACCAGAGGCTGCAAAGAGAATCAAATGTCTTAGTACAATTGAACTTGCTTTGTAAACTTGAAAAGTGTTACAAAAATAATTACAGTTTTGCTGGAAAGAACTTAGCAGTCATTGAGGGAGTTATAAAATAAACAGATAATACTGGAACTGTTTTGCTCTTCTTTCGGGAGAAATAGGCTAATGATTTATGGTTATGCAGAGATATTTTCATCCTTCATATATCACACTGACATACATTGAGTTATGACAATTTCAAATTGCATTGGTGACTTGGAAGGAATACATATCCTTTATTTAATAAGGAGATTTAGGCCTTTGAGAGTTTTGCACAGATTTTCTAACAAATATTTTTCCTCCAAAAAAAATGTTTACTCAGAAAATCTCTGGTTATGTGATAATGAAAACTCATATATCTTTGAAATGTCTTATGATGACATTTGGCAAGGATCAGTGAGAGTCTTCTCAAATATTAGAAAAATCAAAATAAATGGGTGAGGGCAAATTCTAAAGCATGTTTTATTTTCTTGTTAGCAGTTTTCTGAATCTTAAAATAAAAGCTATTATTGATATTATTAATAGAAATGAAATGTATGCTCTTATTATTCCTTCACATCATTGTATGTCACATTTAACAAAAGGTATTTATCGATTGGCCAGCAAATGTGAAATTTATTTGGTGTAAATTTTGTGTCTCACAGTATTTTATGTTTGAATTATAATTGTTGCATTGTTCAATCCTAATTATTTCATTTCATTTTAAAATAAAGAATAAACTTATTATACATTATTAACTAGTAGAATACCTGACAATGGCAGATGCTCATTAAGTTTACCAGGTATAAATAATTACTTCAAATAGTTAAGTAAATGTAAACCTATTGGCAGAGAATTGTGTTATTATAGAAAATCTCAGACACAGAAAGAATATATTTTATATATATATATTATATATATTTTATATATATTATATATATATATATATATATTTATATGTTTTATTCCCACAAATTTTGAAGAATTTCAAGCAGGAAAGTAAAATGATGATTGACCATTTTGAAAGATTATCAGGTACATATGAAGAAACCTAGGAGGAGGAAAGACTGGAAACAGAAGGATATTAGAGGGATAGCAAGCACTCCATGAGAGGGACAGAGAAGGTAAGAATGAGGGAGATTTTATGAGGTAAAGGTCATAATGATTGGATAGGAGAATAAGAAGACAAAGGAGCCAAGAATGTCTTCAGAAATGCTGTCTTTCCCAGAAAGTAATTGTATTTATAGTCTAGGGTTTCAAGAAAATGTATCATTGGAGCAATAAGTCTGTAAGGCATAATAAGAATCTTACAAAATAAAATAGTGTAAGATGAAAAGAGAAAAGGCCAAGGGGAAAATACCAGAAGGTTAAAAGAGGCCTACAAAACAGTGTAGAAGAGATATAGTTTGGGAGGTTATAAGAACATTGGAGGATCAGGTAGTTTAAGGGCCAAATGTTGTAGTGGGTCAAAAAAAATTCAGTGACAAATTTTTATTGAATAAAAAGAGATTTTTGGTAATATTGGTGAAGATAAGCTCTTGAGGTGATGGATATTGAAAAATGGAAACTTGAGTTTTAACAGCTTCAATAGTTTCAGTTACAATAAAGGTTAGTAAATAGAAATAAGAATAGAGTGTCACAGAGAAAAATTGAAGGCTTTGTATTGTGTTTGACCATACCTAGTTTGAAGTGTCCATTCAACATCCATGGAGTAATATTAAATAGGTACCACAATGACATGTCTAACATTGCTGGGAGATTTAATTCTATTTACTTACTCTACTATTCATTCTTAGTTGCTCTTTGTACCATCCAACATACTGTATATTTACATTGCATTTATCAACAGTCCTACACACACACACACACACACACACACACACACACACACACACACTAGAATGGGAGCTTCATTAAGATAAGGAATTTATTTGACCCTAACATTCTTGGCAACTAGTATAGTACTTGATGCTAGCATATGCTCATTAAATTTTATCTTTAAAAAAATGGTCTTGAAATATCTTACGTTTCCCTTCTGCTGTTTATTTTCCATAGTCCCATTAAAATAAGAATCTGAAGAAAGGGGTTAGGTAACCAGGGACTTCCTGATGAAAATGTCCCATCATTTCTTGTCCTGATGCCTAGAACTGATGCCCTCTCTGCCACCTTTATGCAATGATAAGTGACTCAACCAATGAACAAGCCTTCCAGGGCATGTGGATATCTTCTCAGCTTCCTGGTGAATTTCTGTCCAATAACATCATGAATCTGTTAACCTCTGGGGACCCACCTCCTGATTAGCCTCTATGTAGAGGACTCATTTTCTCCTTTTCTTTCCATCTACCCTCTTATGCCTAGGTTGTGAGTTTGGCTAATAATATAATTAATAGGCCAGGAGACAAGCTCACAAAGATATATGCAATTCTTTTTCTTAAATCTTCCTTATATTCCCTTGATTTATTTCCTAAATAATTGATGTGTCCTAAATCCTCTACATGTTTCAAAGAACTGACCCTTCTGGTATACTCAAGCCGGAGACTCACATATTTTCTACTTTGTATTCTATTGCATCTGTTTCGATGTGAAGGGAACTCAGTGACTTAAACGGTGGGCATGAAATGACAAAGGAGAAACAAGAAAATTAAAAACCAAAAGAACATAGGTTAATACGTTTAAAATATCATTCTAATTTACATATATATTTTCCTATTTTGACAAGAAATTTATATTATTGTACTTTAGCAAGACTTTTAGAAGAGAGACTTTATTTTTTAAACTAATCTCAGTGGTCCAAGGAATAATACACTGAACACCAGCCATCATGGTATTTCTCCCATTCATATCATCAGGGTGGAAGACCAGAAATGGTTTATTTAAGGCCTCGGCTTAGAGTCTCAACAATCTGCAATCTAGATGTAATCCAGCCAGGCCTACAGCTTCATCAGGGTCTCAACTGATGAAAATATGTTCCAAACTGCCTCATATTGTTGGTGAAATTCACTTCCTTGCAGTTGTAGGACCAAAGTTCCTATTTTCTTGCTGGTTTTCTTTGCCTGTAATTCCTTCTGGCCTGTTTGTATAGGCCCTTTCACAATATTACAACTTATTCTTTCAAAGTCAGCAAGAAAGGCTCTACCTTCACTCTGCCAAAACAGAGACATATATAATGCCTGGTAATCACAGGAGTGACATCTTATCATGCTCACCATATTCTATTATTAGAAACGAGCCACAGGACACACTCTTAGTGAAAGGAAGCAGATGGCAAAACTGCATAAAAGTAGGCATCAAGGATCATTAGGGCCATACTTAGCTTCTGTCTGCCTCAAAGTGTAAGAACCTGCAGTCATTTTATCTTGCTAAATAACAAATGACCCCAAATTAGTAGTAAAAAGTACAAATTTACGATCCCAGATTCTATGGGTCAGGATTTTGACATGCTGTCTCTGCTGTGTTTATGGCAGAAATAAAGGTGTCCTTGGAGATTGCTATTTCATCTTAGGCTCATGGCTCTCTTACAAGCTCACTCAGAGTATTGACAGGATTTACATTCCTGTGGTTGTAGAACTGATGCTCCTGTTCTCTTAGTGACTGTTGAGTGGCATCACACCTCTACACTTAGGAGAATCCCTCCTTTGCCTGCCACTGGTTTTTCCCAACAGCACATTGGTTTTTCTTTTACAGAGAGAAAGAGTATGTCTCTGTTCCTCTGCATTTATCATCTCTTCTTTCATTGACTTTAGACCCAGATCTATTATAGGGCTTATGTGATTAGGTCTAGCCTATCCTTAAATGCATCTCCAACTTGGTTTTCAGCATATGTTACCATCTCTGTGTTACATCCCTTCATACCCCCAGATTTTTCCCATCCTTAAGGAGAGAACACTATACAAGGTAAAACAGTAGAAGTGGATATCTTGGAGGGCCATCTTAGAATTCACAGTGTCTAGGATAAAGGACAAAAACTGAATGTGTGTCAGAAATTTGCTTTAAATACCTTAGAAATGACTTTATTAAAATAAACCAATTTTATACCTAGAAGATTAAGTTTGTTGTAAAAAGTATACCCTTTGCCTCTTATCCAGAAGGACCACTTTGTAGTTTTTTTTTTTTTTTGCAAAGTCCTCATTTATTATTCTCCAGTTGGTGCTAATGATACATTTGACAATTACAATATTGGCATGGAACTGGGTGCAGTGGTACAGGCCCACAATTTCAGAGACTTGGGAAGCTGAGGCAGGAGAATCACAAGTTCAAGGCCAGCCTCAGCAACATAGCAAGACCTTTTCTCAACATAAAAAAATAGAAAGGACTGGGAATGTAGCTTTCTGGTAGAGAATCCCTGATTTGAATCCCAGTATGGAAAAAAAAATACTATCATGGATTTTATTTAATTTTATCTATAAGAAAAATTTGCCTCAAGGGTCAGTGGCAGTGAAGAAGAAAGAATAACTGATAGATTTTGTAAGAGATATGAATCTAGATTGTGTTCATTGCTAAAATGGGAAATTACCTGCCTTTACATTTAAAAATATTAGGATAAATGGAACCAGAATGGTGTAGAAAAGAACAGTATATGAAAAGGCCAAGAGTTTATAGTTATAATTCTGGTGGCATAAGCGAACTGGCCACTTTGGGCAGAATCTTAGGCTCTCTGGGCTTTGGTTCTCTAGTACATGAAACTGTAAAGTTTAACCATATTGATATAAATTATCATTCAGTTATAAAACTTTATGGTTTTGTGATTCCAAAGTGAAGTAACTATACACTCAAGAAGTTTTCAACCAAAGTTTTCATTACAAAACACACAATGTTATGAGTAATAAAGCATTTGCTTTTTGATAACTCCTTCTCACATGGCCACTATACTTTAAAATTTTATTTGAGTTGTTGATTGTTACTTTTAGCAAAAGAAATTTGAATGAAATTATAATTTTCCATTTCTGTTTAAATAAATCTAGGTGAAGTAGACAAATTATAAAAACAGCAAAAAATACATAAAATATATGCTTTTCAATATAAAAGGTAGTTTTAAAATATACTTTATAAGCATTTTAATAACAATAAAAATACACTTGAAAACTGGAACCCAATAATTCCAAAAGGACTAATTTCAATAAACATGTTTTCTTAAAGATCTCAAAATGTAAACACTAGAATATACCCAAAACTAAAATGAGTATTTCAAAATTAAAGTAAATCATGTGTTAATTGTCCTCCATTTCTATGATTATCCTGGGCTGTTGACAAAAGATTTTCTTGTTTTATTTGCCAAATGCTATCCTACAATATAAACTTTTGCTTGAGTTATGTCAACCATTTCTAGTATCAGAGATTTTTAATACCTTAACATGTCACATTCTTTTCTACCTTCTACTTACTTCTTTTTATAAGGAAAGAAATTATTTATTTCTATTTTTTTTCAGAGCTGAAAAATGAATCTCAATCACTAAGGTTAAAGAATCTCAGGACTGATGGCTGTCTTTGTTGTCACAATCTAAAACATTTCTCAGTGGGATTTCATGGCATCATTGATCCAATTACAGATCAATGTCTAACACTTGTGGCAGAGTTAGTCTCTAAATTGATAGTCTTCTCTCTGCTTGGCTCAATGGGATGTTAATAGTTCTTAGTTCTCATTTTGAAAAGTCTGTGTTTGGTTTCTTGATTTTCATAAAGTCTTTTGTTACTGAGATTTAATGTCAAAGAAAAATACTGATTTTATACATTTTGTAGGAAAAAGCACACTGCTGATTCAAGATTTTCTTTGGAATGTGTATAATGTATTCAGAACTATGAGAAATGAGAAAGTCACACTTCTAATCTTTATGTTAAAATTGTCAATCAAAACAGGTTGAATATTTGATTTAAAGACTGAAACCTCAAACTTGAGAGTAATTCTAGAACAAGCACTGTAGAGCAGAACTGTCAGACTAAGAGAAGAAAGAGTTGGAGAGGCAATGGCTTTGGAGTCTGTGACCTGGGTATCATGTGGCTTATTCTCAATAGTCTACATCTTGATTTTAGGATTTTTTTTTTGACATTTTAAGAATCAGTAGGTTAAAATAACAGACAAATTAAGAAAGACTGTATGAAACAAATGCTTTAATTAAGTTGTCAATATTGATAATATATTTGATCCTCAATGAAGATGAATTTTTTAAAAAGTTATGTGCCTAATCAAATTGCACATATGTGGTCTTAATCAGAAACAGTAGCACGTGATCTTCCTTATTCAATGTCCAATCTTCGCCTACCCTGTAAATTTGAATGGGCATGCACATGCACTCACACATTCCACATATGAATCCACATCAGTTAACAGGTAACTTGAATTTGAAAGACTGAAATATCAAAGGGCTTGGAAGTTTCTAAATAACTATCTGCCGTGGGTTGGAAACATGGACTAAATTACATATTAATTCAGAAATGTATTGACTTTTAAGCAACTGCTGGTACATATGACTTAGAGTGATATTCTAGCATGTTTTGGTCCATACTTACACTGAAAATTTTCTCAAGAGAATGTATTCATTATAGTCAAACATTGCTTGCTCCTAGAACAAGAATCCAAACTTCTATGATCAGATATTCTCCCCTCTTTTCTTTCTCAACAATAATTCATCAGTTGTGAACTGGAAACTGGGAATAGAACAAAAATAAATGCACACATAAAAGCTTAATCTGGTGGTGCTAAGTGTTATTAGTACTTTTTAATTACAGGATCAATGATTAAATTGGTTTCAATTTGGGTCTAGCAGTTTTTAAATTACCTGTGAATTTGATTGAGGTGGTTCCAATGTTTATCATTTTGGATAGTTAAGAATTAGCTACACTGGGCTGGGCTGTAGATCAGTTGTAGATCAGTGGCAGAGCACTTGCCTAGCATATGTGAGGTACTGGGTTTGATCCTTAGCACCACATAAAAATAAACAAATACAGGCATTCTGTCCACACACAACTACAAAAAACAAAACAACAACAACAAAAAGAATCAGCTGCACTGGTCAGGATGAACCTGCCTGGTGTATTAAACACATTATATATAATTTTTTTAGGGTACTGAGGATTTAACTCAGGGACACTTAAACACTGAGCTACATCCCCAGCCCTTTTTATAATTTATTTAGAGACAGGGTTTTGCTAAATTGCTTGGCGCCTCCTTAAGTTGCCAAGGCTGGCTTTGAACTCTCAATCTGCCTGCCTGAACTGCTGGGATTATAGGCATGTGCTACTGAGCCCAGCTTGATATAAACTATTCATATGCTCACATCTTTAGCCCATGCACGACTTTATCCATGGTCCATCTGGTTTTTAGGGCAGCATTAAAATTATTTTTAAGATTATCCTTCGATTCACATGCATAGGAAATTTACTAGACTTGATCTGCCTTAGCAGGATTGTCTCAAACAAGAACTCTGAAATATCATTTTAAAAAAGGGCTTAAAGAAAAACAGTCATTATATTTTTTCATACGTGAATTTTGCTCTCACACAGTCAGTTCTTTAATGTCTCACTATTTCTACATGATTTCAATCCATCTTCCTATATGTGTTGGCCATAACCAGGTACCAAAGATAGCTTTCTTAAAATGGAAAGAGGATATTCATTGAGGTAACTTGAATTTCTGACCAGCTGTCCACCTGTTACTACTAAAATGAAAAAGCGCAACAGAAAGAGCATAACTGAATGATATATTTCATATTTCAAATATTGTAATAGCATTTCTCATGATTTATTTTTTTTTATAATTGTACATATATAGCTATAGCTATCATTTACTTTTAGCATCCTGTACTTCTGTCATAATGATTTGGCATTTTCATAACTTAGTTGTAAAATATAAGGCTTCAGAGTTGGAGTGTTTGCATTCATTGGAAGAGGCATCTGCATGTAAGGAGAAAGGTGATAAGGAAGAATGGCATGTTTGAGACATGTTTTTACATATATGCATGACATCGTGGCTGTCTCAATATTTACATGAGGGTAAAATTCTCTCTGACTGTTGCTGTCAACCTTAGCACTTTACTCCCTTCTTTTGTTTCCTTTAATATTTTCTAGTTGCTAAGCTCACCCGTCAGCAAAGTCTTCCTGAAACTTCATGCATTCCATTTTGTCTCTCTCTGAAATAAACCTGTGATGCTAAAATATCTTAGCACCTGAATCCAAACTTTTAGATGAGAATAATGTATATGCTTTTGTTCATATAGAGTATATGACCTTTGTATTTAATATATATATATATATATGTATATATACATATACACACATGCATATATCTGCACACATATACATGTCAACAAGTAAAGTTTATCCAATTACATTTTTAGTGGCATCCAAAATATAAAATTATCAAAAAATAACTTCAGACTCCCATTATTTTTTATTTCCCCATTTATTCTTTCAAGAAACTTCTTGCACTAAATATTAAAGCATGTTACTGTTATTTCATATGTTTCCTTATATTTTCAAATTCCGTCTTCTTTATGTTTATGTCTTACATCATGAAAGCCTTCAAATTTTCTCTGTCTCAATTTACTCACAATTTCTCTCCCCAAAACAGTACAAATTTTAGAATATATGCTAGGTGTTCATGGATCTTCTATTCTTCCCCTTCCACAGGCCTCTTGTTATGTGCTAGCATCCACATATCAGAGAGAACATTCATCCTTATTTTCTTGGGTTTGGCTTATTTCACTTAGCATGATAGTCTCCAGTTCCATCCATTTACTATCAAATGCCATAATTTTATTCTTCTTTCAGGCTGAGTGATATTCCAATATATATATATATATATATATATATATATATATATATATATATATATAGAGAGAGAGAGAGAGAGAGAGAGAGAGAGATCGATCTCACATTTTCTTTATCCATTCATCTGTTGAAGGACAACTAGGTTGGTTCTGTAGCTTGTGAACTGAGCTACTATAAAAATTGATGTGGCTCTGTCACTGTAGTATGCTGATTTTAAGTCCTTTGGGTATATACCAAGGAGTGGGATAATGGGGTCAAATGATGGATCCATCCCAAGTTTTCTAAAGAATCTCCATACTACTTTCCAGAGTGGTTGCACCAATTTTCAGTGCCACCAGTAATTTATGAGTGTAAATTTCCTCCCACATCCTCAACTTCTGTTTTACTAAGTGACATTAGCTCAAAATAATTCTTATGCAAACTGGTACATTTTGGGGTGACATATTCTGTTGTGCCATTTTCCTTCACATGCTACAATGTAAGAAGACTTTGAAGACAATATATGAAGGAAAAGAAGTCAGATGCAAAAGGACAAATGCTATATGATTCCATTTATATAAAATATCCAGAATTATTGAATCCAAATCCATAAAGACAGACAATAGATTATCAGTTAAGAGGAGTAGAAAATGAGGGGTAACTGTTGAATGCATAGAGGACTTTTGGGGTGTCTGGAGTAAATATTTTTGAAGTTGGTATGGGTGGTAGCTCCCAATGTTGTGAACATATGAAATGCCAGTGAAATGAATAATTTAGAATGATTAATTTTATGTCATATAAATTTTCATGTCAGTTTTTGAAAAAGAGAGGGCAGTGTGCTGCCAAATATGTATTCAGGGTCATTTTGTATGTAAATATAGACAAATATAATAATAGTTATGGAATCTTTTTAGTATGCCCTTGATTTTTCTTTATTTAATAGTACTTTGTATTTGTCTTTGTCTTTCCCACACACACATGAGTCCAGTTCCTAAGACACAAAAATAATGTAATAGCCCTCAGTTGCCCTGGGTTATGCTTTATTCATTGGTTAATATCCACTGTAAGTTTTTGAAAGTATCTGATGTGCCTGCATTGTATAATATTGGAGTACTGAGACATGTCCTGCCAAGTCTTAATGCCGCCAAGTAGCTTCACATTCAATAAGTTAAAGTGATTAAAACTTAAATCTATTTTCACTAAAGTACTAAGTAACTGATTCAGGTTCAATGAAATTATTAATTAATTTTTTACTGGAAATCATAAATCTTTCTCCATTCTAGTGTTAGATATTATAGATTTTCTAGATCATTTTAGCTGTAGGCCATTTTCTAGTTTACTTGGCTTATATTAGTCTGATCTTTCTTTTAGCATCAACAAACATATGGAAGAAGCATGTGGGCCACTGATTATGTTATAAAAGTCCTTGAAAATTGGGTGAAAATATTCATACAATGGAGTATAATAGCAGGTCTCTTTTGTAAAGATGAACATCAATGTTATCAGAATACAAAATATGCAACCCATGTGTGAAGTAAATCTGACAACAGTCTAAGTTTTATTTTTACATCAAGAACTTAGAAAAGGCATGGTCATTTCTTACCACAATAATCCACAGTTTTATGTTTACATAAAAGTAGAGTGTTCCATGTATAATAATATTTTATAATGAATTCAGGTAACCATTACATTATAAAGTTCTTAAAGTCAGCAAGGTAGTATCATAGGATGAAAATGCTCCCAAATTTGCCTTTGGACTTTGCTTTCAAGAAAAAGTTGTATTACTTTGCACAAACTTCTTTACTTTACCATGCTCCCAGTTGGAGAATAATAAATGAGGACTTTTCAAAAAAAATAAAAATACTGCAAAGTGGTCCTTCTGGATAAGAGGCAAAGGGTATACTTTTTATAACAAACTTAATCTTCTAGGTATAAAATTGGTTTATTTTAATAAAATGGGAATCTTTCCATATCCAAAGATTGTTTCAACAGTTGATCTTTGTACAAAACATGTCTGGTTATTGCCCAGAACCTCATTTGCATCTCTGCTTCTCCATCCTTGCCTCACAAATACCACTCTTCATTCTCCACTTTATGTAGGATCACATTTTAGGTAAAAGATGAAAAAATGGATCTAAATATAATAGAATGATCATAATTCATCAGTTGTTTCATTAAGGAGCAAATTTTTTAATAGAAATTAACAATGTTTCTAAATTTTGCCTAGAAAAAATAGTGATTTGTGAATATCTTAAATCTGTTTTCAGGCCTATGCCTTCTTGAGTCCCTAAATGATTTCATCTAGTCCTGAATGATACCATATTTCTTCTCTTGTTCCCTATAATCTTACATCCAAAGTCTACTTAATTTGTCAACGTGGGTATCAAATAGGCCTCTAAATGTTAAACTTGTGCCTAAGACTGAAATCTTGACCCCCTAGAGTTTTATTCTAATGTCTCTCAAGTCAGTAGATGGCTATAATCATCTTATTGCTAAGACCTAAAACTAACTATCTAACTAACTCTCTCTCTCTCTCTCTCTCTCTCTCTCTCTCTCTGTGTGTGTGTGTGTATGTGGTGAATTGCAATCATTACCTAATATCTCAGGAAATCTTCTGTATATTCTCCAAAAACTTTTCTAGCAACCTAGCTACTCACCAACCATGCTGTTAATGTGGCATCCCGATATATCATCATGAAATTATAACAAACTTGAGGCTTGTCTTCCAGTTCCACTGTTGCCCCTATGTATCTATTCATCACATGATATTCACAATAAACTTTATACTGAGTCAGGTCATACAATATGTTGCTCAAATTTTGCATGGCTTCTAAGTATATTTTAAATAAACAGCAAGTTCTTAATAGACCAAATAGCCCTTTGCTGCTTTTTTATTTACCTTCTCTATCCTTGGCTCACTGTACTTCCCTCATGGTGGACATAAGGTAATTGTTCTTCAAACACTGCCTGACACCTCTCCTCCAGGGTCTTCTCATTGCAAATATTTTGCTCCTTATTTAGAGAGATCTTCTTCCCGACATCCTTGACTATTCTCTCACTTATTTCACATCTCTGCTTCAATTACCCATCTTTTGAAAGAAATTCCTGACAATTTGTCTCTTTAATAGTGGCTAATTTTGTGTGTCAACTTGGCTAGTCTGTAGGACCTAGTTTCTTTTTCAAACACCAGTCTGGATGTTGCCATGAATGTATGTTTTAGAGGTGGTGAACATGGAAATCGCTAGATTTTGAGTAAAGCATATTCATATTTCCTTCCATAACATAGATGAGCCTCATCTAATCACTTGAAAGTCTAAAGAGAAAAGACATAGGTCTTTTCATAAATGGAGGAATTCCTTTTGAACTCAAGTTTGTACTCTCATCCGTCTCCAGAATTTCTAGCCTGCTGGCCTCGCTTGAAAATTTTACACTTTTATACTTGCTGAGCTCCACAGTCACTTAAGCCAATTCTTTAAAATAAATCTCTCCCTCCTTTCTCAAAGACACACACACACACACACACACACACACACACACACACTCCTATTGGTGCAGTTTCTCTGGAGAATCTTGACTTATATATTCTTTATTTCCTTAACTTTCTTTATTTTCTTTATACCTCATCGTTCTCTTGTATTTCACATCTCGTCATTTATTCCTTTATTGTCTGCCTTTCTAAATTGACAAAAACTTCAAGTAGTAATAAATTTTATAGTGTTGTGCTCACTGTTATAATTCAAACATCTAGAAAATTTTAGCACAAATTTACATATTTATATTCCCAACAAATTTGTCAATGAATGAAAGTAGTTAGCACAGAGTTTTGAAAATAGGATAGTTTGAAATTATTTGAAAAAGATCTTTATTAGCAGACATTGATATGTATTTGTTTGGTGATTACCAAGAGTTAAATGTGAAATGAGACTGGGAAGATATTTTTCCAAGAATACAAAATTTCAGTTATATGGTAGTAAAAACTTCAATAGGTCTGTTGTAGAACATGGTGACTATAGTAAAGAACAATGTATTGTACTCTTGAAACTCACTATGAAAATAGCTTTAGTATTCTTGCCTGTAATGGCATGTAATAATTCAAGCCATTCTACAATATGCACATCTTTTAAATGTCATGTAATAATTCAAGCCATTCTACAATATGCACATCTTTTAAAATATAAGGTTGTTTATTATAGATATATACAATTTCATTGGCCAACTGAAAATTATTAATTAAAAATAAAGTTTGCATGCCGGGGGCGGTGGCACATGCCTGTAATCCCAGCAACTCAGGAGGCAGAGGCAGGGGGATTGCAAGTTCAAAGCCAGCCTCAGCAATTTAGTGAGGCACTAAGCAACTCAGTGACACCCTTTCTCTAATAAAATACAAAATTGGGCTAGGGATGTGGCTCAGTGGTTGAGTGCCCTTGAGTTCAATCCCCAGTTCCCACCCCACAAAAAACAATGTTTGATTAAAAGTTTTTGGAAACATGCATTTCAAACTCAATGTATATTGCCCTGCCTTCCAGATGATAATATATTCAGAAAATACAGGAAGTTTGTATCATTTCCATTTATGGGTCTATATACATCATACTTCACCATCACCTAGAACTCCAAAACTAAGTATTTCCCTAGAAAGATGCCATCATCATCACTGATTTTATTCAAGGGCTGAAGTTTAGAAAATCACACAAGCCTTTGCTACTTTTCTCCTTAGTTTCTCCCCACCATAAGATTTTGTGTGGGTAATGCCCTTTACTGAAAATTAGAGCTAAACATGATATAGTCAAAGGAAACTCAAATATAAATTCTAAGGGTGATTGTTTCTATGTTCCGAAAAAAAAAATGAGTAAAAAAAAAAAAAGAAATATACTTCACAGGAATCCCCTTATTGACACCTTCAGTCCTAACCAGTGCCAGACCATCCTTCTAGCTCTTCACTGGGCACAGAATATGATTCATTTCGACTCAAAGAATACATGCCTCATCTCTCATTATTGCAAGTCACAAATCCTAAGTTAGGAGCTCTAGAAGATCATCAGGGAATATCATCAGCTGTATCCTTGGCCTGCTTAGTCCATCTGTGTTGAGATCTCTTCACTGGTATGAAAGGCATGGGCATTTTACTTATTCTTTCTCCAGCCATTACCTTAAGAAAAACGAGGAGGTCAATTGCAAATGGAAGATGTCAGAGTTAGCTAATGTGAATGCACACATGCATATGCAGCACCCTTTTCAAAGTGAATACATATGGAGTATATTAATTAAGAGAAATGGTTTCCTAAAATCAACATTGTCTCCAAAATTCCCCTTTCAGATCCATGACAGACAGACCCTTACATGGCTTTTTAGACTGAATTTTTCTTTATTTACGTGTTTTCCAAGGTGAAGTATCTACTGATATATAAATAAATGGGACCAATTATGAGACCTTATCAAAGAACACAGACAACCCTATGGATTGACCACACTTATTTTTATAAAGATCTGGTGAAAGATTTTAAACTAGGAGTTTTTGTTGGTTTATTTTGTCCTTTCATCCAGGAATAAAAATCAAATCCCCAAATATAGGAAAAATACTTTTAAAACTAGAGGGAAACAGTAAAAATTGTTAATTTTAAAGGAAAATATGGAAGATATTATATAACTACACAAGGGCAGCTATGAGATGAGTCCTGAGGTGTCTCATTATCCTAGGGCCAACAGGGTATGACTTTGTCAAACAATGTCAGCACAAAAGCTCCTGCTAGCCATAAAGTGGAAAGTCCTCTGCACCAGGGAGATGGGAACCATATCAGTTCTGTTCTGCACAAAGGCAGTCATTTTGGTTTTGTGTGAGAGTGACAGCTGTGGAAAGCTCTGTGCATCATTCAAAAATCTATGAGATAAAAAGCAATTTTTACTTTATTAAAGTCAGTTCAGGAAGATAACATTGGGAGTTGGATATCTTTGCATGGTGATTGTGTGGTTCAAAATTTTCTGAGATCCTACTCCTTAATTATGAAGAAGAAGAGGATAAAAGCAGTATGATTTTTTTTAATAAAATGATAGCCATGCAGGATAGCTTTCCTCAAAAGAAATGTGACTTTTTTTAGAGGCTGTGAATCATCCAGACATATCCTTTACAGAGCAGCTTCCAGGTGGATTTATAATCCCAGCAGGTCAGGCTGGGCACTGTAGGGAGGACTGAAAAGCAGGAAATCAGAGTTTAAGAAGCTAGTATTGCACCTATCATTATGTTTTTTACTCCATTATTATGTATTGGAATGGTCTTTTATTTTAAATTAGATTTTATTAATTTGAAGGTCAACATTTTTTTGCACAAGGACACATAAATTATTTATCTTAAAATTCTTTCAGTGTTTGGGAGGAATTGTTAACTTGGCATTAAACTTTCAAGAAAAAAATACTACTATTCATGTACCTCTAAAAGACTGCTACAAATAATAATTTGCCCAATATTCCAATTTGAGAACTGATAGATTTCAGCACCTCCCACTGTAGAGAGTAAACCAGATGTAAAGAATGAAAGTCAGAAAGGACTGTAGTTAAAAGAAATCTACAAATGTCCTTCTAAATTTCTTCCAAGTGCTAATCATTCATTTTTTCTTCCACTCATCAGGAACTATTACGTGTCCAGTGTCTTCCAGGTACATGTGCCCCACATACATAATAGATGACAAAATAATCCCAAATCTATTACTGTGACAGTTTCTTTTCATTTTGAATCCAGTCACCCCATTAAACCGTGACAGAGCCAGAATTTAAATCCAATTCTGTCCAGAATTCAGAGACTATGTATTGCTCTTCTTCCTAAAGAATTGGAAAATTGGAACATCTTCTTAAAGAATTGGAAAATTTTATCATAAATGTTCAAATATCTGAATTCAATATAGGACTAGAGTTTTTTGTAGTATTTTATATTAACAAAACACAGAGAAGTAATATAGAAATAAGTATGCTCAAGGGTTTGAGTGGCTATGTCTATCAACTTTATCCACAGAGTTTTTACACTATAACTTGTAAAAAAAAAAAGTTAGAAATGCCTGAGTAATCTATGGTGTTTGACTCATTGTGGCTTTAAAAAGGACACTATTATTTTTATAGCTTTTGGAAGAGACTCAAAAGCAACTTAGACACTGTAGAATTAATTTCTAGGTTCAATTTTTAAAATGACTCATTTGCCACCAAGAACACTTTTAAAACATACTCTCATGACCTTCAGTGTGATTCAGAATAGATATGGAACATTTACAGTAATAAATATAAGGTTTATACGAGCATATATTATACAATGATAATTTAAAATGCTCATGACATCAATTATATTTTGTCATGCTGAACTATACAATACATCAGGCTTTGTCAAGACAATGTAGAGAGACAGCCCAGAATCATGAAGGTGGAAGTAAAGATGATTTTCTTCTGCCTTAATAGCTTTAATTGCAGGATACAATAGAATACAGCTGCTCCTCTCTTCAAAGTTTCATTTCATCATCTGTCTAAAAGCTGTCACACCATGCATGCCACTTGACTGTTATGTCACCCAATCCTGTTCCACCTGAACAAATTTGTGGCAATATGTGCTGAATTCTCATTTTTTTTTCTTTTCTGGAAAGTATACATTCACTGAGCACGACTGAATTTGGGAATAATTGAAACTATTTGGTATAAGCTGACTTATCATGATAACATAAGTTCTCCACCTGAGTAAATAAAATCTGAAGTTAAGAATTGACAGTTTACTTAGAAATAGAAGAAGGAGTATGCTTTATATCTTTAAAAAATATTATGATGGCTTGAATTAGATAGCAGATTTAAGTCTAAAGCAAAGCAAAACATTTATTTAAAGGTATGTAAGATTCTAAACAACAAAAAACTAAATAAAGCAAAGCAAATCCTCACATATGGAAAACTTCTCAGTAAAATTTAAGTGTTTTATTACAATATATTCTATAAATACACCATTCAAAATTTTAGCTTTCATAAAACTACTATCTGATCCAGTCATCTCAGTTTATTCTAAGGAAACAAAATTTGTGTGTTGAACTACCTACAGTGCTTAGTTCATTGCAGCATTTTCACAATAACCAATACATAGATTCAACTTAAGTGTTCATCAGAAATTAATGGATAAAGAAAATGTGGCATGTATATATATGGAATACTAGTCACCCTTTGAAAAAAGGGAATCCTCTCATGTGTGAGAACATGGATGAACCTAGAAGACATGCAGAAAGACAAATACTGGATGAACTTACATGTGGAATCTTTAAAAAGCTGAAGATTATAGAAACAGAGGCTAAAGTAATGTTGGGGTTAGGTGAGAATGGGGAGATTTTTGTCAAAGGACCCCAAATTTCACTTAGAAAGAATAAGTTCAAGATATCTAATTTTATAAATTTAGCTTTCAAACAATTAACATCTAGTAAGAATTAGATTTAAAAAAGAGGCAGATTCTGTTAGTTTTCTTTTTGTATTTGAATGCATCATGAAAATCATTAGTGTAGATAATGAAAGTTAAGCTCAAATTTACTGTTTCTTGTATAAAATAAATGATTATGATTCGTCATGATGTGTAAATATAATGGTTTTCATCTCATCCTTCCTTCGTACCCACTACTCCAGTAAATGAATGATTTAAATTATGAATAGAATAATATATAATGAAAATATGCATGACATAAAAATTTGTTTTACAATGTTCTGCCCCTAAGAACACTTCTTAGGTATCTAAAGAAGACTGTATTTTACAATATTTACAATGTTTATTATACAGTTATTCACTTGTAGGACTATACTGCTTCTTGGCAGAAAAATATCTGTGACTTGATGAAAGACATCCTATAAGAATGTTTTTAGAAAGTGAGAGATAGGAAATGATGCAGGTAGCCATGACCATCACCTAATGACTCTGAAGAACCAGGAGACTCCATCAGATTTATCCACTGTAAGTAAGTGACAGTTCTAATAGATTGAAATTTTGCTGGTAAATTTATCACAACTTGTGATTATTTCCTTCACTCAACATTTATCAGTAAGCTAAGAAAATATCAAGTTTGAGAACTGTTTGGGAAATTTTTGTCTGCTACTAACATGGAGCTATTGATGGCCATCTTTATCCTTTAGTACTAGTAAATCTAGTGTTTCACATCAATGATTTGGAGAATTGAAAATCACATGCATTTATTATATTTGCAGTTGACACTAAGCTTTTTCTCTGTATGTATGTATTGGGAAGTGGGACAAATATTGATTGGAATGTAAGAAAAGAAGTAGTTGGAAATAAGAATCAGATTTAAGAAAAAAGATAAAAGAAGTGAGAATTTTATGTTTAATAAACATAGTGAATAACCCTTTCCTAGATTATGACTGACTTCCTTAAATAAAATGATATTTAAATCAATTAATAAAAAGAATACAACTAGCAATTTGGTCTTTTGACAAAATACAACACAGACGAATTAGATTTTTTGGAAGAATCAGACAAAAATCATCTGATGTTTCCTGAGAGAGGAGCTCTGGCTTCCATCACCACAGGAACCACCAGCAGCTAAAGATAGTTCAGTGTTTTTCATTACAGAAGTTTCTGAACATCATGGTCTAAAATATTATCAGTATATGCTGTGGGTTCTGTGGGTTGAATTGTGTCCTCCAAAATGGTATAACTAAGCACTAACTTCAGTACCTGTGAGAGTGACCTTATTTGGAAATAGAATTTTTACACATGTAAGAAAAGGTAATAAGGGAGTAGGGTTGGTACTAAACACAACATAATTGGTGTCCTTGTAAGAAGAGGAGAAGGAACACAGATACAGAAATGAGGAGAACATATGGATGACAGAGGCAAAAACTATAGTTTTGTATCTACAAATACAGAAATCTGAGGATTGTCTATAACCACGCAAAGCTATGAAGAGACAGGAAAGGAAGTTCCCAGAGCCTCCATAATGACTATCACCTTGATTTCATACTTCCAGCCTCTAGAAATGTAGGAGAACACATTCCTATTTTTTTCTCACCTTCTTTATGGCTTTTTGTTATGTTTCCCTAGGGACCTAATACAATATTGCATCCATAAAAAGAAAGACCTAAAAAAGTTGTTTTTTGTCTAGTGGCTATAAATGAATATTTACATTTTATATGTTTTTGTAGACTTGTAGGTGAACTCTGAGATCTGTAAGTCACAGAAACAGAAATTCCAGTTTGAGAAGCACTGATATGGAAATGGCAATAGACTAGATAGATACCAAATGTGAGCACATCCATTCTTCACAGATATCATTGACATATTTCGAATGTGTAGGTCAGCCAGTGCATCTGCATGATTTAATAGCCCTTGGTGACATTCTTTGGCTTATAAAGAGTTACTCTATTTTTTAGTCAGGCATATATGCCTCTTCCCTATTTGACCTCTTTATTTATTTAAAAATATATATATATATATACACAATAGGAATTTATTTCTCATAATTCTGGAGACTGTGAAGTTGAAAATCAAGGTGTCAATAGGATCAGGTCTCCATGAGCCGCTTTCTGCTTCCATGATGGCACCTTGACCTCTTGCTGATGTTCTTCTCTCATATTATATTGTGCCCAAGTGGCATTCATGTCCCCACAATGCTAGATTATACAGCATTCTTCAGAATATCATATTTTTTGTGGCCCCTGGATCTTCATTTTCATAATTTCTCCTGTTGTCTAGTAACCAAAGCTCAAGCCCAGTCACTATGGACTAACTCAAATGTGGCATTTCATCATGAACCTTTTCTCAATCATCCTCACTTTTTTTGTTGTTGTCCTCCCGTTCCCATTATACTCTGTGATTCTTTTAGAGCATTTAATAAGGTATTCTTGATTTATAGTCGTTTCATTCATATCTATTAACCTGATAAAATATCTATTCCTGATAAAATGAAGTTTCATTTCCTGATAAAATGAAGTCTCATTTTATCAGGAAATATGACATTATTTTATAAATCACTGTTATAATACACTGACTGCCTAAAAATTGTTAGATGTGAAAAGATATTTGTTCCCCAGAAGGCTTTATGGTGTAAAGCATTTGTCCTCTTTACAGAGGTGTGATTAGTGAATAAGTCAATTAGGAATTGGTGAAACTCAATGTGCTATTTTTTTTAAATATATATAAAAATAATAATTGTTTAGTTTTTAAAAATCTTAATCAATAACTTCCTAATAAAAGTTAGGATATTAAAGCTTATTAACTTTAAAAAAAATAAAGTATGAACTTTAAATTAGAGTCTGGTGTTAGAGAGAAATCAATAATTAAATAATTTAGATGGACAAATATCAATTTAGATTTATTTCTTTGGTCGAAATCTTGGGTAAAATGTTTATATGACTTATACTGTTTAAACGATAACAAAATAATTACAAATCAATATATAAATCATAATTATATTCATAAAATTTTAATAAAATAGATTTAAGTATTTATATCAGAAGAGAGCATTGTTTCATAAGAATAAAATCCTGGTTCAAGTATCATGAATCTAATAATTTTTACATTTCTGAAAATTCTAAATACAAAAAAATAAAAGTTTATAAAATTAGATTCAATTTTATTAATTTTAAAGAATATCTTAATCCTTACTGTTTTATGTAATTAGTAAATGTGAATTCATATTAAAAAATCTTTACTTAACATGTAAACATATCATTTGGGTTTCAAAAAAGAAACGGGTTCTTGAAGATAGAAAAATGTTAAATTGAATAGTTGCAAGAACTTAAAGGTTATGTTTAATATTTCATACATCAGGAGCTATTTTAAATATTTTACATATGTTAATTTATGTTATCCTTTCAATAACCCTATGATAGAGTTATTAATTTTGTCCATATTTTACAAAAGGAGAAAGTGTTATTTATGTAGTATTTTAGTCTGGTTTTTTTGTTGCTCTAACAAAATACCAGAGGATGGGTAATTATAAAGAGGTTTATTTGTTCATGATTATGTCGCTTGGGTTGTTCAAACTCCATAATCTACCAAATCTTCATGCTGGTATTGTGGTGAGTGTTCCTGGCTATATAACAACACAGTGGAAGAATGGAAAAGGAACTGGCTATAGGCCAGGTCTCATATTATACTGTGGGCCACAAAGATCCAGGGGCCACAAAAAATACAACATTCTGAAGAATACTGAATAATCTAGCATAGCAGGAACATTAGTGCCACTTGGGCACAGTATAATATGAGAGAAGAATATCAATTTATAGTAACCTCCTCTCTCTAAAACTAACTGGGGTCCTATAAGATTTACAGTAGTCTCTTGCCCCAGGGCAATGTTCCCAGTGACTTAATTACCACCCACTAGCCCACCTCTTTTAAGGTCCCACAAACTATTAACATTGTCACACTGGAAACCAAACTTCCATAATATGAATATTTACAGGACAAATTCAAACCATGTGCAAATCTTAGTACTTAGTATATTCTACCACACCATTCGTATACCTGATAAATGAAGGAAACACAGTTATATCTGGGTCTAGAATCCACTCTCTTTACTGTTCTTCTGTAGAATTCTCTCAGGTCTACGAAGCCAGCTCTCCCTCCTCCATAGGAATTCAAAGTGATGGGAATATATTTTTCAAAACTTCAAGAGCACCCAGCACTCCAAAACAATGTACAAGTGTTGTATAATAGACTCTCCTTGAGTAGACTTCTTCTTAGTGAATTGAATTTTGTTTTATTTTCTTGAAGTAAAGGATGGCATCTGAAATAGAAATCATATCATTATGTAGACATAGTGGAGGTTCATAATTTCCACACATTTTCAAGAACTATAATGAATTTCATTTTTTCAAAGCAAAATATTTAAACATGAACACAGCTTGACATTGTTAATTTTCAATTCTCTTTAAACATCTTACACCTATTCCTAAAATGTTTACTTTTAATATTCTTGTAATTGTTCTAATATGACAATAAAGTATGTTAGAACTAGGTTCAAACCCAAATCCACTGTTAACTATTTATGCAACCATTGGCAACATTTTTAATTGAGGCTTCCTCATTTGTGAAATAGAAAATTGTGTATCTGTTTTGGTGTGGATTTTGTGGGGGAAAATATTACAATCAAAATAAAATCCTTTAAACAATTTAGAACATCTAAATAAATGATTTTTTTCTCTCCTCTATTCCACATGCAAGTGGCAATGGAAATTTTTCTTTTATTAATGAAAAATCATTAAGAAATTTATTTTGAGAAATATGGACAGGGATGATATATGCCTAAATCTACCTTAACATATTCAAATTGTCATTAATCTCTTTTAGTGATGATATAGTTATCCTGGGGTATCTGAATTAAATACATTTTTTTCTATGCAATATTGAAGAAATGAATTTATCTACTCAAATTCTAGATGATATTTTAACATTCCTTCAAATATTTGGAAAGTTCAAAACATTCTGGCAATTCCTTAAGAAGCCAAAATCTCTCAGTAACTTCTTACAAAATGTACTGTTGGTATGAACGCTCTCTATAAATTCCTTTTAACACACAGCTCTGGATTTATAATGCAGCAAGTAAGAGGGACATTTTAAACCTCAGTCTTGTTGGTCCTATCTGTATCTTTACCCACAGGGCCACCCACTCTCTTCTATACTGGGAATACAGGGTTCACGCATCTGAATAACCTTCAGTTTCTGAATTGGGTTTAGATTCCTTAAGATTTTATTTTGTTGTCTCCAAGAAGATTAATATCATAAAACACCCATGTTATCCTGAGGAAGAAAGTTACCTGTGTACAAATAGAGATAGGTTTTCCTCAAAGAAAGAGTGGGTTGGGACTGAGGTGCTGCTGTGTTCTTAGGGCTTCTTCTGCTAGAACAGCTAGTAGTGATGGAGAGCTACTTACCCTGAGGAAGGAGATTCCATCACACCCATTCTGTTTCTGAATTTACAGAGAAATTCCATCCAGCCTTGAGAGAGTCCAGCCAAGGAAAAAGAGAGGTAGAGATTCAATAGATGCCAGACATGGTTCTGGCTGCTCTCCAGGAGGGCAGCAGAACCTTGCATGATAACTGCTTGTCGGTCACAAATAAACACTAATATGCAGCCCTGGATTGTCCAGCAAGGGTACACCCTTGGCCAAACTTTCACTGAGAAAGGGAGCTCATCCTTATCCAATAGCAGATGGCAGCACATTTGTGTATCACCTGCAGGAAGAATTTAAAACAATGGTTGAAGAATAGAATAAGAAACATTCAGCCCGTCATTATAGAGAAATCTTTTTCTGACGTTGCTGCTGTCCAGCAACAAAATATATACTTCAAAAACTTTTGAGTGCCTTATCACAAGAATTATTCCAGCAAAGCCTAGAATACTTGAATAGTTTTTGTCTGAATTCCAGAATTTATTTTAGCAAGTACGTATCCAGTGCCTAAAATCTGATAACCCCTGTTCTAAGTGCTAGGATCACAGCCACCAACAAAGCAAAATACTGTCATCAAGAATATTATATTCCAGTGGGATAAAGAAAAATCAGTGAACACAGAAATGTGAAACATTATTTACCTTAGGTATCAGTGCTATAAGGAAAGCACCTGGTAAAGGAGTTGAGCAGATTGGTACTACCACTTTAGAACATGTGATCAGGGGAAGGTCTCTAAAAATTTGAGCAGTAGGCAGGGGTGCCTCTTGAATCCTTGCAAATCATCATAAGAGCTAAGAATTTTATTCAAAGATAAACTGAAAGTATGCAATAGAGGTAGGCCCTAAGGTTTTAACTCCTCTTTGAACTCTGTACAATTCTCTACTGTTTTTAGTCCTCAAACTTAGCCTTACTCAAAAGTCAGAAATAAATATTCAATTTATGGGTATTCAAAATGAGAAAATTAGAAAAAAATAAATGTAGAACAAGTCTCTGAATATAATTCATATGTTATGGTGTAATTGGCTTCATTATATAATTTTATCTTTCAAAGCTTGCACTGGCAGTCAAAATATAAAAAAAATTAAAAAGTAGAAAGATTAGTCTAATAAACTCATATATACACTATTAAGCTTAGAAAATTAACTGTGTCAGTCTTACCAAATCTTTAAGCCTACTCAATTAATGGTGAAAAAAATCTGCAAATGTCTATCATTTGACCTTTGATAATTTCAGAATGCAAGAGCTTCTGAAACATAACCATACTATCATTATCAATTCCACAAACATTAACAATTTTCCTTACTGTTATCAAATTCTCAGTGTCCAAATGACTCATAAACACTTTATTTATTTTAATTAGTATATATCAAGATTTTATTCATTGCAGTTTCTGGTCACTAAGTGTCCTTTAATCTACCTGTGAATTTTCCCACTTTTTAAAATATTAATGTACTTGTTAATAAAATTTTGCTATTTGTCCTGTTATTCCCCTGCAGTCTAGATTTTGATCATTTGATTCCCATACTGCTTACCATGTTATACCTTGTTTTTTGTTTTAATTGGTTAAACATCACAGTAGAACACATTCTGACACATCATAGACAAATGCAGCATAACTTCTCATATTTCTGGTTGTACAGGATGTAGGATTGCACTGGTTGCATAGTCTATATGCACATACGGTATTGATATCTGATTCATTCTACTATTCTTCCTACCACCATCCCCTCTCCCCTCCATTCACGCCTCTCTGCCTAATGCAAAGTACTTCTATTCTTTCCTAGTTCTCTTGCCATTGTGGATTAGCAAACTCATATTAGAGAAAACATTTGGCCTTTTTTTTTTTGGCTATTGACTTATAAGTTTTAGCATGATATTTTCCAGTTTCATCCATTAACTGGCAAATGCCATAATTTCATTCTTCTTTAAGGCTGAGTAATATCCCATTATGTACCTATACTAGATTTTCTTTACCCATTCATTGGTTGGAGAGCATCTAGGTTGGTTCCATAGTTTAGCTATTATGAGTTGAGCTGCTATAAACATTGATATGGCTGTGTCACTGTAGAATGCTGATTTTAAATCCCACAGTACTTAACCTGTTATTCTGTTTCCTGCATTTTGTAGAACTGAGAGTTACTTCAGGAGTTTCAAAAGTTTTAGATCAGTATGTTCTTCTGTTTTAGTGGCATTCATTCATGGTTAAGTCTCTCCCCACAGCTCATTTTATGCTCTCCTGAACTTTTTCCTGCTTCCCCCACCTTAAGAATTGCACAGGACACAATGCCAAGCCCAAGAATAAACTGGTGAAATTCACAGATTAGCTGAGATTTGTTCCTTATTCAGCTGGGTCAAGAGAAAACCCAGTAACTAGTTCATTCCTACATCAAGATATTCTTCATTGTGACAAACACTATTTGTTTGGAAATATTAATAAAAGTGGGTGGAATGAAGACATAGCACAAATAGATTGTAGATGACATCTATTATTGAAAAATCCTGGATGATTGTTGTTGAAACATTTGGCATTCCATTTTGTCCTTTTTGTCTCTTATTTTTCAGTTACCTCACTTTTTAAAATTTTATTTATTTTATTCATTTTAGTTATGGTGGACCTTTATTTTTTATTTATATGTGGTGCTGAGAATTGAACCCAGTGTCTCACACATTTGAGGCAAGTGCTCGATCACTAAGCCACAATCTCAGCCCTTTAAATATCATTGTTTTTACTTCACCTCTAAACATCATTTTTTCCTGAAATCTCACCTTCAGCTCAGAGTTTCCACCCTTCAGATTGTCTTAGGGCTCTATTCTTCTTCCTAAAGGGAACATTTTACATTCATTCTTTGCTTTACATTGAGAAAACCCAGAAGATAGGTAGATGAATATCTGAATGGAAAATTAACCTCTCTTTTTAAACTTTTTCCCCTAGTGTTAGTTAACAGCTACCAGACTAATAACAACATATATCAGCCCTCAGTTTCAGATACATAAAAACCAAAGGTTGTGTTCCTCTACCTTTTGAAGAAAATGATAGGCCTGTAACCAGCTGAGTTCAGCCTTTTCTGTCTCTTCTCATGGCTTGTTCATGTTTAAATTTGTAAAAAAAAATTATAACAAGATATCCCTTCTCTCTCTGACCTTCTAGTCTATAATAATAAACATTTCAAATAGCTAGCCTGTGTTCAGTGATATCTGTGATATCAGCTATTCCTAATGTGGGTTGTTTAAAGAAGTGGTTAGCTTTCATATGTAGCTAATTATGCCTCTTTTTTTAAAACCCAATTTTAATTTTAGTTTCTTTATCCCTTTTCACATCCCCCCTCTGCTCAGGAGTCTTTGCTGTTTAACAATACATTTGGAATGAAGGCGAAAAAAAGAAGGTTTTTTTTTTTCTGTATATTAGGATTATTTTGAGTTATCCAACAAAATGTGTACATAAAGCCCAAGCAATTCTGTGCTCCTTCATTTATTTATTACACAACGTTGTCCAGAACTGCATAACAATTGGGAATATTGTGGGAGAAGAATATGTTATCTTTAATAGCACTGACATGTAGAAGTTAAGAATTGCCTGGGTAACTCACTCTGTCAAACTTTTATTCCCCTCACTTTGGCGATAAACACAATTTGTTCCAAATGTCATTGGTAGAAGAACTAAACTGTTTCAAAGGAACACAGAGTTCCTCAATTCTTCATTTGAGCCCCAGTTCTTCTCAGCTTCTCTTACAGGTTTTATTCTGGCTGCTGACATGTGGTACTGAGAGCTGCAAGGCATTAAAGTAAGTGAAAAGTCAAAAATACATAAAGCTGCCACAAGAAAGTAAGAGGTGAAAAGCTAGATTTAGACACCTCGTTGACCTTGATTTACTTAAGAGTTCTTCCTGAAATATGTTTGAAACTTTAATAGGATTCTACCCCTGTCAGAATTTCATTTTGTACAATTTACATAAAGTGAGGAATGGATACTTTACAATCTTGATTTAGGCTGATAAATGTAGACTTCATGGTAGGAAAATATAACTGGGACTCCACGAGCAACAGAGAGCTAATCAGAGGTCTCTGTCTACTCTATCAAATGCCCCCAAATGTCCTCTTCTTCCGTCTTTCCTACTTGCCCACACCCCTGTTGCTTACACAAAGCATGAATCTGCAGAGGTGCAGAGAGTGCCTATTCTTCTTATAACTTTCTCATACCTTTCAGAAACATCAAAAAAGTTGCATTACTCACTTTGAAGCTCAAAAAGTGGCCCCAAACACAT
Organism: Ictidomys tridecemlineatus; assembly: GCF_052094955.1. Classification (NCBI taxonomy): domain Eukaryota; kingdom Metazoa; phylum Chordata; class Mammalia; order Rodentia; family Sciuridae; genus Ictidomys; species Ictidomys tridecemlineatus. The sequence continues at coordinate 189,225,150 of NC_135479.1, read as the reverse complement.
TCCTATATTTAGTTGTTGATTTCCTTTCATTAATGAAAAGGCAGTAGCAGAAAAAGTGACATAATGAATTATAAGATTTTTCCCAATGTGTCAGTGGACTGTGAACTAATATTGCTAGAAGGAGAGGTTCCCAGGCAGAATTATATTCTGAGATGATCTACAAGTTCCTGCAGGTAATTTAGGCAGCTGGCTGATTGCTTAACCCCCAAGTTAAGTTCAGGTTTTCTCTCCTTACTTTACAAGAGAGTGCTGTTCTACAGAGAGAGAGTTTGTCCTTACACAGAAAAACAAGAATGAGAAATGGAGTGTCACTATTCAATAAGATTATGTGTGAACTTTTAAGTAAGCAGTGTTACAGAATAGGTTTACGTATATGAAATTGTGTGTGTGTGTGTGTGTCATGTGATTTTCTTAAAGTTATCCATTGTAAAATTTTCACACAATATGATTAGCAAGTATAGTTTTTACTTATGAAAATAGGTGTGTGTGTGATTATGAAGGTTTGTGTATGTGAGTTTATCTGTGTATGTACATATAGGTAATTGTTTATAAAGAATGCATGTACCCATTGGATGAATTCCATCTCATTCTTAAAATATGGCTGCCTCTTTCAGGGTAGAGGTGGGAGAAGGGAATGGCAACTGCAACCGTGGGTAAAGACAAAAAGCAATGAAAATAACAAATACTTACTGTGGGCCAGACACTGAACCAGTGGCTTTACATATACATAAATTAGTCTTCAAAATAGCAATAGTAGGTTGATATTTACTTATGTTACAGACAAAAATATCTGGAATCTCAATGTTAAGTGACTTTCCCTGGGTCACATAGATGACATGTGATGTTCTATGGATTTCCACTCACATTCAATTGGTGGCAAAGAAAAATAGCAGAAGTAAAATGGAATTTACCATATCTGAGTATTTACATGTTAGTCAATTTTATACTCACAGAACCTATTTTGTAATACTATTAATAATGTTATCCGTGTTTGCCAGATGAGGAAACTAGAAACACTGGGTATCTAAGTAACTTCCTAAAGTGCACACAGTTAGTGTGACACACCCAGGAAACAAACTCAGGCAGTCTGGCTCAGCCTAGGCCTGAAACCACTTATCTTTACTGCTCCCCAAAGTGGGTTTCCTTATCCCCTCGTTCTGATCAGCCTTCTGTAAAATACATTTGAGAAACTGAAGCGTGAATGATCAGATATCTTGATAAAATGCAGGACCAAGAGCTGACCCAGGCTAGTGCCCAAGGGATTTTATTCATTCTGCCTACATTTTGTTCTCTTGCCACAGCCCATACCCTAGATTGTTGCTTGAAATGGAAGTATTATATGAGAGAAAGGAAATAACACCATTCACATTTTGTATGTCCTTTTAGATTAAAATAATCATTAAAAATACATTTTGGACAAAAATTAATGGCTGTCATTCTATGAAGTCCTAATGTTGATCTTTATTATTGTAGAAGGAGTTTCCCATTTTATGCTGAATTTCTTTATCACTCATGGAAAATTCTCTCTTGTTTATAAAGATACATTGGCATAAGGCTTAGAGTACACTGAAATCACTTACTATTAAACAAAATATATAGCACTATATCAGTTAGAGGTTACCAGATAGGCTTCTGTAATAGAGAACAAAAATAATAGTGAATCATAAGAAATTCTCAAGGATGAGAGTCCCTAGGAGGGATACATTGTGAACACAGTATCCAGGACCCAGACACTTTCTGTATTTTTCTGTAAGATTTTGGCTTGAGGTTAGTTTGTGATTTTCATATTCCATAAGAAAGATTTAGGTAGGAAAGGTAAGAAGGTAATTCCTCCAAGCTGGGTCAGGTCTTTTGAAAAGCTTTTCTAGAAGTTATGCACAACATTTTTTACTCATATATTATTGGCTAGAAGTTAATCATATTGCTGTACCTATATTCAAGGTGACTTGAACCGTATAGTCTTTATTCGAGATCATATGGTAGTTTGACATCTTCAAATTTTCTATCTGTTAAAATAAGAAAATATATGACTTTGGTAGTACATATCTTATTTAAATGTTAGTTTTTTAAGGAAATAAACAAATTGTATTTATATTATCATGTTTTCTTTGAATTCCAAAAATCAAATATCTGTTTTAAACAAACTATATAAAGAACAAATTTCAACTCCTTGATGTATTTTGTTGGACAAGTACTTACTGAATTTTTAATTACATGCTCAAGTCAGCCCTTGGCCATGGAGAAAAAAGATGAATAACGTCTTCTCCTTCACAAACCTATAGTCTGATGAAGGAGAAACAGATATGTTCACCATATTGCCCACTATAGAACATATTTAAGAGGGGAGCTATAAGATAGAAACAGAAATAGAAAAGTAAAAGGAAGCAAGTTGCAAAGCATATATATTTCCATTTAAGACTTTCTTTTTTTACTTTGAAGTTTCTGGCTTAGGGTTTAAGTACCTTTGATCTGGATCAAACTCTCTTTTCCCAGGGTTCTGATACACATGACAAGATCAATGAAACTTGAATAAAGGGGGAGAATCAAGAAATTTATATATCCCCCAAATAAGTAGGTCAGCTGAGTGCATTAGAGCAGATTCAGGGCATGCAAACATCAATTAAAATAGAGACCAGTGATCCCTTTATAATCACAGTATAACTAAATCCTTAGCCCCTCCATGTTAGGTGATGACAGAGAAACTGGAAGCGGCTTCTTCCTTTCTCTGTTACTCTTTTGATCTGGGCATCCATTAATTAGCTAGATGATTGGTCACCAAGGCATCAGAGAGACTGATGTTTGAAAGACAATCAAAAGTATGAATTATTGTGGCTATGAATGAGGGTGGGTACAGTTACTGAATTTTATAACTAGAAAGAATCCTAAAACTAATCTAGTACAATTACTCATTTGGGCTTGGAGGAAACTCAACTCTGATCAACAATGTTAACCTCTTTATGAGACCAGGCCTATTCCATGATGGTACCACAGAGCTTTGAGTTCTCTTCAGCTCTGGTTTTACCTAAAAAAAATTCACATAAATCAAATGTTCCCAAGAAATCTATGTATTATAGCACTCTATATTTTGAAAAAAATAAAGCTAACAGAAACAGTACTAAATTTTAAGAAGGTTTTTCAAATTGTAGCTTCAGGATTCAAGATGTAATATTTGAGATTTGGGCTGTTCTACCTCTTTGATAAGGAGAGTTCTCAGGATTACAACAAAAAACACTACCTCCTGTTTTGTTTTGTTATTTTTAATTGGTTCTTTTTAGTTCTACATGATAGTAAACTCCATTTTGATAAAATTTTATAAGCATGAATACATCTTATTCTAATTGGAACCCCATTCTTATGGATGTACACATGATGGGATTCACTTAGGTATATTTATATATGTACACAGAAAAATTATGTTAGATTTAGTTAATTGTCTTTCCTATCCCTCTTCTCCTCCCTTCCTTTTATTCCCTTTTGTGCAATCCATTGAACTTCTGTTCTTCTCCTACCCCTTTACTGTATTTTAGGTTCCCCATATCAGTGAAAACATTCAATCTTTGATTTGGGGGATTGGGTTGTTTTATTTAGCATGATATTCTCCAGGTTCATCTATTTACTGGCAAAAGTCATAAAGTCATTCTTCTTTGTGTTTCTTTTATTTCTTTTTTTAAAGGATCATCTCTAGACCCAGTCTTTGTCCAGAAGCTTGCTATGAAGAAACAGTTGAGCAATAATTGCTTTGTTCCATTGGTCAGTAGCCCAGACCAGCCACATCCTGTTACCAACCATAGACAAGACCTAAGGAGGTCAGCAGTGTTGGGGGAGATAGAGCAGAAGTTAGGGAAGCATGGCTTTATAAACAGATATGTCTAGATCCAAATCTGAAAGCTTTTACTTTCTAATTCTGTATCTTATTACAGTAGGTTTCTCAAACTCTGCAAGCCTCAACTTATTCATAAATTAGCAACTCTGAACTCCAAGCTACATGGACAGCATTTGGCATTGGAGATTATGTGTAAAAATAATTTTCCTTTCTGCATCCAGTATGTTTATGGGTTCCTCCTCACCCCAACATTTGGTATGTGCTCAGGGAATGCATGATCATATTCTTCCCCTCGTCCACATATCAGAGAAAACATTCAACCTTTGGTTTTTGGAGATTGAATTTTTTCTTGTATAACTATATAAGAATCCTACTATTATGTATGATTAAAAAGAACCAATGAAATAAAAATAAAGAAATTAGCAACTCTAAGACTTGCATTACTTTGATTTTTAAATACTATGACACATTTCTTGATCTACACTGAACACAATACATAATGAATTCTGGATAAATAGTAGCTTAATATATGTATTTTTTTCTCCTTGCTTTATTTGTCTGCATTTCTCTTTTGACATTGATCTTCTTTCTTAGTATGTAATAATTTATATACATTCAAATATGATGCACTTCAGTTTTAATTTCTTTCTTATAGATTAAAAAATTATCAACAATTTTATAGCACTTGGCAGTTAAATTCACTCTTCCTTTGACCATCTCTGCATCTGTATGTGGTTGAAATCAGATGTTTTTTACTGGAACAAATTCAGTAAGAAGAAAACTCAATGTGATTTTCCTTTTTAAAGAATTCTTTTTAATTCTGAAGATGAATCTGAATTGAAGACATTGACTGAATTTGTCATAATGAAGATAAAGCTCTAAGGACAGCATTTTGCATTGGAGATTATATGTGCAAATTAATTTTTGTTTCTGCATCCAGTATATTTATGGTTCCCTTCTCACCCCAATAGTTGGTATGTGCTTAGGGAAGGTAAAATCATTTCAGTATTGGCCCAAGTACAACATAGAGTAATTAGAGAAGTAAATCTATTCTCTACAACTCAGTGAGTATATTCACAAGCCAAGTGAAAATTTTCTTGTAATTACTCTAGGTTTTGGGTGTTATTCACACCATTGTTCATTTTTTAACTCCAAGTGATGGCCCATGTGCCCATCTCTCTATCATTTTCTCTCTTGGTTCAACTTTCCAATAAAATATAGCTGACCAAAAAGGAAAATCATAGAAGTATCTATAAAAATTAAATTTGTGTAAAAAGTAGAATTTCAAGCTTGAAAATAAAATCAGTTAAGTACTTCTCTTGCTTATAAGAGTTCTAAATTCATAGGGCAGGAATAATAAGCAAAAAGTCCCTCTGATACCAACCTTCCAAAAACAAACAAATAAAAAATGGGTTTAGACAATAATTTACATTTTTGGTTCATTGCACTCAGATTCTACTGGCTGTCCATACAGTATATTCATTTACTGGAGCAATTCATCCACCTGTGTTCCTCTTACTCTACTTATTGTAGGTATAATTAAAACTAGTGAACTGCAGGAAATGATTATGTAATGGTGAATTCCTCTTGCCCTGTGACTCTGATATTAGACTAATAAGAGCTAAACTAGAGAACATCAAATGAAGACCGGATATCAAATCTCCATTACTTCCATTTTGGTTTTACTTACATGTAATTACCCTTTTGAAAATATTTTCTTTACTCTGAACTTATTCTAGAGCTAGCATTAGGAGTGGAATTATTTGGTCCCTTTGTCTGTTGACTAACACCCCCTCCATATACCCTAAATATGTCTAGTCTCTAAAATATTCTGGGAAATAATAATATACTAACTCTACCATAATTTTACCATGTGTGTATATGTGTGTGTGGGGGATAGCTAAAGGAAAACATTAAATGATTATTTTTATTACTACAATGGGTTTTTGATGACTAACAAAATCGTTTAAAGTTACTTATAGTATAAAGTCCAGATTTTAGGCTACTGTTTTCATTTTATCTTTTTTTCCCCCTTAATTTTCTTTCCCTCTGTTATTTGAAAACTACTCAAATTTTCTGTCTTCTTTGTTTTTGTTTTGAGACTACCTACCAAAGATATAAAACTATTATTTCAGACAGGGAGGAATTTTATTCTAGAGAAATTCAGTGACTGATATAAGGTCACATAGATTTCATATTAGCCATCTACCATCTCCATGGATACATTTCAAGATTTTCTGATGTAACATTACTTCTTCTTTATAGAAATTTAACACTATGATGTTCCAATCATGATCACAGTACCCCACCCTGAGTGGCTTTCATATTTTTTCATCATCTCATACTTTGTGTTAATTAATCAGTTTTCTGTTATTACAACAAATGCCTTTTAAAGAAAATAAAAAAGGTTTTTTGGGGTCTCAATTTTAGAGATTTCAATCCATATCAATTGACCCTATTACTTTTGGCCTATGACAAAGCAATACATCATGGCAGGGACACATGGCTGAGCTAAACTACTTACCTAATGGCTAGGAAATGAAAGAGAAAGGACACGGAAGGACACCAAAGAACCAGACTATGGCATCTTTCATTCTACCTTGATGTCTTCAGAGTTAACTATTTTCAAATCAATTTTCTGTTGATGGGAAAAATTTTTCCAATGAACTAATCATCTAATAGAAGGATGGTTAATGTTAGTAAGAAATGCTGGCAGTGCTCAATAGAAAATACAATAGTTTTCAGTTAAAAAATGAAAATATAAGCTGGAGGATTACAATTATAGCATTTACTAGGGAAAAATAGATTAATTGCACAAAAAATATAATTTGGGAAAACAAAAAGTTGTTTACCAACAGAAAGAAGTAATCTGAGAAACATTGATTTTCTAGCCAAAGTAGGGATAAAATTGTTAGTGAGTCTACTGTGTGGTGTGTGTGTGTGTGTGTGTGTGTGTGTGTGTGCACTTGCACATGTGTGTCTATGTGCATAACATCATATGCCAGAGAAAAATATCAGAAAAATCTGAAGAAAATGAAAAATAATGTCCAGGTTTAAAGATGTACTAATAGCTTTTTAATTTTCAAAAGAAAAAAAATGCAGAGAAATTTTAGAAAACCAACATAAGTAATGATTATGAAAACTTTGGATTATGTATAAATCTTGTATATATGTTCAGTTTGACTTGGCAGCAGGAGAGAATAAGTATCTACAAACATTAGAAAATAGAATGTGAAAAATATTCTGTGTTTGGATATATACACTTAGGAATAGAGATAGGACTACTGTTCAAAGGGAACACAGATTAAATGTCATGAAAACTACTACCCTGATGCTATAAAATTGCTACTGCATAAATGACAACTTTCCAAGGTAGGTGTTTGACGTATGCCCTATGGGTCACTCAAAACTAGATATATTGACAAATTAGAAAGTCTGCAATAGATAATAAATGCTTTAAAGTGAAAGTGACAATTTTTAAGAACCCAGATACTTGCCATAACTGTTTGGACTAACCTCCTAATACCTATAATTTAAAGATTACAGGATACTTTTCAATGGAATTAAGTGGTTTCAATCATTTGTCTTTATTACAAATGAGTGTATATCTCTCTCACTCTATACTATTTGGTTTATGATCCGTTAAAATAATGTGTGTGTTTTAAATTGTAGCTTGTCACCCAGTTGTTTTCATTGTTTGTAAGATGTTATTTGCCTCAGTTTTCAAATGCCAGCACTTTGAAGTGTTCCTGGATTTCCAGCAGAGGGTTTCCTTGAGAACCAATGAGCTTCTTGTTTCTAGGGAAAAAAAAAAAAAAGGAAAAGCGTTTAAATCAATAACCTGATTGTTATTACATCAGTTCACTGAAGTTCTGTTTCTATGTAAATCAAGTCATAATGAGGAAAGCAGGAGAATTCAAAGGAAAATGAGGCTGGAAAAAGAAAAGTATTTATCTTATAACAGATACTGGGGTGTAAAAATGAATTGTTTTTACTTCTTTCTCTGCCAAATAATCCTTTTAAAGACAACAAGATTATCTTCTGCATTTTTTAATGCCAAGTACTGGTGCATAGAATGCATTCATTAAGTTGGAGAAAGAAAAAGAGGAAAAAGTGAAACCAGAGAAAGATATTTTGGAGAGAATCAAAAATACTTGAAATGGTCATTAAAAAAATGCTTTTAATTTTTCCTTCGGTCAGGCAGGTGAAGATGAGGGTCTTCATGGTTTTGTTGTTCATAAATGCTTCTTCTAAATAGTTTATAAAACATGTCTTTAAACAAGCAAAATATCAATGATATAAATATGTATCTGACACCTTAAAGAATGAACTTTTTATAAGTGGGTTACCTTGGGCTTAGAGCAAGAAGAAAGCATTGTTTCAAGAAAAGATCTCTTTTCTATATAAGTAGTTCATCTTTTTTCTTTTCTCTTTTAAACTAAGATTTTTTTAAAAAATTTTCAGAATCCCACTTTTCTGAGTCATTTGCAATGTTTCTTAAACCAACTTGGGAAAATTATGCTGTTGTATTAGAAACACACTCAAAAAGAGGGTGCTTAATTTCTCTTATCTCGTCAAGACAGACTGTAATTAGTATTAGCCAGGGTTTTACTTAATTTTGCAGGAGTTCTTATGTATAGCCTTCACATCCTTAGTATAATTAACATTGTATCACTCCCATTAGTGTTTTTAAGCACTTAAATTGTGCCATAATGGTCACATCTAAACTTGCCATTAAAGGGCAATTGCTATTTATTATGCTCATAAAGTAGACACTTAACCACAGGAAAAAAATATATATAGTAGAGTTCCATTTAGAAAGCAGGAACATACAATGCCATTACTTATGGCACCCTTGGGCTGAAAAGGCTATCTCAAATTGATCCAATTCTTATTCAATTCCGTAGGCAGTGGGGAAATCTAAAAAACAGATGACAAATCATTCAAATCATTGCTTTAAAAAAGTCTTGATTAGCTCAGTTTCTTTATAGAATCATAAAATGTTGGTGTTAGTACATGTTCACAAGATCACTGAGTCCAGCTCTTTTATTTTATGGAAAGAAAACAAACCGGAGGAATTGAGGTGTCAATCTCAAGGTTACAGAAGGCAGGTTAGAAGTCAGATCATAAGACTTGCAGTTCTCATGCACATTTCACAAGACCATACTGAATAAATTTGCCACTACATTTTTTTTCTTTTGTTCCTAGCACATGATTGACATTCCTTTGATTAAGTTTAGCTTCATTGACTAGCAGGGTGTATTGTGTTTCATTTACAAGGTATTTTACCTGATTTCAGATTCAACCATATCATACAGATATTGGACAGGGTTTGTTTTAACAGGTTTACAAATTATACATGGTCATGTTGCTATTTCGTTTTTTAAAAAAATAGATTCCTTTCATTGGGAACCACAGAATTTTCCTCAGTATTATTAGTCCTTGTTCTTAAAAATGAAGAGCTCTATGAAATTTTAGTCTTTCTACCTACCATGTTATATATTCATGTAGTTATTTTATTTCTGTATAGGTTAATTTTCTTTCCCAGCCCTGCATGGTGGAAGATTTATTCAGTTGAATTGCTGAAACTCAACACAAACCATTTATAGGAGTAAACAATTATCACTGAAATGAGAACAATTTAGTGGTCTTGCATGATTAATGTCCTACATAAATTCTTTATGACATTGAATTGAAAGATGATGTTATGAATGTATAATGGGAAGTTAACAGAATGTGTCACCTTTTGATTAGATTCTGAGGAGACAGGCCTTGCAATCATCAGTGATTTTGCAATGGACAGGGGCCTATAAAACTACCATATTTGCTTCTTGTAAATTAAAAATTATGAAGTCATCGTGATGCATGCCTTTAGGCCAACTGGAGAAAAAAAATGCCTAAAAGAAATTGCTTTATACAATTTTTTTTCTGATAAATTTTAGCTGTGTGTGTGTTTGTGGAGTTCTATTTTTCACTTTCATATCATCATTACTTTGAGAAGTTTAAAAGCAAAAGATACAAATTCTTTTCTCTTTGTATTTGGGCTAAAAAAAAACTTGGAACATAATGCTACATTGAATCTAATTCTGACAGAAGTCAAAGGAATATACACTGGCTACATAAGACTTAAATAATTATAAATAGGTATGTTTGAATGCGGCCAGAGAATGAGTTTTACAATCTGTCATGAAAACAAAATGAAAAATCAAAATAGCCAAACATCTCCCAGATAATCTTACTTGAATTTTATCCATAGATGAGGCACCTGAAATTCTAAAAATATAAGAAGTATTTTAGATTATATAGTCCATTAAGTGGCAATATTAAGAGTCATAGTATCAGAGTGCATTTAATTCCATTTTATCTTGTGAGTCCTAATTTATTCTTTCCTAACTGCTGCTCTTTGCTGACCCAAACCAGACCTTCTTCAAATTACTCTGATTGATTTGCTCATTAAATCAACATGTGCTTTGTGAGTGCCTACTACATACCAGGCAATACTATTCTAGGCAAATTTCTTTTCTAGGAGAAAAGAAATGAACAAATAAGATGAAACTATTCACTATCCTGACATTAGTATTTTTGAAATTGGAGTTTATTTTATTCAAATATAGAATAGATAAAGATAAATAGTATACAGAACAATATAGCAGAAAAGAGAGATTGTATTATTAAAAAAAGATGATAAAGAAAGGATGACAAAAGTCTTTATCAAAGACACATAGTAAGGGTTCTGGAAGCTACCTTTTGGAGAGTATTTCAGAGAGGAATGGCTAGTGTTCCAGTCCTAAGGCAAGAGTATTCCTGATGGGTTTTGGGAATATTGGGTCTAACCAGAAGTAAGTAGAAGGAGAGGGGTTAAAAATGTAATGGGATTGAGGAGTAGAGGATGCTATAGCTTCATAGCCCACCACAGGGACATAAGTTTCCACTTTAAATAAGGTGAGAATCTGTTATTCATTAACCCATGCAGCAAGAATTTAGTGACTATCTGCTAGGATCTAGATACTTTTCATGCCATTGGAAAAAATGCTGATAAATACAATGTTTCCAATTTTCTTCTGAAATAAATGGGAGAGTCTGAGCAAAGGAATGATAGAACATGGCTTATTTTTAATGGAAGCCCTTGGAAAGTGATGTTCAGCAAGAGATGTATAAGAGGGAATATGGCACTTGAAGATCACTGCCAGGAGCAATTAAAATATCCCAGGAAAAGATGAGCATTGTTGGGAGTAGGAAGGCAGAATTGAATGTGGTAGAGTGTTCTGACACTGACACTTTGAATATAGAAATAATGGAGTTGCCTGATGATTAAGTGTGATACATGAGACAAATAGATTATGATTTCAAGTGGTTTTTCTGAACAACTGTAAGGATTTGTTGATGACTGTTGAATAGCATACAACAGGTCAGAGGAAAAGATCAGTAAGGGAAGACAAATAATTCAAATTTGAACACGTTCACTTTTAAATGCCTATTGTATATCCAATGGAAAACAACAAGCAGCTAATTAGATTTAAAAATTCTGGATTTCAAAAAAAGTTTCAACTCAAATTAGATTTGTTATTAGCATATAGATAGCACATAAAAATATGAAACCCAGATGTGATCACCAAAGGAAGAAGAGAAAAATTAAGACATACACAACTTGAGGCCTGGGGCACTCCAACTTTTACAAATTAGAAAAAAAAATTAGAAGAAACAGCTGGAGAGATTAAAATACAACAGTTAGAGAGTTTGGTCACCAGACAAATGTATTATCCTGGAAGTTAAGTGAAAAAAAAATATTTCATATTCCCATTAAGCCAACAAAGATGAGAACTGAGAATTAATGATTGGATCCACAACACGAAGGTCCTTGGTGACATTGACAAGAGCAGTTTTTGGTACCAACACTGACTTAAATAAGTTCAAGGGAGAACAGGAAAAAAAAAGGAATTATTGACAGGACTTTGAAACAAAGCATATCATTGCTATAGATACACACCCAGTCTGGATTGGCAGTAACTGGTACCCCTGCCTATAGATTAGTTAAGTAAGAGGCAGTTATGGTGTGCACCAAATTTTTTCCTTTCCTAAAATTCTCTTTCTAAAAACAAAAACAATGCATGACTTGCTGAGCTACAGATCTAAGCTGCCCTGAGAAACGTCTGCAGAGCAATATGTAGATAAATGAAGATGAAATTCTTATTGTGGGTCCACAATGAAGATTAAAATGGGTATCCAGTGAGAAGGTGTTCATTACTATTATTTATAACTAGAATTACTTTATTATCTATAATTTAAAAAAGTCAAGTCTTCATTTGTATTATGAATGGAAAGGGAAAAATTGAACTTGATCACTCAAGGTATCCATGGCAAGTTTAAAATTTATTTTCTTTCATTTAACTCAGTCAATCCAAAACTTCATATTTTGTTCTGCCCTGTGAACCTTTAGCACAAGAGAAATTTTGTTAATTTCCTGATGGGAGGGTACATGGAGATGCCTTGTCTTTATAACTTTGAGATAATTGCTATCATCCACTGATGATACCCCTTGTCTATGATCCCTGTTTTGGCCTTTAAGTATAAAATCTTCTCACTCTACTCTCTTCTATTGTGATTCTACAACCTTTTGGTCTGTGTCCTTTCAGCATTTTTGTACTCTTTACTTAACAGACATTCTATCATCTAGATTTCCCCTATGCTACAGTCAGACCATAGCTATTCTAGAAATACACTTCCAGGGCCTTCTTTCTACTTCCAAATGCTGCACCTGAGTATCTACCATAAGGGTTACCATAGCCACTACTTCTCCTGAGCAACACAGAGCTATAAGGCAGCCCACAGTGCTACAGGACAGCATTCATGGCCATCCTACAATGATAAAAGATTTCTTACAAAGGAATTTCTCTCTAGAGTTTCCAACTCAACACAGGGTAGAAGCCAGATATGATTTTGATTCTTATGATTTGTCTCACTGTAAATGTCACCCTGATTTCCCTATCTGGGGTCAAAGTCCTGGAGTTCAGGGACACTGGCACTGTGACCAGGCAGCAACAGTTCCTCTGAATCATCTTTGTTTCTCCTGCTTGGAATAGAATTTTTTTTTCTTCTTCCTCTGTGATGATATTTTCCTTATGTCATGCACTAACTTCTCCCCCACTTCTCCATCATAATTTACTATATGGCAACACACATAGAAATTGAAAATCCAAATTCTGTTTTTATCTCAATAACTGGCTTCTCACACATGAAAATAATCTTCAATCCACCAATGCACATAGCTCCATATTTATAAATGAAGTTTACCTTTGATTGATTTACTTTTTCTGTGTTCTATCTACCCAGTGGAATATAAGCACAAGCTTCAGAAAGGGGAAAGCCTGGGAAAATGTTGATTATGGGAATGAATAAGGATAGGAACAGGATTGGCTTATGCCTTACCTTCCCCTTTAAGAATGCTGATCACCTCCCTAACAGAACAGTCTCCAATTCCCCCGCTTATATCCCCATATATTTGGTCTAGTAGTCATTACAAGAGCTTATAACTTCAGTAACACTAAGATATAAATAATTACTGAAGTACAAAATTTTGTATCCCAGTAGAATTTGGGATGTTGCAGCCAATAAATTTGTAATACTTAGGAATTCTAGAGAATATGATCTAAGACATTATTTTTGCACTTCCCTGGAGAAAAAGAATTAGGGATGTATCCAAATGTTCTTGAACTAGAGACTGTGTTAGTTTTACACATTCATTAATTGAAGCAAATGCATTATGGTGTGGATATTTCAGAGTGAGTTTGTGGTAACAGCATTGTCACTTCCTTTAACTGAGAATCCATTAATTAGAGACTTTGATCTGGTTTTAACTGGTTTTCCTTTAGGTTCAGAGGATAGCTTTTAGTTCTGTTACCTTCTAATCTCATTAAAAGCCAAATTCTTTAGAAGGTATCAATATTAATTTAGTAGATTTTCTCAAAAATATTTTTCAATTAGCTAACTTATAATATTTTATTTTTAAATAAAACATAAAACATACATCTTGAAGAACGTGAAGCAGTCACCTTCATTAGATTAGCTTCTAATAGTCTCCCTCTACTTTGAATTTTGTTGTTTTATCTGTTCTGTTTTGTGGTTGGTATTCTAAGCATGTGCTTATTCCTCTGCTAAGGAGTGCAGTGGTGGTTCCACATGAGCATTAGTATTATTAGTGCTATTTATTGAGGAAACAAACAGACAATACTATTTTCTTAACTTTTGAATGTGCCTGAGGATTATTTTAATAATTAACATTAAAACTACCATTGCACTGGGACTATGTAGAACATTTCATCCTCCTTACGATATTTAATTCTCTCAACTCCCAAGACAGGTTTTTCATAATATTTTTTTTTTACAAAGGCAGGAAATAAAGATCAAAGATGTATTTTGCCCAACATTACAAATTTAATAAGGACCTGGGCAGAAGTTAATGGTATCTCTTTCTGACCCTAGAAATCTAGCTCTTAGTGAATAAGGAGTATCCTTCCAACATTCAGCATCCACTGGCTTCTGTTAATATGAAATGGTATTTTCTGCACAAATCTTCCATTCCAGTACTTTTTCTTCACTCAACCAGTCACCTTCTCTTATCTGCACCAGTTGCTCTGACTCATGGCTGAATGCTGAATTCATATTCTCTTCTTTTGGTGGAAAGAATACCTGAATTTGTTTAAAACAGATGGTCACAAAACATGCAAGTGTGACCCTTTCAATTTAGCCATGACAGGTGTCCCTAACAGCTCTAGAAACAGAGTCCATTAACACAAAGGCCTGCTTCTATAGCTTGCCCTGGCATACTGACCATCAGCAGCAGCATGGAAAGAAATAGTTTGTTTTCAATGTTGTGACTGCACACCTGCAAGTGTGACTTGGTGTGATCAAAACAGCAAAAGTTGTCATTAAAGTTTTTCACATTAGTCTGTTAACTTTTCACCATTGATACAGACAATTTGCCTTATAAGTAAAATGTTCCATCATGACCTTGCCACTTTATATTCTCTGTCAGTTGTGACAGGTGATTTTTCTCACCTCATATTAGGCACGATTCTAGCAACTCGAAGTAATTTTTGTGACATGATTGACATGTAGAAAAGTGATATATCTCTTTCATTAAAAGCATGCATATTCTAAGCAAGGAGGACCCTATGTTCTCATAAAACTAAAATAAAAATATCTACATTAGTAATGCCAAGAAAAAAATTCCAAAAAGTAAAAGCAAAACCAAGACATTCTCATTCCATTCAGATGAACACTATTATAAACTATGAGAATTATAAGATCACTTTTTTTTATATTGGGTCCTCAGAATAAAGATAGAGTTGAAGCAATGAAACATGTATTTGAGAAACTAAGAAGCTATTTAAAATTTTAGATATGAGTTGAAAGAAAATAATCCATCCTACTCATCTGGAAGATATGCAGTCACTTTCATCTTGTTTTATATTAAATAATGTTTTGAAGAAATATTCAAAGTCTTCGAAAAGAGGATTTCATCAGAGAGGAAGGCATTAAATAATGAATTGCCATGCTTTGAAATTTATGCACGCCTTTAAATAAAATAACTTTTTAAAGGCATAAATCTCTTTAGCCCATGCAGATGTCACAAAATTTAGACATGGGTACAGAGAAATGCCAACTTGGAATGTGAGGATTAAACACAAAGCAAACCAGACAATGTAAACCCTAGAGGATATTTTGTTTTTCTTCTTCTTTACTTCTGTGAAGGCAGCTTCCCTACTCAGGATACATGTACCATTTGGAGTATTGGAGAGGGGGGGTCTTTAAAAATAGAACTTGAAGTTAATTTTTCTTTGTTCTTATGAAGTACTTTTTAAAAAGACTGCTACAAGTATATAAATCTATGAGTAAAAGACACAACTCCCTCTAAATAGATGCACATCATGTTCTTGTTTGATTTCATACTTTAAGAGATTATTAAAATGGGACATTGTCATACTAATATGAGCATGTAGTATACAAGAGTGGAAGTGAAACACATCCACACATAGGATGCACATGCACCATGGTCATAGACAAGTGTATATATGTAGAGGAGAAAAAGCAGGTTATGCCTCAACTCTTCACATGCTTAGAAAAGACCAAATTTCCTACATTCATTTTCCCCTCTCCTTTCTTTTTACTCTGTGTGCAGTTACACAGTGTCCAACATTATAACTGTCACCAAAAGCTGTCTTTAAAATTTTACATCTAAACTTATTCTTTCATCTTCTGAATTAATAACGTTAATCATCTGTGCCACTCAAGATTTTAATTAGAACTGTAAGTAGGTTTGTTTTAACCCACACCATTGTTTAAATGTTGTTATTCATTTTCTGAGTTACTACATGAGTAAGACCTCTCTCACTCATGGGATTATAAGCTCTGAGATATGAAAATCTGTTTTTCCCTTTCAATATCCACATTACATTTATTAGGGTGCCTGGAGGCTGTTAATAGCAATAATTAATTTCATTCCATTTGTGGATAGAAGACCACAAATTTCAAAAATAAATAAAACAAGTGGAATTTTTACAGAATGGTATGCTCTGACACACACACACAAAATATTTCAGTTGTTTTACTTATTCTAAGTAGTAAAATTTAAAAAAGTTTAGATATTTAAACTTTGCAGCTTAAAATTCTCTGGTTTTATTCCATGTTCAAAGAATGGAAGATGAAGGATTATTACTAGAAATAGTCTATGAAAAAAAGTCTAAATATAAAGACAGACCAGGAGGTCAGACAGTAACAGGATTTGCCTATTCTCGTCTTTCTGTATTGAGGCTTCTCTGTGTTATGTTGGAAAGCCTATAGCATTAAAATGTAACCAACAAATTTCCTGACAGAATTTCAGCACTCAGGCCAATGATCCACAAGATGATAAGAGAATACTGCTTCGAGGTGAGAAAAG
This sequence comes from Ictidomys tridecemlineatus, assembly GCF_052094955.1. Classification (NCBI taxonomy): domain Eukaryota; kingdom Metazoa; phylum Chordata; class Mammalia; order Rodentia; family Sciuridae; genus Ictidomys; species Ictidomys tridecemlineatus. Next base: position 189,208,390 of record NC_135479.1, on the reverse strand, counting down.
AGGAACATTTGGTGTAAGGCATTCAAGCAAATGCCCACTGTAATGAAAAGCATCATGCAAAGTTGAATGTACCTAACAGATCTGTACCCAGGCTTTGGACCCTGCTGGGGAGCAGCTAACCCTGCATTTCAACCAAGATTTTTAATATAGATATTTCACTTTTAATATACACTCTAAGAATACAACATAAGCTTTAATGGTTCTTATTTACCCAAAAAGACATTCAGTCACACAGAGCTATGTATCCATGAGCAACTTTAAAAAATGATTTTGGGGGGAAGAAATGAAACTTAAGTGGAATGTTGAGAACCTTGAAGAAAGGAAGGAATATAAGTAAGAAAAAAACAAAGGTAGTGGAATCCTGTCATCGTTACTACAGGGGATAATGAGAGCTTCCCTTGGTCCCTAAAACAGAGCTGCTTGTTGTCAGTATGTGAGAAATAGGATTAGATAGGGAGTATGGAGCTGGATTCAAGAAAAGGAGTTTGAACTTCTGGTAATAGGAAAAATAGAAGAGTTTTATTATGAATTTAGTAGTGGTATGGTTTCACTCACTGAGTTAACTAATTCTAGCCCTATGTTCATTTATAGTATATTTCACTATTAAACTACTTCCACTGCAGAAATAGTAGGAAATTCAGAAAAGCAAAAAGAGGAAATTAGAATCTCCATTAACCTTGCCATCTACATTCTGAACCAATTTTCAATTTTTAGAATATATCCTTTCTTGTTAAACTTCTGTACAAGAAAAATGTTGAGCATTAAGTTGGGATCTTCAAGCAAGCAAGTATAGGAAATGAACCATCATCTTTCTATTTTCTTCCTTATTGGTTTTGAATTTTGAAAATCACCTAAAGAAGGACCATGAGATCTGATACAGTGTATAGAAAAAATTAAATCCGTTACTCTTAATATTTTTATTTGTCTTTCCACTTTATTTAATTAAATAAATATATCTTTATATTAGTCCTTCACCTGTCAGTAGAGTTGATATATTATATCTTAGAGTTCACTCCTCAACTAAGTAACTGTCTGTCATGTATTAAGCTAGACAGGTGAGACAACATTTCTTCAAAGAGCTCCAAATTTTAAACTCTTTCAGTGAATTTCCACTTGAAATCTTTTGTCAACCGTGGGAATTGAAAATGATGCCATTCATTATCCTTCTCCAACTGAAGCAATACATATTTTCATATCATCTGTTTCTCAGGTCAGTTTTCTCTTTGTATCAGCTCTTCCACTTATAAAATATATTATTTTTTTAAGTGTTGCAAGCATAAGTGTTTTCTTTTTTGATGTTATTTCACCCCCAATGTCATGTACTGCTCTGGGAGAGGCAGGCTCTGTGAGGGGCCAGGGATGTAAAGGTAAGTGAGAGTTTGGAGAGGAAAGTCCACAGGCATCAGGTGGCAAAGACGGAGAAGTAAATCAAGTCTCCTGGTGGATCCCTCTGATGCCACTGATGCTGTGTAGCAGATAAGAAAGGTGTCCCTTCCTGAGAGGAAGTGATTTCAGCCCTGGATTTTAGCAGTTGAGAAAGTATTTACATACTGATATTCAGGACTAGAAAACAAGGGTTCTCCATATTTCTTTATATTGCTTCAATTTGGATTTTATCATTGTATCCCTTCCTTGTTAATTTCTACAACTCTGTAGAAGATAATGACCAGTCTCTTGAGCTACTTTATTTATTGCACATTAATATTACCTTATGATGCCCCCTCCTCCTCTAAATTTAAATTGCCCATCTGATTGACAGATTCCATCTCATCCATCTTCGTGAGGACCTCTGTAGAGGTTGCTCTTTCTCTCTGCTGTAGTTTAATCATTTTTTTCTCTTCCTTCGTTCTCCTTTCAATCTACAAACATATCTAAATCTGCGAACATGTTCAGGTCTCTTATATATTAAAAACATAATTGCTTTGGAATTTCTTGTAGGACCCAGTGATGCACACGAGAATCACAGTGATCAACACTTATTTCTATTTATAAAAATGGGGTGACCTTTTGTATGTTGGCTTTGGTCTTCACATCCTCACCTGACTCCTCTCAACCTTAATCTGGGAAGAGAGTAAGTCCAGGTCCTGGATTTCTCCTGCCTAGAAGCTTCTCCTTTTTTTTAAAATTTACATATGACAGCAGAATGCATTACAGTTCTTGTTACACATATAGAGCACAGTTTTTCATATCTCTGATTGTATGCACAGTATATTCACACCAATTTGTGTCTTCATCCCTGTACTTTGGATAATACTTATCATCACATTCCAGCCACATTAATAACCCCATGCCCCCTTAACTCTATACCAGATACTAAGATGTGTCATAAGAAATCCTAAGAAATATGACCTAAGGTTAGTGCTGGTTTTCCTTCTCTTTCACTGTGAACCTAAACAAACTTTTATGGTCTAGATCAGTTCACCATCTGTGTCCCCTTCTGGCTGCTTCCCATGTCCTCCTTTCCTTTCACACCTAAAAATCTTGAAAGGGGAGTCTGCACCTACTGTTCCCACTTCCTCAGCGCCTAGCTACTACTCTGTCCAATACTCTGCTCATTTCCCCCAAACACTCTACTGATAACATATTTACTAACATCATTAAGGGCTTCCAAGTTGCCAAATATGGTGGTATTTTCAATCCCCACTGTACTTGATGCCTCTGCTGCAATCAGAACTGCTGACAGCTCACCCTGCCATCGCGCTCACTCCTCCAGCATCAACTTACCTTAATTTTTGTACTGTATTCTCCTGTGCTATCTTTCTTTTGTACCCTTCCCTCTGAACATTGGTGTTTCTCAGGATTTCATATTTGTTCTCATATTTCAATTCATATTCCTTCTGTTTGCTATCACCCACATTTCCATTTGCTGATAATTTATAAATCTAAATCTGAAATTTTAATTTCCCCTGACAATATTGTTAGTGACTCTGTATCACACATACTAATCTTATTGTCCTTCAGTGACTGTTATGGGTAGATTAATGTTTCCCCAAATTTCATACATTCAAGTGCTAATCCTTAATGTGACTTTTGGCATATCACTTTCTTCTTTCAAAAAAAAAATGTTTGTGGACTGGGGATGTGGCTCAAGTGGTAGTGCGCTCGCCTGGCATGCGTGCAGCCCGGGTTCCATCCTCAGCACCACATATAAACAGAGATGTTGTGTCCTCCGAAAACTGAAAAATAAATATTAAAAAATCTCTCTTTCTCTCTCTCTCTCTCTCTCTCTCTCTCTCTCTCTCTCTCTCTCTCTCTCAAAAGAAGTTTGTTTTCTTAATTGTAGTTGTTGTTTTATTTATTTATTTTTATGTGGTGGTGAGGATGGAACCTATTGCCTGCATGTGCTAGGCAAGCACTCTACAGCTGAGCCACAACCCCAGCCCTAAGGGGCATATCACTTTCAAAGAGGTAAGGAAGGTTGAATAAGGTCATCAATGTGGACCCTAATCCAATAGCACTAGTGTACTTATAAGAAAAGGAAGAAACATTAAGTATAGTTACACAAAAAGGAAGAGAAGACTATGTGAGGACAAACTAAGAAGGTGATGGGGCTCAACATTCATCCAACATAAAAATAAAATCAGAAACATCTATGAGTTTGTGTTGCTTCAACATTCTAATTCAAGAGGGCAGTTGTGGCACTGTAGGAGAGGGCACAGGCACAGAGACAAGAGCAGCCTATGTTTTGGTTTTAGCATTGACATGTGCTACCTCTATAATTATGGCAAATTATTTAATCTTCCTATCTCATCTGGAAGAATAGTATTGATCATAAAGACATTGATCTTATATGATAGAGAAGTAGGACAGTGCTAACAAAGGAAAAGTATTTGCTATTGATAATGCTGTTACCATCATCAACCATATTAGGTACTACCATTCTCTCTTTTATAACATCTGTGAAGCTAGACCATCTTTTCTTGATTTTCCTACCCCTGCTGTCATTATCAAACATTCATCATCCTTACTTTGGTTCTCCCTTTAGGTCTCTTGCTTCTATCTTCTTTTTTCAATAAACCATTTAATTTCCTCTACCTCATTATTGTAAGAAAGTTCTTTAGATTCTTTGGATGCGAATGCTAGAATTATCTTGGGAGAAATATTGAGACACAGGTTCATTTTCTTCTAATAGTTCTACCACTGCTTGTGAGCTGGAAAACTCAATTATTAGCACCACATACAAGATTTTTAAATATTTTATTGTAACAATTACCTCTTATATCTGCAGACACAGTGATACTCTGCCGAAGAGACTGAGCTCACCTGTTTTTCAGAATACACTCAGGAGGTTGCAGGAGCTGTTTACCATTATCCTTCTCACTTCACCTGGAGCTTGGCAACTCATCCTTCAATATCTTTCTCAAATGTCAGTTCTCAATGATAGATGTTGTTAAAGCCTGGATGTCCATGACCTTTATAGGCTTCATTTATTCCAGAATGATGAATCTATACTTAAACGTTTTTTAAAAATACCCATTTGAAAACCAAACATAATTAATTTGACTACTTATTGATATTTTAAAAAGTCTATTTTTTGACTGGAGTTTTGTATGGCTATCTATTTAGTATGCTATTTAGATTTTTTCCTCTAGCCATTTCTTTGTATGTTTCTTTAAATTCAAGCATATTCTTTCTTTCTTTCTATGTACATCTCTATGCATCACAAAATGACTGCATGTCATTTAAAAGAGTCATATCCATAGAGTCATTTTGTCTTCTATAGTTGGCTTTATCACACCATCAGGAAGAGCATGAACTCTAGAATCAAACTTTCCCTATTCAAATCTCAGTTTTACTGCTTACCAGGATGGGTCACCACAGGCAAATAATTAAGTCTGCTGTGCTTATTTTCCTCATTAGTAGCCTCACAGTATCATAGTGACCACTAAATTAGTCAAAGGACATAGAGCTTTCAGAAGAGTGGCCCTGCCATGGTAACAACCCAATAAACACTGACTATTTAATCAGTTTAAAAGCTAACGCTACCACCCTTTTATTGATTCGAGCAATTGCTTTCATTTCTGGTTCAGACAACCCATCTGCAATTATACAAGTCCACTTATCTGAAATTCATGGACAAATGATGGCTCTCTACACATTGAGTGGATGTCAGTGTCCATACCTAAACATGCATACAAAAGGGGCACAAACAGCCTGGATTTTCCCACTCCATAGTGTGTCAAGTAACTGACACACTGACAGAACTTATCCACCTGCTGTTTTTGTTCAGTGTTGTTATCACAGAGCTCCATGGCAAAGAAACACAATTTAAGTGGACATTTTGATCTTTGTTAGAGCACCTGGAGTTGTAATATAATCGATCAGTTTACATTCTGAAATGCATGTGATTTGTCGAGAAGTAAAGCTCAGAGTTTATTTTTATCTATATAGGACAAATAAAGGCCTGATCTGGATGTTATTATAAAAATCCTAATATTGCCTACTTGTTGTCAGTTAAGTCATAACCTAAAAGTTTCAGATAGAAGAGTTTCTCATGTTCCTGTCAACGTGATATACATTTTCCTTTGGAAATGTGAAAGTTTTCTTAAGATAAGGCTTATAAGTAATTACTGGTGGAACTGAAATGATTCTCCTTGAGTCCTAAGAATTATGTGTGCTGTCTTAAATAGCCCTTCTGCTAATGATTCCAACATTGTTAATTTTTTATATTCTAATCGTGTTCAGTTAGAGCCTTAACTTTGACTCTAGTGAAATATATCCCTTTTTACCTTCATAAATTGAAATTCATATTAGAAGATGATTTCAATTACCCAAGGTTATGCTGATCTTTTTTTTTCTGTAATATGTTTGGTATTTTCTAATGTATCTTATTATATTTCATTAAAAATGTAGTTTTATTTTTCTCCTTTCAATTTAGACAAATACTTAATGTCCAATAACTATATTTCTCACAGAAAAGTAGTTTCACATTTGTGTTGTTTATAGCTTTTGTAGATAAACTATTATCTAAGAAAAATACACCTTTTGAGAATTTGGAGTCATTTTATCATGAGACTTTTGGTTGGGCCATAATGTTTACTATCTTCACAATAAAATCACTGTTGTCAACTTAACTACTGCCACCCATTTCCCATTGTGTAAAGTCAGGAACAATAATGAAAACCCTTTATTATATATATGTTAAGTCACCTTACCTTCAATCCCTTTCAGAACATGGGAGGGTGTTACTTTTATAATCAATTGAATCTTGCTATAATCCAAAATATTTAATTTATATTGTAAGTAATTAAGTATATGCACAGATATCACTAGTATGTTAGTATGTAGAATTAGCCATTTGTCTAACTTGAACCTACAAGTAGTAGAGCCCTATTGACTATTGATTTTAGCCCAGTAAGACCTATTTTGGCCTCAAACCTCCAGAATTGTGAAATAATAAAATTTTTTTAAGGCCTTACATCAGTATTGATATGTTATAGTAGCAACAGAAAATTTATATACTACCCAATCCTGTATCACCACTATCTTTAGTGCTTCACCTAAACAGTTTTTAATTTTACTGGAAGGACATCTAATAATTGACTTCACTCTACACATAATTTCACATGTCTGTCTAAATAAATGTCTTTGTTACAAAACCTGAGGCCACATCTGAACTACTGAAAAGGCACTTCACCTCAATGCCAATCCCTTGGGCCAAGCATTTTTTCCATTCACAGTTTCAAAAATTGGCTGCCCCATATTTAAGAAATCCAGTTCAGGAGCACAACCTAATTACTTCATTACTCTAGGGAGTCTTCAAAGTTCAATGAACAGAGGTAGTTAGGTTAATTTTCAGAAATCAGAATTTTTCCCATCTAATTTAGTTGTTTCAATTTAATGAATATGGCTTGATTTTTTATTTTATATTTTATTAAAACACTTAAATGTATTTAAAAATAAATGATATATTTAATAGGAAATACCATGATTCTCAAGTACTAAACTTAAAAGGTATTCTGCTTAGGCATTTTGCAAAATCTGATATTGTATTCATTTTCTCTTATGTACAACCTTCCAGATAAACTTTGATATACCTAAAGCACTATCTTAGTTCTCTGGATCCATGAGCAAAATGTGTGTCTTTACTTTAAAGCCTATACATTCATATAATGCAATAAATTTATAAAACACAACTTTTTTAAAACCATGTCTAAGTGGTATCATGTGTTTTTATGTCCCACTAACTATAGAAAATATTCCTGCAGGAAAAGAGAAAGCATTAAACTCAGACTGAAATTTAAAGTTGCTAATGTAATATTATCATTATATCTTATATTTCAATCACTAATTACTCTAAACAGGTTATTCTACTTGAACTATGCTGGGTTACAAAAGGATAGTAATCAATAAGGTAGCTCATTATCTGTGATAATTTGAATTGCCCCTATCATAGCACTGATGCCATGGTTTAACCAATGCATACTAAGAAAATTTGCTAATAGGATCTTGTTACCACTCTAATTTTTGCATGGAGTTTTATTAGAGAATCATGTACTCATCTGAACTGCCATAACAACAGCATTATCCCTAGGGCTCTTTTTTTTCATATCAAGGTTAATTTAAAGTGATTAGCATAAGCACTACAGATGTTGCTATGGGGATAAGACCCACACATCTTCTATGATGGACATCATATGATTGCTATTACAGTTCTAGCAAGATTGGATTATTTGTTTTAATGTCATGCGAAACAAGTCACATGATAGAGATCAGTATCTTTTTAATAGTGTTCCATATTCCTAAATCAATCACCTTTTCACGTCTTCAGATTGGTGTGTATATGAAAATAGCTGCTTTATTATCAGCCTAGGTAAATTTATCATGACATGTTTGGGTCTTCAGAATATATCTTTTAATTGGTATTGATTCTTCCATCTCCTGGGAGGAAAGTAACCTTAGTTAAAAGGAGGAGTGTATATTCACATTCAATTCATTCAACAAATATTCATTGAAAGCTTGCTATAGTCCTGGCATTTTCTGTATGCTGACAACATTGTGAAATTTTGTAGTAAAAAGCTATTCATTTTTTTTCTCTCTGATTAATTCTGGACACACATATCTTCCAAGGATATGAATGCATGGTGTAAGAGGGGAACAAGAGGTGCAGATTAAGGGTTGGAATAAAGAAGTAGATTGCACTCTATTTTTGAGAATGAGTGAGAGAAGAAAACCATTAAAGAGTGGAAATGACAAATGAGAACCCCACACATTTACCAGCAGCAATGATGAAAAGTGGGCATTTCAAGAGCAAATAACTAAAAGAAATATATGTTAAAATATTGAAAAAAGTATGGAAAGAAAAAATTTCATCATCTATCACTTTGAGAGGGGAGAATTTTATAAAATTAATTGGGGGAACTGAAGAAAAATGAAATAAACTTGAAGACAGATATGAGACTAGTAAGAGCTATTTCTCCACTAAAACCAAGATATTGTTGTCTACCTACATTGAGAAATCGGAGGCTGGTAGTGGAGTTGGGGAGAGAGACTGATGACAAAGGCAATATCTTCAACAGCATTCATTCACCAGAAAATTGTATGAACATAGGAGCAACTCACAGATACTGCCCCACAACTTCCCACCATAGTTTAGGATCTAGATTATAGGGACATATGTACAATAGTAGAAGCAATTCAATTTCCTGATATCTGAAAGTATTAGCATCAACATTAGGTGGCATATAATAATGGAAGACAGAGCAACATACTAACAGATATTTAAAATTCTCTAAACAAGTTTTATGGACATGTATAACATTGCTATCACTAATATCTCACAATATTTTTTGGTTTTGGTGAAAGAGAAATATTAAGAATTGTAATTTAATAATAAAGATATTGTTGTGGTTTAGATGAGGTATCCCCCAAAAGTTCAGGTGGAATTCAATGCAAGAAGATTCACAGAAGAAATGATTAAATTATGAGAGATTAAATGAATAAATGGATTAATCCACTGATGTGGATTAACTGAGTAGTAACTATAGGCAGGTAGGGTGTGGCTGGCAGACATAGATCACTGGGATCATTACTTTGGGGTTTATATTTTCTCCTTGGAAAGCAAAGCTCCCTTTTCCGGTTGCTATGTCCTGAAGTGCTTTCCTCTACTTGCCCTTCTGCCATGATGTTCTGTTTCACCTCAAGCCCATATGTACAGACACTGCTGACCATGGACCCATCCTCTGAAACCATGAGCCAAAATAAACTTTTCTCCCCTAAGGCATTCTTGTTAGGTCCTTTAATCACAGCAATGAAAAATCTGATTAAAACAGAAATTTAATGGTGAATTATCATTGTACCATTTTTTTATTCCAAGTTTTTAAAAGTTTTCCTAAAATGAAAAATTTCCCCAACTCTTTCATATTAGTGAATGTGCAATGTTGGATTTTGCAATGTTGGTTTGAACACTTTTCCCAGTTCTTAATCAGGATCCACATGATTTTCAATAGTCTTAGACACAGGGAGATCACCATGTCTATGGAAGAAAATGTTTCCACCTCTTCAGCTATAATTATAGCAAAGCATAGCATTGCAATCCCATAACCTCTACCAAGATTTTTCCTGAGTCAATGTCTAGTATAAGAGCAGGGAAGAAGACATTAACTCTTCTCTGAGAAGTCTCTGTTTGTTGATAGAGTACTTAGTGATTATAAACAAATTGACATTTTAATGTACAAAGAAGAACAGGAAATATCTCTATACCTTAGAATATTCCATCAATATGTGCTTGCCCATAGTTTCTATTTCCTGTGCATCAACTTTGATGAGTGACCATCAATAATGTACTGAAGCATCTTAGTGATGGTGGATTCACTTCCTCTAGCATCAGTCTATTTTAATTTCAAATGGATTCATTTATTGGAATAGTCTTCCTTAGGTTCTGCTGGCTTAGCCTCCTTAAAGCTCCCTCTCATTTGCCCTAGATATGGAACTGCATATATGAAAGTTTTCAAACACTTGAAAACATGCCCCCAATTCCACAAAAACTTTCAAGTTTCATGCACACAAAAATAAATTAATTCTCTAACTCTAGACATGATTTCCCCTTCTTTCTCTCCTTTGTAGTTTCAGAATATTTTTTTGAAACAAAGCAGGTGAGAATGTAATTGGATTTCCAAAAATTCAGTATAAATAAGATAATTACCATATGGCTATTAGTAGGAAGTTCTTGATATAGCTTCAATAGGTTGTTTTGTCGATGCTTGTTATTACAACTTAGCTTTACTTTCTTTGTATCTCACATTGGGTCTTCACCATAGTAATTGTTTGTCATATGTCTTCATTACAAAATGACCATTGCAGTACACCATCACAGTGCTAACTCCTCATATGTTTGACACACATAATCTTTCAACAATTCAACCCCTCCATGAAGGGAAAAAGAAATTAGAAGCATTAACATATTTTGATGATAACATATTTTAAATATTTCCAGTTAGTATATAATAAATTAAAAATAAATTGATAAAGAACAATTTGTCTCCAAAAAGCATTAGATAGAACTCACCTTTTGTCCATATTTATTCTGGCCATTAATATAGCCCTACTATACACATGAAATACTTCTAAAGGAGATAAGCAACTTAGCAGAAGCAGCCAAGTGTTATTACAGGGTTCTGGCAAAGTGCATGTATGAAGACACAAATTGGTGTCAACATACTTTATATACAACAAGAGATATGAAAAATTGTGATGTATATGTGTAATAAGAATTGTAATGCATTCTACTATCATTTATTTTTCAAAAAATCAGTTGAAAACAACTTTCTTTTTGTGTAATTAATCCACAAATAATTATTAAACAACACATGTCTGTTTTGTGTTATGATAGTCAAAGAACAATAAAATTTTTATAGACTTAGTCCACTGAGAAATAAAAACACTTGCAAGCAAGCAATTACAATGCAATATGATAAGCACTGTATTGGAAAACTCTACTATGAAACCATGTAGTGTATACAGCTCATATTTGAGAGAACCTCAGAGAAGCTGATATTTCAATCTAACTTAAAGGATAAGGCAGAGCAGAATTGTTCAAAGCACTGATCGAAGTTGCATTTGTTTCCACTTGGTTACTTATGTTAAAAAAAAAGTGTTATAATAACGGGAATATGAGAAATGAACCTGGAAAAAATTCATAACAGGTTCTTTAAATTGTATTTAGTAAGCTTGAATTTTCTTTTAAGAAAAATAGGAACTCCTTGGAGAAAATTAGTAACAAAGGACTTTAACTGAGAAAAATCATTCTGGATACCCTAAGTCACAGGTTTGGTGAGCAGATGGATAAGCAAGTGGTGGGATAGAACACTGAGGACTAAATTCAGTAGGGTAGATTGGATGTGCAAACAGTTAAATTTCAAGATCTTGAGAGACCAATGGAATAAAAATATAGATTTGAGTCATCAGCATATTAATATAAAATGAGATTGAAACAACCTTTCAGAAGTTGCAATTAGAGAAATTAGAAAAAATGAGAAGTAGCAGTATTTTATGAGTGGTTATAAAAAATAAAAGAGAGAAAGGAGTAGCCAAGAAGGCAGGAGAAAACCTTGTAACATGAAATCATGGAATCTAAGGACAGGTGACTGTCAAAGAGAGAATGAACCATAGCAAAACATGCTACTGTGATTTAATAAGAATTTTAAAGGGACCAGTGGATTTAATGACCAGTAGGTCACTGTAAACTTGGAGTTTCAGTGGAGTATTGGGTTCAAAAGCAAGATATTTCTGACTAGAGAAAATAGACATTGCATATTAGGCTCCATAAATTTGTTGTTTGACATTGGCCAAGATTCTTAAAACCTTAGGTCATATTACTCATTTTCAAGTTAAAAATATTAAGTCATTCATTCTTATGGGTCTTCATAAATTTAAAATTATTAGAATAAATCTGTGACCTTCAGTGAATTAGTCTTTAGATTTCTTTTTCTCTAAGTTTTCTCCTTCAATGCAAATGTTGAGGGAATTTATCATGTCTATAATGATGGATTAGATGGGAGTGTTTGTATTAAATTTTGCTGAACTTTTTGAACATCAAAAAGATGTTGTAATTTCTACTGATCTTATCAGTGAAATTCTATATATGACTGGTGTGTATTAAAATGCTTTTTAATCCTCATTATTATCATGATTAGAGAAAACAAGCCCTGAAAGATGAGGGGCTAAGAGGGGACAATTATGTTTTTATTCTTAGTTCAAACTTTGACATGCAGACCAGGATGTACAGATATTTTACGGTGTAGAAATTAACTTATGGGAAAAACATGAATACATACACATACAATTTTGTTTTAGATGATTCATAATCTGCATAAGAATGAAATTATCCTAGATATCTCTGCAGAGAGGCTAACTAAATAACTTTTGGTAAAGCTGTATGTTGAAATGTGTTATACCTTATTGAAAAGAATGAGCTTAAATCTATAGATGTGGTATTAATAAATATTTTTGGGGAAAGGAATTTGCTGAAAAGCATGCATATCACAGCAAATATGAGGGAAAAAAAGCAACTGCTAACATAACAGTATCTCCAGGATGGATCTGAGGATACGAAGTTTAGTAGAAAATTTTAATTTTCTTGTTGGGTCTTTATCTGCTTTTGCACATTTTAAAAATATAAGTAAGTATTATGCTTGCAATATCAAAAATAAAGATGGAAATAAAAGGCTTGTGTCTCTTATCATATGCTTTTATTTAAACACTAATAATCCCACTGCTCCCTTCTCTGTGTCCCACTTTGCTGTCCTACATTGCAGTTGTGTGTCTAAAGGCAAACAGCACTGTGCAAACTGCTTATACACTGCTTTCTTATCTTCCTCTACTTTACTGCATGCCCCACTTTTCTTAAGTTCCATCATCCAGTAGTCACCTGAAATAAGATTGACAACTTTGTAGGGAAACTTCTTTTATGTAATGATAGGCTTCTCATATGTGATTTATTTTAATTTTATTTGAAACTGAGCACGTCTTCATCCTATGCATGTTTTTGTATCCAAAGGAACATTTCTAAGTGTCTGCTCTGAATAGTTTAAATGTTTCCTTGAGTCACAATCCTATAGTGGGGACTCAGAGTGAAATCATATTACTGAAAAAGGCATGTGTCTGGCACATTCCCAAGGCAGAGTATTTACGGCATGATGAAGTGTGAATTTGATGTTGATGCTTGCACCCAACAAGCAGGTGGTTAAAATCTAAATTTGTCACCAGAAAAAAAATGAACTATATTTAAACATGTAAAATGTTTGTTTTGTTGAAAATCTTTACCTAAAATGAATAATAAATAAATCAAGGCCAGTATTATTAAATTTCTTTATACAGTAAAGGAAGATACTAGGAAATGAGATTGATTAAATAGTGTTATGTGCATGTAAAAATGTGACTTAATGAATTCCACTATCATCTATAATTATAATGTACCAATTAAAAAGTTAAAAAAAGAAAAAAAAAGAAAGTGTACCTAACTGAAGTGATATGAAAACACCTAGTCTATTCCAAGGACTATGCAAACAATTTGGAGAGGAAAGTGGGAAAGGATCACCAAGGCCTGTGATGTTTCCAGATATTTTTAAATAATGATGTATCCAAGGTTTGTGAATTTTTCCAGGTAAATTCATGAAAAAGATTTGTGGATGAATACAAAAATACATATCAAAACAGTAATTTTCTCTTATCTTGGTTTGAAAATAGCCAGAAATGTGGATAATGAAGAAAGATTTATAGCAATTGTGAAAAAAAAAACCCTAAAGTACTTTGTGGAGGGCTAACTTAAAAAAAAAAATTAAATTGTATTAAGACGACTGTGTAAATCTCCAGGTTCTTAAACTAAGAAATGAAATTCTCTGAGGTTTACATTGACTTTTGTTCTAAATATAAGAAAATTAATTATAATATCAGTTTGATAAATTTAGCCAGCTATTTGTTAAGGATTTCTCAACAAAAAGCGTGTTTATTTAATACCCTAAAGGAGAACTCCATTGATTCTAGCCCATAGTAGCATATTTCCAGAGTATGTGTATTAAAAAAGAAATTCATCTTCCACATGATTTCTACCTTGGGTATAAAGAAACTGAAGGTCACTATTGACCTAGGAACATTTAACCATCAGAAGGAAAGAATTTTATGCATCTTACAAAGAAAATAAATTCACTCCCCTCGACAAAAAATGATCATACAAAGAAAAATAATTCTGGTATGTTATGTTCTGTATAAACAAAAGGTGGGTGTTGAATTTGTAGGGGTTTAACCAACATATATGTGATTTAGTACACTAGATTCATTTAACATTTCTAGTATTGTGGGATTTGATATATATGCACTTTGGATATCAGTAAAGATAATGAGGTGGTATTTGATTTGAGGGTCAGCTATTTAACACAATTTTCTGGACTTTTGTGAATTTAGTCACTTCTATGCTTGAGTACATGTCTCATGTGACTATGTGTTCATCATTTCAAAAGACATAGTTATTGTAAAAGAAGATAATCAGACAATAACTTTGATGCTTGGTACTTGTAAAGTATACCTATATATTATAGACCTATATTGTAATGAAGTGTGTACTAATTCAATTTATTACACATTTTGTATTTTCATCAAAGTAGACCATTAACAGGTAAATAAATGAGTTGTACAGTAGCCACAACTCACTACCCCATCATATTTCCCAGTGGAAACTCCTATTTTTCCTTTTTATATTTTTGTTTTACTCGTATTCACATCCAAAATTCTAAACAATGTGCTAATTTTTATTATTTGACTTATTATAGACTCATTTCTTGTACTAAAAGATGAGCCTTTAGCTGCTTTATAGTTCTTTCTTCTATTTTTCCATGTAGTTTTGAAAGTTATATTAATATTTTTATTCTTTTCATTAATTATTTTATAATAATTATTATAAATAATACAGCAGAAGCAGTATATTTTTGCCTCCCCCCCCACCAATTTTTGACTGTGTGTATGAAACTGCTTGCTATATAAGATAACATTGTAATCATCTGTGTTAGGTTTCTTTATCTGGGACAAACTACCTGGGAAAGTCAACTTAGCGGAAGAAAGGTTTCTATCTGTTCATGGTTTCAGTCCATCATCAGCTGGCTCTATTGTTTCTTGGCCTGTGATGAGGCAGTGACTCATGGTAGGTCACTACAGAGCAAAACTGCTCACCTCATGCTGGCCAGGAAGCAGAGGAAAGAGAGAGAAAGAGGAAGAGACTGGGAAGAAGTTACATATCTTCAGGATTTTCTTTGACAGGGCTCTATCTCCTCCTACAGTTTCTATCATCTCCCAATAATACCATCAAATCATTACTACATCTGTGGATACATCACTCATGAGGTCAGAGCCCTGATGATCCAACTACTTCCCAGGAAACCCCTTTCTGAACATTGCTACATTGGGAATCAAGACTTTAACACTTTTGCAGGGAACATTCTAGACCTAAGCTCTGGAAGGGTTCATATTCTCTGTGGAAGTTTCCTGTCTCTCTAAATCCCAGAAGCCATGAGGTGAGCAACTTTGTCTCTACCCTGTACTTCTGCAATTATGTTATGTAATGAAGTTGGTCAACTGTGGACTGAACCTCTGCTACCAGGAGCCTACAAATACACTTTTCCTCCTCTAACTTGTTCTTGAATCAAGATATTTTGGTCACATCAGCAAAAGCAAACAAACACAATCCCTACCTAAAATTTATTATTCTTGGAAAGCTTTTGATTTTTATTTTAAGTTTATAATTGCTACCATTTTGCTTACTTTAAGGAGAAACATTTTCACTTTTGCTTCTAAACTGTAATTTTCCAGTCAAAATTAATACAGATAGTCCCTGACTTCAGATGATTAGACAGGATGTTTTGACTTCATGATGGTGTGAAAATGATATCCACTTTGTGGAAGCCATACCTCAGACTTTGAAATTTTGAGATTTTCCTGGGAGAGCAGTACACATACAATATTATCTCCCAATGCTTGGCAGGGACAGCAGACCACAGGTCCTGGGAAATGTTGTAATCAGGTGGGTGAAGATCTGATACTCTATGCTCTACTTTGTTTGGTAGAGTTATCTATATTAATGGCTTTTTAAGACTTAAAACATTTCACTTTGCAGAGTGTTTTGAGGCATATCACATGGTAAGGTGTGGAGCATTTCTGCATATAATCCTTTTTTTCTCTGCTTTGGTTTCACTGACTTATCACTCTAATGTGAACAGACACCTTTTAAAGAAATATTGATCACTTCTTTTGTTGCTTAAAACTTCTTTTTAAAGAACATCTGCCTTATATATAAAGAACTCAAAAAACTTAACACCATGATACAAATAATCCAGTCAATAAATGGACAAAGGAACGGAACAGGTACCTCACAGAAAAAGAAATACAAATATATGAAAAAATGTTAGACATCTCTAGCAATTAGAGAAATGTGAATTAAAACTACACCAAGTTTCAATTTCACTCCAATCAGAATGGCAATTATCAAGAATACAAGTAAAAATAAATGTTGGTGAGGATGTGGGGAAAAATGTTCACTCATTCATTGCTAGTGGGACTGAAAATTGGTGCAACCTTGGGGCTGGGAATGTGGCTCAAGCGGTAGCAAGCTTGCTTGGCATGCCTGCGGCCTGGGTTTGATCCTCAGCACCACATACAAAACAATGATGTTGTGTCTGCCAAAAACTGAAAAATAAATACTAAAATATTCTCTCTCTCTCTCTCTCTCTCTCTCTCTCTCTCTCTTAAAAAAAAAATTGGTGCAACCACTTGGAAAACCAGTATGAATATTCTTCTGAAAAGTTGGACTGGAATCACCATTTGCCTCAGTATATTCCCAATTTACTTAGAATTAACATACTATAGTGATTTAGCCACATCAATGTTTATAGCAGTGCAATTCACAATAGCAATGTTATGAAGCCAATGTAGGTACACTTCAACAGATGAATGGATAAAGAAAATGTGGTATATGTACACAGTGGAATATTACTCAGCCATAATGAAGAATGGAATTATGGCATTTGCTGGTAAACTAATGGAACTGGAGACTATCATACTAAGTGAAATAAGCCTTTCCCTCAAAACCGAAAGCTGAATGTTCTCTTTGATATGAGGATGCTGACACAAAATAAGGGGGTGGGGATAGAAGAATAGAAGGTCATTGGATTAGACAAAGGAGAATGAAGGGAAGGGCAGGAATGGGTAAAGGAAAGACAGTAGAATGCATTGAACACAACTGTCCTAATTCATATATGAATACACAAACAGTGAAACTCCACATCATGTACAACCACAAGAATGGGATCTTAAAAAGAGTACATTATATTCCATGTATGTATAATATGTCAAAATACACTTTATTATCATGTATATATAAATTTTAAAAAAATCCTGGCTTACTTCTACTTTTATTATATCCTGTACCTGCCTCGTTCCTGATTTTCAAATATATTTTGCTGGGATTACTTCTTTTATCTTACTGGTCTATTTTGTTTAAATATTAATGAGAGATCTTCATATATTCAAGATAGTTACTATGTTGATAACAGGGAAGTATGAACCTATTAAAGATTAATTTCTGTTGAAGTTGACAATAATTTTGTGAAAACATCAGAAACTGAAAGAATGTGTCCTTTTGTTGTTGTTTGAGGTAAAATATTCAAGGTAACCTCAATGAAGAAGATCTGCTCTCTGTTGTGATAGTTGTATTTCATGCTAAATCGATCAATGATCCATAATTTGGCAAGTGAATTCATATTCCCATTTGAAATAGAAATAATAAAATGTTAATAGCTTCACTAGGTTTTAACTTTTCTTCTGACAATTCTTAATGATTTCATAATAGTTTCAGAATAAAAGAGAATAATTTATTTCAAGAAGCTAAAAATCTTGAAGTAGCACAGAGAGTTTTGAAATATCACATTAGGAAAAAAAAACCATATTTTCCCTGTGTTTGTCAGAAGACAGTGTCAAAATGAAAATATAACCTGCATCAAGTTATGGCAATACCAATTTTGAAATATTTTATAATGTTATCACAGCACACTGAACCATTAATATAATGATTATCTCATAAAAGTAATTTTATAAGCACATAAGCTTCTTACCCTTTTATCAGTAACTTGTATTTTAAGCAAAAGTGACAAGAGTTTTATTTATAACTTTGAACTTGCACTTTGACTTTTTTCCAAAAACCTATAGGTTTTTCAATGTGATACAGAATGTATTTTTTCATTCTCCAACATATTAGGGCTGATACAACCAAGTTTCTTCACTTTAGACAAGCAATAACTGCAAGAATGTAAGGCATATTAAATTACCCTTAAAACATTAAATGATGGGCTGGAGATATGGCTCAAGCAGTAGCATGTTCACCTAGCATGCATGCGGCCAGGGTTCAATCCTCAGCACCACATACAAACAAAGATGTTGTGTCCGCCAATAACTAAAAAATAAATATTAAATCTCTCTCTCTCTCTCTCTCTCTGTCTGTCTCTCTCTCTTTAAAAAAACATTAAATGATAATTAATTTTATATATACATATATTGATTTACATATACATACTGGTTAATAAAATACATTAAAGTTTGTAAGAAATCAACTTAACTCATAAGAACATTCCTGCCCATGATGTCAAGATTCTGCTTAAACATTTACAAAGATAGGTTCAGTTCAACAAACATTTATTTTGGAATTAATCATCAATGATAACCCAGACTATGGACAATTGGCAAATGGTATAGTATGCACAAAACAAGAGCCCTATTCTGAAAGACTACATTCCCAGGGTAACATTGTTAATCCTTATTTCTAAACACAACACTAAGGATATATTTATACACAGGGAACGTCTATAAGCATACATATTCAAGGCAGAAGAACATGAACACAACAGAACTTTGTGTTTGTTTTTTCTGCATGGTATGTATATTTTTGTATCAGTGAATGATAGTAAAATGATGACAGAGATAAAAGCAAATCTATAAGTCTCTTGTGTTTCTTTTAATGGTCTTATTGTTGCATTAAATTATATCTAATAGTGGAATTTCTTGTGATATATATACACACATATATACAGAGAACATGTGTATATATGTGTGTATATATAATTATGTTCTATGTATATATGTTTGTGTATATATATATAAATATATAGATAGATATATAGATCAAATTATCAAATATATCATAATTTGGTCAATCTCATTCCTCATATCCTTGCATTTTCCTCTCCTCTTTCCTCCATGGGCCACCTTCCTCCACTCTTCTGGTCTCCCTTTCTATTATATTTAAATAGTGCATTATAATTTTACCTAAAAGTGGAATTTATTATGGTATATTCATACATCAACATAGCATAATTTGGTTGATTTTTATGAGATCCCTTTTTCATCCACCCCCTGTCCCCAACTACTACATGTGAGAGGAAACATTAGACCCTTGGATATTCTCCAATTCCATCTACTTAACAAGCACTGACATAATTTCGTCCTTCTTTATGACTGAGTAAAACTTCACTGTGTATATATGCTAAATTTTAGTTACATATTTGTTGACAGAGTTACAGATATTTTATTTTGTTGATAACCTTAAAAGAGGGTTTGATTCATGTTCTATTGTCCCAACTGTTTGTCCAAAAGTAGCTGGATGCCAATAAGGGCAGGATGGGCAAAATAAGCAGAGGTTCATAATTGCTCCAATTCCAGGACCACAGATAGAGGGCACCAGTGCATCTGAGGTTCCTGAGATTGAAGCAGTATAAACCAGTAGAATGGGTGGACTTGTTGCATACACTGACCTTATGTTCTTATTGAGTAATTTCTGTACGGAATTTTAACATTTGTTGTATCTTCATTTTATTACCAGGCACGAATCATTTCCAAAGTCCTTTTCAGACTTCTTCCCCCTTTAAGACCATGCTTGAGTTTGACTTTTATTGATGATTACTAATTTTTTGCCCTTATTACTGTTACAGTGAGGAGAGCTCTCACTGCAAGATCACCTAGGAATGAACTGTAGGCAGTTGTTCAAAATTTTAATTCTACATTTCAAATCCCAAGTGTTCCATGCACTTTAAATACAATGCATAGGTTGGCTTGCCTTCTCTCCATTTGACATTTCTCCTCTCTTCAAGAGTTACACAATCCATACTGACTGTTTAAAGTTGGCTTTTTAAATTTTTTTTTCTACAACCAAATGGGTATTATTTGAGGGAAATATTTTTTGTGTGGGTCTGGCACTCTACTGAGCTATTTCTATCTCATTTAAGACTCACAATGATGGAGGAGCTAGAAAACAGCACCTCTTTCTCTGGAAAAAAATTTTTCTTTGAGTTTCCTATCTGTTCACTATCATCCAAATAGTACATCTATACTAGCAGATCAATATGTACCATTATGTTCAGATCTAAATTACTGCTTCTTGGGATAAGATGAATTATTCACAGAAAACAGCAATGATCAAAAGATTCCTTATATTTAATTCAAGTCTTTCTTCCCACAGAACATTGCATTAGTGTTACTTGTGACATCTCAGGTGTTACACACTTCCAAGACTAGTCTTCAACTATAACTTGAAAAGAAGCTATCACTGATTATCTTAATAACATTTCTAAAGTTACAAAACATTGTTTGAGACACTTTTATTATTTTGTCCCTTTCTCAGAACACATCAATTCATCAGTGCCCCTAAATTTTAGTACTCATAACTAGAAGGAGATGACCCTGGTTGCATCTACCAACAAAGATCTTGGAGAGGTGAAGTGTTTTGAACACAAGAAGCTTATTGAATTTTGAGTCTGGTAAACCTAGGTAAAAATTCCAGCTCTGATGTGAACTAATGGTGTGAAGCTGGTTGACTACACCTGTTACCTTTTAAGAGTAAATTTCCCATTCTGGAGAAAGAGGTGCTATTGTCTAACTCCTAGGTGAGTCTTAAATGAGAGAAATAGCTCAGTAGAGTGCCAGACACAAAATAAACACCCAGTAATGATCGATAATGTTAATAGCAATTATGGTTAATTATTAAGATCATTACTATTGCTTTTTGGTTTAGTTAGCCTTTGGCATCACTGTGACCAAAATATGAACAAGAACAAATTAGTGGAGCAAATGTTTATTTGGGGCTCACAGTTTCAGAGGTTCCATAGAGGGCTAACTCCATTGCTCTGGGCCCGAGGTGAGGCAGCACATCTTGGACGAAGATCCCAGTGGAGGAAAGCTGCTCAGATTTGGGGGGGTCAGGAAAAAGAGCCCAAGGTAAAAGGATCTCAAGGCAGATGCATCCTTCCAGGGGACACCCCTAGTGATGCACCTCATCCAACCACACCTCACCTACCTAGAGTTATCACCCAGTTAGCCTCAAACTGAGGTGGACAGGTTAGGTCACAGTGCTCATAATCCATTCATTTAATCTCCAAACATTCCTGCATTGCTACAGAAGCTTTTTATGGATACCTCATATCCAAACAATAACACTGCTACCAATGCTACTACTGCTAGTTACACATACTTTCAGAAAAAAAAAATTCTCCCATCATTGACTCCCCAAAACGTGAGAGTCTTACACTCTTACATACTCTCATATTTTGCTGCTTCATTCTAAGGTCTCCCTTCAAATGATTGCAAAAAAAATGCTTGTAATTACAGAAAAGTTATTAGCATACTATTTAAAAATATATCAAAGTATTTTTGCACCAAATCAACTGATTTGCCAACTCTGTGACTAATCAGTTGTTTGATATGGAGATGTGCTTGAATATCTCATTTTATCCTTTTTTTATTTTCTGAAGACATCAAAGCACACTGCCTCTATAATATGTCAAGAAGAAAACTAAAAATAAAATGTGTATATATAACATATCTACATAACCATCATGTCCTAACCTGAACTAGATAATTTTTATTCTCAAACAGGTTATTTCTAGCTGAGAATCAGTTCAATCGTAAAATAAATCCATTTGGTCAATAGGAGTTGAGAAAAGGACAAAATGAGAAAGTAGTCCAACTTGTTGCTTGCTATGAAACATACAGTTAGAAAATGTTAATAACATGGGCAATATTTCCCATTAAATTTTTATTACCTCAAACTTACAGAACTTCGAAGAATTATCTCATGGAAGTAAACACTGAGCAAACACTTTTCTTTTCTGCCTTAATAGGATCAATCTGATCTGAAAATGTTCTTCCTTTTCCTTTTCATTATCACCATTAATAATTGATTATTGTTAAGTGCCTATTATATGTGAAAGCAATGTTAAAAATATGAGAAGATAATCTCTGATTAGTTGATGTCAAGAGACATTATTATTACTGTGTGTATATATGTGAATGCATGATCAATGTGATTCTACAACCTGTATACTCAAAAAAATGAGATATGATATCCCATCTGATCCAAATGTATGATATTTCCAGGTCATTGTACTGTCATGTGTAACTAATTAAAACAAATTTAAAAAATTAGAAGAGATGCATCCTTCCAGGATGCTGAACAAGTGTAGACACAGGCAGCACTTCAGCCCAGAGTAAAAAACTGGTATTGCTGAGATAAGGCTCGCATTCAGAGAGGCGACAATGTGATCTACATTCAGAATGTCCTGCTACTCTTTCACACTTATTTCTATTTCTTTTTAATACAGTCTCTCTTATCCAAAAAGGATGAATGTTTTTACACTCTCCCAGATGGAAACCTAAGTCTTCTCTCCATGTTATCCAACCACTTGGAGATGTGCATGGTTGAATTCTTTCTTCTCTTCCCTCTGTGGGACCTTCTCCATAAACCTGACAACACACTTCCTTTCTAGAGATGTCCATGGAAATCTGCTGGAATTCTTTTATCTCAGAGGTCAAAAAATGCATTCGTCAGTAATATCTATTAGAGTGTAAATCTCTAGAGATTTGGTGACATGGCTAATTTATCTCCTGAGCCCAGCATCTTACTGACTATATGAGAACTCTAGACATATCATAGTGGAAACAGACCACATTTCCAATGCCTGATTCACTGCTTTTCATGGATTTCACTTCTGATATGTCATTTCTCCCTCTATAAAATGAGCATGATTTTATCTTCATGCTGGTACTCTTAGGAAAATTAGGGGAAAAATAACCTAAAGCAGTTCCTATAATGCCTGGCTAGAAGTAGATTCTCAATAATTGACAGACATCAAGATTGTGATTAGAATGAATGAATGAATGCATTCCCTGGTGATGTGGACTGTTTTTTGGTCTTTCAAACTTTCTACCAATGCATGCATCTTACAAGACACACATCTCTCTTTCTTTTATTGTGTCTTTTTTTTTTCCTTGAGTATGTTACCAAGATCAGCACAGTGTGGACCATCTCTTTGGTCAGATCCTTTCTTCAGTCTCACCTGTCCCTTGTTCATTCAACTGCTTCTCTGTTCTTAAAAACCACCATTAAAGAATGAAAGTCACCATCCCCAAGTTAAGTGACTCTGATAAAGCCCATTTGTCTTGTGGACTAAAAGCTTCCACTGTCTCTATTTAATTTGGTGCACTTCACTAAAATAAGGTCTTTGGTTGACATATATACTTTATGTGATGAAATACATATTTCCAACAAAAAATTTATTTGTTGAATATGTATTATTAATGGAAGACCTAATTAGCACCAGGAACAACATCATTACATACATTCTCTTTCTTTACTCCTTCCCCCATCCACTATTTGTTTATGCTTCTGTTCAGCCTTGAATCAACAGTTTCTTGGGTAGATGATTTTAAAGAGAGGATATAGAAAACCTTGAACATGATCTCTGGAAGTTTCTCAGTGTAAAATGTCTTACTAAGGTGTTCTGAATGCCTTGGAAAACAATGCAATGAGTCAATTAATACATTTTCTTATTTCTATTAGAAAATAAAGTTGACACCCGAGCTCTGTCATCAGACACCCTATGTATGGCTTCTCTTATGAGTGAGTTTCTCCATTAATGGATTTTTATGAAGGCTAGAGCTATGATAATTTTGAGAGCATTAACATGCCACATTTTTCCATGTTAAGCCACTCAAAACACCTGTTTGATGGCTAAGAATGTTTCTCTTAATTTGTTTCTAAGGATTGACTGAATTGAGGGTTATTATTATTCTTGCTCCTTTCTGAAAAATGCTTGTTGAATGCTAAATTGCATTGTGATGCCTAATTTTGATATGGAAAAATAATTGGTTCAAATTCCCAGATCTTTGTTATATGCTTCCTGGTTGTCAATTATTTACCTATTGTTAGGGATGCTGATGGTGAAGGTAGTTTGCATTGAGGCTGCATGTATTACCTTAGGACTTGAATATGTTGATAGTAGATCAGCTTAAAATTTCATCACACTGCAGTTCCTAGGAGTCAGTATTATCAATTTTTTCACATGACATACATTTTATCATAATATGAAAACAAAGGCTCAGTGTCTGTACTATTAATTACTGTACATTAAACAATTTTTTTAAAATTAAAACACACCCTAGTGATAATATACTTAGAGGTTGTGAAATCCAAGTTATAAATAAATAGTTCTCTATTTTTGGAATCTAAATATAATCTAAAATTATGCTATCACCTGAGTATCATGCCCCTCCTTTTTCAAAATTTCTTCTTTTTACCCTAGAAAAGCTGGGTTTTAGTTGGCACCAAAGACGTTTCTTAAATGCTTTGATGTGCCTAAGAGCAATTCTATATACAAGAAAATGAAGAGTCATTTATTTGTCATGTACAGTTGGGCTCCCCTACAAATTTTTGATTATAGTAATTTACTACCTCTCTCTTGGCCTGCAATGACCCTGTGGTAACATGGAATAATTTTAATAAGGAAGACAATCAGAGGTCCAGAATTTTTGCCCTTGTATTTTTATTCAAATGTATTTATGTGGCCCTCATGTCAGTCAGAGGGCAGGAAGTTAATGGCTTAGAATTAGAATACAGGTTAATTTTTTCAGGCTCTGTGATTGTTTTTTGGGTAGCAAAGTGGAACCTGCCTGATCTGGAGCTAAGAACCCATCTCCCAAGCCCACACAGATAGATAAGGAACAGTTTCATTTTTCATAATTCACATTTCTACAATAGCAGCTGTTGCTTTCTCAAAGTTCTATGTAAACCAATCATATATCAAAGAATAATAAAAAAATAGAAGACTGATACCCTATATTTATATTCACAATATAAATGTACTATTTATCAGATTTTTTTTGTCTTTTGCTATCTTTAGTCAACATTGATATGAAATGGTACTTTGTCTTTTATTCAGAGATCTAATATTTCATTTAAATTTTATTTTATATTAAATTTGTAAAAAAATTACATATATAATATGACTATGTAGCTTATGGTCTGATAGGGAAATTTTGAAGAAGGATAATAAATGTTAAGTCAGGACCAGAAGGTAAGTCATAATTCCAGGCAGGCGGACACACCCCTACCATCCCTTTGCCCATAACTAAAGCCAAAATGATGTTGGCATTACTCAACTGGATGAAGGTAGCTCCAATCTCCTCCTCTGTATACTCATCCTCTTTACTCCAATGAAATTTCAATATTTTTAAAATTTCTACATGACAGCAGAATTTATTTTGATAAAATTATACAATTATGAAATATATTATATTCTAATTAGGACCCCATTCTTGTACATATACATGATTGTGAGATTCACTGTGATTTTTTCCTATATGTACATGGGAAAATTATGTCAGATTCATTCCACTGTCTTTCCTTTTCCCTTCCTTCGTTCTTTCCCTCCATTTCCCATTGTCTAATCTACTCAAATTCTGTTCTTCTCCTTACCCTCCCACCTTATTGTGAATTAGCTTCCACATATTAGAGAAAGCATTCTGCCTTCCACACTTGGCTCTTTGGGACTGGCTTATTTGCTTAGCATGATAATCTCCAGATCCAACCATTGAAGCTGCCTGAAAGTGGTGCAGATAAAAAAATTTCATATTGATTTCTGATCTAGTATTATACATTCGACTTATATAATTTTATTTACCTATGAACTAAATTAATTTTCCTTTTTTTGAAATTACAATGTAACCTTAATAGAAATAATATATTATTGGCTAGGCACAGTGACACATACCTATAATCCCAGTGTCACAGAGAGTCAGGAAGATCAAGAGTTCAAAGCCAGCCTCAGCAAAAGTGAGGTGCTAAGAAACTCACTGAGACCCTGTCTCTAAATAATATACAAAATAGGACTGGGGATGTGGCTTCATGGTTTAGTATCAATATGTTCAATCTCTAGTACCCCCCCAAAAAATAGAAATAGTATATTACTATGTAAAAACATTAATACTCAAAAACAAAGAGTGTGTGTGTGTGTGTGTGTGTGTGTGTGTGTATGCGCGCATGTGGTCTATAATATAAAATAGCCATAGAATCCTAAAAGTTATAAACATTTATCATTTGTAAACAATGAAGATAATAACTAAAATTCTGTGATTTCTGTATTCCAGTTTTATAACATGAAATGAAGTAAAATTTCAATGCAATTTATGTGCATTGTAGTTAAAATACAAAAATTTCCAATCACCCCCACCCACAGAGGTCACAATGAAAGGAAAGGAAGGTTTCAATTTTTATCTTTTTCACGCATTGGAAGCTAATGATGAAATACAATAACCATCTCTTCTCCTGGACCTTTGCCTATGATGAAATAACTTTAAAATTCTAAACTAGTTAAAGGTTAGCTATGCTGTATGTTGTATATTCATTTGTTTCTGGATAATGAATAATGAAGATGTTCTTTTACTTATCCACGTGCTGGTGACCCACATTTAGGTAACCCTTATGATCTCATCATGTTGGTCATCAAATACACGAGTAGAGAAGAATTCACTGTCATCTCCACTGAGAGCAAAATGTGTGACTGTCAATTTCCATAGCAGACTTATCACTGTCAGCCTCTCTAGAACCTGATAATTTACTGTTACCACCCTAGCAAGAAAATATGATTATCAGGTACTTTGATCACTGAGTTTACTGACATTCTGATTATGCCCTTAGGGAGAAATCAAAATTTCTTCCCAAGAGCATGGGGGCTTCTGTGTTCACCAAGTTTCTAGGAAATACAGGAATGGCAGTAAATTTTTTCTCCCATGGAATGGC
Source organism: Ictidomys tridecemlineatus (assembly GCF_052094955.1). NCBI lineage: Eukaryota > Metazoa > Chordata > Mammalia > Rodentia > Sciuridae > Ictidomys > Ictidomys tridecemlineatus. The sequence continues at coordinate 189,181,287 of NC_135479.1, read as the reverse complement.
TGAAGCCCGAGCCTTGTCTTAAAAGTGTGGAGTGTGTGTTAAGAGAGTCCTAAGAAAGTGTTCAGAGAGCAGACGGTTGGGTTGGATACCAAGGGAACTTACCAAGGGAGCTTACCAAGGGTGCCAAGGAATGGGCCAACAATGTCTGACTTGCTACGGTTGATCAGGCACCTTCCTAATCATAGCTTTAGGGAGTTCTTGGAATTTGCTTACACTGAAGTATAATAAAACAAGTTTCTAGAATTAGAATTCTCTGGACTGTAATGAGGACACAGAGAAATGGTGTAAGGCATAACCCAGAAGAATCCTTGCTATTCCTTTAGTGTGTCACTCAGTCCAATACCATTGCCTTGGCCAAGGTCTCATTAGGCACCTGTGTGCCTTAGGCCTGGAATGGTTCCTGGAATCTCTGCTTTCTGTTTTTCTATTGCTCACAACATTTTATATTGAGATGTTCCTTGTCAACCTAATCAGAAGTAGAAATACAATAATCTAGATCAGATTTTAAAAATTCATATGTTTTTTGCTTAGGGTAATTCTGTTTTAAAATTTAAAAATGTAAGATATTAAAGAAATAAGACAAGTGACTTTGCTTGTAGTTGTTTCTTCTAGTCAGTGATGGGTACAAAATACATTGTAACTGTATTTCAAATATCTTTGCAATAGAGGGAATGAGGGAAAGGGAAAAAGATAGAGGATCTACATATCAGAGAGAATATTCAGACTTTGTTTTTTGGGGGACTAACTTATTTCACTTAGAATGATATTCCCAAGTTCCATATATATACCAACAAATGCCACAATTTCATTCTTCTTTATGACTGAGTACTATTCCATTGTGTATATATACCACATTTTCTTTATCCATTCATCTGTTGAAGGGCATCTAGGTTGGTTCTACAGTTTAGCTATTGTGAATTATGTTGCTACAAACTATGTGGCTGCGTCACAATAGTATGATGATTTTAAATTCTTTGGGTATATATGGAGGAGTTGATCAGGCATCTTCCTAATCATAGCTTCAGAGAGTTCTTGGGATTTGGGTCAAATGGTGGTTCTATTCCAAGTTTTCAATATTCATATTGATTTCCAAAGTGGTTGCACTAATTTGCAGTCCCACCAGCAATGTGTGTGTGAACCTTTTCCTCACATTCTTGCCAAAATTGATTGTTACTTGTATTCTTGATAATTGCCATTCTGACTGGAATGAGATGGAATCTCAGTGTTGTTTTAATTTGCATCTCTCTAATTGCTAGAGATGTTGAGATGATGAATATTTTTTGCATACATTTTTTTGACCATTCTTATTTCATGACCATTGTAACTCCACATCATGTACAACCACAAGAACAGGATCAATACTATAATGGGTTGCACTCCATGTATGTATATCATGTCAAAACACACCCTGTTGTCATGTATATCTAAAAACCACAAATAAGAAAAAGATAGACAAAGGAAAGAGGGAGTAGGGGAGGGAGAGAGAGAGAAAGAGGGAGAGAGACAGAGAGAAATAGGAAGGAATATGCAGGGGGTAAGGAATAGGGCATAAAGAGAAAAGAGAAGAAAGGGCTGCATAATTCCAGCATATGCATCAGATGAAACAACAGTCCAACTCTTGAGGCATCTTTCAAAATATTTCACTGTGCCACACTGAGATTCCTCAGCAGGAAGTAAGTCACAGAGGCACTAAAACTCAACCACCTGAAAATAAATGTATTAAGCCATTTGTATCTTTATTCAGGGGAAAGACAAAGTCTAAGTCAACTACCTTTAGGAAAATGTATTGAACTAATTTGTTTCAACACCAACACAGCAGGGGAAACCCAAATAAAGCTGTGACCAGCAAGTCAACAAATCCCACAGTAGGAAAATGGGATAAGGAAACAACAAAAGCAGCCTATTGCTTTTAAAAAAAGGAAGAAAGTAGCAACAAACTTTGAAAGAGCTGCAATTCTTTTATTGGCTAAAATTTGCATAATTGTACTGTTAGGAGAAAATATTTAATATCTTGTTGATTAATTATAAGCATTGTATTCTGTCTGTGATGTTGAACTCATATTTATGAATGTCATTTCATAAGTCATCTTTTTCCATGTCATTTCAAACCACACCAGTGCTACACTTATCTGACTCAGGAAATGTATCTTGGTTAGTTGTAGTATCTCAGGTGTCATGGCCAAAGTAGATTAACTTATTTCTTTTTTCTTTACATAGTAATTGAAAGAGAGGGTTCAGGGTGATATTTAGAGCTGGCACTGAAAACTTTTCTGGGAGGGGAAGCATTGCTTATTATAGACCAAGAAAAGGAAAAAATGAATGTTTGTCTGCATTAGTCTATGTTCATGCTATTTGAAAACTATTAATATAAGTTTTAAAGACATTTAAACAATAGGAGAATCTACAGATTACTAAACTAATAGTAGAGATTTTTTTTTGCTAAAGTCTAAATTGTTTACTTTTTTAATGTTCATTTTTTTCTATATGTCACTCAGGAATATAAAATAGTCTACAATGATGTTCTTTAGAAGAGTTATCAGATTTCATTAGTAGTCATTCTGGAAGCCTTTCTGCCATAGCACCTACCAAATTCATTATCAGAGCAGAACCAGAAGATATAAAAACCAGTTCAATATATTACAAATTATTTTATAATCAGCAATATAAATTTATCTGAACTATTTTCTTTTTGTTACCTTTTATATAATGGATTTTACAAAGGTTTCACAATATACAGACATTTACAATTTCATGTTCTACTAAATGATGCAAATATGTGTCAGCATTGATGGGAGAAATCTAAACTAAATTAGCTGTCATCATCTCACAAAGAAGTACTGGTATCTCTAAAACAAGAATTTACAATGTTTCCATATAATGCTGTTATACAGTTTGGATATCAATCATTCAGTCACATGATGTAAAAATACATCACTAAACATATGATGGCCTGTCTAAACATGGATTATTGTTTGGATCTTCTCTGCATGATAGACAATATTTATAACGTATAACATCAAAAGATAAACATGATCATCAGCATATACTGAAAACAACCCGGGACAGGGGTAAGGCTACAATCCTATATCCCAAACCCTCATCTAACTGTTCTGGAGTTCAGAAGTTTTCAGGGTCTTGAACAATAAAGGAATGAATATGATAGATTTGCTCTGGAAAATCAACAGGTATTCAAACATACTCATGTACAGGGAAAATATGTTTATAAATATATAAAATATGAATGTTCACGGCTTTGTATTAACTGAGGTCATGTTTGTTGCTAGGTTAGTTTGTGTCATGCTAGATTTGGACACAAAATGAATTCTCTGGAGAAAAAAAATTCAGGTTTCCAAGACTTATATTTTGGAATTATGAAAAATAGATTGTGTACATTTGCTAGCTCTAACATATATTGATGTGAAAATAAAGTATTAATTGAAACTTTGTGTTTTGGTAATAGTTTAAGAAAATTTAATTTTGTTAACTTGTATAATTCTCAAAATAGACCCGAGATGTGTCATTATATCTAAATAAGTTTTTCAGCTCATAGACAGATAATTCTTAAAATCCCAGCTCTGTTCTTAAGTCCTCTTCACCTACAATAACAACTACCTCATTCTGGCATGAACACCTTCAGTTGGTTGTATTTCTTTTATATTTATTTGGGAACCAACCACAGCATTAAGATTTCAATAAGCACTCAGTAAATATTGACCATGGGTTAACTCAGGCAAAAGAGTAGTCATTGGGTAGTTCTGGGGTTTTACAGGGCTCTGTTTTTTTCTAGTCCAGTTCTAACTAGACACATAAGGTAAGCCAAATATTAGAACAATAGAATTATTTTAATAGCTTCACTGTTCAGAAACTATTATTGCTTCTGTAGCATTCAGGAAATAGAAAGATTAATATAAGAAAAACCTAATCCACACTCACTAAGTAAATTCATACACAAACTTAGAAAAAAATATAATAATAAAATTACTTCTGTATATCTAGGACTTTAAAAGTTATTAAAGCTCTTAAAAATGAACAATGTGTATTAATCATCT